>NC_134711.1:289044104-290294104 GCF_049634645.1 Pelodiscus sinensis | reverse complement strand
AGCGTTGTTGCCCTGCTGGTCCCAGGATATCAGATAGATAAGGTTGATGAGGTAATGTCTTTTATTGGACCAACTTCTGCCGGAGAGCAAGCGAACGAGACTTTCCAGCTTCACAGAGCTCTTCTTCAGGTCTCTCTTTCAAAACTGGAAAGCTTGCTCTACTAAAAGAGATTATCTCACTCACCTTGTCTCTTCATCTACCTTTGTTTATTTGTAAACACGGGTCGAGCAACCACCAAACAAAGTGCCTACAGTACAGAAGCTGTCGAATAGAGCTTCATCCAAAAGATCCGTTGCTGACGGTAAGAATTGGAGTGTGTACAAGTTTGCAAGCTGGCTTCTCTCTGCTGACTCAGAACAGCAGTGTAGGTCACAAGAAGTTTCCTAAAGGTATCTAAATTCGAAAAAATTAAGCTTTTCTTTAGAGACTTCTAAGGGGCTGCTGTGAGATTTCTCAAGACAATGCTTTTTGCTAAAATTCAACCTGCATCTGGGCAATTACCCTGAGTTTGTAAGCCAGGGTTTGGAGACTAGCTTGCATGCTTGCTTTTTGCTATTCAACGGTTTATTTAACCTTTTGCTTTTATCCTCCGTCCATTCCGTCACAACAATCCATTTAATTTCTCCTAAAAGGGTATTTTAAAAAGCTATTCCAATGACTCACAATCCTTTTTGTCGAGCATTTTTAGAAAAGCATTAAGTGATATATCCTAACTACGTCCAATTCTGGAGTCTTACCAAGCATGCTTGTTCATCGTTTACTCATTAGTTTGGCTTTTTATTGCTATCATTAAGTGTTCACATAATTAATTATACACGTTATGAAAAAATATGTCAAAAACCTGCATTTTCTGAAGGGGCTTTCACCCTACACACTGAAGGAAATCGGTCCTGTGAGCGACACGGAACATTGTCTATTTCCAGACAGGTTTATTTTAATTATTGGGAGGGGGGGCTAACTATAGCACAGCAGAAAAAAATACCCATAGTGCTATGGAAAAGTTCAGCGAGGATGAGCAAACTGTCGGCTGATGCGGAAACAAGCAGCAGCAGCAAGGAAGGGAGCGAGAGTTCTCATTCCCAAGTGCAAAGCTGTAAAGAAGATAAGCCAGGATCAGGGTACAAGATAAGAAAATAACCACAATATATGTATTTATTTCACTGTCGTTCAGAGTTTTCTATTATTATAAAAATGAGGCACAGTGCAGATTTCCTCCTCCCCCCCCACCACCACTTTGCATTAAGATGAGCGTGGGCGCACGAGGGGTGTGGGTTCAAACTGACTATTTTAAAAATAATATTAGGAAAAGAATCAATTGTGATGTAACATAAACAACAGGAAATCACCCGGGCAGGAACCACTCGACGGGAAAGAAAAAAAAAACTCGGATTCTCTCCCGGTCCATACTTTCTGTTCAAACGCAGTTTCTCTCCCTACATATCCACTGCAATTTTTTAAGAACACTCACATCACTCGGTTCATTAGCGCAAAATCGTTTAGTCTCGTTTCACTCCTTCAATTCCTTTCTGTAATGAGCATAAGTATATGCTCATTAGAGAGAGAAAAAGAGAGAGATAGGCTTGGTGCTAGCAGAAAGGATTTCTCCTTCTAAACATAGAAGGTTCCCAATCCCGCAGAAGTTTAATAAATGCTTCTTAGAGGTAACAGGAGGCAACACCAGCTTCTTGCTGACCCTAAGTAAGAAATTAGGAAGCGTTTAGCAGGTCCACACAAGTCCGGTGCCCGGCCTCCCCTTTCCATAATTTACCAGCAAACTTTCAAGCAGAGAAGGTACCACTGGAACCACCCCCTCCAATGGTCCCTAAGAGACAGGGGACAAGAAGCTCTGTAAAAGCGTATATTCTTTCAGCTTGTTAACAACACAGTTAAGCCCACGGAAAGATCCTATCTCTCGTGACTTCACCCGTATCAACTTACCCTGGAGTCAGTCACTCCCCTCACTGCTCTGCTTTTCTAAACTATTTTAGTCCAAATGTGGAAAAATTAAATGTGTAGCAGAAAGAGGGGACCGAGCGGTTGGAAACTGAGAAGATGAACACTTCAAGACAAGCCAATTTTATTTCGTTTCACGGGAAGGCCCTCTTGCAATATGCCTTGTTTACATTTAGTCCTGAGACGCTGGCCTTAGGCCAGAAAAGTGCAGTTTCATTTCATGGATGGCGAAGGGGAATTGTAACTTATTCCACATCAGCTTTAAATGGGAGGTTTAAATAGTCTCTCAGCAAATGCTTTGCCATTAACCCTCCAGGAACCTGCTCTGACGTACTCTCTTCCCCTCCTATACGGTAGGAATGAAAAGTGAACTGTCAGGCATTCTCGGTACACCTGCGGAGAGGAGAGAGCCTGTACTGTGGTTCTTAGCAATGTTGCTTCCCTGCGTGCTAATCTCCAGCGAATTTGCAATGGTAGGGTTGTAACAAATTCACTTTACTGTTTTGTAGTAAAGCAGACGAGTGCATTCAACTATTTATACTCGACAAGAGCAATGGAGGAGAACACAGATGGTGGCAGCAGTGGGCACTGTGACGAGTATTTGTATTAGTTCAGTGTGTGACACGCAGGGAAATTCATTCCTCTACACATATAAAGCACAACCTGTGCGTGAGCTCCCGAGTCCCTGCGAGCGGGGAGAGTGGCTTCTCTCTGCTGCCGCTGCTGCTGCTGTGCATGGCAAGGCAGCACTAAGCAGGCACTGGGCAGGCTGGTGCTTTCCTCAGACACGTGATTGAATCTGATCTCTGGCGCTGCTCAGTGGGGTGGTGGAGGAGGAGGAGAGGAGGAGGTCGCAGTGTTGTGTACTTAAGGTCGCGTGTGTGCTGGGTTTTTCTCCCTCTCTCTCGGAGGAGTAAGTGCCACTGCTCCGCCTTCTCCTTTTCGCAATGTTGACGCAATCTATAAATAGTGGAACAAAAGGACCAACTTCCTTGCAGCTTTGCTGAAACTGCACAAAAAGGGCAACGGGGGAGTTGTTATTTTTATTTTTTTTTCTGGTTAAACAGCCGGATCTGGGGGGAGATCTCGCTATTGGAAGATTTTTTTTTCTTCGCTTTCCCCTAATACTGGCAGCGTCCTGCAACTGGCTATTTTGCTTTACATTGAGAAGGGTGTTTTTCCTCCTCTGACGGATCAGTAAGTGCAATTCAGTATTTCCTTTGGGGGTGGAGGGATTCCTGCTCTTCTATCTACCACATTGCAAAGGCAGAGGGATACAGAGGAATTGAAGAGGGTATTTTGGGGTTGTGTCACTGAACTATAGGGGCGTGTGAGTGTACGTGGGTCTTTTACTCTAGAGGGTGTGTGTATGTGTGGTGAGGAGCTGGGTTTGTCGGGATATCAACGGTCACATTATGTATTACAATAGGTTATAAAAATAGGAATACTTACTGCTGCTTGCAGAACAAAAGCTGACGCACTAACCAATATTAAACAGGCTTTTGTTAGAAGGGAAGTGTGTGGGTATGAGCGTGTGAGGGGGAGCTGCCTGAAGCAAGTTGCTGTATTAGACAGGCTATTAGATTTGTTTACTGCCAGAGCACATCGGCGTGTTTACTGCACACACGCCGTGTGCTGGGCTGTACCCAATCTCCTTCCGGAGCTGGAGACAGAGAGGATCTTCCACCGTTTCACCTCTTCACAATCACTCAAGATTAAAGGGAGTGCATTTGTGCTCGACTGGGATATCAGCCTTCTCCAATCTGCACGGCACATTGGGGGCAGCTCATATTATGCTGATATTCCTCTCCCCCCCCCCCCCGGTCGTCAGTAACTAGGGGATCGGTGCAAGCGTAGGCAGCTACTGGCCACGGAGAGAATTACATCACTCCCCCCTCCAATGATGTTACCTTTTGAGCTCTGCACGGTGAGAGACCATAGAGACCTGGTCTGGCTCTCACAGAAAGCGGAAGGGAAGGGAGCATTGTGTTTCAGAAGGTCCCAGGCACACAGAGAGAGAACGAGCAGTCCATACTCGCGCGCACTCATACATAGCGCTATAATGACCAGAACCTAGTGTTTACTGTGCTCACATAGGCGTATCGTGACGTCATGTGATTGACAACCAGTCCCTCCAGCCCGGCTCTGTCCAGAGCCTGACAACCGACTCTATATTAAGAAAAGAATGAAGTCACCGCCACCCTGACAACAGCAGGCGGCGGGCCCTTCCGCTGGCTCCCTCCCACCTTTTTTCCCCTCCCCTGGATCCTGGAGGAAACTGCTCTGCAGTGTGAAGGGACGATGAGGGCTCAGGCTTCCACAGCAACCCAAGAGGAAAGTGCCCAGTGATCCTCACTTCCTACCAGGGAGCCAGCAGGAGGGCGGGTGAAAGAGGGAGGAGACACTGACCAACCCTATTGAGAAGGAGCCTCCTCCCATTGTGCAATAACATTCAGGAGTTACAAGAGATTTTGTTTAGCGAGGGAGGGGACAGACACACCACAGCCAGTCTTGCACAAGCAAGACAAGGGACCGAGAGCTTGCCTGATAGTAGCCTCTGGAACTGCTGGGTCAATTTATCGTTTCCCACCTTCCATCTGTCTCCATTACACGCCCCCCAACACCTAGTAACTGAGCGGCAACAGCTTGGCAGAAGCAATAGTCGGACAATACAGCTCTGAAGGGACGTGCTACCCATAAAACCTGCATCGTTTATTAAATAGCAACCATCACCATAAGGAAAGAATTCTAGTATGCTACTGTATAGTCCAAACCACTAAACGTAACGGTCTTTGGGGTCATTCTTGTACAATACTGGAGGCTGGTTTGTTTGTTTTTCAACAAGGGTGCGGTTCTGCTCTCAAATCGATAAGCAAACTTTTGACAGTCACACCGACGCTCTTCTGTATTTATGGAAATGGGGGGAGGAGATGTTTCTAACAGGGCTTTGTTTTTCTGCATTTTCATAGTCTGGAACATGATTTTTAAAAGATCTAATTTCAGACATTCTAAACAGCAAAATCTAAGATAAGTGGAGCTTTTCATAACATGATAGTTCGGCTTGTTTAGCTTACTTCTGTTACAAGAAGAAAAAGAAACCTAGCCACTCAGGCTTTGCACAAATCTTAATAATTATTATATATTCTGATAGCTCCCAACATGTTTGTCTTTTGGTAATATGTTAAAGAAAATATGAATCACGGGAGGTGGATTCCAAAGGCTCCAGAAGGTGTACTGCTACAGTTCAAGAATTAGTAATAAACAAGTACAAAATCCATTTGTTTTGCCTCCAGATTTAAAAGTATTGCTTACTGTAAAGTAGCTGTGCTGTAAAACTAGATTTCTAATATTTGAAATGTTTACTTTAATCACAGTTAATATCATTTTTGGGTGCTTTATCTAATTATGATTAATTTACACAGGAGGATTTAAACAAATACTGTATGTTCAGGAAGTAATTTGTCATAAAATATTTACGTTTTATTTCTGGACACAGAACAACTACACCTGCTGTCTCAGATATTTTATATGAACAAGGTAGAAAACACAGAAAACCATCCTAGTGTTGCAAAATTTCTAGGAATATATTTTGATAATGTATTATTATACAAATGATAGGAACAATGACATTTACTGACCAGTTATAGTAGGTTCATGACCAGAGGACAATAAATGATACACCTTAGGTTCAAAAGTTAATCCATTAATAAAATAAACATTTAAAATAATAGAAAAGCATGTCTGAACAGTGTCCAAAAATAAAATCTTACATCCTATATCATTTTTTCATATTTTATCATTTTAACATAACAAGATTACCATAACATTGCAGTATATACTAGAGATGTTTTAATTTATTAAATTTGTCAAAATACTGAAGTAGTACTTACCCACTGCAAAGTCAATAAATCCATATCACACTAAAAACAACAAAAAGTGTTTTACAGACAGTGATATTTGGTGGGGAGGGACTTTTTTTCCTCTAGCACAGTAAGCTAAAATACAACTAAATAATAAACATTTACCCAATGGGAACTGTAAGAATCATGGACTTCAGTTAAGTGGTGCATAGTTTTTAACTTGTTGATGGTTTTAGTTTCTTCAAAGTAGTGCATTACTTTTTGAAGACTGGGTGTTTCTATTTGCTCAAAAAATAAACAGAAAAGCTTTGAGTTTCCTACTGTTACAAAAGTAAAAAGGAAACTAAGTTTGAGCTGCTAAATTGGCACTCTGGAATGAGTCAATAATATCTCCTTTGTCCTGCTAGCTCTCTCTGTTATATTGTATCTTTGCTCTATTTCCTCTAGACAAGAAAGCTAGCATTTCACATTTAGGATTTCAAATATTAGATATTCTTAGTGAGGTTACATTTTCATAAGATTTGTTGGTTCAAAATGTTTTACTGAACAGGAGTACATATACCTTTTCAGATTATGGTATACTGATAATAGTAATATGCTCTCAATGACACTACACAAACTTAACTATGTTTTTCAGCATGTACTTAATTAGGTAAATTATTGTTATTTTCTTTTTAAAATAACTTTGTAAGAAGGCTTATGTGCACTTTCTCAAGGCTTTTATAATTTCTGATTTTATATAAAAACAGGTGAGAATTAGGACACACTGATGAACACTGCCCCTTATCTCACTGGCTGAGGATTCCCTTGATGTGAGTAAGTCCCAGCAGGCAAAGAGCCATTATAGGCTACTTTTACAACACAGTTTTAGGAACTGTGCCTAAAGATCACTGCACTCCTGCTTTCTTCAGCTGATAGACACTGGACAGTCCACTGGGGATCAGTGTCAGCTTAGATAAATTAGAGCTGCCCATAAGGTGCTCTAACTTGTGCCAGAGACAGAGCTGGGCAGAGAGAGCTATCTATAATTACCTACTGGATGGTTCCCCAATTCTGCTACATGAGTTTTGGTGCAGCAGAAAATCTGGGACTAGAACAGTTCATTCTGTCTTTGTAAGAAGTCTGAATG
This sequence comes from Pelodiscus sinensis, assembly GCF_049634645.1. NCBI lineage: Eukaryota > Metazoa > Chordata > Testudines > Trionychidae > Pelodiscus > Pelodiscus sinensis. Next base: position 290,287,161 of record NC_134711.1, on the reverse strand, counting down.
GTAGCAGTGTAAAGTAAACTCCAAAGTTGTCAGTGTCTGGAAACAAGAAGTGGTTTAATGAGTTAGCTGATGGGGAGATCTTTCAAAAGCTGAAACAGGAAGTGTGTGGCCATCACTGTCATTATGGAATCAGTTTCTATTTACCTGAAATCCAGTCTGCTCTGAAACTCTGGCCTTTGGATTGGTATTATGTTGTGTTGCAGATCTGTCATTCTCCCAGAGAAAATAAACAAATGTCAACAAAAAATATTTTGTGTGAAGGCACTAGTGTTTAAAATATGCATACTTTCTGTATTACACATATAAATCCTTACTCTCATAAATAGTCTAATTTGTTTTAAATGTAAAAAAATACACTCAAATTTAGAATCAGGCCTGTGATGTATACACAAAAGAAAGCCAAATTGTGATAATTCATAAAGTGACTCAAATATATATTTCCATACGTACAGTGTGTGTAATTATTAATTACTTTTATGTTTACATATAAAATGTTTGTAGTTCATGCAAGATAATACTCTGGTGATTTTTTCTAAAAAAAATACCAACTTTATTTATTAAAAGAGTTACTTTTTTTCTTGTGGAAATTAGTTAAATAAACATAAATGGAACGTTCAGCACATGACTCATCTCAAATTAACCTCTCCTACCCTTCCCCTTTTTAGACTCCTAAAATTTGTGTCAGCGGTCTGCTGATCTGCAGTAACATCATACCTACTGTGATTCTGGTCAAGAGTTGTGCCAGTAAGTGGCAGGAATTATTATTATTTAACAGTATGGCTTGCAAAAAAAAAAAGTATACAATCATGACATATAATGAAAGTCATGTACTTGAGCCCTTATACATCAGCTCCAGGCTCTAGCAGGATTCAGTGGTAGCCGTGATTTTACATTAGTTGACAATGAGTCGAAGCAATTTCAGAATACCTAAAATAGGGAAGAAAATATTTGCTAAATTTAATTATTTGTTGAATGCTCCTCCAGTCCTTACTATTTGGGACATCTGACATATAAAAACACATTTATCTCTTTAAAGAATCAATGTCTTTAATTTTAGGTATTAGGTAGCAAATTTTTTTCAACAATGAGATTTTTGTATTTTAAACTGGACAGACTATATATCTAAATTTTGAAACAAAACTTAAATCAGGTTATTTCTATATCTTAGTTTTGTTTACTGAAATAATAAATGTAGTCTATTATTGTTACTAATGCAGTGCTAGGAAAATCTACTCATCCACTTTCCAGGTGAGAGTGAAAAATTTTTCTCAGACGAGCAGAAGAACTTAAGCCATTTGTATCTACAGCTTTCATTTAAAAATAAAGTAAATTTCTGTTTTCTAGGTTGTGAATATTCCCATTAGTTGACATTAGCAGAGTTAACTGATGCAGTGTGTCCTGCTGGGTCTGCAGGCAGACAATTTCAATACCTATGCCACTGCTCATCACTCTGTCAAATAATAGCAAAGTGAAATTAACAAACCTCTGCAGAATTGAACTTCTGCAGTTCAAAGTCTTATGACTAACTGTGAAATAATCAGTAACATAGTCAGTATCATATTGGTGTGTCAAAACTATTAACAGCAGAATTAGATTCTACAATTTTCATAGGGGTAAGGGAATAAGGGACAGAGGAAATGGAGGCTGAGGGAGAGGTAAAGTATCACAGATCCAATCATCAAGCCACAATGCTCTGAAAAAGTAGAGAAGGGACAAAAACCTCCCTTTTCCCTTTCAGAAGCTATGAAGGGATGAAACTTATTATTCCTATTGACTGGCGACTATATAAAGCATCTTTGTATGACTCTCCACACCCTCTCATTTCTAATACCCAGCTATATCAGTGAGTCCCATCTTTCATCCATTCTTCCCTGTCCCCATCTTTCACATTTAACTTCTGATTTTTGATTTAGTACCAATCTAACAATTGGTACTGACTGGTACCAATAAGTATCCAGTACACATTTTTAGTCCTGCATTAATGAAACATAACACAGTCATATAGTTAGCATTTTCAAAATAAAAGTAAGTAAAACTGGCAAGATAACTACACATATATACATTTAAAAACATGTAGATGGTATCATGAGCTTTCGTGGGCTCAGCCCACTTCTTCAGATGATTAGAGTGTTGGATGTCCAGAACTAAAATAAATAGGGGAGAAGGAAGTGGGGGGAGAGAAGGAAAAACATGGGAGGAGGGAACAAGAAGAGGTAGTGGGTATAAAAATATCAAGGGAAAAGCTGAGCTGGAATGTAAAAGGAAAAACAAATAGTCTATAAGCAACTATAGACTGGACAGACAAAAGAGGCAGATAAAAACCATTAGTAGGCAATTAGAGAGGAAGAGTACTAACATTAGACATATATAATTACTTTTAATAAGATCTTCTACTATATACATAGAAGCTGTGTCTACATTGGGCCACTTATTCCGGAAAATCAGCCACTTTTCCGGAATAAGCTGCGAGCTGTCTACACTGGCCCTTGAATTTCCGGAAAAGCAACGATGCTCTACTGTACAAAATCAGCCGCTATTCCGGAAAAACTATTCTGCTCCCGCTCGGGCTTAAGTCCTTATTCCGGAACACTGTTCCGAAAAAGGGCCAGTGTAGACAGCCCAGTAGTCTTTTCCGGAAAAAAGCCCCGATCACGAAAATGACGATCTGGGCTCTTTTCCGGAAAAGCGAGTCTACATTGGCCACAGACGCTTTTCCAGGAAAAGGGCTTTTCCGGAAAAGCAGCCTGCCAATGTAGACGCTCCTTTTCCGGAAAAACTGAAAACGGAATAGTATTCCGTTTTAAGCAGTTCCGGAAATTCATGCCAGTGTAGACACAGCCAGAGTGGTTTAATACTACACATTATGTTACTGTACAGTATTGCATATCGATGTACATGTAATACTGTGCATGCTATTAGCAATTGCAGGGTATTAAATAATGCACTTTTTAAAAAAAATGCATAAACATGCACTTAACACAGGTTACAAATATGCACATAATAAAGATCACAAAGTAGTCATTCCAACATGGCAGAAGCAGTTAATTGTATTATAAAAGATAAATGCAAATGAAGAAAATTCAAAAAGTATATCATATACATTTTTCACCTTGCACAAAAGACTTTAAAAAGTAATATAAATGAGAAAACTTTAATAACACTACACTTTTAAGACAAACCAGCAAAACTCAGAATATTCAATGATCAGTAATTAAGCTTACTGTCTTACATGAGTTTTAACTTTTACTGTGCCTATTTCTAATTGAATGTTACAGGCATGTGTACAACCTTTTCTTACTAAAATCACTAATTTCAACCAAAGAAATGCATTGTATGCTACTGTTTGATTGTCTGTTACAGTCCTCATGTACTGTTGACTAAATACAAATTTTTGGCAACGTTTCTATGTAAAAATCTATTAATTGTTCCAGGGTCTCACCCTTTAGCCCTTTCTCAAACAAAAAAGTCCCACTAAAGTCGATGGGATTATTTGTATGAGTAAGGGCTACCTGTCAATTTGGACTTTGCTTCACCTCAGTTTCACAATGCTGATTGTGGAACAAACACCGAGGAAAAGCCAAAAAAATGTGAAATAATTCATACAATTATTTATGTTTTGTCACTCATGCTGATTTTTGTCACTTATAAGCTTTAGAACAATGACTCAAATGCCAATGAGGGAATATGGAAATGAGGGGGAAGCTCATAAAATTACTATAAGCACATATAATTCCTAATAATACAGGCTAGAAAGAAAGCCTAGCTTTGCATGTCTGCAGGAGGGCCAAAGGGGCTGTGAAGGGTGGCACACAAGAGTCCTTCCTTAGATGCTGCAGACAGAACTGTAGTCACTGTATTCAGGGGAAAGAACCAGCCCCATGAGAAGGAGAAAGAGGGGTTATGACCCCCACTGCTCTGCAGAGCTGGCCAGCTACAGAGAAGGGAGCACACACCACTATGTTAAGAACTGATGCAGTATGAGTCCCTGTGCATGCACTGGGTAGCTCTGGGAGAGATTTTCTCTCAGAGCTTTCCCAGAACCTCTAACTTAAGACTGTGCCTTGGACATAGATACACAATTAGATACTGAGTATTTCTCTAGAAGTGTACAATGTTTTTAGGGAGGGATTACAAAAAGAATGTTAATTAACTTACCTTGGACATAGTATTTGGTACACTTCATGCTTATGAGAGCCATAAAACATTATATTATTATATGTATCAGCACTGTAGACAAAAATCACCTGAAAATATAAAATTGAAGAATCAAGCAACTTGAATATGATTTGATGAATAACCTCAAATAAGTAGGGTTAAATGTAAGCCTTGTTCCGTTCTCTCTCTCACACACATACACGCACACACACCAATCACTTGAATCCTTAGATGTTACAGATTGTTGACTACTGCTCTATCTGACCTTTCAAACTGAACTATACTGGTGATGTAACATCAACATCAAGATGGAGAAAGGGTGGTCTTGTGGCCAAGACACAGGATTGGGAGCTGAGATAGCCAAGAATATGATGACTCTTTCCCAGAATTCTGTGCGCGCCTTTTGGAAAGACACTTAGCCACTCTGCATCTCAGTTTCCCAAATTATAAAATGAGGCTGGTTAACACTTTTGTACCTTGCAGGGGAGTAGTGAGACTAAATTCATATGTATTGAAAGACATGACAAAGACCATAACAATTCTTAAACGCTGCCAAATTTAAACTATTTAGGAACATTCACAGAGCTAGGACATCTGGAAGATTTGGAGTCAAAGCTTCCCCTGAGAAAGAAGCTCATTGTGTGTCACCTCTCCAGAAAGACATTTTCAAAATTTCAGTGGGTGAGATCCTCACCCCATGCTCTGGTCCTTTATACTGGGTAAAATCAGCAGAAAAATATAAAGAGGCTCTAAAAGCCTTTTGTTTGGCCAGGGTAGCATACCCCTGGCACAGGATCAGAGGAAGACAGTCATAAGGCTGTCTTCTGAGGACCCTCCCACTCCGCAAAACTCTGGAGTTCGGAGGGATTTGTCAGGGGTTGCAATTTAACACTACAGAGATTATGGGCAGCATTGCGGCCCAGAGAGCTGTTAAGGGAGACTGTCATATTTTAGGCTTCTGAGGCAGTCCACATTATACCAGGGGCTGTGAAGCCATGCTGGATTGTGAAGTTTAAAACCACTTCAGACCAAGCTAGGCTGTGAGAAGTGTGCTGTGTCTGTTAGAGGAACAGCACAGATTCTCACCCAAAATGTTAAAAAGAACTGTGAGACAGCAGTAAATGAAATGTGCTCTATAAGTGCTAGGTATCATGGACAGAAAGAAAGATGAGGAAGGAGATAATGTGTCATGACAGACTGCTGAACTTGGTGCAAAGGCCCAATCAAAAAAAGGAAACAATATCCACCCTGTAATTCTTTATAAATGAATGGATCAATGCCCATGTCATTGCTCTTTAAATTTTATCACATTCTTCTTTTCCCACTCATCTTTTGAAGTGATCAACAACCAAGGTACACATGGGTGATCCAGTGAACATTGTGTACAGGAGGCCCCCGCTTTACAACGGCCCGATTTACGACCCCCCGCACTTACGACCTTTTCCTAAGTGCAGAAGGGGCCGAAATCCCCTGACTTACGTTCTTGGCTCCACATTTATGATGGCGCACAACACCTGTCATAAATGTGGGCTCAAGTTATGATGCCCCCAACTTGCGATGCTATCCCAATAACCGATCATGTCACAAGTTGGGGGCAGCCTGTACTTGGTCTTTCAGAAAGCAAAGTCCCTCACCAAAAGCTCTTAAGCAAAATAACCTGTCACAGAATAAGAGGGAAGGTAGTTAAGTCCAAAGCAGACTGCAAAGTGTTACAAAGGGATCTCACAAAACTGGGTGACTTGTCAAGAAAATGGCAGATGAAATTCAATGTTGATATATGTAAATAATGCACATTGGAAAACATAACCCCAACTACACATACAAAATGATGTGGTTTAAATTAGCTGTTACCAGTCAAGAAAGAGATCTTGCAGTCATTGTGGACATTTCTCTGAAAACATTTGCTGATGTACAGAGAGTCAAAAATGCTAACAAAATGTTAGGAACTATTAGGAAAGGGATAGATAATAAAACAGAAAATATTATAATGCCATTATACAGGCAGTCCCCGACTTACGCGGATCCGACTTATGTCGGATCCGCACTTACGAACGGGGCTTTTCTCGCCCCGGAGCTCACGGGCGGCGGGTCGCCACCCGTGTCCTGTGGGGTGAGAAAAGCTTCTCCCGGTCTCCCTGGTCTTCTGGGGGGGTCCAGCAAAGCCGCTGGACCCCCCCAGCAGACCAGGGACACCCGAGCAAAGCCGCCCAGGCGGGGGGAGTCCCGCTACCTGGGCGGCTTTGCTCGTTTGCCCCGGAGCAAAGCCGCCCAGGCGGCGGGACTCCCCCTGCCTGGGCGGCTTTGCTCCTGTCCTCCTGGTCTGCTGGGGGGGTCCAGCAAAGCTGCTGGACCCCCCTAGCAGACCAGGGACACCCGAGCAAAGCCACCGCCTGGGCGGCTTTCCTCCCGGGCAAACGAGCAAAGCCGCCCACGCGGTGGCTTTGCTCTGGTGTCCCTGGTCTGCTGGGGGGGTCCAGCGGCTTTGCTGGACCCCCCCAGCAGACCAGGGGGACAGGTGCAAAGCAGTGGAGCACGCCCGCAGCGGGCGTGCTCCAAGGCTTTGATCCCCATCTCCCTGCAGACCAGGGAGACGGAGAGCAAAGCCGCTGAGCACGCCCGCAGGGGGACAGCCCAAGTGCGCCCTGGGTGTTGCTCTGCTCCAGGCTTCCTGGAATCAGCCGCTGATCAGTTTCAGCAGCAGCTGACTTGGGGACGCCTGGGTTTCTTAAGTTGAATCTGTATGTAAGTCAGAACTGGCATCCAGATTCAGCCGCGGTTGAAACTGATCAGTTTCAGCAGCGGCTGACGCCAGTTCCGACTTACATACAGATTCAACTTAAGAACAAACCTACAGTCCCTATCTTGTACGTAACCCGGGGACTGCCTGTATAAATTAATGGAATGCTCTCACCTTGAATACTGCATGCAGTTCTGGCTGCCCGATCTCAAAAACATATATTAGAATCGGAAAAAGTACCAAGAATGCCAATAAAAATTATTAGGGGAAATTCAACACTGCAGAGATTATGGGCCGCACTGTGGCACAGAGGGCTGACCACGGATACTGTCATAATTTGGGCTGAGGAAGTCTACATTAGGCTAGGGGCTTAATTAGGGGATGGAACAGTTTCCACATGAGGAGAGAACTATAAGGCTACATCTATACTGCAGCGCTATTTCAGGATACCAGAATATCCTGAAATAGCTCTCGCGTCTTCACAGCAAGCCCATTACTTCGAAATATAACAGGTTTGCTATTCCGACATCCCTTTAAACCTCATTCCAAGATGAGTAAGGGATGTTTTGGAATAGCAATTAATTTTGAAATAAGTGCTGTGTAGACAGTGCCAAATTTCAAAATAAGCTATTCTGAAATAACATCAAAACAAGACGCGCAATTTGCGTAGCTCAGATTGCATGTCTCATTTCGACCTACAGGGCAGCGTAGAAGCACCCTAATTGTTCTATTTGGAAAGAGACAAGTAAGGAGGGTTATAGTAAATGGCATGGAGAACGTTAATAAGGAAAAATTACCCCTTCACAAAACACAAAAACTAGATGTCACCAAATGAAATTAATGGATAGCAAGCTTAAAAGGAAATATTAGTTCACACAATGAACAGTCAACCTGTGGAACTTGTTGTCAGGAGATGTTGTGAAGGTCAAAATTATCACTCGGTTCAGAAAATAAGTGCATGGAGGACAGTCCATCAATGGCTATTAGCCAAGATGGTCAAAGATGCAGCCCCATATTCTGAGTGTCCTAAGCCTCTGACTGCCAGAAGCTGGGAGTGGACAATCAGATATGGACCACTCAGTAAACTGGCATATTATGTTCTTTCTCTTCAAAGCATCCAGTATTGGTCACTGTCAATAGACAGGAAACTGGTCTAGATGGACCACTGGTCTGACCTACTATGGCCATTCTAATGTTCTTGTCCTTATCTGCTTTTCTTTAATAATAAATTGCTCTAACTAATTTGCATATGATTACTTTATATATTCTGTTGCCTTTTTTCACCAGTATATACCAGAAATAAAGTATCTTATTTTGAAAAGGCATCTATCATTTCTAGATTATATTTTAAGGCCCTTCTCATATCTAGGGAGTGAAACTTCAGTGTCCTTAGGAAGAAAAAGGCTTATGCAAATAATGGGATAAGCAAATAGTGAATAATATATAAAGATAAGATTATTTTAGGGAGAAACTCTTGGGCTTTGAAGAAGAGTAACCAATTTAAAAGAAAATAAAGAAACCAGTCCTGAATTGAAACTATTTCACGTGGTTTCTGAAAATGTGATTTTCATTAAAAGTGAAAAAAACCCAGCAACTTTACACAGTGGTTCATGTGAAAGCTCCATCAATGAGGGGAGAAATAAATTTAAAATCCAACAAGCTACTTAGTTTATGGCTGAAACTTTGCAATCGCCTTGGTGTATCTTGAGATGTGAAGATCTTCACTGTCTGCATCTAGTAAATTTGAGAGCCTCAGAGGTTGAAATCTGCACATGGAGTTAGTTGATTGTAGATTTTGGACATAAATTAATTGATTAAAGAAAAGCATCCACTAGTCACAAAGAATTGCTGAACAGAAGGAGGATCAGGCCTTAAAGTTTCACATTGCTAATTTTAATTTCTTTGGATGGTGACAAATCAGTAGGTCCACTAGAGCTGGAAGCATCTAAGACAAATGAAGAAACATCTCTATGATGTGATGAACCAGTCATATGAGAATACCTCTATTTTCTATACCTAGAATAAAAGAGCTTTAACATCCTGTTGTTGCTCGAGGCAACCTGGTTGCTGATGAGCATCCCTGTTTATGACAATCTAATTCAAGATAAACAGATTTAATGCAGTTTTCTAACTTGTTCTTTAAAACCTCCAGTGATGACAATTCCAAAGCCCACTTTCACTGGGAATTGAGATCAGCTGATCACGTTCCTCTTTATAAAAGCCCCTCAAGACTAAACATGCTCAGTTTCTTAATTGTTCCTCATAGATGGAGGTTCTTTAGAATTTTAATTGTGTCCTCCAAAGTGCTTACAACTCCTCTGAGCTTTGTGTCATTCACAACTTTTATAAGCATGCTTTCCACTCCATTATCTAAATAAATAATGAAAATATTGAATTGTACTGGATACAGAACAGATGCTTGTGCAACTCCACTAAATAAGTCATCCCAGTTTGAAAGTGATACACTGATAACTACTCTTTGAATACAGCCTTTCAAACAGTTATGGACCCACTTTATAGTAATTTCAGCTAAACTAGTGGCTCTCAACTTTTCCAGACTACTGTACCCCTTTCAGAAGTCTGATTTGTCTTGTGTACCTCCAAGTTTCATCTCACTTAAAAACTAGTTACTTATAAAATCCAACATAAATATACAAGTGTCACAGCACACTATTACTGAAAAATTGCTTATTTTCTCATTTTACCATGTAATTATAAAATAAACCAAAGAGAATATAAATATTATACTGAAATTTCACTGTATAGTATATACAGCAGTATAAACAAGTCATTGTCTGCATGAAACTTCAGTACTAACTTCACTAGTGCATTTTATGTAGCTTGTTGTAAAACTAGACAAATATCTAGACGAGCTGATGGAAGACTTCTGCATAACCAGGATTATGTGTACCCCAATTGAGAACCACTGATCTAGACTAGGTTTCCTTATCTTGCTTATGGGATATCACATGGTACCGCCAAGTGTTTTTATAATTAAGATATATCACATCAACTGTGTCTTCCCATTTTCAATAAGGCCAATAATTCAGTCAAAGAAGGATATTAGGTTCATTTGACATGATTTGTTCTTGATAACTCCATGCTGTTAGTTACGTATCACCCTATTATCCTCTAATGTGTCCCAGTGTTTTTCCAAGTATGAAAATTAAGGATGTGAATGGTTAACCAGTTAACCAGAGTAGACTGGAGCAGCCCCACAACTGATACAGCCCAGCTGGAACAACCCCCATCCACAGTGGGCCCGGTCTGACCAGAGCAGTGCAACACAGGTGGGGGTGCTCCAACCCAGCAGGAGCAGCCCCCACATCGGGGGTGGGGGAAGCGCTCAAGCCAACATGGTGGAGGGGGTCCCACCCACCCCAGTTTAAGTGGTTAACCATAATGTTTAACTGGTTAATTGATTAAATGGATTTTACATCCCCAATCAAAATAAGGATGACTAGTCTATATTATCAAAGATAGAATCTTTGCTCGTCTCCAGTCCTCTGGGACTCCACCCATTTTCAATGAGTTTTCAAAGATAATTGCTAATAGCTTTGAGATCAATGGCATCAGAACCTGTCCAAAAGTGGGGGGGAGACCGAGAACCAGGACCCCGTACCAATCCTCTTCTGTCCAAGACCCTGCCCCTGGCAAACCAGAAGCTGAAGTGGGTTGGAAGCCACAGGCACTCCAACTGCCTAAGGTGGGGAGGTCAAGAATAGCTCTTGCTTTTGTCTCCATTCCCTAAGCCTCCCACCCAGGGTAGGAGGGTCTTCACCTCCCCACAGCAACCCAAGTGCTCCTCCTGTAGACCTTCCACATAACCATGGCAAGTGGGTCTAGAACAGCTCAGGCCATGTCCCCTCAGCTGCCCACAAAGCTTATCACGAAGAGGCTGTGGCGCCTCCATATGGAGCTGGATCCATGTCAGAACTGTGCATTGCATGAACACAGCTGTGGGGAGCCGTGGGCTCCCTTGCTCACAGTGGAGGGGGTAGAAGGGAGGAAGAAAGGGCCAGTGTTTGTCCTTGACCCTCTCAACTAGGATAGGTGGGAAGTCTTCAGTATGGTACCCCAGCTGCTTGTCTCCCTGGCTGGGTTCAAGCTGTGGGCTTGATTGGAGGTGTAGGACCTCGGGGAAGAGGAAAAGTGGGGGTGGCACCCCATGAGCATACAGCTCACCAGGGTAATCTGATGGCTGATCATGAGGCATTTTGCTGATGCTAACTGTATGCAGGCACCACCCCTTGCAGCTCCTAGTGGTTGCAGTTCTCTGTTCCTGGCCAATGGGAAGTGTAGGAAGCAGCACCAGAAGGCTAAGGGGCCACAGGGACATGCTTTCCACAGCTCCCATTGCCAAGGAAGAGAACCTATGTAGTACCTGTGGATAGTCAATGTCAGCAAAATATCTCATGGCCCACAATCAGATTATCCTAACAAGCCCATGAGGCCCACAAACCACATGCTGCCCACCCAAGCTCTAGGTGAATTTCATCAGGGCCTGCTGAGTTGTGTCTAAATTATCTAAATATTCTTTAACCTATTAAGGTTTCTGTTCTTTCCCTCTTGTTAATATTAATTGTAAGAAGCATCTTGTCACAAATAACTTTTTCGAAAACACTGAAGCAAAACAAGTATTAAACACCTCAGCCTTCTCGGTATCATCTGTTATTAATTCTATTTCATGGGCAGTCGGTAATGTAGGCAAAAGAAGGCACAGCCTTCCCAAAACTGTCTACATACCCGACCGCCTAAGGTTGAGGCTGCCACCAGAGGAAGCCTAGAGCCGCAGCGTGGCAGCCTGACTCAGCAGACTGGCTTCTCCCAGCTGCCAGGGATGACTGGAGCCATGGCACAGCAGCCCAGCTTCCCCAGCTGCTGGGGAGGGCTAGGGCCACAGCACAGCAGCCCCAGCTCTCCACATGGCCAGCAGGGATCGGAGTGGGCAGGGCTTGGTGCCAGGGACAGAAGCCTGGGCAGAAAAAGCAGGGCAGGACTGGGGCTTACCTTCCCCAGCTGGGTTTTTACCTGCTGCCCATGTTTTCCTTCCTTGCTACATCATGGACCTACAATTTCCTTCATCCTTCTCTTGTTTCTAATATATTTATAGAATATCTTATTACTTCTATGTCCCTTGCTAAGTATAACTCATTTTGTACCTTAACCATTCTGATTTTGTCTCTATGTGCTTGTGTCATTTTTTGTACTTCTCCTTAGTAATTTTCCATGTTTCCTTTTTTCCTAGGATTCTTTTATAATTTTCACATCATTAAAGAGGTCAAATTGGTCTCTTACTACTCTTTCTATCTTTCCTTCACATCAACATATTTTCTGTTGTAATACTGTCCCTATACACAACTGCCAGCTCTCCTGAACTCCTTTTTCCTTAGATTTTCTTCTCATGGGACCTTATCTACTATTTTTCTATTAAAGTCTATTCTTTCAAAGTCACTGTCCTTTTTCTGTTGCTCTCAGTACTTCCCTTACTCAGAATCACAAGACCTATCATTTCATGATCACTTTTCGCCAAGTTGCCTTTCACCTTCAGATTCAAAACCAATTCCACCCTGTTAGTCAGACTCAAGTCTAAAATGGCTGCTTCCCTAGTTATTTCCACCATCATCTATGACGTTCCCAACATATTCCCCAGATGTATTCCAACACATTAAAAAACTTGGATGTTTTGTGTTTTCCTTTTCCTTACTTTTCCAAGAGTCATCTTTAATTTCCCCATTACTAGCAAGTGGATATTACTCTTATTTGCTATAGAAATGCTTCATTTACCTTCACCTTCTGGTGTGGTATATAATAGATACCTATTACTACATCTTCCTAATTTTCCCTCTTTACCTCCACCCAGAACTTTTCAACTGGTCTGCCTCCCACTTCTTTCTGACCCCAGAAAAATATATACATTCTTCGAGTATAATACAACACCTTCTCCCCCTGCCTATTTTTCCTGAACAAGTTATACACGTCTATATCAATATTTGAGTCTCAAATTTTATCCCACCAAGACTCTGTACTACCAATAAAGTCATACTTTAGCTTGTGTTCTCAGGTTTCCAGTTCTTTCTATTTATTCCTCATAATTCTTACCCTTCTGGACAAAAATCTAAGCTATTGAGCAAATTCCACCACTGTTTTTCCTCTTGTTCTTTATATGACCATAATTTTCTAGACCCCTTCAACTTCCAGCCCTCTGTCAAAGTCACCATTTTCATTCTTACTTGTGAGCGCTTATGTCACCTATCCCTTTTGAACCTAGTTGAAAGAAAGCCCTCCTCACAAGGTTGGCAAGTTGGTGACCCAAAAATGCTCTTCCCCCCGATCACATGGAGCCCATCATTTTAACTTTATCTCATGGTTTTGGAAAGTTTAATATCTGTATATTCTTTGAGACACATATGATTAATAACTTTGCAAACCTTTACAATGAGATAAAATAATTATTTAGGAGCATTGTTTCCCCTAGATCAGGGCTGAGCAAAATGCCACCGGATCCGGTCCATGGAGCACCCTGCCAGGCCCCTCAGACACACAGCTGCCACGGTTTAAAGCGCAGTCCATATGGCAGTATGCTCTGGAGGTGGAGGGGGCAGGGGCTTCATGTGATCTCCCCGCCCACAGCCCAATCCTCAGATCCTATTGGCCAGAAACAACTGGCGAACATGAACTGACCCCAGCCAATCTCTCAACTCCTACTGGCCGGAAACAACCAGTCAACAGGAGCTGAGAGACTGACCTGGGGGGTGGGGACAGCACAAGCCTCTTCCCCCTCCAGGAGCTGAGAGCCACATGGAGGGAGCAGCCTGCAATTTAAAGTGAGCTGCAGCAGGCAGAGAGCCCAGCCTGTCTTGGGGGTGCTGCACGGCTGCTGACCAGGAAATGCTTAGGTAAGTGCTTCCCAGCCAGAGCCTGCATCTGGCACCCCAACCCCTTCTGCACCACAACTCACTAGCCAAACCCTCTGCCCCCCTGCCCCAGGTCACAGCACTCTCCCAGACCGTGTACCGCCTCCTACACTCCTTTCCCAGGCCAGAATCCTCTCCTCCACCCAAACACCCTCCCAGACCTTGCACCACATTCCCCTGCCCCAGGTCACCACCCAAACCCTCTTCAGTCTGCACCCCCTTTTCCATTTCTCCCAGGCCACAATTCCCTCCCAGACTTTGCACCCCTTCCTGAGGCCCCTCCTCCATGCCAGAATCCTCTCCTGCACCCATACTCTCTCCCTGACCCAACACCCAATCCTCCAACCAAGGCTGCAACCCCTCCTTCACCCAAACTCCCTCTCAGACCTCATACCGTCACCTGAAGGCTAGTTACTTACCCCATCACCTTTCTGAACCCAACCTCCATTCTAGACACCGCACCCCCTCCACAGAAAAAAGTAGCCCTTGGCCACATTCCAAAATCTTGGAGCAGCCCTCCCCTCCCCCCACACACAAATGATTGCCCATGTCTGCACTAGATCCATGTGCAGGGAGATCAGATAGTCTCTGCATCCATACAGAAAGGGTAACTGCCAGCGATCACAAGTTGCTACACAGTTCTTTGTAAGTAAACACATTTATTCAAAATGTGAATGCATTACGGAAAAATATATTAAAAACAATAAAATAATGTGTACATGTGCTAAAAACCTTATCAGAGTCACCCCAACTTTAACCCTGCTAGTACTGTAGGACTCTGTAGAAGAGGCAGGAATGCCTTACATTTGAGGCAGATGGTCCTGAGCTTTAGGATGTTTCTTTGGAAAATAAGCTTCCTGAGTGGGCCATAAGCCCTGAATTTGAAGACAATGAACCCCTCACTCCCACATATCTCTGAGAAGTGCAGGCTGTCACCAGAGTCTTGGTACATAGAAATATGAGGAAGAATTCTCCACTGTATACCTATAGAAGGCCTTTCTGCCAGTGTACTGTAATGAGAAAAGGATTTCTTGTGAGCCTGTGACTATCATGTTTATGCAGTGTCTGCTGGGTAGGGTAGATACCATGAGTTCAAATCCCTTTCCATGGTATCTAGGTGAAGTCTGGTATGCTGCATGAGATTAAGTGCATGAGGCCATGTATCCAATTAGTCTGAAACTTGTTTTCACTGACATGCCTGGAGTTGATTGATGAGGCTTGTAACTGTGGGAGGTACGCTTTTGCTGGTAGGAAATCTAACAGTGCTCCTATGAACCCTGTGCTCAGAGCTGAAGTCACAGTGGATTTCTGTCAGCTGATTTTGAGATCTAATGGGTCAAAGAACTTTTGAATTACCTGAACTGAATCAATAAGCTGTTGGGGTGATCCTCCTCAAATCAGTCAGTCATTAAAGTAAATATAGATCCCTCGTTTTGTTAGAAGAGCTGCCACTACTGCCAGATCCTAGGTGAATACCCTTAAGGCCACAGAAAGAAAAAGGGCAGGACTGTGTAGTGGTGAAGGAATGTTTCTGCCAGGAATCAAAAGTATTTTCTGTGAATTGGGAGGACTGATATAAGTAAGTAGGCATTTTACAGGTTAAGAGCCACAAACCAGTCCTGGGGATCTCATGAGAGGATTCTGGAGGGAAGAGTCACCAGCCTGATTTTGAAAGGACATTGAAGATCAAAGATGGGCGGTCAACCCTCTTTCTTCTTTGGGATAAGAAAGTAATGCAAATAAAAGCCTCTGTGTCAAAACGCAAATGACATATTTTTCACTGCTTTCAGTTGTATCAGGGAGTCTGCTTCTCATTTTAATAGTAAATCACAAGAAGGGTCCCTGAAAAGGAATGAAGAAAGAGCAATGGGTGAGGAAGAGATTTGGATACCTCTTGCTTATAATCTCTAGGATCCACTAGTTCAAAGTAATCCCAGCCCAGCTGTCAAAGGGGAAGTGTGTGATTGAGATAGATATAGTTATATATTCACTAGAGAAGGCAGAGTCATCATTGGGGAATTTCTGTGTCTTCCTTGGTGACAGTGAGGTACTCTTAACTCATTGTAAATTTGGGTGGAGAAGCACTTTCTAATGCAGCATTTCTTAAAGTGTGTTCCGTGGCACACTGGTAATGCCGCAAGGCAGTCGGAGGTGTGCTGCGGAGAGAACAGAATTCAAAATGGTCACCATTAAAGGGACAAGTCTCCTTTTTTTTGGCTCAACAACTTTTCCCTGGGGGTTCCCCCCCCAACAAAAAAATCCTTGGTGTTCCCCATAAAAAAAATATTGTTTGGTATTCCTCCATCTTAAAAAGTTTAAGCAACACTGTTCTAAAGGATGACCACTGGTATAGCAGTTTTCTCCTTAGGCGGGGGATGTACAGCCCTAAAAAGGGCAGTTTCCCTTGAATCCTTTAGGCTGTGGAAGGTTTCACTTATTCCATTGTTGAAAAATTCATTACCTTCAAATGGGACAATGGACCTTGACTGTTGCTTGGACCTCTCATGAGGACTGAAGTAATGGTGATCTCCTTGTGATTCTTGCAGTGACCATGACAACAGACATATCCAGAGCAGCCTATAGAGAAGTAAGGCAGGTAATTGTCCCTCTGCCATTATGGATTTCAACTACTCATGGTGCTCCTTGGGCAGCTTGTGTATGAATTGAAAATAATCAGTCTCAGTTTAAAAAATATGGAGGCATGCCTGATAATTAGACACCCTCATCTGGAGGATTGCTGATCAATATACCTTTCAGCTGAAGAGGTTCAATTTTTTCAGTGCTTTTCTCTTTAAAAGGTCACCTCTGCTTTTACCTCTGTTCTACTGCTGTCACTACAAGAAAATCTGGTGCTGGATTAAAACAAATACTCAAATCTTTAACAGGGACCTAATACCTCCTGTCTGCTCTTTTTGACTGGTTAGATACAGGTATATGCCAGGTGGTTCCTTGAGGCTCCAGTAGACTTTCATTAATGGATATGGTGAGTCTCCCTGTTGTAGAAGGATGCAGACTGTCAAAGAGCTTGTGTTACAGGACCACTTCCAGGGAAATATCCAAAGTTTCCATGATTCATTTCATTAGGTCTCTAAATACCTTAAACTTGTCAGCTGAAGCTAATGTATGTGGATTCACAGTCTTACCGGGTTAGTATGAGAATAATGCAGCTGGAATCAAATGTTCTTCTCCCAATCACTGATATTACTCTTCATTTTGCCCCTCCTGTCTCAGACAATTGTGGGTGAACCAACTGTCTCAACTGATGTGCCTCTCTGGAACAGCAATCTAGCTCTAGAGACAACAAATGAAGCCAGTTTCTTGCAGTGTGTCTGTACACCCCAGAGGATCCAGTAAGGCCATGGCTATGTAGGCTGAAGTATGTAGAGCAGTACAGACGGGTATGGGTAACAGGTAGGGTGATCTCTATGAACCCCAGACCTCTTTCTACTACAGCTCATGACTCTTTCATCCCTGCCTGACAACCAAGTGTGAGAGAGAATTCTCTAGGATGCTCATCTTTGGAGTATTGCTTTCTTGGTCCCTTCTTCCCTGTCAGACTTCAACATTTATAGTGGCAGATAAATGGGGCCTCTGAATAGATGTGGCCTGGGAGATAAAGTGACACGAGGGCACTGACTGAGAAAGACTGAGGCTTCACTGTAGCTCTCCCCTCAGAGTCTGAGAAAGCTTGAATCAACTTCTTAGGAGGAAAAGTTTCAGCTTCACACCTTACTCTATAGGTATGCTTGGAGAAAGAGTGACAAACAGAACACTGACATGTCCTTCTCCAAGACAAAGCAGGCCTGTTTGATGTCTCAGTGCCCACTAACAAGGACAAGTCTTAAATCCCAGTGATTTAAGCAATAACTCTAAGAGTGGTATATTTTTCACACACAGTCGACTGCCAATAGGGATAACAAGAAACTACACTAATCACACTACATTAACTGCACTAACTATATAAACTACACTAATATGTATAAGGCTAATTAATCACACAATGTGCAGAATAAGGAGATAACTAGTTATAATATGCATTCAATTACTGATAAAATAGACTTCCAAAATCAAATCAAATACATTTTCTCAATACAGATTTTGGTAATAGGCCATTCCCAAAGATACTTTTTCTTACATTAGGTTTCAAGATGAATCAACTTCCTCCAATTAAAAAGCAAATAAAGTTAGATTACACGTTGCATTGTCAAAATGTATACCAAAATGTGGGTTGATCTTTGGGTTTTTACACATCAAGTTGGCCGGGCAGAGAGCTTCCTTGAAGTGAAGTACAGCTACGAATTGATTTAGAACATTAGTCTCCCTCTCTGACAGTGTCAGTAAGCAAAAGGCCTTTGATTCTTCCTCACATTGCTCACATTTCTGAAATATCTGCCTTAAAAAAAAAAAAAAACCACCCAAAATCCTTTTAGAAACCTCCCTAGAAAGAGGAAGTAGTAATGGGCATAAGATAAAGTCCATACTTGAATATTCCCAGCCTGTGCTATCACAGAAAAAGCACAAGAACAAATACTTCAAATGATTTTTAAACACCCATTTTAATGATTGCTTTTGTCCTTTATATAAGGTTGGAAGCAGCTAACATGTCTATGTTGTTACTGTTTCTCACAATAATAATAATAATTGACTCACACAGCACTTTTCATAAAAGGATCTCAAAATGCTTTACAAAGTAGGAAAGTATCGGTATTCCCACTTTACAGAAGGAGAAACTGAGAAACAGAGAGATGAACATAAGTAGTACAGAGTAGGCTACTGACTGAGCTGGGAATAGCACCCAGATTCCCCATTTGTCACGTTAGTACTCTATACAGGCAGTCCCCGACTTACGCGGATCCGACTTATGTCCGTGTCCTCCGGGGCGAGAAAAGCTTCTCCCGGTCTCCCTGGTCTGCTGGGGGAGTCCAGCAAAGCCACTGGACCCCCCCCCCCCCCCGACCCAGCAGACCAGGGACACCCGAGCAAAGCCGCCGCCTGGGCGGCTTTGCTCCCGGGCAAACGAGCAAAGCCGCCCAGGCGGCGGCTTTCCTCTGGTGTCCCTGGTCTGCTGGGGGGGGGTCCAGCGGCTTTGCTGAACCCTCCCAGCAGACCAGGGGGACAGGAGCAAAGCCGCAGAGCACACCCGCAGCGGGACAGACCGGGCGCGCCTGGGCTGTCCCGCTGCAGGCATGCTCCGCGGCTTTGCTCTCCGTCTCCCTGGTCTGCAGGGAGACGGGGAGCAAAGCCTTGGAGCACACCCGCAGCGAGACAGCCCGGGTGCGCTTGGGCTGTCCCGCTGCGGGCGTGCTCCACGGCTTTGCTCCCCGTCTCCCTGGTCTGACCAGCAGACCAGGGAGATGGGGAGCAAAGCCTCGGAGCACGCCAGCAGTGGGACAGCCGTGGCGCGCCTGGACTGTCCCGCTGCCTGCGTGCTCTGCGGCTTTGCTCCGCGTCTCCCAGGTCAGCAGACCAGGGAGACGGAGCAAAGCCGTGGAGGACCTGGGCGGTCCCGCCACCCCCGTCGCCCTGGTCTGCTGGGGGGGGGGCACTAGCTGCACCCCAGCAGACCAGGCTTTTCTTGCCTACCCCTGGGATAGAGCAGCTGGGGGCTGCCGGGTTGGTCCCGCAGCGCCGCTCGGACCAACCCGGCAGCACCCCAGCTGCTCTGCCCCAGGCGTCCTGATTCAGCCGCTGCTGGTCAGTTTCAGCAGCGTCTGAATCAGGACGCCTGGGGCAGAGCAGCTGGGGTGCTGCTGGGTTGCTCCAGTAGCGCCAAGGAGCCGCGCTACTGGAGCAACCCAGCAGCACCCCAGCTGCTCTGCCCCAGGCGTCCCCAAGCCAGCCGCTGCTGAAACTGATCAGCAGCTGACTACAGGAAGCCCAGGCAGAGTTGCTCTGCCCCAGGCTTCCTGGAATCAGCCGCTGATCAGTTTCAGCAGCAGCTGACTTGGGGACGCCTGGGGTTCTTAAGTTGAATCTGTATGTAAGTCAGAACTGGCATCCAGATTCAGCCACGGTTGAAACTGATCAGTTTCAGCAGCGGCTGACGCCAGTTCCGACTTACATACAGATTCAACTTAAGAACAAGCCTACAGT
Source organism: Pelodiscus sinensis (assembly GCF_049634645.1). Taxonomy (NCBI): domain Eukaryota; kingdom Metazoa; phylum Chordata; order Testudines; family Trionychidae; genus Pelodiscus; species Pelodiscus sinensis. The sequence goes on along the minus strand of NC_134711.1, from coordinate 290,267,259 downwards.
CCCTATCTTGTACGTAACCCAGGGACTGCCTGTACATTACACCACACTGCTCTTCACAATAGCAGATCATTAGATGACTCTCTCATCTTCATTAACTTCAAAATGAATTTCCTTATATACAATGAATAAACAGACAATCAAAAATTTTAACAATTTATACTTATTTCTTCAGTATCCCTGCTCTTATATTCTTGTCATATATTTTATGCTCCAACTCAAGTGAAAGTATGACTCAGGTTAAAACACATCATGGGCATGGATGCTGACAACATGCATTATACATATCTTTGAATATTGTTTGTGTGCGCCACAAAATGAAAAAACGTAAAAGTTTAGAACAGAAATATTAACTACATTTTTAGTACAACTAACCAATTTTATTTGATGATTAATTTATCATAGCATCAGATGCATAGATACTTTTTACCATATTTAGGTTTTGTTTGTATTACTGCCTTTATTTAACAGACATAAAAGAAAATATAAGCTGTTAGTCCTTAATCACAAATAGTAAAAATAATCATAGACCAGCTGTAGTTTTGTTTAAGGATCACAGATTTTTTTAGTCTATCAATCTGGAGTGTACATTGATCTTTAGTGTGCAACATCCTTCTAACTTGTTTTATGCTGATTCAACATGGAGTTGGAACTATCATTATATATTAGAATGAGTAAAACATTATACAACAAAATGTACAAAAAGATCAGAGCACACTCCAGAGCCTTATCAGATAATTATATTGTATTTAACCACAAATTAATAACTATATATTAAACTGAGCATATTTTACACTAGTGGTTGTCAGAGTAAGGGCTGCAGTGCTCCACACTATATACAAAAGCTATGTAAAAAGGAGGCCAAAATATGTTATCAAATATTGCAGTGGCAGTCTTTTGTGATGTTTTATTTCCAGGTTCCTGTCTTCAAGAAGTCCCCTTTATTCTTACATGCTCACTTTCCCAATGAAAGTTTCTCTTAAGTATTTCCACATTATTTACTACAAAAATCTTAAAAGCCCCAAATAAACATAAGCAAATGTGGCTTTGACAATCATTTATCTTAAGTATCTGGTCAATTCATCTGAGGACTCCATATCAAGTTCACTAAAATATAAATCAGGATGGCAAACACATGAACGTTACCTACATCTCCAGGCTTTGCATTTTATTAACCTTATTGGGCAAAGGTTTATGACCACATCTAGTTTTGATTTTTTGCTTCTTTGCCATTCTTCTCTTGCATAGACCAGCAAGCCATACCCGCAGTCACATATGGAAATGGTTTTTAAGATGTGGTTTCTGCAGTTAGGTTTTATTTTTTAATATTCATAAATACAGACTATGCACAGGTTAGTTGACTGAGTTTCTAAAATCTAGCAGTTCTTCTACCTAATCTAATCTATTTATCTGTAAGACAGCCAAACACCATCGTACCCTCAGTGCAATCTTCTCCTTCGTACTGTGTTGTGTTCTTAATACAAGCTGTACTGTCAGAAGACTGGTTAACAAGAAACAGCTGACCTTCTTATAAACTTATACAGGGCCTGATACAATGCCTATTAAGTTAACGGGAATCTTTCTACAGACTTCAGTGGGCATTGGATCAGGCACAGAGTTCTCTTTGTCTCTGAAATGAAACTTTTCCACTGATGGCTGCCTACTGCCTCAAGCAGTTTAACTTTTCTTTATTCCTACACAAAAGAGAAAATATATTCTTTAGTAGATGGTGGTAGAAAAAGCAGAAATGAAATTTTCAGACTGAAATCTTGAACAATCTCATGTGCTGGGATGTAGTTTTAGAGTTTTCTAGGATGAAGAATTTTTAATGCAAAATTCTGCCTCTTATACTGGCAGCTAGTTTTAAGTATTTACATGATCTGCCATAGCTCCTCCCATTTTTCTCAGGTTCTCTTCCCCTGCAGTTCTAAATGTGATTGGTTTTCCTGAAAACACGATGGTTGACTCTTATTTTCTGAATCTGTGTTTATGAGAGATCATAATATCAGAATTTTATAATGACTATCCACTTCATTACCTACCAAATAAAACACCTTTAATACTCTTCAGCTAAATAAGTAATACTATAGTTATTGACAAACTTCTTTTTTCTCTTAACTTGTATACAATTCTCATTTATTATACCACTGACTGTTATAATCCTACATTTTCTGATGCAATTTATAATTGCTATTATTTGCAGTGATATACATCTTCTGATACCAGAGCTAATCAAAGTCAGATCATCATAGCGCCATACTGTAGTACTTTTTTGTTCCCCACAGTGCTTCCCACTGAGTTGCACATATGGTAGATGGCAAGAAACAACCCAGAAAAGGCCACTTAGTTCATCTAGTCAGACCCCTGGCATTTTTGCAAAACTACTCACATCTACATCATAGCTTTCTTAATGTCTTATATATCTTATTCTTGAATATCTGTCATGTTGGTGTTTTACCACTTCCAAGTATGCAGTTGTTTTTTCTATTGAGAATTGTCTCCTTATATCTGGTTTTGACTTTTCCTTTCTTGACTTCAGACCACTTATCCTTGATCTATTATATTCTAAAGTTGTGAATAATGTCTTTCTTTCATTTATATATTTATCCTGAATTTGAAGGATAAACATGTTCATTCTAAATCATATCATTTGTAGATGAGAAAGATTTAGCAACTTTTCAGAGATGTTTTTAACACTTTCTTGATTTTGCATTTTCTCTAAAAAAAAACCCTATCCGTATATCATTCACTATTGGAGTCAAAGGTACATGCACTATTCTAGGTCCAGTAACACAAAAATGATGTACAATAACTCCATTAACTCACTGACTCCCTAACTGTATACGTTTTCCCACACACAGTACAGGAATGCCTTTTTTCTCACATATACTGAGGGTATGTCTATACTACAGAGCTTTTTTGGAAAAACAGCGGTTTTTCTGAAAAAACTTCAATTATGTCCACACTACAATCTCATTCTTTCGAAAGAAAATTGAAAGAATAGAGGGGTTTTTCCAGCATTGGTTATCCTCTTTCTACGAGGAAGAAGCTTTTTTCAGAAAGAGGTCTTCTGGAAAAAGGCATGTATGGACGGGGAAGAGGGAGTTCTTTCGGAAGAAGAGGAAAGAGGAAAAAGCACAGGTGCCCTGATGGACACTCCATCCAGTGTGGATGCTATCTTTCAAAAAAGCAGATTGTTTTTTTGATGCGCTTTGGCAGTGTGGACATGCTCTTTCGGAAGAAGTTTTTTTGGAAGATCTCTTTTGGAAAAGCGTTTTCTGAAAGAAGCCTGCAGTCTAGACATAGCCTGATATAGTTAGTTTGTTACATGTTACTCCAACATCTTTCTTGATTTCGCTGCTTTCTAGATAGCTATCAAGGAGACTGATTTTTCAAGGTGTTAATGTTAATGAGACTTGAGCTCCTCAGAAGTCCCAAAGAGGAGCTAAACACTTTTCAGGATGAGGCCATGGACTTGTATTTGTGTTGTTCTGTTCTTCTCCCTAAATGTGTGACTACATTTTTTAATTTAATTTTTATTTAATTTTGGTTCTGGACAGCCAACACTCCGGTCATCTGAAGAAGTAGGCTGTGCCCACAAAAGCTCATGATACCATTTACATGTGTTGTTAGTCTTTAAAGTGCTATCATACTATTTGTTGTTTTTTAAGTTTATCCTGTACATAATAATTCAGCTACCCCTCTAAAGTTTTTTTTACATTTTTTAAAGTGATCCTTATCCTATCACATGCACTCCAAAACCTCAGGTCATTTAATATTTCCTGTCCTTCTGCACATTTATCACCCATTGATTTTGCTGACTTTAAGTTTGATCAGTTAAAATCGTAGATCTTATGATAGGCTGTTGAAAGATCTCTCTCCCCCTTTACCACATATCCGAAACAGCACTTTCTATAACCTGGGGAAAGAAAAGGGTGATGAAGACAACCAGTGACCAATCACTAGGATTATGATAGCAATCTCACTGCACATTTTAATTCTGTAAAATGCTTAAACAGGCTATATATTTTTGCTTATCCCTGTTTTAAAATTTATGGAAAAAAATATAGTAGTAGTATGCCGAATAAAGTCATTTTTATACTGATGTTTTGTCACTAATACTTTAGTATCAGGCCATGATCAAATATGCCACATGCAGCCTATCGGCTTCTCTAATTTCTACTAGTTGACGATGGTCCATAAGGAACCACATGCAGCTAAAAATTGGTGGAGTACAGGAAGGCTGTGTCTACATTGGCACCCCTTTCCGGAAAAGGGATGCTAATGTAGACTTTGGAATAGGCAAATCCGCGGGGGATTTAAATATCCCCCGCGGCATTTGCATTAACATGGCTGCCGCTTTTTTCCGGCTTGGAGATAAGCCGGAGAAAAGCGCCAGTCTAGACGTGATTCTCCGGAAAATAAAGCCTTTTCCGGAGGATCTCTTATTCCTACTTTCAAAAGTACTTGAAAGTAGGAATAAGAGATCCTCCGGAAAAGGCTTTATTTTTCGGAGAATCACGTCTAGACTGGCGCTTTTCTCCGGCTTATCTCCAAGCCGGAAAAAAGCGGCAGCCATGTTAATGCAAATGCCGCGGGGGATATTTAAATCCCCCGCGGATTTGCCTATTCCAAAGGCTACATTAGCATCCCTTTTCCAAAAGGGAGGCCAGTGTAGACACAGCTGAACATTATGTCAAGTCCTTAAAATACTCCTTATGCCAGGGTTGTGTGCGCAACTGCTCTGTAGCAGGAGAATTCTCAGCTGGCTAGTCAGAATCAGATTCTAGCCTCTTTGTGCTGCAGGCATGGTGCAAAATGTTTAGAACAAGAGGAAAAAATCTCAACCTTAATTTGTCAGATGCTTTTCTATACTTTTCTCTGATTACCCTTTTGTTCATGGCCTCTCCAGCAATAATAAATTCCCTGCTTCCTGGGCACAAATCTCCTTTTTTTCTTTTAGTTGGTATACACTGCTGCAAACAAGGAAAATACTATAAAATAAAATGCTGAGATATTTGAAGAACTGTTACTTGCTTCTTTCTGCTTTCTAGCAGTTCCCTTATAAAAATATGTCTATACTTTGAATATATTTAAAAAAAAACCTTTTTCTTATATCACTGGGTTTCCCCAGTCAGCATAATTTTGTTCTTAGTTTTCTTTTTAGTCCCCCCCCCCCCCGCTTTGTATCTGCATTATACAATGGTAATATTAAATTTAAACATTTCAATATCTGTTCTTTTCCATTTCTAATAATTTTTTATTTAACTAATTTCACCAATCATCATTTCAGGCATATTTTTAAAAATCTTCATATTTTGTTGCAGTGTTATTTTAAAACCATGGTTTCCACTTTTTCTTTAAAAAAAAACTCTTTTGTCTTTCTTCTCCCTCATTACATAATATGGTTGCCTATTTTTTCATCTCATCACTTGCAGCAAATATACTGTAAGCTCCAGATCATAAGCTCCAAAATTCCTTTTTTTTTCCAGACATGTTATCATTTTCTCTTTGCTAATCAATATCAGATCTAGGATTGCATTGGGCCTCATTACTTCTTTCCATTTTTAAAATACCCATAAGAAACTATTTTCTTGTAATCTACTCGAATATACCTTAAATTTCATATACATAATAAAAATTCCTCTTTTAATTATTTTTAAATTTTCACATACTTAGTATCAGATCCATAAGTATTATCTGATTCCTAGTCCCAGATTAAGTAGTGTATTACATGCCCACATTCTAAATCTATCATGGTTTATGCATCGTTTATTTTATCCTCAAACTGTTGTTTCGGCATGTATCACCTATATGAATTTCAATACTTGTGTACATTAGTTTTTACAAATTACTTTGCTGTCATTTGAACTTCCTTATATAGAAATGTATCCTTTTATAGTTATAATGTAGTCAGGCCTTATCTACTATATCTGTGATGCAATCAAAGATCATCCAATGGAAACTGGCTGCTTTGCATTTCTCAGGATCAGTCCCTGCAACAAAACCATGTATGAACAGAAACCTCTAATGTTTCTTGATTACTTCCCATAGATTGTTCCATATTTTAAGGACACTATATTCTTACAATCATCTGAATGTACTTATGTAATTTTCATTAAATTTATTTTTTTTCTTTTGCAATTTTTTACCCATGTTTACATTCATCCAACAGCTGATGATGAATCATTCCTGATTTGTTGAATATTTTCCCTGACTCTTCTCTTCTTCATTTATTAAGGAGACAGACATTCACCCTCCCTGTTTAATTATTTTTACTGCAAATATAACCATTCATAATAAAGTGGTCAAATAAAGTCAGATAAAAACAGCTGTACTGAAGTAAATGTAAAATTCACATCATTTTTAATCTGCAAATGCTTTTTTTTTAATTTTTGAGATTAAATAGTTTTATTATTGGTCAAAACCATAAATTATAAATATGTTCATTGATGAGTGATGATACACTGCCTTTAAACCAGGGCTTCTTTACATACAGTAATTAATTTAATTATTTTTCTCTACTTGCTTGCTATTCTATAGAAAGTACAAGAGATATTCTGCTACCCTATTCACATGAACTCGTATTTGAGGGTATGTCTACACTGTGTGGCTATTTTGGGATATCGGATGTATCCCGAAATAGCTACCCCACATCTTAACAAGTCGCCTGTTATTTTGAAATATTTTTCAAAATAACGGACACACTATTTCGGCATCCCTGTACTGACCCTGTAGATGTCTATAAATAGTATGTTATTTCAAAATTTGGTGCTGTGTAGACGCACCAAATTTCAAAATTTCAAACTAAGATAGGCAATTTGCGTAGCACAAATTGTGTATCTTATTTCAACTTTAGGGTGCTGTGTAGATGCATCCTGAGTGAGTAATTCCACTGAAATGTTAATGAGACTACTCATCATGTAATGCATTATGCAGCATGAATAAGGGTGATGGAATCATCCTATATTAATAAGAAGAAATAGCAGGGCAAATCTTTAGCTGGTGATTTCACTGCAATGGTGCCAGTTTACACTTGTTGAGGGTATTGTCCATAAGTCCTAACAAAAGATTATTAATATAGCCTTTCAATCCTATATTGCTCTCTCTCCTGGATAATTTCCATGAGTTGTTAATCATGGCAGAATGAATCAACTGCAACTAATTTTAACAAAAAAATTACCACTAATACAAGAAATTGCTACAGTATTCACTGATTTAAAGAAAAATTCTAAGGCTCCCCTGCTTCCCATTTCTCAAGAGTAATGTTATTTTTTTAGTCAATCAGTTGGCAAAGCAACTGCTTTTTTAATGGGCACTACTACCATATGCTTGCCTGCTATTATTACACTGCTAATAACTTGCAGCCAGCATAAATGAAATTCTCTGTCATACCTCCTATTTTCTAAAGAAGTAATTTTACATTCAGACACGAGAATGGCAATACTTTTCATGTCCAAAATGTGTACTGTGGCAAGCTCTAAGCCATGCTTCCTGGATCCTGCACTTCTAGGCAGTTATGATATGCGTCAGGGGCTTGCTGTAACCCTCCACATTGCCTCTTACCTTTTCTAGAGGCCAGTCACAGCTTAGTGAGCCATTGTCATCACTGGCAAACTTAATGGATTAGGGTGAAACCCCTCCGTAATCCTGGCCTCCCTTTCCAGGAGCAGACATTTTAGTGGTGTGGGGAAGGTTGGGGGGAACCTGGACCCACCCACTACTACAGGTTTCAGCCCAGGGACCTTTAAGTAGGGGCAACTCATGTGGTTTTCCTCTAGTGCAACAGCATATTCCCTGAACCACTTCCCCAAACACTCCCCTAGTACCTTCTCCCTGGTACCTGAGTGAACCTTTTATGCTTCAGCACACTCTTTCCTTTCTCAGCAACATATTTCCTCCTCTCAATCCTTCACTCTTTTCCTTCCCCCTCCTTTTCCTGAAGGGAAACCTTTTAAAGCAACCCAGCAGGCCTTAATTGACTGCAGGTGCCTGATTAGCTTGCCAACTTCAGGCAAGCTCTTAATTAGCCTCAGGTGCCTGCCTGCCTTGATTATGTAGCAGAATTCTTTGGCAGTTTATTCAGGGAACAGAAAAGCATTCACCTACCTCCTAGTATGTCTACCTTCCACCAAACTATCGTAGCCAGTTGCCCTAGGTCTGTCAACACATCCTCCTCCCTTGCTCAATACCAAGGGGTGGGCATCTTGGGATGTCAAAGAGTGCATTCTGGATAAGCCACTGGCATTGCCCATGGCAGCTTCCCATACTATGTTGCATCCAGAACTAGAACGGCCGGAGGGAGAGAAACCACCTGGTCATCCTTGCATTCTTCTCCTTGTTCCACTGCATTCATTAGAGAGGCAAAATGAGGAATAAACCTCTGCTGGTACCCCACAACTCCTAGGAATGCCTGAACCTCCTTCTTCCGACTTGATCGGGGTCAACGTTGAATGGCCTCCAATTTCTTCAGCTGGATCTTATCAGGCCTTTCCCCACCACATACACAAGATATTTGGCTTCCATGAACCCCACAACGCACTTGGCAGGCTTCACTGTCAGGCCAGCTCATCAGAAGATTCCAAGAACCGCCTCTAACTTTTCGAGGTGTGTTTCCCAGTCTGGTATGTGGAAGACTACATCATCCAAATAGGTGGTAGCATAATCGGCATGGGAGCGTATTAGCCTGTCTATGCAGCGCTGAAAGGCAACAGGGGCCCCATGTAGGCCAAAAGGGAGAACAGTGTATTGAAACAGACTCTCAGGAGTAGAGAACACTGTCTTTTCCTTCACATCCTCAGATGAGGGATCTGTAAGTACCTGTTGGTTAAGTCCAGGATTGTCAAGTATTGGGCACTGCCCAAATGGTCCGCCAGTTATCTATGTGGGGGACTGAGTACACGTCAAACTGGGATATTTTTTTAATCGACAAGTCATTGCAGAATTGCACTGTGCCATCTGGTTTTGGCACTAGCACTACTGAACTGGACCACTGACTGTAGGATTCTTCAGTTATCCCCATCTCTGTCATTTTCTTTATTTCCCCTCTTTTTGCCACTGGCACCCAATAAGGCTTTATTGTTACTCTGGCCCTGGAGTTTGTGATAATCTGGTGATAAATTGTAGTCATATGCCCAGATCACATGAGAAAACCTCCTGGTTGCGGATAATCATCTCAGATACCTCTCTCTTCTGGTTGGTTGTTAGGTCAGGAGATACCTACCTGTCCTGGGGGTTCATGTGTCTGGAGCAGGTTTCCATAGACAATTGTACAGGCCTCCCATGCTTGACAGGGTTTCATAAGGTTAATGTGATGTAATTGTTCTTGCTTCCGGCATCCTGGTTGTCACACCTTATAATTCACATCTCCCCACCAGCTCAATTATCTCATATGGTCCCTGACACTAGGCCAACAGCTTACCAGAATAGAACCACTGAATGTTTGCTTGATGGCTATAATATACTCGTTGGGCCTCTTGGGCTTTCTCCATATGTTTCTGCACAATGGGAGCAACTTGTGCTATTCAGTACCTCATTTGCAATACATGCCCTACTACTTTTTCCCCCATGGTTGGCTCCTCTTCCCAAATTTCCTTGGCTATATCTAGGCCAAAAGCTGAAGTGGGGGGAGGGATCCAGTGGACGCTTGGGGACTGGTAAATATAAGATAAAGTAGAAGCATGTCCTAGTCCTTCACATCCTTGCTTACAGGTTGGACTTCTCTAGGCCAACATCCTTGGGACCTGAATTGTCCCGGACCAGAAAGTTTGCTGGACATGGGGAGGTCAGCCGTTAGCTGTCAAGCTCTTGGGCTCCTCTCCCTAGGGCTCACTGACCTGCTGCTGGCCCCGCTAAAGCTGGCCTGCCATGGCTCCCCACCTTGCTGCCCACCCACTGCACCAGGGTCTCCTATGGTTCCAGGCAGGGACTGCTTGACCGCTGCTGGTCCTGTTGCTGCAAGGTGTTCTCCGGGGTTCCAGGCTGGGCCACCCATCAGCCGCCAGCCCTGCTGCTGCTAAAGGTTCCCCTGTCGGGGCCATCTGACTTCTCTGCCCCACAACTAGGGCCACCCTGCCGCTGCTGGGGATTCCAGCCTCCGCCAGCCCCACTTCAGCTAGGGGTTCCCTGGCGGAGACTGCCCAGTCATCCCAGCCTCATTGCCACCAGGGGTTTCAGCCAGGAGTTCCCTGGCTGAGGCCAGGACTCCCCAGCCACAGGGTCCTGCTAATGCTGGGGATTCCCCCGCCCAGGTAGGAGCTTCTGGGCCACCATGTGGCCCTGTTGATGCTGGGGGTTTATAGGCTGGGGCTCCCCAGCCACCACCTGATCTCGTTGATGCTGGGGTTTTGGGCCAACGCAGGGGCTCCCCAGATGTCACCTGGCCCAACTGGGGCTCCCCAGGCCCTGCACTGCTCCAGGGCTCTTTGGTCCAGCAACATCCCTGGGCCTAACAGACACAGATGTTGCCAGACCAGAAAGTCTTGGATTTGGGAGATTCAACCTGTACCACTTTTCTGATCAGGCCTTGAGGGTCCGACTGAATCTTTCGACCAGGTCATCAGTCTATGGAGGGTAAATGGAGGTCTATAAGGTCTGAACATGGAGAAGTGTACATAGGTCCTTAATCAACTTAGACATAAATGGGGTCCCCTGATTGGTCATGATTTCTTTTGATGGACCTACCCGGGCAAAGATTGCCACTAACTCCTTGAGAATGGTCTTTGATGCTATGTTGTGTAAGGGGATGGCTTTGGGATACTTGGTAGCATAGTGTAGGATGACCAGTATTGGTGGCCTCACCAGAACCATGCCTATCATTCAGAGGAACTTTGATGATCGGTAGGGCACATAGATGGGGACGAGGGCTGTGGAGTTGACATTTGGGCTAGGCAGTGCAGTATCGGCAGACATCCTCATATATCCCTGGCCAAAAGAATCTGTACAGGATTCTTATCTGGGTTTTCTTGATTTCCATATGTCCTCCAAAGAGGTGACTGTAGGCAAGGTCTGAGATTGCCTTCTGATGCTTTTGGGGTATTAAGAGCTGGTGTACCTCGTGCTCTTGCATACACACGGTACAGTAGGTCCCTCTTGATCATGAAGTAGGGAGCTGGCCCTCAGGCCTTTCCTGAGACAGGTACCCCACCTATCTAGATCACTTATTTTTTGGCAGTCTCATATTGAGGGTCTTCCACCTTGTCCCATCCAAAAGTCACCCTTCCCATGAGTTATCAGCCCAAACTGAGGGGCTTCTATCCTTGTCTCCTCAGTCAGACCTAGCTCCTCCAAATTGGGTCCTGATTCTCCGAGCATCTCAGTATCCTCCCATTCTGCCTCCAGAGTCCATCTGTCCACTCAAGTAGCCCTCCGTGCCTATAGAAGGATCCAGGTACCCAACGCCTGGGCCACACTGCTTTCCCTGTTGGTTGTCCTGCTCTTCTTGGGGCAGGAAATAGGTCTTGGGATATTTCAGCCAACAGAGACAAAATGGTTCATTGTGGACCTCGCTTGGCTCAGGGGGGCTCCTTTTATTCCTGCCCTTCAAGGGGAAGCAGGCTGCCAAACCCAGGAAAATCCCATCTGATGAGCATGAGGAACAGAAGATGGGGAAATATCCCTGCTTGCACTGAGGTGGTGTTCCCCTGAATCTCTACTGTCACTGCTATGCTGGGATAAAAACTGACAGTCCCATGGACACAGGTGACTCCTGTGTGCTTTGCCAAGATTAGCTGTTGGGGCTTTACCAGCTTCCTCCAAATCAGGGTGACAGCATTCCCCAAATCCAGAAGTGCTATAGCCTCCACCTCATCCACTTTCACTACCTTTGTATTCTTGTGTGGGAAAAAGGCAACCCCCACCAGGTTGAGTAAGAAGCATTGGTTGCCACAGTCTCTGAGGTTGCATGGCATGGGCTCCTTGCTGTTTGAGTATTGAGCAGCTATGTCTCCCAATTCCTCACACCCGTAGCACCTATAGTTGCCCTTCTGGCTCCAGGGAGAAAGGGTTTTTGCCCAGGGGTCAACCTCCCCTGAACCATTCCCATCTTTCTAGGAATTCTGCTATCAGCCTCCCCCTTTCTTCCATCGAGGGCTCCCTGGGTGTTCTGACACCTGAATACCTGGTGTTGGCATTAATGGCCTACCTCACAAGGAGATTTCCCTAGGTGGACTGGTCTATTCCCTAGCCATTAGCTGTCTCTCTACCAGCACGAGCATCTCATCATAAGTGGTCAGGTCATGCTGGCCTACTCAAGTGAGAAAGTCTGATGGCAATTTCCAACATGAACTGGTCAATGACCAGTGTCTCCAGAACCTCCTCTGAGCTATGCACTTCAGGACACAGCCATTACCATGCAAGGTGAATCAAATCAAATAGTTGGGACTTGAGCAGCTTACCTAACTGATACTTCCGCTCATGATACACCTGGGCCTGCATGGCTGTTCTCACCCTGAATGGGCCAGGATTTCCTCCTTTAGCCAGGGGTACTTGGCTGTGTCCTTTGCAGGCAAATTATAGGCCTTCTGGGCCTCATCACAGAGAAATGGGGTGAGTATGCTGGCCCATTGTACCTGGGTACTCTTGCTGAGCAGTTCTCTCAAACATGAGGAGATACGCCTCTATGTCATCCTCTGATGTCTTCTTTGGTAGACAACCCGTCACCCTCAGGGTTTGGGTCCCTCCAGGCCCTGGAGTCTTCGGGTCCTGTATGTCTACCCTCCACCAAACTATTGCAGCCAGTTGCCCTGCGTCTGTCACAGTATGTGTAACAGAAAAGTTCTGTACTTGTGCAGATTCTTTCTTAGATTTTTAAGATCCCTGCCACTCTGATAGTTGAGCACCAAATAATTCAAATTGTCTAAAGAACACGGGTTGAATAAAAAACACAAAATATATACTTCAGAAAATATGATCAAAAAGCTCTTTTGCTATCACATCTAGAATGAAAACTAATGCTATATCATATATTTTGTTACATCTAAAGCATTATGACATATTTCATGGATTTTTTTATTATCTTCACATTAGCATTCCAAAATAGCCACATAGATTTTTATTATTCTATAAAAGCTTCTGAATTACAAGCTAGTTAGGCAAGTAATGCATTATACTTCTGTGCAGAAGAATAAAGTCTCTTAATCTCCTCAGCTCAGTGCACCTCTGGTACCATATTATCAGGATTCATCACCAAATTTAGTCTGTTGACTGGATCATTAGCTTCCCTGGCTTGGGCAGGGTACTGATGGGGAGTCAAATTTGAATGCTAATCCACACACCCCCATCTCTTAATGATTCAATGGACATACAATTTACTGGAGCAATACATTATGCTCTATCTGTTCAATAGAGTATTTATCACAGAAAATACAGATATCAAAATCAAAGGAAAAAATCGTCCATCTTCCAGACCAGAAGTTATGCCTATCAGCCTGGGAGGAGAGGCAGTCATGTAACCCTCAAGTAGTCAAGAATGCAAAAGAGACACTTCAGGGAAGAGGACAGATAACGTTCAGAGAAAAGAGGAAAGCAGAAAAATAGGATGATGAAAAAAATTCAGAAAAGAACGGGGCTGAAATAGAGTAAATAAATAGAAAATAGAGAAAGCTGAAAGTGTGCCAGGGCATCTAACAATCACTGCAAGGAAAATGCTAACAAATAAGCTACAGATAATAATTCTTGAATCCACAAATGAGAGCTATAGGCCAAAACCTACTGACATGCTAAATGCTGTTTCATAGCAGAGGTTTCATTATTTTAGTAGTTGTGTTTGTGCCATTATAATAACAATTGTTTTATCCTTTCTACAATACACACTCCCATACCTTAACAACTCATAAGAACATGAGAACGGCCATACTGGGTCAGACCAAAGGTCCATCTAGCCCAGTATCCTGTCTGCCAACAGTAACCAATACCAGATGCTCCACAGGGACAAACCACAAAAGGTAATCCACATATGATCCCTTCCCTGTTATCCACTTCCAGAGAAACAGAGGTTAGGGATAATCATTCCTACCCATCATGGCTAATAGCCATTGATGGACCTAACCTCCATGTATCCATCTAGCTTTTTTTGAACCCTGTTAAACTTTTAGCCTGCACTGCATCCTCTGGAAATGAGTTCTACAGGTTGACTATGCACTGAGAGAAGAAAAACCTCCTTTTCTTTGTTTAAAACCTGCTGCCTATTAATTTCATTTGGTGACCCCTACTTCTTATATTGTGGGGGTAAGTAAATAACTTCTCCTTCTTTGCTTTTTCCATACCAGTCATGATTTTATAGACTTCTATCACATCCCCCCTTAGTCTCCTCTTTTCTAAGCTGAAAAGTCCAAGTCTTTTTAATCTCTCTTCATATGGGACCCAATCCAAAACCCTAATCATTTTTGTTGTCCTTTTCTGAACCTTTTCCAATGCCAAAATATCTTTTTTGAGATGAGGCGACCACATCTGTATACAGTATTCAAGATGTAGGCATATTATGGTTTTATATAGAGGCAATAAGATATTTTCTATCTTATTCTCTATCCCTTTTTTAATGACTCCTAACATTCTAGTTTGCTTTTTTTTTTTACTGCTGCTGCACATTGAGGGTATATCTAGACTACAGGGTTTTCTCAAAAAAAAGTGGCATCTACATTGCCTCTGCATTCTTTCAAAAGTAAATGAAAAGAACGCGGCAGTTTTTTCAATTGTGGGAAACCTCATTTTACGAGGAATAACGCCTCTTTTCGAAAGTGCTCTTTCGAAAAAAGGCATTATTGAACACAAACTGTGCTTTTTCAAAAGAGAGCATCCAGACTACCTGGGTCCTCTCTTTCAAAAAAGCGGCTTGTTTTTTCAAAAGTACTGCTGTAGTCTAGATGCTCTTTTTTGAAAGAGGCTTTTTCGAAATATTCTTTCGAAAAAGCATCTTACGAAAGAGGCTTGTTGTCTAGACGTAACCTGAGTGGATGTTTTCAGAGAACTATCCAAAATGACTCCAAGATCTCTCTCTTGAGTAAAAGCGACGAGGAGTCCTGTGGCACCTTATAGACTAACTGAAGTGTAGGAGCATAAGCTTTCGTGGGCAAAGACCCAGTTCGTCAGATGCATGTAGTGGAAATTTCCAGAGGCAGGAATAAATATGCAGGCCAGGATCAGGCTGGAGATGACCAGGTGGATCCAATCAAGGAGGATGAGGCCCACTTCTAGCAGCTGATCTGGAGGTGTGAATTCCAAGAGAATAGAAGCTGCTTTTGTAGTTAGCAAGCCATTCACAGTCTTTGTTTAATCCAGAGTTGATTGTGTCAAACTTAAAGATGAACTGTAGCTCAGCAGTTTCTCTTTGAAGTCTGGTCCTCAAGTTTTTTTGCTGCAGGATGGCTACTTTTAGATCTGCAATTGTGTGTCCAGGAAGATTGAAGTGTTCCCCTACAGGTTTTTGTATGTTGCCATTCCTAATATCAGATTTGTGTCCATTGATTCTTTTACTACATGCATCTGACGAACTGGGTCTTTGCCCACGAAAGCTTATGCTCCTACACTTCAGTTAGTCTATAAGGTGCCACAGGACTCCTCGTCGCTTTTGCAGATTCAGACTAACACGGCTACCCCTCTGATACTCTCTTGAGTGGTTGTAGCTAAATTAGTCCCCATCATATTGTATATATAGTTGCAATTATTTTTTCCAATGTGCATTATTTTACATTTATCAACATTAAATTTCATTTGCCATTTTGTTGCCCAATCACTTAGTTTGGTGAGATCTTTTTGAAGCTCTTCACAGTCTTCTTTCATCTTAACTATCTTGAGCAGTTTTGTATCATCTGCAAACTTTGCCACCTGTTCACCCCTTTCTCTAGATCATTTATAAATAAGTTGAATAGCACTAATCCCAGGACAGATCCTTGGGGGACCCCATTAGTTACCTTTCTCTACTCGGAAAACTCATCATTTATTCCTACCCTTTGTTTTCTTTTAACCAGTTATCAAACCACGAAAGGCCCTTCCTTCCTATCCCATGACAACTTACCTTACCCAAGAGCCTTTGGTGAAGGAACTTGTCAAAGGCTTTCTGGAAATCTAAGTATACTATATCCACTGGATCCCCCTTGTCCACATATTTGTTGACCCCCCCTCAAAGAATTCTAGCAGATTAGTAAGGCATGATTTCCCTTTACAGAAACCATGTTGACTTTCCTCCAACATACTATGTTTATCTGTGTGTCTGACAATTTTATTCTTTACTATTATTTCAACTATTTTCCCGGTACTGATGTCAGGCTTACCGGTCTGTAATTGCCAAGATCACCTTAGAGCCCTTTTTCAATATTGGTGTCACGTTAGCTATCTTCCAGTCAGTCGGTACAGAAGCTGATTTAAAGGATAGGTTACAAACCACAGTTAATAGTTGTGCAATTTCCCATTTGAGTTCTTTCAGAAGTCTTGGTGAATGCCTTCTGATCCCGGTGATTTGTTACTGTTAAGTTTATCAATTTGTTCCAAAACCTCTTCTAATGGCTCCTCAATCTGGGACAATTCCTCAGCTATGTCATCTAAAAAGAATGGCTCAGGGTTGGGAATGTACCCAATAACCTCAGCCATGAAAACCAAAGCAAAGAATTAATTTAGCTTCTCCACTATGACTTTATCATCTTTGAGGGCTCCTTTAGCATCTCCCCACTGGTTGTTTAGCTGGCTTCCTGCTTCTCATGTACTTAAAAAAACATTTTACTATTACTTTTTGAGTTTTTGGCTAGCTGTTCTTCAAACTCCTTTTTGGCTTTTCTTGTTATATTTTTATACTTAATTTGACAAAGATTATGGTCCTTTCTATTTTCCTCACCAGGATTTGACTTCTACTTTTTAAAAGATCTCTTTTTATCTGTCACTGCTTCTTTAACCTGGTTGTTAAGCCATGGTGGCACTTCTTTGGTTCTCTTATTATGTTTTTTTAATTTGGGGTATGCATTTAAAGTTGGACCTCTATCATGGTATCTTTGAAAAGTTTCCATGCATCTTGCAGAGATTTTACTTTTGTCACTGTATCTTTTAATTTCTGCTTAACTAACTTCCTCATTTTTGTATAGTTTCCCTTTCTAAAATTAAATGCCACAGTTTTGGGCTGCTGAGGTGTTTTTCCCACCACAGGGATGTTAAATTTTATTACATTATGGTCACTATTTCCAAGTGGTCCAGTTATATTTACTTCAAGAACCAGATCCTGCACTCCATTTAGGACTAAATCAAGAATAGCCTCTCCCCTTGTGGGTTCCAGAACCAGCTGCTCCAAGAAGCGGTCGTTCAACGTATCAAGAAATTTTATCTCTGCATCCCGTCCTGAAGTGATGTGTACCCAGTCAATATGGGAATAGTTGAAATCCCCAACTATTATTACATTTTTTAATTTGATAGCCTCTCTAATCTCCCTTATCATTTCATAGTCACTATCACTGTCCTGATAAGGTGGTCGATAATATATCCCTACAGCTATATTCTTATTATCTGAGCATGGGATTTCTATCCATAGAGATTCTATGGAACATTTTGGCTCATTTAAGATTTGTACTTCATTTGATTCTACATTTTCTTTCACGTATAGTGCCACTTCCCCACCAGCATGACCTGTTCTGTCCTTCTGATATATTTTGCACCCTGTATGACTGTGTCCCATTGATTGGCCTCATTCCACCAAGTTTCCATGGTACCTATTATATCAATATCTTCCTTTAAAAGTAAGCACTCCAGTTCACCCATTTTACTGTTTAGACTTCTAGCATTTGTGTATAAGCACTTTAATAATTTGTCACTATTTATCTGTCTGCCATTTCCTGATGTGTTAGACTCTTTTTCATTTGATTGTGTATCATTTGATCTGATCCATACTTCCATCCTCTCCTCCTCTAGAACATAGAGCATCTCCCCTATTAGATGTCTCTGTCCAATCCATGTGTTCCTCCGCATCTGTCAGCTTTCCCACAGTCCTTAGTTTAAAAACTGCTCCACGACCTTAAGTGCCAGCAGTCTGGTTCCATTTTGGTTTAGGTGGAGCTCATCCTTCCTGTTTAGGCTCCCTCAATCCAAAAAGTTTTCCCAGTTCCTAATAAATCTAAACTCCCACACACCATTTTTTAAACATTCTTTTAACTCTGTTGTGACTATTTCATAGGCTGAAATTTGTTACAAGACATTAACCTAGAATTTAATTTTCTATGTAAAATAAATTAAAAGAAGCCTATGTGGCTATTATGGAATGCTAAAAAACAAATTTATTTCTGAGACATTTTTCACAAAACTCAAAGTAATATTTTCTAAAAGATTTTTGAGCCTGATAATTTTAAAATAGGACTAACAGATTGCTGACTTTTTTTAAGTGAAATTAAAGTGAAATAAATATGTGAGATATTGCATGAATGAATATTTGTGAGTATATACAGCCTTTGAGTTTTAAGCCCAAACTTAGCACATCTGTGTGCCATACGTATTTGAGTACTATAAACTGCATTTTGGTCTGTCAACTAAATGTTGCTCTTGGTACTCATTTTGGTAGTTGGATAGATATTTTCTCCTTAGGCAAATAAAAGGAGGGAGGGAAGCCTATCTTGGATACCTGAGGGAGGAATAAACTTAGAACTTAAGAAAAAGTAAGTTAAACTAGTTTTTATCCCTTAATTGTGTTATAATACAAAGTTGCTAGTTTTTAATTATCTACATTTATTGTCAAAGCATAAAACAGTGAATGAAAACCTTGGATATCCTACAAAATGAAAGTGAAAGGGTAATTGTTCTGTCATGATGATTCTGTAGCTATGCTATGGAAAAGTGAGCCTCACAAGGTCATATGAAGCAAAATACAGGACTATGTAGCACTTATATTTGATATTTGATTTGTCCTTTTCATAGGTGTTCATTTTTTTTAAATTGTATCCTTTGGTATATATGGTTGTAACTATTTTCTTCCACTATTTGATCTGAGGAAGTGGGTCTGGCCCACAAAAGCTCATCATCTAATAAACCATCTTGTTAGTCTTTAAAGTGCTACATAGTCCTGTATTTTGCTTCAGCTACACCAGACTAACACGGCTACATTTCTATTACTAAGGTCATGTGACTAACTGTATAATTTTTAATCTAAATGTCATAAACTACTTGCACTTCATTAGGTATTTGCTGATCAACAGCATACATTTAAATTGTATTTATTCATTAAGGAACCACATTTTACTTAAAATAATTTTTAAAAATAGAATATTTACAGATGTCTTATTATGAGAAAAAAAAATTTACTGTACTTGTTGGCATCTAATTCTATGCAGTTTATGCTACAGCAGGTGTGGGCAAAATATGGCCAGCAAGCCAGATCCAGACCACCAAACATTCAGATCCAGCCTGCCACAATCCTCTGGGCTGCCAGTGTTCCGCAGCCCAGTGGGACCCTCGGGCAGGCTCTTTGCCTGCCACACCCCTGCATGCTGCTCAAAGCAGCCAGTTGCTGGGGCCAGAGTGTGTGTCTCTGCATGACACGTACCCCTTGGGGGAAGGATGGGTATCCACATGCTGGCTCCTGCTCAAAGCACAATCCTCACCGCTCCCATTAGCTGGAAACTGACCAATGGGAGTTGCCTGGTCTTTACTTGCAGGCACTAGCAGCTTATGGTGCTTCCTCTCCCCTCCTCATTGGCACACTGCACAGAGATGCACACATTAACACCAGCACCCAGCCACTTTGAGCTGCATGTCGGGACATGGCAGGAAGAGCCAGCCTTAGGGGGTCCCGCGCCCCTGAACCTGGAAGTGCCGGCCAGCAAGTTACAGAGCCGGGGCCCTGCTCCACCACTATGTGGAGCTGGGTCTCTCCCTTGGCTCTGCCCAGAGCAGGCCCCAGACTCCCCTGCCGGCCCCACAGCACGTCCTCCCACCCCACCCCCAGAGCGTCCCCCTCGGCTCTTGCCAAGTGCGGCTCCTTGTTGCTGCCTGCTGCTGCTCATGTGCGGCGCTGCACGTGGGCGGAGAGGACGCCTGGGCCGTGACATAATGTCACAGCCCGGGATTTTAAAAGTCCTGGGAAGCCACGTTGCGGGGCCTCGCTGGCTCCGGCTTCGGCCTCCGGGGCCTGAGCACAGACTCCAGTCCTGCAACTGCAACGTGGAAGGCAGAAGGTAGGGAACGGGCTTGTGCGGCGGCGGCGGGGAGAAGGGACGGGAAGGGGCTTAAGCTTATGTGCAGGTGGGGGGGAAGGGGCTTGGGCAAAGGCAGAGGGGTGGAAGGAGAGGGGGCTTGGGCGGGGGGAGGGGAAGGCACCAAGAGACAGGGGTGCAGGAGAGACAAATGCCAGGGGGCCAAGGGCAGGAGGGGAGGTGTCAGTGGGAGGGGGGACAGGGTGATGCTAGGAGAGGAGAGGGGAAGGGCATTGGGGGCTAGAGGGGAAGGTGCTGGGAGAAGGCTTGAAAGAAGGGGTGGGCATGAGAAAGATGGGGATAGAGCAAGGCATGTGTGAGGGCACAGAGGGGCAGGAGGGGAACGGGGGACAGAGGGTGGTGAGGGGGTGGGCATCAGGGAAAAAGAGGGCAAAGGGGGCAGGGGCAGTAAGGGAAGGGGGAGGCACCAGGAGGGTGTAGGGCTAAGGGAAGGTGCAGGTGCCAGGGGATTTTGGGGTGAAGCAGAAAGGCAGACATCTGCAGGGGAGGGACCAGCACCAGAGGAGAGTGGCAAGGGAGGTGTTAGAAGAGGGGAGGAGGCAGGGTAGCTCACATGAGCAGAGTGGGGCTACTGGAGGAGAGGGCACAGGGGGGAGAGAACGGCTGGTGGAGGGGGGGCAGGTCGCAGAAGGGCTGAGGGCAGTGAGAAGGACAGGAGTCAGGACAGCAGAGGAGGGTGAGGAGTTGGAGGGCAGCAGGCACCAGGGGAGATGATGGAGCAAGGAGAGGAGACATGGCAGCAGAGAGAAAAGGTAAAGGTTTCAAAATATTTATTAATAATTTGGTATGCTGCCCACGGCCAGTTTGTTTGCGACCCACAGTGCAGTTTGGGTTTATGTGGGGATCAACACGTGGCTGGCGAGTGGGAGCCAAAACAAAAAAGTAGTCAGTGTAATGATCTTCTGATGATGTGTTTTAGTTGTTAAATTCTTGGACTGTCATTGCTTATGAAAAGTGCTGTCACATGGGTAGAAATCGGGTAAACATTGCATTTTATTAATATCAGCAGAACTGACTTAAATGGGGCCTATGTGTTGTGTAGTCTTGCCTTAATCTTTGTATTCATGCCTGTCAGTGTGAGATAAGCTATTCGTATATATTTGCTTGCATATGCAACCACACTTAAGTTGAGGCCCTCAGCATGTTCTGTAAGTATCAGTGTGGCCCCTGGGGCTTCCAAAGTTGAGTTGCCCTAGCTCATCCCTGACAGGTGTCTGTCTAACCTGGTCTTAAATATCTCCAGTGATGGAGATTCCGCAATCTCACTAGGCAATTTATTCCAGTGTTTAACCACCCTGACAGGCAGGAAGTTTTTCCTAATGTCCAACCTAAACTTCCCTTGCTGCCATCTGTTAATCAACTGTAGGAAAAGGCTTCAGGAGCAGACCTTATTTATATAGACAACTTACTTTGCCACAGAGATCAGTAGACACACTTGCTGTGTCAAGGTGATCAATTTTGGCTCTTTTGGTTTGAAATTCACTTAAGACTTGGAGCTGAGAGAATGAAATGTTGTTATCCATATTGTATGATTAAAAGACCTGAACTTAATATGACCTGGCTTAGGGACTACCATAACTTGAACACTAAGCAGAGAATAGTGAGTCACATCTAACTGAAAGTCACAAAAGATGGAAACAGGTTTTATTTCTGGTGGTGTAGAGTCTATTTGGGAGTCCTCTATTATATCTGACACTTTACATCCAGTGTTTAAAGGCAGAGCTGACTAGAATCAATTGAGAGTCCTTGTCTTGTCTCATAGTGATAGAAATGTAGCCGTGTTAGTCTGGTGTAGTGCTACATAGTCCTGTATTTTGTCTTGTCTCAGTGATCGCTTGAGCAAAAATCATTGATAAAATCTTGTCTAGACTGATCTTGGACTCAACATGCAGGCAATGTGTTCAAGAGCAGTGCAAAGGAGGCAATGGTGGTGAGGTACCATATTACCTAGTGAAGTCATTGGTGCTGAAATCACTAAGGCCTGGAATTTGACCACAGAACTGACACTTTCTTAACAAAGACTCAATTTTTGCTATTTAAAAAGTAAATCAATGTAACAGAAAACTGCAACGCCCTCTGGTAACTTTTTAAAAATCAAACTTTAAACTTTATTGAAAAAATTGGATAGTTTGCAATTGAAAATATTTGACCTACACTTAAGGCAACTGATTTAATTTTGTGTAAAATTTTGCATAATAAAGGATGGCTTGGTTTTTTTTTTTGAAAATGTTCTACTACATTTTGATCAGATCTACTTCTGATGTGATATTTGTGTGTGGTTGTGGTTTGTTATGTGGGTGCATGTTTTTTTTTTTTTTGTTTGTTTGTTTGTTTTTGGCTCAACAAAAAATCCTGGTTGAGGAGATAGGGGGGCCCTGCCAAAGTGGTTCGAATTGGGCCCTGCACTTCCTAAAGCTGGCCCTGATGGCAGGCAAGGAGTTTGCCTGGGGGGTCCCACTGGGTTTCTGGCTGTTTACCTAGGGTAAACACTTTCTGATCAGAGTCCACACCTGGCACCCCACCTGCTGCTTCAGGTCACAACCCAAACCCTCTTCATCCCTGCCCATGGTCACAACTCCCTCCTAAATCCTGCAGCCCTTCTTACACCTTTCCACTAGCTCAGAATCCACGCCTTCACCCAAACTCCCTCCCAGATCCCAATCCCCTACCCATAACTCCTTTCTGCACCCAGCCTCAATCCCAGACCTCATGCCTCCCCCATTAATATAATAGAAAAGTGCAGTCCTTTACCACTTATCAAATTCTTAGAGTGGCACCCTCTATCAAAAATTACTGCCCACCCGTGCTTCAAAGTACATTATTTGTGTTTATTATGCTGAGGGGCAAAAAAGTGTTCAGTAAACCAAAACAAGTTTATGCTAGTATAACCCTTCTTCCAGGTAGCACTACACTAGTCAGTAGATAGGCAGTAACTAGTAAGAAACTATGAAAATACGAAATTCAGAACTGAAATTATGAATTATTTGCTGTATGATATTAAGTATATTTACAATAAGACAAATCTATTACTGTTGTTGGGTTTCTTTATTCTGTAATATTAAAAGAGAGGTTATTTTATATCTGCATTTGGCACTGGTGGGAACACTGCTGGATTAGTATATGTAGTTCTGGTTTCCTCAATTCAAGAAGGATGTTGATAAGTTGGAGAGGGTTCAGAGAAAAGGCATGAGATTTATTAAAAGATTAGAAAACAGGCCTTATAGTGATAGACTCAAGGAGCATAATCTATTTAGCTTAATCAAAGACGATTAAGGGTTGACTTCATTACAATCTGTAAGAACCTACAAAGGGAACAAATATTTGATAATGGGCTCCTCAGTGTATTAGAGAAAGGTATAATATGATCCAATGGCCAGAAGTTGAAGCTAGACAAATGCAAAGAGAAAGTAAAGCATAATATTTTAACCCTGAGGGTAATTAAACATTGAAACAATTTACCAAGAATTGTGACAGATTCTCCATTACAGACCATTTTTTCCCATCAAGTTTGGATGTTTTTCTAAAATATATGTTCTATGAATTATTTGGGGGAAGCTTTATAGCCTGTGTTACACAGAAATCAGATTAGATAATCACAATAGTTCCTTCTGGCCTTGGAAAGTATAAATCTATGAAAACATGCTCTCCTCTTTTTAAATTTATCATTCTTGGTGTTTTGAATGTGCCCCATCACCATGGTATCAGAGATTTATAAGAGCCCTACACAAAGAGTTCATCAATTGTTATTAAATACAATAGATAAAATATTGTAGAAAATACATGAACAAATATGCTCCCTGAGAATTTTTGAATTAAATATGTTGGATACTCGTAAATGAAATGTAATGAAACTCAGCGATTTTTTTCCTCTGAGGTTTTGAAAGGGCCAGATTGTGTATATATCCGGTGTGGGGGACGTGGAGTGGAGAGCAATAGTACAAGGACCAGACACAAAAGCAGACATTGCACTTGGTGCAAAGGGGATTGAAGATACTAGCACCTCTTGCAGAATAAAACACCCAAAGGAAGGATGCAAGGCAACAGTCCCACCATCTAGTACTGACTGGTACTCTGTGGTACTAGCAGAGCTACCACAAGTCAGCCAAGGAAATCTGTGAGGCACAATCTCTGAGAGGCCTGGTCTATACCTAAAACTTAGGTCAACCTAGCTACATTACTCAAGGATGTAAAAAAATAATTCAAGTGATCTAAGCCCCCAAGTCGACAGAAGAACTTTGTCCCATCCCTAAAGGCAGATTGGTGTGTTACACATTGAATCACACACACACAATGATACTTCATGAGACAAAAGTAAGTGCAATAAGATTGCTTCATATATCAAATTAAACAAGACAATCCTGTCAGTTTCAACGTACTTTAAAAAATAAATTCAAAACCTACCTATTGTACTGCCCGGACAATGGATTTACACTGAAGACTTTACATAATCTTAAGAATTACAGCCCTATAAAACAGGAAAAAAAAGAGCAAGTGTGTGTAACTTTCTAATGCAACAAGAAGAATAAAACACATGCACTATTTATAAGTCATATGCAAGTTCTGAGAATGAGAATCACTATAATTCACATCTGCTCTAGTTTCATTTCTCATATGGTTTGAACGATTAGCTAGGGGAAAACATACATACCAGTATTCTGAGGGTTAAGTCCTTCAATACACCACAAGAAGAAGGTCAGATATCTTTACAGATTGCTGCTGAGAGTCTCCTCTCCACTGAATTTGCTCAGTGCTGGGGAAGTAGACTGTCCAATAGCAAATTACACCTTCTTGTTTCTTATGGTGCATCCGGTGGCATAATGATGTGCTCTACCCCACCAACTTGCACCCCGAGGGTGGCCCGTCCATATAGGTGAACTAGGCGGTCGCTTAGAGTGCCAAGTTAAATGGGGCGCCAAATGGAGGCGCAGTATCATTGAGGGGTTTGGAGGTGGGGGCGCTGATTGCATAGTTCACCTAGGACACCAGTTGCTTGCAGCTAATCTAGGGCCGCCCCTGTTGCACTCCTATGTCAGTTTGTGTTGGAGGTAATTAGCATAGGAATTAAATACTACATTTTACATCACCTGAAGGTTCTTGGGCTACACCAGAAAAACTCTGAAATGGTCAGTTAAAACAAGATTCCTAAACAGCATATCTTTCATCTTCTGGATGAAATCAAATGAAAAATATCTGGGCCTGCATTTCTAGGGTTAAAAATAAACAAGTTTAAGCACTCTTGCTATAAGTAAAAATAATGTTATCTATCCTATTTGCAGTTTCCGCAGAAAGATATTTTTTGTTGCCTCAATTAAAAAGAATATGTAGTTTACCCTGACTATTTAATCTGTTACTTAACATCAAATCCATGTGAAATAATCATTTCTATTTGTAACTGAACCAAACATGTAAACTACAAAGGTCACAGATTAAGTTATTTTTACTATTTTAGTATTTTATCATTTTAATTTTCCCTTTTTTTCATTTTTATTACAGTTCATGAATGAAATTTGTACACAGTTGTTTTTCCTGTATTGAAAGGTAATTTAACTCTAATTATACTCTTCTACAGTTATATTTGGGTATGTATAGTCTAGATAAGACTTATGATCAGACTGTATTTTGTTGTGAAAATGAAGCATCAAAGTCCTCTTTTTTTACACACATTACTCAAGGCAACTATATTATTATTTTTAATGTTAATATTCTCTGATTTTTAGACAAATGTATATTAAAAAATTGTAATGCTTTGAAAATAAGGTTCAGTAATGAAAATGAAAACAATGCTTTAAACTATAATAATCTTAAAAAGTAGGATAGAATCCCAGTCCTATAAAAGGATCTGCCTACAGAGTAATATATACAGTGACCTTTGTAGGACTCACCCTATAGTAGCATTTCTGATACTTTATTTTTATAATACAGTATTTGTACAGTAAAATACAAGTCCACTTTTATACTTCATTAGCCACTTTTTGAATCTACAGTAGTTAATCCTAAATGATTTATGTCTTTAAATATTTTATAAGCAGCTCATTACACAATAAAAACTCATTTTATATTAAATAAAATAGCTAAGAGTTAAGAAAAAAGCTTGAACATATTTATATGGTATACCTTTTTCTCTTACAAAACATACACAACAAAAACTTTAAACTTTATGATCACAAAATTCAGCTTTAAAAGAGCTTTTAAAAAGTGACAAAGTAACTGCCATTTTATAAATAATATTAATGTATGGTGCAAAGCTGACATGATTATACAAAGTATTGACTTTAAACAATTATATAATGTATCAAAGGCAGCAGCGTGGGGTGGCAGATGGCTCCTTGGGAGCAGGGTGGCAGGTGGGAGACAGGGGAGCCGCCTGCTGCCCCACACTGCTGCTTCTGATATAGGAATGAGAAAACTTACACTGTAGGGGCATGTCTACACAGCAGGGCTAAAGGTGAAATAAACTATGCAACGTGAGCTACATCAATTGCGTAACTTAAGTTGAAATAGCTTATTTCAGCTTTTGGCGCTATCTACGCAACAGGAAATCTGAGAAAGAGCACTCTTCCTCCAACTTCCCTTACTCCTCGTAAAATGAGGGTTACATGAGTTGGAGTAAGAAGTCCTCCAGCTCATCATTATTTCAACAGTATGTCAAAATTACTGCTTGTAATGTAGATACGGCCTATGTTATTATGGAATAATGTCAGTTATTCCAAAATAACGCTTCTGTGTAGACATAGCCTGAGAGAGAAAGGGAAAAAAGTTATATGGGAAAAGCTGAAGAAAAATATTAAGAGCACTGCTTGGAAAACTGTAAAAGAGCAGCTAATAACAGATTTTTCAACATGAAAACAATATATTTTAATACGAAAACAAGTACAAATGTTCATTTTCACCTGACGTATAAAATATACAAATAAGATATAAAACAAGAATGTTTAGAGAGAAAAGGAATGTGCTAATTTCCCATTTTTTTTAACCTTTTAAAAAATTGCCATTGTTATTTTATCAAACTTTGTTTTCAAGAATTTGTTTAAACCTTGTATAATGTGCTAGACTCTAATCTAAATTTCCAAGAAAACAGATTTTTGTAAAGATAAAAAACAATTAATACCACTTATAATGACAGCAATAAAATATTAATCAATCCATAATCTACTTGATAACATAAATAAATTACTATTAGCACATAAATGTGTGATACCTTGTTTTGGAAATGATAAATTTCCCAACATTAATTGGCATGTAGAAATAAAGTATGGGAAATCCTTTCTACAGAAAAAATTATCATAATAACGTAAGAACAACCTAACATAAGGGTCAGACCAAAGGTCCATCTAGCCCAACAGTGGCCAATACCAGATGCCACTGGGAGGGAGGGACACAACAGGTAATCATCACGTGATCCCTCTCCTGTCATCAATTTCTAGACAAACAGAGGCTAGGGACACCATTCCTAATAGCCATTGATAGACCTAATCTCCATGAATCTATCTAGCTCTTTTTTGAACCCTGTTAAAGACCTGTTCTTCATAACCTCTTCTGGCAAGGAGTTCCACAGGTTGACTATGAGCTAAGAGAAGAAAAACTTCCTTTTCTTTGTTTAAAACCTACTGCCTATTAATTTCATTTGGTGACCTCTAGTTCTTCTCTTATGGGAACAAGTAAATAACTTTTCCTTATTCACTTTTTCCATACCAGTCATGATTCCATACCTCTATCATATCCCCCTTAATTTCCTCTTTTCTAAGCTGAAAAGTCCACGTCTTTTTAATCTCTCTTCATATGGAATCCGTTCCAAACCCCTAATAATTTTTGTTGCCCTTTTCTGAACCTTTTCCAATGCTATCTTATTTGAGATGAGGAGACCACATCTGTACGCAATATTCAAGATGTGGGCATATTATGGTTTTGTACAGAGGTAGTAAGATATTCAGTCTTATTCTCTATCACTTTTTTTAATGATTCCTAACATTCTATTTGCTTTTTTGACTGCCGCTGCACACAGAGGGTGTGTCTAGACTACATGCCTCCTTCGACGGAGGCATGTAGATTAGCCAGATCGGAAGAGGGAAATGAAGCCGCGATTAAAATAATCGCGGCTTCATTTAAATTTAAATGGCTGCCCCGATCTGCCGATCAGCTGTTTGTCGGCAGATCGGGGCAGTCTGGACGCGACGCGCCAACAAAGAAGCCTTTCTTCATCGGCACAGGTAAACCTGGTTTCACGAGGTTATTTTAATCGCGGCTTCATTTCCCTCTTCCGATCTGGCTAATCTACATGCCTCCGTCGAAGGAGGCATGTAGTCTAGACACACCCTGAGTGGATGTTTTCAGAGAACTATCCACAATGACTCCAAGATCTCTCTCTTTAGTAGCTGTAGCTAAATTAGTTCCCATCATATTGTACGTATAGTTGGGATTATTTTTTCCAATGTTCATTACTTTACATTTATCAATCTTAAATTTCATTTGCTATTTTGTTGCCCCCTCACTTAGTATGGTGAGATCTTTTTGAAGTGCTTCAGTCTGCTTTGGTCTTAACTATCTTGGGGTATGTCTACACTACCACCCTAGTTCGAACTACGGTGGTTAATGTAGGCAACCGAAGTTGCAAATGAAGCCCGGGATTTAAATATTCCACGAGGAGTACCGGTAGTTCAGATTAGAGAGCCTAATCCGAACTACCTACTCCGTGCCGCGTGTAGCCGCGGGCACGGAGTCCGAACTACCGGGGCTTTAAAAATGGCGGCGCCCGGCAAGATGCAAATGAAGCCCGGGATATTTAAATCCCGGGCTTCATTTGCAACTTTGGTTGCCTACATTAACCACCCTAGTTCGAACTAGGGTGGTAGTGTAGACATACCCTTGAGCAGTTTGGTATCATCTGCAAACTTTGCCACCTGTTTACCCCTTTCTCTAGATCATTTATAAATAAGTTGAATAGGACTGATCTCAGGACAGATCCTGGGGGTTACCTCTCTCCACTCTGAAAACTTATCATTCATTCATACACTTTGTTTCCTGTCTTTTAACCAGTTATCAATCCATGAAAGGACCTTCCTTCTTATCCCAGCTTTATTACTGACAGCCTTATATCAGAATCAAATAGTTTTTAATGCATGCTTACCATTTGTGGAATTTGAACAAAATATATAGGATAAGAGGTTGACCAAACACAAATTGGTCTTTTAAAGATAACAGTTACCGGTTACTAACGTTTGTTAATACTTGTATAGACAATTTATGTATGTTAATATTGACAAAATTAAAAGTATTAAAATATATCATATATTTAAATCTATTGTGTGGCAACATGAACAAGCCTGATAACTATTTTCAGCTAGTGCAGGTGAGATCTTTTATCTCTTGACTCAAAGGTGATCAGAGCTATAAAAACTTAGCAGATGATCAGAATACTAAATCTACTAGTCAAGAGGTAGATATGAAAGATAAGAGTGTGGGGACTTCACACCTGAGGTTTGGGAGCAATGCTATGGTAAGAATGCTAGCCCTCTGCTATAAGTGAATAAAAAGAATAGGGTGCTGAGATTTCTATTAGAATACTGTTCCTGGGCTAGTTAGCAGTCATCTTATATATGTAAAGGTCCACCCCTATATAAATTCTTAAAAAGATAAAGAACATTCTATCTATTTTATTTCCTCTCTCACCCGCTAGAATATTCTGGCTGCCACAAGGGTATTTAAGTCTCCACTACTCTATCCCTCCACAAGTCATCTGGTTACTGTAAAAGATTGAAGGAAGAGATCTCTGCTACTCTCCTCATTCCCAGCCTCCGTTTTCCAGTTCTCTTCCCCTGTAAATAACTTAAGTGTCTACTTCTCCTGCTGCTCACAATGTTCCAAGACACGAGCAGCAAACTGACATTTCTGGCAGTGTAACCATTGCCTACTGGTTTCTGAATAGGAATCTGAAACTAATCAGACTTGCACGAATACTGCTGCTGTTTGACAAAACCACAAGCAGAATCAGAGGCCCTAAAAATGTCTGCCGATTCAAAAAGGTGACACTACAGTTGATATTTGGTTCATGCTGTAAAGGTTATCTTTGTAACAATAAGGGCTATAAACTTATTTTTAAATGAAAATTTTGATTTTGCAGAAATTAATGATATAGATGCTTCATTTGCCCAAGTAAGCCTGCCATTTGCCCAAGGCAAGATGATTTTTCAAACCCTGAATATGACTATTCTTTGTGTATCTAACATAGCACTGCCCACAGAGGTGTGGAATGTGTAATTCTGTGTATCCTTCTAGTAACAATTGAGTCTTCCATCTTGAAGAGCACCCAACAGTACTGCACATCAGTGTCCAACTGCAACATGTGACTATGGTTGCCCTGTAATGTAGTAGGAGTGACTAGTAACTAGGAGCTAATTTATCCTCTCTCATAGACTGTACCATCTGTTGTTTTTACTGTACTAGTATTTCCACTTTTATTTTCCTCTGGATCTCTTGATTTCTTCATTTTTCCCTGTCTCTTTCTTCAACTTTCCCTTCTCCAATACTCCTGTCACATACCTATTCCTGCTTCTCTGCTCTTTGCCCAGAAGGGGAAAAGGGGGAACTAGTCCTACTCTCACATATGCTTTCTTTAGACCTTCTCACCCTACCCCTTCTCTACCATCATTCACAAATAATATAGAATGTGCTTGTACAAGGCAGCCAATTCCTGATCACCCCTTTGTGGCCAGCAGAGTCTCTGCTATGGCCTAACGTCTCTCTTCAGGGCCCCTTAAGACTTGCACAATCTCTCTCATGCTTCTACCACCCTCCTATTTGGAATTGGTTAAATAATATAAACAGCTTAAAACAACCACCAAAGTCCTCAAAATAAAATCCATTACAACCCAAAAGTTCACATTTAGCTCAGGCTCTTCTACCACACACAAAGCTCTTTTCTCTTCCCCAGTCTGATCTTCAAAAAGCTGCCACTCCTAGCCCTCCCCAGTAGAAGCTCAGACTTCTAGATTTGACTTTCTTCTCTTATCAGAATTTCCCCTGTTCCGAGGGGGAAAGCTGCACATATAATACTCTCCTGCACAGAGCTCCTCACATTGGTCGGAAAGAGGGGACCCTGGCCCATTCTACAATATAGAGCACCAGCTCTTGCGCCCTTGAAGAGACAGTGTCCTGGGTTTCTCACCGTCATCCAACTACTAATTCCCCAGAACCACTTTCTGTCTTCCAGCTTCTACCATTTCCTGAGACTTTGTTTATCCCAGTGTTCCTGGAATAGGGTTTTCTGGCCTTCCTCTAAGTTTAAAGGGACAGTATACACCATTACATTTCTTATTCCAATACTCTTATCACTTTCTCGCTCTTCTCTGATTGAATGGAACTTCTTTCAATACATTCTGCTGGCTGTTGAGTAGCAGCAAAGAAATAAAGAATTTCACCATAGGTGCCAGTATTACAATATAATCAGTTACACAAGAACACTCACACAGAGTGTCTGCTCTTTTAAGCATAAAAGCAGGAGTCTTGGTAATGATTGTACCCACAATTACGGGGAGAGCACTTCCTCCGCAATTCAGATATAGATATTTGCAATGACTCTTATGTGAATACAGTGGCATATGACATTGTAATATTATTATTTATTAAGCACTAAGTGGATGATAGGCATCATAAAAAATACAGTACCTGCTTCAAGTAGCTTACAGTTTAATCAGCATACCTGATGGAGTTCACTCAGAATTCCAGATTAGTTTTGTTTACTTTAACCAAGTTTCACAAAGATATGTAGTGCAAGTGCACATTTATTAAAATTCCTGTATGCAAACCAAAGAGAAAACAATTACATTAGTAAATTTTGGTACCATAGCTACTAGGGTAATCAGTTTTTCTCAGAATTATTTTCTATATTTCAGAAAGACTGAGAGACGGAGTATGTCTAGAAAAAGAAACAGATTCAGTATTTGTGAGAAGAGAAACAAATTCACATTTTTATATTTAGAAGCAATACTTCTATATCCCACATTTAGATGGTAAATTATCCAGAAAATAATGAAATCCCTGGTAGATGTCCTAGAGCTATTTTCTAACAATAAGCTAAATGAGATTTTCTTGAATACATAACTCAAATTTCCAAATTCTCATTTTTACCCATAGTCCCTAAATACTGACATATTACAAACTACTGGAAAAATCAACAATTTCAGCCTGCTTAGAGTAAAATGTTCTGATCTTCTGACTTAATAGTCACAAAAATCTTAGTGATTTTTTCATGTTTTGAGAAAAGTAATATATAATTTGCCTGAAGCACTGCAAACAAAACATAATTAGAAAGGTATGTATAAATGAGATTACCCTCAAAGTCATATTTTACCACAAAGTTAAAACTACCCTAAACAATACTCTTTGGCACATAAAAGAAAACAAATCTGGGGGGAAAAACAGGACTTACATTATCTCGGTAGACAAGCTCTGGAAAGCACCTTGTGAGTCACAGTAGGGCCTCCATCATGCAATTGACTTCCCACAGGTAGAACCCAGCCTCAGAGAGAAGCCTTACTGACTGCAAGAGGGTCGCACCAAGGCAGAGTTGACTGCGAAATCTAGGCTTATGTGTGGAAATGAAAATAACAAAACAAGGGGCTGCTCCTTTACACACCTGTAAACATTGGTAAGGAGATAAAAAAAATTATTAATGTGCTCTTATGTCTTCTTACAGCCTAAGTGTAGTATTTAGGATTTTTTTCATTTGCATGTCACTTTTAGTATTTTTAATTATTGGCTTGAAAAAATCCTAAGGCTATTCTTTAACATTCAAGAAATTTTTACTGTTATATGGTACAAATATATATTTAAACATATTTTAACACATCTTAATCATTAATGGTTCTGGTTTCTTAGGCTTATTGTGAAAATACCTATCTAGGGTCTGAGTCTGGAAGATGAACTAGGTGGGCAGACCCCTGAGCCAGCCTGGAGTTCCAAAGAATCCAGTGGGCTGCATGTTGGTTCAGGGGTCTGGCTGTCAAGCAGATTCCAAGATCAAGGCCTTAGAAAATATGTAATAAAATTGTCATGAAAATCAGTTTAGCACTAGCCATTTTTAAAGTTAAATTTGTTGGCCTTTTGAAACAAAAAATCTTATGAAAACAAAGTGATGTTGATTATTTGCTAAAATTAAGCTTTTAAATCAAAGATGTTTTAAGATACAGGAAGTGCAAAAAGTCATTTTAAACAAATAAACATCTCTCATTCCCTGTTCACACAGAACTTACATTCAGATTTTTTTTTAAAAAAAAGAACATTTCTAGGTTGAGTCCTTTCAGGGGAACGTCAACAGTGATCAAGTTTTTATATACAAACTACAAACTCTTTAAAAACAGGTTTGTAAAGGACACCATGAAATAACATTTAACTGGTGGCCCTAGACAAGGGACACTTGTCAATAGCATCATGAATCTAGTCTTCCACTCCTAGAAACTTACAGAGAGAAAGGTTTCTCCTCTTTTTAAACATGCACAAATACAGAAGTAATTAGCAGTTCTTAAAAACAAAGGTTGCAAGACTTAAGAAACCAGCTGATAAATTAGAACCAAATATAAATACAGGACACAATTCTGTTGGAATCACAGATACCATACTATCGATCTGTTATTCTCCTGGCTCTATTCTGTGAGAAGGCAAAAAAATTAAACTGACAAGAATCCTGTGTTCTACAGAGATCAGAGTCCAAAGATATCAACATTTTCTATTCCCTGCCATCGCTCCTGTAAGTGAGCAGTGAAGCAGATAAAATGTGTGCCCACTTTCACAATTCCAGCGAATCCAGCATCTTGGATTTAAGGCAATTTGGCTCTTAAATGGGACTTGAAGACATGAAACTCTAGTTTTTAAAAGGTGGCTAGGTTTTTTAATTGGTGCAGAGAGGCAAATTTCTTAAAAATTAAATCTACACCTCAGAAAGCATGTGCCAAATTTAAGACCGATCACCTTGATAAGGAGGGGTATTTTTTAATTCAATAATGTTATATGCAAAGCCCTGGATATTCTGTGATTCTATGGCTCAGGAATTCACTCTTTTCCGCAAAATTATGGTACAGAATCTGAACTTCCATTTTAAGAAACTGTGGGTGAAATCTTGAACTTATTTCTAATCCTCATGGTTGTAGAGACAGTTTCAAAAACATCAAATGAATGTAAACTAATGCAATGTTTCCTGATTGAACCTGCAAAGAACCTGAAACAATAGCTCTGTGAGGTGTGATGTACCCTATTCCTTGCAGTCAGAGCCCCTGGGGGATTATATGATTTTGCAGCCATGGAATTTGGCATTTTCCCAAGTTAACAAGAAGTTTGGTATATTGCTGCAGACAGCCACCCAAAATTCTGTTGTTTGTCTCATTGCCCTGCTATCTGCCTAATTCTTACTCCCCGTCTTTCCCTAAAAAGAGGTGATTAAGTGAATTATAGGGCATGCTTCCTACACTGTTTCATGGAGCTAGACAGGAGAGTATGTCAAAGAGCTGAAGTCCAATTTGCTGTTCAGTGAGTGGATAGAGCCAAAAGTATAGCTTGGTGAGCTTGACAGCATAGAGACCAGAACAGCAATCAAGGCCTAGGGAACCAGGAAGATGAAACACTGAAGCCAGCTACAAGCCCTTCTTCTCTGACAGACAGAAAGAAGGTGGTTTGAAGTCATGCTTCTAAGAAAATACCATGAGAGCCAATGGCTAGGATTGGAGCTGGGCCATCTGGAAACTATAACAAAAAAAAAACCATTCTCAAAAATAATTGTTAAAAAAAAATCAATCAATTTTGTGTCAATTAGTGTTTTCAATGATGAGACACAGATGTGTGTTTTTGTGGCATGATTAGGGGATTAGAATGAAAGATATTACATACTGATAGAATACATTAATCCAAAGCCTTTGCGGATTGTTTTTCAGAATTTGATCTTCAGTGCAAAAGAGTATACAGGGTCCTAATTATATATCCCTTCACGAAGGTGCAATATAATAAGAGTGCATTGCAGATTACCTTTTTTTGATACTCACCCAAGACTGCAGTTAACAGGCCTTTATGATGCACAGCACTTCACCCCATTCTCTGTAACTTTTAGCTTTTTTTCCATTCCCACTCGGCCTCTCCCCAGACCTAAAAAAAGTTCAGTGATACACATTCATTCAATGAAATATTTTCAATGTGTATTGATTTTTTAAGAAGACAATGGTATTAAACAACCTCCAGAAATTTTTCTGTCTACCTAGAAATAGCATTTATGTGAAATAACTTTTATATCCTGCTTCGTTGCATTGATATTCTTTTCCTCACTATTCCACACTATTCTGCTGTAGCAAAACTTTTTTGGAATTCTTTGTGGAACTCGTTGCCAGAGGATATTGTGAAGACCAGGACTTTACCAGGCTTAGAACATAAGAACATCCATACAGGGTCAGACCAAAGGTCCATCTTGCCCAGTATCCTGTCTTTTAACAGTGCCAATGCCAGATGCCCCAAAGGGAGTGAACAGAATGGGTAATCATCAAATGGTCCCTCTCTTGTCATCCATTTCCAGCCTCTGAAAAACAGGCTATGAACACCATTCCTACTCCTCCTGGCTAATAGCCATTGATGGACTTAACTTCTATGAATGTATGTAATTCTTTCATGAACCCTCTTAAAGACCTGGTCTTCACAACCTCCTCTGGCAAGGAGTTCCATAGGTTGACTGTGCGCTGTGTGAAGAAAAACTTCCTTTTGTTCGTTTTAAACCTGCTACCTATTAATTTCATTTGGTGACTCCTAATTCTAGATAAAAAGAATTAGATAAATTCATGGCGGTTAGGTCCATCAATGTCTATTAGCCAGGATGGGTGGGAAAGGTATCTCTAGCCTCTGTTTGTCAGAGGCTGGAAATGGATGACAGGAGAGGGATCACGTGATGGCTTGTGTTTCTTTAGCAGAAGAGACAGAATACAAATCAAAAGGTTCTATGGCAATTAGATTTTAGACAATCAGTGAAAAGGGCACCAACTGAAGAAAGTATAGTGATAGCCACACAACTCCCGTAAGGGAAGAAAGGCAAGGGATAGTCCTTAAGGAAAGGTTAATATGAAGTTGAGTGAAAGAGGAAAAGTTAGTGGGAAACAGGTTGTGTGAGAAGTGTCAGGGAAGTGAAAGTGAGTGAAAGAGAGAAAAAGAGATGGAACAAAAGAAGAAACAAAGGCCCTAATTCAGCAAAGTATTTGGGGTGGGATTTTCAAAAGCACTCAGTGCTGACCTAACTGCTCCCACTGAAGTGAGAAAGGTCAAATCTCAGAGCTTTTGAAAATCTCGCCCTTAAACACGTGCTTAACTTTAAGCATATAAGTAATTCTACACCTATGCTTAAGTCCCACTGAAATCAACATGTGACTTGAGCACAGTCTTAAAAGCTTTGCTGAAGCAGTATGTGATTATGTATGTGCTTAAAGTTGTACACATATTTAAGAGTTTTACTGAATCTGGTCTCATGAAAACCAGAGGAAAAAGGACTGACAAAGAAAAAAGAAACAAACTGTGAAATCCACATAAAAAAACAAATTTGTTTCTGATTATTTCTTTATGCTTTGAGTATAAAGGTTGGATCACTGCCTGGTCTCTGTTTGGTTTAAATATAAAAATAAAAACTTCTTTTTAATATAATGAATATACTGTAACACAGCAGTTACCTCTGGTAAAAGATAATTTAATTCAGTGATATCATTAATATCATTAATACTAAAGAAATTTCTTGTCACAGGGTTTCAGCCTTAACTCTTAAAATAGGAGACTCACAATCCTCTGTGCCAGCTTGCACTTCCAAAACAGATCGTGTAATTAGCTGGGAGAGGGTTAATCTTTCCAATATTACTATCTCTATGGTAACAGGACCACAGAGATAGAAGGAGTTGTGGAAATCATGAAAGCAGCCAAGAAGGCAGTGCTCTCCATTACGCTTCACTCTATGATACTGCTACCATAGAGAAAGAGAAGACACAAAAATGATATCTCATAAGTATATGAAAAATAATCTGGAACATTATCACTATTCTAAAGGTTACTTGTTATCTCTGTCCATCACCTGTATTGGAGCCTATGAACCACATTTTGCATACCACTGTTTAAAACTGTTCTCCACCAGCAAGACAAGGGGGAAAAGCATCTTTATATAGTCATTGAATTAGACTAAAAAAAAAATCTTGAAACATAGCACACTGCTCCTTATTTTTCAGCCTCTCATCATCATTTTCACATCTTTCCTAATCAATTTAAAACTGTGGAGCAGTACCAGGCTTACTGCTGGAGGTATGCTGTTCTGGAGTAATGCACACAAATGGATGAAATATTCTGAAACATATCCAAAAATGGAAAAAACAGGCTATTAATCTGCTAAATAAATAAATACATACATACATACATATAACAAAAACACAATATACTTAAAATAAATGCAAAAATACAAAACACATTTCAATATTTTATACAGGGGCAGAGTGAAGGATTAACTCTCAAATTCTATTCCTACTCTGCCCCTTTCTTATGATTTTGGGCTATTCACATAATCTTCCTATGCCTTTTTTTACCCATCGGTAAAATAGGTATAATAAAACAGTACTCTTCACAGAGATATTGTGGTGCTTAATAAAAGTTGATTTATGTTCTGAGGCTCTACAGGCTGCATATCAGAAATGAGAAATTAGAGAAACAGTTGAACTTCAAGCCAGGCTTGGAGGAAACAGATTCAGTGGCAAAAAATCAAATAAGTAAATGCTGGACAAAGAGTTTACATTACAAGTTCCAATGCTGTATTAATTTCAGTGGTATTCCATTCAGATGCGTGGATTCATCCATACAGAGTTCAAGAGTCCAGTGCTTTCATGTGAGCCATTCTACTGATGAGACTACTCATGCAAAAGGTTAAGCACATGTGTGTCTGCAAGATCAATAGAGCCCTGCACAGATACAAAATTTTGTATCCGCATCCATAGCTGCAAAAATGAACTGGATGTGGATACCTGTGGATATAAAATGGCTATCTGCAGATTTGCAGGGCTCTAAGGAATAGGGCCTAAAATTGGTATTAAGGGATTTATCTGAAAAAGTTACTGTATCACCAACAATTATTTTTGCAAAGTCATGAACAACTGGGCAAGTTACAAAAGACTAAGAAAAACAGTTATGATATCTATTTTCAAAAATAGGAAGAAAAAATGATCCTGGAGACTATCATTCTCTACATCTGCAGTGCTCAAACTTTTCCTGCCATGCCCCCTTACCAGTAATGGAATGAGTCTGTACTTTCCTCTGCCCCCCCCCCCCCCCCCCCCCAACACATTATTGCACAGTTAGCTTAGCAGAGGAGCTTGTGGATAAAGGCAGAAGTAAGGCTAGAGGCAGAGTTGGCATGGGGACAGAAAGGGAATGAGGGCAGAACTGGACTGGGGCCAGAGATGGGCTGGAGGTTGGCTTGGCTTGGGCCCTACCATGCACCCACACTTTGGAGACTACTTCAATAATGCCAGAATGTGGAGTCATTAAAAAATGGGAGAGCTATGCCCTTCCACTTTTTAATGGGCCCAAGGGCAAGTGACAATGGATATGGGGGAGAAAGAAGAAAGCAGGGATAGGCTGTCAGGGAGAAGAGGAAGCACAGGAGTGGAGCCTTGGGGGAAAGGATTGAAACAGGGACTGGGCTACAGTCCAAGTGCTGGTGGCCCATCCAGTTGTAGAGAGTTTCCCCCACTCCTGGACTAACGATGTAACAGTGTAGTTGATTAACCTATTAGCAAAAGCTTATAGGTTAATGCTATAGACCAGTGTTTCTCAACCAGTGGTACGAGTACTGTAAGGGGTACTCGAGAGGTGTCTGGGGGTACATCAACACAACTGAAATTTGGAGAAAACTGAATTTTTATTTTAAGTTTTACAGCGCTTTATTATTTTTGTACTTTTTACACCGAAAAATTTCATCGCCTGCTCTGCTACAATTAAGTTGTTTAAACAAATGTGTTGCAATGGTAGAAAAAAACATTGTGAGTGTGAAAACTGTAGGTACTGGGGGTACTTATCTTTTTTTTTTTTAAGGGAGTACTTACAATTTATTTATTTATTTATTTGGAAAAAGGAGTACTTTATAAAAAAAAGATTGAGAAATACTGCTACAGACTATGCACATTTCCCCTCTCCACCTCTTTGCTAGTAAATTTTTAGCAGGCTAGCCAGCAATCAGTCTGGGACCTACCTCCACTGCAGCTCTGCATTTAAAGTGTATTAGGAGCCAGGCAGCCTGGCTCAGTTCCGGCTCGCGCCAGGTCTGGGAGCTCAGACCCCAGCCCCCAGACAGGGGCTGCTGCCATCCTGTGCTGCTGCCTCTTTATTAGAGGCAGGAGAAGAAGGACAACAGGCAGCCGGTCTGCAAGGGGAGCTGGTTTTTAAATGGGCTCCCCTTGCGGACCAGCTCCCACTTGGCACCCCACACCATTGCCCCTGATACAGAGGCAGCAGTGCAGAGTGACAGGGGGTTTCTCAGGGGTGAGGCTGGAGCGCACTGACTGCTGGCCCCACCCTTGGGGAATATAGAATAGTCATCTAACTGATAAAAATTCATGAGGTTACTCGACTATTCAATTAACCGATATTTAATATCCCTATTCTGGACCTCTGCTGAATATCTAAGTTCTATCACTCCTAAAATAAAACATCCAGTGAAAGAACTGAATAGTCATGGAGAGTAAACTTCTTTATCACTATTAAATGTTTTCCCTTCAGTTCAGGTTGAAGCTCACTGGCAGAGCACTGTGAAGTTAGCTGTGCCACTGCCCCTCTGAAACTAGTATGAATAAATATAGGGCTTCAGTTTCAACAAAAGCCAAACTAGTACCTTTCAGAAGAGCTAAATTAACAACATATTAAAACAGCAAGCATATTGATATTTAAAATCTGGCAACATTTGGTTTATCAATATGTTACTATAGAATCAAAGCTCAGTAACATCTCACTTTATTTAATCCCACCAAAAGAAGTTGTGCTTCATTACTCTGTGTAGGCTTTCTAGCTATTTAAGGATCTATGTTAGGGGGCTTAAAGGAAATATAGTATATCTAGCCTTTCTTGCCTGTAAGGCTCATAGTTATCTTAAGATAATCATGACAGTAAGAAGACTGAAAAACAAAACTGAGGGTTGGCTATTCAGAGTTCAAAGGTGGGGCACAGTAAAAAAAATACTTGCAAGAAGGTCTACAAAAGAGATGTACTTCTCAGTCTTGCAAACCTTTTTTACTCAGTGTACTGTGTATTATCATGGCAAGTTCCACTGATTGTATCCACAACGGTGGATTTAGGACCTTTAATTCACCAACACTGCAAAGCTAGCAGTAACAATGGTAGATGTGGTATACCAAAGTCTTTTCTACAATACAGCCTCCATCACTGCTATAATAACAAGTGAACCTGCAACTGTGAAGAGTTATGGGTCCTAAATTTACAAAGTAGGCTGAAGACGAGATGGCTATAGTAGGAAGCAGAGGATATGTGGTAAGAGGACTAGGATAGCATGCAGCAAGCTAAAGTGACTACAATGGTCAGATTGAAACTTCCACTTATATTATCAAATCTGAAAGAGACCTGATAAGAGAGTAAATCTGGAGAGAGGTACAGAAGATTTTTCATTGAAGTTGGAGGTTTAGTATGGAACATACATAGAAGGACAAGTTGGGCAAGACAGGGCTCAAATTGGGAGAGAGAAGAACCCCCCCAAACTCCACTCACAACCCAAGGAAATAATAAGATGCCACACAACAGATTGTGCATGTGTTCAAAGCTGATCATACATGCTCTGTATTTACCTGTACTTCCTCAGATACAGGCGATTGCAGTTTCTGTTGGCTGTGGATCGCCATTCCTAGCCAATGGGAGCTGCAGGAAGCCCCGCAGATCGGAATGCTGCTTCCCACTGCTCCCATTGGACAGGAACTGTGATCTGCGGCCAGTGAGAGCTGCAATGGCTAGTACCTGCAGAAGCACAGGTAAATATTGCAGCATTGGCCTGCCAGGTACTAACCCTGGCAAACCGGATCCAGCTCATGGCCCGGTATTTGCCCACCACTGATCTAAGACCCTGTGATAATGGCAGAATCCCAACATTCATTTTAAATAAAAGCCTCTAACCATAATGGTTGTGGACACACCAAGAGTAATTAATGCTATAATGTGCATCTGAGTCTGCAGACAGCATCCAACTAAGGAATCCATTGTATCCAGAGAAGAAGCTGTTTTGTCTGACATTCACCACCCACTATAAACCAGGCTCCAGCTGATCTAGGGAGACCTGGGCTGCTCAACGTGAGGATTTGGGGATTGGCTTTCCTTTGGCAGGCCTCCAAGCCTCCCACTCCAGGCTCTGTTCTTCCTTCTGACCTTTAGCTTCACTGGTCAGATGGCTGGAGTGGTGATACTTTCCAAAATGCCTCTCATTTGTGACACCAAAAACATCACTCACTGTGCACACATTGCACAGATCTTCATAATATGATCCCCCCCTTTCCTTTCTTATATGCTGTGATCAGCAGATAAGTAGTTAACAATTTTGATATTTAAATCATTGTAATTGTACAATATTTGATTCAATACCACAATTGAGATTAACTGAAGTAGTTAAGAAATCAAGACACCTTCCACTGGTTTCTATTTGTGTGGATCTGTTGAGTTATAAATAATAATTAAAATATTTTTAAATGTAAAATTCACTAGTTAGCTTAAATTTGATATATAGTGAGCTACTAGTGAATGACTGTATTTCTGTCTTATAGATTGAAATGCTATGTTAAAGAGAGACAAAAAAAAGCCAAAAAGAGAAAATTTCAGGAAGTGTTTATTTTTCTAAAAGTTTCAAATGACATTTCTGCCTTTATATGAAATAATGTAGCAAATTGAAGTAGTACATTAGTATATATCAGATATATAAAAATATCTATTGTAACTGATTTATTATTTATCAGTATTTGCATTGGTTTTAAGGAACTCACCCTCAAAAACTTATAGCTGAATCAGTTATGTTGGTATTAATTATTTTAATCAGTTTTGAAAGATATACCACCATACATTTAGTTTTCAAGATCTTCTATTTGAGAAAACTAGATCAAAGATAAATAAATGTATGGTTTGGATTCTGCTTTACCAGCTGAATAGGCCCTTCAACATGAAACAAATTATTATGCTTCTGGCCTTGTTGAAGAGATGCTGTCAAATTTATTAAAATCAGCTTCAGATTGTCCCAGAATTCTCCTATGGCCCTGATATTGATCTTGATTTTATGCCCATAGTTTATCTTACGCAATCTGAGTAGTCCCATTGACTTGAATATTGATATACTTTCAGTACTGATATACCTTGATATACAAAGTATATCAATATTCAAGTCAGTGGGACTACTCAGTATGCATAAGGTTAGCTATGGGCATAAAATCTTTACATGATATGGGCCTAAGTTTGGAGTCTAAATCTGAGTGCAATGATTAGACATTGAGAATACAAAATCTCATTTTAGCTACAATCTTGGTGTAGCTAAAGTGAGATTATGACAACACCATATTGACATCACACTATTGACCAGAGCAATTACAACCTGTTGTGTAAGCTGTCAGAGCTCCATGCTACACCTTTT
The DNA here is from genome assembly GCF_049634645.1 of Pelodiscus sinensis. Taxonomy (NCBI): domain Eukaryota; kingdom Metazoa; phylum Chordata; order Testudines; family Trionychidae; genus Pelodiscus; species Pelodiscus sinensis. The sequence continues at coordinate 290,224,431 of NC_134711.1, read as the reverse complement.
CCTTATATACTGTTTTTGCATTATAGTTTAAAAATGGTTATTCATAGAAAAATATCTAGTATGTTTTGACTATGAATCTGTGTATATAACCTAAATACATACAAATGGTACAGCCAGTACTATAGTTTTTCTTTCCCTGCTTTCATTGAGACTTCCAATGTATGCTCATAACATTCAGAAATTTTTCTTTCAACTGAAATTCATGACACTATCTCATTCAAAGGCATTTTTTTGAAAGTTTGACTTTCTTTTAGTAAATTAGGATGAAAATATATGTGTCTTTCTGCTATTTAATGATTGTTTACTTTTGAACAAACCATTTAAAATAGTTAAACTCCACTTAGGTGGCTAGTTCTTATTGAGAACTTGTTTCAAAGATAATTTTTGAGGGAAAGAATATAAATGATTAAAAATCACTTTTAAATTGAGGTGTATAATATTTCCACTAAGTTTGAAGGACAATGTAATACATTTAAAAAAGAATATCAATGAATGCAATGTTGTTGTAGTCATGTTGGTCCCAGGATATTAGAGAAACAAAATAGGAGAGTTACAGGTTGGCATGGATGTTGTACAACCAGAGAGTCCTGGTGGAGGGCCAGATTGCTGCGGGGCAGGCAGGACAGTGGGATACGTACAGGAAGCTGACTGCGGAGCCATCCAGCACATAGCAGCAAGGCTGCCCAGCGAAGTCGGGGCTCCCCAGAGCTGCTCATGGAGCCCTGGCATGCACAGCTACCTGGAGCTCCACCGCCGGGCTGCCTGGCTGAGCCACGGCAGTGATGGCTGCTCAGTGGGTCGGCAGGGCCACTAGAAGGTGGGGAGCCGGCTGGGAGGCCAGCAGCCAGGCCAGAGGGACCGGTGGCAGGGATCCAAAAATGACCTTCCCTGGTCTGGCAAAATCCATCATCCAGGACCAGTCAGATCCTGAGGGTGCCGGACCAGGGAAGTCCAACCTGTAGTATCATTTATTAGACCAACTTCTGTTGATGAAAGAAAGAGGATTTTGAGCTTACAAAGAGCTCTTCTTCAGATCTCTTTACATCAGGGGCAGGCAAAATACAGTCTGCCAACTGGATCAACCTACCAAACCTTCAGAACCAGGTCGCCACAATCCTCTGGGCTGTCAACATCCCATGGCCCCGCAGGATCTTAAAACAGGCCCCCTGCCTCCCAGGCCTCCACATGTCACTTAAAAGAGCTGGCTGCTGGGCCCACATGCATCTCTGCACCATGCCCCTCCCCCCCCCCCGGCCAACATAATTTCACAACTTCCACTGGCCAGAAACCAGCCAATGAGAGCCACCTGGGCCGTGCTTGTGGGTGTGTGAAGTGTGCAAAGTGGCCCCCAGAGGGTGTGCAGCACAGAGACACACATAGCCGCTTTGAGCAGCATGCAGAGGTACAGCAGGAAGGGAGCCTGCCTGAGGGTCCTGCTGGGTTGCTGGCCAGGAGCCAGTTAGGGTAAGCACCTCACAGCCAAAGCTTATATCTGGCATCCCATCGCCTCTGCTCCCCCCTCTGCCCAAGGTCACAATCCAAACCCTCTGCAACTCCTCTTGTCCCAGGGTCACAACTCCTTCCTTAGACCAAACTTCCTCCTCCTAAACCCCAATACCCTTCCCCAAGCTTGCTTCTGCACCCAATCTCCATTCCAGATCCTGTACCTCCTCCTCCATTAATATAGAAGAGTGCAGTCTTTGACCACTTACCAAATTCTTAGAGTGACTATGTTTTGACTATGAATCCGTGCATCAAAAATTATTGCTCACCCCTGCTCTACATAATGGTAATGTTCATTATGTGATTATTTATGTGTTATTTTTATACTGCTGTTTCACTATGAAGTTTCAGAATCGCATGGGTTTGACCATACAGTTCTAGAAGTGAGCAGTGAAATCAATACAAATATTTGGCTCTGAGCCCACAAACCTTTATGGTGTGAGTAGTGAGTATGCCTGCTGGACTTCATGGACTCACATACATGAAGGGAGAGATTTTCAAAGATTATAAGTCAATGGAGTAGAGCATCTAACTCCCATTAGTACCTTTGAAAATCTGTCCTCAAGTTAGATAAGTAAATAATTGTTTGCAGGATCAGGGCCTTGTTTATTTTATCTTTTTTTCCTCAAGAAAAGTTGTGTATCTTACAATAATAACTGTACATTAGAATTATCATTTTAGACCTGACCCCTGACCCTGCAAGCTAGCCTGTACTGCTGCAATGGATTCTGTGCAAGCCCACGGGTCTCTCACAGGAAAGGGTCCTTAAACAGTCAAAAGCCAAGTCCTAAGTGTACTCTAGTAGCGTGAACCAGAGACTAAAACTCAAGCACACTTGACATAGCCTTCCTCCACAACCCCATGTCACAGCCTCCATCTCAGTTTCTCCACCTGTAAAATGGGGACAGTGATACTCACCAAATTAACAGGTGGGTTCACCATGATTTAATGAAGTGGCTTGATGATGAAAGAGGATATATCCCTTGCTAAGCTAAATGTTAAAACTAACACCTTCAAAGGAAATCTTAATTTGCCTACACTGAAAGTGAGTAGTCTCTGTAGTGGCTAGTTACTGCACTCTGGGCCCAAGGCTGCCTGCTGGGACTTGCCCACACAGCTGCCCCCCTCTGCAGGGAGAGTTGCCTGGATGTGTTTGAGGGCGGAATTGGGCCAGATGCAAGGCCTGGTGTAAAATGAGTTCGGGAAGCTGCTGTGGGCAAGGCAGAATCGGGCCCCACAGGCTCCAGCAGTGCCATGTGGGCGAGTTACTCTGAGAGCCTCAAACTTCTGCGTGGCCTGGCTGGGGAGAGGGGAGGCTGGAACGCGGGCGCTGCACTGGCAATGGGCTTAGGGATGGACTCGTTTATTATCGGGTTCGCTTAAGTTTCTCGATGTTGCTCTCCCCCCGCCCTTTTCCTCTCTCTGAGTGTCCCTCCCCTCCCCCGACTCCCCCTCCCCGCTTTACCTTGACAAGTCCATAAGGCTGATGGTGAATGACTGTCTCTCTCCCCAGAGTCTAGGGTTCTGGGTGACATTCCCCCCTCCCCCCATGAACGGCGGTTGGGTTGCTAGCGCGGGAGCGCGCGCTAGCGGAGAGGGGGGTGGAGCGCGCGCCAGCAGGGAGGGGGAGGGGCGGTATTGACAGCAGCGCGGTGTCTGTAGCGCTGCCTCAGCGCGAGCGGCTCTCCCCCTCTGCCCCCCCTTCATTCCCGGCATGCCCCAGGGCAGCGGGGCTGGCTCTAACGAATTTGAATGAAGAGCCCTGCGCTTTCGGCGCCATTTTCGAGTGATGCCCGATCGCATCGCTGCTGCGGGGGAGCTGGAGCTGGCGGGGCCGCTGGGCTGGGCGCAGACCGCCGCCAAAAGTACGCGCTGCCCGAGGAGGCGCCCGCACAAGCGGTAAGCGGCCATTGGGGGTGTTGTCTGGTGAACCGGGCGATCCGTGACCCGCCTCCGGGAAATATCCCCCCCGAAACCCTGTCGGGGAGCGAGCGGTGGGGATCCCGGCCCCGGAGGCAGCAGTGGGGGTGAGCAAGGCGATGGTAGCGGCGTTCGCTCAGCCTTTCCGCCACTGTCCGTCTTTCCTGAGCCTGCGAGGATCGGGGCCCGGAGCGTCTGTCTCTCTCAGGTAACCCCCGCCGCAGGGCAGCTGAAGGCAGCCTCTCCCGGGCAGAGACCCTGCCTGCGATAGCGCCCGTGCCCCTCCCCTCGCCTGCGGGAGCGGCTCAGCCCCACGCAGAGATGGGCAGGGAAGTTAGGGGCAGACTGGGCACCCAGAGCACCGCGAGCGGAGGGCGCCCTCCCAACCCCCTTTTGGGGCGCCTCCCCCGTGACGTGACATGACAGGCGGTGGCCGTGGGCATGGCGCGGCAGACCCGAGAGCGCTCGGGAGGCAACGATTGCTGGTTCCCCTCTTCTGCAGCCGCCAGCAGGGCTCCCCTCGCTCACAGCCTCCCTCTTGCCTCCCGGCCCCCAAGGCTTGTAACCCGGATTAGGGCCCCCCGAATAGCCCCTTTTCACACACACCCCACCCCTCCAGCCTCGTCTCCTTTCGATGAAGGCAGGTTGACTCCTCTGCCTCGGAGCTCCCTCACCCTCCCACTTTTTTAAGATCGTAATTTCCCGTGTCACGATCTCGAAGCCGCCTTTAACAGGGACCTGGCCCTGGGTGACGGTTGTGCTGCCGCACGCTGTCGCATTTATCATCTGCACCCCTTTGGCTAATGAAGGGCCAACGGGCTCTTAATTGAATATTACACATGGTTAATTTTTTTTAGCATTAACACCCGACTTTCCTTCCCGAGCTCAAAGGGAAAACGTCATTTGGGGCCATTTGAATTGTGCCAGTTATTTGTAGGTGCTTTTCGCCGTCTCCTCCCCCATCCCACCCCTCAAAACCTGAGTGACTATCGGCCCCATAGGCAGCGTAGCCTAATACTGTGATTAGAAGTGGCCATTCACCATCTCTTCTCCGCCTACTAAATTCTCCGTCTCTTGTCACCCAAGTCGCTATTTGTCATTGGCTTAGCTCTTTTTTAGTGGCTGTTCCTCTGTCAGATTTCGGTGGCCAGCAGTTCACGGTCTCCTCTAGGTTATGAGTATTTGTGTTTATGGTTATATGAAATGTGCTCACCCGCGCAGCGTCCGTGATGAGCGATTACCCCACTGCATACACATAATATGTGACACTGTGCCTTTTCCTCCACGACGCTATTTAACCCTGTCGGCACTGGATTTGGCGTGGGCGCTCACTTCGTAGTTGCGCACACACAAGAAAGACGTCTTTTTGTTGCAGCGGTTACTTGGTGGGAGTGTGTGGGGGATAATAATGTACAGGGGGCAGAGAAGCTAACGCACAGCACTGCAAGCTCAGAAACAGGCAGACCATCTGGCTCCTTCCCAGATACAATTTCTAGCGCTACTTTTATTCCTCTGCCTACTTCCCCATTTGCTTTCGGCCGTCTGAACCTTTCTCAGATGCAGAAAGACATGTGAATATTTTCCCGAATCCTGCTAGATCCCTGGGCACCAATCTGCTTTTCTGGAGTACCCAGAACTTCCAGTGAATCCCTGGCAGTGTTGGGTGCGCAGTGAATTCAGGATCGGACCCTCATGTGCCACTTCAGAAAATACTGGGACCGAGTATACAGTCCCCCTTATTGGCTGCGTGCATGCATTACTGGGGCTTGAAGATTGGACTGGGTCATAGGATTTCTCAGTTTCTCCCTCTAACCCCCTCCCCTTTCCCCCGCGCGCGCATCCATCCACTCTCTGGTTAACGCCAAGAGTGTGTGCGTTTTATTTAGCACCCTCTCCACCGAAAATAATGAGTTAACAGAGTAACGTAGGAAGAGGGACGTACAAGAAGAGTTGGGGTGCAGAAGTGCTGTACAAAGGATTTCTATGTACATGGCTGAAGGCTTGTTAAGTTTTGTGTTTCTCCTTAAGGCTACATGTTAGCTGGATTCTAGTCATTTTCTGTGTAAGGCAGAAATACAATAGTTTAAGAACACATTCTTATTGTGATCCCTGGCATTTTCTTAGTTCTTAAATCCAATATGCAATCAGTCTATTCAGTGTCTATTTAGTTTCTCTAATTTATCTTTAAATTTAAATTTCTGGCTTTGAAGACTTAATTTGTTAAATTGTGATACTAATATTACCTTACTGCATGTTAACATTTATTTCTTTGGAGGCACATGATTACTACTTAACTGTTTTAAGAAACATTTTTAATACTTTGTGAAAAAATATGCACAAAGCTGTTTCTTTGTAGCTGAGTGAATACTTTTAACATATTAGTATTTGTACGGATTGACATTATTCAGCACTAGAAGTAAACTTATAAACACTGACTTTCACTTTCAAGAAAATAACAGTCCTGACTCATACTTAATTTAGAAAACAGAACAGGTAAGTATTGTACAGGTGCGTATACTTTATTTCATTCTCTGACATTCAAGTACATAGACTACATATAGAAAGCTTTGTTTTAGTCATATAAGAATGACAAATATTTTAATTATAGAAATTTAATTACATCAAACAATGATTTCCCTTTAGCTTTATTTTTTATTTCAGAATTTTACCATTTTCATTTTTATAATGATATAAATGTGGGTGTGGCTAAAAAGAGAAAGAAAGCAATCTGATACCAGTATACAGTGCACATTTATGTAATTTATATAGGCTTCCTGATACTTGATTTACTCATTTGATGTATTTGAGAAATTCACTTCGTTTAAATTGCACCTCCTAGTACTGCTTGCATTTTTCACCTTAGTTAAAATGTCAAACATTAACTGAGGTTTACTTGGCCTTAGAAAAGTTTAATTTGATATTGTCTCTCATAGATTTGTAGCTCTAATATAAATGTATTTATATTAGACCCATAAACTAAAGTTATAGTTAGGTAATTATGAGCTGATTATTGCTTATAATTTTATCATGAAACATAATCGGTATCATCTTTATAAATTGCTTGTTCAATTATTTTGGGTCTCAGAAAAACTTTTCAGATAGGCTCAGTTGTCCTATTAAAAACTGAAGTTACACTGAAGCTTCCCAAGAGGTACAGGGAGTTTCTAGTGTTATTTTTTGTTTGTCTTTGGTAAGTAAAAATCTATTGGAGATTGAGAGAACTTTTTTTAATAAAAAAAGACTATTTCCTAGAAATTTGGAAGTACGTGGATAGCTTTTATTGATATTGTGTGGTATTGCATTGGAAATAGACTATTTTAATTAACTTGTTAGCTAGATGATAAAGTTAGAATATACCATCTGTCGTCTTTTTATTTTTGCTAGGTTAATAGAATCTAAACGTCCTCTTGTATTTCACATGAAATAGTAAGAAAACTTATTTCTAAATTTAATAGTTTTCACACCCCAAGTTAATTGTTACTTTCTGTATCTGCATACATTAGAATTTATAGTTACATAGTGCTTGAACTGTATACACACTACACTACCTGCCTATAGGTACACACCTCAGGGGAAATTTATGTAGTCTATATTGGATCTCATAAGACTGTCCTAACAGGTGTATCAAAATATTCTGGAGTATTTTTGTGTGTGTATGTGTGTGTGTGTGAAATATATATATATATATACACACACACACAGACACTTCCTATTTTATGTGCAGAATAGTGATGTAACTGTTTTTGTAGCAACTTATTTTTAATATTTGAGCTAGGAAATATTAAACTATATTTAAAAGGAACTGGGAAACTTAAAATTATGGTCTCTGCATAAGTCAGTTACTAGTCATTTCAGTAACTATATTCATTACTCCATCACAAAGTATCAAAGGTAGAGCATCTTAGACTTATTTTGATTATCTGTGAAAGCTATAGGGAATAAAATTCAGGCTTTTTGTCCAAATTACAATGAATTTTTATAGTAACTTTTAAAAAAACAAAATCGCATATTTTTACAGTATATACATATATTTTGGAAATATTCTCTGTGTATATATTTGCAATATCTAATAATCTATTACTAGATCTAGTGGTCAGAAAAAATATTACCTTTTTATTAACAATATTAATTTTTTTTGTTTGGACCAAGCTGAACTAAATCACTTTATTTTTATATATAGTCTATTACATTTCTGTGATTATTTACACACTAGTTTATAGGTAAGTTATTTAATTTTTGATTCTACTATTATTTTTATCTTAAAAATGTATTACTAGCAAAGTATTTACAAACACTGGAGGAAAGGTGAGACAAATAACAGGGATATTAATGGTGTCTAAGTTTAAACCTAAATGAAAAAGTTAGTATGCAGTTTTGTTTATTTTGTGAATTATTGGCACTTAATTCTATAGAATTGTTTATTAGGCACTAAAACAGTGACTATCAAACTTGAATGTTTTTTATTTTATCTCTAAATTATCACAAAAATGTTTTCATAATTTTGTGTGGTATGCTATATTTCTGAGATGGTAAGAATTGACTTGGTTTAAACTTTCTATCTTTGTTTAATATAACTTAAATCAATGCCTGTATTGATTTATTTAACCCTTTGTTGTAATTTTTGAAAAGATCTAATTCTTCTAAAAGAAACATTTGGGTAGGTCTACACATTAGAGATTTAATGGGTCTATAATTCTGACAAATAATTTAGTTCTCAGCTTCATTTATTTTTGTATGACAACTTCCATCTGTTTTGTATGAAGACTGGAGGTGGCTAATGTAACTTCACTTTTAATTCAGTTATGTTGTAAGTTTGACTATTTTTAATTGACTAATATTTGTGTCTAATTAAAGTTCATTGTAGATGTACTTTTTAAAAGCTAGTTTCTCTTTGTGAAAAGTAAGAGACTTCAAAATCTTTCTTTAATTCTGAATAGTTTTTAAAATTTAGCAATTCAGCATATCTAGGATACAAGTATGTCCCCGTTTATTGTGTATACACAGAAATGATGGATAAATAGAAAAATAATTGCTATCCATCTGTAAAGCATTTCCTAAGAAGACTTATTCAAAATCAAGATATGATCTCAGTTTTACCTGAAAGTGTGTGTGGGGGGGGGAGGGAGTAATGACTCTGTCATCTTTATTAATGTCTAAAGGTAACCATTTCTGAAAGTGGAGGGGGGCGAATATATACTTCAGCTACTTAGCTTCTAGAGGCTGGTGAGTGTACCTCCCGTAAATATAGATTATTAATACATTTTGAGAAATGAGTCAAAAATCCACTAATTTGTTTATCTAGACAGATGTCCAATTGGGTTAAGATTTGGACTTACAAAAACATCTTTAATTATTTTATCATATGATTTTGTTTATGTTCAAACTTAACATTTAACATAATAGAATATTATATTGCTATAATATTTTTATAAAAATAGTCAACAAAAGAAATTTTATTGGCTAGATATTTTTCCACATTATTTGTTCTTAAAAGGGTGGGAGTAGAGAAGATGTATTGGGGAAGAGGAATAAAGGTAAAGGAAAAATACACTTTTACAATAAAAGTAAGTTAACCTTATGCAGGATACTATTGTTGTTTTTAATAAAACATGAAAATGTGGTTAAGGAGGAAAAGATAAAATATATTGAAAATATTTATAAACAGGTGACCTGATCTAGTCATCTTCTGCTTGTTTATTATATATAGTTGGGATGTATCTTGTCATAGCACCTATAGTACAAAAGCTAAATAAATCTGAGCATTTGCCTATATTAATTCATGGTTTTTTCCTGTAAATATATAAAGTGCATTTCTTTATTAAGGTTTTTTTGCCTTGTTTTTAATCTAATACATTCTATGTGCAGTTTTGCAGTACAATTTGACCAATTCCATTAGATGTTTTGGAGTAACTTAGTACGTTTATACAATTCCTCCTTGTTAAAAATATTGATTGTACTGCTGTGGTGTGTTGAGAAAAAGGAAAGCACTACATGCTAAACACTTCTTAATAAAAGTAGCAGATTTTAGGAAGTATCATAGCGCATATATTAATTGTTAAATGTTTATAGTTAACTGTTAATTTTTTTTCTCTCCTCCCACTCTTTCTCCCCCTTACTTCCAACAAGAATATATTATAGGGAGAATGAAAGCAGAAACATGCTAATCTGATTTGTTTCAGGGGGCTACTGATAATACAGAAGCATATCACAGGTGTTCCTAATCAAACCAGTTTGGTTTTTTTGAAAAAGGTGTTTTTAAAATTAGAGTTTTCCTTCACATAGACAAAGTGAGGGTCAACTTGATGACCTACATCTATGTTTGGGGATCAACCATGAAACTGTGGGTGTCGGAAATATGTTATAGTACATGACATTTTTATTGCAGGTTTTGACCTTTCAATAGAGAGCTGATTCTGGAGAACAACTTACTTCTGTGATAGAATTTTTCAATCTAGAAGGCTGATGAAACATGAAAATGGTATATATCTATTAACATTTCACGTAGTTCATATGCTCTTTATTTTTAAAAATGCACATAGTATACAGAATGAAACTGTAACACTGAGTTAGAGATTTTCTGCTTGTTGAAGCTATTATTCTTCACATTCACTCTAAAATTTTAAGGCTAAATAAAAAAACAGTCTCCATTTCCCTCTAAAGACAGGCTGTCTTAAGTGGCCAAAATATGTACAAAAGGCTGAGCTTTCAAACGCCTTGCTCATCAGAGTTACATAAATTCTCCATATTTGTGTTATCATATTCATATATTGAGAATTACTACTGCTAAAGCAAAATAATAATAATGGATGATACAATAGTTATTTTTAAGTAATTTTATTCCATTGTCAGTAGTGTGTGAAAGAAATTAATGGAGAAATAGCTGAGTGCATGTCAATGTACTATGCAAAATTAATTTAAAAATTATTAATAACTAGCAAGTTTCACAATTAAAGCAGTATAGAATTTGCAAAATTGGTTTTCAAACCCCACCTGTATGAGTTTTTAGAAATTAACTTTCTCTTGGTACCTATCAATAAATATTTAAGTCTTTCGTGTTAAAACAATGCATAATTTAAGAATAATAAACATGAAATATACAAATACTCATCTTGCAAGTCCTGCTTTGAACTAAGTGGTAATTTGGTTGAAACTGAGAAAACCATTAAAAGTAATCAAGACCTCTCTACTGGTATATGAATAATCTCAACTAACCGTTAAAATAAACAATTGAAATTTTAAAATAAATTGCACTAAGATCAAACAAATATATGTTTAAATCCTAAGCAGAGCTCTAGAAATTTTAAGACTTTATCTCTCTGATAAAATGCATTGTGGCAACAACTAATTTTATCAACATAGTGTGACATTAGCAATTTGAGTATTCAGCTTGTACAGAGCTTTTATCCTTATTCAAATATTACTGCTTTTTTTAAATGTACATATATTTGCAGAAAATAATTGTATCAAAATGTAAAAGATAAACTTTGCTCCTAAAATCTGCAATAAGATGAATATATCTTAAAAAAAAAAAAGAAAAACTCCCAGCAAATCCACTGATGTGTAAAAATGTAACTATCCTTACTTGAGAAGCTAACTTCAAATCTGATTGAAGGATTACAAGTGGTCAGCAATGATACACATTATAGTGTAATAGTATTTTAAGAAATATTTTTTTCTTAAAGAATGTATGGGAAATAATCTATATGATATGACAATTTTGAAGTTATTGAAATCCTTCTACATAAAATGTACACCTGAAAGCCAAAACTTTGAGTACACACAAAATATAAAATATAAGTAAATTTGGACTAGAACATAACTTTTATATTTTGATAAAACTTACACTTTGCCTTTGTTTTATAGTAATAGGTAGTATAAAAAATTAGTCTTTATTAGAATAAAACTAACCAAAAAATTACTATTGTATTGGGATTTGTTATTAATTTTTTTGTTTGGGTAATTTGCATAACATGCAAAGTTTTTACACTTTAGAAGCTGTTCAAGAACTTTGCTTTTGAGTCTATGGGTACTATTCAGATGTGTAAGAATATAAAGATTTTGTATTCCTTTTAATAATTTTGTTTATGCTTTTTCTTTTTCTGTGCAAAACAATTAAAATCTTTTTAATGAAAATCAGAATCATATTGGTAGGCAAATGTATCTAAAATCTCATTGTTACAAATTTAAAAAGTGAACATTTTATGAGGTATTCCTCAATCTGACTAAAGTTGAAGATCTGTCCAATGTAATATGTTGAAGGAAAATATACTGTCTAGATTTTAACTGTAAATCCAAAACATTATTGTAAATTTGGGCCCTAATGCTATAAACTTCTAGACACACATATAGTGCTATAGACTGCTAGGAGTCAGAATTTGCAAGATCATAGTCTTAGTAGTTGTAATTCTTTGGTTTTTAAGATTTGTTCAAAATACTTCATTGCATTAAATGGATAGTTTTGGAATATAGTGATATTTTTGGGGAGTTGTTTAAAAATGAGGACTTAAAATGTGTACCAACACACTTATAAGGCATATTAACTGACAAGCTCAAATATCATACAGAAGTGCTACTGTAAATAAAGTTGCCAATGTTTACTGTAAAATGCGCTTTTCATCTGCTCATTTTGTTCTAGAAATTTTACAGTGAAAACTTATTCTATATAATTCATAGCCCAAAAGAGAGTACAGTGACTTTCTAGAGGGATATACAGTGTGTGTGTGTGGATTTTTTCCCCCCTCATGCTTAAATTGGACTACTGCAGTCCTTACTTAAGTATAAGTGATGACTGCATTGTCAGTTTTACTGAATTAGAACTGCAGTGTGGGCCTTTAAAAGAATTGGTGTGAGTATTTAAACATGACAATTTATACTTAACTTTTAAATTAGTCTTTGTTATTTAATAATAATAGATGGTGAATGGAATAGAAATACACATGATTTACTTTTTTACAAAGCTAAATGTGTAACATTTTGTGAACATTTTTATTATTTCTACTCTAGATGTGTACACAACTATAGACTTGTTGGCTAAATAATAATAGAGCTGACAACACATACTTATTTAATAAATCATAACTCTCTAAAAGAGGTGTTACAAATTATGGCGTCAATTCTCCTATGCTTTCTTTAAAGTCTTCTTTTGTTTTCTAAGTCAATTGAAATGGATAGCTGCATATCTAATTCATGAACATTATTTAACTTGTGCCTAGTTATTACAACAAATGTAAAATCACCTATTGTTTTGAAAACTGAAATCTTAGACAAGTCAGTTTAAAATTTGGAATCCTCCATAACTGCATTTTCTGGCTTTTGTTGATTTTTAAACTAGATGCAGCCTTAACATAAAAAGCCTGCATTAAACTGTTATCAGATTTTAATAAGCATTTCATTTTTATTCTGCCAGTCATTTAATACGTTGGTTGTGTAACAAGGATTTTAGACTGGCCCACTTAATTTTTACTTGCCTATCCATAAAACATTGTTTTCACATGATAGAGAATTTTTAAGAACAAACTACATGTAAATAATCTTTAGCAATAATGATTAAAACTAAATGATATTTAAATGTTCTTTTACTCAAAAAAATACATCTAGATGTGGAAGGAAGTGTTGCCTCCTTTTGATTTTTTTTAACCGTTTGAAACAAAAAACTAAATAGAATTGCCTCTGAATTAATACATTAAAACTGCATTTGAGACTTTCTGTACTCAGAGTTCATGAATTCAACTGTTCAACCTACTACGCTGATACTTCGTTTTGAGTTGGCTCTCTTTTCAAGTGTTCATACAGTAATTTGGAGAGGAAGCAATATGTTTGAAGGTATGGTTGCTATATTTAATGTCTGAGTAATCCACTATTACCGAATATTTTAACTTTAGAGTTTATTTGAAATAATATTTAGGTATTCACTCCTAACTAACTTGCATATTCTTAGGGGAACCTCAATCTGGTGTATTTCTCTAATGTTTTCATGGCTATATTTTATTAGAATGATTTCACAGCTAAAATATTGAACAGGAGAATGTCTTCTGTCAGGTACACTATTTTTAAATTGCATTTCACAGAAAAGTTAATATTTTACCATTTAGTAATATGTAAAATATATCCACCACTTCATTTATACCGTAATCTTTGAATTTGCTTTTATTAAACAAAAAATGGTTGTTTTAAAATATTCAAAGCAAAGTTTTATTGCTTCACCCTGCCATTCACACCCTTTTGTATTAAAGATGGTTTTGCTTAGGGGGCAAATGAAAGGGTCTAAATATTGATAAGGAACATGAATTTAAAGAGATTTTCTATGAAAATACTGTTATATTCAGCATTTTATGTTCTTTACAACTTTGATTTTATTTTTAAAAATCCATAGAGCTTGTATTTAATGTATAAAATGGTTAAATTATCCCCTATGGCGGGGGGGGGGGGGATAGTATCAGTAGGACTGGGAAATCACAGGTTATTACTTGGACCCTGTGCTTATCACCTCCTGGGGCAAAGTTGGCCCTTGATAGATTGGTTTTGGGATGTGATCTCCAGGCTTTTAGCACAGCACTCCCAAACACCCATTAAAAAAAAGCTACCCCAAACATCTGCCAGGAGTGCAGGATTAGAAGGCGGTCTACTGTCCCTCATGGCATCATTTCTTCATGATTAAAAATCCTTGCCTGTAACTGTCTCAAAACAAACACGTAGGGAATTTGTGTAATAGAGGGGGTTTTGCAACATGTTTACCCTGTCAGTATTATCTTATACAGGTGAATCCTTGATGAACAGAAAGCTTCTCCTTTATATACCCCTAAACATGCAGAGGGTTTTCTGCTGTCTTCAGAAGAAGGGAGAATGATGCTTCTCCACCATCTCTTGCTTTCTGTGTGGATCCTCTCAATAGGCCCATCCTAACATGATGTTTTGGCCCAAAGATGGGAAGAATATTTATTAGGAGACATCCTCTTGGGTCACTCAGCTGCTTTGTTTAAAAAGGGCCACTTTCTAATCTTCTTTATTTCATGCATATATCTCCATTTAATGTGTATAGTGTACAAGGATTATTAAATATATGTTCTCTCTACTCTAATTAGTAAAACTGCAGACTTGGTTCCAAAACGGAATTTAAATCTTTGCTCACTTCAGCAGTGGATACAAATATAATTTGAAATGACTATTCTTTTTCAGTGTCACAGTAAGGCTTAAAATCTGGGTTTTAGTTTGCAAGTATTCATGTTTTGCATCCGGTTTATAAGGTTGACTTGGAGACTTTTGAGCTAGCAGAGAATAATTTTTCCTAAAGCATTAGGTTGTGGGAAATAGTTCTGTATGCCTTTAAAGCAGTAGCAGTAATTAAGGTATTGATGTCAACTATTTCTTGCAGTCATAATGGCTTAGTTATCGGTGCTTTATACCTATATCTGTTTTTAAAATTGATGCTAACTTGCCATATGAAATGTATACCAATATTAAATACTTGATTTCACAAGTAAAAGAACCTTCACAAAAATATTTTCCCTAAAAATTCCAATTTAGAAAATGGCATAATCCTTTGTATTTTTCATGTGTAGCATTCAGTTTGTTGATCCCACTGAAGTATTTGTGATGAAAATGTGACAGCACAACATTATGAATATTTTTCAGACTGCAAAATAACTTTGCTTAACCTATGTGGGTGACCCATTTTCTGTTCTGTAGGAAACTACCACTAAGGCCTTGAATTCAGCAAACCCTCGTTATTTAACAAAACACTTCAGCACATGTTTGAGTGCTTTGCTGAATAGAGATAAAGTTAAGTAAGTTCTTAGGATTTCTTAGACTCCAATTTAACAAAGCATATCTTCCACAGTGCTGCTCCCTCACTTCTTCACCATTATAATAAACATAATGTGTTCTTAGTGTGCTTTTTTTTGTTTTTTTGTTGTTCCTGCACTCTGCATAATATCCTTCAAATAACTTCAGTTTTTGAGATGGCAGGGTGCCAACACAGAGAGACTTAAATTTAATACACCCCCCCCCCTTTTTTCCCCTTATTTTTTTGAGGAAAACAGAGCATGAGAAGAGTAAGCATATTTTGAATCAGCAGAAATCAATCGGTAGCATAGGATCAATTGCTTGCCCAATTCTAACTCATTTCAAGTAGTTATACTTTGATATTTTGCAAGGTGTCTACTACTAATTATATCAGGTGCAGTCAAAATGCTGCATTATCTTTGATTTTTATAGTTTAAGATGTATTTTTAAATATTCATTATAACTGATCACATAAATAAGGTAGAACTAATGTACTTGAAAATGTAGGTGTACATTAGTTATGTAAACATGCAGTCATAGTAACATAAGCCTTCACTACTATAGTTTGATATTAAATCTCTGAGAAGTGGGGAAAGACCGCTAGTTTATTTTTTGTATCTATGGTATAGTTTCTGTTGTCGTTATAATGTTCACTCTAGTATATCCTACATGCTTTAAAATTCTTTTAAATACTTTCGTTTATGCATTCTGTATGTAACTTAATATATTTAAAATGTTCCTTTTTAATTGCCATTTTAAATGTCACCTGCAAATGTAGTAATTATTCTAAAAATTAAATCAAGGACCCAAATAGTGAAATATGTTTGATACGTTATTATGGTAAAACTTAAGTCTGTCTTCTACAACAGTGCAGGAACCTTCAGAATAGAGGTTGGATTGTCACTTAGAATAAAATTCAATAACTAACCTTCATAAAACCACAAAAGAAGAAAACAAAATTTTTGACTTGTTAATGTGCCGACTGTTCCAGTTACATGTTTGGGGTTTTTTTTGTTTGTTTGTTTGTGTTTTTCTTGTGTGTTTGGCATCTAGGTGGTTAAGTTTTCTACTTCCAGGTGTCATCTCTCATACCATATAATGCCTATACTGGTCTGATTTATTTTTTCATTGGCATCGACTGATAGGTTAGGCCCCAGTCTCGCAAGCACATGCAAGCTTGACTTTAAGTGTGTGAGTGTACCCACTAAAGCTAGTTGGGCTATTCATGTGCTTAAAATTAAGCATGTGAATAAGTGTTTGCAGCATCAGATTTTTTTTTTTTTTTTTTTTTTTTTTTTTTTTTTATAGCTAGGCTGGTAAGCCAAGAATGGAAAGAACAAGTATTTTTCATTGTACCTGATTCAGAATAACTCCTCCTCTTCCTTTTGCTACCTATTTGATTCCTACCTCTAAATAAACCATGTAGAAAGCTTGATCAAAAGTCCTTTCACTTAATTTAGGGGGTTGGTTCTATATTTTCTTAGGAAATATTTAAGATCTAAGAACACAGAACAAGATGATGGACGCAAGTGTGCAGTAGTACTCTACAGAGATAGGTTATGGGGATTGTTCTGTCTGAACAGGTGGCTCCATGTGGCACTCAGGAGGAGAGATTCTCTTGGCAGTGTCTTTCCAGCCTCTGACAAAAAACATGACACCTCTGACTCAGAATTAGAAGGGGAAATCTGCCAGTTAGCATACGCTCCTTAATTTATGGATGTTCCTTAGTGTGTGGGTTGCTCTTCACCACAAAGAATCTGGTATATCCATGCCAGTAATTCATGGAAGATGGTGAAGAACAGTCATCTCCTTCTGAAGGAATTTGGGGTGTCTTACAATTTAGTACTGGACCTTTCATATTAGAAGAAAAACCTGTATGTAAAATTTTTAACCACTTCTAAATCTAGGAAGAAAGGATAACTTAAATTGTCTTAAATACTGCATCTAAACTTTAAATCAGGAAACAGATTTCTTAATAGTTGGATGCAGAATAGGCTCAATGATTTTTTTTTTTCTTCATTTTAAAGCACTAGAAATCTGTTTTGAAGGCTTTGGAGATGTACAGTGCTTTTAAGGGTTACACTATTGTGAGAAGTTCTTTAATTTTATCTAACATCTGAATCTGAGTTATGGGGCCTTCAAATTGAGTTCATCATTTTAGTCCTACGCTGACTGAAAGTGGATTTCCTGTGAGGTAATTTTAAAAAGGCAGAAAATGTTTATTTTTGGAAATTGTTTACTAAATAATGACTTTTTGAACTGTTAAAGTAAATTGAAAATATTTGGTTTAGAGCTGCAATTCCCTTGAGATAGATAAATGCTAGCCTCATCTTTCATATGTGGAAAAAATGATCCCTCTCCTCTCCCCCTACTGGATTAAGAAAGGTAATTCAGAATTCAATGGTGACTCCAAAAACGATTCCATATCCTCAAGGGAAAATGCCTCCAAAGGAAAAGACTGCCATTTACATGTGAGTGAGTAAATGAATGAATGAATCTCATGTACTGTTAAATGTTTTTTTAATCAGCTGTTAATTATCAAGAGAAAGATTCATAACAATTCTAATGTTCAGGATTGTGGATATTTTACTAGATAGTGTTTGGCAGAGCTAGGAGTAGAATCTGGGTCCTCCTGACTTCTAGTCCTGTGATTTAGCTATACTTAATTTTTCTGGTAGTCAGATTAATTGTTGGAAATTTTATTTATAAGACTGAATATTGAGCCTAATGCAGATTAGCAGGAGGTACTTAGCATTCTGGTGCTCTTTGCAGTATAGAGGATGTGATGAAGTTCCTTTCATTTGAAAAATTGACTAAGAAAATTGTGGACTTTGCCTGGATGACTCTAACTTCAAAGGTGACCTTTGCTAATTATAATAGCAATCAATAATGTCTGCCTCAGAATACATAGGAGTAGTGGGTAACTGCTTCTAGTCAAGTAAAACAATATCTGTTTCGTTACAAACATTTTCTTATTACGTACATTTTTTTAAAAATTTATCATATATGTTCAACTACAAAATAAGAGCTTGTAATGGGATGTATTTCAGCTAAGGTTATTTCTATATCTGTACAGCCAGCATGGAATGGATTACAGAAATTCAGAATGGATTAAGAGTCTGCCTTCTATGGAACATCTGAAACTTCTGTTCATGCCAAATAGGGGTACTGTAATAATGCAATAATATGTCAGTGACAGCACATACTAGGGGTGCCTCTACTCTTGACTAGGGAGTTTCCTTGTCCGTGCAGTGAATGTGATCCTTTAGATAGAAATAATGGATGATCTTTCCCTTCATGCTTTTTTCGTCTCTGAATGCTTATGAAAATTGTGACAGTAATGACATCAGGTAATAGAAAAAAAGATGGCATATTATTTCTGCTTGGGATGATCAGATAATAAAAAAAAATCTTTCAAGATACACAAAGAAAAATATGTAGGTTAAAAGCATTATTTCAGGGGCTATAGTTAACTTAAGACCAACCAGTCCTTTGTGCTTTCTAGCTCCTGCTTCATAGAATTTTCTCTGATTCTAGAATCATTGGAAGACACACCCAGCTGTGAAGATTAAGTTTTTTGAGGTTTATTGTTCTGTGCTAAGGTCCAATTAGTGGCTTTTCACCAAATGCATGTCAGACCTATGTAGCAGTAGACTACAAATGACTATTTGAAGAGACTTACGCTTCCATATAGTACAAGCCTGTATCTAATCTAGTGGTTGAAAAAGTAGCATACCATGAAAGATTACTTACTGCAGGATTTTGACTTGATTCAGACAATCTACCTGTCTGACTAGGTGAAGTGCTTGGAAATCAGTGAAAATAGCCAAGAAAAAAACAAATATGACTGATTAACTTTGGTTGGCTTACCTCCCAGTTTCCAGGCAGTGCTGTCGTGGTGTATGCATTTAGTACCAGAGACCTACAAAGCAAGATGTCACACAAGTAATGAGTTTATCATTAGGACAAAGCCTTCACTCGGGTTTTTGCATATCATGGGTAAGGAGTGCAGAGGCATATTGACAGAACACAGAGTCATTGCACATGGGTAGAAGGAACCTCAGCAAATTACACTTTGAATAATAAATTATTTCCATGCCGAAGTTTGCAGTCTCTGGACAAAAAAAAAAGCCAATACTCTTGATGTTTTTCTTGATATGGTCATTTGATCTGATGTGTTACCTGACATATGGGTATGTCAACACTACAGCGTTATTTCTAAATATCTTATTTCAAAATAGTTATTTTGAAATAACGCGTCTATACACAAAATGCATTTCAAATAGCTTTTTGTGTGAGATGGGGGAAACCTGGGAGGAGGGACCTGGAAGGAGGAAGCAAGGGGAAGAAGGGGGACAGGAAGCTCAGGGGTGGCGGTCTTTCCAGACCAACTTGATTTTCATGCAAACTTGCTCCTGGGTTTGCATGTGGTCTTTGGTGATCAGGCTGGCAGCTATCCTGCAATAGATGGCCGCTTTCCTCCATCTAGTGCAGAGATCATGGACGTTGGGGCATCCCCCCCCCCCCCAAAACTGAATAAGGTCCATGATCTCCACCCTGGACCAGGAAGGCGCCCGCCTTCTCCAGGCCCTGGCAGGCTCCTGAGAGCTGGCAGACTGCTCCTGGGGAGCAGTGGGGGGCTGGCTGCCAGTGGCTTGCTGGCTCATGTGTTGAGGCCACTGGGTCGGGGCACTGACTGCTGGCTCTGGGCTGGCAGGCTTGGAGCTGGCAGAGGCACTGTGACCAGAGTCAACCCCTTTAAGGGCTCGGGGGCAGGGAGGAGAAGACTTCTTGGTTGAGGCTGGAGTGGCCACCAGGGCACCCTGAGAAGGCTGGAGGCCCCCTATTTCAAAATAAGTGTCTACACAGCACTTATTTCGAAATAGCTATTTCAAATTTGGCATTATCCCTCATGGCATGAGGCTTACCAAATTTGAAATAAGCCCTCCGCTATTTCGAAATAGCGGTTTGGCTGTGTAGACGCTAGTAAAGTTATTTCGAAATAACTTTGCTGTGTAGACATACCCATGTAGTAGTATGTGGGAGAGGCAAACAAAACTCTAGAATATGCAGGTTGATTTAAGCAGCCATGGTCTTCAGTTGTAGAGGTCTACATCCTATCCGGCTTGTGTATAAGAATATACTAAAAGCCCTGCAGGTGTCCAACAAAATACTATCTATGTTACTGTTTTCCAAAGCGAGATTCAGGATTTGGAGCTTATCAATTATAGTAGGTAAAAGTTTCTAACACGTCTATTATGCATTCTTGAATTTTTGTACAATGAATTTGAGCCAGGGCAGGATGTTGTTTGCATCTCATACCAGACTTAAATTATAGCCATTACAGTGTTACAATTAATATGGATGGAAAGCCTTCAGATTCATCAATCTGGAAAAAAGGATCTAAAAGTACTGTAGTTCTTCCCTGTAATATAGAATTAAATATATCTGCTTAGATTCTTCCTATTCCTTTGTGTAAAATGCAAAAGAGAGAGTTTGAAATCAAGTTTGCGGGGCCAAAATTGTTTTTATAGACAGTATTAAGAAAAGCCACAATGTGAACACTGTAGAAACATTCAGAAGGGAAGTTAAATAATTATTTACTGTATTTAATCTTTATATGCCTAGTTTTAAATTGACAAGGTGAATGAGGCAATATTTTTGGACCACTTCTGTTGGTGAGAGAGACAAGCTTTCAAGTTTACAGAGAAGAGTTTTTCTGTTGACTCCAGGAGTAGGAATTACTACAGTACTGAAATAACTCCTTCCATTACTGTAGTAAGTGTTTACATTGTCACAGCTGCAGTGCTGTAGTATTTCTAGAGTAGACATACCCCAACACTACTTTCCATTTGTTTTCCACATTAAATTGGAAAACAGGCCACCTCTTTAAATTAAGGATGTTAAAATTGGGTTATTTTAATAATCGAGTAGTTGATAGAATTATTATCAACTACTCAATTATAGAGGAAGGCAGCCGGGCTCAGTGAACCTCACTGCAGCTCTGCAATTAAAAGGCAGTAAGAGCTGGGCAGGCCCTCCCCTCCACCTAAGCTCCTACTATGTTTTAAATTGCAGAGCCACAGGGGGTTTGGTCCCTGACCCAGTGTGAGCCAGGACTGAGCCAAGCTGCCTGCCCAGTTGGCAGCAGCCCCCCTCGAGGGCCTCAAATCCCCACTGAGACCCCTGTGAACAAGGGCTGCAGCCAGACCAGGTTCCCCTGCCTGCCCCCCTGCTGCCTCTGGGCGGGGAGGGGGAGACAGAGTGCTGGGGGAAACCAGCTTTTGAGCTGGTTTTCCCCCCTTGCTGCCTCTGATATAGACAGGGGATGGGGAATGTGAATAGTCAACTTGACTACCTGATAAGCCTAAGTTTATCAGGTAGTTGACTAATTAACTACTCTTACTTTAAATGAGTGGCTTCAGGGTGTTTCTGGCAGTGTGATTTTAATTAATCATAGTTCCCAAGGATGGGGTCAGCAGATGTACAGGGCCTTAGTGTAGACACCTTTGACTTCCAGTATATCTCACAGACTTGAAGATTCTGGGGCTAATCCTTCTGGGTGATTCTTGCAAGATGCAATGCACTTTTCTATCTCAAATCTCCCACCCATGAAAAAAAATCCAAGGAAACATTATAAGTAAAAAAAATGTAAACTCTCTTTCCATTCATAGTTGAGAATGTTGTTCTGTGTTGGAAAGATTTTTAACTTGCCATTCTTGGGCGAAAAAATGCTTTTAGAAAATGTATAGAAATGTTATGTCGAGACTTTGTGACTTTAGAGTTGAGTAAACACTTAACATAGCAAAAACCTTCATAAGTCTAAGAATAAGGTAATTTAATTGAGTTTGGCCAGTGCATAATCATTGATAGGAAATGTGTTTCTAAAGGAACTAAATGTTGGCATTATTTAACTATATTAAATGTTTCTTTTTTTGTTTGTTTTTTAAATAAATTGGTAGCCAAGGGCATGAGTTTATTTGGTTTTGCAGAGAACCCCTTTAGCCAGTAAATTGATTTTTATAAGTGGTCCATTCCCAGATCAGCAACACCTTCACTCCTGGGAGTGAAGGCATACCATAAGAACAACCATACTGCATCAAATCAAAAGTCCATATAGCCTAGTATCCTGTCTTCCAACAGTGGCCAATGCTAGGTGCCCCCAGAGGGAATGAACAGAATAGGTAATCAAGTGATCCTACCCATGTTGCCCATTCCCAGCTTCTGACAAAGAGGCTAAGGACAAATTCCTACTCATCCTGACCAGCGTTCCCTAAGTTATGTGGCAGTACAGCTTCAAAGGTGATTAATCAGTCCTGCCCAGTCAGAGGCTCAGGGCTCCCTGCACTGAGCTAACTGACTGGGCAGGGCTGATTAATAACCTGTGAAGCTGAGCTGCCAGGGCAGCTTAAAAGGAACACTGATCCTGACCAATAGCCATTGATGATTTTCTATTTCCACTTCCCTTTCTTCATGAGTAGCCCAACTCATGGACATTTACTGTGTGGCACAGTATTGCAAGTAGGTGCATTTTGATTTTATTTTCAAAAAGAGGGTGTGTAGTGAGACCTCCTGTATAATCCAGCATTAGTCACTGTAACAGGATAACTGAAACAATGTACCATTGGTCTTCCTCAGAGTGATAAATCTTGGGACACCATTCTTAAACACCAGAAAATAATGGAAACAGTATAAACTAGACCTCCATTAGAAGGGTTTTGCTGGTATAACTATACCAGTATAGATAAACTGGCAAAATATTTCTAATAAAGATGCAGTTATACCTTTTACTCATGCCAGTTCCCTGATTAATATAAGCGCTTGTATTTAGATGTGTCCATAGTAGAGCTTTTACAAATATGGCTGTGTTGGACAAAAAAAAAAAAACCAGTCTTAATAACAGTGATGCCCATAAATATTTCTATTGTAGACCTGCCCTGATGCTCTTAGAATACAAATGGGTAAGGGAAAACGATATGCACATAATCATTCCATGTTATTTACAGAAAATAATTATCTACTCTGTGTCTCCTTTGCCAGTAATTCATTTTTTTTTAATGAGGTATCGAGTTTTTTTCCCCACCCTGCTCTCAGTTTGCAATCATGAACCATTCCAACTCAAACAACTGAAGGACAGGTCTACATCAGAAACTCTTTCTGGTATAGTAACATCAATTACAGGTGTGGGGTATTTGACATTTCTATATCAGCAAAAGCCCTAGTGCTATTGCTAGTATAGCTTATTTTATTTGGGGGACCAGTATTAATATACCAGTGGAAACACTTCTGATAGTAATAAGCCATGTCTACAAACTCTAAAGTAAGAGAGGTTTCTTTTTTTTTATTGTAGACTAAGAGTGAATGAGAGCCAGTGCTCTTATTTAATCTTGTGGGCTTTTTTTAATAGGGTCTTAAAGTACCCCCCACCAAAGAACATCTCTTGTAAATTTGAGATATGAGCTCCAATTTCTTGCTCATGTCATCAAACTGACAGTTGTACTTAATCTAGAGTTTGACTTCTGGTATTCTGTTAAAGGTGACACTGAAATTATAGCAATGTCAAAAGGCTTTCCATTCAAGGGAAAGCCAGAATGGAAGAAACCTAAGTTTTGGGGCTGGAGAGTTAATTTTAATGTCCTTATGAACTGAAGTTTGCACACTTGAGACCCCAGACTTAACTTTTAATCAAAGAACTATTCACAGCGTTTAATCAATTTGACAAGGAACTGAAATTTGGACCATAAAGTTGTTGTGTGCTATCTTGATAGGAACAAGTATATAGCTAACTTTAATTGTAAGTGGAATATTGGTTCACTACCACTAGTAGATGTTAATGAAGAATTTGTAAATCATTACAATAGCTAACATCAATACTGTAAAATTAATGTTAAACAAGACATATGGAGTTTGACTTACAGCTTATGGTGTCATTCCCTTGATGTTTTCTAGACACCTTGGGCTAACGTAGCAGCACATAATGGTTTGTGGGTTTTGAAAAGGTGCAGGCCATATTGTGCTGCCTCAAAAATACAAGGATTTCATCCTTCTGAAGAGAAATGTTATTTATGAATTAGTGTGATCCTGACGGCAACAGTACATTAGCAGCACGTAAATATTGGTGTTGATTCTATAAATATCTCCAGTATTAACTGTGCTGCTGAAGTAAAGTTGGCCATTCTCTGCAAATGATCCTAAGGAAATAAGTTGGATGACATCAACATATCTCCTGAATGTGTTAATTTTGATCAGTTCAGTATGGATTTTTAGAACCTTATAGAATCTGTCAGTAATTCTAGAACATTTCTGAATACACCAGTGTCTTTGAACACTGAATTTATGATAACTGTCTGACGTCAGCCTTATTCATAAACACTTATAAACATTTTGTTCACGTGATTATTGTATAACTGGTTTAAATCTTTGCTTGACTTTAATAAAGTTAATAAGATTAAAAATGTTTTGTTTTACTTTCATGGCACTTTATACTGATACACATTTAAAATATATTTTGTCAATTCTGTAAGTTCCACAGCCACAGTTAGAAAGTCTTCAGAAGCTCTTTTGAACAAAAGTAGCAGTGAAAAGTTAATTATTCTAAAATTATTTCTCACATTATAGAGTACCTATAAATATGTAAACAAATTTTAATTTAAGAGTATATTCTGTACAGTTGTTTGCAAGATAATTAATGTTCTCATCTACTAAAACCTTTCTTCTTTAGAGGAGTATTGAATTGGGAACTGAATCTGCCACACAAAGAATGGAAATTTCATGGGTTTCTTTCCTTTGCTTACATGCAGCTTTTAACGCCGGTGAGTCAAATGTAGACTTTATTGGTTATGTAAATGTCACTAATTTTAGATGCAGTCAATATCTGAAAGAAAGTGTTTCCTTTATGATATTGTCTTCACTACCATGACTCAGTATCACTTGCTAGATCTGATTGTATTAGTCCTAGTAGATTTTACCATTATAAACATACTTGTTCTCAAACTGTACTGGCTTACTTTTAAGTTGTGTCCACCGGAGATTTGCTCTGATTCACACCTCTGGCCAGCAACCAGTGTGGCTGAACAGTTGCAAACCTCTAGTATAGACAGGCAAAGGTATTAAGCTATACATTTTTTTTCACCATCTACAATTTCAAAATAGGGTCAGCTGTACTGCTTCAAATCACAACTTTGCTTGTCTGTACTGTGGGCTTGCACTAGTGGACCTTACTAACTGGCTGGTCGCTGAAATCTTCAATTTAGGTCACACCGGATAGTGTTAGGGAATTATTTTTCACTATCAGGAAATGCTCAGTATATGTTGCCTATTAAATGCTTCAATATAAGCTGTTAATATATCAAGTTTACAGAAATAAAAGAAATTGTTAGCTAATTGGTGTGACACCTGAGTTAATCAACCCCATTTGAAAGTAACTCCGCTTAAAAAAAAAAAAAAAATTTACTCTAGCGAAGCCTTTGAGTGTTGAGGTGTCTATTGTGTCCTTTCTTATCAGTGAAACACACTGATATATATTAGGTACCCGATTTAGAATTAGTCTTCCTATTGGGGTTTCCAGCAGTGGTGTGCTGTGACGTTTACTATAGGAGACTTTACACATGTATTCCAACAGTAAGAGAATCAATGTTTATATGATTACCTGCCTAAGAAGGTCACACTCTCTAGCAGGAGACTTCTCTTTTTGAAACTCCCCCCTCTCTGCAAAAGTTGCTAATATACTGCAGCCCATGCTGCATATATAGAATTGTCAAGATGGTTATCTTGTAGGCCCAGTGACTTAATTTCTGGATTCTGCTGTAGAACCATTATGAGCTTTTGTGAACATACAAAGCTCATCATAGGCACTGCATATGGCAGCTTCTCTGCATGCATTTGCATGGCTTTGACATCCAGACTTGAGAATTTAGAGGTTTTTCTTACAACTGGATATTGGTCTCCCTGGATTGCCATCCTGCTTCAGCTCACTTGTACAAATTGTGCACATATTCTCTTTCTGCTGAACTAAGAAACTATGAAAAACTCCTGTCAGTTTTCTGTGTTTTTTACACTAGTTCTTATCCTCTGCATAATCACAGGCTCTCTAATAGAAATGTCACTGACACTCCCCTTTATAATCAGTTGCTTATAACTTTGCCAAACTTTAACCATTTGGGTTGCAATTTTCCATTCGGGGTCTCTGCTACATGTGGATTTTATTTTTCCCAACCAGCTGTTTAAGAGAATACTAGGGAAAAATACGTTGTTCGGTGTATGTTTAAAAAAATGCTGTCAATATTTTCCTTGAAAAAAACATCTAGCATCTTGTGCGTTGGAATAAGGACTTCAAATTTGGGTATGTGAGGGTCTTTACATCAGGGATGTGTTCTTTGTGGAAAAATTCACCCACATCTAGCCAAATTGTACTTTGCACATGCTCATGTAAACTTAGATTTTAGCAGCTAACTTGCCCCAAAGATTTTGTCTCAGCAGGGCATGTTCCAGCTGAGCAGGGCTTTCCCTGAAAGTTCAGCTTTGGGGCAGCTGAACTAAGAGTAGGGAGCCTGTCACTCCTGTGTAGTCAAAGATGTCACCTTGCTATTCTGAGGTAGATTGGAGAAAGAAGCTGTCTCATTCAAATGCGGAGGGGACAAGAGTCAGTCCTATATGGGGAGTAGATGGAGACATAGAGACTGGGACAAGGAAGCGAAATAGTGGAGGGACTGAGACTCACCAGCCAAAACTTTGGGGATACCTGCTGCCCCACGCCTGGTCAGTCTAAGCTGCCAGGACTACATCACTCAGTCTTGCTCTTATGGTGGGCTGGCGAAGGTCAGTGATAGAAAATACATACATTTTGTACAAAACTCTAAAAATATGTAAGACTATTCCTACCTCGAGAGCTTACGAGACAGCAGAGGGTAAGAGAAAGTTGGTAAGAGTGGGTAGTCATTTTATTTTAGGATTGCATGGTGAGGTAAGTACATAGCTCAAGAAAAAGCAGTAGGTGAGGAAAAGGTGTGTTGGGAAAGTAGGGGGAAAGAGCAATGAAAAGGAAAGATGATATGGGGAGTAGCATGGGGCCAGGAGAGAGGCTATGGAACAGTCCCTTTTACAGGTTTAGTTTTATCTTTGCTGCATCAAGTCCTGAAGTGTACTTTTCTGTAGACATGTGTACACATTTATTTTGATTAAATTCCTTGTGGGAACCTCATGTTCTATCACTGCAGTTCTGCAGGACAGTGAAAACAGTGTTTGCACCAGGAGCAATATATCCTAAAAGGCAAATGGCCCAATGGTTAAAAAATTGTACCAAATATGCCCATGTGGAGTTCTGTTAAACTTGTATCTAAAAATCAAACTGTTTGCATAAGCCCCATTTCTGAAGCTCATCAAGTCCAAAACTCTTGAGACCATCCTTACTTACCTAAACTGTATTGTTGAGCATCCTCAGACACAACTGTCCAGAGCACTGCTGGCTATGCTTTGCCATTCCTGGCCCATGGGACCTCTGGGAAGCAGTGGCAGCACAACCCTGCAGCCTGTGGTACTTCCTGCCAGGGATGTAAAATCCTATTTAATTGATTAACTGATTAACAGGGATGGGGGGGGGGGGGAGCTGCTCCAGCCTGGCTGCTTCCAGCTCCATGCTGGGCTGCCGACTCCCAATCTGCAACCCAAACCCCTGCCTCTCTCCACTAACAGCCTCATGCAGGCCCTGAAGTAACAACTCCCAACCTGCATGGGCTGGGAGCTGGCAGCCCTTTGGAGCTGTTTCTGGGTTATGGTTAACCCACGTGATGCTTACCAGTTAACCTATTACCCATTCATGTCCCTACTTCACATAGCTTCCATTGGCCAGGAATGGTGAACTTGGACACTCAATATAAACAAACTTTGTGGCCTCCCAGCAGATTACCTTGTTGAGCAGAACATATTGTAATGCCACTAGATTCCAAGGGCTGGTCAAAATGTTTGTGGGCCCGCTGTGGCCCCTGAGCCATAATTTGGGAACCCCGGAGTGAGGGTAAGAAATAGGCATGAGGTGGGATTTTGAAAAGGAGACTAGCATTTGCTGAGTTAAGATATCAGAACTGGAAAAATAAGCCTATGGAATTGGGACAGCATGCTAGCCCCAGCCACCAGGGAAGAGAAGATCCAGGATAATGTCATCTTGGGGTGGGGGAGGTGGGGAGCGGTGCAGATTGCAGAATAGTCTGTGCCTATTAGAAAATATTCTCCTCCAGAGCCTGGAATGGAACTAAGTCTTATAATTTGTCTGCTGTAAGCAAATATTTGTAAAATCTACTTGCAGAATAGCACATCCACTCCTTGTGCAGGTCAACATGGAGAATAAAAACTATTGTCTGTTACTCCATTAGCTCGAGTGGCAGAGGGTCTGTGCAGTGAAGCTAAAGTTTCCAACTCTGCTGATGGCCTGCATATATCACCTGAGGGAAATGCTGTTTTGTTAAAAACCTAGTATTCCATGTATAATTTCCTGTGTGAAAAGAACATTATTAAAGTTTCAGTAAAGCACTGAAAAGTTTGAAAATGCCAGAATTGATTGCTTTTGCTCATTTGCTGCTGAAGTTGAAGTGTGTAATACTGGAACATAGGCTAGATATGCCCATAACTAAATCTCTTCTCCCTGCCACCCACCCACCAACATGTAAGTAGACTTAAGAACCACTAAGTCCAGCTACAATTTATTGGTATGGACAACAAAGAAGAGAAGACAAACAGGAGTGAGGTTAAAGTTAAAAAGGAGAAACTGATCAGAAAATCCGCAGAGCACCCACTGTTCCTCAAAGGCATCCAAGGAAAACAGTGAACATTGCCCAAAGGAACTCTACCTGAAGAAATGAGAGAACAAGAAACCATTTTTAAAAAGCCCCACAATTGCATAGCACTCCTTATCCAGTTTCCTCTTGAAGTGATGATAGGCCGGTTTCAGGAGGATGTTGACAAGGAGGTCCCATGATTTAGTGTGATGAAGTGTACAAAAATCAGGATATTTGGGGGAAGCGGCAGCCAGATTCACAATAGAGGCTACAACCTTGTGCCTCTACATCAGTGGTCTCCAACCTTTTTAACCACATGATCACTTTTTCAATTTCAGTGCAATGTCAGATCCACCTCAAACCCAAATACCCTTCCCCACTTCCTTCCTGCCCCATCTGAGGCCCTGCCCCTGCTCCCCCCCTTCTCCGAGGCCTCCCCCCTGCTCACTCCATCCCCCTTTGTCACTGAACCCCTCTCACTTGCACCAGGCTGGGCTAGGGGGTTGGGGTGCAGGCTCTGGTGTTGGGCCAAGGGGTTCAGAGTGTAAGAGGGGCTCCAGGGTGGGGGTTTGGGGTCCAGGAGGAGTTTCAGGGTGCAAGCTCTGGGAAGGAGTTTGGGTACAGGGGGACTCACATCTGGGGCAGGGGGTTGGGTGCAGAAGGAGGTTCAGGGCTGGGACGGATTCAGGCTCTGGCTGGACACCATTTAATTGAGATGGCTTCCAGGTGGTAGAGCAGTGGGGTTAAGGCAGGCTTACTCCTGTCCTGGCCCTACACCACTCCTGAAAGCAGCTGGCATCTACAGCAATGGCTCCATGGTGCCATGTGCTTCTCCTCATCTACAGGCACTGAGCCCACTGCTTCTACTGGCCACGGTTCACTGTTACTGATCAATGGGAGCTGCAGGAGCAGTGTCTGCAGGCAAGGACAGTGTATGAAGAGCCCCTGCTCTGCCTCTCTCGGGGCTGCAGGGATATGCCAGCCCCTTCCAGGAGCAGCAATTCCCACAGGGATGATGGCTCCAGCCATGGCAGGCTTGGCATTTTAGAACTCACTAATCAAAGAATTACATTTAAGCATTAGAGAAATGAAAGTTATGAAATGCACAGACCAGTCAAAACTCCAAAATAACCCACTTTGCAAGCAGTAACGGAAGGAACAACAATCCACATATGTGTTGTTAGGAGAGGGAAGAACGGGGGCGTGTGTGTGTGTGTGTGACAGAGATTTGCATTGCCAAGCTCCCTCCATCCCCTTCTCTCTGAGTGGAGATGGGGTACAGGAGTGGGGAGGAGGAGGGACACCCTGACATCAGTGCCCCTCCCCTTCTCCCTCCCACACCCTGCACAGCAGGTGGGAGGCAGCTCTAAGGCATAGGGCAGGAGCAGCATGATAGTGGGGGGAGGGGCAACTGAAGTGCGGGCACTTGAGAGCTTCCTGGCCAAACCAGTCAGGATCCCCTGGCAGAGGCTCCAAGATCTACCAGTGGATCCCAATCAACTGGTTGGTGACCCCTGCTCTACATGTATCTCTTCAAGGGTTGCCCTACTGTCACAAAAGGAACATGTATCAGGAGAGTTTGTGAACCGCATTGATATGCCTATGATCACAGCTTCATATAGGACTTGCCAATTAATATCTCCCTTGGGCCATGGCACTACAGTAGAGTACAGGCTCACCCATCAGGGTTCCTCACTTTCATGAGTGGCAACAGATTCTTTCACTTAGTGGTGGATGGGACACAAATATGAGGAAGTGAATGGGAAGAAATATGAACACTAACAGACTTGCTGGGTGCAGATATTTTGGAGGCAGACCAACTAGAAGTCATTCAACTGACTTAAATGGCAAACTAGGACAGCTGGGCAGACTTGCAGTACAGGGGCAAAATCATGAGCTCTGATAAACCAGAGATATGGAGTGGTGCACAGAGTGGTCTTCCACATGACCAACTCAAAGAGAATCAAGAGCCAGAGTGTCCTCACCTGCCAGAGCACACAATAGTGTAAACAGGGCGAGGGCAGCCCCATGCACTGGCTGAGTATCCCAGGTCCACCCAATATCTTTGGTCAATGCTGCTGACACCAGTCAGGACCATCTTCTGACACAAAAAGGTGATACCATCACCTGAACACAGATAGGAGTTGAGTAGCAGTGGTTCTGCAGCACACTACAGAACTTTTAGTGCGTGGTAGCCAGGTCCACATGGCCAGTTATTGTGTGGCCATCTAGTGTGCTGTAGATTTACACTCTAGCTTACCATGCATTGGCAGTCTCAAAGAGGTAACTGTGTTAGTCTGTAACTTTAAAAACTCATGCAGTATTATTGTAGACATGTCCTCTCTCCCTGCATAATTCCTCCACTCCCTGGGTGTTGAACCCAGCATGGCAGTTACCTAACTTAGAGGTATAGGGAAGACCTGTGTTAATTTGATTATCTGTTTGCTAATTTGAGGAATTACAGTGAAAATGATCAGACACCACATGCAACAGTTAAATGACTTGCTAGTCTTTTGGGCCAATCTCACACTCCAGCTTCTTGCCACTTAGTAAAGAATGAGTATCTAATTATGAATAAAAAATTGTAAAATGTTTACATTGTATAAATTAGTTAAATGTATTGTAAAACTGTCAAAGAGAAGCTCAAACATGAACATTGCTCTTATGTAGTAAAAAGTTGTATACTGCGTGGCGCAAATGTTCTTACTGTAATGTTCTACAAATAGATCTGCATGACAAATGGAATGCACATGTTAAGCTGAAATGTTACTATTTCTTATGTATAACATTATTGTAACAAAGTTTTTAAAAGGGCAAAATGACTTCCATTCCTGTGTACTGGGTTTAGAACACTCAGTGTAGAATAGGGGTTTCAAATTCACGGTCTGAGGGCCATCTGCGGCCCAAGCAGTTTCACAATGTGGCTGCTAGAATGTGAGTTACTGTGGCCCTGGGGGGAGTCTGTACCCCTTCCCCAAGTACAGCCCCTGACCCCCATTGCATCCCTTCCCTATGGGGAACAGCCTTGGGGATTACAGAGGGGTGACAGCAGAGGTCAGATCCTCCTGCACTCACTGCAGTGGCAGGAAGCAGAGCACCCCAACCCCAGCATAGGCTGGCTTGGGAGATGGTGGCAGAGCAGTCTGCTACATACTGCCATTTCCATGCAGCTCCTCCTGCCATGGTGAGTACAGGAGCCAGCAACCTGCTCAGGGCCTCACAGGCTAACCTGAGTATGGGGAACCAGCCCATTCATAGGACGGTCAGGGTGTCCTCTGCAGGGCCCTCAAAGCACAGGGCCCAGGGCAGCTGTGAAAAACCAGCTTATGGACAGGACAGCTCTGCACACACCTCCCCCGGGGCACAAGGGACATGACACTCTAGCTTCGCTGTGCTACCGGTGATAGCACCAAGATCCTCTGAGGTGTTAAATAGCACAGGGGTGGCAAGTGGGACTGAGGGATGCATTGGGGGGGGGGGGAATGTACAGGCCAGAAGACACAGGTGAGGGGGAAATGAGTGGAAACACCTTCCCCCTCAGAGCCATGCCAGAGGTGCCTCCTAGCCCACTAGGAGGATTTGAGGACTGGCACTGGTCCTAAGGTAAATTGAGTTAGAATTTCACAGAAACTAAGTGTTTCCTCTTTCAATATTCTGTTATAATGGCTGCACTATTTGACTTTTTACAATACTTTCCTCACCGATAATTTGGGGTTCAAAAATAAAATCACAAAACCTCCAATAAATGTGATAGCATTTATTTAAAGAACCAAAACACTTACTGCTCTGTATTTCAGATTTTCGCTATGCAAAAATATTTCCATATCTGAAATTTATAGTATATAACCCTGGAAATGTGTAAACTTCTCTCTTCATCTTCTCTACATGCTGAGTATTTTCCAAAATAAGGAAATGATGAAGTCTGTTCTCTAAGGCTACATCTACCCAGCGGCACTATTTTGGGATAGCGGAAGTATCCCAAAATAGCTATTCCATGTCTTTTGAGCATGCCTGTTATTTTGAAATATAACAGGCTTGCTATTTCAACATCTCTGTAAACCTCGTTCCATTAAGGTTAAGGGATGTTTCGGAGTAGTAATCAGATGGAGACTTGACTGTATTAAGTCCTCTCCTGTTCTTTGATGTCACCGTTTTTATCTTGTATCTGCATAGGCATTGCAGCAGATAATTGGTAGCAGTATCTGAAAGGTTGAGCAGTTACCAGCTACTATTCCACAGTGTAAGTGGAGGAAAAACAACGATCCTTTGCAGAAAGTTTTGAAATCCCAGAGTGAGGGGTCATTAGAAGTAGTTTTGGAACAAACTCAAAAACAGTAATAAGTCACCAGGACTTTGAAAGAACTCAATTGTGAAACCGAGTAACAACTTTGGTGTATATCCATCCTTTACATCAGCTTTTGTACCAAATGACTGGAAGATAGTTAATTTTCAAGAATGACTCTAGACATTACAGATCAGTAAGTCTAACTTCAGTACCGGGAAAATTGGTTGAAACTATACTAAAGAACAGAATTGTCAGACACATAGATGAACATAGTTTGTTGGGTAAAAGTCAATGTGGTTTCTGTAAAGGGAAGTCATGCTTCACTGATCTACTAGAATTCTTTGAGAAGGTCAACAAGCATGTGGACAATGAGGATCCAGTGGATATAGTGTACTTAGGTTTTCATAAAGCCTTTGACAAGATCCCTCACCAAAGGGTCTTAAGCAAAGTAAGCTAAGATGGGATAAAAGGGAAGAGCCTCTCTCGGACTGGTAACTGGTTAAAAGATAGCAAACAAAGGGAAGGAATAAATGGTCAGGTTTCAAAATGGAGAGAGGTACCTAGTGGTATCCCCAAGGGGTTTGTACTGGGAACAATCCTATTCAACCTGTTCATAAATGATCTGAAGAATGGGGTAAACAGTGAGGTGACAAAAAAATGAGTACAGGATCTTTTGAAACGGAATATTTCTGTCAAAAATGCCCCGTCTAAACTGGCGGCGTGTGTGGATTTTTTTGTTTTGTTTTTTTAAAGCCCTGTTTCGAAAAAAGCAGTGGCCACCATTATGCAAATGAAGCACAGAATAGTTAAATCCCAGCTTCATTTGCACTTTCGATATGTCTAATTTACATCCCTCTGCTGACAGAGGGGTGTAGTTTAGATGTACCCTAAGGGAACCCAGGCAGAGTCATCATATCTGGCTATGGCACTCTTACTGAAGAAATATCACAATTCATGAAACCACCTTCAAACCACTCACCATTCAAAGAGCCAGTTTCCTCCAGCACACAATACACTTCTTCCAGAAACTGCACCCTCCATCAAAACACCATCCTTGCCACCATGGATGCCACCTCTCTATACATCATCATGATTATATCACTGCCTGTTTCTAATATCTAGAAGACAACAGGCAACACTCACATATTAACCCCAAATACATTGCCAAACTCAGCCATTCTTCGAGTCATTCAACACCGGTGCTGGAAGTTTTTCCCTAAGCACTACCCATAGGGGTCAGGGGCCCCAGCACCCACAGAGTAGCGCATGCAAGCTATACTATAGGGTGCCTACTGGCTCCTCCTTACTCAGTTCCTTCTTACTCCAGCCCTTTCTGTAGCAAGCACTCTCTTTGCATTGTTGATAGTTCTAAATGAACTGCTAAGTACCTGTAAATTGTTGTACTTTAAATTCTTCTGAAGAGACTCTGCCTGGGGACCAGGCATGCCCTGCTTCCCTGGCTTCAAAGCCTGCACAGTGTGCCACAGACCCATGCCAGTCAGCAATCTGCATGCTGACTGCCTGGGGGAAGGACACATCTTGGGCAAGTGTCACATTTGCAGCTCCTTCTCTCGCAGAACTATTAAAGAGTGAAACATTCATCATAGAGCACTCTCAATGGAATCTGCTCTTGCATCACAGGATCAGCAATCAGACTCTGCACGGAGTGCAGGTACCCCAGTGCACCCTGATCTGGCAGGGTCTGATCACACTCTCTTCCAGTGTCTGAGAGGAGAGCACTCTGAAATCCCCATAGATCTGTAAGTTAGAGACTGGGGCATGATGCACAACTTCCTGCATCACCGGAGTCAGTGAGCAGATCAGATTTGGGTAGGCATGCACCCCCCAGTACTAGAGGCATCAAAAGGATAGTAATTCTCCTTACTTGCCACTCCAACATTGGGACTCCTCTTCACTGCACCAGCACTGTTTGCCATGCTATAGATACTCACCGGCACTGAGTCTCCCCAGCCCCTGTCCTAGTGCCATGGATCTTCTCTCTGCCACCATTCTCTGGACTCAAGTGGCTCTTCGGTGTGGCAGACAGTCAGGATGTTCCCAGTCTAAGGTCTCATCAGTAGCAGAGTCCCAGCACTGGAAGAGTCACAGAGTCACCTCATTGTGGGTGTCGGCAAGTATCCATTCCTGTAGCATGGCTTTGGAGGCAGCTTCCATCCTTCCGGTGCAGAAGCTGGCATAACCCTTGGTGCCAACATCGGCACAACCTTTGGTGCCATCCCAGGGCATGCCATGGCCACCATCTCAGTGGCAGGTGCAATGGTGCCCAGGGACCCCCTGGGGCTTCCTGGTACAGCCCCAGTTTACCCACCTGATTGCCAGAGCATCCCAGGACCCCTCAGTGCTGCCAGGGTCTTATGGGCCTCAAAGGACACAGAGACACCAACCCTTACCCCAATAGATAGCAGGGGTGAGTGACCAACTCCCACCTTGTGAGGAAGGGCAACCGGCCCTGGCCTCTTCTTCGTCACCGAACAAGGTGATTGTGGCTTCTCCCCTGACAGTGCCCCAGGAGAACTCAAGAGCCCACCAGGACCTCCCGAGGAGGGTGCTAGTGGTTTGGGCCTTCAAGCTGAGGAGGTGCAAGAGACCTCACACTCATTGTTTGGGGTCCTGGAACAAGCAGGACCTGGCAGAGTAGCCTTGCCCCTGCATGAGGCAGTCACCAAGATTGCCAAGACCTTCTGGCAGACCCCTTCCTCCCTCCCAGCTATAGCCAAGAGGGCTGAATGGAAGTACTTTATTCCAGTCAGGTCCATGACTACCTCTAGACACACCCAACACACTTATGGTGGAATTGGTCAACTACAGGGAGTGCCAAGGCCAGCTGGCCCCCCTCTCAAGAATAAAGACTCCAAACACTTGGCCTTATTTGGTAGAAAGATTTGTTCTTTGGCCAGTTTTCAGTCAAGGATGGTGAGCCACCAGGCCTCATTCACCAGGTACAAGGTGAATACCTGGCAGGTATAGCCCTATTCCGGAGGATCTCTTATTCCTACTTTGAAGGGCTTTATTCCGGAGGATCGGGCCAGTCTAGACGCTTTTTTCTGGCTTTTCCCCAAGCCGGAAAAAAGTGGCGGACATCTTTATTTAAATCCCGCGGGGGATATTGAAATCCCCCGCGGATTTCCCTATTCTGAAGTTGAAAATTAGCATGCCCCTTTTGGAAAAGGGGCCAGTGTAGACGTAGCCACTAAGTCCTCCAAGTGGAGGCAGGGCCACCATCCCCCGTCTGATCAACAATTGACCAGCCAGGTGAAACCCCAGGGGCAAATGTTCCTTTTGAGGGTGTACCTGGGGACAACATACTGTACTCCCAAGATCCTACCTGCCTGTTCTCCTTCAGGCTCTGTTCCTTCCTCCCAGCATGGAGGGACATTACATCATCTGTTTGGTCCTAGCCACTGTCCAGCATGGTTACACCCTCCAGCTCTCCTTCACACCACCTTCCCACCTTTTGCCTCTGACCCTCTTCATGGATCCTTCTCACAAGCATTTTCTCGAGCAGGAGCTATCCCACTTGCTCCAGATGGGAGCAGTGGAAAGGGTACCACCAGAGTTCGAGAACAAAGGTTTCTATTCCTGCTACTTTAATCCCCAAGATGAAAGGGGTCCTACAGCCTGTATCAGACTTGCGGGGCCTCAACAAATATTTGGTCCGCCTCAAGTTCAATATAGTCTCCCTGGCCACTATCATTCCCAACCTGGATCCAGGGTATGCCACTCTCAGCCTCAAGGATGTGTACTTCCTTATTGCTATCTTTGAGGATCACAAGCGCTTCCTGAGATTCATAATGGGAAATAACCACTACCAATTTGCTGTCCTGCCCCTTGGCCTATTTATGGCTCCCAGCATTTTTGTCAAGTGCACGTCGGTGGTAGCGGCATGCCTGAGGCATCAGAGTATACAAGTGTACCCTTACCTGGATGACTGGCTTGTCGAGGGCCCATCAAGTTGGAAGGTCCAGCACAATGTGCATCTTCTCCTGGATATGTGCCCACAGCTTGGCCTGCTGATAAATGAGAAAAAGTCCCTCTTGGTACCAACTCAAAGGATAGAGTTCATAAGAGCAGTTCTGGACTCAACCACAGCCAGAACATCGCTCCCTCAAGAGAGATTTGAGGCCCTATCAGCTCTCATTTGGCAGCTCGCAGTAACCCCCATGACCACAGCATGAGTGTGTCTGCAGATACTGGGGCATATAGCTGCTTGTACGTACATAGTGCCTCTGGCCCAATTCAGAATGAATCCCTTCCAACGGTGGTTGGCCTCAGTGTACGTACCAGTAAAACACTGAAAAGTGTAGTAATGGTCCCATCCCAAATTCTGTTGGCCCTGGCCTGGAGGACGAGCCTGGACCAGGTCATGTCACGCATCACATACCACTCTCAACTGCACTCAAGAGAACTAGTATCTGATGCTTCAGACTACAGTTGGGGGCCCATATGAGGAACCCTTTGCACTCAGAGCATGTGATCCACTCGAGATCACTCCACATAAACATAAAAGAGCTCAGAGTGATCCGGAATGTGTGTGAGGTGTTTCTCCCTCACCTCAATGGCAGGGTGGTGCATGTCCTCACAGACAACACTGCCACCATGTAATAGATAAACAAACAAGGAGGGGCCCACTCCTCTGAGCTCTGCAAGCAAGCTATGAGACTCTGGGATTTTTGTGTCCTGTACAGCATCATGCACATGGAGAGTAAATGTGAAGTGCAGCTGGTTCTGCTCTCAGTTCAACCTCAAGAAGGGCTTTCTTCTGGATGTATTCCTGTAATGGTGGCCAGAAGGTGGTCTCTACACTTTCCCTCTGTTCCCCCTCATTGATAAAGTCCTGCAAAAGGTCAAAAGGATGGTGATCCTTGTTGCATGGCCTGGCCTCACCAGCATTGGTTCAGGGCACTGATGAACCTGGTGTCCCGGCTGCCTTTGAGACTGGATTTGCTCTCGTGAGACCAAGGCAACTTTCTCCACCCAAAACTCAGTTTGCTCCCCTGACGGCATAGTTCATCTGTGATTGAGCCCCCCCGACCCCCAGGAGATAGCATGTTTGGGTGACGTTCAAAGGGTTCTCCTCAAGAGTCAGAAGCCTTCAGCATGGTCCACTTATGCTTCTAAATGGACTCGTTTCTCCATATGGGCACAGCAACGGCAAGTTGTCCCAGCCAAGCCTTCCCTTTAGGAAATCCTAGACTACTTGCTGCA
Source organism: Pelodiscus sinensis (assembly GCF_049634645.1). Classification (NCBI taxonomy): domain Eukaryota; kingdom Metazoa; phylum Chordata; order Testudines; family Trionychidae; genus Pelodiscus; species Pelodiscus sinensis. Next base: position 290,185,947 of record NC_134711.1, on the reverse strand, counting down.
TCTGAAGCGGTAAGGTCTTGCCTTGGCCACCATTAGAGTCTGCCTGGCAGCCATTTCTGCGTTTTATCTGCCCATGCAAAGCCATTTGGCATTCTCTCATGATGTTCCCTCCCAGTTCCTGAGAGGCCTGGAATGCCTCTGCCCTCAGGCCAGAGACTCTGTCCCACAGTGGGACCTGAGTCTGGTCTTGGCACAGCTGACAGGACCTCCGTTTGAGCCCCTGACCACGTGTCCCTTGTCACTGCTCTCATTCAAGGTAGCCTTTTTGATTGCCATCGCTTCAGCTAGACAGGTGTCAGAACTATGAACACTGATGTCAGAATCACTATATACCCGGTTCTTCAAGGATAAGGTTCAGCTGTTGCCTCATCTGAAGGTGGTCTCCATCTTCCACATGGACCAGTACATTTTTCTGCCAGTCTTCTACCTTAAGCCTCATGTGAACAATGAGAAAAGTCGCCTTCACATACTGGATGTGCACTAGGTGCTGGCTTTTTACCTGGGGAGAACACATGCCTTTTGCAGCTCCAAGCAGCTTTTAATGGCCTATGGAAAGCGCAGGAGGGGCTCCCCAATTTCCTCCCAGTGGTTGTCCAAATGGATCACTTCCTGCATGCATATGTGCTGCTGTTGGCGGGGCCCAGCCACTGGAGTTGATTAGGGCCCACTCCACAAGGGCTTAAGCTTCCTCACACCCTTACCTTGTGCATGTCCCAATCCAGGACATTTGTCGAGTGGCGACATAGTCGTCGGTACATATATTCACATCTCATTATGCCATCATGCAGCAGACCAGCGATGATGTCACTTTTGGCAGGACTGTACTGCAGTCTGCATTCCCATAACTCCTACCCACCTCCGTAACACTGCTTACCGTCACCTATGCTGAATGGAAATGAGCAAGCATTCAAAGAAGAAAAGACAGTTACCTGTTCTGTAACTGGTGTTCTTCACAATGTGTTGCTCATGTCCATTCAACCTCCCACCAACCTCCCTACCCTCTGATGGAGTCCTGCATGAAGGAACTGAGGGGAGGGGCAGCAGGTGCTTTATATAGTGTGGCTTGTGTGCGCCACTCCAGGGGGTGCTGGGTATCTATGAGTACTGCTTAGGGAAAAGCTTCTGGCACCGGTGCATGTAGAAAACCACTGGTGCCTGGGAATCGGGCAGATACAAACATCCGCCCGCGTGGGTCTCATGCACACAAATCTATGTTAAATGGACATGAGCAACACCCCTCAAAGAATACCAGTTACAGAACAGGTAACTGTCCTTTTCATCTTCCTCCATAATAATTTTACATTTAACCGCAAATACTTCTGTAGACACCATGGCTGTGTCTACACTGGCATGAATTTCCAGAACTGCTTAAAACGGAATACTATTCCGTTTTCAGTTTTTCCGGAAAAGGAGCGTCTACATTGGCAGGCTGCTTTTCCGGAAAAGCGTCTGTGGCCAATGTAGACGCGCTTTTCCGGAAAAGAGCCCCGATCGCCATTTTCGTGATCGGGGCTTTTTTCCAGAAAAGACTACTGGGCTGTCTACACTGGCCCTTTTCCGGAACAGTGTTCCGGAATAAGGACTTATGCCCGAGCGGAAGCAGAATAGTTTTTCCGGAATAGCGGCTGATTTTGTACAGTAGAGCGTCGTTGCTTTTCTGGAAATTCAAGGGCCAGTGTAGACAGCTCGCAGCTTATTCCAGAAAAGCGGCTGATTTTCCGGAATAAGTGGCCCAGTGTAGACACAGCCCATGGGAACAGCTATGAGTAATAGGACAGCTGCGCAATATGCCAACCAATTCACAGGGTACCTAAAGGAAGTATTTCTGGAAAGATGCACCACAAAACTAGTGATTTACCTGAAATACAGTACATCAATGACATTTTCATTCTTTGGACAGATGGCTTGAGCTCACTCAGAGATTTCCACCACAATGTTATCTACCACCCTTTGTTGGGTGCATATTCTGAATTGCAATCCAGACCAGTGAAGAGTTATCACCTTTTATCTTGTACCTCTGAGTGCCTCAAAATTCCTTGCCACTGTGGTTCTCTGCATGTAATATATCTATCATCAGAAACAAGCATGCAATCTGTCTATGTACTGGGTAGCCCTGGTCCAATGCTTTGGGTCCTGAGGCTGGCCTGCAATCACACACAGATCTCCACTGTCTTCCATCAGCCTTGATTAACAACTGGTATGGTGTCACCATATTCTCCTATCGCCAAATTTTTCCAAAATTATGTGTACTGAAATGTTCACTCCTGTCCTGGAACAACTAGATATTTAACGTTTGGTGCCCTTTCAAGGATTCAATATTCAATTGCTATTTTTATATAGTCTAAACAAGAAGTTAAGTTGACACACATCACTGGCTTGATTTACATTAAAAATAAAACAAGTTTATAAACAAAGATAAGATTTTAAGTGAATTAAGAGAGAAAGTTATCAGCAAATAAGTGAAAACATCTACAACTTAATCTAGCTAGTTTCAGGCTTTTCTTTATGATGGCATTTCTAACAGTTTTCCAGCAAGGCCGTGACTGACGATCTCAGTCATATTGTCTCCCAGAACCCCAAAGTCACTGGTCAAAGCAATAATTTGGGGTTTCAGCCCCTTTCTTTTATAGACCAGTGAACCTTTTATAGACCAATGAACCTTTGAAGTGAAATGTATTGAAGCAGTGAAGACAACAACATATGGAGTTTAGTAATGAAGGAAAATGTGTGCTCTTTCTCCCCCTTATGTTTGCAGAAATGCAAATATTCTGTTTCCTACCATCTCCTCCGCTTGCTGTCCTGAAGTCCCTGTTTACTACTTGTTCAAAAATTGAGGTGAACACACACTACTTTGTTTAGATAAGAGTTTTAAATAGGTCTAACCTAAACAGGCCTCTTTAATTTTGAACATTAGCTAATACTCTTATGAGGGAATTAAGTGCATATAATATTGCTACATACCTTTCACCATGATATTATTGACCAGTGAGTTATTAGTTTTTAAATGATACCTCACAAGGCATATTTTATACAATGATTATTACAATAGTGTGTAGGGTGTAAATACATGGGTGCTTTCGATCACAATCATCTATCAAACTCTAGAGTCCAAACAAGGACACTCCACCAGAATAGTAGATCACAGATGGAATGAGCCACCCAAATACCATGAGAGAACCTGTTTAAATATTAGAGAGGGGAAAAAAACCAAGCCTTGGTCACACACCCGTAGCTATCACCTACCACCCCACACTAGAACCCCCTCTGCAGGCCTTCAAATAACCCCCCTACTTTGACAAATTAAGAAGCAAGCTCCTCAGAGCCCAGACTTCACTAACTCAAAGCAGTACCAGATATTCCCATAACAGACACAAAACCTCCAAGCATATCTCTATTGCTACCATGGTCAATACCCCTCATAATGCACGTTTAAATATTCAGGGTTCCTACACATCCAGTATACCTCCATGGCAACGGTGTGGGTGAAATGAGACAATCACTACGCTCCCAAATGGACTTTCAGAGAAGTTATAAAAGACAAAAACACAAAATCATCTAGAGACAAACACTTTTAAATTCATCACGCCACATTTGACCTTTCCTTGTCCTCAAAGGAAACCTGAGCAATCACTTCAAAAGATGTGTCTGGGAACTCAAATGTACAAGTGCACAAGACATTAAAAATCATAGACTCAAGAAAGACACTAGGTGTCTGGTTCATTACAAAAATCTTTAACCTACTAACCATCCTTTTATTCTATAATTTCAGAGGGGCTAACTGTCCATTTCCCCTTAAATGATCTTTGCAACATGAGTTAACTCTGTATGCTTAACAATCTGTTCTACTTTGTGTTTAGCTCTGACCCTCTGAGTACCTTTCCCATACCTGGAGAAATGTTCTGTGTAAGCTCAAAAACTTGTCTCTTTCACCGCAATAGGTACAGTACATAACTCAGTTTCAATGATTAGTGTACATCATAAGAACGCTTATGTTGAATACTAACAAATATATACAGTATGCCTATTTTTTTTCTTTGAGGGAACTACATCTTTTTACTACCAAATTTCAGTTTCTTCAAACCTATACAAATACTTGAATGTTGGCTGAAGCCCCACCTCATTCACTTACTCCTTGTGAGTCACCTGAATGGCGCATACAGCTGCAACAACTCAAAGAAGAAAAAATGGCTATTTGCTGTACTATGATGGTTGTTCCTAGGAGATGTGAGTATAAATGTGTATTTCATGACGTATCCTCAGTCCCCTCTTCGTTGGAGTTAGTAGCCTTGGATTCTGGTCCAAAGGAACTGAGGGTATGTCTACACTACCCTCCTAGTTCGAACTAGGAGGGTAATGTAGGCATACCGCACTTGCAAATGAAGCCCGGGATTTGAATTTCCCGGGCTTCATTTGCATAAGCGGGGAGCCGCCATTTTTAAAACCCCGCTGGTTCGAACCCCGTGCAGCGCGGCTACACAGGGCTCGAACTAGGTAGTTCAGACTAGGCTTCCTATTCCAAACTACCGGTACACCTCGGAATAGGAAGCCTAGTCCGAACTACCTAGTTCGAGCCCCGTGTAGCCGCGCTGCACAGGGTTCGAACCAGCGGGGTTTTAAAAATGGCGGCTCCCCGCTTATGCAAATGAAGCCCGGGAAATTCAAATCCCGGGCTCCATTTGCAAGTGCGGTATGCCTACATTACCCCACTAGTTCGAACTAGCAGGGTAGTGTAGACATACCCCAAGGGGCTTAGGGTAGTTCCACCCTTATGCAGCCATGAGAGAGGCTACAGTGCCCAAGGATGCAAGCATCACCCCAGCCATTACTGCTAAGCAAAGTTCTCCAAATTTAGTGTGCTGGAAGCACACACACCTGACAGGAATAGACATCTACAGCTATGTCTCAAAGAACAGTTAAACTACAGGAAAGTAACCATTTTTTCCTTGTCATGGGCTCAACCGTTGCTAGCTCTAACATTGTTTCTGAATGTCCCTGCTCTGTGAAGAAAGATGAAGTCTAACCAATAAAATAACAGCAGTGGTGTAAAAAAGACTCCCTCAGAGTGAGAATAGGGTCCACTGGCTAGATTATTGGATTGCAAGTCAGGATAACTGATTTCTGCCTTTTCCACTGAACTGTTTCTTGTAGAACAGAGGTTCTCAACCTTTTTCTTTCTGAGCCTCCAAACATGGTATGAAAACTTCATGGCCAACCTGTGCCACAACAACTGTTTTTCTGTATATAAAAGCCATGGCCAGTATTACAGGATAGCAAGCTGAAGAATTGCCATGGCCCCATGTCACAGGGGACCCTTAAAAGCTAAGTTGCTCAGGCTTTGGCATCAGCCCCAGGAGAGGGGTGGGGGGGCTTGGAGCCCAGAGCTTCGTACTATGCAGTGGGGATTTGGCTTTCTGCCCTGAACATCAGCAAGCCTAATGCCAGTCCTGCTTGGCACACCCCCTAAAACCTGCTTGTGGCCCTCCAGGGGCCCTGCACTCTTGGTTCAGAAAAATGGTCCCCCTAATCTTTTCCATCCATAAATGGATTTTTTCCAACCATGTGCAGAATAATTTGTAATGTGCACCGAAGTATGTGCAATTGTGCATCACTACTAGGGAAGCATTTGAATCTCTCCTGGGTGGCTGCACAAGTGCACAGCTTATAGTGAACACGGGTGGAGAATCACTGTGGTAGAAGAAGAATTGAAACTGAAAATGAAAGAAGTCTTGGCCAGAGTTACTTTGAGTGAGCAAGGTTTGATTGAGTTCATGGAAGAACTCTTAAGACTTTGACCAGACTAGGGTTTAAAGAGAATGTTCAGGTATTTGTTTCAAACAGAGTAGTTGCATAAATTGCACTAATTCTTATAGTTCCTGCCCTGCTTGCTGAGGAGCCCATCTCAATTTCCTGTACCTTATGTTAATTTAAGAATACAGAAATTTAAAATATAGTCCGGGGTTCACAAGTTTAAGCTGTAGCTATGGACTTATTTATTTTTTAAATAACAAATCAAATATATTAGTGCATGTTGATTTTGTCAATTACTAACTGGCAAGCTTTAAATCAAATGAGTGTAAAAATTATACAATTACACAGTTAAAATATTCACTAAGCTAAATTCTTATGAAATAACTGAAATAACACCTCATGATTTTTAATTTCTGCATTTTGTCATGATTAAGCTAATTCAATGCACGTACAAGTCATTTATCATTACATCTGCATATATGAGACAAGAGCTGGATAGCCTTTTGACAGTAATGCATCATTTTGAGGCAGGGGAACAGCTAGGGATTCTTGCCCAATTTTCACTACTCAGTGGTTTGACATTATAGCAGGGGTGGGCAATAATATTTCACCAGGGGCCACTTCAGAAATTTTTGAAGTGGCCCCAGGGTGCCCCAGAAAGGTGGGGCCTCAGGTGGAAGTGTCGAGGCCAGGACTCTTCCATGCTTGCCTGCCCACAGACCCTTTTTGGTCAATGGGTGGGGAAGCACATGGAGTCTTTGATCCCCCCAGAGAGAACCAGCAGCTGTTCTGAATAGCTGGTGATTCCCATCAGGCATCTGTGCCCCTGGCAGTGGGAGGAGACTTTACCCACCGTCCCTGCCCCCAGGTCAATCGGGGTGTGGGGGAGGGGGAAGCACACAGTCTGTCCCCGCCCTGCAAGGGAGTGCCGTGCTTAGCATCACCCACCAGCTGAGCAGCAGCTGACGGTTGACTAAGTGTCGAGCCCCTTGTATGGTGGGAGGAGGCTTTTCACGCTCTCCCCACTCTCATGCGAAATCAAGGCTTGGGGAGTGAGGGTAGTGCACAAATCTCCTCCACGCCCTGCCCTGCCCTGCAAGGAGCGTGTGGCACTTAGAAGCACTCCTTGCAAGATGGGTGTAGGGCAGGAGGAGACTTTGCATGCTCCCTTCACTGCCAAGCCCTGATTGGCCAGGGCGGGGTGTGTGTGAAGTCTCTGGATCCCTGTCCTCCGGCATGTGGCGCTTAGAGTCAAGGTTGACTTTAAACTCTGTGCCCTCCCCCGTCCCTAAGCTCTGACTGGCCTGGGGGCAGGGGAGCAGCAGGACCTCCACGTGCTGGATCAACCTGCTTAGCGGGCCAGATCCACACCACAGAGGCCCTTTTGCTCACTCTTGCATTATAGTAACCAACTGCAACTCCAAAGGATAAATGAAGTCTATACCAAGGCTTAAATTCAGACAAAGCCAACCTCTGACAGGTGATCCCAACTGGTTTGGCCAAGAGACTATCAAGTGCAAGCACTTCAGCTGCTCCACTCTCCATTGCTGCATATCTCCTGCCCTTAACCTTGGAGTTGCCTCCCTCACCCCCAGAAGCCTCCTGCTTTCTGTGTAGAGCAGTGGAGAGAAAGGAGGGGGTGCTGATGTCAGGGTGCCGCATCTCCTACCCTGTATTCTAGCTCCACAGAGTGGAAGGGGAGGGGGCACATCAAGGCTTGGGATGAAGGGAGTTTTCTGGCTGCTTTTTGGAGTGCTGCAGGGCTAGGGCAGGGATGAGCCTGCCTTAGCCCCACTGCACCACCACCCAGGAGCCACCTGAGGTGAGAAGTGCCCAACTGGAGCCAGCTCCGAACCTCTGCCCCAGTCATGTACTCCTCCTACACCCCAAGCCCCTGTCCTAACTCTGAGACCCCTGGACCCAAACTCCCTTACAGAGTCTGTATCCTGAACACCATTCTTCACCCCAACTCCCTGCCCCAGGCTTAGCTCAGAGTCCCCTTCACACTCCAAATCTTGTGCCCCAACCCTCTGCCCCTGCCTGGTGAAAAGGAGGAAGCAAGGATGCAGTGAACAGAAGCAGAGCCTCGGAGAAGAGGCACAAAAGAGGTGAGGCAAGGATATTTGGGTTTGAGGTAGATCCTGGATTGCATTTAAATTCAAAAAGTGATCTTGTGCTTAAAAATATTGGAGACCACTGCTAAAGGCCGATGGGTAAGTTTGAGCAACACATCTATCATGCAGTTGGAAGCAGGCTTTGCAGCTAAAACACTAAAAATGTCATTGTAAACAGGTACCACAGGCACAAACAGTGCCCAGGCGAGCTGCCTAAATACAAACCCAGGGACTCCGGGCAGGTTGTATTCAGGCAGCTAGCCCCAGTAGCTACCTTTGGCTCTACTGGTACTTTTAGTGCATTAACAGAACTCAAGCAGAGCTAGCACATATGTCTACCCAAGTTGGGAAACATTGCCAGCTTCAGCATAGATGTGAAAAAAATATATGAAGTAATAAAAATCCTTTATAACTTCTTGAATAAGCCATTTTTGTTGTCTTCTGACATATGTTTAGGAACAAGTAATATATACGTTATCAGGAAAATATGATGAATTGCATTATGGGACAATCTTAATTGACTTTTGGAACTACCAATTGCCAGTAACTTTGGGGGTGTCTGAAATCCACAATGTGTCTGAGTGGTAAGTTGTACATTTGTTGTTCACTTATTTAGCTAAAAGATGCATGAAATCATGTGCCCAGACAGCCCCCTGTTGGCAGCAGTGTTGTGGAGGCTTCAGAAAATAATTCTAGTTTAATTCAGCATTCGCTTGCCTTCCCTAAGCTGCTTTTAGATTCACCTGTCTCAGATGGTTACACATTTTTTTAAAAAAGCATTTTGTTGTTTGTATCATCTACCAATTTAGGTACAAACTTTGCCCCTTTTATCTCTAAGATAATACATTAGTGTTGAAAAATAAAAGTTAAATACAAAGCCTTCTGTCAGTGCCTAGGAGGTTTACCAGAAGCTCTCTGTCAAAGATCCATTGTGAAAATTTGAGTGTTTGGTCCTTAAGGTACAAATTAAGACCAGCTCATTAAGATATGAGACTTATATTCTGTGACAGTGTGAATCGGTCAGACATAATTTTTGGAAAGTATTATCATCCCCAAAATCCAAGGAAAACAAAAAATGTAAAAACCCCGGGGGAGGAGGAAGAGGGTAGAATGTTTGAGAGTTCAAAATCATCACATGTAGGCTTCAGCCTTAATTTCAGACTATTCCAATTAGGCCACAGGATCTCTACAGCAGCTTCTGCTTTTTAACCAATTAAAGTCTGACACCTTCAGAAATTCAGAATAAATATATTATCAGCTTTCAATTTAATAAGATACAACACTACCAAGGGGAGCCAATTTTTTGTGTTGCTTACCTTTTCTAATCTTCTTCCTTCTCTTTTATAAAGGTTAGGTAATTAACTTTTAAAACAGCTATTTTGAACTGGCTGTTGTCCATCTGAATGCTCCTAAATGCCAGATATCAAAAAGATCAAGGCCTGAACTTTCAAAGGGGACTAATGATTAGGGTGCCTCAGTTTTTTAATGCCCAAGTTCAGACACCTATAAAGAGGCTTCATTTTGGGGGGAAGCAAATGTTCACCACTTTCAGAAAAGCAGACTGCTTAATTGGTTTCTCAAGATGAGTACCTCTGTAATGAGGCATACACAATCATTAGTGTCTTGCATGATGAAAAGTCTCAGAGGGGTAGCCATGTTAGTCTGTATCTACAAAAACAATGAGAAAAAATCTATGGCACCTTAAAGACTAATAAATCCCTAGTTACTTACAAACATTTAGACATTTATTTAAAGGGCTGCCTTTTAACTGTTGCGGTATATCCATTTGGTACCCAAGACGTAGCAATCACTATACACATACATGCAGATAACAGACTTGCCTGGAAGTTTAGTCACAAAGCTCTTTTGTGCCTAACAGGTACAGTCAAAACTGGGGCGGTGTGTGGAAGTCCATCACCTAATGGAAGTCCCAGGAAGACTCCTACTTCCAGCAGGGACAAACCCTCATGACACATGACTTGGGTTTGTCACTGGTTTGCTTCAGATGTTTTATAAGTTTTTAAAACACTCATTGACTTCAATGGATGCAGTTAGGCCAATGCTAAGCACTTTTGAAAATCCCTCCCATAAGCTCAGAAGCAAAGTCTGTGTCCTCACCTAATCAAATAAAGTGGGCACATGGGAAACACACACCCCTAAAGAGAGACATTGGCATGATTAAGATATAGACTCAAAGATCAAGAGACATGGTTTTAATTCCTACTTGTGCCGAGCTCCTGTATAGCCTTGGGTAAGTTACTTAGGGCCAGATGTAATAGGTATATAGGTTCTAAGATTCAGGAATAGGTTACCTAACTACTTTTGAAAATCTGATCCTTAACTGCTCTGTGCATTGGTTTTCCATCTATAACAATCCTTCTCTACATCATAGAAGTGTTGTGAAAATAAATTCAATTAAGTTGTTAGACACTAACACAGTACAGTGATAAGCATGATAGAAAACTCTTAAGAAATTATAGCTGATTCCATCTTAATTTTGAATTTGTTATCCAAAAATGGCAAAACTAGCTCACATTTTGGACTACCTGATTTATTTTTCTGCTGCCAGCGGAAACTTTCACTCACAATTACTGTGGGAACGAGGACTAATTTTTAGATATCTATCTACCCGACTGCAATTGCAGACATTAAGTTAGAAATATGGCACCTACATGCCTATCTGTAATTCTGTATTGTGGTTCAAAATTAGAGTCTTAATTTAAGGCCACTATAAAACTTTCATCCAAACGGTCTTTGCTAATTTTCAGAATCATGGCAGAGACATGAAACAGCATCAAAGTTTTAAAATGTTTGTTGCAAGGGGATATATTTCTAATATATTGCATTGTTTTCACACCAGTCTTATAACAGTGCCAACCAAGAAGTTAGGATCTCTTTGCCAGTTCACATATTGTGTAGAATCTTGTAGGGAGAGAGGGTGGGGGAATTTGAATGATAACCCTGTAAAGAATTTTCAAAGAATAATGGATACTACTATTTTAATATTTTGTTTGCTTTACTGACCCAGTTCTAAAGGTTAATTCAAGATCCATGTTTTGCCCTAAAATAACAGAGTCATAGAAGTGGAAGGGACCTTGAAAGGTTTTCTAGTCCAGTCCTCACACGCAAGGAAAGAGTAAGTATTATTTATCCATTTACTAAACTCACAAAACAAAGAAAGACAAAATAAAAATAGCTTTTGATATATATGTATATAATTGACATGCAATCGTTAACACAAGCTATTGTTATACCTTCCTATTGCTTATAATTGAAGATTGAGGTAGCTAAAACATATTTATAAATCAAGACCCAGATTCTCACTGTGCCATGTTTTGATTAACACAGCAGTAAAGGGTGGAGGCAAAGGTAGTTTTAAATCTCCCATTATCCATAGATCTCCAGCAAAATTAGATTAGCCTTCTAGCTGCTTTAAATTTTGTTCACCAGCAAAAATAGTGACTCCCAATATGCTGTTTGGTAGCCAGAGGTTACTGGGATGCTCTGGTCATATCCCCTCTCTCTTTCCTCGTGCTCATGTTCTCTGCAACAGTGGGGATTTATAATCTTCCTCCCCAAATTGTGCTGCAGTAGGATTGTTGGTGATTATTGGGGGCAAAGCAAGTACCAAGCAACTTAGCGTAGGCAAAGACTACAACTTCTACTGGAGTGGCTACTTACTGTGATTTTTTTAAATTTCCTAATCCATGATTAGACTACTCTATAACTTGTGGTTATTTTCTTCAATATTCTCATGGAAAAGCCAAGTAATTTGTGTTCCTTTCAAATATTTCTAAAAAGTTAGAAAGCACAGTTAACTCTAGAAGCTGTGATGCTATTACTCTATCCATTTATACTTATCCTGGGTGCTCTCCCTATTAAGAATATTCCCAATGATTTTCCTCAAAATGGTGTGTGAATCTACTCTATAGTGAAGATGACTTTTACACCCTCTTCTGAGGATGGTTAACTGTGAGCAATTGTCCAATTTTGAGGAATATTTGATGTTCTTAGAGATAATTGAAAAATCCTAAAGCTTCAGAGGGGTAGCCAAGTTAGTCTGTAACAGGAAAAACTTAAAAACAACAACAACAACAACAACAACAACAAATAATCTGGTAGCACTTTAAAGGCTAACAAAATATGTAGATAGTATCATAAGCTTTCGTGGGCACAGCCCACTTCTTCACATGACTTCTTCGTGGCTGTGCCCACAAAGGCTCATGAGACCAGCTATATATTTTGTTAGTCTTTAAAGTGCTACCAGACTACCTTGACCTTATGCTGTTTAAGTTTGACAAATCCTTATCAGTCTTCACATTTTCTTTCTTTCAGAGCTCTTGGATAAATAGCATGTGCTCCTCTAGATTTACTGTACTTGAGTTATTCAAACTTCTCATAACCTCCTCCTTAGAGACCTCCAGGTCTGATAAAGCAATACTCTAATTTTCCCATAAAATATCCTTGGGATATTAATTGCTGTGTTGCCTTCAATATTAAAAACAAATGAATCATTTGCATTAAACTTTTCTAACTTTTTAATTCTCTCTCATTTGCCCCTTTGGTACTGTAAAGGACTTAAGGATACACAAAAAAGCCTTCTTCAGTCAAATGTCTTTAAAAAAATCTATTATTTTCCTTAATATCTTTGGTTAATTGTTTTTTTATCTTGTGTATTTCCCTTTTAAATCCCGAGTCCTATCTCTAGGTTTGACTAAGCCAAAAAGAAACATTTCTTCACTTCCATGCAAGAATGAATTCTGATCTGAATGGAAATTATTCACATAGCACCTGTTCTTAAATGTTGAATGGTTAGCTCTGAGTAAAAATAAGGTTATCCCACACTTTCCATATAAGATTACACTTATTTCAGTTTTTGGGCTGAAGTTTCCTGCACCAGGTGTCTGCTTCTGATTGAATTTTTATTTTAAAGTTTCTACAAAACAGTTCATCCATTTCTGATAAGATTAGAGGAAAATATTTTGTTTTGCCTCACACAGTTACTGAGCTAAGCAGCACTTCTGATGCCTCCTGGTTTTGTTAGAAACAATCCTTGATCAAATGAATCACATCCAGATTAAGATATAAATTACTTTATTGGGCTAAGTCTACAGAGAGAGGGGAAAAAATTGACCTTAATAAATTTGATCTTAGCACCCAATTTTGTAAAGTCGAAGATGCATGCACCCACTGTGCACAAGAATTTGAACCAGTCCAAAGTAACTCATCCCTAGTAGGGTAGCTACCATTGACTTTGAGAGTGATGTACTGTGGGTAGCTATCCCACAGTGTCTGTACCCCTTTGCATTCTGAGTTATGTCCCAGTGCATGCGGAGACTAAAACTGTGCAGTGGGTGGTTCTAGGTACATGTCATCAGCAGCCCATAATGCACTCATTTCCTCCCTCCCACCCCTGCTTAAAATCAACGACAAACAGTCTTTTCTCACCTTTTTTTTTTTCTCTTGTTGGTTATCCATACAGAAACCATAGCAGCATAGAATCCATTGTGGATCCCTTTGAGCATCAAAGCATTATGATGATGTTAACCTTGGTGTGCCTAATGCTGGAAAATGTCTACAGTATATCCAGGGTCTGTCTGAATAAGGAAGAATCTCAGGAGGCCATGAACATACCCTTCTGTAAAGCAGTTGAGATGAGCACATTGCAAATGCTGCTAGTATTCAATCCTCAGGACCCAATGGAATGCTGTTTATGGTGCCATCAGACAAGCACAGACTGCTTTCAGAGAATCCCAGATGCTGACTGAATGTGGCCAGAAATCTTGACGTTATGCTGTAATGTTTTGTGTTGCAGTGATGCCAGACCACTTACTGCTGACGTGGCATAGAAAGGTGTCCTACCATGAAGGACCGAACAAGGCAGGTCTCTCCAGGAACCTTGTGAGAAGGATTAAAGGGGTCCTCTATGAGAACTTTATGGAAATGTGTGGGGAGGATTCCCCCTCCATTTCCAGACACATGAATAAGCACTCCTGCTGTGTAGGCAGAGTGACTGCCAAGGGCCACTGTGGTGCCAGACCCTGTGTCATAAGCTGGTATTTAAGTGGACAGACATCATGGTCTGAGCAGTTCTGGTCAGAAACCAGAGGTCAGACACAGGCATCATGAATCAAAACAAGGACCAGAGCCAGTCAGGGAATCAAGCCAAGGGTCAGAACTGAAATCAGGATCTGGAACCAAGCCAAGGGTAGAGTCAGAACCAGTAGCCAGAAGAGGACAAAGAAGTGAGGATCCAGAACCAGGCAGGACAACAGGTTCCAGGAACAAGACAGGAAGGCAGGAATCTGGAACAAGGCAGGGTTTAGGAATAATGTTCTCTCTTGTCTCTTCCATTTATGTGCAGAGGCATGTGCAAATGTGCATCACTAATAGAAATAAAAAACTAACTGTGGGTGCTCTGCTAAGCAGCTGGGCAGCACTGGAATCTCTCCTGAGCCGTCACACAAGTGCCCAGCTTACAGGGCACACTGCTGAAGAGTCAGGTGAGAAGACAGGATACAAATGTAGCAGCCAGACAGATTTACTCAGTTGGTTACTGTGCCTCCTTCTGAATTGAACAGTGAGTCTGAACCAATGGGAGAGGCTAGATGTCTCTTCTAGTTAGAGCTTTGTGGCCAGTGCCCAGAATGCATTTGAGTCCATCATCTCATACTCCCTGCCCAATACCAAAAAGCTCTTAGGTAGAGACTCTGGTCTGAGCACTGAGTACCCTGGATTGAAGATCTGCAATTCTTCACATATTGTAATGGAGATCGAAGAAACTCATGTGCTCTCACTTTTCCCACAGCTGGCTCCCAGGCAACAGAGGAGAAAGCAATCTGACAAATATAGGGAGGTTGCAAGAACTAAAGGGTAAGGAATAGGGGAGAGGAATAGGAGTTGATGGGTAGTGCATGGGAGGAGAAGCAGCACATCTATAAACACAGAAGAGCAATTAAGGCAGCGAGGCCTGGTTTATACTACATGGAAAGGTTGAAGTAAGATATGCAATTCAACTCCGTAAACCACGTAGCTGGAGTTGACGTATCTTCCATTGCGTTTCCGCACCATCCACACAGCAGGAGGCCGATGGGAACAAATGCTCCTGTCAGCTTCCCTTACTCCTCGTGAGGAGCAGGAGTACCAGTGCCAACATAGGTGCCCTTTGAGTTCAATCTAGCGGATCTATACTATACCCGCTAAATTGAACCCCAGAAGATTGACTGCGACAGCATCGATCTTCCATGTAGTGAAAACATGCCCTGAGAAAGAAGGGCTACATCTACACTGGCATGATTTTGCGCAACTGCTCTTTAACACAAGAGTTCTTGCATTAAAGTAATTGCGCAAGAGAGCATCTACATTGGTGGAATGCTCTTGTGCAAAAGCAGGAGCCCGGAACCATTTTGGAGAGGGCAAAAGGGCACTAGCCCTTTCTGGGGGCAGGGGCTGGAGCTCCTTTGAGACACGTGCTTAAAGGGATCTCCCCGGACAGCCGTTTCTCTCCTGCTGCGTGCTATAGGACCTCTTGCAGGGACTGACAGCCGTAGCAGTTCTAGTTGTCGTTGCTCTCTGCCTTGTTAGACACCACAGCCTTGTGCCTTAGTGCCATTAGCTGATTTTTTACCTCAGCTCTCTTCTTGTGCCATGGAGCCAGGGGTGGCCTTGTGCCTGCTCTGGCCCCTTCTGGCTATTTTGGAGTGCATGCAGCTGCTGCCCCAGGCTGCTGCACTCATCATCCAGGACCTCGAGGTGCAGGTCCCTCTGGACTCCCTCACCAGTGAGGCCATGGCGTCCCTGTGGCATCCCCACCCCACCGTGGAGAGGACTTTGTGGAGACTGGACACCAGTACGGACTGGTGGGACCAGCTGGTCCTGGGGCAATGGGACGACCAGCAATGGCTCTGGAACTTTCGACTGCGAAAGCAGATGTTCCTGGAGCTATGTGCCTGGCTCACCCCTGTGCTCCAGAAAAGCACCACCCGGCTGCGGGCACCCATCCCCGTGGACAAGAGGGTCACCATTGCCATATGGAAGCTGGCCACCCTGGACAGCTACCGATCAGTGGCACACCAGTTTGGGGTGGGCAGAAAGACCGTCAGTGCCGTCGTCATGCAGGTAAGTGCTGCACTCCATGCCCAGGGCAGGCAAGACTCCAGGCTGGGCGATGGGGAATTCCCCGTCACCCAGGGGTTTGGGCCATCCCTCCCTTGCACAGGTCTGCTGGTGGGGGGAGGTGGCCCATGTGGCAAGGGGGCCCTAGTATGTAAGGACAGAGGGCATCATGGGGGGGAGGGAACCCCGCAAGGGAGCACGCACTCACCCTGCCTTATGTGATGCATTCCCGTGTTTCTATGCACCCTTCTGCAGGTCATCTGTGCCATCAACGATGTCCGCTACAACGAATAATCCGCCTGCGGGATGTGGCAGCTACGGTGGCCTGCTTCGCTGCCCTGGGGTTTCCCAACTATGGGGGAGCCCTGGATGCAACCCACATCCCCATATATGCCCTGCAGCATCAAGCGGCCCATTTCATAAACTGAAAGGGGTACTTCATTGTACTCCAGGCCCTCGTGGACCACCATGGCCGCTTCCTGGACATTTATGCAGGCTGGTCCAGCAGGGCACACAACGCCCACATTCTATGAAACTCTGGCCTGTTTGGCAGGCTGGAGGCAGGCACTTTCTTCCCCCAGCAGGAATTTACTGTCAGGGACATGCCCATGCCCACGCCCACGTGTATTGTGGGGGACGCTGCCCTGGTTAATGCAGCCCTACACAGGGCGGACAGACTACAATCGGGCACAGTTCAATGGCCACCTCAGCAGGACCCGCAACCAGGTGGAGTGCGCCTTCGGCCGTCTGAAAGCCCAGTTTCGCTGTTTGTTCACCCGTCTGGAGATAGGTGAATGGAACGTCCCGGAAGTAGTGGCCGCATGCTGGTGCTCCACAACATCATGGAGCAGAAGGGGGAGGCAATCCTCCTGGCATGGATGGCAGGTGAGGGCCAGGCCTTTGAACAGCCCCGCACAGCTGCCATCTGCCAGGCGCACCACGATGGGGTGCGCATCTGGGGGCCCTGACAGATGTTCTCCCAGGCCCCACAGTAGGGTTTCCTGTCTCCCTTGACATCTCCCTCCCCTCCCCAAACCTTTCCTCCTCCCCTCCCCTCACCTCCCAATAAACAACACCCCAGGTTTTTTTTGGAAAATGTTTGGAACTTTTTATTTACAATGGGGGGGGAACGTAGGGTGGGTGGGTGGGAGGGAGGGGGGAGGAGGCTCTGAACTGGGAGGGGTGGCCCCTACCACTGCCTCTGTGGGGGCGGACCATGACATGTGGTTGAGGCCGCATCAGGGCAGGTAGCACGGGGAGGTGGGCAGGATAGAGTGCATCTCGAGGGGGAATTGCGGGGGCAGGAAGATGGGGAATTGCGGGAGGAGGAGGGGGCGCACAGGCATTGGTATGGGAAGGATGGCGGGTGCATGGGGCAATGCCATGCCATAATGTACCACGTGCCCGATGTGAGCGGTGAGGGCAGTGATGGCATTTCCAATGCGGTCACACTGGGCCCGGAAGCGGTCCCAGGCCTGATGGCGCCACTCCAGGTCTGCTTCCACCTAGCGAATGACAGTCACCTCAATGCATTCGATGATCTGGACATGCCGCCAAAGAAGTTGGTCCCACTGCCGGACCCGCCAGCTCAGTGCCTGGGTGGTTGGGGGTGCTGCCGCAGGGCTGGAGGGTCCTCTGCTCCTGCTTGGTCCAGCTGCAGGGATCAGAAGAAAGGATGGGTCAGTCACGCAGCCCGGTCACTGTCCCCATGCCCTCTGCCCCTGAGCCCAGGTGACACCACAGTACTGTGGCTTGGACCCACTCATTCCCGCCCCCCCCCCCCCCCCCCCCGTGTTGTATGTTTGCATACAGGACCGCCCCCGGAGTAGGGTCCTCCTCCATGTACTGTAACCACCGGTCTGTCCCCTAGCCCCTTGGGGGGGTGGGAGGACGTGTGTGTTGTGTTAACCTGTGGAACTCCCTACCAGGGAGGCTGTGAGGCTTTGGGCTAATCAATGGTGTTTAACAGGGAGCAAGATGAATCCCCACACAGTGCCTAGGAGCACATCTGGCAGACATGGTCTGGGCTCTCAGATCACCAGCACGTGGATGTTTCCTGGATGGAACCAGGAGTGACTGGGGAGTGTCATCTTTGCAGCGAAACTCAGGTGGCCCTAGGGCCGGCCCGAGCGCTCCCCCCCCCCTCCCGCTAGCCCTCACACACGTAGCCCAGGGACGTGTGGCTGCAGTGGAGACTCGGGGGGCCACCCAAGGCACCAGGAGCAGGTGAGGGGCTCAGTGGGTGAACCAGGTGAGGGGACAGAGCTGTGTCACTGCTCTGTCCCCTCACAGTTCATTTTAGCTAATCAGTCAGTAGCATATGCACAGGATATCTAAAACTGCAATTTTCTTAATTCCTGAAGGGCTTTCAATCTTTATCCAGTAGCTGCAAAGCTATCACTAGGGATACAAAATCTCAGAGGGCTAGCCCTATTAATCTATAACTTTAAGAAGGAGTAGTCCTGTGGAATCAGACTAACCAAAATGTACAGCATCGTGAACTTATGTGGGCAAGACCTGCTTCATCGTATGAGCTGGACTAAGGATACAAAAATACTTTATAGCGCAGACTCCCTGTATTAGCATCAGCAGCTTATTGTATATTCAAGTTGGAAATAGACCACCTCTTCATCTTACAAGAGTCTTTTTAAAAAAAAAAAAAAAAGCCACCAATCCCCAGAACTGCAAAGGAGTGCAACAGCTAATTTTTTAAAATAAGATGTACCACTAAAGAGCCATCCTTGTAAAATGGTATACTACTAACCTACTTTACAAAGGCATCAAAATCTTAATTACTGGTGAAGTCCTTTGAGAGCCAAGTGCTATACAAATTCAAATTATGAAGAAAAAAGTAGCCCATCTTTCCTTTTAAAAAAAAATATCACTGCTGTGTCATGTGTTCCTTCTGTATTTACTTTTTGCATATCCAACAGCCAGTCGTTACTGCTTTTCACAGGGTTCTGTTTTTCTAATATTAGAAGAATATGGAGGGCAGATTACACTAAGAATGGGAGAGTCATGTTTTAGCACTAGTTTCCTTTATATCCAGTGGTCCATTACTTAAAAAAAAAAAAAAAAAAAAAAAAAGGTAGAGGCAAGATCATTATTTTATCAACACTCAGACATGAGCATAAGACTACTTCAGAACATGATGTTACTAAATACCAAAATTTAGGTCAATCTATGACTTCTTTACTACATTAAAAGAACTCCGGGGGGGAGGGGGGAGATTAAAAAAAAGTGTCAACCACTTAAAGCAACCCCCTTGTCACATGATGTTCACCTAAAGACAACTTACTGACATCATTGTGACAAAGCAAAACCTTATCTACTGTGACCAAAAGATCAGTTTCAATATGGACCATCTCCTAAGGACTGAACGGGGAGAAGAGTAGATGAATTCAGTGCATACAAATTTTCATTTTAAACAACTAAATAGAGCAGCCCAAATACATCAAGATCTATTCAAGATCTATTCACATTTAATTGACAAGGAGATAGAAGATGGGACTGGTACAACTCACAAGACAGGGCTCTATTCCTAGTTCTGATGCAGGAGAAGTTGGCCAACTCACACAGTGAAGGAGCATAGGCTATAATAGAGAACAAGGAGGAACATGGCAGAACAGGGAGGCAAGATCAAATCAGCATCTTAGATGCCTATATACAAATGCAAGAAGTATGGGTAATAAGCAGGAAGAACTTGAAGTGCTAATTAATAAACACAATTATGACATCATTGGTATCACAGAGACTTGGGATAACACATGATTGGAATATTGGTATAGAAGGGTACAGCTTAGGAAGGATAGGTGGGGAAAAAAGGTAGGCGGTGTTGCCTTATCTATTAAAAATGTACACACTTGGACTGAGGTGGAGATGGACATAGGAGACAGATGTGTTGAGAGTCTCTGGGTTAGGTTAAAAGGGATAAAAAACCAAGGGTGATGTCATGCTAGAGGTCTACTACAGACCACCTACCCAGGTTGAAAAGGTGGATGAGGCTTTTTTTTAAACTAACAATCATCCAAAGTGCAGGATTTGGTGGTGATGGGGGACTTCAACTACCCAGACACATATTGGGAAACTAACACAGTGAGGAACAGATTATCCAGTAAGTTCTTGGACTGCGTTGAAGACAATGTTTTATTTCAGAAGGTTGAAAAAACTAAGGGGCGAAGCTATTTTAGATTTGATTTTAACAAATAGGGAGGAACTAGTTGAGAATTTGGAAGTGGAAGGCAGCTTGGGTAAAAGTAATCATGAAATCATAGAATTTATGATTCTAAGGAATAGTAGAAGGGAGAACAGCAAAATTGAGACAATGGCTTTCAGGAAGGCAGATTTTACTAAACTCAGACCTGGTAGGTAAGGTCCCACAGGAAGCAAGACTAAGAGGAAAAACAACTGAAGAGAGTTGGCAGCTTTTCAAAGGACATTATTAAAGGCCCAAAAGCCAACTATTCTGCTGTGTAGGCAAGATAGAAAGTATGGGAGGAGACCACCTTGGCTTAACCAGGAGATCTTGCATGATCTAAAAATCAAGAGGGTCATAAAAGTGGAAATTAGGACAAATTACAAAGGATTAATATAGGCAAACAATACAGGTATGCAAGGACAAGATTAGAAAGGCAAAGGCACAAAATGAGCTCAAACTAGCTACAAAAGGAAACAAGACAACTTTCTATAAGTATATTAGAAGCAAGAGAAACACCCAGGACAGGGTAAGCCCATTGCTCAGTGAGGCGGGAGAAACAGTAACAGGAAACTTAGAAATGGTAGAGGTGCTTAATGACTTCTTTTTTTGGTCTTCACCAAGAAGTCTGATGATGAAGGAATGCCTAATATAGTGAATGCTAGTGGGAAGGGGGTAGGTTTAAAAGATAAAAGAAAAAAAGAACAAGTTAAAAATCACTTAGAAAAGATGTCTGCAAGTCACCAGGACCTGATGAAATGCATCCTAGAATACTCAAGGAGCTGATAGAGGAGGTATCTGAGCCTTTAGCTTTCATCCATGATTTTTTCAAAGAAGACAGCAGAGATTCCAGAAGACTGGAAAAGGGCAAATATAGTGTCCATCTATAAAAAAAGGAAATAAGAACAACCCAGGGAACTACAGACCAGTCCGTTTAACTTCTGTGTCAGGAAAGGTAATGGAGAAATGGAATTCAAACACCTGGAAGACAATAAGGTAAGAGGTAACAGCATAGATTTGTAAAGAACAAATCATGTCAAACCAATCTAACAGCTTTCTTTGATAGAATAATGAGTGTTGTGGATAAGGGAGAAGTAGTGGACATGGTATACCTAGACTTTAGCAAGGCATTTGATAGTCTCACAAGATCTTATCAATAAACTAGGCAAATACAGTAGCCCCATGTAAGTTGTAAGGTGAATGCATAAACTCAGACTCATAGACTTTAAGGTCAGAAGGGACCATTATGATCATCTAGTCTGACCCCCTGCACAGTGCAGGCCACAAAATCTCACCCACCCCTCCTAGAATAATCCTCTCACCTATATCTCAGATACTGAAGCCTTCAAATACTTTGAAGACCCCAAGATGCAGAGAATCCTCTAGCTGTGATCTGTACCCCATGCTACAGAGGAAGGCGAAAAACCTCCAGGGCCTCTGCCAATCTACCCTGGATGAAAATTCCTTCCCGACCCCAAATATGGCAATCAGCTAAACCCTGAGCATGTGGGCAAGACTCATCAGCCAGACACCCAGAAAGTTCTCTATAGTAACTCCTATCATCCCTCCATTGACCTATTTCCCACTGATAATGAATGGTCAATTAGTTACCAAGATCATGTTATCTCATCAAACCATCCCCTTCATAAACCCATCTAGTTTAATCTTGAAACCAGATAGATCTTTTGCCCCCACTACTTCCCTTGGAAGGCCGTTCCAGAACTTCACTCCTCTAATGGTTAGAAACCTTCGTCTAATCTCAAGTCTAAACTTCCTACTAGCCAGCTTATAGCCATTTGTTCTTGTGTCCACATTGGTATTAAACTTAAATAATTCCTCTCCCTCCCTGGTATTTATCCCTCTAATATATTTAAAAAGTGCAATCATGTCCCCCCTCAGCCTTCTTTTGGTTAAAGTAAACAAGCCAAGCTCCTTGAGTCTCCTTTCATAAGACAGGTTTTCCATTCCTCGGATCATCCTAGTGGCCCTTCTTTGTACCTGTTCCAGTTTGAATTCATCCTTCTTAAACATGGGAGACCAGAACTGCACACAGTATTCCAAATGGGGTCTCACCAATGCCTTGTATAATGGCACCAACACCTCCTTATCCCTACTGGAAATACCTCGCCTAATACATCCAGCATAACTGGCTGGATAACCGTTCTCAGAGTAGTTAATGGTTCACAATCCTGCTGGAAGGGCATAACAAATAGGGTTCCACAGGGGTTTCTTTTAAGACCGGTTCTGTTCAATATCTTCATCAATGATTTAGATATTGGCATAGAGAGTACAGATGATACCAAGCTGGGAGGGGGTTGCAAGTACTTTGGAGGATAGGGTCATAATTCAAAATGATCTGGACAAACTGGAGAAGTGGTCTGAGGTAAATAGGATTAAGGGCAATAAGGACAAATGCTAAGTACACCACTTAGGGAGGAACAATCAGATTCACACATACAGAACGGGAAGCGACTGTCTAGGAAGGAGTACTACAGAAAGGGATCTAAGGGTCATAGTGGACCACAAGTTGAATATGAGTCAACAGTGTGATGCTGTTGCAAAAAAAGCAAATATGATTCTAGGTTGTATCAACAGGTGTGTTGTAAGCAAAACTTGTGAAGTCATTCTGCCGCTCTACTCTGCACTAGTTAGGCCTCAGCTGGAGTACTGTGTCCAGTTCTGGACGCCACATTTCAAGAAAGATGTGGAGAAATTGGAAAGGGTACAGAGAAGAGCGACAAGAATGATTAAAGGTCTGGAAAACATGACCTATGAAGCCAGGCTTCATGAACTGGGCTTGTTTAGTTTGGAAAAAAGAAGATTAAGGGGGGACATGATAGTGGTTTTCAAATATCTAAAAGGGTATCACAAGGAGGAAGGAGAAAATTTGTTCCTCTTGGTTTCTGAGGACAGGACAAGGAGTAATGGGCTTAAAGTGCAGCAAGGGAGGTTTAGATTGGACATTAGGAAAAAATTCTTAACTGTCAGGGTGGTCAAATATTGGAATAAATTGCCAAGGGAGGTGGTGGAATCTCCCTCTCTGGAGATATTTAAGAACAGGTTAGATAGACATCTGTCAGGGATGGTGTAGACGGAGCTTGGTCCTGCCTTGAGGGCGGGGGGCTGGACTCGATGACCTCTCGAGGTCCCTTCCAGTCCTATGATTCTATAAGAGCAACAAGAATAATGAAAGGTCTAGAGAACATCAGCTATGAAGGAAGACAGAAAGAATTGGGCTTGTTTAGTTTGGAAAGAAGAAGACAGAGCATGAAATAGCGCTTTTCAGGTATCTAAAGTGTCACAAGGAAGAGGGAAAAAAATTGTTCTCCTTGGCCTCTGAGGATAGGACAAGAAGCGATGGGCTTAAACTGCAGCAAGGGAGGTTTAGGTTGGACATTAGGAAAAACTTCCAAACTGTCAGGGTAGGTAAACACTGGAATAAATTGCCCAAGGAGACTGTGGAATCTCCATCTCTGGAAATATTTAAGAGCAGGTTAGACAGACACCTATCAGGGATGGCAGGCAGTACTGGGTCCTGCCGTGAGGACAGGGGACTGGACTCGATCACCTGTCGAGGTCCCTTCCAGTTCTAGTGTTCTATGAAGTAATGTCTTAGTGCAAAACTGTCTTCAAAAGCTAAGGTTATCTACCTCTAAGAACTTGCAGGCTAGAAAACTGAGTTAAACACTTTTTGGCTAAAACACCTGTTTCTCAAATATGCATTTTTCCTTTTATGTTATACACATAAAACTGGTATTTAACAACCATTAGTAATCATCATCCTGTATAATAAAATTTGAAGCACAAGTCATTTAAATAGTTACAGGACCCAGAAACACTGAGGTTAGCCCAGTAGTAACTGCCCTATTTAAAGTCTGTTAAAATACTTTAAAGTGATCAGTTTGGGCTATGGAAAGAGGGCAAAGATCACAAATAATCCACTAGAAGGGAGAAAGTATTTTTAAAAATCATTTTTTATTTCAACACAACTAAGAATAAAAAACACATTATGAGGAAGATTTCTGCAGTGTGTGAATCAGTCCAATGTTTTCCATTACAAAAGGATATTAAAAGTCTTAGTTTATACTTCATTACAGACCTTGGGTACAGTCAAGTCCATTTTCTTTTCCTGTTAAAAGTGGTTGTCAAGTACATCTTACAGTCATTGATTGTCCTCAACTGGAGATGTTTACAGCTTCTATGAGGATTCAATACTAGGAAGCCACACAGAGTTAAACATTCAAGATGGTCTTTGCTTTCTTGGCAACTCCACAACCTCTCCTTAATAGCAGTGATCTACTGGGACAGATCCTCTCCCAAGCTCCCTTGTACCATCCTAAAGTTGCCATTAATAGGCCTTACCAGAGCAGGGGAAAGTGTTAATTGACAGAGTCCACTACTATGCCACCCTTTCCTGGCATAGTCACACACTTGAGGAAGGGATGGACTCAGAACCTCCCACATTTTTAGAACTGCTTCAAACCATCATAATTTAAGAGTAGTCATGAGGCAGTACTAATTTCTGGTGCAAGCATTAGGGACTGAACAACGTCGCCATGTCTTAAAGTCACCTTGGTCAGCTCTTCACCCTGGCTGTCCTTTGCATTTGGCAAATGCTGAAAAGTTCTTTGAACTATTTTAGTTAAGAATTCCAGCCTGTTCGTTTCTACTGAAAAGCAATTCAGTCTTTATTTTTGTAATTAGGACACTACTAATTAACTGACCTTTCATTACAACCTGCCACACATTGCATAGAAGATGCTTTTTTAATATTACATTTATTAACTTCAGAGCACTGAAGGACTGCTTAATAGGTTTTTCTTGGGGGATCCTACAAGAGGAGCTAATACACTGAACTAATGGTTGTTTCATAGATAAAAGACTGGAGCATGATCTGTGATATTTCCACAATGTTGTTTCTTAATTAATTGAAAGCAGTCTGTTCATAGTTTTTGCTTGCAGAAATAGTACGTAATCATTCAAATGAAGATTTTTTTCCAGCCATCTATGAATCTTCTAAAAAGGTTTTAGAAGAGACGGTTCAGTGGGCCTTATTACTACTTAGCTTGCTTGTGTAAGTATTTAAAGCCTCCTTTGTGATATTCTGCAAGAAGTGCAAGAACCTCTCTTTAGGGACTCCCTTTATTCCCAGCATGGCTCATTTTTTCCATTATGCCCATCTCAGTTTTTGAAATTGTGTTGCACATTTAACTGCTTGATACTGAACTACAAATTCAGTGTGTAAGTATTCTACCCTGCTCCAAAAGGGTGAACAGGAGAAAAATAAGAACTTCGCTTCTCTATTAAATGGCTGAAGGAAAGAGGGGGGAGGAAGTTTTGTTTTCTCAATCAGTTTATCACCTTCAATAGTTGCAATTTAAAATAAAAAGAAATAGTAGGAATAGTAGGATTAGTAATGTCTACACATGGCTCTTCACAGATTCAAAAAAGTAGGCAGTAAGGAAATGGGTTTCATTTCCGCTTCTGCACTGTGGTTAACTTCCTCTGTGCTCCACCAGTGTTCTCTTGGCTTTCCTTGGCAGGGAAGACAAGGGCTTCTGGTCTCTTCAGCCTTTCAAAACTGTAGCATTCAACTTTTTCTTCAGTAGAGACTGTTCTGGTACTCACAAGGTGAAATCCTTCTTTAAGTAAAGTGTCAACCAGTAAGCCTAGAACATTAGTTCCATTAATCAGCTTTCTAGGATCGGGTTTTATAGAAACATACCTAGAGAAAGAGAGAAAAAAGTGTTAACCTTCTTGCAGGATGGAGCCATGTTTTTAACAGGCCAAATTTTCAGCTGATGTATAGGAGTATGACTCCACTGACTGCAAAAAAGCTGCACTGATTTACATTAGCCAAGAATCCAGGTTAATTTTCTAAATATATTAATTCTTTTCATTGTGAAAAGCACAGCTATTTGTTCTCAGTTTGACCAGTTATATTTTTTTACTGAACAGGCACTTTGTTTTTCCACTATGAAGTCCACTTTCTCCTTACAAGTAGGAATGAGAAAGGTTAACCAGTAAGCATCACCCTAAAATGTAGCTTGATTAATCAAAGTCACCTGAACAGGTGACGCTTGCCAATTAATCTCTCATATCCTGGATACCCAATGGGGGATGGAGCAGCTCCTTGTCCGCTATGAGAGGGGGCTGCTCCAGCCCTGTGGGACCTGCTGCAGACAGGGACTGCTCTGGGAGTCTGGCACTGCCCCATGTGTAGTGGCTAGTGCGCATCACAGGCAGGGGCTACTCCAGGCATCTGGAGCTACCTACTGGCAGTGGGCCTAGGAGGAAGACAGCCCACAAGCAGGGGCTGCTCCGACAGCGGCTGGGAGAGGAGGAGGCACTCCAGCCCCAGGTGGGCTGGAGTGCCCCCCTCTTAATTGCTTAACCAATTAAACAGGATTTTACATACCTATTTACAAGTGATCATAACTGTTTAATGGAGAGAAACTAAAGTCAATGCATAATGTACAACAGTTTCTCAGAGGAGAATAGTCAAACTGTGGCAAGAACAGCAAAATTGGGTTAATTTAAGTAACAGCACTATTCATTACAAAACACCTTGCTCTGCTAAGAGTTGTTTGCTCTGTTGTCTTGTACACAAACTTTTTAGTAACAATTATGAAAGTTATTTACACCTAAAGTAAATTAATTTGCAAAAATTCATCCAGATACTTCAAGGATGAAAGTAATGTAAATAATACTTCATGAACTATGGAGCAATTCTGTTAAAGATCTGCAAAAAGAACTAAGTTCTATATAATCACAAAAGATTGATTACAGAAGTTAATCATATAATCAAAACTGACTTGTAAGATTTTTTCCTCTGCAGCTGAACAGAAAAATGTGGCTTGATTAATGAAAGTCAAAATAGAGGTTATAACAAATTAATTTCTCACTGTTTTTACCTTGTCACAACCTACACTGATTCAGTGTTAATCCAAAAAGCTGTAATAAATGGCATTTAAGCACTGCCTCATATGTGCTATGTGAGAAAGCCCAGGATGAGCTTCTTACAATTATACAGTTAAAGAAAATAAAAAAAAAAGTCAAATATAAAGAAATCCTACTGATTTTTTTAACCCAACATTCTCTTAATTGTTTAATTCATATATTTTAAGAGAGAATAACCCTACCGGTACTATTTCAGTGAAGTGTCCATAAAAATCCAGGCATTCTAAGAGCCATGGAAGATAATATGGGAAAGAAGAACATAGGTTGAGACATTCCAAATGTATAATTAAAAAAAAAAATCACTCTTTAGAGCATTTAAAAACCATCAAGAACTATGTAATTAGAGGCTGACATGGCTAGCACAGAGGTCACTGATTTATCATTTAAAAAAAAAATCCATGGCAAGAGGACCAAACTCATGTAGTGTCTACAATTTTTATTCTACAAAGCAAAACCTTGCATTTACAGTTTGGGAACAAGATGAGTCCATCTTAACTCTGCCTTTATTTGCCATCTCCACAACGAAATCATCCTCTCCTCCCATCCACAGCTTATTCCGTATTTATCTTGGATGAAGTTGTTGTGGGCAAGTTTTCCCATTTAGTCCTACTTTTCCAAGTTGGTGGGTTACAAGCACTATAGATGCTGTGGCAAAGTTCTGGTCGTGCCCCGTGGGTCTTGCACTACTGGTGGATAATATCAGCCTCAGAGACTCACTGTGGTTCTATACACGACCCATTTCTCTTCACAGGAGGCAGAGTCCACAGCTTAGTGAACCACACTCATCACAGGCTAGTCCATGGTTTTTGGGGTAAAAACTCAACAGAACCTGTTCCAAGAAGGGAGACCAGGACTGTGTTGGTGTGGGGGAGAGTTTGGGAGGAACCTGGGCCCTCCCACTACTCCAGCTTCCAGACCAGGGCCCCTAAAGTAGCAGCAGTAGTCAAGGTTGTTTTTCCCTTCTGACTTGGCAGCTTTTTCCCTGGGCTACTTCCAAACAATGCCTCCAAAATGTCTCCCTCTGATGCCTATTAGCCATCTCTCAGCTCACACACAGCTTCTTCTTGTTCCTCCCTTTCTCCTTCCAGTCCATCACTCTTTGTCTTCCCCCCCTCTCCTTACCTAGGGGAGGCCTTTTAAAACAACTCCACTGGCTCTAATTAGCTGCAGGTGTTAAGTGACTTGCCTGAGGGAGCAATCTAATTAATTAGCCCCAGGTGTTTTCCTGCCTTCATTTTCGTGCAGCAGGCTCTAGTAGTTTATTCTGGAAAGAGAAAACCACTTATCCAGGGCCCTGTATACCTGCCTTCCACCAGTGTGGCAGGCTGCTGGCTTAGGTCTGTCATAATGCTTATGAGCACTAGATAATGGCATATTAAACTCATAATTTTCAAAACTTGTATTAACCCACATTCAGACTTAACCACCCCACCAGCCTGAATTCACAGTCATTGCCAGTCAACATCCGTGCTAACCTTCACTCAGAGAAATCAGCTTCCTTCTTTCCTCAGAAAGAAGTTACCTGGAATTCTCTGAGTTAATCTCTTTTTGAGATGTTTAAGAAAAAATATGTTTCTACCCATTAGTAATCGTTTCTGCCAATTAGGAACATCTTCCGTGATTGCCCATTACTTCAGACAACTCACAGACTTCATTTTCAGTGATCAAACATTCTGGCTACTACAGGCAAAGTGAACCCATTATTATATCATTAGGCTGACAGAACAGGGAGGCAATTATATTTGGGATAAACAGTAGGCTATAAGCAGAGAATCAAGAATACAAAATAGTACTTGCTGGCAAGTGATTCTTTTCCTCTACTATACTTTAATTGTGCATTTTCCAATAGTTTCCAGATGTGACTCAGCCATGCCATTGGACAATCACCTCAGAAATATAGAAAGAGCAAAAGGTGAGAGGAAGGTCAAATTAATGAGGAGAATAATAGGTTTTAAAAAAAACATTAAAAGTTAAGGAAACTTACAAGAAGTTAGATCAGTATAACAAATTAAATCAGTCACCTCTTGGCATTGAGCCATCAATTGATTATTCAATAATCTCATTACACTCTAGCAAATTGTATGTATTTTATGAAGGAGAAATCTTGGAATTATTTCAAGAAAGAAAAAACACAAAAAGGTGAGTACCTTGCCACCAGCTGGTCACCAGCAGAATAGTCAGTGCCACATTGAAAAACCAGGTCATGATGAGACGGTCTCTCCAAAGGGAGTGGAGTGAGTTGTTTCAGAGAAGGAAAAGTATCATTACTCCATTTCCATCTTAAAGACTGCTCTGTAAACATAGTGACCCATCCAGCCAGTACCTCAATAGTATTGCTGCAAGAGCCAAAGACTCGGAAGAAAGCCTGAGTTTCCTGGAGCAAGAAGCGCACTTCCAAGATCTCTGGTCTCGGCTTCAGCAAGTTTTCCTGGTTCAGAAGCTCAGCCAGGGAATGAAGCTCATAGAAGTCTGCTTCTCTTTGCAGCCTCTGATAGTCTGAAAAGTCAGTGGGTAGAGAAACCTGGAGTGTCCTCAAAAAATCTAGGATGTAATTAAACAAAGTTCCATCTCTGTCCACAAAGAATTGTCCATTCACCAGCCTGAATTCGTGGTCATTGCCATTCAACATCCGTGCTAACCTGGACTCTGGGAACTTCTGCAGGGTGGAAGCCCGTGTTGTAAATTTCAAACCTCCCACATTCAGGGTGGCCACTTCTTGACTGCTCATATTGGTGGAGACACAATCAAAGATTATAACGCTGACCTGTATCTTTCAAACCAAACTATTTCTAAAATGAAAAATCAACTGGGGACCGTAAGTACCATTCAGTGAACTTACTGCATGTTTGCAGTGAGGTGTGTAGCCACTAGTAAGGTTCCCAGGCAACAAGAGTAAATACAAGTTAGGATAGCCATTTTCAGATCCTGGTTGCTTGGGAACTTGGACTCTCGAAATAAAAAACAGCTTCCGAAGACTGTTGAAATATGGCTGACTGACAATTAACTCCAAGTTTAGAAAAACACTGACAAAAACCCAAGAACAATACTCAGAAGCAAAACATTCAGTATACGAATTTTACAGAATCATAAGGTGATTTCATTTCTATATTGCTGTGGGTGACCCCCTGCTGAATGTATTTAATGGTAAGAACTAACTGCAGTCATGCTCTGAAATGAAAACAGTTCAAAGAAGCTGAAAGTGTATTCCATTAAATGCTCCTGTTCTGAAATGCTTCAGTGATAAATGTTTGTATGAAATAAGAGATATGGTCTGTTGTATCATTTCTTTAGGTGTTCGTTATGCCATGAAACTCACTGAACTAAATTCTTCCCTGGTGCACAACGGCCACTGAGTAAGTTTACCGCAGTTGAAGATGCAATTGCCATATGGGCTGACATACCCACATTAGCTTTAATTCAACTAGTAGTATTGAGAACAGCAATGAAGTCACAGTACCACAAATTTTAGTTGAAGCTGTACAAGTCTGCCAGGAATCCTAGATACATACTCATATTGCTGACCTGCACTGATGCCCATGCTGCCATGTCATCACTTATTTTTAGATGTGCTGCCTTTAATCTAGCTAGCACATGTATGTCAACCCATGCTCCAACTACAGAGAAGAGATAAAGAGCAGTACTCACCTCAGGACTAAGGAATCTTCTAACACAAGAAAATGGCCAACATTAATGGATATGATTATACAGCAGGATTATAAGCAGCACCCCATCTCTCCAGATGTTGAAATTATGACCAACTGATGTGGAGAGCCAGAGAAGAGAAGATCCCCTCTCCACCAGCCTCACACTGTTGGAAAGATTGTGTCGTTTGAGGGACGTTCACTTCGTGACTGTTAGAAGAATAGATTTTTCATTCTTGTACCTCATAGAAAGCTATAAAACTGTTCTTACTTTGAGGGAAAGGGAGTGGAGATAACTCCCTAGTCCATCCATTCATCATATACTTTACTCTCACTTATAAGCTGCACTGTAGCCTCAATTGTGAGCGACTGTTTGTATTTCCCAACAGTGAGCTTAAATTATTTACATTAGAGACATTTTTAGAATGCAAGAGGCTTTTTAAAAAAAAAAAAAAAAAAAAAAAAACACACACCAAAATGTTATTGCACAGCACATAAAAGGGCACCTTGCAGCTTATTTTGCCCCACTCACTTCCACATGTTTCTCTTTCATGCTGCAATTTGTTCAAGACGACTGCCCTGAAGACTTTTTTATAAACCCTGTAATATCCAATTTATCTATAGTACTCTGAATATCAGAATGAGGCATCAGTGAAATTTAATATCTGGTATTTTGAAATGGCTGGCCAGTCTTAGGCAAACTTTACAGCCTACCTCTCCTGGCGATCAGGAGCATCCTTCTTAATTTCAAACAACTTCCCGTAACAACAACAACAACAACAACAACAACAAAAGGTTGATGCATTGAAGGACCAGCAGTTTTTACAATAGGACATTAAAAAAAAAAAATCACTCAGTTATATTAATATTTGACTATATATACACATTGTTAGTTTTGCCTTACATTTTGGTCAGAGTAAAGAAATGCATTATTTAAAAAAAAAAAAAAAAAAAAAAAAAAAACACACACATTTTGAAACAAGCTCTCAGAAGCAAAGGTATAGTTTTCCAAAGTTTGGTTTCACTTTCAGCATACCAGTGCTAGAGCTATATGAACAACAACTCCTCCAGAAACATTCTGAGTCTTATATGCTTCCATCAGAAGTCAGAGATTTTGAAGGGTTTTTTTAAACTGTTTTCTACACCTGAGTTCCAGTCATTTCTCGGGCATCTTAATCTGTGCTTTTATGTTGCATTTTATAATAGTTTATACTTGCACACAAATTGTGCAACATTATCCAATACTACTAGTGTATAATTTTTGCACTTTTCACTTAGAAGAAAAGCTCCATCTGTCATTTG
Organism: Pelodiscus sinensis; assembly: GCF_049634645.1. Classification (NCBI taxonomy): domain Eukaryota; kingdom Metazoa; phylum Chordata; order Testudines; family Trionychidae; genus Pelodiscus; species Pelodiscus sinensis. The sequence goes on along the minus strand of NC_134711.1, from coordinate 290,153,872 downwards.
CTCCCAATAGAACACTGCATGATCAGCTATAACCACAGTATCTGCCAGGTAGGATGACCCAATTGTAAAGAGTTGAGTTTTCCAGCACTGAAGATTGTCAAAGACAGATTCTACAAAGGTCATTCTGGTAACTCCAAGGAGAAATAAGCAAATCAGAGAAGTCACTATAAATCTGTGTGAAAAGACTGAGGGAATCTTGAAATTAAGTGTACTGTTTTCCTGAGGCAAAGAAAGCTTGTCCACATCTATTAGTTTTACACCATCCCATTGGCTGGTATCAAAGCTTTTTATTGTAGGGTTGATGACTACACTGGAACAAGGCAAAGGGGTTTCCTTAATCACTTTGATTTTTTCCCTGAACTCCTGCATCTGTTGCAGAAATATAATGGGCTCAGATACATCCTTAAAAGCTTCTGCAATGTTAAAAGCCATTCGTTGCTCTTGTAGAATGGTGTTTAATTTATTGATTTCTGGGTCATATGCCTGCATCACAGCAAGCTTCATGGTCTCAAAGTCAGACAGAATCTCATTTCTTTTCTGCTCCAGTGTGTGCTGCAGTTTATCAAAGAACTCTTTCACTTTGTCAGAATCCTTTGTCAGCATCTGGAGTGCTTTCCTCTTGCTTGTTTCCAAGGTGTCCAGCCGGGAGAGTGCATCCCCACAACGCCATGTTTCAAAGCCCTGAAACAGAGTCTCAAAAGCACGCTTCTCTTGGGAATAGGCATCTTCAATGGAGCAAAATACATGCTTTGTGTGGTCACCTCGAGTAGCACAGATACCACATATCAACTGCATATCTGTGCGGCAGAAAATGTTGAGGGGCTGCCCACTGTGTACCTTACACATAGGCATTTTGGGAGTTACTTTTATTTTGTTATACTTCTCCACTATACCTTTCAGGGAGTAGTTGACTTGTAAATTGTTGATTCCTGTAACAGGCGTCTCCTTCCGGCAGGTAGGACACTTGAAAAGGGGAGGTGGTCTCCAAACCACACTCCGGACATTTCCCTCTAGGATTCCCTCCAAACACTTCTTGCAAAAGTTGTGAGAACAAGGTAAAACCCGAGGATCATCAAACAAGCCACAACAAATGGGACAGGTGAGGTCTTCCTCTAAGAGCTCCATCACATCCTATGGAAAGAAGGGGAAAAATATTATAGGGAAAAGTAACTTCTATTTGAGACAAGCTTAGTATGGCTTGCACTGGCTGACAAAAGGCTTTTTTACCAAGGAATTTCAAGATGGGATCTTAGCTGGGCTAATATGCATATTGTGCACACGCAACCAGTTCAGCCACAAATCAGGGAACTCTACTAATTGCTTAAGTATGTTCTAGTATCTGATCAGACAAAAGTTGCTCAGTATCAAAGCAAAAATCAGATTCACAGACTTAGCAAAAACACTGAAAAGAAATGTTAACTAAACCTGACAGTGGTCTTTCATATCTGCTGAAAATGATTTGACTACTAATTCAACACGTAAGCCTTACAGCAGTGATGCAATATTCAGAGATTGATTTGATCTGTTTTGTAAAATTTCAATATGGCAAAATTAAAATTGAACCAGAAACTATTAGATTTCACTTCCACAACAAATACAGAATTGGTTTTAAAGAATATATATGCCTCAAACATTGTCACTTTTGGGCAGAAGGGGAAAGCAATATTAAAGGTGACAGAGTAAAACATTGGAATTTCCTCAAGTTTATCAGAGTTTGTTAAATATCCCTTTCAGCAGGCCAAACCCAAAGGCCATTCCGCATTTGTTTAATCTTAGTTTAAGAAATGTGGGTGCAGGGAAGAAAGCTGCCTGAATGATCTTTACCTTGCTACTGGGATATGCAGCAAAAAGATGAAATACTGTAAGAACTTGGAAGTAATTCTTAAAAACTACTGAAGTAAAAATAATGTATAATGATCCATTTTTTATTACACAATCTGTATTTCTAGAGCCAACATCTCAATATGTTTTAATTATGGCAATTTCTTTTTTGTGTGGGCATGCGATTTATCAAAAGAAAAATTTGAGACTTATCTTTTATTGCAGTAGCCCCTAAATGCCCCAGTAAGGGATCAAGCCCATTATGCTGAGCACTGAACGCATGTATCAGAAACCAGTTCTCTGGTGCAGAGATCTTACAGTTTTAGCATGTGGAATAAGATAACAGATGGATACTAAGGAGGTAAAATCCCATTTAATTGGTTTAACGGTTAAACATAGCTCTAACACTACATTTAACCGATTAAAAGGGCTTGGGGAGCAGCTCCAGCAGGGCTGGTGTGGAACTGCTGTCCACTGCAGTTGGGCTTCAGTAGCCCCTGCTACAGGCTGCTCCTGGGCATCAGTTAAGGGGGATGCTTATTGGGTAATCGTTTAACCGGTTACCTATTAACATCCCTAATGGATACCTATAGGGGTGAAAAATTAGATTTGACAGACCTGCAAACCCAATTAGTTTGAAGACAGAAGTTAAAAATACTTTGTGAAAACTAAATGAAACAATAATTCCCCCATTTTTAGCAGCATATTACCATTTAGTCATATTGGTAATGTTAGTCATAAATAATAGGCTCTCCTTAATTCTCATAAGGTGTTACCAGACAAGCTACTAGACGGTTAACACAGACAAGAAAGTGGTTTAAAAGAGAGATAGGAAGAACCCTTCAGAGGGAGACTGAGGATACCAGTAGGTACATGGAACACAGAAAGTGCATTGGAAGAAGAGGAAGAAGTGTAAGATGACCAAAAGAAAGCTTTCACCACAAGGTAGATACTGGCTGCAACAAAATAAAGAAAAACTCAGAGGGTACAATCAACCCCCAGATTCATTTGTCCAAATACCAGAGATGTGCTTATAGATAAGCAGGGTTTGAAAAAAAAAAAAAAAAACGCACTAGACTTTTATTCAGCCAGAAAACTAAACAAAAGTCAGTTATCCCAAAGCCTAAGGGAAATGCCATACTGAGGAGTCCTGCCAGCTCCATTCTCAGCCACTGGAATACCTAATAGAGTGTTGTCTCCGTATCTGATTCAAGGACTCCATTTTCACACACAATAGTACTAATATTGGCTGTTCATTAGGGATGTAAACTGTCATTTAAACAATTAATTGGTTAAATATCATGTTTAATTGGTTAGCTGCAGGCAGGGGACTGCTCCAGCCAGGCCACCAGTTAACTGGTTACCAGTAAACATCACCAGGTGAGGGTAATGCCAACCGGTTACCCCTTTACCACCCTACTGTTTATACCAAACAGTCTACCTCCCTTATTTCTGATCTTTCAGGAAGCCATTTATGACTTCTGTGAAAGCATGTGATTTTTTTTTTTTTTTTACAAAAAAAGCTTACGACCTTATTTTGCCCCTCTTCCTCAAGTGGATGCCAGTAATAGTAACATTAGAAATCTAGGAGTGTTCACATGACAGAGAGGGATATGTCTACACCAAACTGTGAACTCCAGTTTGCACTGCAATCTTCATTTTGGATTAAACATACATTTCATATTAAAGGCTTGGCACTTAAAGAATATCTTTGAGAAGCTATCAGAGCCACCGCCATCATGTCTGACTTCTGTCCCATCATCATGCAACAATGGACTGTCTACACAGAAGCCTGATGTGAAGAAGGGGCTAGAACTTCCAAGCTAGAGCATATGGGCAAAAAAGGACAGAAGCTTTATGGGTTCAGGGTGATTGTTCTTGGAGCAAGGAAGCTATCTGCATGGCAGAAGACTGGGCTGAAATATGAGAAAGTGGGAGGACTCTGCCTTGCCTGTTGATCATACCAAACTCACAGAAGAAACAAGACTGAACTAACAGGGTGGGGGAGTGCACCTTAGTTCCAGGTTCTTGTTTTTCAAAGTTATGCAACTCTTGCACTTTCTGGAAAAGAACAGCAACCCTGGTTAAGAAATTCCTTTGCAAAACCTGTATTCCACCATGCTTACATGACATACAGTAACCTCTTCAGGGACAGGAAACTCACAGCACCTATAGTAAAGTGGAACTGTGAGAGTGGGAGTAAAAACAAACAGTGGCTAAGTAGGGCTCAGGCACTGGAATCTGAGGCAGCCAGGTTTCAGAGTTCCATGCCCCAAAAATAGGTGTCAGTGACAAGAACTGCACCTGAGGTTTGCCTTAGAGCAGGCCTGGGCAAAATACGGCCTGTGGGTCGCATCCAGCCCACCAGGTCACCAGATCAGGTCTGCAGATGCAGCTGGAGACCCTAGGCAGGCTGCTCTGCACACCGCTCAGAAAAGTGGCGGGGGGGGGGGCATTTCTCTTAAAAACTGAGCCCAGAGGGGAAGGCTTCAGGTGTAACTCCCGCCACCAGCACAATCCCATTGGCTGCCTTCTGATCAGAAACTGGCCAATGGGAGCTGCCTATTTGAGTAACAGGCAGCACATGAAGCATCCCTCCCCCTCTGGCTCAGTTATTCACACAAGCACATCATGGGGGGGAGGGGCAGGCAGGGTGAGAAACTTTTTTAGCCCTGGAAGCAGGTTGGGTTGCTGGGTGGCAAGTCTCCTAGCCAGAGCCTGCCTCTGGCACCCCATCCCCTCTCTTCCTCAACCCTCTGCCCTCCCCACCACTCAACATACCCAAACCCCGTGTCCCCCTCCTGCAGCCATATCCCCTCCCAGATCTGGCATCCCAATTACCTGCCCCAGATCACAATTCCCTCCTATTCTAGGTTACAACCCAAACTCTTGCACCCCGGTCCTGTCCTGGGTCACAACTGCCTCCTTCACTGAAACTCCCTCCCAGACTGCACTCTCCTTCCTGCACCCCAATCCCTTATCCCCAAGATCCCTACTGCACCCAACCTTCATCCCAGACCCTGCATCTCCTCCATTAATATCATGGAAGAGTGTGGCCCTTGACCACTTTCCAAAATCTAGGACTGTCCTCCCATCAAAAATTATTGCCCACTCCTGCCTTAGAGACCCTGACCTAGGAACGTACCTGACTATTTCAACTCAGAGGCTGTAGCAGCATTTGATCCTGGGGTAGAATCTACTCAAAACAGATTAACACTTAAGTAGAGAAAGTAACTGGGTCACTTGTGACAACTTGTACAAAGTATGGAACAGACTGATTTGAGAATCAATGAGTTTTCCTTCAGTAAAACTAAAGTTGTATTCTCAAGGGAGCTATTCGATCTCTATAGCTTTGAAATCCAAAAGATGTTAGCTATAGAACAAAGCAAGCCTTTTAGCTTTCCATTCACAATGAAGATGTTCAAAACAAGTCCAAGTAAACACAAAACAATGGCCTAATTCCTCATCCCAAATATTCTCTCTGAAGAAAACAGAACAAATTACTCTAGTCTGTTTCTAGATGATGGCTTATCAGCTAAGTAGCAGGAAACAAGGTAAAGCAGTGATGGGCAGCCAAGGCTAGTGAGTGGGCCACATGAGTGGCCCTCTATTTCAGGTGATTGCAAGATTGAAATCAGTCATGTGCACTAACCAGGACCCAAATAAATTAATACGGGGCAGGCCAGATGTTTCAAGACAAGAAGAAATGCTTTAATCACTCATATAATATTACAAATATCATTAGCTTCAAATCATTAAAAAAGTTCACACTGTAAAACAGAGGTTGAACCTCCTTGGTCCTGCACCCTTGGGACTTCACCAGTCCCAAACAAGGGAATTTGCCAGACCAGGGGAGGACCCCTGTGACTGCCCTCCCAATCCGCCATCCCCCTCGTGACCCATGCTGCCCCTGGACTAGGGCTCCAGCCCGGCCCTGCAGCTGCCAGGCTCCAGACCCAGCCCCCTGCTGCTGGCCCAGCCAAAGCTCCAGGCCGGGGCCAGAACCGCTACTGCTGGGCTCCCTGCCATGCCAAATGTGCCTGCCTCCCCTCCCCTCCCACCCAACACAGGGCTTCAAATCACCAGCCATCCTCCCCTCCCCCCCATGTGCTCCTAGCCCAACCACCAGATCTTCCTGTTCCTGGGCTCTGTGAACCAGGAACATCCGGACCAGAGTGTCCCAGTTTAGGGAAGTACAACCTGTACCTCATACTCAGTGCCACTTCTGGTTGGATCCACAACCAGAAGGTTAGAAGTAAGGGATGTGCAGACACTTCACAATTTAGCAACTATGAATGTAAAACCCCATTTAACTGTTTAACCAATTAAATGTTTAAGCAGTTAACCCATTCAAGGGGAAGTAGGCAGGTGGGGCAGCTCCTGCCAAGGTTGGCCTGGACACAGCAAGCTCCCTGCAAGGTTGGAGCAGCCCCTTGCCTGCAGCAGGCAGGGAGCTGCTCCAGGCCCCACTGGTTAACCTTTCACATCCCTATTCACCACTGAGGTTACCATCCATTAAATCCATGCTCAACCTCTTCCCCGCCTCCTCTCCCAAGCACATCCCATTTCTGCTCCTCTCCTTCCCTCCCAGCATTTCTGGAGCACCATGAATCACTGTTTCAGGCTCTGTCCCCACTCCCTCCTCCTCTCCCAGAGCTTGAATGCTGGGAATCGGCTGATTTGCAGTGTTCAGGTCACTTTTCCCTCCCTCACAGAGCTTGAAGTGTTCAAGCTGGGGGGAGGGAGAGGAGCGGGGACAAGGCACAAATCAGTCAAAAGTGCTGGGAGGGAAGGAGAGGAGAAGGTAAATGCAGGTCCCCAGTGTGTGAGAGAAGAAAGCAAAAAGGATGCTGGGCATGGAACCCTGACTGGCTGCATGAGGCCTGAAGGTTCTCACCACTGGAGCAAAGTGAAAGATGAGGCAATGCAGGCTGCACTTGACCCAACTGAGTACAGCACCCACATTTTCACTTACTTATTTTAAAACTAGATTTCTCCAAACAGGACCATTTTTACTGATTAAAATTCATACTTCTCATGACACAAAGTTAGTAAATAAAAAGATGCTTGAGTTACTTGAACCGCAGACCAGACATTTTTTTAACACCTGAATTGTAGGAACAGGTTTTGCTCAGGAAGTTGAAAGATAGCTGAACATAAAGTAACCAAACTTCATATAAAAAGGGGAGTTTACAACAGAAATTCCTAACATAGCATCAGTCCAAAAGATTTTTTAGAAAGCTGTAAGTGCCTAAAACTAAGGATTTATTATGACATGCCTTTACAACTGTGAATATAAAGCTTTGTACCACAGCATCATAATCCACAGAAGAGTCATGACAAAGGGACAGCATAAAGGCATACTCTCCAATCACTATCAATATCTCAATCTTTACCTGCTTCTAGGATAACAGCATGTAGTCACTAGGGTACTCACAGAAACTGATGAGGTCAACAGGGGAGAAGGGATGGATGGGTGCAAGATTGCTTTCTCTCCTGTGCATTGGTTTCTAAAGTAACCAGTCTTCTCTTGACTTGAGAGGATTTAAACAAACTAAACAAAAAAAAAATCCAAAGAATTCAGTACCCCTGATATTAACTTAAAGTAAGGATTTCCCATTCCTCTTTCCTTAGACACATGGATCCAAGAAAGGAAGGCTAATAAGCCCAGCAATCTTGATCTTTTAGAATTTTGTCCTGCTATCACCATAATTTGGAATTGGTTAACTATTTAGTTCCCTCAACACTATCATCTACATTTCAGTCGAAGGTCAGCTTACAGTAAATAATTCCAGTTATTTAAATAACATAGCTGGCTGGAGTCAATGTACTTTAAGTAGAGATCTGGTGCAGTCCTCACAGCAGGAGGTCGACAGGAGAAATGCTCCCATCAACGTCCCTTACTCCTTGCAACCGCAAAGAGTACCATCACTAATGGGGGCACCCTCAACCACCCACTTCTTAAGATAGGCTATGTCTACACTGGCAGCTTCTTGCGCAAGAACTCTTTTGTGGAAGAGTTCTTGTGCAAAAACTCTTCCACAATAGAGCATCTACACTGCCATGTGCTTTTGCGCAAGAGTATCCATGACAGTGTAGACGCTCTCTTGTGCAAGAAAGCTCTGATGGCCATTTTAACCATAGGGGCTTCTTGCGCAAGACATTCATGTTGCCTGTCTACACTGGCCTCTTCTGGAAGAGCTCTTGCGCAAGAGAGCTTATTCCTTGTGGGGAGAGGAATAACTCTTCCGGAAGAAGCCCTGTTTTACAATGCTGTACTGGAAGAACGCTCGTGCAATGTAGACAGCCGGCAAATTTTTGTGGAAGAACGGCTGTTCTTGCGCAAGAAGCTGCCAGTGTAGACGTAGCCCACCTGTTTGGCCCAAGAAATATGCAGATGAGGCAAAGCGTGGAATATCGCCACACCTCATTTGCATAATTAATGAGGCTCTGTTTTTGCGCAAAAAACCCCTCTTGCGCAAGAGCCGTTCTGCATTTTTTCAGGAAGAACGGCTCTTGTGCAAGAGGGAGGTTTTGCACAAAAACAGAGCCTCATTAATTATACAAATGAGGTGCTGCGATATTCCACGCTTTGCTTCATTTGCATATTTCTTGCGTCAAATGGGTGCAGTGTAGACATAACCTTTACGTTTTTCCTGTTACAGACTAACTCGGCTACCCCTCTAAAACAATTATTTCTAATGTACCACGGAAAACAGAGAACCACCAATTTTTGCACCTTGAACCATTTCATAGAATCATAGGGCTGGAAGAGACCTCAGGAGGTCATCAAGGCAGGACCAATCCCAACTAAATGAACCCAGCCAGGGCTTTGTCAAGCTGAGACTTAAAAACCTCTAGGGAGGGAGATTCCACCACCTCCCTAGGTAACCCATTCCAGTGCTTCACCACCCTCCTAGTGAAATAGTTTTTCCTAATAGCCAACCTAGACAACCCCGCACTGTAACTTGAGACTATTGCTCCTTGTTCTGCCATCTGTCGCTACGGAGAACAGCCTTTCTCCATCTTTGGAACGTCCCTTCAGGAAGTTGAAGGCTGCTATCAAATCCCCCCTCACTCTTCTCTTCTGCAGACTAAACAAACCCAAATCCCTCAGTCTCTCCTCCTAGTTCATGCACTTCAGCCCCCTACTCATTTTGGTTGCCTGCCCCTGGACCCTCTCCAATGCATCCACGACCTTTCTATAGTGGGAGGCCCAGACTTGGACACAATATTACTTGCAACTTCTAGAAATGGGGATGAATCTGAATCCTGGAATCCGGATGCCAACCCGCACACCGGTGGGAAATTGGCAAGTGTTCTGAACTTGCATTTTAAGCAACTCTAGAAAGCCTGTTGTGGCCTGTGGCGCTACCGCTCTGCTACCGTAAAGCTCGGGGCGCAGTCCAGGTGGATGAACCGGGCAATTGCCGTAGCTTCTCCACAGTAGTATCTGACCTGTGCTGTAAGGTGCCTGCAGCAGCCTCCCCACAGCCCCGCCGGAGCACGCCCCTTTCAGCGGGCGGCGAGAGGCAGCCTGGCCGCTCCAGCTCCACGCCTGCAGCCGCGGTTCTCGGGCAGGGCGAGCGCGGCGGTTCCCCACCCAGCCAGGGAGAGGGGCCGCAGGCGAGCTGAGCCAGCCCCGCCCGCCCAGCTGCGTGCGAGGCCGCGGCGCCCCGGAGCTGGCAGCCAGAGGCCGCTGGAAGCAGGAGACTCAGGCCCGGCCTAGGCGGAGCCCAGCGCAGCGCCCGCCAACGCGTCTCACCTGCGGGTCCGCTGCCCTCCTGCGCCAGGCCGGGCGCAACGCGCGGCTGGAGCCCGCCACCTAGCCGGGCACTGATGCCGAGCCTGGGCGCCGGCGCAAGCACCTCCCCTTTCCACGGACACCGGGAAGGAGGGGCCAAGGCCCGGCTTTGTATCCTCCCCGCCCGCGGCCTCGGCTTGCCCGGGCGCCCTGCCACTGCTGGAGAAGTGGGGCTGCGCTGCGCTGCGCATCTGGTTCAGGGGTGGGCCCGGTGACTCGTTTGGGAAGGGTGAGGACTCGGTGACATAAACTCGGGATCTGCGTCCTCTTCACAGAAGCCTCTGGGCGTCGGGAGCCCCCTCTGGAGCAGGGCATTGGGGCTTGTTTCCACTGGGGAAAGGTGCAAACAGTTTGCCTTTGGGGGCCTCAGCTCCCCCATCGTAAAGCAGGCACTGGTGTTGGCCTATGTGTATAGCATGGTGGCAAGTGTGATGAGAGGTTAGCAATGTATTTTCAATTACCCCCATTGCTGCTAATCAGCTGAGCCAGTGAGTTCCCAGTGGGAATTTTTTTAAAAAAAAAATCCTCAATTTATTGCATGGCTTTAACTTGGCAGTTTCTTCATCTGTTTAAACTGGAGTATTAATAGTGTTGTAAAACTAAATGTATTAATGAGTTAATAAGACAGGGTTTTTAAAATACCTTAGAAGCAAGAGAGAGAGAGAGACACAGGCAAATGTAGAGTCTCTACTTGGCAAGGAAGAATAGATATAACTTGATTTTAGTAAGGCTTTACATACAGTCCCACCTGATATTTTCATAAGAAAACTCAGAAAGTGTGATTTAGATAAATTTACTATAAAGTGAGTGCACAAATGGTTGACAAATTATACTCAGAGAATATTTATCAATAGTTTGCTGCCATATGGGGAGAATATTTCTAACTGAGCTGGCAAAAATATGGCCTGTGGGCTGAATCCAGCCCACCAAGCCACCCTAGATCCCTTTCTGCAATACCCACCTGGCCAGGGGCATCAAAGGGTTCCTTGGGAATGGTGGTAGGCATGAGGGGGTGCAGAGGGAGTGCTGAGGTTGGCCATGGCTCCAACGGGGCTAGCAAGGCTGTCCTAGTGCCACAAGCTCTATTCTTTCTGCCTGCAGCTTTAAACTCTGCAGGAGAAGGGGAGCATTAGAGTTGTCAGGTGTGTGGCCAGAGTGGCCACAAGAGAGCTGTGAGAGGCCCCTGGAGGCCAATTATTTCAAAATAGCAGCATCTGAGTGTCCACATGAATGTTATTTTGAAATAACAATTTCAAAATAAGCATTATTCCTTATAAAAGCGGGAGTTATTTCAAAATAACCAGTCCGTTATTTTGAAATAATGGGCTTGGTACTGTGGACACTGCTTGTTATTTCGAAATAAGCTCTGGCCCCATATTGGAAGTGCTGTGGTGTTCACAAGAAAAACCAGAGCACACAGCATAAGTTTAGTGTCCCGCGAGGGGGTAGGCAGTGGAAAGTGGTGTGTGAGACGTGGCTATAGAGAGGAGCTTCTTTAAGCATATATCCCAGCTAGCTTCAGCAAGCAGCTACAGGAAGCGTCCGCCCTCCTGGTGCACTCCCCAGAATGCTTCTGGGGACTTTAAGTCCGATTCAGGCTCCAATCAGTGTGGACGCACTATTTCAAAATAATTCTGCACTATATTGATGCTGCCTTGTAGTGCGGACACACTATTTTGGAATAGTTATTTCAAAATAAGTTATTTAAAAATAATTTCCTAGTGCAGTCATGCCCTCAGTCTTCTCTTTTTCAAAGTAAACAAACCCATTTCTTTCAGTCTTCTCTCACAGGTCATGTTCTCTAGACCTTTAATTATTTTTGATGCCCTTCTCTGGACCTTCTCCAATTTCTCCACATCTTTCCTAAAATGTGGTACTCAGAAGTGGACACAATACTCTGGCTGAGGCGTAATCAGCCCATATTAGAGTGGAAGATTTACTTCTCTTATCTTGCTCACAACACTCTTGTTAATGCATCTCAGAATGTTTGCTTTTTTTGCAATGGAGTCATGCTGTTGACTCATTTATCTTGTGGTCTACTATGACCTCTAGATGCCTTTCTGCAGAACTTCTTAGACAGTCAGTTCTTGTATGTGTGAAAATGATTTTAGCTCCCTGAGTGGAGTACTTTGCATTTGTCCTTATTGAACTTCATCCCATTTACCTTAAACTATTTCTCTGGTTTGTCCAGATCATTTTGAATTATGACCCTATCCTCTAAAGCACTTGCAGCTCCTCCCAGCTTGGTATCATCTGCAAATTTTATAAGCATATTCTTTATGCCATCATCTGAATCATTGATGAAGATATTGAACAGAACCAGTCCTAAAACTGAGCACCTTCTGATAGTGCATTAAGCGATGACTAATACCTGTCGTATAGTTTGTTTCCCTTTTCTACGCCCTACCACAGATACTCCTGTGATCTCTTTCTTCCAAAACCCTGCCCCACGCTACATTGCAAGTATATTATTTTCAGTGCCCTGGGGCCCTCCACACCAGCTGAGCTTAGAGCAAGATTTGCTGCTAAATTCAGATTCATTCTCAACCCATGGTGTCAAAAAAGAGAGGTTTTACTCCTCATATTGGTGGTTTGTTTTTTGTTTTGTTTTTTTGTAAAGAGCAAGGAAGGAATTCACCACTGTACTGTGTCCACACTATTCCACATATTCCAATGCAAAATGGCTGAAGAGTCATCATAAGGCCTCCTCAGGGAGGAGGCATGCTACGTACATTTGGCAACAAGCTAACGACAGCCGGGTATGTGGGAGGAGAGGAGTGATGGCTGCAGCATTCCTACATCCCAGTTATTCTCTGGTTTCTGCTTCTTTGCTGCCTGCCAAGTACTGAAAGCATATTTCTGCTTGTAGCTTCAGGCTCATTTCACTGCTCCTCCATTCCTGCAGAGTACTCTGCACTGGCATAGTGATGAATACAACATAATTTCAAACCTTTGGCTTTGTTTGGTGGCTTTTCTCAAACCTTAAGAACTGTCACCAGTGTCCACTCGGGTTATGTAGTCTTGGATTTAATTCTGGATGTTCGTTTTCTGTCAAGTAGTTTTAGGGTCCATTAGATATTGAACTGGACGACAGCAGATTCCTTTAATTTGCTTGACTAACATTTATACAGTATAACCACTTTATGCTCATGGTGCAAATAACCAACCATTGCCGGGAGTATCTCCATTTTCTTGGCAGTTTAAAATCTTCAGCAAAGCATAAGCCTTTGCTAATAGAATAGGGAGCAAGATACCATTTGTTACCCCAGAAGTGTCAATGCTCCAGGGTGGGGATTGCACTATTAGGGATGTAATAGTGTAGTCGATTAACCAATAAGAAAAATCTCATAGATTAATGCTATAGACTATATGCATTCTCCCCTTCCCCTTCACCTTCCCCCCCCCCCAAACCAGTACATTTTTTAGCAGGTTGGCCAGTAGCCCGGCTCAGTTCTGGCTCATGCTGGGTGCAGGACCTACCCCCTCTGTGGCTCTGCATTTAAAGCGTATTGGGAGCTGGGAAGGCAGGCAGCCTGGTTCAGTTCCAGTTCGCGCCTTGCCCCTGAGCTCAGACCGCTTCCCCCGCGCAGACAGGGGCTGCTGCCATCCCACACTGCTGCCTCTTTTTCAGAGGCAGCAGCACAGGATGACAAGCAGCTGGTCCACAAGAGGATCTGGTTTTTAAACTGTCTCCCGTCACGGAACTAGGTCCTGCCTGGCACCTTGCGTTACTGTCGGCTCCGCCCCCAGGAACTATAGAATAGTTGACTAACCGATAAGAATTCATGAGGTTACTTGACTATTCAATTAACTGATATTTAACAGTTATTATGAAGTCACTTCAGTCACTATGCAGCCACTCAATGCCTATACTTCACCCCTCCAAAGTCACAAAAAACAAGCAGCTCTGCCTGAGCTAAATTTGAAGCATGAACCTCCATTTGCCCTTATTTCTTTCTCCGCAGTTTATTTCTGGGCATCAGGAAGAAACTCCTTCTCTGCCCCCCCCCCCCCCATTGCAAAATATTGATGAAAGTACTGCTTTGCAAAATATGATTATAGCTTTTAGATTTCCTGATGTGATACTTCAAGTCTATGGCCCAAAAGCAAAAGTGGGAGAGACTTACATCTTATTTGTATCTGAGACATTTATAGAACTCTAATTTCCACTGTTTCTTCATTCTGCTGAATCAGACTCTGAGTATTGTGTATGGGCTTTTTGCAGCCCAAGAGCTTCTTTGGTGCTACATAGCTAGGGAGGCTCCTCTTGGAGTATGCATCTGAAGTTTCTTTCATTCCATTCCTACATGGAGGCTTTTACATAAAGATAATTTTGGCCAGGTATAGTGATCAGACTCATGAGAATTATATTGGTATATCCCCATATGCTCTAATCATTCAATAAATGTGTTCTTTCCTAGTGGACTAATTGAACTACAAAACTCAATCAGGGCTTATTAAACTGAACATTCCCTTACCCCCTCAAAAAAAGCTCATAATCACAGTTGGAAGGGGAGGAGGGAGCCCCACTTTTGGTTGAGGGAAGCCACCAACTATATGATAGGAGACATGGGGCTGTAAGGCCTTATTATTGTAGAGAATAGTGGTGATCCTTCTCCTTTTTGGGAGCGCTCTCAGGCTATGTCTACACTATAGCCTTTTTGCAGAAAAACATATGCAAATGCGGCTGTGTGGAATATCACCGCACCTCATTTGCATAATTAATAAGCACCCTTTTTGCACAAGAGGCTTTTGCACAAAAATGGGCACTCAATTATGCAAATGAGGCATGGTGATAGTCCACATTTAGCCTCATTTGCATATGTTTTTCCACAAAAAGACTGTAGTGTAGGCATAGCCTCAGCTAGTTTCAATCCATATAACAGTACTCAGACCCAAACCAAAATGAATTTATTCATGAGTTAGAAACACTGCATCAAAAGTTTTACTAAAATCAATGTGCTTTATTTCCTGCATTCTCTTCGTTCATGCATCATTTATTCACTGCAGTCACTTAATTTGTTGGACTCATGGGTCTTCACGTTAAGGATTACTCACATGAGTAAAGCGTGCAGGACTGGACTCCAAATTTGTATTTTTATCAGAAGCTATCTAACTTATCTGTGATGCTTTGTTCTGGTCCTCTGATTCTACAGGGTGGGAATTCAAAAGCTCTTAGTCTTGACCTAAATCTTCTCCCATCAATAGTTGGTGTTAATTCAGTGGAGCTGACTAGATCTATATGGGCACTGACCTTTCCCCTTCTATTTGATCTATTATTTCGGGGAAGAATAGTCCTGAACTTAATCTTATCACTTACCAGATTGATCCTGGCTATGGCAATCTTCTTTTCTTTGTTGTACTTTAGTGCTACATTTGTTTTTCTCTGACTATTTGCCATCTCCTGAGTTCTCCGTAGCTTTAAAAAAATTATTATATGTGGTTCAGTAAATGTATTTAGCTCATTTCCTCAGCACCTTACATGGCATGGCATTGATACTCACTAATTTGTAAATGTTCTCATTTCCTAGCATTCCCTTGACTGTTCTTCATTGATAGCTATTCTTACAAGGTATTCATCAATTTTTAATTCACCAAATCTCTTATCTTTATCTTTTATATTAAAGACAAATTTATAGGCAACTCTGACATTTAAGATTTCATCACTAATTGTAGATGAACCGTCTAGAATTTTTCCCTGATATTTTTATAAAGGCCCTTTTTAGATCCCTGAACTCCTTTGGCTGGCATTCATTTTTTCTTTCTGCTACCCTCTGGCTGGATCCACTTACACAAACAGAAAGAATTCTACATGGGCTGGACTTCCTTGATGGCACTGAAGTGAGAATTGGCCTCCTGCAGTATCTTGTCTTCATTGTGATCTTATGAAATTTCTCTGTGGTTTCTCCACAAGGTCTTCTCTCTGCTAAGTTTTAGGGCTGGGACCTGTGGTCAGGGATTGAGGCAAAGGACCAGACAGTATAATTTCCCGATCAGTCCCAGGATTTCAGTGTGGAAATGTATTGACTTCCTAGTCAACGGTGCTCAAAGCATTCTCTCCTGTGAGACTAACAGGAAAGCTCAGCTAACAGTAGCAGGACTCCTGCTAGAGCCTTTCTGTCAGATGAGGTGACCAGCAGAGCAGAATGTAGTGCCATCCATACATGCAATGTTGTTGTAGCCCACATGGAGTTACACAACTGATAGGCCTTGAATCCTGTTCATTCTGCAGTTCCACAAGCCTGTCTCACTAGAAGGGCTTCTGTTCTGAAAATGCTGTGAAACCTCATACACTAAAAACCTGGCAGATCCTAAGGGCTATTCAGGAAGCCAGAACCAATCAAACACCTCCTTGCAGTCTCTGACAGCCCGATCTCTGAATCCCTGGCAATAAAGCATCCTAGGAGTCATGCTACCAGCAACTCATTTGTCACAAGTCTCAGAGGGGTAGCCGTGTTAGCCTAGATCTACACAAACATCCTGTGGCACCTTAAAAGCTAACATTTATTTGGGTATAAGCTTTTGTGGGTAAAAACCACTGAGTCAGATGCATCTGATGAAGTGGTTATTACCCATGAAAGCTTATGCCCCAATAAGTCCATTAGTTTTTAAAGTGCCAAAAAGACTCCTTGTCATTTATCACAGTTATCCCCAGGACTCCTAGGAGAAAACTCCAGAAGACAATGTAGCCTAGGGCTATAAATCTTATTAGGAAATTCTCAAGTTGACAAGGTATATCATCCCCTGCCCCCATCTTGCCTTTTTCACTTACCTTCTTAGCACACCCCAACTTGTACAGAATCTCATATGGGGTGCAGATGATGGAAGAGGGGAATGATTCAGTGAACACAGCTGGGAAGAGAGCCAAACACAAATGGTCTCCTCCATGTTCTGATCTAGGGGGGATGATCTATTCTGAGCCATGCTATGAAGTTGCTGATAGGGTCCTAAATATAAAAGTAAACTCCTAACAGATGCCGTGCTGATGGCACCACACTAGCACCAAGATTACAAGACAACCACATTTAGAAAAAGATTCACGATGAATAACTCTATCTATCTGTAACACCGTACACATGTATAAACCTTACACATATACATATCTTGTATTTGACAAAGTAGTTTTTAAGGCACATCTGAACATTGTTAGTACCCCACAAGAGCTGATTTATGGGAGAGGGAGAGTAAAGAGAGCAATTTCTCACAATCATTCCATGAAAGCTAGACGGCATCGTGGGAATACTATCAACTGAAGATGGAACCATTAATCACTGATTGAAGTGATGATCAGTAAGTAGCCTACACTCAGGCACCCCCATAGGGCCTTATAAGAACCCTGTAAGTAGCCACTCACCTCAATTTCCCCTTTCAAGTGGCTTCTTGAAATAAACTCCACACAAGTTTTCATGAGTCAAACAACAACAGCCCTCCTCATGGTCTGATTTTATTCATATGTTTACAAATAAACACAAAAGTTTTCCATCCCAGTCTTAAATAGGCAGCAGCCCCTCCTCTCTGCCAACCAGCTGGTTCACTCTTTCCCCATCCCCCAGCAGCTTTCAAGCTTTTTTAAGAGTCCCCATACCTCTTTAAAAAAAAAAAGGGGGGGGACAAATCAGGTCATCCCTGCTCAGGTGTAACAACTGAGTAAATGGGGTAAGCCTGCTCCTGACACCTAACCCTTAAGGGGAAAGCCATCCTGTTAAAGTGACCAACTGCAGTTTTTGGATCACAAATTCTGAGATTGAACCAACCTCTGCTAGGCCTGTGTGTATTTAAATAGTGGTATGATCTGTAGTTTTACATACTGTTACTCCTTGGCTTAAGCAGTTAGCCAGTGTTTGGTGTCATGACTGGTTGTTTCCACTGGGAAGAGAAACTATTAATATGATTTATAATAATATATATTTCTTTATATATAAATAGGTTGCACCAAAAACATACACCAAGTCAAGCGCTGCTGTCTGCTATGGCTCTCTGGGTCCTTTCTGGTTCTGACACCTTCACAAACATAGATATAACCCATGTCCCAGTGCCTGCCTTTGCAATCAATCCCCAGAGATGGCACTTCTCCCTGAGTTAAGTTCTTGCTCAGGCCTTCCCATGTGGCCCTAGTGCCCTACTCAGTGACTTCTGTTGTTTCAGTGACCTTACTCCCCAAAAGAATTTAATTGCTTCTTCCATTTAATCTGAGTGAAGGGTGACTGGAAAGCCCATCATCTTTAATGAGGTCTGTGATTGCCTAAAGAATAGAGATCAAAGAGAAGCTTGCTGGTAAACATTGACATTTTCCAGCATAACAGTATCTATGGATCTGATTATATTCTCATTAACTTCAGCTGGGACAGAATTAGATGGACCTACTCAATAGATAGAGCTACGCTTCACTACCAGACTTTTTATAACAGCTATGGACCTGTCACTTATTGGTTAGCCCTACAGTAAGTTAGCAAGCCAGAAGTGACTCCTACACTAAATACCACAAACTGCAACAAAATTAATTTTATATACAAATTTACAAATGTCAAATTATCTATAAAATAAATAATATAAAAGGTAACCTCCCAAAGGTACAGTAAAATCTGGATTGATAAAATAACTCAGCCCCAAATTTCCTTGGGCACCTTGCCTATGCTTTCATCAGGAACGCTGCTGTATCATCAATACGCAGCCCTGACTCTGCCAATACTATCTCGGAACCAGAGGTCCGGTCCAACATCCACTGAAGCCAATGGAAGCACTTTCGTTTCAGCACACATGCCTTAATTTTTCCACTGTCTTGTACCTTGTGTAGCCATTTACACCTGTGCAAAGTGGTTGTAAAATGTTAAATTAAATTAACAGCATTTTATAGCCATTTTTCACTGACTATGCACAGCTGTGAATGGCTGCACAAGGCTCAAGGCTGTAGTGAATTGGGTACACATCGCTGTTGTTGCTAACAGGATTCTAGCGCAATTTACATGACCAGTGTAAATAGAGATTATTTTAATTTTGCTACAAACTGTCTTCCCACAAGGTGATATATGGGGTCCCTCTCTGCTATGAATTCAGCAATATCAGGGGATCTCATTAAAACACATAAGTAGTCCCCTCCAGGGTGCCATTAGGCAATGTTGATGAGACCCAGCTGTGTTTTAAGAATTCAGCTCTTTACTACAAAACGGAACGAGTCAGTGGGCAACTTCCTTTTAAGTGGGATCCCCAATGTTGCTATTTTTGTAGCATTATTGTATCCCATAGTTCCAACATGGTTCTCAGACAAAAGTTCCCTGTTGATACGACACAGTAAAATAATATTAAAACCCTGTTAGCAAAAATCATGTTTAAACATGTTAAGCCTTGTCCTGCTCTCAGTGCAGGCAGAGCTTAAATAATTGGCCTCCCCCATTGAAGAGAAATGCACGTTCCTGACCTACATCTGGAAAAACAACTGAATTAACCCTCTCATTGTCAATCACCTACAATTAAACACAGTTTATTTTACAAGTGTGATTATTTATGCATAGTGCTAGTGACCTTGTGCACTCCCAGTCTCTGAATGTCAACTGTATACAAATCAACTACCTGTGATATTGACAATTGCATTTACAGATATGTTGCTTGGCTGTTGGGATTTCTTCCCTTGCCCTTAAGAGAAGCACACAAATCAACTTTTTTCCCTACCAGTTTTTGCTTCCTCTTGACCAGCATTTTATTTTGTTATTTCTCAGGTGCTGGCGTCTCAAGGACTTAGACACATGGTTGCATATTTACATAAGCATTTCCATTGTGACATCAAGACTTTGGCAGGATGTCACTATGCTCATATGTCAACACTGCTGTTTCCCCCAAAGGGCTCTGTGGTGCCTTAATTTGCAAGACATGCTCCCAATGTGTTGGCAGGCCTATGGCGGGAGGAAAAGGGGGGCAGGAGAGTCATTTGTCCTGGGCCTCAGGAGACAAAGGGGCCTCAAATTTTGACATTTTTCTACCAAATCATTTCTATTTATTACACACCTTGTAGTTATAACAGAGACAACAAAAGAAACTCTTTATGCTGGCAAAAAAAATGATTTAAATCATTGTGGGACCTCGGGCCTTCACCAATTTTTCGGTCACATCCAAGTTTTCATCTGCGTGACTGGAGACTGGATTAGCTTCTGTGATTAATGATTCTACGATATGAAATGCTGTTTACAGTCTTTGCTTAGTTTAAAGGTTTTGAAAGTCATAATTAATTCTGTTACTCTAAAGTGATTTTGCTTGGTTTGAGGGTGGGTTTAACTTTTAAATTAGGTGTTTATCTCTGCATAGGAGATTTCTGTATTCCTATTTTTTCTTATGTGTCTTAGTATAAAATACCCATATCAGGCTCAGCAGTAAGCTACCTCTCCATTCAGTTTCAGATTCACCTTTAAAGGCTTTTTTTGTGATAAACTTTTAATTCTAGTTGTTTAATAAACTTTATATCTAATCTGGCAATCACCTCATGTTCATATTCATAATAATGCACCAGTTATTAGAGCAATTTAATAATGGGAACATGTTAGCAGACAAAATTTCAAGACTTTGAAATAAGGCTATAAGGGCCATAGTAAATAACACCCCCAAATAGTTTTTATATAATATTAATTGCAAAGTATATACAATTAAAATTTTCTATAACCAATAGCCTTTAGCAAATTAATTTATTGAATGTTACTGTGTTTTAAAAGAACCCCTTTATGAAAATGAAGCAAAGATTTGAAAGTGGTGTAAGTAAGAGACGACGAAAACAACAGAGTGAAGCAGCAGTTAAGAGTTTAAAGCCAATAGCATCATTTCTCGTAGAAAAGATGCCTCAGCCGTTAGACGGTGACCATAATTTCAGTGACACTTCCAGCTCTGATTATGAAAACTTTGTATCCACAAATGACATTCCAATGCCACAGCCTCAAAATGAGGAGGTCATTAATCAAAACACAGAAATGCCAATCGTAGCAATACATGCTGAATCTACACTTAATTTAAAGACTATGCAGGCAGAAAATGAGGACCTCGGAGATGCTGCACAGCAAGAGCTAGAACTTATGATTTGCACAAGATACAGTGTAACAGTGACATCAGAACCTAATATTGGACATCTTGATAAGAACAATGTTGCTCAAATACTGTCGTTTCTCAAAGTTAGTTGTTTTCAGATTCCATGTAATTACTGAAAGATGTTGAAAATCATGTTTTTCCCAGTCATCTGCTGACAAAAACTCGTCCAAATGGAGAGAGCTCCAGCAGAGACTGGCTCTGCTAGAGCAGGGAAAAGCAGGCTCTGTACTGTGAACCCTACTTCGTTTTTAACAGTAATATATCAACTGCATCAGTACTGTCTAATCCATCTGGTTGGAGCATCAGTAGAGGTTGGAGGAAGTTGAAACACCAAATACCTGCACATGAAACTTCAGTATCGCATAAAAATATATGGAAATCAGCTAGAGAGCAGCACCATCTGACAGTTCAATTGAAAACTTACTCCTGAGTTAAATAAACGCAGAAACTGATAACTGGAAAAAACTCCTTGAGCGCATATTTAATGTCATTCTTTTTCTTTCTGAACGGAGATTGGCTTTGCCTGGTTCCAGTCAACATATCGGTGACCATATAAAAGGAAACTTTCTTGGTATACTTGAGCTTCTTATCAAGTATGACCCACTTTTATCAGGCAATGTTAAGCATGTTCACTAATCACAAGAGTCCATTATCTGTCTACTAAAATATAAAACAAGCTTACCGAGCTATGTAGGACCTTTGTGCAAACAACAATTCTTGAAGAGATAAGACTTGCAAAGTAGTTTTCGATTATTATTGATGCAACTCCAGACTCTTCTCTTAAGGTATGTCTACATAGAAAAGTTATTTCGAAATAACTTTCCTAGCATCTACACAGCCAAACCGATATTTCAAAATTAAATTGAAATAACGGAGTGCTTATTTCAAATTTGGTAAACCTCATTCCATGAGGAATAACGCCAAATTTGAAATAGCTAAATTGAAATAAGCACTGTGTAGATGCTGATTTTGAAATACGGGGCCTCCAGCCCTTCCCAGGGTGCCCTAGTGGCCACTCTGGGCACAACCAGGAATACTCTTCTGCTCCGCCCCCCAGCCCCGGAGCTCTTAAAGTGGTAGACTCTGGCCAGAGTGCCTGTGCCAGCTGCAAGCCTGTCAGCACAGAGCCAGCAGTCCATGCACCTGGCCCAGCATGAGCCAGCAACCCAGTGGCACCCAGTATTCCACCGCTCCCCAGGAGCAGGCTGGCAGCTCCCAGGAGTCTTCCAGGGGCCACAAAAGGCAGGCACCTTCCAGGTCTAGTGCGGAGATCGTGGACCACATTGAGGTTTGGGAGGAAGACTCCAATGTCCATGATCTCTGCACTAGACACAGGAACGCAGCCGTCTACAGGCACATGGCTGACAGCCTGGCCACCAAAGGCCACATGCGCACCCAGAAGCAGGTGCACATGAAAATAAAAGAGCTGCAGCAGGCCTATGCCAGGGCCTCAGGGGGCAGCTCCCAACCAGGAGCTGACCTGGACCTCTACCCCTATTATGATGACCTGGACCGCATCCTGGGGGGGTCAGATGATCTGTGCCCCCCAGGTGGTCATCGACCCTTGGGCAGAGGGCCCTGCCCATAACACAGAGAAGGAGGATTGCCAGGAGCTGCAGGAGCCTGGAAGGAGCATGCACCGCAACCAGGACCCCCAAGCCGTCCCAGCAAGCCTGTTGCCGGTGTCATCCGAGGCCAGGGAGGCCTCAACATGTGAGTGCCATCACTGTCCCCTTATGTGCGGGGGGAGGGGAAGAGGGAGACCAGGGACTGCATGTGTGGGCCTTGCTGACCACAGAGCACACAGCAACCTCTGCATGTGCTGTGCCACCCTAGGCATGTGGCCCCCGCCTGGCTGCCACACAGGAGCCCTGAACTGTTACCCACACGTGAGTATGTATGAAGGCACATGACATGCTCCTGACCCCAGGGAGGGACACTGCACGATGCCCTCCCTCCACGAGCCCCCTCTATGTAGAGGCAGGGCACATCTCCCTTCCCCCCCCCTCCCACTAGATACAGCACAGTGAAATAAGTGCAATAAGTGCACTCCTGGGCCAGCTCACACTCCCGGGGATAGCAGGACATGATGAACATGGCCTGTGTGCAAGCACATTGGCTCGAATGGTGCGGAGACCTGCTGTCCTTGCCGTGCAAGGGGGGCTGGACTTCACCCACTGTGTCCCCAGGGAGAACTAACCACTTCTCTTGTTTCTCCACAGCCACAGCAGCTGCAAGTGCAGGGCGCACCACCCCGCCCAGGACATCCTCCTACACCCGGGCCAGCAGGCTGACCCGTAACCAGGAGGAGCATCAGCGGCAGTACCTGGGGATCCTGCGAGGCCAGCACCACACCCTTGGCCACTGGGTGCATGAAGACCTGCAGCTGTGGCAGGAGAACTGGTGGGAGCTGCTTGCCCAGGGCTGTGCCATCTCCAACCACCTGCAGACCGTGGTGCAGAGATTGCTGCCTCCTGCCACTCCAGCCCCAGCTGCCACCCTAGCTGCCACTCCTCTTCCCACTCCTGCTCCCCCTCCCTCTTCTTCCTCCCCCCCTCTACCCACCCCACCCTTCATACCCATGCTTCCCCTGGGATGCCGAGGACCCTGCACCCGCAGTGCTGGGAGACAGGTGGACCAGCAAGACCCCCAACCCTGAGCTTCTCCTCCCCCTTCCTCCTCTCACCTCCCCCTTCCAGCTTTCTCCTCCCAGATTTACCACTTCCCTCTCGTCTCCCCTCTCCCGCCCTCATTCCCTCCCCACCCCAGTTTTTGCCAACACATAGGTCTTTCTTTAATGGGAAGGGGGGTTAGGGTGGGGTCAGTGAAGGGATGTGTGGGTGAAATGAGGCACAAGCCCCCAGTGGGACACACCATGGAGATTTTAGTCCTCCTCCGGGTGGAAGGTCTCTCGCAGGGCCTCCCAGCTACGGACAGCCCCCTGATGGACCTCCCAGCTGGCAGCCGTGCAGGGCTGTGCATACAGGCCTCTGCCATCCAGCTCAGCAGGAAAGCCTCCCCCTTCCTTTCGCACAAATTATGGAGCACACAACACGCTGCCACCACGTGTGGAATATTCCGCTCAGATAGGTCCAGGCAGGTGAGGAGGCATCTATAACGGGCCTTCAACCGGCCGAATGCCCCCTCCACCACGATGAGGGCCCTGCCAAGCTTGGCATTAAAGGCCTGTTGGGAAGGGTTGAAGTGTCCCGTGTAGGGCTTCATCAGTCAGGGTTGGAGGGGATAGGCCGCATCCCCCACCAGGCACACAGGCACATCCACGTCCCCGAGCCTGATGTGGCGGTCAGGGAAGAAAGTCCCAGTGTGCAGCCTTTGGCACATGGAGGAGTTGAGGTAAACCCGCGCGTCATGTGCTTTGTCAGACCAGCCCACATTGATGTCCACGAACTGGCCCTGGTGGTCGGACGCAGCCTGCAGGATGACCGAGAAGTATCCCTTCTGGTCGATGTAGAGGGAGGTCTGGTGGTCCAGGACACGGATGGGGATGTGCGTCCCACTCATTGCCCCCCCGCAGTTGGGGAAACCCAGGGCACCAAACCCCTCGATCACTGCATCCACATCAGTGAGGCAGATGACTCTGTTGATGGCCTTGACCACCTGCAGAGGGGGACACAAAACCATCGAGAGTCACTGTGGTGCCAGCGTGGCTGAGAGTGCTCCTTCCCTGCCACTACCCCGCACCCCCACTTCCCAGGAGCAACCCCCCCTGCAATCCTGGCCACTACGGGCAGCCCATAGTGCAGGTGGGACAGACCAACCCCTCCCGTGGACTGGACTTGCACCACTTCCTCCCCCCTTTTCCCTGGGGCAGCCCATCACCTCCTTGCTTCGCCCCTCCCCCCCCCAGCATAGTGGCCAGAGACTGCCATACCTGCATGAGCACTGCTCCGATGCTGGATCTCCCCATGCCAAACTGGTTCGCCACAGATCTGTAGCTATCCGGTATGGAGAGCTTCCATAGGACGATGGCCACACGCTTATGCAGGGGAATGGCGAGCCTCATGTGCATGTCCCATTGCTGCAGAGCAGGGGTGAGTCACTCACAGAGGTTGAGGAGGGTGTCCTTCTTCATCCTGAAGTTCTGGGTCCATTGTTGGTCTCCCCAGCATTCCAGGACGATGTGGTCCCACCAGTCACTGCTAGTGTCCAGATGCCAGATGCGGCAGGGCACATTGGCGTCCGGGAGCTGCAGCTGCTCTTCCCCATCCCCCAGGAGGGTCCGGAGGACGGTGTGAAGGTCGGGCTGCAGCCGATGCTGCAAGGCAGCCTGCAGAAAGCACAGCCAGGCTTGCAGAAACACATCCAAAATGAGCACCAGAGTGCCCAGGGGCAGCTCCGGCTCCATGGTGCCGAGTGCTGTGGTGTCCTGAGTCAGGGCAACCAAAGCAGACAGAGACAAAAATGTTTTGCTGTCCCTCATCGAGGTAGGCAAGCAAGCAGGGAAAGCTGAGAACCAGCTGTTCAGGGGGGTCCCTTTAAGCACAAGCCTCAGATAGCCTCAGGCAGCAGCCACACAAAGTAACTCCTGACCTGATGCCCTGCTGGAACCGGTTTCAGCTGCCCTTAAATGAAATTCAGCGTCCAATCAGTGTGGATGTGCTATTTCAAAATAGCAAAATGCTATTTTGAAATGAATTTTGTATGTAGCTGCGTTATTTTGAAATAAGTTATTTCAAATTAACTATTTCAAAATGAGATACAGGTAGTCCCCGGGTTACATGGATCCGACTTACATCGGATCCCTACTTACAAACGGGGTGAGGCAACCCCACACTAGCTGCTTCCTCCCAGCAGACCAGGGATATGCGAAGCTAGCGCCCCCTCCCCCCAGCAGACCAGGGAGACACAGAGCGGCTTTTCTCAGTAGACACCTCAGCTTGAGAATAAAGGACTGAGGGAAGTGAGGTGAGGGAGAATAAAACTGAGCTCTGGAGAAATGTTTGGCTAGAGTTTCCCCTATAATATGTACCAGTTCCGACTTACATACAAATTCAACTTAAGAACAAACCTACAGTCCCTATCTTGTACATAACCCGGGGACTGCCTGTATTTCAAAATAACACTGTAGTGTACATATACCCATAAAGAACAGATGTCTTTGGTTTTTAGATATGTTAAAATTGCAGGAAGTTCAAAGGTTTCAGTTGAAGAATTATTCATTCAGAAAAAATTGAAAAGAAATCACTGCTCATGTATTAGAAATTAGAAATCTTGTATTAGAAGGCTTCAAATTAAATTTTCAAGTCTGCATTGGCCAAGCCTATGACAATGGATCCAATATGGCTAGGAAGTACAACGGAGTACAAGCAGTCCTTCTTGAGCAAAATCCAAACTGTATTTTCTCCAGTTGTGGCCACCACACATTGAATCTTGTTGACATTGATTGCACTGAATCATGCAAGGAAGCAATCACATACTTTGGAGCAATCCAGGCATTGTATAGCCTCTTCAGTAGCGGTCCTTGAAAGTGGAAAATTCTGAAGCAGCATCTGCCTGTTTCCCTTCACAGCATGTTGACAATGAGATGGTCAGCATGAACTGATGGCATTAAAACATTTACACAGCATTTGGACTCTGTGAGAAAGGCTCTAAGTGAGCTTGAATCTCTTACTCTCACAGCACAGGCATGCACTGAGCTTAAGTCAATTCAGAATTATACATCCAAATTTGAATGCCTTTTAATGTAGTCCATGTAGATGAAGCTGCTAAAAATGATTCACAAAACTAATCGGCTGTGTCTAGACTGGCAAGTTTTTCCGCAAAATCATCTGCTTTTGCGGAAAAACTTGCCAGCTGTCTACACTGGCCGCTTGAATTTCCGCAAAAGCACTGACGATCTCATGTAAGATTGTCAGTGCTTTTGCGGAAATACTATGCTGCTCCCATTCGGGCAAAAGTCTTTTTCCGAAAAACTTTTGCACAAAAGGGTCAGTGTAGACAGCAGAGATTTGTTTTCCGCAAAAAAGCCCCAATCGTGAAATGGCGATCGGGTTTTTTTTTTTTTTTTTTTTGCTGAAAAGCGCGTCTAGATTGGTTACGGACGCTTTTCCGCAAAAAGTGCTTTTGCGGAAAAGCGTCCTGCCAATCTAAACGTGCTTTTCCGAAAATGCTTTTAACGGAAAACTTTTCCGTTAAAAGCATTTCCGGAAAATCATGCCAGTGTAGACGTAGCCATCTTGTAATTGAAGCATGCAATCCTATATTAGATGTTGAGCGGGATAACACTGAACAACTTCTTAAAGATATTTAAAAGATTTGTGATCAATGGGATGCAATCCTTTCTGAGTCCAATCAGTAGCAGAGGGTATTAACATTTCATTTGAGTTTTACACCAATTGCAGCCTGTAGTAGTTCGTGTCAGCAGGAGGCCATGCTGACTCACTACAGGCCTATGGAGTCCAGGGCCCCCAGTTCTAAAGGCCTCACCCGTATGTGGGGCGGGGCAACAAACAAACAATCAAGCCCTCTGTGGTAACCCAGGAGGCAATCTAGAGGCCATGCCCTAGTTTGGGGCGGGGCAGTAGACAAACAGTCACACAGTTTTGAATAAGCTGGTCAGCAGTCTATACACCCTGGTCCTGGGTCAGGGCGGGGCAGTAAACAGTCTGGCAAACAGGTAAATAGTCCACAAGATTTAAAGGCACTGGCCTATGTGCAGGCGGGGCTAGGGGTCGGAGAAACAACAAGTGCAGGGGTTTTTGCCCCAGAGGAGGAACCTGCCATCCAAGTGAAGGGTTAGCAAGGGGATGCGAGCCCTCCCTACTCCACCGCGTCCCAGCCCAGGGCCCTAATAGCAATGCTGCAGCCACTGGATCGGCGGGGCACCAAGCCATAACACACTGTCCTGATCACTGGGTCAGTGGGGCTCTGAGCTGCAGCATGCTTCCCAGCTGACCATGTCCTCAGCCGCCCTGGGGTTGGCTGTCCCTGGGCCACTTTCCTGTTCCCCCTGGGGGCCTGCCTGGCTCAGGTGCTGCTCTTCAGGGTTGGCTATACACAGCAGCACTGGCAGCATGTTCATAGGCTCGGGGTCTTGTGCAGGTAAGGGTCCATGTGGTCCAGCCCACTCAGCTGGGTCTAGCAAGGGTCCTGGGGGTCCAGCTATGTCCGTGGGCCTGGGCAGCAGCTTCCACAGCCTTGTCCAGCTATCAGGGCCCAGCAGTGGCTGTGGCAGCCTGGGCCAGTTCTCAGGTCCCGGCAGAGGCCCAGGCTGCCCAACCCAGTCCTCCCTCTGAGGGCAGCAGGGCAGGGCCTTCTTCCATTAGGACTGGGGAAGAGCCGCTGCTCTGCTTGGCTGCCGAGCTCCAACTGAGCTGGGAGCTTGTCTTTTTATATCCCCTGCCCTGACTTCCTGTGGTCAGGGCTGAGTGGTTCTGGCACCGCCCACCAAGGGGTTTTTGTGGGGGTTTCTTCCTCTGGGTCAGTGGGAGGCCACGCTAACTCACTACATAGCCTAACATCTCAATCTGATTCAGAAAGGCACTATCAAGTCTTTTTGGGGAGGGGGGGGGTATTATTGACTCCATCAAATCTGATCTTACACGTTGATTTGAGTCACTGTGACAAATTAGTACCCTTTTTAGATTCCTTTGGGAGTTCAGAGAACTAAGTGATGAAGATTTATATCCAGCAACTGAACAGTTTCAACAAAGATACAACAAAATTTCAAGAGATCTTTGTGATGCGATCATCTTCCTGAAACTACATTCCACCAACTTTAAATTGGACTGCAAGCCAAAAAACTGCTTCAAAAAATGTTTTATCTTGACCTGCCAACTGCATTTCCTAATATCACAATTGCATTACGTATTTTCGTCAATCTCCCTGTTTCAGTGGCTTCAGGTTAATGCACATTCAACATGCTAAAACAAATAAAGAACTATCATAATTCTACAATGACAAGAGCGTTTGAATGAGTTTGCAATGCTTAACATTAACAGTGATGTTGCACATAAATTAGATTTTTCTTTGATTATAAACAAGTTTGCACACAACAAAGCCAGAAAAGCATTCCTAAAATGAAGTTTTGCTTGCAGTAGAAACTCACAAAGTTACATTTTTAATATACATGCTATTGGTATAGTGATTTAATTGTTAATAAATAAATGTCCCAAGTGTTCATTTTCATATGTCCTTTTGGTTTTAGTATGACCCTGTGGATGAGAAGTTAGATATGTTGTGGGATTCGGGCTGGGCAGGGGCCTCTAAATTCAAAGTGGCACAGGCTTCGTTGGAATAGGTCCCATATGAAGAGAGATTAAAAAGACTTGGACTTTTCATCTTAGAAAAGGGAAGACTAAGGGGGATATGATAGACGTCTATAAAATCATGACTGGTATGGAAAAAGTTAATAAGGAAAAGTTATTTACTTAATCCCACGGTATAAGAACTAGGGGTCACCAAATTAAATTATAGGCAGCAGGTTTAAAACAAACAAAAGAAAGTTTTTCTTCACTTAGCCCACAGTCAACTCATGGAACTCCTTGCTAAAGGATGTGGTGAAGACCAGGACTTTAATGGGGTAAAAAAGAGCTAGATAGATTCATGGAGGTTAGGTCCATCAATGGCTATTAGCCAGGATGGGTAGGAATGATGTCCCTAGCCTCTGTTTTTCTGGAAATGGATGACAGGAGAGGGATCATGTGATGATTGCCTGTCGTGTTCCCTTCCTCTGGGGCATCTGGTATTGGCCACTGTCAGCAGACAGGATACTGGCTAGAATTCAGTGGTCTCCAACCTTTTTACACCCAAGATCACTTTTTAAGTCTCAAAACAGGCAAAGATCTACTGCCCCGCCCCTTCCTTGAAGCCCCGCCTACATTACATGAGGAAATCTAATGTAAATGTACTGCGCAGGTGCGCAGTTCAGAGAGGGCTAAAGAGCTACTCTTAGAGCCCCTGAGATCATCTGGTAGATTGCGATCTACTGGTTGGTGACCATGAGGCTAGATGGACCTTTGGTCTGACCCAGTATGGCTGTTCTTATGTTCTTAAGAGCAAAAACGTAAAGATAAAGTAACTACATAAGAACATTGCAGAAGTAACAGACCAACACAGTGCAAACAACCTTTAATAACAATACCTCTACCAAACAGACTGTGAAAGAGACTAGATGCAGATTTATGCAGATTCAGAAGACATCATTACTGTGATGGGTTTCCCTCCTTTGGGTTGCCATTTGATGTACTGGGATACCACTGATCCCACCTGTTTTGCCAGCCTGGGCCTCTGGCAAAGCCTCAGAAGCATGGGAACCCGCCGCT
The DNA here is from genome assembly GCF_049634645.1 of Pelodiscus sinensis. Lineage (NCBI taxonomy): Eukaryota > Metazoa > Chordata > Testudines > Trionychidae > Pelodiscus > Pelodiscus sinensis. The sequence continues at coordinate 290,123,899 of NC_134711.1, read as the reverse complement.
GCTGCGGCTTCACTCACGGTGCCCCTGGTCTGCTGGAGACAGTCTCCAGCAGACCAGGGGCACCGGGAGCGAAGCCGCAGCCGCGGCGCGGTCCCGCGCCTCTGAGGCTTTGCCAGAGCAAAGCCTCAGAGGCGTGGCACCCCCGCTGCCACTGCGGCTTTGCTCCCCGTGTCCCTGGTCTGCTGGGGGGGTGCGCAGCTAGTGTGCCCCCCCAAGCAGACCAGGCTTTTGTTGCTGGACCCTGGGGCAGAGCAGCTGGGGCGCTGCCGGTTGGTCCCGCAGCGCCGCTCTGGGCACTACTGGACCAACCCGGCAGCACCCGAGCTGCTCTGCCCCAGATGTCTTGATTCAGCCGCTGCTGGTCAGTTTCAGCAGCGGCTGAATCAGGACGCCTGGGGCAGAGCAGCTGGGGTGCTGCTGGGTTGGTCTAGTAGCGCCGAGGAGCGAGGAGCTGTGCTACTGGAGCAACCCAGCAGCACCCCAGCTGCTCTGCCCCAGGCGTCCCCAAGTCAGCCGCTGCTGAAACTGACCAGCGCTGACTACAGGAAGCCCGAGGCAGAGTTGCTCTGCCCCAGGCTTCCTGGAATCAGCGCTGATCAGTTTCAGCAGCAGCTGACTTGGGGACGCTTGGGGTTCTTAAGTTGAATCTGTATGTAAGTCAGAACTGGCGGTCAGCTTCAGCAGCGGCTGAATCTGGATGCCAGTTCCGACTTACATACAGATTCAACTTAAGAACAAACCTACAGTCCCTATCTTGTACGTAACCCGGGGACTGCCTGTACTTAAATTGCTGCTCTGGTGCAGCTTCACTGCTGCGGTTACATCACTGTAGTGCTTCAGTGAAGATGCTACGAATGCCAACAGAAAGGGGTTCTGCCATTGGTGTAAGTTATCCATCCTCGTGAGGAGGGTAGCTATGCCAACAGGAGAACGGTTTAATTGCATCTCTCAGGAGTATGGATTTTTCACACACCCATCCTGAGCAAGGAGGTTATACTGACCTAATATCCCAGTGTAGAACAGGCCTCAGTTTCTGCATTCTCTCTCTTCCCTGGCTCCCACGTCTACTCAAAACATTACTCAGCCAGTAGTTCCTGGGCAGGTTCATACACACCTTTTATCTTAGCTATGTCTACACTGTTTACCTTGAAATGGCACTGCCGTGCTAGTGCAATCACACTGTTGCAAGATATGTGGTGTTGCCATTCTTGGTCACCAGAAGAGAACTCTTCTTATGACAAAATACAGCCAAATCCAATGAGGGGCAGTAGCTTTGTTGGGGGAGAGCATCTCCTGCTTACAAAGCAGTGTCCACATTGGCACTTTTTATAATTCAGCAGGGGGAGGCATTCACCCCTGAGTAACAAAAGTTTTAATGGTGAGATTGCAATGTAGACATAGCCTTAGATATGGTGAATGTTTAAGGTTAAGTCAATTGAAGGGTGAGTTCACACCTACAAATTTCAACAGGTTTTAACTCAACCCATAATAAGATTTCATTCAACACATAAAAGGGCAAATGGGATGGATGTCACTTCAAGGTTAGAAAGGTTTTTTAGCCTGTGTTTTAAGGTTTATTCAATATATTTTTGACATTTAAAAGTTTGCAATGTGCCCTCAAAACACAATATATTTTAATAAAAACTCTCAAGCTACGTCTAGACAGTGGGCTATTTCGGGATACCAGAAGTATCCCAAAATATCAATTCTGCATCTTTAAACGCGCCCTTTATTTTGAATATATTTTGAAATAATGGGCATGCAATTCCAGCATCCCTGTAACCCTCATCCCAGGAGGTTTAAGGGATTTATCAAAATAGCACTTTATTTTGAAATTTGGTACTGTGTAGATAAGGTATTTTGAAATAACATTGAAATAAGCTACGCAATTTGCGTAGCACAAATTGCGTAGCTTATCTCGAGATAAGGCTGCTGTGTAGATGCACCTTCAGTGAGTTCAGTGGAACTAATTGTGTGAGTAACTGCTTATCAATGAGAATATAGGGCTCTGCACAAATAAACAAACACTCACATTTCCTAGTAGTTGCTTCTTATGAATTCATAAACAATCCTAACTTGCAAAATAGTTGTATTTTAAGGCAGTTAATCCCCGATCCTAAACTTTTATAGATTATGCTGTTATGTCCAGAAAATATAGAGAGCTGCTCTTAAAAAATCTAGTTGTTTTAGGCAGTTTTGAGCTAGATTAAATTTCACTTCATACTTTAACCAAGGAGCTGGGTGTGACTGGCACATCTGATCAGGCCCCGTTAGCTAATTTGTGCAATGTGTATTTCCTTTATAAACTTTGTTTAAATACTCACTTTTTAAAAAGTTGATATGTAACATTGTGTTGTACCATGAGTTTCATTAGTTGCATCACAATATGCAGTGCAAAAAATGGCAAAGACTCTTTCAATGGCTACATGTAGACTGCAGGCTTCTTTCAGAAGAAGCTTTTCTGGAAGAGATCTTCAGAAAAAACTTCTTCCGAAAGAGAGTGTCCACACTGCCAAAGTGCATCAAAAAAGTGATCTACTTTTTTGAAAGATAGCATCCACACTGAATGTATGTTATCTCGCATTTAAGCTGTGATTACTGTAGACAGAGTGGCCACCAGGGCACTTGTGCTTTTTCCTCTTTCCTTTTCTTTCAAAAGAACTCCCTCTTCCCTGTCCACATGCACCTTTTTCCAAAAAAGCTCTTTAGGAAAAAGGCTTCTTCCTCGGAGAAAGAGGATTACCACTGCTGGAAAAACCCCATTGTTCTTTCAATTTACTTTTTAAAGAACACAATTGCAGTGTGGACATAATTGAAGTTTTTCCAGAAAAACAGCGGTTTTTCCGAAAAAAACCTCTGTAGTACAGACACACCTAAGGTGAAAAGCCATGCAATGACACGTCGACTGAAAATCATGAAGAACCACAATTTCCCCCAAGTTTTGCTTTGGAGTTAAATATAGCTTTAAAAGAAAAGTTCCAGTCTGTAAAACACTGTGGATCAATTGTTCACTACAAAAAATTTTTTATTGCTGTTGAAGATGCTGCTGTGGATGTTAAAAATACCTTCACTATCTGTAGGTTATGAGCTACAACTATGTAGTTGTTCTTATTTACTATTACTGTTTTTTGTATTGTGATACCTAGGAACCGCGTTCATGGACCGAAATCCCACTGTGCTAGGCACTGCCTGTTCAAAAGCTCTAAATCTGTATTTTTTGCTACACTACTTAAATATGGGCCTAATCCAAAGCCCACTGAAGTAAACTATTTTATTTCCATTGGCTTCAGTGGGCTTTGGATCAGGTCCTCTATCTCTTGAAGCATTTCCAAAGAAGTCTAAGATAGAACCAGATATAAGTACAAAATGTCTACTGTAATTTAGATTTCACTAAAGCTGCATTGTCTGTGCCAAGTTATCTCCGCTACAATGGACTTAATCCAGCTACCACTGATTATTGCAAGTTTTGCCACTTAAATGGAAACAGAACTGGTCCCAAAATGTTGGCATCCATTTTTTAATAAAGTACAGGCAGTCCCCGGGTTACGTACAAGATAGGGACTGTAGGTTTGTTCTTAAGTTGAATCTGTATGTAAGTCGGAACTGGCGTCCAGATTCAGCCGCTGCTGAAACTGATCAGTTTCAACAGCGGCTGAATCTGGACGCCAGTTCTGACTTACATACAGATTCAACTTAAGAACCCCAGGCATCCCCAAGTCAGCTGCTGCTGAAACTGATCAGCGGCTGATTCCAGGAAGCCCGGGGCAGGGGCTTCCTGTAGTCAGCCGCTGGTCAGTTTCAGCAGCGGCTGACTTGGGGACGCCTGGGGCAGAGCAGCTGGGGTGCTGCTGGGTTGGTCCAGTAGCGCCGCCGCTCCTCGGCGCTACTGGACCAACCTAGCAGCACCCAGGCTACTCTGCCCCAGGCGTCCTGATTCAGGACATGGCTCCTTCCCCACTCTGGCATGATAAATGCAGAAGTGGGGGCCAGCAAGTGTACCCCAAAGCCTTATCTACCAGGCTTTGGTATAAAACTTCCCCCCAAGATCTTAAAAACCTAGATCTTGGGAATAAAACTTCCACTGCCACCACCCAAATGTTGATAAAGAAATCAGGGGAAAGATCATTTGGGAAATCTTACCCCTAAAACAAAAATCAGGGCACACCATTAACCACTGCCAGGTTAATAAAAAGAAAAGAAAGACCTTTTATTATTACAACAATATTCCTGTTGCAAGCATAATGACTAGATAGGAGGGTAACAAAATATACTCATGGAGAAACTCCATGGGCCTAGAACTTAGTTACAAAGAAAAGCCAAAACATCTTTAAGCAGTGCCAGATCTCAGATCTCATACCCAATCCTTAAAACAATAAAACCTAACGAAACTACCTAAACTTTACCCTACTTACAGAAAATGAAGAATGGTGTCTTGGAGAGAGAGAGAGACATGCTTGTCCCTCTCTGTAACTGCAGAGAACTCTCCCCGAGAGACAAAAAGGAGAAAGGAAGAAAACCCAAATTCCTTTGTCCCAGTTTGAAAAGTCCCACCTACATTCCTATTGGTCACTCCAGCTGGCTAGGTGTAGTTAACCCCTTAATCCCCAGGCTGCTGGCTAACCCTCATAATCATGACGCATCTGGGCTGTCCGCTGCCCGCGTGTTCCGCCGCTTTGCTCCCCGTCCACCTGGTCTGCAGACCAGGGGGACGGGGAGCAAAGCAGAGCAAAGCAGAGCAAAGCAGAGCAAAGCAGAGCGGCGGAGCACGCAGGCAGCGGACAGCCCAGACGCCACTTTGCTTCCTCTCCCTGGTCTGCTGGAGACCAGGGAGAGGGAGGGCCCCGTTCGTAACTGCGGATCCGACATAAGTCGGATCTGCGTAACTCGGGGACTGCCTGTAACAGGTATAACAGACAATTCCTTTTCACAAACTACATGCAGCTGTCTATACTGTCTATTAATTTGAGTGATTCTCTTTTCAGTTAGACTTTTGTAAATTAAAAGAAACCCTACTGAAGTTAACAGAGTTTAGCAGTGAAAAAATTATGCAAGAAGCAAATGAGGCCCAAAGTTCCTAGAACTAAAATTGACTATAGGGGACAAACTCTGGGGAAATGCATTCACAAAAGCTGAACTAAATTACTAAAAAGCAATTAATTGAGCACCCATTCTGTTTGGTTTAAGAAACATTTGATCTGTTTATCTTAAGGAAACATTTTTGCCTTCATAAAATAATGTAGTGTAGGTTATGTACTCCGCTAAGGTCTTTTTACATCACCTCACAGAATGGACTGGCAAATATCCCAGGGCAGGTGTGGCACAGGGTGGTATGCAGGTCTAAGCTATTTTCTTGCATGCAGAGAAACAAGTAAGGAGTGGTAAAATCTTTCACTGGACAAACCTCTGTGGCTGAGAGATAAAAGTTTCTTCATGCATGCAGTTAGGAGTGGCTGGATTGGGATGGGGTGTGCCTGGACACATTAGTTATTCTGGGCTATCAAAGAACTGTTCTAACTTATGCCACACTGGCCCTTGTAACAGCTATATGGGAAGTGCAAAAGTACAGCATATAATCTGGCCCCTATGTATTTTTAGCCACCAACAGAGCAGATTTGAACCCTGGACTCCCAGAGCTTAGTGGGGGAGCCTCTACAGCTTGAACTGTAAAGCCAACTGGCTCTCAGCATTCTGTAAGTGGTTCAAGTGCCACTACATTGTACAGTAAATCACCCCTCACTAGGTGTGTGGGTTACATATTTTTAATATTATATTATCATCTGCCATTTTAGACTGAGTGTCCTGCTTTATACTATTTCCACTCTAGTGAAATACGCACACTGGCTGCGTCTAGACTGGCACTCTCTTGCGCAAATACTTTTCATGCAAGAGTTCTTGCGTTAAAGTATTTGCACAAGAGAGCATCTACAATGGCATGTGCTTTTGCGCAAGAGCATCCCGTGCCCAGTGTAGATGCTGTCTTGTGCAAGAAAGCTCCGGCGGCCATTTTCGCCATCGGGGCTTTCTTCCGCAAAAAATTCCTGTCCCTGTCTACACTGGCCTCTTGCGCAGGAACATTTGTGCAAGAGGGCTTTTTCCCGAGCGGGAGCATCAGAGTTCTTGCGCAAGAACACTGATGATCATACATTAGATCGTTAGTGTTCTTGCGCAAGAACTCATGGCCAGTTTAGACAGCTGGCAAGATTTTGCTTTTGCGCAAAATCTAGCCAATGTGTAGACAGCCACTGTGTGGTTGATCTGCCTATGATCATCATGAAGCTAGATGTATATCCAGCCCCTTGGTGGAGCAGTTGTAGGTATCAGTCTACTGTGACATTTTGGCTTTTTGTCTCTAGAGGCCCACACCTACCCCAACTAAATCAAGGTCTCAGTATTCATATGTTATGGTACAACAGAGGATAGAACACTCTTTTCTCAGCAAATGCTGGGCTAGTGACCACCGAGTCTTTGGCCAGATTGAGAACATTAACTAAAACAGATTGAGAACATTGGTTCGATCCTGTTTGATCTACAGTACAAGACTGATCCATGTTTTAACAATGTTTTGTGCTATTATATTGTAACTTGATTTTCCATCAGCTTTCTGTTATGTAGATGGGCCCAAATTGCTAATGTAGGGAAAGAGAAAAACCAGTAGAAAAAATGCAAACTAACAGGGAATACAGAAAAAAACACATGACCCATGCAGATTGAAAACATGTCCACCGACTAGCTAGATCCTAGAACACTTTCTCTTTAGAGGACTCCGATGTTTTTTAAAAGTTTTCTAATAAAAAAAGAAGAGAAATGTGGTTCTGATTATGCTGAACATTGAATAACTGACCAGTGAATTTCCAAATAGGATTCCATTTTCACATGGCCCAATACAATGTTGTGAAAAGATAATTGACATGTCTACCCTCTGCCAAAATATATATTAAAAATACTAGAGAGGATCCTGAACATGATTTTAAAATATGAAACACATGCTGTACATTGTTGTCCTATCAACGATCAAGTTCTTGGCATGTGTCACTGAAGTTGTTAGACTTGTGGAGCATTTTTAAAAGTAGTCATCACTGTGATTATGTTTGACTTGAGGAGTGCAATGTTACAAATGAACAAGAAACTTAGGCATTATTCGTCAATTGTTAGGGAAAGGGGCACATTTATGGTAGATTATTCTTCAAATTTTTACTTCCCTCAAAAAAGAAAAATAGTTTCTGAAATGAATATTTCTTACAATTTCATGGCAACCTATCCACTTAGAATACAAGAAAAAAATATTTCTACAGTGCCCAAGCATGTACAATTCACATTACAGGACAAAGAGTAAGACTGGCTTAGCCTAAAATAATTTACAATCTAATTTTAGATGTAGTAAAGATTGCAAAGAAGACAACAAGAAGTATGGAAAAAATTGATGGGTTAGGACAAGGACTATAGAATCATGGAACTGGAAGGAACCTCAAGAGGCCATCAAGTCAAATACCCAGCACTTATGGCAGGACTAAGCACCATCTCTAGACCATTCCTGACAAGTGTCTGTCTAACCTGTTCTTAAAAATCTCCAGTTATAGAAATTTAACAACCTTCCTATGCAATTTGTTCCAGTGCTTAATCACCCTACGGCTACATCTATACTGCACTCTTCTTGCGCAAAAGCCTATGCAAATAAACATATTGTAGTGCTTCATTTGCATAATTAATTAGGGGCCGTTTTTATGCAAGAGGTTTTCGTGTAAAAAGGAGCTGTATAGACAGCTCCTTTTTACACAAAAACTCCCTCTTGCGCAAGAGCTGTTTTTCCTCATTTTTTCAGAAAGAACAGCTCTTGCCCAAGAGGTGGGTTTTGTGCAAAAAGGAGCAGTCTACACAGCTCCTTTTTGCACAAAAAAAATGCCCCGATTAATTATGCAAATTAAGTGCTGCAATATGCTAATCTGTGCTTCATTTGCATAGGCTTTGCACAAGAAGAGTGCAGTATAGACGTAGTTTTCCTAATGTTTAACCTGAACCTCCCTTGTTGCAATTGAAGACCATGGCTTCTTCTCTTGTCATCAGAAATTGAGAATAATTTTTCTCCCTCCTCCTTAGAGGAGGGAGTACTATTGAAATACTTGAAAGCTATTTTCATGTCCCCTTCTCAGTCTTCTCTTTTCCAGGCTAAACAAACAAAGTTATTTCAATCTTCCCTTATGGGTCATGTTTTCTAGACCTTTAGTCATTTTTGTTCTCTTCTCTGGACCTTCTCCAATTTGTCCACATCTTTCTTGAAATGCAGTGCCCAGAACTGGGCACAATACTCCAGTTGAAGCCTAATCTGCACAAAGTGGAGCAAAATTACTTTTGAGTCTTGTTTACAACACTCCTGTTAATACATCTCAGAACAACGTTTGCTTTTTTTTTTTCAATACTGTCGCACTCTAGGCTCATATTTATCTTGTGGTCCATTATGACACCCCTAGATCCCTTTTCACAGTACTCCTTCCTAAACAGTCATTTCCCATTTTGTATACATCAAACTGATTGTTCCTGAATATTTTGCATTTGTTCTTATTACATTTAATTCTATTTACCTTAGACCATTTTTCCAGTTTGTCCAGATCTTTTTGAATTATAACTCTATCCTCCAAAACTTGGTATCATCTGAAAACTTTAAGTGTTCTCTCTGTTGATAATTGATACAGACCTGGTCTCAAAACTGATACATGTGCCACCCCACTTGTTATGCCCTTCCAGCATGACTGTGAAGCTAATAAGATTATGTGTATATGTATTTCTAGAGTATTCAATTCAAAGTTTTTATTTTTGTTTAAGTAATAATGATTCTTGAGTGATTTCTTGTGGGCATAGCAGAAGTGAGCCATAAGGAAGGATTTGAATAAAAGCATAGTAAGTTGGTAGACTACAAATGGGAGATAAGTCTTTATGAAGGGGTCGCAGTGGAGGAAGACAAGGAAATGAATGAGCAAGAAATTAATAGATGAGGTATTGCTGGCAACTTTAGATTCTTAGGCTACGTCTATATTGGCAAGATTTTGCGCAAATACTCTTTAATGCAAGAGTTTTTGCATTAGAGTACTTGAGTAAGAGAGCATCTACACTGGCATGTGCCTGTGTGCAAAATATGTGCTTTTGCGCAAGAGCATCCGTGCCAGTGTAGACGCTCTCTTGCACATGAAAGCTCCGATGGCCATTTTAAACATCGGGCTTTCTTGCGCAAGACATCGATGTTGCCTGTCTACACTTGCCTCTTGCGCAAGAACAGTTGCGCAAGAGGGCTTATCCCTGAGCAGGAGCGTCAGAGTATTTGCACAAGAAGCACTGATTTGTATACATTAGAACATCAGTGTTCTTGCACAAGTACTCACAGCCAGTGCAGCCAGGTGGCAAAATATTGCACAAAAGCGGCCGCTTTTGCGCAAAATCTTGCCAATGTATACACAGCCTTAGAGTCATTAAAGACTTCTAGTGCTCATGATCAGCAAAATTACATAGGATATTACCTGGACACTGTAATGCTAGATCAGATCTTTTTGTAGCTCAGGCCAATTCCTTTGAGGGGTGAAAAATATCTCATTTGGCCAATGGTGCAATTCTATACGTTTGCAGAGACATTTCTTCCTGAACCCTGCTGCTCTGTAGCATGAGATTTGATTAGCCCATCTTAGTAGGTATCATAGCATTGCCCAGGTTGGTTGCAGTAACTGGTCTGTGCCACTGGGGGGGAAGGGGAGGACGGAAAGAGCAGCAACTGTGGCTGGACCCACATGGAGAAGCGGCTCCGTTGACGCCTGACAGAGAGCAATGGCAGGCTTCTGGACCAAGAGGTAGGTGCTGCTACGCTACCCAGGAGAGAAGGGCAGAGAAGGCTCGGGTCCGTGGCCCCTTCTGCCAGTCCCACCATGCTCCAATTGCCCCAACTTTGCCCCTCGCTGTAGAGACCGGCCCCTCGCACCTCTTTCCGCCGGACTGGGCAGGCTCCGTGTCTGCTCCTGGCTCCACAGGCAGCAGGTGAGTCCCGGGAGAAGCGGGCGGCGGGAGGTGATGCGGAGAGCTAGCGATGGGGCGAGAGGCGTGAGCAGGGGGGGAGCCGCGGGGGAAGAGGCAGGCCAGGGGCGGGGCACGGCTGTTCCGTTTGCAGCTCGCAGAGGGTTGGCCACGCTCCGCTCCCGCCGGTCGCGCCCTAGCTCGCCCGTCCCTGGCAGAAATCGCGAGGCGCAATTGCTCTGCGTGCCGGGCCCCGGGCCATGGCGGTGCCAGGGGGCCGCTGCAAGGCGCCCTGTGCCCCACACGCCCGGGGCAGCGGACTGACCGAGCCCCCCTCCACTGGGTCAAAGGCTCCGTCCTGTGCCCGCCGGGGCCTGCGAACTGAGCTGGACCAGCCAGGCCCCTCCCCCTGCGCCTCGGCCCCTCCGACTCTTCGGGGTGGGGGGGGGGGTGACGTGAGCCTGCGCCCAGCGCTTCGGCGGGGCGGGATCTGGCTCCCCTCAGGGCGGGTCCTTGGGGGGGGGGGGGCATCATTCCCCCAGCCTCGCGCGCGCGGAGTCCTCCCAGCCTGCAGGAGGCGCGGCGCCGCCCTCCCTGCGCCCAGTACTGGCCGCCCCCGGCCCGGCCCAGCCACTGCGCGGCCCCGGGGAGCGATGGCGGCCTCGGTGTTCTGCTGCCTGCGCTGGTGCGGGGACGGCGGCGCCGGGCACATCCCGCTGAAGGAGATGCCCGCGGTGCAGCTGGACACGCAGCACATGGGTAAGGGGGCCCGGGGGCGCCGGGTCCGGTCCCCCGCGTGCGGTTCTCGGGCTGTTTCACTCAGAGCCGGCGCTTGGCCCCCCAGCCCCGGGTGCGGGACTCATCCTGTGTTCTCTGCCTCCGGTTGAACTGAGCCCCGCTATCGCCCCGCTGCCCCACCGCGGCGGCTCAGGGAGCACCAAGCGCCGCCGCCTTGTGCGGTTTGTCTCGCCAGGGTTGAGTTTTGCGAGGGGGGGGGGGTGACTAGTCAGCGGTTGGGGGCACTGAGAGCCACGATTACCAATTGCGGGGTTGCGGCGCTTCGCTAGTAAACTAAAGACACGTGATGGCGCTTTAAACCTTGCCGTTCATTTCATTTTTTAGTGAGGATATTGTGCCTAGCCCGTGTCTTTGGTTTCATGCACAAGACAGCGTTTTAAAAAACATACATCATAGTGATCGTTAACCGGGCCAGAAAATGGTCTTTAGAATTCCTATGAGGGCCTTCAAAAGCGGCGAGGAGTCCTGTGGCACCTTATAGACTAACTGAAGTGTTGGAGCATAAGCTTTCGTGGGCAAAGACCCACTTCGTCAGATGCATGTAGTGGAAATATCCAGAGGCAGGTATAAATATGCAGGCCAGGATCAGGCTGGAGATGACCAGGTGGATCCAATCAAGGAGGATGAGGCCCACTTCTAGCAGCTGATCTGGAGGTGTGAATTCCAAGAGAATAGAAGCTGCTTTTGTAGTTAGCAAGCCATTCACAGTCTTTGTTTAATCCAGAGTTGATTGTGTCAAACTTAAAAATGAACTGTAGCTCAGCAGTTTCTCTTTGAAGTCTGGTCCTGAAGTTTTATGAGGGCCTTCCTCACTCAGCTGCCCCATTAAAGACCATCTACATTTTTGTTAGGCTCTAAGGTGCTGCAAGACTGCCCATGAAAGACGACACTTGACTGAAGAGTTAGATTTTACGGTATGCCACAAAGGTGACCAAACTCAGGGTCTGTCAGATCAACAAGGCAGCAAATTCCGCTGATTCCTTTGCTTGCTTCCTTTGTACGCCCTCTTCTCAGAAGTGCTTATCTGAGGCTATTCAGCTTGAATATTTATTATTATTTGACATTGATATTGCTGTAGCACCTAAAGGCCTCAGCTAGATTGGGCCCCATTATGTTAGGCATTATACGAATATATGACAAACTAGCCAATTAGCCCGTCATAAGACCGGATTTTCAGGTCTTCTTTCCTGACCTCTCTTGCTCTCTCTCTCTCTCTCTCTCTCTCTCTCTCTCCCCCTCTCCTCCTACTGCCTCTCCCTGTCTCTCTCAGCTCTCCTCCGCCTCCTGCCTCTCTCTCCCCGTCTCTTTCTTTCTCTTCTGTCTCTTTCTTTCTCTTCTCGCCCTCCTGCCTCTCACTCTCCCTTTCTCTTCTCTTTCTCTTCCCTCTCTCTCCCCTCCGTCTCACCCCTTCCCCTTCCCTCCTGCCGTGGCACTTGGCTGAGTGCTGCCTGCTCAGCTGGGCTGCTGCAAGGGAGGGAAGGAGGGAGGGGGGTGGTGACATACACAGCCAGGGGCGGGGCCATGTACGTCACCGCCCTCCCACCCCAGGGGAGCCCAAACAGCCCCTTGCGCTGCTGGCTCCCCTGGCGGACCGGCTGAGGGGCGCACCACTCAGCTGAGTGCCACAGCGGGAGAGGAAGGGGGCAGTGACGTACACGGCCCCGCCCCAAGGCCATGTATGTCACCGCCCCGCCCCCCTTCGTGTCCCACCGGGGCTCAGCTGAGCGGCGCAGCACCAGCGCCACTCAGTTGGGCCGCGGCAGGGGAGCAAGCAGCGGCAAGCGGCCGTTTGGGTTCCGGCTGCAGCCAGTGGCTGCACCCTCCCCCCCCGACAGGTCTGCTTCCCGCCCCCCTCGTCCCATCCAGCCCCACGGCCCCTGATTCCCCCCAGCTCTGCTTCTCGCCCCCTCTTCCTGCCAGCCAGCCCCCTGGCCCCATGGACACCTCCCACCTCTCCCTCCGCCAGCGCTACTTCCCTTCCTCCGGGATCCCCCCAGCTCTGCTTCCCGCCCCCCTTCCAGCCAGCTCCACCCCCCTTCCCCTCCCTGCATGGCGCCCCGCCCCCCCTTCCCCTCCCTCCATGGCACACTGCACCGCTCAGCTGGGCGCAGTCTGGACGCTTTTAACGGAAGAGCGCCAGTCTAGACGTAGCCACTGTGTGGTTTTTACTTACACTGTGATCCTTAAAGGTTATTTTTGTGCCACACTCTCATAACTGGACTGCAAGCTTTTTGGGAGAGGATGGTCATCATATATATAGTAGCTGGGCCCAGCTGAGCAGCTCTCCCGCCGGGCCCAGCTGAGCGGAGCTCCTGCGCCGCAAGCAGCCATTTGGGGTTCGTGCTGCACTCCCCCCCCCCCCTCCCCCCAGCCAGGTCTGCTTCCCGCCCCCTCCTCCCCCCCAGCCCCCGGACATCCCACCGCCAGCACTACTTCCCTTCCTCCGGGCCCCCCTATCCTCCACTCCAGCCTCACATCCCTTGACCCCCTCCACCCCCAGCTCTGCTTCCCACCCCCCTTGGGGACTGTGGGGCTGGAGTGCAGGAAGGGGGGAGGTAAGCAGCGCTGGTGGGGGGGGGGTGTCCGGGGAGCTGTGGGGCTGGCCGAATGGCCATGGAAGGAGGGGAAGGGGGGCGGGGCGCCGACGTACACGGCCAGGGGGCATGGCCATGTATGTCAGCGTTACAGATGCACAGACAATGGGCTACTATATATATGATGACCATCCTCTCCCAAAAAGCTTGCAGTCCAGTTATGAGAGTGTGGCACAAAAATAACCTTTAAGGATCACAGTGTAAGTAAAAACCACACAGTGGCTACGTCTAGACTGGCGTTTTTCCGTTAAAAGCGTTTGCGGAAAAAAGCGTCTAGATTGACACGGACACTTTTGTGCAAAAGCACTTTTTGCGGAAAAGCGTCCATGCCAATCTAGACGCAGTTTTGCGCACGAAAGGCCCGATCGCCATTTTCGCCATTGGGGCTTTTTTGCGCAAAACAGTTTTTAGATGTCTACACTGGCCGAACGGGAGCAGCATAGTATTTGCGCAAGAACACTGACAATCTTACATTATATGTTCTTGCACACATTCAAGCGGCCAGTGTAGACAGCTGGCAAGTTTTTCCGCAAAAGCGGCCACTTTTGCGAAAAAACTTGCCAGTCTAGACGCAGCCAGAGTGTTCCATATAGAAACTAATTGGAATTCCATAGTCTCTGGTGTACTAGTGTTGTTTCAGCTACACCAGATTAACACGGCTACATTTCTATCACTAGTGTAGTGTGATATCATGAAAATGTTGCTAAATAACCAGCAGCAATATTCTGCTGTAGTTTTAGTTTCAAAAGCTTTCCTACGTAAAGGGCATTGCAACAAACTAATTTAGAAAGGCCTGCTCCTTACCAAACAAACATTTTAAAAATTCTATTGACTACAAAACATCCAGACCTCTTTAAAAAAAATTATTGGACTGTCTTTTGAGGACTGAATCTTGTCTCTGGCTACAGTAACAAATGCTTATTAGAGTTTTCTAGCTAAAGTCTTTCATGGAACAGTATGGAATGAAGAGTTCAATGTTATGTTCTGTGTGCTGACAGGTATCTTTATAAAGGAACCTCGCAACAAAACCCTTAAAAATAATCTTGCTTATTGATTAATTCTTGATTACCACAACTCATGAAAGGCCTTGTATTGCATGTGTCTGTCCTTCAGTTCCAGACCAAGGAAAAGAGATGGTTTAGAGAAAAGCCTAAGCCCTGAATTCCCTTTCTCATAATGAATGTCTTTCTAATTAAATGATATAGCAATCTATGCTGTTGGGGTTTTTGAAGAAATGTGATCAACATGTTGCCTTAATGCCTAAGAGGAGAAATTAAAGAACATAGATTTTAAATAGCTGAAAGATGAACTAGACTATAAACACCATCTTTTCTTTCTTTGATAGCACTGCACAAACGAATTCTCATAAACTAATGGAGCTCTTGCTTGGCATTGAAAGCAAAAATATGTTTGTTGTTTAGGGGTTTTAGTGGATGTCTCCAAAATTAAAAAAAAAGTGTTTTGAAGTTTGTGTATTATTTTTGTGTGCAGGAACAGATGTCGTCATTGTCAAAAATGGCCGAAGAATATGTGGCACAGGAGGTTGCTTAGCCAATGCACCCTTGCATCAGAACAAGAGTTATTTTGAGTTTAAAATCCAATCCACAGGTTAGTTAGCAATATCATTTTCAACTTTAGGCTTGTATTTGAGATTTGATTACAAATAGGCAAAGCATCTGAATCTTTGGTAACTAAATGCGCTTCATCTTTGGACTACTACAATGAGAAATAACACACTACAATGAGAAATAACACACTTTACAAAAAGCAAACTTTTGTAGGAAGCTAAATTGTCATCTTCTAAGAAAGATGTGTCATTTTTTTTCTATTTGGCTGCTTTGATTTCTTAAAATCAATATTAATTGAAATACCCAGATCCGCAGAACACCCTTGTATATATATTTTAGCAATTCAAATAATTTAAAGCTATTTTCTGCTAAATTCATTATTGTTGATATCGAACAATGAGCATGTAGAATAATGTGTATAGGTTTTGCACTTTTTCTCCAATAATGTTTGCTGCTAGCTGTCTACATTTATTTGATGTTTTAGTACGTATCCAGGTTCTTCTCCTTTAGCTTCCCATTGGCCATTGTGGGAATTATTCTGTACTTAAAGACACAGCACAGAACACACAACTCAGGGCGATGGGCTTAATGTGGTTTTAAAGACACCTTCTTGTCCTCTCAATTCTGGGCTGCTTCTAGGTTTGAAGCATCTCCAGAGTAAATTAGACAGCCCAGGCTGCCCTATAACCTGCTGCATTGTATGAAATCACTGGCTTGTATATGATGTAGCCCTGCATTCAGCATGCACCCATACCAAGGCTTGCAACTGGGTCTTCAGAGACATCCTTTTGGTTATCCTCTGTAGTTCCAGTAAACCTCCTCCAGTGAGAACTCTGTTCTGATCCAGTTATTACCTAAAATGGCTAGAGTGGCAGCTAAGACTCTTACCCCTTATCTTTTATATTGGTGGCTAATAAACAGAAAACACTGAAATACAGCATGTTTGGGAAGGATATTTTAAAGCAGGGCTACTCATCTTTGGAAGCCCTGGGGGCCACGATGATACCCACAGCAAATGCCGAGAGCCGCAGCGTAAGTGTGGTTGCATATATATGCAAATAAATTATTTCACACTGATGGGCATGAATACAAAGAGTAAGGCAAGACTATACAACACGGAGGCCCCATTTAAGTCAGTTCTGCTGATACTAATAAAATACAATATTTGCCTGATTTCCACCCATATGACAGAACTTTTAATGAGCAATGATAGTCCAGGAATTTAACTACTAAAACACATATCAACAAAAGACAATTATATTGACTACTTTTTTGTTTTGGCTTCACAATTTTAACAAATCAATCAAAAACTGCCAATACAATATTTACTGAAATATAAGTACAATCAATGTGAAGTTAAAGGCACTGAGGAGAGAATGTGGCATGGCTAGAAAAGGAACCCAGGAATCCTGCTTCCCAGAATCCCTTCCTTTCCCCTGCCTGCCCCATCAAGCACTAGCTCGCACAGTCCTCACAGAACAGAGACTGGAACCCCGAAGTTTAACGAACAGACCCACTGCCCACATACAGGAAAGGAAAGAAGGCAGAAGTTTTAACACCCAGTTCCCTGCTCTAATCCAATGCACCCACCCCTCCCCCAGAGCCAGGCACTAGCCACCCTGCTCCAGCCCAATGCCCTTTCCCTCCCCTAGAGCCAGGTACCCCCCAGCCCACTGCTTTAACCCAATTCCCCTCCCTTCCGCAAGAACCAGGAACTCCAGCTCTAACCCAGTGCCCTTTCCCTCCTGCAGAACCAGAGACATAAATCTAGCAGGGTGGAGGGTAATGCCCTGGGTCTCACCGGAGCCATGCACTTTTCCCTCCAGGTGCTGGGGCCCGTGCACAGAGCGGCTGTGAATGGTCCGGGAGCACAGCTCCAAAGTTCCATTGAAGGCATGTGCTGCTGTCCCCTCCCCAATCCGCTTTGCAGGGCAAAAAATCCCAGACATTTTTTTGCTTTTTAAAAAACCTGTCTGGATGGTGATTTAACATGAAAAACAAGGACATTCCCAGGAAAAAATGGACATATGGTAACCCTACCCAAACCCCAGCACAGATCTCTCTCACTCTGGCCTCACTGCCTGGATCCACCGCCTGCCCACGTCTCTCGCTGCCCAGCTCTTCCACTGCCTTGCCACATGCCTCGCTGCCAGCTCCGCCGCTGCCTCTTGCCGCCCTGGCAGCTCCTGCACACGCTCCACCGCGTTCAGGGAAGCGCTGCTGCTATGGCTGACGTGGGAGGTGTGCTCTACCACTGCCTCTTGCTGCCCCCTTCCCTCCCTGCCAGCCAGCAGCTCCCCCTCACACGCCAATGCGGCCTGTCTCAGTGTGGTGCCACTTAGCTCACGGGGAGGCACTGCTGCTGGAGCCCACAGCTATGAGGCAAGCAGGCGGCCCGGGAAGCAGCTCAGGGTGCCACAGGCCAAATGCAAATGGACTGCAGGGCCACATGTTGAATAGCCCTGTTTTATAGACTCTCAGTTTAGGGAATATAATTGCTGATGATTTTCAAATAAAAAATCCTTTGTGATACTGCTGTCATTATGGCACGCACTTAGAATATATCCCTTACTCTCAACTTGAGATTTCAAAAGAAACAAAATACAGTGTTTACATAATATCATCATAATATTTGCAGGGATTTGGGGTATTGGAGTTGCAACCCAGAAAGCAAATTTGAATCAAATTCCACTTGGTCGAGATGTGCATAGTTTAGTGATGAGGAATGATGGAGCTCTCTATCACAACAATGAGGAGAAGAACAGGCTGCCTGCAAACAGCCTGCCACAGGAGGGTGACGTGGTGGTGAGTTTCCTTAGGTGTTTTTTATGTAAATTTGTTGCCATGTCTGACTAACTCAGCAATAGATGTTTCGGTGATTTTTCCAAAGCAGGATTTGCTGTCAGCACTGATGCGAGGCTAAAGGGAATACAGTGAGCCCTTGTTCAAGGCTAGCTAAACAAGAATGATATTGAAACCCTGAAAAGTAAATTAATATGCATACAGTGTATGCGATGGTAATATTCAGCTATTCACTTGTAAAAAAAAAATAGGCTTTTAAAATATTTTTAGTATTTCTTACTAAAAAACATTATTGAGCAACATAACCCTTCAGAATTGTAATCATGTAGTAAAATATAGTTGTGTATTGATCATGAGGTCTTATGCCCTGAGTTAGGTATGCTCCTTCCTCACTGTCTTTTCTAATTCACATCACTAGCAGGAGCATAACTGGAAAGAGTTTGTTTCCAATACTTTTTAGAGAATAAATGGATAGAGGAAAATGCTGTTCAGAGTCAAATATTCCTTACTTCTCCTCTCCCTGACTCTTTCTCCCTTCGTAAGTTTCACATTATTTTTGGAGAAATGAGGTAGACATGAAGGCTTGCATGCCCTCTTGTTCATCAGAACTGGTCCTTTAAGTGCTTCCTCAGTTCAGCTTCCAATGTCCTCCAGTCCTTATGTTATCTTCCGCCTATGCCTGACAGCAGGCCTATAGGGAGTCCAGTCTTCCTTCTACCTCATGGAGTGAATAAGGAAAGATATCTACCTATTTGGCTAGTGGGTCTTCCCCAGCAGTTCTACCCCAGTCATCAAGAGGTTTCTAGTCCTGCTCTTAGGGTGGCTTCCTGCCAGTTTGCTGCTGATGCAAAGTAGTCCTGTGCCTGGATAGCTTATTCCATATGTTGCAAATCAGTTAGCCACTAGTGGGGAGGTAAGTAGTCTGCCCCTTAACTAGTGATGTGAACAGGTAACCTTACCAGGGTAACCCGTCTAACAGTTAACCAGCTCCTTGGAGCAGCTTGCAGCCAGCCACAGGCAGAGGCAGCCCCACTGGGCCCACCCATGGCCAAGGTGGTAGCTAGGAGTCCCATGCAGGGCTGGTAGAGGCAGCAGCCCCGAAGGCTGTGGGCTGTTCCGCACCCAGGATCCTGCTTAATCAGTTAACTGATTAAAGGGGACTTTATATCCCAACCTATAACCCCTTAGTGACTGTGACATTATGGGTTTTATATAGTCCATCACAATATTGCTTCATTGCTACCTACTGTTACTAGGGTAGCTGTATTTGCCTATAAACCTAACAGAGCTGTAACCATACTTATCTCAACCTCTTTGAGGCTTGTTGGCTTTCCTGGTCAAAGATGTCCCAGAATGTACTGGAGATCCCGATGAGGTTGTACCCAGGGAGCATAAGAGTGCTTTGTTGGGGTGTGCTTAGATAGCAGTCAGACACAGGGGCCCTAGCTACCTTGCTACAAATCTTCCTCCAAAGGTATTCGGATAAGGGGGGTGTATTTTTAGTCAAGCTCGGATGCAGTTTAGAAAAGGGAGAGGAAATTAGTCTGGGAATGGAGAAAAAAATATTGGAAAGACAGTTGAATGGATGAAAGGGACTTGGGAATCTGCATGAGCCATACTCACTCTCACTCCTAAAATATATTTGAAATAACCCTGTATATTTAAGGGTTGTGCTGTGTTACTACTTTAACATAGTTAGACATTTTTAAGTACATGAAAGTAATAAGATTAATATTGTTTCTAATAACAAAATTTTCAGTCTCTCTTTTTAATTCCTGATGTTTGTGAGCTTCATGTAGATTATTGCCAGCTGTCTAGAGTTTAAAAAAAATCCCCTGCTGAACTGGTTTTCTTGGGAGAGAATCTTTCTGTGCTGCAGTCTCTTTTTAAAGGCTCACTCAGTCTATTTACAAAAAACAGGACTATGTAGCACTTTAAAGACTAACAAGATGGGTTATTAGGTGATGAGCTTTCGTGGGTGAGACCCACTTCCTCAGATCAAATAGTGGAACAAAATTGTCACAACCATATATACCGTATTTTCCGGCGTATAAGATGACTTTTTACACTAAAAAACATCCCCCAAAAATCGGGGGTCGTCTTATACGCCAGGTGTAGAACGTACCTGTGCTGATACTGGTCCCCAGCACGGTGCTCGGGGCTGGCCCCGGGCACATGGCGCACGGTGAGCACCGGCGGGGGGAGTGCCGGCCCCGGGCGCTTGGCGCGGGGGAGCGCTGGCCCCGGGCGCGCGGCGCTTGGCGGGGGGAGCGCTGGCCCCGGGCGCGCGGCGCTTGGCGGGGGGAGCGCTGGCCCCGGGCGCGCGGCACTTGGAGGGGGCACCAGCCCCGGGCGCGCGGCGCTTGGCGCGGGGAGCGCTGGCCCCGGGCGCGCGGCGCTTGGGGGGAGCGCCAACCCCGGGCGCGCGGCGCTTGCGGGTGGGGGCGCTGGCCCCGGGCACGCAGCCCTTGGAGGGGGCACCAGCCCCGGGCGCGTGGCTATGGGGAGGGCCGCCCCCGGGCACGCAAGTGTCCCCGTCCCCTGGCACCCAGCGGGCGAACGGCCACGCCCCTTGGCGCCCGGCGGGGGGACAGCCACGTTCTGTAAGTGGGTGGTAGAAAAGACCCCATCATGGCTCCAACAAGAAGAAGGAAATTTGAAGCCAGTTTCAAGCTGAAAGTTGTAAACTTTGCCAAGGAACATAATAACTGTGCTGCTGCAAGTCAATATGGAGTAACAGAAAAGATGGTCCGAGACTGGAAAGCAAATGAAGATGCATTAAAGAGTATGCCAAGTAGTAAGTGTGCATTAAGAAGAGGTACCCCACATTGGTCAGAAGTTGACAAGCACGTAGCAGACATGGTGCATGAGCATCGTCAAAATGGTTATGTAGTGACACGAAACAAAATACGTATGTTTGCACTTCAGTGGGCCAAATCTAACCCAGATCACAGCAAAGGATTTACGGCCACTGTATCCTGGTGTACTAGGTTCTTGGAAAGGCATAATCTGGTACTGAGGCAAAAGACCAAAATTGCACAAAAATTACCTGCAGATCTCGACGGAAAAGTAAGTCTTTTCCATCGATATGTAATACAACAGCGCAAGAAACATGGCTATGCGTTAAGTCAGATTGGAAATATGGATGAAACTCCTATGAATTTTGATATGGTTGGAAATAAAACTGTTAATCCAAAAGGTGCAAAAACAGTGTTAATTAAAACAACAGGACATGAGAAGTCCAGTTTTACAGTGGTACTAGCATGTACAGCTGATGGCGCCAAACTAAGACCAATGATTATTTTTAAAAGAAAAACAATGCCGAAAATCAAGTTCCCTGTTGGAGTTTTTGTACATGTGAATGAAAAAGGCTGGATGGATGAAGAAGGGGTAAAGCTATGGCTTGATAATGTATGGAGTAGGCGACCAGGTGGACTTCGTCAAGAACGTAGCCTACTGGTGTGGGATATGTTCAGGGCTCATTTAACTACCAGCACAAAGAAAAGGCTGGCAAGAATAAACACAGATGCGGCAGTTATTCCTGCAGGATTGACATCATTGGTACAGCCACTGGATGTGTGCCTAAACAAGTCATTTAAAGATCGCATTCGAGAACAGTGGAATGAGTGGATGGTTAGCGGCGAAAAGTCATTCACAAAAGGAGGAAACATGCGTGTGCCACAATTGGATGTTTTGTGTAACTTTGTCATAAAAGCCTAGAATGATATTGATGCAGAAACAGTAATCAAGTCTTTCAAGAAGTGTGGCATATCAAATTCTTTGGATGGTATGGAGGACAACTTCTTGTGGCAAGATGAAGGGGAAGCCAAAGCTGAAGCCACACCATCTGATTCGGAATTTAGATCCATATGATGACTGTCTTACAAATGTACCACAAGATGTCATTGATGAACTTATGATGTCAGAGGATGAACATGGTGAGGATTTTGAAGGATTTTAAGTACCGGTAAGTCAAAACCATTTTAATTAAAATTATTTAAATCAAATCTGATGTTATTAAATGGTGTTGCCTCGGAAGGGGGGGGTAGTCTTATACGGCGAGTATAGGCCAAAACCTATGTTTTAACTCGAAAATTAGGGGGTCGTCTTATATGCCCAGTCGTCTTATACGCCGGAAAATACGGTAGCAAAGGATACAATTTAAAAAAAAAGTAAACACATATGAAAAGGACAAATCAAATTTCAGAACAGAAGGGGGATGGGGAGGGGAGGTAAATGTCTGTGAGCTAATGATATTAGAGGTGATAATTGGGGAAGCTATCTTTGTAATGTGTAAGATAATTAATGTCTTTGTTTAAACTTAGGCATAAAATGTCAAATTTAAGCATGAATGTCAGTTCAGAAGATTCTCTTTCAAGTGTGGTCTTAAAAGGTCTTTGAAGCAGGATGCAGGTAATCAAGTCATTGAGATAATGTCCTTTCTGGTTGAAATGGCAAGAAACTGTTTTTTCTTTGTGATCCTGTCTAATATCTGTTTTGTGGGCATTGATTCTTTGGCAAAGTGTCTGAGACATTTGTCCAATGTACATAGCAGATGGACACTTTCGGCACATGATAGCATAAATTATAGTTCTGGATGAGCAGGAATATGTATTCTTGATCTTATAATTCACTTGGTTAGGTCCAATAATGGTATCAGCAGAGTGAATATGTGGACAAAGCTGGCAATGGGGTTTGTTGCAAGGGAAAGTTCCAGGGTTGGTAATAGTGTGGTATGTCCTGTGATTGTTGGTAAGAATCATCTTGAGGTTAGGTGGTTGTCTATAGGAGACTATGGGTCTGTCTCCCACACACATTTACCTTCCCCCTCCCCCCCCCACCACCCATCCCCTTTTTGTTCTGAAATTTGATTTGTCCTTTTCATATGTGTTCACTATTTTTTTTTTAATAATTGTATCCTTTGGTATATATGATTATGACAATTTTCTTCCACTATTTGATCTGAGGAAGTGGGTCTGGCCCACGAAAGCTCATCACCTAATAAACCATCTTGTTAGTCTTTAAAGTGCTACATAGTCCTGTTTTTTGTTTCAGCTACACCAGACTAACACTGCTACATTTCTATCATCAGTCTATTTAGTCTGCAAAGCTGAAGTTAAAACACTTGAAGGATAATAAGTAACAAATGCAGTACTTCGCTAAGGGCCTGAGTTCTGTAAATTCACAATTTAAGCTTTGTTGGTTAGCTGCTGTTCATCAAATAAGTTGATTGTCGTGCTGCTATCCTCTGATTGGATAAGACTGCAAGTACGTTGGGTGCTTGTGAATGCAAATATAATTCTTAATTATTGACTTTTTAAGCATCCAGAAAAATGGTCTAGTGAATTCTTTTAGGAGATTATGGTTTATGTCATCCTGTTAGAAACTGTTCATTGTGTTCAGCTAGCCTAGCTGTAAAAATAAATATTTGTTAGTATTTTCACGTGTTAGCTTGATGATCTTATGTTAACATTTTCTGTTTGCCCTATAGGGTATTACATATGACCATGTAGAACTAAATGTATATTTAAATGGAAAGAATATGCATTGTCCAGCTTCAGGAATCAGAGGGACTGTCTATCCTGTAGTGTATGGTAAGTTAGCTTTTCAAACGAAGATTGACATTGTGGTCAGTCTTAATAGCAAGATTGTCTCAAACCACCTATCTTACTCCCAGTCATGTGACCCATTTCACAGTCCTCCCACTCATGACTGAATAGTGTACCCTTCTGGGAATTATAACAAATGGAAAAAATGTATTAGGAAAGTATCAGTATGTATTTTGCTTCTTTCAATACAGATTAGTAGCTAGAAACAAGGAGTACCATCACCTGGCTGTTTTTGGACCACATGTAATGGGTCCATAGATAACAGCTAGGGACTTACTGCAGTTAAAACATGTCATGTAATCAAACTATCAAATCATCTAGTAGCAAGAAAGCCACACAAGGGTTATGCTGTCTCACCCACAGATAAATGTATGAATCGAATTTCTCTGGGAAGTTTGTACGTACAGGCAGTCCCCGACTTACGCGGATCCGACTTATGTCGGATCCGCAGATACGAACGGGGCTGCCCCAGAGTACACGGACTGCGGGACCTCGCGGTCCTGCCGCCCGTGTACTCTGGGGCTTTCTCTGCGTCTCCCTGGTCTGCAGACCAGGAAGACGCAGAGCAAAGCCGCGGAGGGGCTCGGGCAGCCCAGGGGCGCCTGGGCTGCCTGAGCCCCCCCCCCCAGCCCCTCCCCCCCTCCGCGGCTTTGCAAAGCCGCGGGGAAGCCGGCAGCGGAGCAGTCCAGGCGCGCCTGGGCTGCCTCGCTGCCCGAGCCCCCCCGCGGCTTTGCAAAGCTGCGGGGGGGCTCAGGCAGCGAGGCAGCCCAGGCGCGCCTGGACTGCTCCGCTGCCGGCTTCCCTGCGGCTTTGCAAAGCTGCGGGGGGGCTCGGGCAGCGAGGCAGCCCAGGCGCGCCTGGACTGCTCCGCTGCCGGCTTCCCTGCGGCTTTGCAAAACTGCGGGGGGGCTCGGGCAGCGAGGCAGCCCAGGCGCGCCTGGACTGCTCCGCTGCCGGCTTCCCCGCGGCTTTGCAAAGCTGCGGGGGGGCTCGGGCAGCGAGGCAGCCCAGGTGCGCCTGGACTGCTCCGCTGCCGACTTCCCCGCGGCTTTGCAAAGCTGCGGGGGGGGCTCGGGCAGCGAGGCAGCCCAGGCGCGCCTGGACTGCTCCGCTGCCGGCTTCCCCGCGGTTTTGCAAAGCTGCGGGGGGGGCTCGGGCAGCTCTGCCCCGGGCTTTCTGGAATCAGCTGCTGATCAGTTTCAGCAGCAGCTGACTTGGGGACGCTTGGGGTTCTTAAGTTGATTCTGTATGTAAGTCAGAACTGGCGGTCAGTTTCAGCAGCGGCTGAATCTGGACGCCAGTTCCGACTTACATACAGATTCAACTTAAGAAGAAACCTACAGTCCCTATCTTGTATGTAACCCGGGGACTGCCTGTATACCCCTTCTTGCTTATGCAATACTAATGCAGTAGCATTTGAATTAAGTCAGATTTGCATGTACATTTTATACTTTTTCATTTTTATAGAAATATAAACTTTAATGTGGTAACATCTTCCATCTCAAAATACTTCACAGCTGTAATAAATTGATACCAAATGTTATATAGAAATCAGTTCACCTCTGCATCCCTCTCTACAGTGAATCATAGCAGCTGCATTGACAGGATACATTACCAGAACAGTTTTGAACAGGAAACAAATATCATATGCAATCTGCTTAAGAAGCTTAAGGAAAAATGTATTCATTTTGTGAACTGGAATTTGGCCATAATGTGTGTTAACACTCTACCTTACTAAAATGCCAAAGTACTCTTTGCAACTCCCAGATATGCAGGAATTCTGATTGTCTCATCTGAACCACTGCACCTCTGCTTGCACAGTGCTTTATCCCACCCTGCTGAGGGACTGGTTCCATACTGAGAGGGAAGAGTACCACTCAGAACCCCACCTTTACTACTTAATATATTTTGTAAATCTCTCATCCAAGTACTGATCTGTCCCAAACTTGCTTAACTTGTGAGATACCACGGGACCATAGTACCAAGTATTTGCCTGCTTATTATTTCATTTCATATTTCATAATGAACTGTTGGCACATTTCTGTGTCTGTCTAGACACTTTCTTAATGTTGTGCTTTCTGAACAGGAAACAATCTAAATTTGCTTTGGAAGCTTGGAATGTTACAAATTCAGTTGCCAATTTATCTCCTTTAAAACTGTTACAATGAAGATTATTTCATATTGTCATCTTGTTTTACATTTACCATATGGTGGCATTATTACAAATAGTTGCAAACAGAGGAATAAAATACTTGCCACAGTTTTATTCCTATGAACATTGCATTATTGAGATTCTGGCTGCTGTATACCATATTGGTAAGAGTGGGAAAACAGACTTTTGTTAATAGCTAACATCTCATCTTCCCTTTACTTTAGAAGAGGAGTTACAGTGGAGAAAATTTAGGTCTCAGGAGTCGGTAGCTTTCATAAACAGCTTGTGTTCTGCAGCAGGGACTTCGGCTTCTGGTCTTTTTTTTTATTTTTTTAATCTTGTTCCTTTCTCCATGTCTAACCCTGCACCACTGAGGTTTTAGGTTGTGGGTGTGAGGTGACTTTTTATTGCCAGACTCCCTCTCCTGTCATCATCCTTCTAGAACTGACATAAATTCCCAAGAATTTCTGTGTTTCACAATGGATTAGTTTATTTCTGTAACACCTGATGATTTGAAAATTGCATTCAGGTGACACATTGGTGCTATAAGTTGCAAGTAATAAACCCCTTAATTTAAAGCTACTTATTCATGAGTATATGAAAGGAGATTTTACTCTCAACCATTTAATTTATCGGTGTCTACAGAAAGTAAATGATGTCATGTTTGGGAACTTAAAGCACAAGTTAAATTCAGCAGCTGGATCCCAAGCACAATTAAAGTGTACTACAACATAAGCTAGTATTTGTGCTCTTGTTAGCTCAGTTCAGGCTGCTGTGCAAAAAAAACAAATATCTTGACTTCAGGATATCTAAATCCTTGATCAAAATATTGCATTTGGGTTTTTTTGAGGGGGAGAAGTGGGGAGCCAGGTGTTAGCATTGATATACTTCTGTCACATGCGGGGGTGGCTTAGAGGAATGTTTCTTTGAAAGACTCATTAATCAAATGGATCTGATTTTCTGAAGAGCAGTGCTGCAGTATTATGCTTCACTAAAGCAGCATTTTCAGTGTTGCTGCCGTCAGTGATGTCAGAATTTCCATTTGAATCCTCTAATCCTCCATCTAGAATTAGGCAGAAAGTCGCATGGCAATATTATTGTTATGAAAAATACTGAATTATTTTTAAAACCCACGTGTCTAAAAATAACAGTCAAGCAGGGTTCTGATGTCATAACCTTAGGCGGATGGCTTGATATCAAGCAGGGGAATGGGAGCATGCCATGGAGATGCATCCTCTTTCATATCTCAACACTACCGTGCTTGATCTTCAGGGTTCCAAAGCAGTGGAGTGGAAAACGAGGGCCAAAGAAGTTAAGAATTGCTTTAAAGCTAATTAGCTCTTTCAGTAAAATGAATAACAAAACTTTCACTGCTTTTGGCAAAATCTTTTGAAAATTGAAGTATTCTGTAGGAAATAAATATAGTTTGGCTTGCTTGATTTTATTTTAGGATCTTTTCTACAGATTAACCCTGGAGATCTTATTTATCTTTATTGCATGGATGTTTATAACATATTGGAGAATATCTTTTGTGCTTCAATTGTTGTGGATATGTAATGTATTGATGTATATAATCTAATAAGGTGTAATGTATAGTCAAAATAAATACTGCTCTAATTGTTTTTCTCTTTGCTTATGTCCTATAGTTGATGACAGTGCCATCTTGGATTGTCAGTTCAGTGAATTTTATCACACTCCTCCAGCAGGGTTTGAAAAAATACTCTTTGAGCAGCAAATCTTCTGAATGTCTTCATACTGAAAACTTGCACCCCTACACTGTTACAAAGCCTTTGCCATCTTAAGTAAAGCTTCACATTACCTGTAGGAAACACATCTGTATTTTTAGCAAAGTACTCGTGACTGTTGTCTGAAGAACCAAAATGTTAACTGCAGCACTTGAAAAATGTTTTACAAATGGTAGATTTTTGACAACTGTTTTGTGATGTGAAAATCAGTGTTTTGGGGCAGTTTTTTTCTGATTTGTATTTGATGTAAATGGAAATTAAAGGGTATAATTGACACAGTATTAAATGAACTTTTGGTTTCAATTTGAGCTTTATAAAGGAAATAGTTCATATATGTGACAGTATGTTTTCATAAAGTTACTGGGATTAATAGTTGTCTCGTTGTGATTTTTTTTTCTAGTTCCTTCTCACTCAGAAGTTGTGTCTTGTCAAAAGAGATCACTGTGCTAACAGTCTGTTTGGATTGCAGTGTCCTTGTTCTGCACAATGACTAATGATAAGATTGGCGCTAGATTTTGTTTTTTCTCTTGAAACATGTAACGTACCCATTTCTAGTTGTTAACCAGCTAATATTCCTATTGGATGTATATGAATCTCATAGCTTTTCATTTGCTTTAAGTGTGACAGAACACTAGTCAAAGCATTATTTTGTTGTATATAAAAAACCCTAAATACCAGATGTATATATGAAGCCTATCATGCTGTATTACTCTGACGGCAGGGTAGGTCTAGATCATTTAACTGTGATGTATGCAGTGTCAGGGAAGGTATGTTGGCTATTCTGATGAAGCTTTACAGATAAAATGTAAACCAGATTATTCTTTATGGAGTATTTTATTTAAATGTGTTTTTTTTTCCTGGAACCAGTAATAAAGTGAATAATGGTTAACATGCTATTTCCAAAACACGAGTCGCATAACTGAAAAAGATCAGATGATTCTTTGTCATATATTAAGTATGTTTTCTAGTCCTGTTTTTTGCAAAGAAAACCTTTTTGTATATCCTGGTATATGTGTTTAAGAATTTTTAGTGAGTTTTTGGCTGCCCATCGACTAATACATTTATGATGAGTGAATGTTGTGGTGCCTTAAAAGAACTTCAGATATTTAATTCTGAACTTTTCAAATACAGCTGATTTTCTTTGAGCCTTTTACTTCATAATTATCTGTATTTATTTAAAGATTTATTGGCTTCAGAGTCCCAGCTTTTCCTTCACCATTCTGTGATCTTCCAATGCTGAAATTGACATGGCAGCAGATGATGTCATGAAGCACAGATTCTCGTATCTGGAGCATGATGCCGCCTCAACAGTATAGTATAAGTTTAAGAACATTTGGGAATTGGGATGAGAATGGAAGAGGGTTAATGCTCTTCCCTTGAAACTTGCAATATTAGTCATTATTGGAGGCAAGTTCCAGGCTATGGAGAATATTCTTTTTGGGCATGACAGTGTCTATGTGCCATATATTAGCTGAGACAATACCTGTAACCTGGCGCAGACCTACTGAGGCACATGCTCCCCTACGTGTTGCCAGGAGTTTGGTACAGATCCCAGCATTGATCGGGAGACGAGCTGCTGGCCTTACCAATGGTGTCCAAGAAGTGTGTCACCATATTTGGGAGGATCCCTTCCCCCAGGAACCGGCCCACAACACCTCCAGATCCTACTCCTTGTCCTGTACTGATCATGAAACTCGAGGTGTAGATCACTGGACTTCTGATACAGATCTGCTAACCTCTAAGCATCAGACAGGCATGACTAAGGATGCCACAGCACAGAGCTTTCACACCAGTAGAAAGCTGAGCTGGGTAGCAATTGATCCAGCTATAGCTCTCAGACCTTCAGCACCATCTACACCATCAGCACTGAAACCTGTCCCAGGCACTGTGGCTGGTGCTATGGTACCCTTGCGAGTTCTCCCAGCCTGCCCGCTCTCTGGCAGGAGCCTCGGCTAGACCAGTGACATCAACATCCCAACCTTCTCTGATGCTCAAGGCTACAGGGGAAAAGACCCCCTCCCAAGTCCAAGTGGACCAAGGGGAGCAGCCTACTGGACCACCAGTGGAAGCCATGGAACCTGTGGTACCAGCATCTTCCTTGTCATTGCCAGATGAGACCATCATGGTGCCTCCTTGCCCTCTTCCCCAGGATGCTGCTAAAGAGCACTAGGAATTGTTAAAGACGATCACTTTCAACCTCAGCGTGCAGGAGGAGGAGTTGGAGGACTTCTTGTTTGACATTCTCTCCTCTGTGATTCCTCCCAGGGTAGCATTGCCCCTTCGTGAAGATGTATTGAAGATCATCACCACTCTGTGGCAAACCCCATCCTCCTTGCCCTCCATCTCCAAAAGGGCAGAGCATAACTACTTTGTCCCAACTAAGGAGCATGAATACTTGTACTCTCACGTGGCCCCTAATTCCATAGTTGAGATGGTTAACCACAGAGAGCAGCAGGGGCAACCAGCACTACTTGCAAAAGTAAAGACTGCAGGAGGCAGGACCTATTTGGATGCAAAATTTATTCTTCTACCCTACAGTTGAGAGTGGCTGACTGCTGGGCTGTCCTTGGCCACTACGACTTTAATATGTGGTAAACTGTAGCCAAGTTTGAGAGTTCCCTCCCAGCAGGTTCCCATAAAGAATTCTGAGCAATCCTTGATGAGGCTGTGGCCATGGCAGCCTTTCAAGCAGCATCTGATATGGCAGATTCCACTGCCCGTACCATGGCATCTGCCATTTCCATGTGGCAGACTTTCTAGCTGTTCCTCTCCAGGTGGGCATCAGAGGCTCATCAGTTAATACAAGACCTCCTCTTCAATGGCCAGGCCCTGTTTGTGGAACAGACAGACAGCAAATGGCATGGGCTGAAGAACTCCTGCACCACCCTGATAATCCTGGGGCTCTATGTTCTAGGCCGAGAACATACGTAATTCAAACCACAACCAGCTCTGGGTCAAGGGAGCCAGTCCCAGCAGGACCTGCTGCCCAAAAGGCCAAGGGTTATAGATGCTGCCTGAGCCACCCTTCACCTGCTCCACCCAAGGAACCAAAAACTCATTTTGGGAGTATGCTCAAGGGTGACCTACCAGACTGTTCTCCGGATCCAATTTCCCCATTTTTTTTTCTAATCACCTTTCCTTTTCCTCCCCGCATGAACTGTAGAGTTCTCAGCACTGTTGCAGGGCTTCACCCTCCAATTTCTCGCTACTCCACCTCTCACGTTCCTCCCTGTACCTCTTCAGGGACCCTTCTCATGAGAGTCTGTTCATGCAGGAGTTATCAGGGGCTGCTGCAGCTGGGTGCAGTGGAGGAGATTCCACTTGCATACAGGAATATGTGTCTCTATTCCTGATATTTTTTTTAATCACAAAGGTTCAGGGTGGTCTGTCCCATTCTGGACTTGCGAGACCTCAACAGCTACCTGAAGAAGCTAAAGTTATTCATAGTCTCCCTGCTTGCCCTCCATTATTCCCTCCCTGGAACCAGGAGACTGGTATGCTTCCCTCACCTGAGGGACATGTACTTTCACCTACCAATTTTCTCAGGTCGCAGATGCTTCCTCTGTTTTATGGTGAGCTCCATTACCAGTTGCAGTCCTCCCGTTTGGCCTGACTAGAGCACTGAGAGTGTTTACCAAGTGCATAGCAGTGGTGGCAGCTTGCCTCAGGCACTGGGGTATCCAGATCTACCCTTACCTTTATGACTGGTTGGTCAAAGGTAGATCCAAGGGCCAGGGCCTGTGGAACATCACTGTTGTGCAAGCAACCTGCTAGTCCCTGGGACCACTGATCAGTGACAAAAAATCTACATTGGTTATAGTGCAAAGGACAGAATTCATCAGAGCAGTGCTTGACTTGACCTGTGCAAGGGCGTTCCTGCCTCTAGACAGAGTTCATTGTGGCAGTATCTGCATTTCTCCTGATGACCACCGGGGTGTAGCTATGCCTGCTAGGCCATATGGCAGTGTGCATATAAATGATCTGCAATGCCAGGTTCCACATGTGACCCCTGCAGCACTGTGTGGTGTCAACCTATTCCCAGTACAGGGATTACCTGGAAAAAAAAAGTTACCATTCTCCCTGGCAGTATTTACTTTGCTGCAATAGTGGACTGGTATTAAGAAAGTCCTGAAAGGAGTTCCATTCAAAACCACTCCTCCCTCCATTGAGCTGGTTTCAGACACCTTGGGCCTGAGATGCAGTGCACATCTTGAATGTTTCCAGACCCTAGGGATGTGATCTCGGAGGAGATGATGTTACATATAAACAACAAAAAAGAGAGAAAGCAGTCTGATTGGCCTGCGGGGTCTTCCAGAGGTGGGGTACTCCCTAGATCTGTTTGCTATCAGGCAAAACAGAAAGTGCCATTGATTTTGCTCCAAGCAAGGTCTGAGCCAGGATTCTCTCTGACACCTTTCTCCTGTTGTGGTCAGGGAGCCTGATGTATGTATTCCCTCCCCTGCCAGGAAGCCCTCAAATTGTGGGATTTCTGCATAGCCAACTTAATACATTTGGAGTCATCTTACCTCTCCTGAGTTCAAAGTGAGTTGGCAGACCATCTCAGCAGGTCCTTTCACAGCCATTTGCCCAGAAAACATAAACACCATCTTCTGACATGTGGAATTCCCCAGACAGACCTGTTCATGACAAGACACAGGCTGTGTCTGCAGTTCTGCTTCTTCCTGAATCACAGTCCAAGCTTGATCGCAGATGAATTCCTTCTTCTCTGGAAGGACCACCTCCTTTACACATTTCCACCTAGTCCACTTGTCCGAAAGATGCCACTCATGGTTCAGAGGGACAAAGCCTCAGTAGTATTGATAGCTGCAGCCTGGCCCTGGCACTGGTACACATCTCTTCTGGAGCTGTTAATGGAAACTCAGAGCACTCTACCACTGCTCCCAGACCTTATAACTCAGGACCACAACCGTCTTCAGCACCTCAGCCTTTCTCCTGAAGATTGTCTCCCAGTTTCAAAACAATCAGGATGTTTTTCCTTACAATCTTTCCTCAAACCCACATGCAAATACCCAAGAATAAAATCTTCACACTTTGGATGTTCAGTGGGCATTATTAGCCTTCTCTATCAAACAGACAAAGCTGTTTCAGAAATCTACCCAAACATTCATTGCAGTAGCAGACAGAATGAAAGGGCTTGCAGTCTCTTCTCAAAGAATTTCATCATGGATTACATTACATATCCAGATATGCTATGATCTGGCAAAGACAGCTGCCCCCGCACTGATAGTGCACTCCACAAGGGCATAGGCTTAGTCAGGTTCCAACCCAAGAAATGTGCAGAGCTGTGATGTAGTCCCCACTCCACACTTATCTTGCACTGCACCATCACCCAGCAGGCTAGAGATGATGCAGCCTTCAGCAGAGCGGTACTCCAGTTAGCAAACCCATAAGTTCCAACTCCAGCTCTGTGTTCCTGCTTGGGATTCCACTAAGTGGAATCAACAAGAGCCAGCCCTCCGAAGAAGAAAAATGTTACCTACGTTTCATGGCTGTTATTTTTCAAGACATGTTGCTCATTTCCATTCCAAGACCCACCCATGTTCCCTTCTGTTGGAGCAGTGCCTGCAAGAAGGAACTGAAGGGGCAGCGAGGCCCTATATACAGCACTATGGAGGTGTGAGTCCAGGGGGAGCCTGAGCTCACCTGACAGGTACTGCTAGTGGGAGAAAACTTTCCAGTTAACGTGCTTACAGCACCCACACACCTAATTGGATTGGATAATGAGCAAGACATCTTGAAGCACAACAGTTATGAGAGGTAGGTAATTATTTTTTAGTTCAAATAAAACATTTTTGCCTCCAAGTCTGGGCTCGTTTTGTTGTGCAGCACATTTTAAAAAATGGTCTCTGTTGTTGGGTGCCAGCATGACACAGCAAGAGCCTGACAGAGGTGCTGAGTACTTGCAACTCTGACTGACTTCAGCTGCACTGACACCTCTGAAAAAGAAGGATGGAGCCTCTCGCAGGGTAGGCTCTCAAGTTACCCAGAATTAGGGCCTGTTAGAGTGGTATAAGTTCTCTTACACTGGCATAACTATCCACGCAAGGGGTTTGTACCACTAAATGCTGGTGTAGTTAAAGTGATACAGCTTGGCTGTGTCTAGACTGGCAAGTTTTTCCGCAAAAGCAGCTGCTTTTGCGGAAAAACTTGCCAGCTGTTTACACTGGCCGCTTGAATTTCCGCAAGAATACTGACTTCCTACTGTAAGAAATCAGTGCTTCTTGCGGAAATACTATGCTGCTCCCGTTCGGGCAAAAGTCCTTTTGTGCAAATTTTTGTGCAAAAGGACCAGTGTAGAAAGCTCAGATTTGTTTTGTGCAAAAAAGCCCCGATTGCAAAAATGGCGATCGGGGCTTTTTTGCGGAAAAGCGCGTCTAGATTGGCACGGACGCTTTTCTGCAAAAAGTGCTTTTGCGGAAAAGTGTCTGTGCCAATCTAGATGCTCTTTTCCGCAAATGTTTTTAATGGAAAACTTTTCCGTTAAAAGCATTTGCGGAAAATCATGCCAGTCTAGACATAGCCCTTGTGTGTAGATGAGATGTAAGAATGTTTATCAACAGGAACAAAACAATCCACTAAAGCCTGGTCTACAATTAAACTTAGGTTGACATAAATATAGCGAGAGTAGTTAGGAGCATAAAAAAATCCACACTTCTGAGTGCCATAGCTATGTGGACTTAATGCCCTCTGTAGATACAGCTAGGTTGATGGAAAGAGGTGTTTAAGAGACACACAGAGCTTAGCACAGACACTCACCCCAAAATGGCTCTAGAAATATCAGGAATCATACATGCAGATCCAGATGTCTATATTAATATTTTTATTGAAATATAGGAATGATTTTGATACAAGTGTGCTTTGTGCAAAGAAGGAGCTACTTTTTTCCCCTTTGCAACTGCAGCAAGTAAATACAAATCTTGTTCGCTTTCTGTGCTATACGGTTTGCATCTGCATTGCAATCAGCATTGCTGTTTTCATCTACATTTTAACAAATATTTCTAATCACAGTAACCAAACTGGGACAGTTATTCAGCATAAGTATCCCTTCGTAACCATTACATAACATTAAAAGAGAATCTTAACTAGCACTCTAGTGGAAAGTGAAATACACTAATTAAGTGAGGAGCCTGATAATCAGGGGTTTGTGGGAATACTTTGTCTCTGGGAGAGATCACTTTATTTCCTGAGTCACTTCTTTAAAAAGCTTGGTAGAAAACATTTAAGAACTATACTAAGATATAATCAACTCATTTAGTAGTCCATAATAAAGCACCAAAAGTGAACAAAGGGCCCCACTGTAGGAAATGAATCCCAGCAGATGCTAATTCACACCTGTAAAGTGCTGTGAATAGAGTAGTGATTGTAGAATTCTCCCTTCCTTCTCCCTCTGATTGACCATTAAGGAGCTGAACAAATTTGTCGTGATAGCAGCTTAATGACCTATTGAGGGAAGCTTTAAGTGGGAATTGATGTAGGAATGGAGAAGGAACAAAGGAAAAATGGTAATTCTATTCCTGACATGTCATCAAGAAACAGTGTGGCTGCAGGAGCCAGGGAAATTGCTAGCAGCTTTGATTTTTGGCCCTAGCTATGCTATTAATACATCTGTGTTGTACAGCACAATTGTTTTTTCAGTGTAATAGATGTAACTATATTTAAGAAATCTCACTAAAGCTTTGACATAGCAATTGCATTTTGTTCTTCTGTTAATCCAATTTTAAGTGTATTAACGTTCACTTGACTGTGTCCAGCCCCCTGGGGAGTATAAAGACCTTTAATTGGGCCTCACTCCTTGGAAAGACCCAGGTGTGCTTACATCACAGAGAGGCTCAAGGCATCATTTTGATCTGAATATGGAATTTTCCCAGTGCTCTGGGTGTCCCAAGTGCAGAGCTGGGCAAATATTTTCAGGCATAAACATTTTGCTGAAAAATGCGTATTGGAGTTGACAAACATTTTGTGAATTGGTGTTCAATTTGCCAAATTGTTTCTGACAAAACACTCCTAAAAGGTCAACAACAAAAATCAAAATGTTTAGTTTCACCATTTTCAGAAACAAAATATTTTGATTATTTGATTCAGAATTACTTTTTCAAATTTTACTTCAGCTTTATTTTAAATATTTAAAAATGAAAACCAAAATATTTTATTTGATCCTCAATTCAAATTTGTAACTATTCAGTTTGCTGAAAAAATTCAAACATTTTCATTTTGAGCTGACCCTAAACAAATTTCCCCACACTTCCAGTTCAGCCAGCAACCTGAAAAACCAATTATTTTCACAGCTTTCTTAAGGGAGGTTCTTATGTGCAGTTTTTAGATTGACCAATGAACACCTGCCCTGTCTAGTGTTATAACTTCGGTTTGTATATAAACCCAGACAATTTCAGTATTCAATTTTTAAAAATACCAAGTAACTAGCTTGCAATTTTAATATAACATACTCCAATTAGCAACTCATCTCTTTGATCTAAATGTAGTTAAGGTATAAAGTGTGTGTACAACTGATTGCAAAAAAACAAACATACTCAGAATAATTCTCAATGGTTCACTGTCAGACTATGGGACTGTTTCCATTGGGGTCCCACAACAGTCTGTCATGGGTTCAATACTATTCAGTATTATCATTAAGGAATTGGATAACAGAGTAGAGCGCATGCTTATAAAACATACAGGCTACGTCTATATTGCCCAGTCTTGCGCAAGAACATATGCAAATGAGGCATTGCCTTGCTTTATTTGCATACTTAATGAGTTGCCATTTTTGCACAAGGGGCTTTTGTGCAAGAAGGAGCAGTCTACACTGCTTCTTGAACAAAAAAACCCTCTTACACAAGAGCCGTTCTGCTACTTATTTTCAGGCAGAATGGCTTTTGCGCAAGAGGGGGGTTTTGCGCAAGAAGGAGCAGTGTAGACTGCTCCTTGCACAAAAGCCACTTGCACAAAAGGGTAGCTCATGAAGTATGCAAATGAGGCATCACCATGCGCAAGACTGGGCAATGTAGACGTAGCCACAGATAACAATAAACTGGGAGGGGCTGTAAGCACTTTTGAATTCTAATCCCGATTCCAAAGGTTCTTGACAAATTGGAGAATTTGTCTGAAATCAGTGAGATTAAATTCAATAAAAACAAGTGCAAGCTACTGCATTTAGGAACTAAAAAAAATCAAATGCGCAACTACAAAATGGGGAATAATTGGCAAGGTAGTAGTACTGCAAAAAAAGAATAATCATTGTGGTGGATCTGGTAGTTATAAATTGAATACAAGTCAACAGTGTGGTGCATTCACAATAAAGGACAGATATTCTGGGGTGTATTAACATGAGTATCATATGTAAGATATGCCAGATAATTGTTCTGCTTTACTCAGCACTGATGAGGTCTCAGCCAAAGAACTGTGTCCCATTCTGGGTGCCATACATTCGGGAAGCTATGGATAAATTGGCGAGAGTCCAAAAGAGAACAACAAAAATGCTAAAAGTTTTAGAAAACCTGATCTGTAAGAAAAGGTTACAAAAACTGAACATGTTTATACTTGAGAAAAGATGATCTAGTGGTACTCTGATAACAGTTTTCAAATATGTTAAGGGCTATTATAAAGAATGCAGCAATCAATTATCTTCCATGTCCTCTGGAGGGAAGACAATAAATAATGGGCTTAATCTGTGGCAGGGGAGATTTAGATTAGATATTAAGAAAAACTTTCTAACCAGAAGGGTATCTAAATTCTGGAATAGGTTACTAAGGGAGGTTGTGGAATCCCCACCACTGGAGGTTTTTAAGAACAGGCTAGCTAGACAAATACCTATCAGAGATGGTATAAGTAAGATGGTCCTGCCTCAGTGTAGGGAAGGAGGGCTGAACTAGATAACCTCTCACAATCCTTTCCATCTCTACATATCTATGATTCTACCCCTTCAGGAATAAGGACAAAGGAAAGAGTTAATAAATGTAAAAATACCACTGAACAAATAGGACCTGTCTCTCTGCATTGTGACAGTTAACATGTATTGGTTTATTCCTTTAGGTTTGTAGACAATATAAATTTTACTATTTATAAATGGATTGTGCCATGCAGCCACTGATTAACGTTAGACTAACTGAAATAGGACTAAATAAAGCTTCTACTCTGTCTGCCCATGTGCTGTTTATCAATAAAGAACTAGTGTTCTGTAATTTCTTAGGACTATATAGTTCTTTTTCACTAAGAAGCCTTCCTTGTTTATTGGTCTCTCTCTCTGGTGACTAAACCAAAGTGTATCAACAATGCATGCATTTATGTGCCTGTTTTTCTTAATTTATTAAAAGCGTCCTTGGCTGGAGTGGGTGTACAATTCTGGGCACCACTCTTTAAGAAAGATACGGACACACTGAAGAGAGTCCACAGGAGAGCAACCAAAGTGATGTAAGTTTTAGAAAACCTGACCTATGAAAAAAGGTTAAAAACCTGGTCTTGTTTATTTAATCTTGGGTGGGCTATATTTCATTCCTCTTCTCCAGTGTCTTAAAAAAACCCAACTTCCATTGAAAAGTAGCTGGGGATCCAGAGTTCAGTATCTAGGGATTTTTAGCAGGATTGCAGAGGGTCAATCTCCTCACAGTCAAGTCCCAAAAGAACTAAAGAAATGAATGTAATTAAATAAATTTATAAAATCTTATGATGAAGAAACAATCTAATTTTATAACCCAGATATCTTCACAGTTACAATAAACATAAATAAAGAGGAAACCAAAAATAAAATGTGAACAGTTCAGTCCACATAAAACACAGTAAGAAGAAACCGAGAGATCCCAAAACTTAGGTTTAGTTCACCTAAGTCTCAGTTAGTGTCTTTGATCACCAAAGCTGCATAATTTGCTGAGTTTGAACCATCTTCCTTCCATTTGCTTGTAGGAATCCCCTGTTGGAACCCATGACATTCTGCCTCTGCTAGCCAGGTAGCTAACTGATTAACCAGTCACTTAGGGTATGTCTACACTGCAGAGTTTTTTTTTTTTTTCAGAAAAACTAATGTTTTTCCGAAAAAACTTCACTTACATCCACACTGCAATCACGTTCTTTCGGAAAAAATCGAAAGAACAGAGGAGTTTTCCCGATATTAGTAAACCTCTTTCTACAAGGAAGGAGCCTTTTTTCTGAAAGAGCTCTTTTGAAAAAAGGTGTGTGTGGATGGGGAAGAGGGAGTTCTTTCAAAAGAAGAGGAAAGAAGAAAAAGCACAGATGCTCTGGTGGCCACTCTGTCCATAGTAATCTCAGCTTAAATGTGAGATAGCGTCCATTCAGTGTAGACTCTATCTTTCGAAAAAGCAGATCGCTTTTTTGATGAGCTTTTGCTGTGTAGGTGCTCTTTCGGAAGATGTTTTTTCAGAAGATCTCTTCTGGAAAAGCTTCTTCCGAAAGAAGCCTGCAGTTTATACATAGCCTCAGTTAGCCCTGGTGTACACTAGGGAGTTATTTCGAAATAACCTCTCTTATTTTGAAATAATAAGCGCAGCGTCTACGCTGCCAAGCCCATTATTTTGAAATAATGGGCTGGTTATTTCAAAATCTGTACTCCTGCTTTCCTCAGGGAATAATGCTTATTTCGAAATAGTTATTTTGAAATAGTGATAGTGTGGATGCTTCACAGCTGCTATTTCGAAATAACTACTCCCCAGAGTAATTTGAAGTAATTACTCCTCAGTGCTTCTGGGGCTCTAAATCAAGGTAGCACATCCACAATAATGCAGCCTGCCTTGGACTAATTTCGAGGCTCTCCTGTAGTGGGGACACACTATTTCAATTTTGTTACTTTGGGAGTTGTTTCCTAGTGTAGACATGCTCTTAAGTCACAATTAACAGATTTAAAGGAACCCTGTTACAAGAAAATAGAAAAACTGAGACTAACAAAATAGAAATGACTCCTTCCCCATTACTACATTTAAAGAAAAGTTGATGAATAACACTAGTTGAGAAAATTCACTAGAACAGTTTGGCTCAAATCAAAGCAACATTCAAAAGCATACAACCAGAGGTGACAGTAAGGTGGTGCACCCCAGTGTGCCATTTTGGCAAAAGCCTGCTGTGCTCCAGCAAGAGCTCTCTGTGCTGCTTGAGCCACCTGGGGTGCTCAGCTCTGCTGCAGGCTGCAGCGCTGACAGCAGCCAGGTGGGGGCAGATAGCAGGTTAAAACGGCTGGCAGGCCAGGGACCAGTGGCAGCTGGGGAAGGAATGCCCCATGCCCAGTCTAAAACTAGACCACCCTCCAACCGGCCAGTCCACTGGGTTCCAGCCCAGATCCTGCTGCAAGAGATGTGGCCCCAACCTGGTTCCTGCCGTGGTAGCCGAGCCCAATCCAGCTGTGGAGAGCCAACGCCAACACCCCCCCCTTTCCATCCAGCTGCAGCAGCCTCAATCTGGGCCCAGCCCCCCTCCTGTCACAGTGGGGAGGGGGCAGAATTGGCAAACCTGGCCCAGCTTCTGGCCAGTTGCTGTGACCTCGTTCCTGGCCTTGCCCCCATCTGTCCATGGTGGGCAGGCTCTGGCGCCGATTCTAAGGCAGGCCCTATGCCTGGTCACAGCCCCAATCCTACAGGAGGCCCTGGTAGCCCAGGCCCCATCTAGCTGCAGGAGTATCCCCATGCAGCTCCAAGTTGTGGCCATGGCAGAGGCATCAAACAGGAGCATCAGGGCAGGTACACCTCTAGGGTTGCCAGATGGTTGAAACAAAAATACCGAACACCCTCCTCCCCCCAAAAAAAACCCGGGAAAAAATTCTGTTGAAGGAAAAAAAGGGGAGGAGGGAGAGACCAAAGTTGTTGAGCCAAAAAAAAAAAAAAAAAAGACTCTAAGACCATGTCCCCTTTAAGAGTGGAATAGGGGAGAGGTTGAGCACTAAGACCCAGAGGAAGCATTGCTTCCCCTTGGTCGGCAGCCTTGCGGAACCAGGTAAGTATGGGGGCTAAGGTCGGGGGGGCTGGGGATGTTGGGAGCTGGAAGGAGGTTCAGAGGTGGGGGAAAGCCAGGCACTGAGTGTTTGTAGGGTTGCCAGGTGCCCGGCATTTTTACCTCCTGGCCGGGGGAAAAAAATCAGAAAATACTGGACTTTTTAGATGTCCGGTATTCTCTGAATTTTTTTACTGGACAGGAGGCGAAAATACCGGACTGTCCAGGTGAATGCAGGACACCTGGCAACTCTATACACCACCCAGGTGCCGGTGCTCCAGGGGAAAAGTTGTTGAGGGAAAAAAAAAGCCAGGGTGAGGCCAGCATTGCCCTTTTAAGAGACGCAGCCCCTTTAAGACATGCAGCCCAGCCTACTGTCAAACATTTGCATACAGACATGCTTATACACTCCGTTATTTCAAGGTAAGCTCTGATTGGAGGTGCCGGTACTATGTCTGGAGGTGCCAGTACTGCATACCGGGCAGTACTTCCCAGGGCCGGACTGAGGCATGGGCGAGCCGGGCAGCTGTCCGGGGCACCATCCAATGGGGAGGTGCCTAATGGCAGCTGTAAAGGGCGTGCAGTATCCCTTACAGCTGCCATCAGGCGCCGCGCGCCCGATTCGGCCAGCAGCGCCCTTCCCCCCATGGCTGTGGGGCCCTGCACAGCCCAGCACGTGTGCCAGCAGCGCTGGCCAGGCCAGGCTGGGCAGCGCATGCGCCATGCACCCCGGGGGCAGGCCCCGGGCTGCGCACCAGCGGCCGTGGCAGGCGTGCGCCCGCGGGCAGTGCCGCGCACCCGGGCCCAGGGCGCCAAAAGGGCTCGGGCTGGCCCTGGTACTGCCACAAAAAAAAGTGACTGAGCCCGAGTCCGTCCTCAGCCCCCTGCACCTCTACCCACACTCCCAGCTCCTTGCCCTCACTTCTGAACCCCCCCACACCATAATCTTCAGCCCTGAACCCTTCATACACCCAACCCTGAGTCCTTCATCCCCCCCCACATACCAACCCTCTGCCCTGAGCCCCTCACACTCATGATAACAGCATGTTAAGGGCAGTTTTAAAGAGGGCAATGAGTGTTCTTTATGGTCACTGAAAGTATGACAAGAAATAATTGGTTTAATCTGCAGCAAGGGAGATTTAGGTTAGATGTAGGAAAAACTTCCTAACTGTGTAGGTGGTTGAAGTCCGGAACAGGCTTCCAAGGAAGGTTGTGGAATCCCTATCACTGAAGGTTTTTAAAACAAGTTGGACAAACATCTGTCAGCGATGGTCTAGTTTACTCAATCCCACTTCAGTTCAAGGGGCTGGACAATGTAACCACACAAGGTCCATTCCAGCTGTACTTTTCTGTGATTCTGTATCAGTTACTCCAACTGGATCTTCTCTGTGTTCCCAAGATTTGGACCCATAACTCACCATCACTTACAATGCAATACCATTGCATTTCCTACCACAAAGAGAGCTCTCTTCTTGAGAAACATGGGCCTGAATTTTCCCATCAAAGAGATGTACTCTTAGGTCTCATCTACATCGAGCTATTCCCTGCTATTGTGCTCGCACCAGTGCAGCTCAACCAGCTGTAGCAATGGTATGGGCACTTCCACAACCAAGATACTGCCAACATTTTTTTATCACCATGCAGCTAGGATTTGCTCAGAGCAGGGTTCAGTGATA
This sequence comes from Pelodiscus sinensis, assembly GCF_049634645.1. Taxonomy (NCBI): domain Eukaryota; kingdom Metazoa; phylum Chordata; order Testudines; family Trionychidae; genus Pelodiscus; species Pelodiscus sinensis. The sequence goes on along the minus strand of NC_134711.1, from coordinate 290,082,017 downwards.
CAGTTGTAAAAATACAGGAGTCATGGCTAAATTAGCACTTTCACCTTAGGCTTGCAGTGGTTTCCATCATGCAGTGGTTTCCATCATATATACGATTTACAGTTTGGTTCAATGGCTCTCCACATGCCCACTGGACAAACTGTTCCAGCATCTCCGAGTTTCATCTATGTGATTGTTATAGGGGTGCTTTCTCAAAAAAAAAAAAAGAGGTGCTATACATTAGGGCTACATCTAGACTGGCATGATTTTCCGCAAATGCTTTTAACGGAAAAGTTTTCAGTTAAAAGCATTTGCAGAAAAGAGCGTCTAGATTGGCACGGATGCTTTTCCACAAAAGCACTTTTTGTGGAAAAGCATCCGTGCCAATCTTGACGTGCTTTTCCACAAAAAAGCCCTGATCGCCATTTTCGCGCAAGGCGCTCGGGCAGCCCTGGCCACGGCCCTGGGGCACATGCCGGCGCCGGAGGCAAGGGCATCCCCGCCCCTGGCGTGCCCCAGGACACGTGGCCCCACCCCCCGGGTGCCCGGCGCTTGAGTGACCCCACCCCCTGGGCACCCGGCGCGTGAGTGGCCCCGCCCCTGAGCGCCCGGGAGCCTCTAAAGGTTGGGGATCACTGATTTAAGCAATTATTCTATTACATCCCTACTATACATATGTAACAATTAACAGAGAAGGTGGAAGTAGCTGGTGCTTGGTACCAAGCAGTATTGTTCCTAGGTTTTATAGGATCAGCTTCCCAATATTGCACACAGCAAATGGCTTCTTATGTTCAGCTCTTACCTTGCAGCTCTTAACAGCTACCACCTGTGAAGATGCTTTCACAGTAATGCAACTGTACTAAATTTAAAGAAAATCTCCATGCAGACACAGCGCTAGTTTCCGTTGCTCTCACGCTGTCCTTCTCTGCACAGTGGGAGCCAGTCACCATGCTGAGCAGAGTTTAGTTGCAAGTGTAAAGAAGGACAAAGCATCTTCAGCACCATTTCAGTAATGTAGGTTTTTAACCTCACTTTATGAGAAAGTGTTGAGCAGTTGCCCTAGTCTACATTTGCAGCTCAGCCTTGCTCAGCTGCACACATTACCAATGCCCATTGATAGCAATGGTTCAGTTTCAAAGTCAAAAAGATGACCTTGGAGACTTTGAAAGTGCCCACTTAAAATGCCACTGCCTGCCGCAGCTTTTCAATACTGACCATTAAACATGACTAAATGTCCTGCCCGTGTATGTGTGTGGGAGAGCAATGTCATTTCAACATCGTCTTTATTTGACAGGGTAGATCAATTAATGTAAAAGAAAAATACTTTGCTAAGTGAAGATGAATCTTTCTGTTAGGACTCTAGGAATTCCCAGACTGGATCAGATCTACCCAAGAACCATCTATACTCAGCCCTCAGAGGTTCTGGAGCCAAATTAGCGACCAACATTACTCAAAAAAGCCACAGGAGTGTGAATTCATTGTTTCACTTACTATTTGTGTTCTTCTTACAGCAACATGACTGACCAAGTATCATTATTTGTTCCACTACAATTGGTTAATAACCATGGGCAGTAGGTGAATCCATTGTTGAGGAGATTAGCCTCCTAGCCCTACCCCTTTTGTCTGAGGCCCAATCCACACCAGCTCACTTGACCTTTGGGCTGGCCGGAACCACCCTAAGCTGCTATCTGGCTCCGGATGCCCCAGCCCCTAGCTCAAGCCCTGAGCTTCAGGACACCAGCTGGAGCTGAGTGTTCTCCAGCTACAGGGAAAAAAGGGGAGTGAAAGCAGGGCCTCATGGTATGTCAGCTGGACCATACCCTGGGCTAGGGGATGCTTAGTCTCCCCTGGCCCTTGATACTCACTGCCCTTGTTACTATCATAGCAAAAGTGCCATGACTGGTTAATAACTTAGGTTCATTATTAAATCACAGTGTTCTAATATATGCTGCAAAGAGCCACAGGAGACATATTTAAGAGTCACTTGCTGCTCAGGAGCTTCAGTCTGAGTATCAATAACCTAGTCCAACAGCCTGCCTCTGACATTGGTGAGCACTGGTTGCTTCAAATGAGAGTGCAAGACACCGTGCAATAGGCCGATGTGAGATAACTTGCCTCCAGGGAATTTTCCTCCTAGCCCCTAATACTTAGTGCTTATCCCCTGAGGTAGGCAACTGAATATCCTTTTCAAAACTCTTAGGCTACGTCTAGACTGGCATGAATTTCCAAAAATGCTTTTAACGGAAAAGTTTTCCGTTAAAAGCATTTTCAAAAAAGTATGTCTAGATTGGCAGGATGCTTTTCCGCAAAAGCACTTTTTGCGGAAAAGCGTCCGTGGCCAATCTAGACGCGGTTTTCCGCAAAAAAGCCCCAATCTCCATTTTCGCGATTGGGGCTTTTTTTTGCGGAAAACACTAATATGCTGTCTACACTGGCCCTTTTGGGCAAAAGTCTTTCGGAAAAAGACTTTTGCCCAAACGGGAGCAGCATAGTATTTCCGGAAAAGCACTGACGATCTTACATGAGATTGTCAGTGCTTTTCCGGAAATTCAGGCGGCCAATTTAGACAGCTGGCAAGGTTTTCCGCAAAATCAGATGATTTTGTGGAAAAACTTGCCAGTCTAGACACAGCCTTATGGTCATAAAATATATTTCTGTTCTGAATATTCTTGTTATCCACAGAAATGTCTGATTCTTTTTTAAAGGCTCCTGAGCTCTTGGTTTTAATGGCATGGGCCTCATGGTATGTCGGGCCTTTTTTTGGGGGGCGATCAGATTTTGATTAGAGGTAGAGTTGTGTGTTCTGCCAGCAGTGTAATTTCATGTACTTTATGGCCATGGCCTTTGAATCTTTGATAGATTCCTCCCACTTTAAGTCTAAATCAATATCCAGTGGCAATTAGTTTCATAGACTCCTTGTATGCGGTGTGAAAGTATATTTCTTTTCATCAGTTTTGAACTTGCCAGTTACCCTGCGTATTATTGGCTGATGAGACTGGGTGAATAGAAGATCTCCATCTACCTGCTCCAAATTGCGAGTGGCCAGCTGGACCCCTGTCCATACTGGGCTCCAAGAGTGACTATCACTTCTGCAGCTGGATCAGTGGGAAGTTTTGAGAAAATCGTCTATCATATATAAGAGCCAAGACACGCAGCCCTGAATTCCTGCTTTGTGACACACTCATCCTACATCTCTCTTGTACCCCAGTGAGATAGACATGCGCCAAGGACTGACTGGAGGAAAACTACTCATGCCAGAAGCACTTGCTTCAGTTTCAATTCACGAGCAAGCCCATACTGTCAATGTAAATAATGGAGGTATATTTACATTTACAAGCCACTGGCAGTTGCACAGGAAGCCAGCTATTTTCCCGAGGGGATTTGCCAGGATCCATATTGAACTGTAATTCTGATCAAGGTCCTGATTCTGGTATTGTGAGTCCCAGGGACAGGACTACATCAATGTGACTGGGCAGAAATTCCTTCCTCTTACTTCCTCTTGGACTGAGGGAAAGCAGCTGAACCATAATGGTGGCTCAGCAACTAAAGCCAGGTCGTCCCTTTAACTTTAACATAAAACTAATGATGGGAATGCATAAAAGGTCTAGCTGGGTCAGAGAGGGAGTTTTGGGATGTCAGGTTACAAAAGGTAACTGCTAGTGAAAAGCAAAGACTGAGAGCTAGAAAATTAGATCCTGCAATGGAACACAGGTTTGTTTGTTAACTGCATGAGGGCAAACAGAGCTGGAGATGCTGGACTATATATTAATTTAAAAAATGCTGCATCAAGAAAAACTAAAAATAAAACTAGGAACATGAAAGGCTTTTTTAGCCTTGAACTTCTGCCAAATGAGTCTGTCTAGCTGGGCTGACCTCTGTCTTTCCTCCCAAAACCTGCTAGTGTTAAGGCAAACATTAGAATGCCAAATAGTTAGAGAGGGAGGAAAACATAAGAAACAAAATAGCTGTCGCTTGCAGTTTCTGTTTTCTGAAGCATAAAGATATATTAACTAGAATGTCCTAAGTCTATACTCCCCTCCCAAAGAGAGAAGCAATAAAGAAATGCTAACAAAAGTGTCATATCTCCACTGAACACACATTTGCCCTTTTTCAGTTTTCCCATCTTTAACCCTCGTTGAGTTCTAAGTAACTTCATATTCTCTGAAATTATGCACAGTCTGCAACTATGACTTGTGTAGCAATTACTTTCTCTTTACTGCTCATCATTAGTGGTGGTGAAGATTTGAATTTTCATACTGTTCCACGTGGCATAAACTTAGAGGAAACAGTTTGGAATGATAAACTTCTACAAATGGAAATTATTAGTACTGGTCTCACATAGAGGTAGGAGGCAACAGTAATTAATTGTGTCTTCAGAATTGCCCTGTCTTGCACCCCATGGCTGTGTCTACATTGGCACCCTTTTCCGGAAAATGGATGCTAATGAGACAAGTCGGAATTGCAAATGCCGCGGGGGATATTTAAATATCCCCCACGGCATTTGCATGAACATGGCTGCCGCTTTTTTCCGGCTCGGGGCTTTGCCGGAGAAAAGCACCAGTCTAGACGGGATCTTTCAGAAAATAAAGCCTTTTCCGGAAGATCCCTTATTCCTGATTTTAAGAGGAATAAGGGATCTTCCGGAAAAGGCTTTATTTTCTGAAAAATCCCGTCTAGACTGGCGCTTTTCTCCGGCAAAGCCCCAAGCCGGAAAAAAGCGGCAGCCATGTTCATGCAAATGCCGCGGGGGATATTTAAATCCCCCGCGGCATTTGCAATTCCGACTTGTCTCATTAGCATCCCTTTTCCGGAAAAGGGTGCCAATGTAGACACAGCCCATTTGTAATAGACTCTTGCAACGACTGGATCATAGGATCTCCTTGGCTATACCAGTAACTCTTCTGCCAGGACAAGTTAATTGCAGCCAGGGCCAGGTTCAATATCTAGGGGTCTCCTCCCAACAACATAATACAACACTGGCTCGAGCCCCCACCCAGTGACCTGGGAAATCTTACACACACCCCTGGGTGCCTCAAAGAGGCAATTCTTCCCCTCTTGCAAGCACAGAGCCTTGGTATAGCAGCAAATCCTTAATAACACAAGGTAACCAACATCAGCATTGAAGTGGGAAAACACCACAACTCAGATTCATAAACCAGACATGAGCAAAGACCCACCCCCCAGCCACAACTCACCCAAGGTCCCCAAATTTCAACACCCCAAAAGTCTCTCAAGTCCAGCAACCCAAACATCACCCAAAGTCCCAAAGTCTGACACCCCAAAAGTCTCTGCCCTGGGTCAGTGCTGCCCCAGGGTTCAAAAGTTCACCTGGCAGGGTTTAACCATCCCAACCTGGGTGCAATGGAGGGGGCAGGAGTTGATACACCTTATGCTGTCCACCTGTGGCTCCACCTCTCCGTAGGTTTCTGCTGCTGCCATTGACACAAATCACTCCGCCACACTCCACCTGCTGTCCTGTGAGCCACTCCAGCTGTCCCACAGAGCAGTGTCTGCTCCACCAGCCTGCCTCGGTCCACACTCCCCAGCCGGTAGGTCCCGCAGCTACTCCACCACCACCCACCCATCCATCATCCTCACCAGCACCACAAACTGCTCTGCTAGTAGCTCAGCAACAATGATTTCAGCTCTTTAGTAAATTCAGCTCTCAGTAGAAGAGCCTCAGTGCAAGTGCACTATTAGCCACCAGTAAAGCCAGCACAAGAAAAGACAGTGCAATCAGTATGTTTTGGGCCCTCAGACAGGGAGGAGGAGTGGTCCGTCGTCGTCGTCCCAAAGTATAAAAACCTGTCCTCCATCTCTCTCAGTCTGACTGGGTTTGGAACTCATGCCCCTTGTCTAGCAAGTGCTACTTAGTTTATGGTGAAACAGTTCCACTATTTGATTCACATAATCAGGGTAACAACACTTTATCCCTCTTGCCTCAATAATAGAGAAACTTGAGATCCCACAGTGGCCAAAGTGACAATTTGGCTGCTGTGAGCACATACTAGGCAGGGTGGGCGTGTCTATGCAAATGAATCTTGAAGTCTTTTTGCATCACTTGCCACAGTTCACCCCCAGATGTCAGGGTAGGGCTTATCCTGACCCTGCTTACATACCTTCTCCCCCGACACACACTCCAAACATGCCAATGGCACCAGGGGGTTCTGTGAAGGAGGAGGGAAATTTAGAGCATACAGCTCTCCCCCTGTATTTGATGGAAATGGCTCTCTGTCAGGAATTGTATAAGGAGCACTGCTGCTTCCCTAGCACCCCCTTACAGCTGAATGTGGTGCAGCTGTGGCCTGCCTCAGTTTCCTCCTCAAGAAGGTAACGATGAGATCACTTAAATAGCTGACTCATGGAAAAGCCAGTCACTCTACAGAAGTATCTCTCCCTTTAGTAAAGCCTTTTGAAAAGAGCAACTTATGAGGTGGTTTAAAAGTGGTTACCTGAGAGCCCAAATACCTCAAAGTCCCCCAGCAAAAGTCCCTGGGTTCCAGCTGCAGCTTTTGCTGCTGTGAAGGCCTCAGGCTTCTCCACTGCCTGGTGAGCTCTGCAGCCTTGCCCCTGCTTGCTGAGGGTCACTCTCAGGCCTCCTGAGTTCCAGAGCTCAATATCCCTGCCCTAGGAACACAGTTTCTACCTAGTGCAACCTCCCTGGAGATATCCTCCTCGAGAATTTCCTTTCTCCTCAGGAGCTTTGCCAGCTGAGCTCTCCTAAGGGCAAGTTACACTCACATCACTGCATCCGCACAGCTGTTCCACAGCAGGGCCCAGCAAAGAAACTCCTGCACCGATAGAGGTGCTCTCCTGTCCAGTGGTGACTGCTGGGGAGGGACACAAGGGGGTCACCAGCCATGTGACATCTAGGGTTGCCAGATGGTTTCAACACACTTGACATTACATCATAATCTACATTACATCTTATTTAGAAAATACTGGACATTTATATTTTCTCATTTATATTTTCTCAGTTTGATTCCCGAACAGAAAGCTCAAATACTGGACTGTCCGGTTCAAAACCGGACACCTGGAAACCCTAGTGACATCCCCCCGCCATGTGACTCCCCCACACACCACCCCTAGCCTGCACATGGGGCACCCCACCCAAGCCCAGCCAAACAGTGTGTGAGGCCCAAGGCAGCCTGGCTGAGTCGGGTGGGTGGGGCCGGGAGCTGGACAGTGCAGGGCCCTGAATGCGCAGCGCCCAAGGCAACCACCTCGCTTGCCTTTCCCAAGGGCCGGGCCTGACCCCACCCTAACTCCACCTTTTCCTGCCCCCACTCCACCCTTTCTCCCAAGCCCATGTCCCTGCTCCACCTTTGGGGACCTAAGCGAGCAAGTTAGGAGATGGCAGCAGAGCAGAACAGACTTCCCGCGGCTCCTTCCTTCACTTCCCTTGGCTCCTGCTGTCAACCCATGCAAGGCCCCAAATAATCCCACCGGCTGCCCTGGGCCCTGTGGCTAACGTCAATATAGGAGACTGTCCCATGCATAGGATGGTTGAGACAGCTGCCATGGGGACCCCCAAAGCAAAGCCCTGGGGTGGCTGCCGTAAACTGTCCTATATATAGGATGGCTCTGTGTATATAGATGGCAGCCAGATATGCAGATTCACTCAGATTTATAGCGAAGACAAGAGCTTCCAGAACAAAACTGTGATGTTTCAGAAGAATTTAGGACATATTCTAAGATCCCAATCACGCATTGAGCTCTGTGTGGGCCTAGAGATCTACCCACACGGAGCTCATTGTGTGACTGGGCCTAAATGACTAACCAATGATGGCTTGAGATTGGCACCTTGCACTAAATGTGTTTACTTCATTTAGGCTCTGTCTAGACTGAAGACTTCTTTCGAAAGAAGCTTTTCTGGAAGAGATCTTCTGAAAAATATTCTTTCGAAAGAGAATGTCCACACTGCCAAAGCACATTGAAAAAGCAAACTGCTTTTTCAAAAGATAGCGTTCACATTGATTGGTCGCCATCTCTCATATAAGGCCACTCAGAACCAGTTCAGGCAGGGCATTAGGTCAGCAGTTGCTTTCGAGTGCTGTTGCCTATGCCTCGCTGAGAGACGCGCTCAAAGGGACCCCCCCCGGACAGCTGTTTCTCTACTTCAGCTGCATGTTTGCCTACCTCTCCGAGGGACAGCAAAGCTTCAGCAGTGCGTGCTCTGGTTGCCCAGGTTTTGGACACCACAGCAATTTTCTTTTTGCCATGGAGCGGGAGCTGCCCCTGGGCATGCGATGGCCCCACACGACCATGCTGCCGTTTTTGCAGCAGTCTGTGCCGGCTGCCTTCATGGCCTTCCACAAGCTCGACACCAAGCTCATTCTTGAGACCCTCTCCCTGTGTGTGGGAGCAAGACCCTTGAAACCGCACCCCAGAGTGGAGAGGCATTTTTGAAGGCTGGACCCCAGTTCCGACTGGTGGGATCAGTTGGTGATGGAGCGATGGGACAACCAGCAGTGGCTGCAAAACTTCCACATGCGGAAGGCTACCTTTTTGGAGCTGTGTGCCTGGTTTGCTCCTGCCCAGGCCTGGCCCACAACATTTTGGCACCTTAGGTGGGGAGCTCAAAAGACGCCCCCATACCACCTTGCTTGGGCCAAAACTTTGAAAGGTCTCAATTCTGCCTTCTTCCTGTTCTACTCCTCTCATGTCTCACCACCAAATCTGTGCATCTAGAGCAGAGAGAATACATATGCACCAGCTGCAGACACAATTTTCTACACTCCGAGTCCTAGTGGCACTCCCCCACACAGTCTGGCACCTGAGTTTGCCTCATGGTGGGGCCAGCCCTGCCCCTGCCCTCCAATGACATGACACCCACCTGAGGCCTGCCATCTCCCTAGAGAAGCAGGTTGCAATCGCTGTCTGGAAGCTCACCACCCCCAACAGTTACCGGTCGGTGGGCAACCAGTTCAGCGTGGGGAAGTCCACCATCAGGGCCCTCCTCATGGATGTAAGACATTCTCGGGCTGCAGTCCCTGCGGGGGGGGGGGGGGGGGCAGGGTGGAGTTCAGTACTGGAAAGGGGGACAATAGGGAAAAGGGGATAGGGGGATGCAGGGGTGGGCTGGGGGTGGGGAGGAAGCCCCATCCTTGGGGGGTTGTTCCGTCCTGCCCTCACACAGCCTTGCTGCTGGGGGAGCACCATCATAGGGGGTGGCTCCTTGAGAGTTTGAGGGGGGAGTGAAAGGAGGGGGTGGTACCTCTCCAGGGCTCAGGCACTCCCTCTCAGCCTTGGTAGGGGGACGGACTTTCAGGCACTCCAGGGCTTTATAAGGCAGTGGGCAAGCGACCAAGGAGCTTGCGAACAGGTGAGTGCTAACAGGGAGTTTAGAGAGGGAGTTGGGAAGGGGGCGAGGTTCTCTTGCCTTTCTTTTTAAATCCCTTATCCAGGACAGCAGTGATGGATGGTGATGGGTCTGCTGTTGTTACCTGCACAGCGTGTGCCATGTTTGTCTTCCTCCCGGAAGACAGAACAGATTTCATCTGCATGAAGTGCAAGCTGGTTGACATTTTGGAAGAAAAAATTAGAGGACTGGAGGCCCAAGTGTCGACCCTACGCTTGATCAGAGAGGATGAAGACTTCCTCAATAGAAGGCAGCATTTAATCCTTCAAGCACGGCAGGCAGAGGAGCCAGAGAGGGCAGTACGTGACCAGGAAGAGAACTGGCAGCATGTAACTTCTAGAAGGGGGAAAAGGCCAGCATGGGAATCCCCCAATGCTATAGAGGTAAGTAATTGCTTTCAGGCTCTCTCCACAGGCTCTACAGTGCTGAATGCTTTGGAAGGGACCTCACAAGGAAAAAACCGGAAGGGAACACCATCTACTGGAAGGCATGGAATGTGCAGTCCTAGGGATTGGGTTTCCACGGCCACCACCCCCAAAAGAAAATGACGGGTGGTGGTGGTCGGGGACTCCCTCCTAAAAGGGACTGAGCCATCCATCTGCCGTCTGGACCTGGAATCTCGAGAGGTGTGCTGCTTACCGGGAGCTCACATTCAGGATGTGACTGAGAGGCTTACCAAACTGATCAAACCTTCGGATCGCTACCCCTTCCTGCTTCTCCACATGGGAACTAACGATACAGCCAAGAATGACCTTGAGCGGGTTATTGCGTATTATGCAGTGCTGGGAAGAAGGATCCAAGAATTCGGAGCGCAAGTGGGCTACGTCTAGACTGGCATGATTTTCCGGAAATGCTTTTAACAGAAGAGTTTTCCGTTAAAAGCATTTTCGGAAAAGAGCATCTAGATTGGCAGGATGCTTTTCCGCAAAAGCACTTTTTGTGGAAAAGCGTCCGTGGCCAATCTAGACGTGCTTTTCTGCAAAAAAAAGCCCCGATCGCCATTTTCGCGATTGGGGCTTTTTTTGCAGAAAACAAATCTCTGCTGTCTACATTGCCCATGCTCCAGCAATATCCAGAGCCGGGGACCCTGCCGGGGACCCTGATCCAGCAATATTTGGAGATGGGTCTCTCCGGCCCTGCTTGGAGCAGGCCCCGGCCTCCCCGCGCGTTCTCCCACCCCAGCCCTAGAGCGTCTCTCTCCCCGGCCCCGGCCCCGGCCTGGCCCTGCCGTGCGCAACTTTCGCTCAGTTCCCCCTTGCTGGCTGCTGCTGCCATGCGCGGTGTGCTCAAACAGGTGGGCGAGAGATGCCGCACGTGACGTGACATGACGTGACGTCATGGCCCGCATCTTTAAAACTGCTCACACAGATGAGTTGCGGGTTCGGAGTTCGGGGACTTCTGGGGCGGAGCGCAGACTCCAGCCCCACAAAGTGGAAGGCAGAAGGTAGGGGAGGGGGAGGGAGAAAACTAGGGGAAGGGCTGGGAGAGGAAGGGGCTTGTGGGGGGGGGGGAGTGGGAAGAAAGGGGAAGGGGTGGAAGCAGAAGGGGCTTCTGTGGAGGGGGAGGGGAAGGGAGAAAACTAGGGGAAGGACTGGAAGAGGAAGGGGCTTGTGCGGAGGGGGAGGAGAGAGGGGGAAGAAAGGGGAAGGCACCAAAGGGACAGGATAGAGGAGAGACAAATGCCAGGGGGCCAAGTGCAGACAATGAGGAAAAAGGCAGGAGGGGAGGTGTCAGTGGGAGGGGGACAGGGTGATGCTGCGAGGGGAGAGGGTAAGGTGGGGGTCGGGAGGTGCTGGGAGAAGGGCTTGAAAGAAGGGGTGGGCATGAGGAAGGCGTGGATGGAGCAAGTCATGTGTGAGGGCACAGAGGGGCATGAGGGGAACAGGGGCAGAGGGTGGTGAGGGGATGGGCATCAGGGAAAAAGGGCAAAGGGGGCAGGAGCAGTAAGGGAAGAGGGAGGCACCAGGAGTGTGCAGGGGTAAGGGAAGATGCAGGTGCCAGGGGATTCTGGGGGTGAAGCATAAGGGCAGACATCTGCAGGGGAGGGACCAGCACCAGAGGAGAGAGGCAGGGCAGGTGTGTAGAGGGAGGTGTTAGAAGAGGGGACGAGGAGGGGTAGCTCACATGATCAGAGTGGGGCTACTGGAGGAGTGGGCACAAGGAGGAGAGTAGGGCTGGTGGAGGGGGGCAGGTTGCAGGAGGGCTGAGGGCAGTGAGAAGGGCAGGAGTCAGGACAGCAGCGGAGGGTGAGGAGTTGGGGGGCAGCAGGCACCAGGGGAGCTGATGGAACAAGGGGAGGAGACATGGCAGCAGAGAAAAGGTAAAGGTTTAAAAATATTGATTAGTAACTTGGGTGCCACAGTGGCACATCCAAACAAGCCACATGAACTCAGTACTGGTGCACAACACAAACTTCATTCTGCTCATGGGGGGAAACTCTTAGGCTATGTCTACACTGGCGGTTTCTTGCACAAGAACATCTTACGCAAGGGTTCTTATGCAAGAAGTCTTGCGCAAGAACACGTCCACACTGCCATGTGCGAGCTGTGCTTTTGTGCAAGAGCATCCATGGCAGTGTGGACGCTCTCTTGCCCAAGAAAGCTCCAATGGCCATTTTAGCCATAGGGGTTTCTTGCACAAGAAATCCTTGCCGAGCATCCACACTGCCCTCTTGCACAAGAGAACTACACTTGTTAGAAAAGAGCGTAGCTCTTGAGGAAGTCGCTCTCTCTTACCACACCGTACTGTAAATTTCCTTGTGCAAGAGCAGGCGGGCAGTGTGGATGCTCTGTGGGTTCTTGTGCAAGAACGGCTGTAAGAACGGATCGTGCAAGAAGCCACGAGTGTAGACATAGCCTCAGAGGGAACGCTTCCCCCAGCCTCTCTGCCCCCGAGTTAATGTCACACACATTGGGTTAATGCAACTGCAGGATAGTTGAATGAGGGGGGCTAGGTGGGGGCCAAACTAATCCCTGTTGGTAGGAGGATGGTGGGAAAAGTCCTTCCAGAGGGGTGACATGACACCGTTTACTTCTGGTCATGTGTCCATCCTGCCCCGAGCGTGTTACCTCCAGAAGCGTTGCTAACGGGGGGAGAGGGGAGTGTGGGGTAGGGGCATGGCTAATGGGGGCCAGGGGGCGTGGCTAATGGGGCACCACCAAAAATTATACAAACCTGCCGCCCATGCTCAGGGGCTGCCTCCTGAGGCTGCGTGGTTCACACTGCTGCTGCACGTGGCTCCATGTGCATGGACTGCAGCATGATGTCAAGGCCGAGAGACGATCACACCCCATCCCCTCTGTGCCCACCTCCCCCACCCTGCATGTTTGGAAACTGAGAGCACTCACCTGATGATCCCTCCCCACTATCAGATGATGCCTGAGACATGTCCTGGCCTACGGGTACCAGTTCCAGGCTCAGTGTTACAGTACTCACCATGTCCTCCTCCTCTTGCCCCAGCTGTCCCTCATCCTCATCCTCCTTCTCCATGACCTACAGCTGGGTGACGACAGGCATCTCAAGGCCTGAGTCGACTACCATGGGTGGGGAGAGGGCTTCCCCACCCCCCAGGATCTGGTGCAGCTCCTCATAATAGGCCTGGCATAGCCTGGCAGAGCACTTTGACTTTACTCTGGACTTGTTCTAAGGTCCGGGAGTGTGTCCCCATTCCGCTAGGGCCTTGTCCATGCACCCATAGATTTTGGCATTTCGGCATCGGGAGCAGAGCTCCTGTATGGTCTCTTCATCTCTCCACAGCTTGATGAGGGACAGTATCTCTGCTCTGGACCAGGAGGGTGCCTGGCGCTTGGTACCCGTGTGGGTCCTGGGAGCCCTGGGGCTGCTCCCTGCAAGGGCCAGGAGGGTTTTGGGGGGCATGTGGCTTGGCCATAGCTCAGAGTGTGGGTGGCAGGGAGAGCCGTGTGGTCAGGGGCTGCTCCAGGGCCGGCTCCCTGTCATAAGACTTGTCCTGGGTGCCTGCAGCTTTAAGAGGGGCCAGGAGACAGGAACTAGATAGTTCTGATTACTTTGGACGGAGTGGCCACCAGAGCACCTGTGTTATTTCCTGGAGGCCTCTTCTTTCAGAAGAAAACACTTTTCCCTGTCCCTACATCTTTTTCCAAAAGAGCTCTTTCAGAAAAAGGCTTCTTTATTGTAGAAAGATTGCTGTATTGCTGTTGGGAAAACCCCTCTGTTCTTTTGACTTTTTGTCGAAAGAACACAATTGCAGTGTGGACGTAAGTGTAGTTTTTTCAGAAAAACTGACTTTTTCCGAAAAATCTCTGCAGTATACACATATTCTTAGGATTTGAGAAAAGAGATTATTGAGATTCAACATAGAGACCAAAAGAACATACATTTCTTTTCATTATATAGGTAAATTCTAACTATCAGGATATACTAAAGATAAAAAAACCTATTTAAATTCAGTGGTTGGAATGCAGTTTTGGACCTGGCTTTTTTATATGTGATAATATGCTCTATATGGAGAAATGCAGAAGTATATTCCGTGATGATTTTGTATAACTTTGTCACTTATCAACCTAAAATTAAAAAAAAAAACATTTAGAAAGCTTATGCCATATCTTGTTCTTCTTATAACCATTTGCCACTTTCTGTCCCAAACCCACTAATGTTTTCTGTGCACCACAAGATGTCATAATACTTCAATTTATTCCTTGGTAATTTGATCTAAATACAAATGCTGTCAATAGTTCCCCATGTCAGCCTCTAGGGGGAACTTAGTTTCCTTAGCCAGGCAAAATTGTGGAAGGATTTTATCATGTAATTTAACAATTTATTATTGCATGCCTGTTCATTTAACTCTTATGTCCTATGCTGCAGGAAAGTGGGAGGGGGGAGGGGGCGGGAGGTGAACAAATTTAAGACATTCAAAGAAACCTGCATTTCTTTACAAAAACTGAATATATGATCCATGTCCAATAAGGCTAAGCCTTATATATGCTGCTTTGTTCATTAGATCTACAACATATACAAATTTATGGGCATTGATGCGTGTGCATATATATTAAAACACTAAAGTTAACAGGAATACAATGAACCTATGTTCATTGCTCAAGGAGGATGACTAATGGGCAGAAGAAGCATACCTTTGAATTTCCTGCCCTTTCTGAGATTAAAAATCTCAATCATAGTGCTGTGTAGTAGTCACCATACCTGGGACAAGACCAATCCTGAGGGCAGCATATCAAGGGCCTGCCTAATTCTACTGATGACTGAAAGAAGGAGATGTTGCTCCTGATATCTGGAGTATCTGCTCACCCAGTACGTGTGGTTTCTACTGTTTGGTAGCAAGTGAAGGCAATACAAAAGACAGAAGAAAACGACAATCAGAAGACTCCAGCTGTTGGGAGCAGAGATCACAGACAGAACAGGAGGGAAACAAAAGGCCTTATCTACATGGGAAAATGCACCACTTTTAACTTGTCAGTTTTGAAGCCCAAAAAGCCACTGCAAAAGGCTGAGTAGACACTCTTTGAATCCCTCCACTGGCTTCCCCTTCTCTTTATCATCAAACCTTCATCATCAACCATCACCACAATTTCATCTTCTCTCTAGAGCTGTCTGTGCCCACCTCCAACTGGCCCGTGATGCCAGCCTCAGCCACTCACTTTTTCCATTTTCAAACATCATCATGCTTTCTGCCAGGCTGTCATGTCAGGAGGGTGCTCTCTGTAAAAATCAGCAAAGCTACCTTATTGCCCATCTTCAAATCCCTCCTCAAAACTCTCCTCTGTCAGGATGCCTACCAAAAGCTTGACAATGATTAGGCTGCCAGTGTACAAAGATCACTGGCTGTTACGCTAAGCAGTACTGTCTCATTGTTTTTTTGTAGAATTCCATCTGTCTCTACCCATCTGTTATCTTTTGTCTTATAATTAAATTGTAAGCCCCTTGGGAAGTGACCTTCTTTGGGATGTGTTTGCACAGCACCTATCCCTGGGGTTCTGGTCCATAATAAGGGCTCCTGGACACTAAAGTAATACAAATTATAAATAATAGTCATGTAGACTCCATCATTTTATACCTATAGTTGTTATTATGTTTTCCAATGTAGATTACTGAGCATTTATCAACATTGAATTTCATCTGCATTTTGTTGCCCAGTCACCCAGTTTTGTGAGATCGCAGTCTGCTTTGTAACTCTTTGCAGTCAGCTTTGGATTTAACTATCTTGAGTAGTCTTGTATAATCGGCATATTTTGCCATTTCATCATTTACCCTTTTTCCCAGATCATCTATGAATATGTTGAACAGGACTGGTACGGTATAGACTCCTGGGAGACACCAGAAGTTAGCTCTCTCCATTCTGATAACTGGCGGTTTATTCTATCCTTTGCTTTCTATCTTTTAATCAGTTATTGATCCATGAAAGGATCTTCCTTTATATCCCATGAGAGCTTACTTTACTTAAGAGTCTTTGGTGAGGAGCCTTGTCAAAGGCTTTGTGAAAATCCAAGTATACTATCCACTGGATCGCCCCGTCCACATATTTGTTGACTCCCAAAAAGGGGATGAGGCATGATTTCCCTTACAAAAAGTATGTTGACTCTTCCCCAATATATCATGTTCAGCTACATGTCATAATTCTCTTCTAGTTTTAACCAATCTGCCCAGTGCTGTGGTTATGCTTATCAGCCTATGATTGCCTCTGGAGCTTTTTTCAAAAACTGGCATCACATTAGCTATCCTCCAGTCATCTAGTACAGAAGCTGATTTAAATTATAGATTAAATATCACAGTTAATAGATCTGCAATTTCACATTTGAGTTCCTTCAGAACTCCTGGGTGAATCCTACCAGGTCCTAGTGACTTATTACTCTTTAATTTATCAACTTGTTCCCAAAACTCCTTTAATGACACCTCATGGACACATGGCCAACTTTTAACTTCTAATAGGCTAGGAGGAATCAATTTCTGACTTCAGTAGCCCCAAAGTATGGGTATTGTGATCTATAGTAAAGTTGCAAAACTGATTCCTATGGAAATCTACTAGAATCTGAGACTAGAAATAAAAACCGTAACTATTAAACAAGAAACCTTTGTGGAAATTAAATCTCAATCTTTTGAATATTTACAGTGGACAGATGTTTAAAATATATTTTTTTCTAGCAACTCATCAGATTTCAGAAACTGTGGTCATCAGTCATCTCAGATTGCATGCTGAGAGTAGAAAGATCTGCATGACTGTCATAAATATAATCTTTTGAAGCCTAGACCATTGTTCTCTCCTCAAATACATGGAAGTCCTTTTCTGTTTACACGGACTGAACTGTAGCAAAGATTTACCTGGTATTCTCTGTACAGTTTTTAAATAAACATTTATTTTGTCTGCATCCACACTCTTTACTTATTATCAGGGACAACAGAAAGGCTAACGGAATTTTCGCAAAGCCTGTGACAACATTATGCCAAGTATGTGGAAATTTTTTAGATGGGAGGGCTAGATTTTCATGTTCTGTTCTAGCTGGCTTTACTCTTATTTTAATATTGATTTTCTGAGTGCTGAAAATGAACCTGGTGATGGCCAGAGCAGAAGACAGGAAATTTAACATTTAATGGATAAACAAAACAATAGTCCAAAAACTGGAGCAGGGTGAAAGTATAATCACGCAAACATGTTTTTTTAAAGGTGACATGTAAAGGAATATTTAAAGAAGAGTGTTTGTACTTTTGTTTACTTCTTTATGATATATAAAAAGGTATATATTTTTTTACTGTTTCCTCCCTTCTGCTTGTTTTTTATCTTGGAAATATCAGGATTATCAAATCTGATCTTCTGTAGCTTTGGTGAAGGACATCCCTGGGAAATCTCAGTGATGCATATTGTAATCTTTAATTCATTAATTTATCAGGATGAAAATATTGAATCTTTGTGCAAAATGTTACTGACAAGTTAAAAAGATATTAACAATCTTTAAAGACTTGAAGAGCTCTTCTACACATGGTTTTGTATCAGTTTAACTATGTTCCTATTTAAAAAAAGAAAACAATTTGAATGAAATAGGTGGAACCCCCAGTGGGGACACATCACACTGCTGTTGGGTAACATCCATTTTAACTAAATTAGTTTTTAACACCAACTATTAGATCAGTAGAAATTTATGTGTAGATAAACCAGGGGTGGTGACAGACTTCACAGGCCTTGGGGCAATGTGTGTGTGGAGTAGTGGGGAGGGGAGCTCAGCTTGGGTCCACCAGAAAGGGTGGGGCTAGGACACCTTCAGCACCACCTGGAGTGGGCTGTGCAGGGGCTCTAGTGGTGATTTAAAGGTCTTGGGGCTCCAGTTACTGCTGTTGCCACAGTAACAGCAGCAGCTCAGAGCCCCAGACTCTTTTAAATCGCCAGGCCCTAGGGCAAAAGTTCCCTTTGCACATACATCCCCAATTGATGACTCTGAAATAAGCCCTTACAAAAAACCCTCCCACCCTCAACCCCTCTGTTGTTTCTTTCATACACTTGATTCTTGTGATGCCAGCATTTCATTAGTTAGACAGAGATAGTAGTTTTCCAGCCTACACACAGCCTTTCCTATTCTCATACATTTGATGTTTTACTTAAAACCCCAGCAGCTAGTGATAAGTCATGGAGTGACAATCACAACTTTCATTAAAAAAAGTTTCTCGCCTTCATGGTTGTGAAGAAAAGTTTTTGATACAATCTGAATGCACCCTGGTAGCTAAAAACCAGAAGGCAAACACAAAGAATCCCAAATGTATTTTAAATCACATACTTTTGACTCAATCACAATTTTAGGAGCCTGAGTAAAGATTTTGAATGCCTGGGCTAGGCAACATTGTACACAGGATCTGAATGCAGCAGGTAAACCAACAAAATAAAAATATCTTCTTCTAGATCGCCCTTATGCATTAAACTCACACATGTATACAGAAAGGATATGACCCTTTCCCCTTCCTCATCATTCCAGAGCACTTAGGACAAATCTACACTGGAAAGTTAACTTAGGTGATCAGCACATTGGTTAGCCTATGCCAGGAATGATCAATCACACTGCAAAGCCCTACAGGAGTTACTGCATCTCCCTGGTACTACACTCTCCAGCAGCTGTTGCTAGGCCTCCTGGGAGCATTACCTACAGTTCTTTGTGCTGCAGCATGATAAGATGCTTTTATGATTCTTGTGGGATAACTTGTCTGCCCTTTTGGGCACCGTGACCTGTGAGGAATTGTGGAAAGGTGTTGGAGGATAATCTGCACTCAAGGGCTACGTCTAGACTGACATGATTTTCCGGAAATGCTTTTAACAAAAAAGTTTTCCATTAAAAGCATTTTTGGAACAGAGCGTCTAGATTGGCACGGACGCTTTTCTGCAAAAGCACTTTTTGCGGAAAAGCGTCTGTGTCAATCTAGACGCGCTTTTGCGCAAAAAAGCCCCAATTGCCATTTTTGCGATCGGGGCTTTTTTGCGGAAAACAAATCTGGACTGTCTACACTGACCCTTTTGCGCAAAACTTTTGTGCAAAAGGACTTTTGCCCGAACAGGAGCAGCATAGTATTTCTGCAAAAACACTGACAATCTTACATGAGATCGTCAGTGGTTTTGCGGAAATTCAAGCGGCCAGTGTAGACAGTTGGCAAGTTTTTCCGGAAAAGCGGCTGATTTTCTGGAAAAACTGGCCAGTCTAGACACAGCCAAGTGGTTTAGCCTGCATGATCACTGAAAAAGTTTTAGCCTACAGCCCCAGATGTGCTAGCTAACCTAGAGCACCACTAAACTCAGTTCAGGCAGCTGTATGTGTGTGGCTAAGAATGGATTTGGGACAACACCCAAGTAAGAAGCTGAGTTAACTCCACAATGAAAATCCATTTTTAGATTACACTTTGCTAAGAAAACTAACATTTATATTTTTCATGTAGAAAGCATGTGGACCTATACAGCTATAATTAGAGTCCATACTAATATTTATAATATTTTATAATATTAAAGATAACGTGATCAACTTCTTAGTTCACTTGAGGTTGAAAATAGCATATATTTTATTTCTTTCCATTTTATCAATACCCTTTTACATTCATTATTCATTGCTGAGGGGACTTAACTGTATCCAAATATTTCCAATTTCAGTACATGTAAGTGAAATTAGCTGACCAAGAGCATTACTGTGCAATTCTATTCAGGTACTAACAACAAATCAAATTGCCATGGCAATATCATCTAAGAGACATTTAGCCCCTAATCCAGGGATGGGCAATAATTTTTGATGGGGGGGGCACTTCAAGATTTTGGAAAGTGGTCAAGGGAGGAGACACAAGGGCTGGGATGGAGGCTGAGTGCAGAAGGGAGCTTGGGGTAAGGGACTGGGGTGCAGGAGGGTATGTGGGGTTTGGGTGAAGGGGGCAGTTATGACCTGGGGCATGGGACTGGAGTGTAGGAGAGGGTACAGGGGCTTGGGTTGTGATCTAGGGCATGTAGGGGTTGCGACCTGGGCCGGGGGGGCTGGGGTTCAGGACCTGGGATGCAATATGGGTACAGGAGGGTTTGGGTTATGTGGGGTATGAGGGCAGGAGTGGGAGGGCAGAGGTTTGGGAGGATGGAGGGGCTGAGGTGTAGAGGCAGGCTCTGACTGGGAGACTTACCTAGGTGACTCCCGGTCAACAGCCCAGCACATTCTCAGGCAGCCTCTTTGCCTGTCCTGCCCCTGCACAGGCTGCAGGGGCCACGTGCATCTGTGAATAAGAGCCAGAGGGGAGGCAGGAATGGTGCTTTTCACGCTGCCAGTTCTTCAAACAGACAGCTCCCATTGGCCAGAAACAGGCCAGTAGGATTGTGCTAGGGGCAGAGACAGCTCATGAAGCATCTCTCCTCACCCCAGGTGTGAAACAGAAAAAGCCCAGCAGCTGCTTTTCTGAGTGGTGTGCAGGAAGCGGAGGGGCAAGCAACGAGTCTGCCTGGGGCTCCCCACTGCATCCGCGGGACGGATCTGGTGGTTTGGCATGCTGGATCCAGTCTGCTGGCCCTATTTTGCCCAGGCCTGCCCTAATCACTGATGAGCTTAATAATTACGAGCATAAATCACTAGTGCCACTTGGGCTTTGCAATACAGTAGGCTTTCCACCATTATTACCAGTAGAACGACCCTGCAAATGGTAGTAGTTGCAGGAAATATTCCTAAATATTACATTACAGATATGTAATTACAGCTGATCAGGATTTTTCTTGGAAAGATCTCTGTATTGGTGAAACTTTCCTGACCTGTAGGCTGGAATTCTGAAGCGGGGACAGGAGCAGAGAAAGTGCAATCTGAGTAGCCTGTAGCCTTACAGTAAGAGCATTTGTCTAACGTGAGAAAACCAGAGACAAGTTCCTAATCACAGGCAATTGCTTTCTGTCTCTGCCCAAGTAATTACTTAATGTTATACAAAGAGGAATAACTCCAACAGGAGAGACGGAGAGAAGGTGTGTGTGAACTGTGAGCTAGGGTGAGAAACATGTCTATACAGGTTGGACCTCCCTGGTCTGGCACCCTCAGGACCTGCCCTGTCCCAAATGAAGGAATTTTCCAGATCAGGGAAGTTCTCCTGCCCCCCGGCTTCGTAGCACCCTGCCCCTCCCTGTGGCTGGCTTCACTCTGACCCCACTGCAGCTGGGCTCTGGGGCCACAGGATCTGGGCTCAGGCTCTGGCCCTGCTTCTTCCCTGCCTAGCCAGGGCTTCCCAGGGATGTGGCTCGCTGGCTATCCCCAGCACTGCTTGAGCCTGGCCATGGCTCCCTGGGGATGTAGTTCACTGGCTACTGCCAGCCCAGGCTGGGGCTCGCTGCTGCTGGACTCCTGGTGGGCTCTCACTCCTGCCACCAAGGCTCTCTGGTCCAGCAACATCTGTGGTCCAGATGTTGCTGGACCAGAGAGCCATGGATTTAGGAGGTTCAACCTGTACTACATTCACTATCATGGGGGAGAGGGATGAGGAGGCAACTACCCTGTGCCCTTTAAATCACTACTGGAGCTCTGCACGGCGTGCTCCAGACAGCACTGAGGGCAGCCTATGCGAGGCGTGGAGCACTCTGGGTGGCGCTGAAGTTGGTGGGGGAAGCTAACCCAGCCCTGCCCATTCTGCCTGAAGCCACGCTCCTTCCAGGGGCATGGAGCCCCCTGCCTTGCCCAAAGGCCCAGCAAAGCTGTTAGTCCAATCGCCCCTTAGAGACATAAGTTACACCAACCTAAGCATCAGTGTGGACAGCACTATGTTGGCAGGAAAGCATCTCCTACCAACATAGCTTGCTAGTGTTGGATTAATTAAATCCACCAAAGAGCTCTTTCCCATCGGCGTAGACCGACTACACTAGACAACTTTCAGCAGCATAGCTGCGTTGGTACAACTGTGCCATTGTAAGCTGCCTAGTGTATAAAAGTCCTACCAATGTTCCCTCCATGCCCCTATAGGAGGGATGCACCCCACAGTCTGGAGTCCTCCACTTTACATACTTAGTAAACTAGACATACATATAGTCTGTTTTATTGTTGCATTTGTACTGAACAAATAAACGTTTGCTTTAGGAAGACCATTTGGTCATTGATTCTCATTGTCCTTGCTTCCTGGGGGAATCAACTTACAGGCATTGGCCCTAAGTCAGATCTGCTGAGGTAATCAAAGCTGACACAGACAGGATTGCAACACTTGGTCTGTGAGTGGTAGATTATTTTGTTTTGAGAAGGAGATGGTCCCCTGAACCCGAGTAAGGGGGTTAAAATAGGAAATTGTCAATTAGCCAGCTAACCAACATAAACATATAGCCTGAATCAGACAGAGTTGCCAAGACTCTCATAGCTTTATTAACTCTTGAATTAGTTGGGGAGCCTGGACTCAAGAATACGGGGTATAATTACAGAGGAAAGTTTGAAAATATGCCTCCAATGCCCCCTAGTAGGAGAGAAATGGGTCATAGGCAGAGTCTAGATTGGGGGAGTCAGAAAGGAGACATCCAGACTAGGGATGTAAGCGATTAGTTGCTTCCCCCACACTTGCTACCTCTAACAGAGAGAGGAAGCAAGGGGGAAGCATGAGCTGGTGCTGGGGGGAGCTGGCTTAAAAGTCAGTGCCGCCCAGCACTATCTCCTGCAGCTGTCAAAATTCCACAAAATTCCACCTGCAGCTCTTGTACATTTCAAAGGAAGAGACACAGAGGGGAACCCATGCCAGCTTTGCTCCCTGCTCCTGTACATTTCAGAGGGCGATGGCTCCTGTACATCTCAAAGGGAGAGAGGCAGAGGGAACCCCTGCTTCTCTCCCTTTGAAAGATACAAGATCTGTGGGCAGCTCTTGTTTATTTCAAAGAGAGAGGTGCAGAGGGATAGCAAGGCACCTTTGGCCCCTCTTATCAATTAATCAAGTAGTCAATGTAAATTCCATCGACTACTCGATTAGCTGATTAATCGAAATTTAACATCCCAAATCCAGACATGCTGCTGTAGGTACCTGAACCAAGAGTGCTGGGAGCAGAGTAGCATCTCCTGGCTTGAAGTGGTTTCCATTATAAACAGGATTTACAGTTTGGTTCAATGGTTTAGCACCCCAACTACACGGGAGCTGTAACAATTTTTATAGTGGGGGTACTGAGAGCCTTTGAACCAAAGTGTAAACCCTGAATATAACAGAAACAATTTCAAGCCAGAGGGTTCTGCAGCACCACTCCCTTCCTCGCACCCTTAGTTCTGGCACCTATGCCCCAATACACAAATTATTCCAGCACCTATACTTGCAGCGGGGCCCCTGGTCCACGTCCCTGGAAGGGGCAGGGCTGAGAGGAGATCTCTGCCCTACCCTCCTCCCCCAGCCCTCAGTGCTGTCCAGAGCACGTGGCAGGCTGGCAGTGATTTAAAATGCTCGGCGATGCAGTATCTGTGACTGGATGCTCTGGGCCCTTTTGTATTGCTGGGACTCTGGGCAATTGCTCCCTGCCTATGTGCTGCTGTAGTTGCATGTGCTACAGTGGCCTCGCATTGCCACCATCAGCGGCAACTCTCCACCTTAACAGACCACGCGTCCAGCATGCTGCATGCAGGACACTCCACCGGGAGAGTAACGAGCTGAGTGACAGTGTTTCCCAATGCGGCTCACAGACTACAAGACCCAGGGTGCAACGCGCCGCACAGTCTGGCGACTCTGAGCCGCATTGCATGCCGGGGCCCGTAGTCCCCGCCTCTCGCTCCTGCCATGGATCTCGCGTTATGTAAATGAGGCGTCCGTTCTATTAGCATAAAGAAGGGAAGGGGAGCAGCGGCGGAGCCTGGCCTGAGGGAAGAAGAGGCGTGTCACGTGCGTCGGGCTGCGCTCTCCGTCACTCGGCAACGGCGCGTGCCCCTGCTTTCCACACGCCCCCCTCCCCTCCTCGCGCTCGTCACGGAACGTCCCTTTCCCCCGCCCTCTCCCCCCCTCCCCGCGAGCCGCCGCCGGAGCCGCCTCGCAGTAGCTGGGAGCCGCCGCCACCGCCGGAGCAGCCATGGCCGAGAACGCCGCCGCCGCCGCCGCCGCGGGCCTGGAGAACCACCGCATCAAGAGCTTCAAGAACAAGGGCCGCGACGTGGAGGTGAGTCCCCGCCGGGCCCCGCTGCCGCCGGGGCTGGGCTCGGCCGCGCCGCCGCTGCCGCCTCCTTCTCCTCCCCCTCCTCCGCCCCGGGCGGGCTCGAGAGGAGGGGCCCGCTCCCCGCTCGCAGCCGGGCCCGGCGGGGGGGGAGTGGCCGGCGGGGGCTCGCGGCGGCGCAAGGAAAATGCCTCCGGGTTTTTCTTCTCCGTCATGCGGGCGCGGCCTGGGGAGGGCGCGGGGAGCCCGGCAGGGGGTGCGCGGCCGGCCGCCTCCCACCGCCGCGGGCCTGCCGCCCCCTATGGCGGCCGCCGTCTCCTCACCCCGCAGCGGGGTGAGCTGGGGGGAGGCTCCGCTCCCCGCCCCGGCTTGTTCCACCTGGGGCTGTGCGGGGGGCCGGGACTGCCTGGGCGGGCGGCGCGATGCGCCAATCCCCCATGTCCGTGTGGCCCCCTCCCTTTCCCGGCTAAGCAGCTGCCTCCCTGCCTGATGCTCCGAGGGATCGGCGGCGCATGAATGGGCTGGACAATGGGGCTGGCTGCCTTTTGTGCCACCCCTTCGGGCAGTATCACCTCTTCTGCCAAACAACCGGCCGCAGGCATCCCGCACGCTGGGACAGGTGCTAGAGGCTGTCACCTCTTTCTCAAACGTTATAGGCCTAGGCCGGGCTGGAGAGGCCAGTGGATAAATTTCAAGGGCCGCTCCCACACGCTCTTGAGTTTTTTTTTTATCCCCCCTATTGTGATGGTCGCTTGCTTTCAACTCTCCGATCTTGCTGAAATCCCCATATTTTTAAAATGACATGAGATAAGGTTCTTGACATGAAGGCAGCAGTTCAGCAGTGTATATCTGCCAAAAGTCTCCATCTACTTATATCAGAAAGCAGAAGGAGATACCCCACCTTAACGTACAGTCAGTCCACTCTCCAAATCTGAAATGGCATCTCTTTTACAAAGGTAACTGAATGCTTGAGGGTATTTATTCAGCTCCCTTGACCCCACTACTCTTCAATGCTCTGGACACCTTTCATTCTAGCCACTGTAGAAGAGGAGAAATTCCAGTGGGCTGATGACATCTATCTTTTTCTAGCTAAAATAATGTGGGGGGAAAAAATCTCTGAAGTGAAAGCCAATCTAGGAAGAAAAAAGGAATGGTGAACCTAAATATATTATCAAAGTGCTTTGATTCCATTTGAATGTGTTTCTCAATTATATTAATTTCTTCTGTTCAGCTTTGTGGTGGTAAATCTCCTTTGCACACAATGCTCTTTCCAAAGAGAATGCAGTGTTTTTACAGAGAGGTTTTTTCTCTCCCTTTTGGAAGACCATTTAATAGTGATAATTAGATTAGCCCCAAATGCTCCACTCTTACACCAAATAATTGGCTTTCATCTTCTGTTTTTAACCCCATTTTCAATCTTGTGCTGTATTTTTTTGGTTTGGACTCCCCGCCCCCCCCCCCCCAACCCCTTCCATGTATGTGTTGAGAATGCTGGCTTTGTTTCAGCAGTGCTGATTAAGCTTCTGCCTTCCCAACCATTGGCCTGATTGGATGAAGAGCAAAGCATGAGCAAACTTGAGGGTTCCAATGTAGCTTGGTTTGCTTTGTGATCTGAATCACCTGATATACAGATATGTTTGAAAATGACTACTGAGCTGAGTGGATTTGAGGGCTTGTCTGTATGGGGAAACTGGCCAGTGTAGGAATAGCTACACTGGACTAGCCATAGTGAAGTAACTCACTCATGTGGACACTCCATTCTGGAATAATTACTTTGCTTTGGAAGCATAATTATTTAAGAATTCAGTCAATTAAGTTATAACAGAATAGCTGTTGTGGAATAGTTATTCTGCTATTTCTGTTGATCAATTTCCCTATATAAATAATCTCTGAAGTGACTTTTCAGATTGATGGGTCACACTGCTTAGCAGTGATCCAGCCAAAGAGTACAATTATGCTAAGAAAATAAGTGCTTAATTTAAACCTGTGAAGGAAATGGGTTTCAGCTCAACACTGATGCTTATATTTGAAAAATATTTTTCTCGAAAGTATAGAAAGATCTAAAAACTACACATTGACATAGTGAATGAAAGTGTGTTTTAAATGGCACTTACAATCTGATGAAAGAAGCAAACAGACTCAAAATAGAACATATATGACTTATTTTTAATATCTGTGTTCCAGTAAATTTGGTTGTTATCCATAGGCTGGACAGCCAGACAGCCTGTTTTGAAGTAAGTAGTCGAGGTATCCTTTTCAATAGCTTTACCTAGCTACCTATTAGTCTACCAGAATATCTAAGATATTATTTTAGAAAAATAATAGTCTTTGTTTTGCCCCAAGACATGATGTACTAACCGTTTGGTAATGCTAATGGATTGAACGGTTTCTGAATATAAAAGGTACTGTGTTTTACAGGGATAGGCCACTGATTTTAATAAAATGTATGCTACATTGTGCAAAGTAGTAGAACCCTGCATGGGATTAGTGTGGAGTCCAGCAGAACTGGGATCATATGGGATCCGTTTCTGTAATAGTGGGAGTGGGATGGTAATGGGATTAAAAATAGAACCATACAGAGCTCTACTAAGTAGCTTCTTCCTGTGATAAGATTGTGGATCTGAAATGGTTGAGAATTAATTGAGTTTTGGCACATATAGCACTGAGAGCCTTCTATTATAGGAAATACTTGAAAAAAGTTCATTTCTGTAATTAACTTAAGTAAAGAATATCTACAAAAGCATGATCCAAACTGTTGACCTAACCCTCCACTGCCTGCAAAAGACTTTTGAAGTTTCACACAACAAAGCCCTGGGTCTGGAGGCATACCTTTCATTTACTGCATGAGACTGTTCTTATTTGGCTGACTGATAAAATTGTCACTGCTCATATCACCAGGAAAATTCTGGTAGCTTGTCAAAACAACTGAACATATTCTAAAGAGTTGCGCCCATATAACTGTAGCACATGTGATACTGGGAACCAGCGTTACTGTAAGAACAGTGGCAGAGAGAGAGAATCACAGAAATCTAGGGCAGGAAGAGATGACAGATCATCTTGTCCGAACCCTTGCACTTGGGCAAGACAGGTTTCAGGAGGGCTGCCAAACAAGGGCAATGTTGGACTTGTTGGAGTCCAAAGCTGAAGCTCTGCCTTATGGGGTTGAAGCCTGTGTCCTGAGCCCCACCACTCAAGGTTAAAGCTGAAGTCTGAAGCAATATAGTTTCATAGGGGTCACCTGTTGCATGAGACTAGCCCTGATGGAGACTTTCCAAAAGTGTATAGGGAGCCAGGGCCCCGTCCTGAGCCAAGCTGGAAGCTAGATCAGGCTGGGAGCCAAGAATCCTCAAACTGACCAGGATGGGGAGAAGGGGCCAGGTGCAGCCCTCCTCCCCCCTCTTGTTCTTCTGCCTGGTACAGGTGGAGGTTTTGCATGTCAAAATAACTGAACACATTCTAAAGAGCTGGGCAGCTCTTCCACCTATCCTGGGTAGGGGACGTAAGCAGATACACAGGCTGGGGTCTGCTCTCAGCTCCCCAACCCAGGGCAGGTGGAGAGTCTGATAGATTTTGTTTCTAGATGTGCACATTCCTCACTGCACATAAAAACATTATTCTGCATGTAGATGATAGAAAAAAATCCACACATTGAATGAAAAGATTAGAGGGAACATTGGTGGGAGGGTCCCATAACAAAAAGACAGGACAGGCCTGTCCACTTTCAAAAAGTGGGACACCCATTCCGATGCCAATGCAGGAGGGCCCAGGCAATTGACCTGCTTTCTACTGGGATGTGAAGGGTTAAATGGTTACCTGGTAAGCATCACCCTTACTGGCATGCTTACTAGTGCAACTGGTTAACCAGCATCCTGGCTGGGCTTGAGCAGCTCCTGCCTGATATGGGTGGGGAGCTGCTCTGGATGGGTAGACTGCACCACAGCCAGTCCCATCCTGGAGCAGCCCCCTGCCCGCAACGGACCCAGTTAACCAGTTAAAAGTTATGATTAACTGGTTAATGTTTTAAACATTATTTTACAACCCTACTTGCTATCTCCTAATGCCAGCCCTGGTTTCCCATGCAGAAAGCCAGGTACTGTGGCACAGGTGGACCATGGAGTTTATATATCATGTTGGGGTAAGGGATTAAAAGGAAAAGGGTTGAGAGCCTGGTGTTGGCAATCCCTCACAAGTATTTGTCAATGGAGTTTTTAAGACTAGGTTAGAGAGATTCCACAACCTCCTTAGGGAATCTGTTAGTGCTTAACCATTCTAAGATACACTTCCATTCCTTTGTAATCCAACCTTTTTTTGGGACTACTGTATGAACAAGGAATTCCTTGAACTCCAGGCAGGGGGAAAGAGCTGATGTGGTGGTCTCAGTAAGTCCAAATCCAGCCATACTAATCTCTTCTTACTCACTATCACCCAAGACTCAGGACACAACACTAGCAGCTTTCTCCCCCAACTTAGGAAAGTGGACAGCTCCTGCAGTTGCTTCATGGAGCCAGTCAAGCAGCTTAAATGGTAGAAACCGCTGCAGCAGAAGTTTCAGGGTTCAAAGGCTTCTGATTCATGACTAGTTGTAAAGAATGAGCGAGGCAAAGACCATTTTTAAAATCTCCAAAGTTACACAAATTTAAGTTGCAAAGTCAAGCTCTCAAAAGTTTGGAAGTGCCATTAATAAACAGTGGCCCTACACCACCTTAATTCTGGCAACTTATGTATAATGCTTTGTAACAGTCTTAATTACATGATCACATACTTTTTACCCTGCCTCTCATACAGTACAGTGTGGGGGATGGACACACACGGATGCATGGGCAACCTTGCAGATTAGGCATTTCCTGACTTTGGTGTTGGAGAGGGGTTGTTTTGGTTGTATTATTGTGCAACCTTCCTTAGTTTACTTTTTGTATATTTTTGACTACTTGTGAGTAGGAGTCAGATGACAGATTGTATAATTTTGTAGTTTTAAATAACTGGCAGGACACCATGAGCCTGTGCATCGGTGCCATTTGTGATTCTAAATAAAAATGAGAGAAAGTCTAGAAGCAGGCAAGAAGTCAAGGAAGGGCAGGAAAGGGTTGCCAGGAGTGAGAGAAGGTAGCAGGTGGCAAAGGATACAGTTGAGGGAACAGGCACATGGGTTGCAGGTTGAGTGCAAACTAGAAACCTCAACATCAGATTACATTCTTAAACAGTGGTGTTACCGTAAAACAGACCCAACAGTGAAAATGTTAATTACAGTTTAAGAAAAGATTAAGTATTTTGGTTTGCAGAACATTTTATACCTGACCAAAAATGACTTCACAGTATTCAATAATAGCTGAATTAGGAGATCAAGGAAGATGGATACAATGTACTCTATTCATTCAAACCAAATCAGTAACTATCAAACAGAATAAATTGCTGTGAAGCACCTTGGCCAACAGTTTGGAGACCTAGTTTGATTCCTGCTCTGCTATAAACATCCCTTGGACAAGTCGCAATCTTTCTGTGCCTTAGGTACCCATCTATAAAATGTTATAATGGTACTTCATAATACTTCTGAGTTAAAGTGGATAAATACAAGTAATAACTATGAGATACTCAAATACTACAGTTCTGAGCATCATATCATAAGTACTTAGATGTCTACTGTAGTATTGCTGGGTGGCTTCTCAAAGGCATAGTCTCAGTACAAAATTAGATTGAATAAGCAAATCTGTAGTCAGAATTTGGTCTAATAAAATGTTTATTACTGGCAATCCATGAGCTAAAAAGAATACAGCTTGACTGATGAAGCCAATGGTGAGTCAATAGAGCTGGCAGTTAGAAAAACATCTGTGTACTAGCAAATTGAAGGCATTTGTTATAGGAATTCAGTGAGACAATGAATATGGAATCCTATAATATCACTTTTAGAATAGACCCACCCTTTATATTCTGCTGAAAACACTGGCCAGAATCTCCTTGGAAGGCTTAGAAATTCTTTACCCAAGCATTTCTCACATGGGTCTGTTAGGGTATGGTACTTTCTGTGAGACACATAATTTTTTTATTCATTTATTCTTAGCAATTATATGTAGTTAATATTGCATTAAAACCTTTTAAGAGTGAAATTTTAAATTTTGAATATGAAGTATAAACAATTTGTGAACAGCCTGGCAAAACCCTTTCTGAATTTGATTCTACTCTCAATCATACTACCTGGCACCATGAATAGTTCTCCATCATCAGTTTTAAATGGTGTTTGAAACTGATTCAAAACGTATTCAGATAAATGTCCAAACAGTTTTGCTGGTCAGTGTAGATGGGGGATCAAGGTTTGCATAAAACACTTTTGGTGTTTGTTGTTGAGGGCGGGGAAGTTGTTGAGTTCCATATTCTGTGCCCAGAAACTGTTTCTGAACTTGATTCAATCCGATCTCCAGTGACTAGCTAAAGTGTGCTTAAACAGAAATAACCTTTATTTTCTTTATCATGTTTAAAGATAGTTGGGTAATGTGGTGCAGTGTACATAGAAAGCTTTATTAAATGACTCCATATGCCTGTGGATTTTGTTAGTCAGTTAGCCATCCACTGTATAATATACTTGCTACTTCTGCACATCCTCAAATTCTTTTGCTGTTTAGAGTGTATCGCAGCTGTATATTATCCTTCAGTCAAAATTACATTAAACCAGTAATTTACATATTCAATACTACAAACTAGCATGTTCATGTTAGATTTTTTCTTGTCATAATTTCTTCTCTAAAAATCTTACTCATTCATAATGTCCCTCTTGCATAAAAGAGTCAGTAAATCTTAATTCCTATCCAGAACTTCAAAGCAATTTATTTTCTGTGTATGCCCAGTTCATAACAAATTTGCTTATGTGGCTCTAATGTTGTGAAATTGTGAGGAAATGCAGGTTTTGGAGACCAGATTTTAAAGTTGGTTTGACCTAAATTGGTTATTTCAGAGTGGGGTTTAGAGGTGACATTTGGTCTCTACATTCATTCTAGGGAAATTTCCCTCCCCTCCCTTCAACCTCTAACCAGGGTTTCATTGATAGAAAAGCTTTATATAGGACTACTTGGGCTGTTCATTAGAAAACTGCAACAGACACACTTGGTGAGCACTTGTCCTTTGTAGTTTACCGCTGTGGCTGAGCATTATAGGGGAAAAAAGTATAGGAGACTAAAGATTGAGTCATCTGGAAACAGCATCTTGCTGATGCTTGCTGAAACAAAGTTGGTCAACCCTTCTGACTTGTATCCACTGGCAACTGTTGCTGTTGGGGTACAAAAATGAGAGCAACAATCCTTATACTTCATGGTGTTTACCAACCACAAAGTGGTAGGGATATGGAAGTGTAACTATGTAAATGGGGCTCCTGCTGTTGAAGATGGGCTTTAGCACCCCTTCTCTGCCCACTCCTTGTAATTGGTTAACCTGTTAAACACTGGTTAACCAGTGGAACAATTAAACAGGGCATGCTTTCGTGTAGATGATACTTGTTAAATAGTTTTGATTACATTTGTCATTGAACTTGTGGCAAAATTTTGTTTCCTGCTCTGCGGTTTTACCCACGTTCTGCCATATATTTTGTGTTATGGCAGTCTTAGCATATGTTCGATTTAAAAACACTTTTACTGCAGGTTTGACAATGCATAAAAGTTTTTTAGCTATAGCACTTGACCTAAGGTTTAAGAATTTGAAGTGCCTTCCAAAATCTGAAAGGAATCAGGTGTGGAACATGCTGTCAGAAGTCTAAAAGAGCAACCATCTGATGTGGAGAGTACAGAATTCAATTCATGAAAAAATAAGTCAACTTTCTGTTGGTGGCCTCTGACTCAGACAATGACAATGAACGTACATCGGTCCACATCACTTGGAATCATTATCAAACAGAGCCCTCCTGTTTTTACTTTCAGGTGATGTAAATAAGAAGTGGACAGATCTTTACAAGAAGTAGGACTGAGAGGACTTGTAGGCTCTAAAGTTTTGCATTGTCTTGTTCTGAAATGCAGTTGTATAAAATGATAATTCTACATTTGTAAATAGGATTTTCAAGAGGGAGACTGCATTACAGGACATATGAGGCGAGTGGAAGAATACTGTTTTTTACAGTGCAAATATTTGTAATAAAGAATAGTATAACATGAGCACTGTATATTTTGTATTCTGTTGTAATTGAAATCAATGTTTGAAATTGTAAAATAACATAAAAAAATATAATAAATTTAAATTGGCATGCTGTTATTTAATAGTGCAATTAAAACTGATTAATCATTATATTTTCTTACAATTAACTGCAATTTTAAAATAATTTGATAGCCTTAACACATCTATTTATAGCACAATCAGACAGGTATAAGGAGTTCTCATGGAGATCTTAACATACAGTACTGGAAATTCAGTGTGACTTTTCATGAAAAGTTGGCTTTGTTGTGGTGCTGTATGATGTAACTTAGTATAAACAATTGGAAATGGTAAGGAAAGATTGTCAGGCATGTTTTAAAGAATACCTAGAGATTGAGTCCTGTCCTCAAAACAAACAACCCTACAACCTTAAGCCATTTTACATGTAGGTACACCAGTTTTTTGTTTATCACTGTGTTTTTTCATTAGTTTCTTATTTTGCTGAAGAAAATGCTCAAGAAACAAGCAATATTTATTTCAAATTTCAGTGTCTACTTTTGAGGCTGCCATTTCAGAGCTTGGCACTTCACTGTTAAGCTGTCGTATTAAATCTTTCCATTTTTATAAATAGTTTGTCCATCATATATGCTAAATTGGCAGAGAAGTGTTATTCCTTTAATATATTAAAACATAGTATGGACTAAACTGTAAAAATGGAGTGCCAGGTGATTTAGGATATCTTACCTGTTTCATAACATTACAGTTAACTTAAATGTGCACTATTGTGCCATAATAGCACTTGGTGAATATTTTTTTTGCCTCACTGTGCCTGAGGTGAGCAACTGTAGTATGATGCATTAATACATGATACTTTGTGCATTGTGCTCAAGTTTGGCTCTCTGGGGGATATAACTTAGTTTGCATTACTATTGCTATGCTGAATTTCCATTACAGAAGGTTTAGGATCTGATTTCTTTCAGCTTTCATACATTTTTAATTTATCTTGGCAATGGTTCTGATAAAATAGAAATATGACCTACTGATGAGTGTGGGATAAAGTTAGTTTTAAAATAGATTGGGTTGGAAAATCAACCAATGAGTAACTTTGGGGAAATCGTTTGTTATAGGAGTCCTTGGGTCCCTTAGGCTATATCTACACTACCAGGTTATTTTGAAACAAGTTATTTTGAAATAATCACTCCCGAAATAACTATTTCAAAATATCTTATTCCTCTTCATGAGCAGGCGTTATTTAGAAATAAAAGCCCATTATTTTGAAATAAGTCTTGATAGTGTGAGCCCTCGCCTTGTTGTTTTGAAATAACTCCCTAGTGTAGACATGCCCTTTGTTTGTAGCATGACCGTGTATGTATCTACCCTGTAATCTGCTGTTGTCCTCCCATCTTGGAATCACGTGATACAGAACTACACCAAGAACCTGTCAGAAGGACACTCCTTACCACTTCATGAATTGGTTCTTGGACTCCTCTGATTGGGATGAGAAAAATGTTTTGTTTAAGACTGTTCATGGCAGATATAGAAGAAAGTGTTATGTCATAACTACAGCATTTCTACTGCTGCTTCTAACTTGGGAGTTAATGCCAGGAGCATGGTATTCAGACCATGGTTTATGATACTAGTACTGTGGGAGAATTGTATTAGTACTTTGAAAAGAGTTACTTTCTTTACATTTGTGCAGTCTCAAATTTATCCTGTATTTAGGACTTTTTAAGGAAACTATTAATGCACTGAGTATTTCCAGTAATATTAATCTGAATCAGGCATAAATAATTCTTTTGTACAGATGTCCTCTAAAAAATAGTGTTCTGGAACAGTAGGCAAAACAAGAATTAACTATGCTGCTTTTAAAAGTGTGCTCATAGGAATAATAAAAATAGTGGGGTAGGGATAGGGTGAGGGAACAAGTTCCCATGTCCTGGAGCTCTCTCAGACATCATCTTGTCATTAGCAGCCTCTGTTTTTTTATGAAGAGTGGTTCCAACTCTGGGTACCTCAGCTATAACAGTATGGCATGGGGAAAAGGGCAGTCATTCAGAGAGCATAGGTTGTGGGATGCAAGGTCACTTCATGTTGAATCAGAAAATTTTGAGGTTCATGGTTGTATTTATTTATTGTTTGAGTTAAGGATGTTAATATGTAACCATATAGCCGCTAAATATCTTAGTGGTTACATGTGCTGTGTGCTCTGCAGTATAAAGCTTAGCTTTTTACTGCAGAGCCTTCAGGAAGCCTCCCTGGGAGCAGGGTTGCCAGCCCCTGCTGGCCCGGCTCCCAAGGAGGAAAATTCAGTGCTCTGCTACAGTGAAGCCACCTCCCTGGAAGCTGGCTGAGTGTCACCAATACCATTAACCTATAAGCATGAGCTTATCTGTTAAATGGTTAGTCAGTTAAACTCTAACATCTCTAGTTGGAGTGATGTCATAGTATTGGGTAAGCCCATAAAAAGCCTTGTCTTTTGGTGCACATGATCTTCATTCGGTGTATATAATTGTTACATGGATCCTTATAGTTGAGGCGTACAAGAATGAGATGGAGATTTAGGTGGTGTGGGCAGAGGCCATTTACATCTTTGAAGATAAAGATCAAGAATTTAAAGGTTATTTGGTTGCCCATAGAAAATGGAAAGGACTTCATGCTCTGGGTTCCCATCTGGCTGAGGAGATATGCTGTTTCATTCTGTGCCAGTTGTGGTTTTTCAAAGTTGATGCTTTCAGATTTATTGTATTTCTATAAATTAATTAGAGGGTGCAAGAGGTAATATGATCAAGGGTGGCATATCTCTAAGCCATCTGGGATAGTAGAATGTGCTTCTTGTAGATGTTGCTGTGAGGGTCCAGTATCAGTGAGAAATCTAAAAGGACCCATAGATTGATTGCATCCTCTACTCGTACTTCAGTAAGCTCTTGTGCTTCCCACTACCTACAAGCATAACCTTAATTTTAAGTGACTTAAGCATCATCAGCTCTTCTTGTCCATGTGCTGATCTTAGGCAAACATTGGGATAACTGGGTTACAGATGAAATATGCAAAGGTCAGATTGTTGCGTATTACCTGTGTATGGTTAACATTTACATTTATGTAGTCAACTTTTTTCTTGATGGTTTACCTGTAAATATTTAATAAGACCAAAGAAAGCTGAGCATAGTTGCATTTCACAATAGAACACTATATTAAACTATTAAAAAAGATTTCTATCCTTTAGTGTACCTGTTTTCTGCATTCATCATGAAGCTTTTACCATATTTGTAAGGTATTTTCTTTCTCTTTAATCCTCTAAAAAGCTTGGGAGAAGATTGTTCACAAATCCTTGTATGCTGTTTTTCTTCATAGTAATCTTGGTTTTTTTGTTTATTTTTGCAGACAATGAGAAGACACAGAAATGAAGTAACAATTGAACTGCGGAAGGTAATTTGATCTGTTTTTACTTATCCTCCATATCCTATGTAGAATGTTAGGCCTAAATTTTTGTGTGAACTCTAGAAATATGAAGTATTCTTCAGTTCCCTACTCCTTCCTAGTCTTTCCTTTACCCTTGCCTACTTTCACTGACTAAGCTAAATGGAGCTGTATTGTCTTTGCTGTGTGTATTTAATTTGGAATAAAATTGTTTGAAAATTTGGTGTCAGATAAATACTACTCTGCTACTAAATTTTTGTATTACAAAGCATTATAGAAGCTGTCAGTTAGCTGCAATTTTGAGATCTTTGAAGAGAGCAGTTTTAGCAGTTCAGGTGTAATCTACACTTCTTAGGTTGATGCAGATTACATAACATAAGAACATAACATAAGAACGGCCATACTGGGTCAGACCAAAGGTCCATCTAGCCCAGTATCCTGTCTACCGACAGTGGCCAGCACCAGGTGCCCCAGAGAGGGTGGACCGAAGACAATGATCAAGCGATTTCTCCTGCCATCCCTCTCCAGCCTCTGACAGAGGCCAAGGACACCATTTTATCCCCTGGCTAATAGCCTTTTATGGACCTAACCTCCATGAATTTATCCAGCTTCTCTTTAAACTCTATTATAGTCCTAGCCTTCACAGCCTCCTCTGGCAAGGAGTTCCACAGGTTGACAACGCGCTGTGTGAAGAAGAACTTCCTTTTATTAGTTTTAAACCTGCTACCCATTAATTTTATTTGGTGTCCTCTAGTCCTTATATTATGGGAACTAATAAATAACTTTTCTTTATCAGCCCTCTCCACACCATTCATGATTTTATAGACCTCTATCATATCCCCCCTCAGTCTCCTCTTTTCTAAACTGAAAAGTCCCAGTCTCTTTATCCTCTCCTCGTATGGGACCCGTTCCAAACCCCTAATCATTTTAGTTGCCCTTTTCTGAACCCTTTCCAAGGCCAAAATATCTTTTTTGAGGTGAGGCGACCACATCTGTATACAGTATTCAAGATGTAGGCATATTATGGTTTTATATAGAGGCAATAAGATATTTTCTATCTTATTCTCTATCCCTTTTTTAATGACTCCTAACATTCTAGTTTGCTTTTTTTTTTACTGCTGCTGCACATTGAGGGTGTATCTAGACTACAGGGTTTTCTCAAAAAAAAGTGGCATCTATATTGCCTCTGCATTCTTTCAAAAGTAAATGAAAAGAACGCGGCAGTTTTTTCAATTGTGGGAAACCTCATTTTACGAGGAATAACGCCTCTTTTCGAAAGTGCTCTTTCGAAAAAAGGCATTATTGAACACAAACTGTGCTTTTTCAAAAGAGAGCATCCAGACTACCTGGGTCCTCTCTTTCAAAAAAGCGGCTTGTTTTTTCAAAAGTACTGCTGTAGTCTAGATGCTCTTTTTTGAAAGAGGCTTTTTCGAAATATTCTTTCGAAAAAGCATCTTACGAAAGAGACTTGTTGTCTAGACGTAACCTGAGTGGATGTTTTCAGAGAACTATCCAAAATGACTCCAAGATCTCTCTCTTGAGTAAAAGCGACGAGGAGTCCTGTGGCACCTTATAGACTAACTGAAGTGTAGGAGCATAAGCTTTCGTGGGCAAAGACCCACTTCGTCAGATGCATGTAGTGGAAATTTCCAGAGGCAGGAATAAATATGCAGGCCAGGATCAGGCTGGAGATGACCAGGTGGATCCAATCAAGGAGGATGAGGCCCACTTCTAGCAGCTGATCTGGAGGTGTGAATTCCAAGAGAATAGAAGCTGCTTTTGTAGTTAGCAAGCCATTCACAGTCTTTGTTTAATCCAGAGTTGATTGTGTCAAACTTAAAGATGAACTGTAGCTCAGCAGTTTCTCTTTGAAGTCTGGTCCTGAAGTTTTTTTGCTGCAGGATGGCTACTTTTAGATCTGCAATTGTGTGTCCAGGAAGATTGAAGTGTTCCCCTACAGGTTTTTGTATGTTGCCATTCCTAATATCAGATTTGTGTCCATTGATTCTTTTACTACATGCATCTGACGAAGTGGGTCTTTGCCCACGAAAGCTTATGCTCCTACACTTCAGTTAGTCTATAAGGTGCCACAGGACTCCTCGTCGCTTTTGCAGATTCAGACTAACACGGCTACCCCTCTGATACTCTCTTGAGTAGTTGTAGCTAAATTAGTCCCCATCATATTGTATATATAGTTGCAATTATTTTTTCCAATGTGCATTATTTTACATTTATCAACATTAAATTTCATTTGCCATTTTGTTGCCCAATCACTTAGTTTGGTGAGATCTTTTTGAAGCTCTTCACAGTCTTCTTTCATCTTAACTATCTTGAGCAGTTTTGTATCATCTGCAAACTTTGCCACCTGTTCACCCCTTTCTCTAGATCATTTATAAATAAGTTGAATAGCACTAATCCCAGGACAGATCCTTGGGGGACCCCATTAGTTACCTTTCTCTACTCGGAAAACTCATCATTTATTCCTATGGTGGGCGTACCATAGTTTTATACAGGGGCAGTAAGATATTCTGGGTCTTATTTTCTATCCCTTTCCTAATAATTCCTAGCATCCTATTTGCCTTTTTGACCGCCGCTGCACTCTATGTGGAAGTTTTCAGAGAACTGTCCACGATAAATCCAGGATCTCTTTCCTGATTTGTCGTAGCCAAATTAGTCCCCATCATACTGTACGTATAGTTGGGGTTATTTTTCCCGATGTGCATTACTTTACACTTATCCACATTAAATTTCATTTGCCATTTTGTTGCCCAGTCACTCAGTTTGGTGAGATCTTCTTGGAGTCCCTCACAGTCTGCTTCTGTCTTGACTATCCTAAACAGTTTGGTATCATCTGCAAACTTTACTACCTCACTGCTTACCCCTTTCTCCAGATCATTTTTGAATAAGTTGAAAAGGATTGGTCCCAGGACTGACCCTTGGGGTACACCACTAGTTACCCCTCTCCAATCTGAAAATTTACCATTTATTCCTACCCTTTGTTTCCTGTCTTTTAACCAGTTCTCAATCCAAGAAAGGACCTTCCCTCTTATCCCATGGCCATGTAATTTACACAAGAGCCTTTGGTGAGGGACCTTATCAAAGGCTTTCTGAAAATCCAAGTATACTATATCTACTGGATCCCCCTTGTCCGCATGTTTGTTAACCCCTTCAAAGAACTCTAATAGATTAGTAAGACAGGATTTTACAGAAACCATGTTGACTTTTGTCCAACAAATTATGTTGTTCTACATGCTTCACAATTTTATTCTTTCCTATTGTTTTGACTAATTTGCCCGGTACTGAAGTTAGACTTACCGGTCTGTAATTGCCAGGATCGCCTCTAGACCCCTTTTTAAATATTGGTGTCATGTTGGCTACCTTCCAGTCATTAGGTACAGAAGCCGATTTAAAGGATAGGTTACAAACCACAGATAATAGCTCAGCAATTTCCCATTTAAGTTCTTTTAGAACACTTGGATGAATGCCATCCGGTCCCGGAGATTTGTTAACATTAAGTTTTTCTATTTGTTCCAAAACCTCCTCTAATGACACTTCAATCCGGAACAGTTCCTCAGATTGCCTTGCATTGACCTATTGATGCATGTGCCTGCACTCAGATTTGTCTCCAGGTGATGTAAGCATTCTGTTACACCAATACACTTTATCTAATCACCTCCTTAAATGGTGTGGAGCCATAACTGACTACTTAGGTTAATGCTGTGCAAATGTACACTGACTGACCTGTGTCAAACCCAAGAGTTCTCCACCATATGTCCCACAATGCCTAGTTCACTGTGACAGTGACTACTCAAGTCACAACTGTAAATCTACTTCTCAGGAGTTAGAGACTGGAAGCCACCATCTCTCTCACCCACCCTCTTCCCATCCATACCTTTTAAACTTCCCCATATGTTTTTATGCCATTTTCTGATTGCAAAACCTTGGCAAGCACACCTAGCAGCTCAACCTTGTGTGCAGTTGCCCAACTGACCATGGCAGGTCCATGCATTAGATGCAGTCCTGCCTGGAGTGAACAAAGAGGTATTGGATCTCCTGCCTGTGGGGGAAAGAGGCTGCAACCACAGCTACAGACCAGCTGTAGAAACATGAACATCTATGAACAGATGGCATGTGGGAGGCCACAAAAGTGGTATGATGGGAACTGTCAACAGTGCAGCATGAAAGCAAAGAAATTTCAGTAAGGATATCATAAGACCAGGGAGGTTGACAATAAATGAGATAGTATCCCACTGGTTTGCCATTTTTACAACAAACTGCATACTAGTCTTGTTGGAGGCTTGTCGGCCCTGGTGCTGGTATCATAGGTAGTAAAGCCAGCGTAGATTGTTGTACACATTGAGCCTCATTCTCAGAGACCAAATATTAGCTCCAAATGTGGATAGCACTCTGAGATGGAGGAAACTAGAAGTTGTTCCTCAAAGGACAACTTAAAGCCTTGTTTGCACTACAGAGTTTTGTTGAAGCAAGTTAAACAGTCAAACTGGTATAATTAATCACTTGTGCATGTTCTATCTAGAGATGTGAAAGGTTAGGGTGATGCTTACTGGTTAGCTGATTAAACTGATAATGCTTACCTGTTCCAGTTAACTGTAGGGTCTAGAGCAGACCCCTGCCTGCCCCAGTCAGGGGGCTGTTCCAGTGCTGTGGTGCCCACCGCAGGCAGGTGCTGCCTCTTCTGACCAGAGCAACCCCCTGTCCATGATGGTTCTGCCCTGGCTTCCCCCTACCGCAGGTTACACGCTGACTCCCTGGGAGCAAAGCCAGCTGCAGAGCCAGTCTGCAGTGAAGCCTCCCAAGGAGCAGCAGGAAGCCTCCTCCCCAGGAGTGGAGCCAGCTTTGCTGCAGCATTGAACCTCTTGCTGGCTCCACTTCCAGGGAAGCAACTTTGCTGCTGCAGTAAAGATTCCTTCCTGGGAGCAGAGCTGGCAGCCCCCTACAGACTGTGTTCCCAGGAAGGCTTTGCTGTGTGCTCTGCAGTATAAAGCTTTATACTGCAGAGCTCGCTGTGCATGTAACTGCTAAGATTTTCAGCAGTTACATGGTTACCTTTTTAACAGACTTTTTACATTCCTAGTTCTGACTAAACTCCTATTGGCAGAACGCATCCACACTTGGTGCTCTAGAATTGACAGATCGGTGCACTGTGGGATATCTATTCCACTGTACTACATGCCACCTTCTGCAGCTAGGAGTTGTGGGAAGGTGGAATAGATCAGAGCATCATGGATGTGGGCTCAGCATCCCATTATGCAGTTCTTTCTCTCCCAGCATTCTGTGGGCTTCCAACAGTGTTTCATGGTGTTTTGCACTGGCCCCTATTAATTGTGCATCTACCGTCTCTATTTGAAAGAATGGCTCTGGTACTGTTGTCACTGTTAAGAACATATCCTGGATGGTCATTCAGTATATCATTAGCACCCAATATGAATAGGTATCCGAGCTGTCTGACCTGTTGTGTGCTGTGGAAACAACACCAGATTGCTTTTGCCATTTCTGGAGCAGCTGAACACTGGACTGACTGTCTGCTTTGGGCTCAGGAAGCAAGCATTGAGTGGTGGGGTTCCATCATTTGGCAAGTCTGGGATGACAAGCAGTGCCTGCAGAACTTTCAGTGTAGAAATCCACCTTCCGGGAATTGTGTGTGGTGCTCACCCTAGTGCTATGGTGGGAGGACACCAAAATAAGAGCTGCCCTGTCAGTGGCGAAGCATGTGGCAATTGTAGTGTGGAAACTGGGAACTCCAGACTGCTGCTGCTCAGCCACAAGTCACTTCGGAGTTGAGAAGTCAACCTTGGGCAACGTTAATGCAATTAATGATCCAACACATTTACATTGTGCTACGAAGGACTGAGACTCTTGGCAATGTGTGTGAAATAGTGGATGGCTTTGGGACAGTGGGGTTACCTAACTGTGGTGGAGTGATAGATGGCACACATTTCAGGTTTGAATCTGGACCATTTTGTGATGGTATAAATAAGAAGTACTTCTCTATGGTATTGGAAGTACTTCCATATGGTTATGGATCACTGTGGGCATTTATGTGAAATCAACGTGGACTGATCCAGGAAGGTGCATGACCCGTGCATTATCGCTGTCTTGCACCGAAAGCTACAAAAGATTTCTGACTAGCAGATTCCTGTTGGGGATGTTGAAATGCCAGTAGTATGCTGGGTCTCCCAGGATCACTTTACTCCCATGGGTTATGAAGCCTTACACAGTGAACCTGGACAGCAGCAAGGAGAATTTCAGTAGGCTGATCAGAATGACAGTAGCATGTGTCTTTGGATAAAAAGCATGCTGGGCCTGTCTTAGGGCAAA
This sequence comes from Pelodiscus sinensis, assembly GCF_049634645.1. Taxonomy (NCBI): domain Eukaryota; kingdom Metazoa; phylum Chordata; order Testudines; family Trionychidae; genus Pelodiscus; species Pelodiscus sinensis. The sequence continues at coordinate 290,040,255 of NC_134711.1, read as the reverse complement.
TGAGACCTAAATGAGGAAAACATTCCCATAGTCATAGCAGCCTTCTGCATGCTACATATAATATTTGTGAGGTTGAGGGTGAAAAGGTCCTCCAGGGTAGAGCATGGAGATTGATGGCTTGGCTGCTGAATTTGAGCAGTCAGATACCAGGACTATTAGAGGAGCGTAAATGGAAGCTATTTGAATCAGGGATGTTTTGAGGCAACATTTTGATAGGGCCCCCAAAATGTCTTTTTCATAAAGCAACTTATTATGCCTTTAACTTCCCGCCTTGCATGAAAGTGTGATTCCTGACCAGGACTTTTACTGTTACTTTTATATTACTGCCAGCAGCAATTGCCATATGTAGGAAACACAGATTGATATCTTTTACCAAGTTTGTTTTATTAAATGCCGTTTAACAAAACACACAAGGCTTGGTGGGTAGGGAATTAACAGTCCAGATTAGTGCAGTTGTGTGCAAGTTCAGCTATTGTTTTGGAAGCTGTCAAAAGTGGAGTGAATGTCTTACCAAGATTTTTTTGGGGAGGTTGCAAGGAATGTTTGGGGAGGGACTGGAAAGCAGCTCTGTATCAGCAGTTCTGTATTGGGGTGGGGCAAAAACAAGTGTTCTGCCCAGAGTGTGATTAGTCTTCATCTGTTTTATCTTCACAGTAGATAAAAATCAATTATTTGACACGGAAGTCAGATTTTTTGAAATTTTTAGATCAATTAAATACTAAATTTCTCTTGTTTGATGAGATTTAAGTGCAACTTTAAAACATGCTAAACATGTTCATTTTTCTCAGAAAAATTAATTAATGGCTCTAGTCTGCCCAGCTTAATTACCAGTTCTTGATTCTTCAAAGTTCTGGCCTTTCACTTTGTAAGTCTTGAAGATTAAAGTCACATGTGTAAAGAAAGTCACGGGCTGGATAGGTTTGTTGTTCTGTGGGTATGTGGTGGGGAATCTGGGCCAAGCAAGGCAGAGGTGTTTAAGACCATGTCTGCAAGACAAGAAACAATATTATAGGAAAGGGCATAGGCAGAGAGTAGAAAGGAACAGTGGAGCATGACCAGTTCGGTCACAGAGAGTCCCTGGAGACGGTCACTTAATGTGCTAAAATACTACCAAACCTTCCTACCTGCTTGTCGATGCACCCCGCTGCTATGTCCAGCTAAGCCAGGCCCTCCGATCTGCTTCAGCACTGGCACAGAGATGGGTTCACAGCCTACAGCAGAGTTATACAGAATTATAAGATCAGCTCACCTCTTAGAAGTGTTAGTCAAAGGGATTTGCCACAGTACCCAGGTGCGAATTGGACTGGAACCCCAGATAAATCCATTTTACTCTTTATACAATTTTAATCAGCTGCTGCTTGTGCATGTGCCTTGTCGGGGTAGGACAGCTTGTGTGTTCTTATGATCCCAGGAGCTATGCCGGCGGGAACTTAATGATCCTGGTAGGTTCAACCAAGCTGGAGAGGTCAAGGGGAGAGGAGCAAGACTAAGTATGCTCACCGGTCCTCCAGGATTGGGGGTTTGGTTCAGGGCTAACAACCCTGACATAGAAACAGCTTTTGTTACAGAAACAGCAACAAAGAATTCCTTCTCAGTTGTGTGAGACAGCCTTCCAGAGTCACTTACAGTGACTTGTATGACTGCCAGTGGTGCAAGCAGAAATGAAGCTATTGACATAAAGATGGAAGTCCTGAGTGCCAGAATTAAGACCAGAATTGGGTTCTGGAATGTATGTACGATAATGACCCAAGACAACATGGTGCCGGACCATTGAAGTATAAATGCAGATCATGAATTACACTTGGGGCACTAATGAGAGGCTGGCCAGAGACAGACAGAAGTGGAGGACCTTTGTTGCTGCTCTGTGCCAGTGGGCGTGAAGGACGATGATGTTGATGACCATTTTAATCAGAGCAAGCTCATAAAATATTTGGCCCTTTATCAATAAGAGATGCACAACTGTCTCTCCGGTAAGTTATTTACACAGGGTTTATTAATAAACAGAAGTGATGAAGTATGAAAAGTAGGATTTAAGTGGTCATAAGAGAAAACAGACAGAACAGTAAGTAAAATAAAAAAGTAAAATAAAACCAAACAAAACACAAGCTAAGCTTTATGCCCTAAGAACTTGTTATAAATCATCATTTCTCACCCTAATTCTTATTTCAGGGGAAGTCCTTCTCAGGCCAGAGATGTCCTTTCTGACCTGGATCCAGCAGTTTTCCTCCACCCCTGTTGTTAGTCCCTTTGTTTCCAAGTGTTTTTCATGTATCCTGTTGGGGTGAGGAGGCAGTTTGCAAAGCCAGTGGAAAACCATCATTGTTTATTTTCCTTACCTTATGTAGAATTTCCCTAGTGCAGGAAGTCTTTGGTTCTGCTACACCTGTATGGAAAAGTACAAAATTCAAGATGGATTATAGCATCAGGTGATATGAGCGTATGTTTTTGTGGGGTCTCTGAGTGTCTCCTACTCATTGGCTGATAGGAAAAATAAACTCATTTATAAATGAGTAGTCCTGTGGCACCTTAGAGACTAACAAAAATACATATAGTATCATGAGCTTTGTGAGCAAAACCCCCTTTCCGATAAACTTGAGTGGAGAAAATGGGGGGGGGGAAAGGACCACTCAGAATTTATAATAGAAAGAAGGGAGAGGGTGAAAAAAGTACCTGTCAGTTGCAGTGCTGGTGCTAAAGGGGCTAATTAAGTGGCCTGGAAGTGGCCCATATGTAGCTTTTTATGTCAATGAGGTGTTAAATATAAGGAAAGCTGATTTTATAATGGGCCATCCAGTTAATGTCTTTGTTCAGGTCAAGAGAAACCATGTCAAATTTGCATATGAAGGTCAGTTCCACATTCTCTCTCTGTAGTTGGCTTGTGAAATTCCTTTGTAGAAGAATGGGAATGGCTACTTTTAAATCCGTGATTGAACCTGCTTGGCCACTGAAGCTCATTTGAAGAAGTGTGTTTGCCCACGAAAGCTCATGATACCACATGTATTTTTGTCAGTCTCTAAGGTGCTACAGGACTACTAGTTTTTAAAGTTACAGACCAATGCGGTTATCCTCCTAGGTTTTTAAACCCACTTGCAGTTCATTGTCCTTATCAATAAACCATCACGTTTCTGAAGTCCCTTTAATGTCCCTCACTTAATATGTCTATATTAGTAAAACAGGTTTTTACTTCATATAACTTAAAATATAGGAATGATACATGCACACAAATAGAATATATACTTTTAGTAGATTACAAGCTTTCCAATGATACCTTACAGGAATTATTTTGCATAAAGCATTTTTCAGTTATGTCTTTTCATAAACATGTTTTTATAAAGCATTGGGAGGGCCCCGTCGGAGTGAATTGAAAAGAAAAAAGGAAGTCATTATTCAGTACACACACAGCTTTCTATATTCTTCCTAGTTTTGCCACAGAGAAATGGTCATGACTTCTGGGCATAAGTGACCCTGTCTGAGAATATTTTAAAGATATTCCTTCCCTGGGTAAAGGAAAATGTCAGGTATAAGCATTGCAAGAAGGAGATTCAGGGCCTAACTGCAAGAAATTGCTTATTGGGGGAATATCTGAAGAACTATGTGGATCAACTAGTGGATAATTCACTCTACAATGCGTTATACAGGCAAGTGCACTCAGTCTTAGCTTTTTGGCAATTTGGAATCGGATCTGCATCCTAGCTGGAAAAAATGTAAACGATTAACAGAATAATAAAGTAAGAAGAATGATTATTCAAAAAAATTTTTGAATTTTGTTTCAGGGATCCCATTTAAACTTAAGAGACTTTGACTGTTTATCTGCAACAACTTCAGAGTAATCCATTTGTAGTTCTAGCAGCTGTGCTGCAACAGCATGTTTCAGACAACAAGGAACTTTAGCAAGCAAAAGATTTCAGTCATCCAGTGAAATCACCACGATGGATGAGTTTGTAGTAAGAATCAGCAAATGCCCACAAGACACCATAGATGAGAAGAATGCTTGGTTCATTTATGCAACAATTTTTTTTTTTGGTGCCATAACAAACATTCTAATTGACATAGTTGACTTCTTAACCCAGATTACCCTCAGCCTGCTAAAGCAGACATTGGTGGAAGGCTGCTAGATACAGTGTACGAGAAGGAATTTGAATAGTGTGCAAGAAAAATACTGAGGAAAATGTGCCTGCTTAAGCCATAATGGGTGGAGCAATCCAGTAATATGTGCCAATAGAAGATGGGCTTTTGCACATCTTTTAGAAACAATAGATATATTGGGGAATGCCCATCCAACAGACTAGTTAGAAGTGACAGTGAAAATTCTAAAAGTGGAATGAAAATTCAACTCTCATGCAGTGTGTTCTCAGACAATGATGCAAAGATGAGATGATAGGAGAAAAAAAACAGAAGAATGCTCAACATATGGTTGCAGTACCCATTTAATGTACCTTTTAGCCAAAGATTCATATGTCTTCTCGAGGAATAAAAGAAAATGTTGAAGTCTCAAAATACTTTAACAAACATTTATCTTCACTGAGGTGAGCAGGAGGGTGGAAACTAATTCTTCCTCAAGATGCTTGGTGGAATTCGGTGGTTGGCGGATTGCTTTGAGCAATTAAAAACTGTTCTATTCTCATTAAAATTTGGGAAGAAAATCATGATAAAATAGATGGAAGAATCTTAAAGTATCTAGATTGGTTTAAAGAGCACTGCAGAGATGTACTAAGTATACTGAACCCTAGATCCATAATCTTAAACTTCAGAGAAATTGTTGATGTGTTGCTGATGCTGTTGAAATTTGGAAGGCACTTAAAGAGATACCGATAAAAGAAATACCTCTCTAGAAAGTTCTAAACAAAAAAGCGAATGGATCAAGCACTAACTCCACCTCATTTTCTTGAACATTCTCTACCCCAGATATAAAGGTAGATGCCTAACTTACATGATGATGCCCATAGCATGGGCATCTCAAAAATCACTCCTCGGGAATGCCAATCATAATACTTTTCAGGACTGGAGCAAACCATTTAACATGTTTACCAATGATATAAACAAAGTCACTTCCCTGAATTGAGGGAAATCATCATCCAGGCATCTTGAAACAGTTCCTTCAGTTAGGCCAACTTTTCACAGCAGTAACTTCCTCTTATTTCACTCAAAGCTAAGAAATAGATGGAGTTGAAAAAGCAGGAAAAGTCATTGCCTAAATCAAATATGAATAAAAATGCGTGGTAGCAGGGAAGACGAGAGAGTTGTAGAAATTTTAAGTACAGTATGTGTGGGCTAAGTCTTCACTGCCACTTTACTGTGCTGCAGCACACCCCAGTCACAGCAAGTTACAGTTCTGTAAAGCGCCAGTGTAAATGGGCTCCAAACGATGTTAGCTGCTCCCATGGTGGAGGTGGTTTACATAAAACTCTGGGAGAGCTCTCTCCTAGCACTCCTGTGGTGTGCACACTTTAAAGTGTTGCTGGTGCTGCACTTCAATTTTAGAAGTGTAAACAGTCTTAGTATTGTAATAACTTGTCTGTGGATAGCCATCAGCTGACAACTGAGGAGACTGCTGCAATTGCAAATATTTCACATTTGTGTACCATTTAAGATTTAGTAAGTACCCTTACGTACGTATGTGTGGTTGATTTAGTTCTTACCATTCGAAAGGTAGTGCTGTAGATATACACCAACGAGTATTATGTACTATTTTTAACTTGATTTTTATTAATTTTATCTAAAAATTACACAAAGTATACGCCCTCCTAGATGTTGTAAAATGCTGTATTGGGTTGTAAATTAACATGTTTTAATGATCATATTTGCATTGTTGTATAAGAAATGTGAAGTATCAGTGGCAATCTTGATTTAAATCTATGATTTTTCTCTTGGTGCTTTAAATTGTGATTTAAAGCAATGATTTAAATTGCCTTCATTCAAATGAGTTGGCCCTATTTGGGAGTACATGGTATTTCACACACAAGTAGTGTGATCAGTCCATCCTTCAAGATCCATCCATGCCTCATAGGGAATGGTAGTTTTGCTCTTTCCATTGACTATTTGCTATTTTTAGAGCCGGCATAAGTTCCCCCTTGTTAGTGGGAACTTCTCCATTTGTCTGCTTTGTGAAAAACCTCCATCAGTGTAGCCCTACATAGTGTCATAATTTTGGTCTTCACATGGCAGTCTGCATACAAATGCCTCCTGTGCAATTATGACCTTATCAGTAACTATATCGACTGTGTTCCAATCTCCTTTAGAGTGCAGGTTGTAACTTTGGAGGCTGGATCAAATGTGTTCCGCTAAGATAATTTGGTCTTTCCAACAGCTATTTGTAGTGGCAGAATACACAGATGTTGGAAACCTGCCTATGTGAGGCTTTGCAATAAAATGGCAATCTTATTCTCTATTTGCATATTGTCAGATTTGTTGGTGCTGAAGTCACTGATCACTGATACACCATTTAAAGTAGAAACACAGGCCATGTGGGATTACTTTTTCAAGTTTGGCATCAGCAATGGATCTCTGCAATTCCCATGTACCACAGGAACAAACTGCTTTTCCATAAAAATTCAGCACTTCTATGCTTTTGATAGAACCGTGGTTTTGCAGCTTTTTAAGAACATGCATTGTGATCCATTCCTGCAGATAGAATTGCTACATCCATATCCCACAGTTCATCTTCAGTAAGTGCTTTAAGAGCATTGCAATTATGCATTTGTTACTATTCTTTCTCCTCCATAAGAGTTTCTGCAAGGCAATTTATGAACTCCACGGCTTGCAGCAATAAAATCAGTATTTGTTTCTCTTACCTGTTGATGTAACATAGTAAACATTCTTACCATAGCACTTGATGTGACATATCCATTCATGACACTATCTTTTGGGTCAATATGTCTACTTAATTTTAATTTCCATTAAATGTTCTCACTAAGAATGACTGCTTCATGCAATTTCTCACCTGTTTCTTATTGAAATTGTTCTTAATGGATGCTTTCAGAATTCTGACTTCAGAAGAAGCAGCTATTAGTCTCAAGATGCATGTCATGGGACCTAGTATAAGGAGAGCCTTGCCTGTGGCTGGCAATTATGCCAACATCTTCAATTTTTTCCTGATGCTCACTAACCTTGCAAAATTGAATTTCTGGGAAGACTTGCAGCCTATAAGGGTGTCGCTTAAGCATAGTTTTTAACCAGGTCTTCCATGGTTATACAGGCAGTCCCTGGGTTACGTACAAGATAGGGACTGTAGGTTTGTTCTTAAGTTGAATTTGTATGTAAGTCGGAACTGGTACATATTGTAGGGGAAACTCTAGCCAAACATTTTTTTTAGTTTTGGATAGCATCGGGAAAGGTTAACTCCCCTCTAATGTTTGTTTTGCTGTCTGTTCCCCTGTTCAGAAGATTTCACATCTATTTCTGTCCCTGTGACAAACTCAGGACTAAAGGAGTAACTCATCAAATACCAAACAGCTCTGCACCATGCTTTGAGCTAATAGCTTTATTTCCACACACCACCCAGGGTTCTAGGAGGAGGGTCCTTTTTTTGCTAACACAATGAGGCCAGCACTTTGTTTGTTTTGGTGGAGTCTTTGTTTGCCCAGGGAGCCCAGCATGTATAGGGGGAGGAGGGGCGGAGAGGCTGCTTTTGTCTGCTGTTCGGCAGCCTGTTGCTCAGGGGAGGGGGCAGCCTGTTGCTGGCAGGGGGGGAGGGGGGAGGCGTGCAGGATGCGAGGCGGGGGGGGGGGGGCGGCAGCGGGCGTGGGGAGGCACTTTTCCTCTGCCCGGCAGCTCTGCGGGATCCCTGTTCCTGTGGCCAGCTGCTGCAGGCAGAGGCCAGTTGGAGCCGGCCGAAGATGGGGAGGAGGTGGATTCTAGGACCCAGGTGAGCGAGCCCCGGGGACGCTGCTGCGCTCCGGGAGCCCGGCATGTATAGAGGGGAGGAGGGGCAGAGAGGCTGCTTTTGTCTGTTCCGCAGCCTGTTGCTCAGGGGAGGGGGCAGCCTGTTGCTGGCAGGAGGGTGGGGGGGGCAGCGGGCGTGGGGAGGCGCTTTTCCTCTGCCCGGCAGCTCTGCGGGACCCCAGTCGGAGCCGGCCCGAGGAGGAGGAGGATCCTAGGACCCAGGTGAGCGAGCCCCGGGAATGCTGCTGCGCATGTGCGGGAGTTGCCTCACCCCGTTCGTATCTAGGGATCCGACGTAAGTCGGATCCACGTAAGTCGGGGACTGCCTGTATTCTCCAAAGATTCAGCTACTGCTGGTATTCTTCATCTCCCCATTAATGTGTACAAATGATAGACTAAAGTAAAAATAAGGCTTTTGTAATAGTTACGTTATCATGATTACAATTCTAAAGTGTGATATGTAATTATTTGCGTAGCATTTGTAGTTGGATTTCAGTAATTTCTAGCTGGATGCTGATGTCTTAGTGCCTCAACTTTTTTTACATAATAAAGCTGATAGTACTGTTGAACCACTTATTTCTTACTGATGGCAAGTCAGTTTGAAGGACTCATTTTATTTGTAATATTCTGTAGCATTAAAAAGCTTAATGAGGTATCATTTTCTGGCCATTATTGATAAAAGTATTGTCAGTTGAGGACCAAAATTTAAATGTGAGGGCTGCATGTTTGAAATGCCTATATTAAACTTGCTTAAAAAAACATACTTGTTCTAGATTCGTCATATTTGGTACCATTATATATGTGGAAAAAAGCTTCTTAATGATTCCCAAGTTGACCCATTCCTACTGCATTGTCAACATTTCTACCAACAGTAGGGTCTGGAGTTGAGTCAGAGGGGCAGCAAATCTCTTGTACCACACCATGGAGCATGACACTATTGAATTTGATTCTGTAGATTTTTAGAAATTGAGACCCCTCTTTCCTTTCCATCATGAACTTGCTCACTGAATTACACATGGTCCCAGACTACTACCAGTGATGGGTTTATGTAACCCAGTGTGTCTCAATCCTGCAGGTCACTTGTGGCCTTATAGAAGCCACATCAGCTGCACATATGATATCCTCAGGGCCGTACAGGTAGTATATGTATTGTGTGAATGTTACCCACGTAACCGAGAGCTGAATATGTGGCCCACAGTGGTAAGAATTGAGAAGCACTGATTGAATCTGTTCTTAAAAACCTCCAATGGCAGAGATTTCAAAATCTTGGTTAATTTCTGGGATGGAGTGGGAAATCTGTTTTGGGCCCTAGGGCCACTGATGCACAGAAAAATCAATCAGGGGTTGCACACAAGTGAGAAGCAAACAAACCCTCCTCTCTGACAGGGCTCCTGACTGAGGAGAGAGACATTTCCCATGTTCCCCTCAAACACCAGAACCTTTGGGGCTCCAAGCTAATAGATTTTGTGTTCCAATTCCACAGGAGAATGTCAAGGGGATTGAAGCATCAGCATGGGCTCCCTAATTCTGGGGGGAGCCCTAGCCTCTGGGCTAGATCTAGGCAAGCCTTAGGTTCCTTCCCTGTTATAGGAAAAGTTAACATCCTAACTATAAGGATAATTTTCCCTAATATTCAACCTAAATCTCCCTTGCTGAAGACTCAGCTGCTTGTTTCTTGTTCTATTACTAATGGACACAGAACAGTTGGTAAATATTTTCTTTATAACCGACCTAAACATATTTGAAAATTATCAGACCTCCTTTGTTTTCTTTTCTCAACACTAAATATGCCCAGTCTAATCTTTCCCCATAGGTCAGGTTTTCTAAACTTTCAGCTTTTGTTCTTTTCTGGATTCTACCCACTTCATCTACTACTTACATTGTGGTGTCTAGAACTGTCTCTAGCTGACGCCTCACCAGTCCCATGTAGAGTGGAACATATAATGCTTGAGAGTTGGACTCAACATGTATTTCCGTTTAAAGAGACTGAAATGGGGCTGGGAGAGGGGGAGATATCTCAATCCAAGAATATTAAAGGATCCATTGTATGAAATTGCAAACCTAAAAGCAAGGATTTTTAATGAAGCTTGTAAATTTGGGTAATCAATAAATCTGTAACTGGAGAATATCTAATCTGGTACCTATTTTTAAGAAAGGAGAAAAAATACTAGTTTTAGGCCTTTTAGTTTGATTTCAAATGTATGTAAGGTCTTGGAACAAATTTCAAAAGAGAAAGTAATTAAAGACATAGGGGTAAATGGTAATTGAGATAAAATACAGCATGGTTTTACAAAAGATATATTGTGCCAGACCAACCTGATCTCCTTTGAAAAGATAACTAATTTTTTCAGACAAAGGAAATGCAGTAGGCCTAATCTACCTGGATTTCAGAAAGGTGTTTAATATAGTTCCACATGAGAAATTGTTAGTTAACTTGGAGAAAATGGTCATTAATATGAGAGTTGGAAGATGGATAAGAAACTGGTTAAAGGGGAGACTACAATGAGCCATACCAGGCTGGAGGGAGGTTGCTGGTGTTTTTATTATGGACTTTCCCACAAAAAATGGTAGTGCACTAATAAAATCTACAGATGACAGGAAGTTGGGGAGATTGCCAATATGGAGCAGGACCAAAATATCACACAAGAATATCTGGATGGCCTTATAAACTAGAGCATGGTTCCCAAACTTTTCGGCATCACGCCCCCTTTTTGATTTTTGAGACCCTCACTCACACCCCCCTCCAGTAGCAAAACTTGTTGAACAACAAAAAAAAGGAACTGACTGGGGCAGAAAAACAAATACCAAGGGGATTGACGGGGGAAGAGGGGCTGGGTCACCTTGCGTCCTCCCCGGAATTCCTTCACACCCCTCCAGGGAGGCAGGCCCCTCAGTTTGGGAACACATGAACTAGAGCAATAGAAATGGGATTAAATTTAAGAATGCAAAGTGCGGGGTCATTCATTTAGGGACTAATTGCAAAATATTCTTGCTGTAAGTTGTAGATGCATCAGTGGGAAATGACAAAGGAGGAGAGACCTGGCTGTACCCTCAGAATGAGTATGAGGAGCCTATCAATGCATCTGCAAATTGCATAGCTTATTTCGAGGTAATTTCAAAATAAAGTGCTATTCCAACAAATCCATTAACCCCTGTGGAACGAGGGTTACAGGGACGCTGGAATAGCGCGCCTGTTTTGAAATATATTTTGAAATAATGGGCATGTTTAAAGATGCGGAATTGCTATTTTGGGATACCGGAAGTATCCCGAAATAGCCCCACTGTCTAGACATAACCTATGTGAGGTGGCTGTAAAAAGGGCTAATGTAGTCCTTGGATGCATCAAATGAGGTTTTTTTCAGCAGACAGGCAAGTGTTACTACCATTGTCCTAGACACTGGTGAAACCTCCTCTGGAATAGTCTGTGCAATTCTAGTCTCCATGTTTAAGAAAGATGAATTGAAATTGAAACAGATGCTGAGAGAGGCTCCTAGGAACTGAGGAATGGAAAACCTATATTACAAGGAGAGATTCAAAGAGCTTTGCTTTAGGGGTGTTAAAATTAATCAACTAATCGAATAGTCAATGGGATTTCCATCGACTATTCAGTTTGTCAATACGGGCGCTTCTGCTTTGAAATGTAGCAAGAGCTGCCTGACTGTTGATACATCTCAAAGGCAGAAGTGCTGTGTGGTGTTCTGCCTTTGAAATGTACAAGAGCCTCAGCAGGGGCTCTTATGCATTCCAAAGATTGAAATGCCACGTGGAGCTCGGGGCCAGAGGGGAGTCACCCGCTGACTCTGGGTTCCATGTGGTGCTTCCACTTTGAAATGTACAAGAGCCCCAGTGGGGACTCTTGTACATTTCAAAGGTAGAATGATTCTGCTGTGCCCCGGCCCCTCCCAGGGAGCTGAAGAAGGGAGGGACTAAATTTTAAGCTGGCTTTTGCTTATCGGATAGTCCTAGTCGATAACATCCCTACTTTGCTTGTTTAGCCTAACCAAAAGATTGAAAGGAGATATGATTGCTCTCAGTACATGAGAGAGAAATATATGAAGTATCAGTGTGGATCCCAGAGCAAATGGTATAAACTGAATATCTCCAGGTTAGACTTAAAATTAGGTGAAGATTTTTAACCATCAGAGGAATGAAGTTCTGAAAAAGCCTTCCAAGAGGAGATTGTGAAGGGGGAGGGCTAGAAAACCTAACTGTCTTTAAGAGTGAACTTGATATTTTTCTGGAGAGGACAGTGTAATGAGATTTGCCTGTAATGGCATGTAACTGATCTGTGGTTGTTAGCAGCAAATATCTCCAGCAGCCAGTGGAGGAGGGCTCTGAGTTACTACAAAGAATGGTTTCCCAGGTGCCTGGTGGCTGGGTCTTGCACACATGCTCAGGGGCTAAATGATCACTGTATTTGAGGTGAAGAAGTAATTTTTCTGTCAGATTAGCAGAGATGCAGGGTGGGATGGAGGGGTGTTGCCCTCTTCTGCACTATGGGGCATGGGCCCTGGCAGGTTTAAACTGTAAATAGTGGAATCTCTGTAACTTAATCTTTAATTGTTTGAGCACTTCAATAATTGATCCAGAGATTAGAGGTCTATTACATGAATGAGTGCATAATGTTCTGTGGCCAGAAATATATAGGCGGTCACACAAGGTCACAATGGATCCACTCCGACCTTCAAGTTTGTGAATGAATCTATGTATATCATGCACCTGAGTGAAGAAGCTGTCTGCAAACACTGTTTATTTGCCTCACACATGCACAATGTTTTCCCTCGTGCTCCTGAATGAAGGTATAAGAAGTGGTGCAAATTGATGCCACTCCATGTCTCTTACTGCCATTTGTGATTTTTTTTTTGTGATGGTACTGTCTGGAACGGCATACCGTCACCTATTTTCCTAGCGCACAGAAAAGGAATGCCATTTCCCCCCATGCTTACTGTCATCTGTTTTGTGGGGTGGCTTGTCTCTTGCCAGAAGCCTGCCTGGGATGCGAAGTTTTTTTTCCCGGGTCCCAGTGTGGAGTTTCGGCTCTTAAAGGGGCCGCAATCCTATTTTAGCCCCCAGTTCGGTGCTTTTTGGTGTGAGGGGAGGGGGAGAGGAACATGGACACGGACACACACACACACACACACATCTTTTTTCTTTCCAAAAAAGCACTGACTACCACACTGCTCCACCTGCAGTGCTTCACTGGATCTGCAAGCCAATCAAGTGAAGGCCACCATTGTAACGCCTCACTGCATCATGAGGTGCCCACCTGGACCATTGCACAGCCTAGGGTCCATAGATTGCTCCAAGCTCCAACAAATTTATGTGCAGTCCACTTAGCCTGAAAATCTTCCCCTGTAGAGGGATGCTGTATCTTCACACACCGGAAGACAGTTTGGTTTATGGAAGGCTTGATCAGAATTTTCCCACTGGTCATCAGAACTATGTTCCACTGGGACCATAACCTGGTCCTGTGAATTGTCATAGGTCTAATCCAGTGATCACCAACCACTAGATCGGGATCTACTGGTAGATCTTGGAATGTCTGACAGGTGATGCTGAGAGATTTGTCCAGGAGGCTGTCAAATGCTGCTCCTGCTCTCTGCTTTGGATATGCCTCTCACCCCTGCAAGTCTTCTGCTTGCTGTGCAGGGCACAAAAAGAAGAGGAGGGGGTGTTGATGTCAGGATGCCCTTCCCTCCACCATGTACCTCATCTCCACAGAGCAGAGGGGGGTCGGGATGGAGAGAACTTGCTGGCTACTTTGGAAGTTGTGCAGGGCCAGGCTAGGGGTGAGCCTGCCATAGCCCCCTGCACCACCACCCAGAAGCCACCTGTGGTAAGCGGTGCCCAGGTGGAGCTTGCATTCCAAACTGTACCCAGTCCTGAACCCCCCTGCACTCCATGCCCCTGCCCCCAGCCTGATAAAAGTGAGTGAGATGGCGGGAAGGAGGATGAAGTGAGCAGGGGTGGGGCCTCAGAAGGGGTGGGAAGGAGGTGGGGCATGAGTGTTTGGATTTGTGGTAGATCCTGGATTACACTTAAATTCAAAAAGTGATCGTATGCTTAAAAAGGTTGGAGACCACTAGTCTAACCCTTCAAACCTAGGCCATAGCAAATGTTGCTGTATTTCTCTGTGAAAGTGCCATTCTTAGTAGCCATTGCTTTGGCCAATAGGATCAGTAAGTTGCCAGCCATGATAGTACACCGTCCTCATACAATAATTCACATGGAGAAAGTCCCTCTGCTGCTGCATTCCAAATTCCTCCAGATGGTTGTATCTGAATGTGTATCAAGTCAGTTCATCTACCTGTATCTCTTCTGAAACACCAGACTTCCCCAGTGCAAGAAACTACGCATCCTTGCTGTCAGATGTGCCCTGGAAATAACCATGCCCATTAGAAAGTCTGAGGCTCTTTGTTTCCATAACAAAAAAGAGCAGAGAGTTAAGCCATAACTTCACAGGGAATTATAAAGTGGGTCTTGTGATGTATATTGAAATGCTGTAATATATAGCAAAACTTTTCCTCCTAGGGTATGTCTAGGCTACAGGCTTTTGTCAAAAAAGGCTTTGTCAACAGATACTGTAGACAAAGCTTCTGTCGACAAAGAGCGTCTAGACCACATCCAGTTCTGTCGACAAAGCAAGCTGCTTTGTCGACATGAGTGTAGACGCAAAGGACAGTGTAGATGCACTAATGCCTTCTGTTGACACAGAAGGTTTCAGGCATAGAACTGTTATTCCTCGTAGAATGGGGTTTGCCGCTGCTGACAAAACTGCCAAGTTCTGTCAACATTATGTCGACAGGACTCAGCAGTAGTGTAGAACTATTTCTGCTGACAGAAGTCCACTTTTGTTGACAAAACCCTGTAGTCTAGACACACCCCAGAGGTGTTACCATGCACTCCATTTGAGAACAAGTAGCCTACATGGCATCTTGCTCGGATATCCCATTTCAGGACACTTGCAAACATACATCCTTGCATTTATAGTACACTACACCCTGATTCAAGCATCAGCAGTATACTCACCATGTTACAAATTACTTTGCTGCCAGCCTCCTTGCACCTACCTCCACACACTGATAACTGCTTGGAAGTCACCCACATATGGAATATACATTGGGTTCACCACTCAAAGGAGAACTTTACTTAGTGATGCATGGTCCTTATCTTTATTCCATTACCTGCCTGCCCTCTTTCCCCTCTGCTTTGTATCTGATTACAATTTGGAAAGAGGAGGAACTACAGCAGTATCAACCCAACATTACCCCTTATACTCTTGGGCTACGTCTACACTGGCGTGATCTTGTGCAAAAACTCTTTAGCGCGAGAGTACTTGCATTAAGCGTCTACATTGGCATGTGCTTTTGCACAAGAGATATGCTTTTGCGCAAGAGCATCCTTGCTGGTGTAGACGCTCTCTTGAGCAAGAAAGCTCTGATGGCCATTTTAACCATAGGGCTTTCTTGTGCAAGAAATTCATGTTGCCTGTCTACACTGGCCTCTTGCGCAAGAACAGTTGCGCAAAAGGGCTTATTCCTGAGTGGGAACGTCAGAGTTCTGGTGCAAGAAGCCCTGATTTCATACATTAGAACGTCAGTTTAGTTTGCACAAGAACACGCGGCCAATGTAGCCAGGCAGCAAGTTTTTGCACAATTGCGCACCAGTGTAGACATAGCCTTGGTCACTAGCACAAAGGGCAATATGCATGGGTGGGTGAAAGGACGCTGCTTGGAGAAAACTTGCAGATTCAGGCACAGCATGAATGTGCACCCATATGTGGAATACAGATAGGGACTACATGTCTCTGAGAACCTCCAGTTACAGTAAGTAACCTTCTTTTCCATGTCTTACATACTATGGCCCAAAACAGTAGTGCCCCCCCCCCGCCTTTTTTTTTGCTTGAGCATCATATTGTTAGCTTATGCTCACTTTGTGCTTCACTATAACCCCCAGATCCTTCTGTGTACTAATAATGCCTAGCCATTTATTTCTCATGATGGTGGCAGGATCCCAAGACTTTGTGGGGAGAGATGCAGTTCTCACCCTCCACTGTGAAGTCTAATGATGGATGAATCAGGGACAAGTTGGAGAGCCCCGTAGACAATCTTCGTATTCAGATAAATTGGTCCAGAGAAGACTTGGGGTTCAACGCCATAACATTGATTTGCAGGACCGCCAGTCTTACCTGCATGACTTCCTTCCTGTTCCATGACTGGTCGATCAGGAGGTGTCCTGTCCGCCCCGCCCCCATTTCCTGCCCCCATTTCCCTCCCACCCCCGAGAAGCCCCACTACTTACCTCAAGTGGAAGTAGTGTCGGCTTCCTGGGGATGGACAGATGTCCCGCAGCTTAGCGCCACTTCCGGCAATTCTGCCGGGTGTACTGCGGGAGGGAGCATCGGCTCCCTGCACCGCACAGGAGGGATGAGTCAGCCCTGGGGGAGGCATGCGCGGGGTTTCCTGGCACAATCAGGGTGGGGTTGGTCCCAAGGCAAGGGCGCGCGTGCGGGGCTGGCCCCGGGGCAGGCACATGCTAGTTTCCCTCTGGGGGGGGAGAATCCTGGGAGAAGGCAGATGCACTCCCCACTCGCTGAACGCTGTCCCCACTCCCCTGTCCCCACTCCCCGAACTCTGTCCCCACTCCCCTGTCCCCAGCTACAGAACTCTGTCCCCACTCCACTGTCCCCAGCTACAGAACACTGTCCCTATTCTCGCCCCCACTCCCCGAACTCTGTCCCCACTAGCACCCTGTCCCCAGCTGCAGAAACATGTCCTCTCCCCTCCCAGCACCCTGTTCCCTCTCTCCTGTCCCCAGCCACAGAACTCTGTCCCCACAAAATGTATAATTATAAATGCTTCCTTTTAGATTTAAATAGCATGAATAAAAAACAGACCATTTATTTCATAACTATGAACACATGATTTTAATTTTATATATAGCATAATTTAAAAATAAACTCTTCATCAGTGTGTGTAAGTAAGGGCTAGGGATAGCAAATGATGGACAGGAGGAGAATTGGGAGGGCAGGGCTTCAAGGAAGGGGCAGGGCAGTAGATCTTCGCCTGTTCTGAGATTTAAAAAGTGATCTTGGGTGTAAAAAGGTTGGAGAACACTGATCTAGATCAGTGGTTCTTAACCTTACTGCAGCCTGCACCCCTTTGGTTCTCAAAATATGTTCTCGCACCCCTTATTAAAAATCATTGAAGTAAGTCAGTTTTAAACCTAAGATATATCTTAAAAATCTGGCATGTCTCGCACCCCCAGAAAGTGCATCTTGCACTCCCAGGGGGTGCATGCACCCCAGGTTAAGAACCACTGATCTCTAGATGCTTGTCCTGCCATGAGGGCAGGGGATTGGCCTTCATCTCTCAAAGTCCCTTCCGTTTCTAGTATTCTATGATTCTATGAAAGTGTTTCCTATTAAATTCTATGATACAGCCTAGAATTCACCATAGAGGGGTTCCCATGATGGAGCTTTTTACTGCCCAGGACATTGCCAAGTGTTACTTTGTTACATAGGGGGCATGAGCCTGGTGGTATTGCCAGATGCTTTCTGCATTGGAGGTCCAGATTTCTTTTTGCCTTTTCATCTGTTTCCCTGATACCTATACTAACTTCTAAAATCAAGAAACAAACTCACCGTTATTCTCATGGCTCCCTCCTGGCCAAAGCACTTTTGGCTGACAGACCTGCTACAGATGTCCATTCAGCCGTGCTCCCAGACTGTCTGGACCTGATCTAATAGTACCATAGTCATATACTCTTGGCACCTGATAGCCTGGATGTTAGTGTCTAGAAGATCCTGATACAGGGCAGGAAGACCATCACCAGATAACTTATTAATCAAAATGGAAGAGCAGCTGATTTGGGCATGTCAAAAGCATCCTAAATACTATGTGCAAGTTTCAAAACCATAGTTCCTTGACTATTTGTTGCATTTGTAATGTTCCGATCTGTTCAGGTCTATTGATTCATCTCACTGTTGTGAACATGGTTTGCTATTTGCCTGTACAGTTGTCTGCTGACTGTTATCCAGTGATATCAGATTTCCTTAAGGCAGTGTTTCTTAAACTTTTTAATACCGAGGAACCCCAAACAATTTTTTTTGAGGAACACCAAGGCTTTTTTTGTTGCGCCAAAAAAAAGTCTGGGGGAGTTATTGAGCAAAAAAAAAAAGGTTGCCTGCCCCTTTAAGAGTGGCCATTCTGAATTCTGTTGTTCTCTGTGGCACACCTTTGACTGCCTCAAGAAACACTGCCTTAAGGCCCTGTTAAATGCTTCCTCACCAGAGAACCTGCTGCTGCCTCTGGGACATCAGCATATCAATAAAATGATTAACATCACTAGTCCTGTCTTTCTAGGCTAGAAAATAGATCTCTCTGCTTTTATTAAATTTAGATAAAGGCAGTCCCCGGGTTACGTACAAGATAGGGACTGTAGGTTTGTTCTTAAGTTGAATCTGTATGCAAGTCAGAACTGGCGTCCAGATTCAGCGGCTGCTGAAACTGACCGCAAGTTCTGACTTACATACAGAATCAACTTAAGAACCCCAGGCGTCCCCAAGTCAGCTGCTGCTGAAACTGATCAGCAGCTGATTCCAGGAAGCCCGGGGCAGAGCAACTCTGCCTCGGGCTTCCTGTAGTCAGCGCTGGTCAGTTTCAGCAGAAGCTGACTTGGGTACGCCTGGAGCAGAGCACCCCATCTGCTCTGCCCCAGGCGTCCTGATTCAGCCGCTGCTGAAACTGACCAGCAGCGGCTGAATCAGGACCTGGGGCAGAGCAGCTGGGGTGCTGCCGGGTTGGTCCAGTAGTGCCCAGAGCGGCGCTGCAGGACCAATCGGCAGCGCCCCAGCTGCTCTGCCCCAGGGTCCAAAACAAAAGCCTGGTCTACTGGGGGGGGGCACACTAGCTGCGCTCCTCCCCCCCCCCCCAGCAGACCAGGGACACGGGGAGCAGAGCCGCAGCGGCAGCGGGGTGCCGCACCTCTGAGGCTTTGCTCTGGCAAAGCCTCAGAGGTGCGGGACCCGTCGCAGCTGCCGCTTCAGTCCCGGTGCCTGTGGTCTGCTGGGGACGGTCCCCAGCAGACCACAGGCACCGGGACTGAAGCGACAGCAGCGGCAGTTCCCCGCACTTCTGAGGCTTTGCTCTGGCAAAGCCTCAGAAGCGCGGGAACCCGCCCGGTGCCCCTGGTCTGCTGGAGACGGTCTCCAGCAGACCAGGGGCACCGGAGCAGCTTACGAACGGGGCTTTCTCGCCCCGGAGCTCGCAGGTAGCAATCCGCCACCTCGACCTCCGGGGCGAGAAAGCCCCGTTCGTAAGTGCGGAGCCGACATAAGTCGGATCCGCGTAAGTCGGGGACTGCCTATATTTCATTTTCATTACATTATTTAGCTTTGTCTAGTCTGATCTTTCTAGCTATGGGGGTTGGCAACAGTTGGAGAAAACCAGGTCCAATTTTCTAAATATATAGTTTTCTTTAAATATTTGAACAATGCAATCCACCTTCCCAAATTAATAAAACCAATTATTGTAAACCCTGGCTGTAGACTTTTACCCCAGTTCTGAATTGGGTCCTGGAACATGGCGAGGGCTAGAACTATGGCTTTAAACCACATTTGTGTCTTCCATTAAGGCCCAGAATTTGGATACCAGCCCAGAGTAGCCAAAACGCACTGCAGCACTGTTCCCTTCTCTCCCATGGGGCACAGCTACACTGGGGGCTATGTGGGAATGTGACATAAGGTTCTGGGTAAGCCCTGAACATCATAAGAGTCCATGGTGAGGAAACTAGCCACTGAAGTGGCACGAAGGAGACAAATCCAAGTCTAATAAGCTGCAGCTTGAATTTTTGTACAACAAAGTCAATTTCTACTGAAGGATGAAATTTGCAACGAAGTAGACTCTGTTACCGGGTTTCCCCTTTCAGTAAACAGTACATACAAATGTGTTAATATTCTTTTCCAAATTCTCCGTGTTTAGTTTATATATTTTCTTGAAGCAAAGAAATTAACATCTAAAGAAATTCCTTTACATTTTCCTGCATATACGTCATGAAATACAATCTTCTTAAGTGCCGTGGAAATAATCTCAGTGCTGGTTTTGATAACTGAGGACTACATTTCATCCCATCATGTGTGGTTTGCTTAAGGCCCACTGGTTCAGCAAAGTGTTGTGGCTAAATTGGGGCTTTAAACTCGAGGCACATGATGGGGATGAAAAGTAGGCATATGTTGCATTTAGTGCTATTTTCTTGACCATAGTGCTATATGAAAACCTAGTCACTGGTAACAGTTCATTAAAGATTAGACAGTTGGTGCTTCTTATAATTTATCATCCTCTGTGCATCTTCTGACAAGGACAGTTATGGCAGAAATTGGCCAGAAAATGTGGCATATTGAGAGTAGTCTATTTCTCTGCCTTGAGGTTAAACCTATTGCAGCTTCACTGCTTGTTTCTTGTAGTATGAATGCACTTGTGGACCTTGCTTGGTTGCTGAGGTGGTGGTATGGTTCAGTGTTCAAAAATAGGAATCCTTGTCTGTTCTGCATTTTAATAAAATACAAATAAAATTCCAAAAAGGTATTCCTTCATCCATCTTGTCTCTCAATATTCTGGGACCAATATGGCTACCATAGTGCATTCTACATTTGTCGTAATAGCCTTGTCTACACTGCTGTTGTCTGTTCTCTTAGGGTACGTCTAGACTACTGCGCTATTTCTGCGTCTTTTAAACCAGCCCATTATTTTGAAATGAAATAATGGACCTGCTATTATGACATCTTTGTAGCCCTCATTCCACGAGCATTAAGGGACAGTTAAGGAACATTTTGGAATAGCAGTTTATTATTTCGAAATAAGCTATTTCAAAATTAGATCGAAATAAGATATGCAATTTATGTAGTTCACATTGCATATCTTATTTTGTAAGATTTTGTACAGGTGCAGTGTTGATGCACACTTATAGGCTTCCGAAGTTGTTCCTATAGGTCAGTGGTCCCCAACACGGTGCCCGCGGGCGCCATGGTGCCTGCGGGGGCATTTGTGTGCCCCCGCCAAGTGCTCGGGGCTGGCCTGGCCCCAGGCACATCGCGCATGCATGGTGCTGGAGCCGGTCCTGGGCGCACGGTGAGCGCCGGCCCTGGGAGCGCCGCAGATTGGCCGCCCGCGCTCTGGGCGTGCGGCGCTTGGAGGGGGCACCGGCCCTGGGCGCGCGGCACTTGCGGGGGAGCTCCGGCCCCGGGCGCATGGCACTTTGGGGTGGTGGGTGTTGGGCGTGCGGCGCTTGGCGGGGGTGTCAGCCCCGGGCATGCGGTGCTTGGGGGGGGGGTGTCAGCCCTGGGCGCGCAGTTCTGGGGACCCCGCCCCCGGGCACGCGGCCCTTGGAGGGGACCCCGGGCACGCGGTGCATGGGGGGGGCCTCCGCCCCCGGGCACGCAAGTGTCTCCACCCTCTGGCGCCCGGCGGGTGAACGGCCATGCCCCCTGGCACCTGGCAACCTCCCAATGGTTGGGGACCACTGCTGTAGGTGAAGCTGAATCAGTGTTGACAATAGTAGGGACTTCTGCAAACTTTCTCTACTATAGATAGGACCAGTAAAGGCTTTCCCCATGAGTTTTAATGTGTTACATTTATATTTTTATGGTCAAAAATAGAGGGGGCTAAAATTAAGTTAATGTGTTTATAATATAACAGGATGTCACCTAAACTCTAGTCTAGTAACAGGAAATATGAGAGCGCTACAATTCACATAAAAATTTAAGCTTTGAGAGGCCTTGCTACTGATCATTGTCAGTGGAATTGTAATCTCTGAAACGGAAAACAATTAGGGTATGTCTACACAGCAGGGCTAACCTTGAACTAAGCTATGCAATTTGAGCTACGCTAATTGCATACCTTAAGTCAAAAAAGCTAATTTTGAATTTGGGAATGTCTACACAGCACTTACTTCAAAATAGAGCACTCTTCCTCGACTTCCTATACTCGTACTATGAGGGTTGCAGGAGTCGGAGTAAGAAGTCCTCCAACTCAACATTATTTCTACATTAAGTCAAAATAACTGCTTGTGTGTAGACATGGATGATGTTATTTTGGAATAATGTCCGGTATTCTGAAATAATGCTGCTGTGTAGACATAGATCAGTTTAGGCCAGTAAGGCTATCCTTGCTTGGTGCTTTTGATGTTTGCTAAAGTTAATATCTGTCCTCTGACCTGGTTTCCTCAGTGTGTTTATTTTTCTTTTACTGGAACTTAGGGCAGTTGCAGGTTTTATGTAGGAGTTAGCTTATGGCTTCAAACCAAAAGATCAAAAATTGCAAACCAGATTCCCCCAAATCATGGTTTATTTTCAAAAGATTACATTGTGGGTCCTCTTTAAAAATTCCCCTTGTTTCAGTGTGAATGTTGCATCCTTCCCAAATTTCTAAAATAAGGTCATTCTGGTTTCCTGAAGGAATTTTTTTGTTTGCTGATGGTGCAGCGCTTCCAGCTGCTTCCCAAACTCAAAATTAATTCTATGATTTGCCCCATTGCTGGGTCTGTCTTGTCCTTCCTGCTAGGGGTTCTTCATCTCCTTCTCCCACACAGGCTACAGCCCTAATTGGATTGCTTTATCCCGGGAATGGGGAAAAACAGCCATTCAGAAGGATTTTTTCCCCATGGATAGGCTGCTTGTGTCTTCATGAGATTGGCTCCAGTAGGAGCCAAATACACATTATTAATTGTGAATAGTAAGAGTTGGCAAAAAGGCTCATGTGCAGGTCTCTGCTACTGAGGATGCAAAAGGGAGCTGGCCCAGTGATCTCAAGGTAGCACATCAGAGTTCAACAGTAAGCTGAAACAAACTCAAAATGCTGTGGTTACAACCAGCCATTCTAGTGCCTGTCTGAATCTGTAACAAAGGACTATGACACAGATTCTAGAATTGCCCAACTCCATAGAGCAGGGGCCATCTGCAGCCCGAGTAGTTCCACAATCCAGCCTGCACACGGCTGCTAGCATGAGTTGCTGTGGCTCTGGGGGCTGCCCATACCCTTCCCCCAACTACAGCTCCTGCCCCTGCTCTGCCCTCTCCCCCCAGTACAACCCTTCTCTCAAGCCCCCTCTTCTGAGTGACATAGCTTTAGGGATTACTGGGGGCCCTAGTATGGGGCGACATCAGCAATCTGTGTATCTCAGTTTCCCTGCAGCTTCCACTGCCACAGTGAGTATGGAAGGGTGACTTCAGCTGCAGCCTGCCCAGGGCACTCCAGGCTTAGTATGGGGAACCATCCCATCCATTGGATGGTTAGAGCAGCCACTCCAGGGCCCCCCAAAGCACAAGGGCAGCTGCACCAAACCGTCCTACAGATGGGATGGCTCAGCAAATACCTCTCTGGGCCACAGGGACGGGCCACTCTAGCCTCGCTGCACTGCCTGTGAAAGCACCAGGGTGTGTGTGTGTGTGAGAAATCTCATGGGGGGGATGCTGGTGGGGCTGGGAGACATGAGTGTGGGAAACACATGGAGCCCCTCTTTCCCTGAAGCTCTGCTAGAGAGGGGTGCCCGCTGGCCCACTAGCAAGATTTGAGGACTGACACTTGGCCCTAAGGTAAATTGAGTTTTAGACCACTGCCCAAGATCTTATTTTTATGCAAGCTTTTCTGGGTAGGGAGAAAGGGCACCTGAGAAGGCTACAACATTCCCTTACCTAAATGATCTTCTCTTGCCACTGAGCATGGCTACATCTAGACTCCAGTGCTTTTCTGGGATACCAGATATCCAAGGAGCGCGTCCACTTTTTCGGAAAAAAATTTAAAAAAGCAGACACGCTTTTTTGCCATCCCTGTAAACCTTGTTTTATGAGGAAGAAGGGAGGTATCGAAAGAACATTTTTCCCCCAAAGTTTGGAGCCATGTAGACATGCAAAATTTCGAGAGAGCCTCTTTTGACAGTAAAGCAGAAAAAGATACGCAAATTGTTTCTTTTTCCGACTAACCAATGCAGTGTAGATCTAGCTCATGGGAAACTGAGCCTTCCCAAATCAGGTCTTTCATGTTGCTCATGATTCACACAAGCCACATTTACACACCTCAAGAATTGCCAAGACTGACACCCAGTTGGAGTAGGATTAGAATCTGCTTAGAATTATATAAGCAAATACTTTGTCAAAGGCTAACTCAGCCAAAGAGTAGCGCCATAAGCAGCTGTTGCTTGAGTAGTGCTGAAACGTTTGATGCCAACATTCACGTGGACTTACTCCTTTAGTTTGTACTTAAAATGGCTTTTGTGCATAATACCCATTTTTATTATTTTTCACAAGTAAACCTCACAAAAAAATTAAAACACTCAGGGCCTGTCTGCACTGCAAGAGCCGTCATGCCTTTGATTGCTTCTCATTATAGGCCCAGTTACTGTGGCAAACCATTTTGCTAGCTGGATGGTTCTTACAATGAAGCTAGACCGGGGTAACAAGACAGCCTCTGTGGGCTGGATCTGGCCTGCCAAGCCAGTTGATCTGGTCTGTGGTCGCCCTACCACTCCCCCACCCTCAGGCCAATAGAGACCTGGGGATCGGGGAGCGCACAAAGTCCCCTCCCCCTGCTTAGGGGCATGAATCACCAGAGGGAATCGCCAGCTGTTCAGAATGGCTGGTAGTTCTCTCTAGGTGCTGCGCTCCCCTTGCAGCGTGGGGGCATGGGGCAAAGACTTCATGTTCTCTTCCCCCCATTCCCTGATTGGCCTGGGGGTGGGGGAGCATGTGAAGTCTCTTCTTGCCTCCAGGGGCATGCAGCACCTAGAATGAACCACTAACTGTTCAAAACAGCTGCCAGTTCTCTCTAGGCACCTAGGGGAGGAATGGGGGGCAAAGACTTCACATGCTTCTTCTCCCCCCCCCCCCCCCCACCCTCTCCAGGCCAATCAAGGTCTGTGGGTGAGTGAGCACGGGATGGCCCAGGGCCACTTCAGAAATTGGTGAAATGGCCCCTCTTTAAAAATTATTACCCACCCCTGAACTGGATGTACTCTGACTGCTAAATTTGGGTGTTTTAACCCTGAATTATAGTCTTGGATAGAAATTAAACCATGCTAGTCTGTTTGTGAAAACTGTCCTGGCTTGTGTTTGGCATGTATACAAGTTATTCTTTCTAAAGCACAACAAACCTGGTTCTTGAAGTAGAATATGGATCTTCTAGCAGTAGTGTCATATAACTGCAGAGAAAAATAAACTTATGCCTTTTACTTAACCTCTGTGATGCATAAAGATGGTGTGGTTTGTTTTTTTCCTCCAGTTATTGGACTTGTTTCATTCCTTGGTTGGAAAAGCCTTAATATACAGGCAGTCCCCGGGTTACGTACAAGATAGGGACTGTAGGTTCGTTCTTAAGTTGAATTTGTATGTAAGTCGGAACTGGCGTCCAGATTCAGCTGCTGCTGAAACTGACCAGCGGCTGACTACAGGAAGCCCGAGGCAGAGTTGCTCTGCCCCAGGCTTCCTGGAATCAGCCACTGATCAGTTTCAACAGGCTGAATCTGGACGCCAGTTCCGACTTACATACAGATTCAACTTAAGAACCCCAGGCGTCCCCAAGTCAGCTGCTGCTGAAACTGATCAGCGGCTGATTCCAGGAAGCCCGGGGCAGAGCAACTCTGCCTTGGGCTTCCTATAGCCAGCACTGGTCAGTTTCAGCAGCGGCTGACTTGGGAACGCCTGGGGCAGAGCAGCTGGGGTGCTGCTGGGTTGCTCCAGTAGCGCCGCGCTACTGAACCAACCCAGCAGCACCCCAGCTGCTCTGCCCCAGGCGTCCTGATTCAGCCGCTGCTGAAACTGACCAGCAGCGGCTGAATCAGGACGCCTGGGACAGAGCAGCTGGGGTGCTGCCGGGTTGGTCCAGTAGTGCCCAGAGCGGCGCTGCGGGACCAACCGGCAGCACCCCAGCTGCTCTACCACAAGCCGAAGAAAAGCCTGGTCTGATGGGGGGGAGGGGGGGGAGGGACTAGCTGCGCCGCCCCCCCCCCCCCCCCCCCCCCCCGCAGACCAGGGAGACGCAGGCGGCGGACCGAGACGCACCGCGGTCCCTCCGCCCAGGTCCTCCGCGGCTTTGCTCCGTGTCTCCCTGGTCTGCTGGTCTGCTGGAGACCAGCAGACCAGGGAGACGGGGAGCAAAGACAGCCGCGGCGCGTCTGGGCTTTCCCGCTGCCCGCGTGCTCCGCAGCTTTGCTCAGTGTCTCCCTGGTCAGCAGACCAGGGAGATGCGGAGCAGCTTTTCTCGCCCCGGAGGACACGGGCGGCGGGACCAGGGCACATCTGGGCGTCCCGCCGCTCCCGTCTTCCGGGGCGAAAAAACCCCCGTTCGTAACTGCGGATCTGACTTATGTCGGATCCGCATAACTCGGGGACTGCCTGTACTGTTATTTTCCCATCCCAGTTGAGGAATGGGGAAGCTGTTCTGTTCATGTACAACTTAAGTTATTCAACTTGAATCCTTCAACCAAAGAGAGGGAAAAAATGACCTAAATTTTCTAATGTAAATATCAAAACATCTTGATAAAATCTATCTTTATGCATCATAAATTGGTAATAAGTGCATAGTCACTATATCCAGATGGGATCCCTGAACAATGCAAACTTATTAATTAGTTCACTATTTCATCAAAGGACATGCACCTCCTTTTGTAAATTGAATAGATTTCCCAAGCACGTTTGATAAACTCAGTGGTAAGGATAAAACATTAAAATAAGTTTGACTATTGAAACATAGATTTTAATAGGTAATTATAAAAGTCAAATATGGAAGGTCATAATTAGTTATCAAAGAATATAAAAAGTAAACACAGCGTCTAAATGCTAAACGTTATTAGACTAAGCAATATTTATCAAAACAGTTTTTCTCCCATTACTGGATGTTGCAGGCAGGTTGCAGCCCTTAATACACAGGCTTTCCCTTTAAGCCTGGCACCAGTCTTCTCAATTAAAGTCTCTGTCTCTGCAGTGTTCTTTTTGTCTTCAGCATAAATGGAGGAGGGGAAAGTATTCACATGATGTCCTTGTATATACCCTCAGTTTCATATGCCTGGAAAGTACTAGCCCTGACCTGTTCTGGTGGACCTTGCTGAATCACAGAGTTAAGCAATCCCCATTGTGTGATGCTTGTGCAACTCTCTTACAGAATTGTAAATCCCTTGTTTAGAACTCATTTGCTGATTAAGGGTCACTAGGGGTGGTGCCCCATACTTGCTCCGCTCACCAACCCCCCTCTGGGGGTAGGCAGCTCCAGCTCTCCCCTGACTGCTGAGGAGGGCCAGACTGAGGTGTGGCAGTCCTAGCCTTCCCTGGGTCTCTTCCCCCTGGCTGCCAGGCCTCCTGAGGTTGGGCCAGCCTCTGCTCTTCCCTCTTCCCCCAGCTGCTGGGGGCCTGGGCCAAGCTGAGGCAGGCCCCGCTCTCTTCCTCCAGCCACTGGGGAGGGGGAGGGGGGTTGGGCCGAGCTGAGGCCGCCCTCCACCCTGTGAGGGGGAAGGTCACATGACCACGCCCCTCATCCGTGAGGCGAGAGGGTGCCTGGTTCCCGGCCCCCAGAGAGTGGGAAGACCAGTTTGTTCCGCCTGACTGCCGGACTACTGGCAAGGGTAGGAGGAGGCAGGGCAGCTAAGGGCAGAGGGAGAGTCTGTGGGATGCCAGAGTAAACGTTTTTTTTTTTGTAGAGAGAGATTTAATGCCCAGTTGGATGTGGGTCACCTCCTTTGCTATCACTAGAGAACTAATAGCGGGTGACTCCTAAAATCCAACAGATTTCAATAACTATACAGCATACAGAACAGTGGGTTTTGACAGAATAGTGGGCTTTGGCTGATAACACTTTTAATATGACATGCTTTATATAAAATATCAAAATTATATACAATGATGAATATAAAGATTACAGAATGGTACTTTAATGTATAATGGTCACTATAACAGTTGAAAGACACTTTTTCCCGTCCAAACTACCGTTAATGGCTTGTATAATGAAGAATAAAGGTTTTTAGAATTAAATATTTTACCAAAAATGAAGATGGATAGTGCAGTTGACAGAACAAAAGATAGACCATGTCTAAAATGTGAAAGACAGCATTTTCTGTGGAAGAGATTTTTTCCTGGTGAATAAACAAACTTGGAATAAATATTTCAAAATGTCAAAAATGTTCTTTTGGCAGTCAAAATCCATATTTGAGTTTTTTTCCATCTATATAAAGGTAGAAGATTTAGAATATAAAATGTATGGCACATATCCTGATTAAGCAAGCAGTGATCATTTTGTGGATGCTTTCACATTGAAAATGCAGCTTAGTCAGAGCAGCTTATCAGAGTAGTTACTAAATAAAGCACTAAGTCGCAGGCTACTGTGTTAAAAGTAGAAACCCTTGTTAATGCTGCAGTGACCAGTGTATATTATGAGTGTCAGTGTGTTGGAGCATGTTTGCTTACACCTAAGATTAAAATAGATGTAAGCAGGATATCTGAGCAGCTTGTAATAGTCTTATTTACAAACTAATTTTAGTCTTATTTGACTAGATCATTATTCAGTTCTAATTTAAGTGACTGTTAAGTCAGAAGTTATGTATGCTATAAATTCCATGTAAAATATCAACACTTTAACTGAAAGCTGTTAACTGTCTATTTTATGCAATGGATTGTAGTATTTTATCATTGTTCACAAGATACATGTTTATATGTAGATTCAGATCTATTTTAGCTTGAAACAGAATGAGTGTCTTACAGCTGTCCTACTGTAAAATCAGTTTGAAGTTTAAAATTCTTTATGTAAATAATCTTATGCATTTTTTTAAAAAGTACCTCTGTTTGACTAGTCTGTATTGATAAACATTAAAGTGTCTTTAATATGTTTAGAACAAAAGAGATGAACATCTTTTGAAAAAAAGAAATGTCCCTCAAGAAGAAAGTTTAGAAGACTCTGATGTTGATGCTGACTTCAAAGCAGTAAGTTGCTTGATTCTGAATATGCTTCAAAAATTTATTTTCTTGGTAGTAGCTAGAACACGTTTTTGTTCTGATATTAATTTGGGTCTGAGTCTTATGTTAATTTTGAAATCACCTGAAAATGGTCAGGGCAAATCTGAGCAGGTACAATTCCACTGAAGTACTTGGAGTGGCACTGGTCGCCATTGCTCAGAAATGTTAATGTAGAGTGTTTCAACTAAAAGTAATTTTAGTAATTTGTTGCTAAATCATCTCTCTTTCTTTTCAAGCAAAATGTAACACTAGAAGCTATATTGCAGGTATGTTAAGCTTAATATCGTCAGATTCTTGAATTCACAATTTTGGCTAATTTGATGGATTACTGATTTTATTATTTTGTATTGCAGAATGCCACAAGTGATAACCCTGTGATCCAATTGAGTGCTGTTCAAGCTGCAAGGTAAGAAAAATCAACAATATGCACAGTGGCTACAAAAATGTTCTTTGATGATGTTATTTACTAGGGGTGTGAAGGGGTAGGGAGCAGCCTCCCGCTTGTGGCCTGCCATGTGCAGAAGGCTGCTACACCCCCACGGTGCCAACGGTTCATGCTGGGAGTCCTCAGTCTCACGGGGCTGGGGACGGAAGCAGCAGAGGGCTCCTAGCCCATACAGGCTGACATTCTTGCACATGGTGGAAGCGGGGGGGGGGGGGGGGTAGGGGGGTGTTAACCAGTTAACTAATTAAATGGGATTTTACATCCCTATTTTCATCTGTTTTACTTAATTTTATAGAAAACTGTTATCCAGTGACAGAAATCCGCCTATTGATGACTTAATAAAATCTGGAATTTTACCAATTCTGGTCAACTGTCTAGAAAGGGATGATAAGTAAGTATTCGTTTTTTTCCTCTTCCTTTTCCCCAAGTTTTATGATTGAAGATGACCATGGCCCATGTATACTGTGGCACTGGGTGCCAGAATTCCACAGCAACATTGATCTCTGTTGCTGATTCTTCCCCAGGCTGCCTGTTTCACCAGCTTACACTCCACTCTCCACTCACTCTTGCTGCAAGGTGGACTTCAGCTCTGGTTCCCCTCAACAGTACAAGGAGCATTTGCTGCTATCTAACTTTTCTTTGTAGGAAAACCTGGAGAGCAAAAGACAGCTCCAGGCAAGTCCTGGTTGGGCCAAGTTCAGAGGAATATGATAAATTTCTTGGCACTTTAGAAAAATTCCACAGTCAAAGGATCCGTGGCTCTGATTGAGAAGTTGGGACAGTTCATAAACCCTCAGATAGTGTTTCAGACTATCTTCATTCTCAGGCAGGCATCACTGCATTTGTTTACATTCACTTGGTGTTTTCAAGGTTACTTCTGCAACCATAAATTAGAACTGCAAACTGAGATTTCTGGAGTGCAGTTTTGCAGCTGCAGAATCGTAGAATACACAAAGCTCTGCTTATGACTTGCTCAGCAAATCAGCTATTATGGAAGTGCCTGGTAACAATTTCATAATTAAAGTTCCATTATAAAATGTCCTTATAGATGCCCCTTTCTCTGCAAAAGTAGATTTCCAACCAGTGCAACATTTCACACAGTTAAATTATAACCTTTGAATTTTTCTGTAATTTGTGTATGGTGTCTTATAAATTTGTAGTAGGGAGTCTTTAATATTAGGTTATGGGTTATATTTTTTCCTGGATAGTTATTCTTTTATTGTGATTGATCTCTTTTTAAAATTATCTACAAAATTTGAGTAGGGGTAGAGATCTAATGCGGTAGTAATTAAAAGATTAAGTTGGAGTTAGGGTCATTTTTAGCTGCTCTTCATGTTATGATTGAAAGTAGAGATGTAAAATGCTAACAGATTACCCAGTAAGCATCACCCTTACCAGAGATGCTTTCCGGGTAATGGGTTTAATTGTTGGCCTGGCTGGGCTGGAGCAGCCCCCTGCCCAACGTGGGAGGGAGGCACTCCAGCTCAGCTGACCACTGTGCCGGAGGTGGAAAGCACTCTAATGTGGCTGGGCTAGAGCTGGGGTGGGGCACCTGACCCAGCCTGAGCAGCCTGCAGTCCAGCTGGTTCAGCCCAGCCAGTCTAGAGTGGCTCCCTGCCCACAGGATCCTGGTTAACTGTCAGTTTAGCTTTTTAAGTGGGATTTTACATCTCTAATTGAAAGTTTATGTCGTATGCATACAAACCTGATTGATGGGGAACTGAGTACACAGAAACCTGCATGATGGAGGTTGGGTGCACGTAAAACTTCCATCAAAAACCATGATTTACTCTCACTTTCTTGTACAATAGAAATGTTTAAACACAGCTTCTTATGGATAAAATATTGGGTTTTTTTAATGCTTTTTTAATATTTGGGTCCACAATACCCGTTCCTTTCCTACGCCACCTCCAATTAAGAATTAATAGATCTAAGAAGCGATTTCACAAAAAGCTTCAAGAAGCAGTTAGAGTTGCTACCTGTGCAACATAACTAAAACAAATCTGTGAAAGCAAGGAAATGAGAAGTTAAGTCATCTAATAATATATAGCCTTGATTCCTCCACCCACAGGCACGCATTTTAGTATTATCACAACTTGCACTACACTCTTAATTCTGCTCCCTTGTATAAATGCTAGTCCTCCATCACGCTCTTTAACCACAGTCTGTGCACAACCCTTTACCAAACTATTACTGTGTATTTGGCTAAGCACATGTCAGATGCTACATGTGTGGTCTTGAGGACAATAAAGACATCCATTCATATTCCTAATTGATCCACAAAGCTTCTTTAACAAGCTATATTCCCCTGCTCTCACTGGTGGAAATGATGGCATTTTACTGGCAATCGTTGATATAAGAAGATCAGTTATGTGATGCTTTTGCACTACAATGCTCCTGGGACAAATTTATTCTGCAACTTTTTCTTTGCATTAACCCCAACAAATGGGGTTCATGGGAGTTTCTCTCTCCAAAATGCTCCGTTCCTTGCCATATCTTCTAACATGCCACATGCTAACATGTTTTCTTTTATGACATCTCACCAATCAGACAGCCTCTTTTACCTTTAGTCTTGATCTTTTGGACTCTTCTTACTCACATAGTTATCAGGACTGTGCTTTATGTGTCTTGGCTGTTTGGTCCAGTTATTCTGTAATTTAGTGAACATAAATGAGCATGTTTATCTTAGACGATCTCAAATAGTCTAGCTAGCTAGGGATGGTTATTTCTAAAAATAAGTCAAAGTTGAAACTGTGCTGTGTTTTCTTTCTTCCTTTCAGATTTCTTCTTTTTGAAAATAAGAAATATGCAAATGTAAAAAATGAATATAATATGTATTTAATACTTTCTAGATACTTAACAATATTTGACAGTGATATCATCAACACCATGTTAGCGAATGTAATCACAATTTCCCTTATCCCTTATAAAAGAAATAAAAAAAACCCCGCAATACCCATTGAAAATATGGCAAAACTAAAGACACTTGCATCTTGCTTTCAGACACTCTGTTGCACCAAGAGATTATGGACATTCCATAATGGGTGTTCTGCTCAGGACAGTATGCTTCTGTTTCCTCACCCCACTGTACAGGACAAATGCATTGAGCTGACCAGCCCTGAAAGACTTCAGTTCCTAGGTTGAAACGTGAAATGGTCTGTATGATCATTTAAGATGTCACATGACAGTTAATTTTCTCTCCTGCATTGTCATATCTGCTTAACTATGTGCAAGTTCCTATTTTTTGAGCCAAATACAAAAAAACCCAACAATTTAAGATTGAAGTTGCGTGGCGATCTGAAAAAGGGCAGGGAGA
The DNA here is from genome assembly GCF_049634645.1 of Pelodiscus sinensis. Lineage (NCBI taxonomy): Eukaryota > Metazoa > Chordata > Testudines > Trionychidae > Pelodiscus > Pelodiscus sinensis. The sequence goes on along the minus strand of NC_134711.1, from coordinate 290,007,624 downwards.
AATTGGAAAAAATTGGGTTATTTTTCCAGTATTTGCTCTCTGGGCCCTTTCATGGGCTACAAGCATTGTAAAGGCAGCACATTCAGCTCTTGGGGAAAGATAATGGACTTCTCTAACTAACTAAGGAGTGCCATGGCCTGGATGGAATCCCAGGCTAGAAACATGTTGGTTAATATAATAAGAATAGTGCGTATGGTAGAGAGGAATGTTGCAGATCTGAAAGAAATGTAAGACAAATGTCTGCAGGTTTTGGAAATGATGCATGCTTGTCACTCTCTTGTTGGACCCTTTCCAGCTCCACAGGCCAGTCAGAGTTATTCTATGTGATTAATAACTGGTTTTATAGAATGTGAAGCACTAGCTTTCCCTTCCATTTCACTGGAACATATGGTGTTATAGAACATGCAAATTCAGATCAGACCCAGGAGCAGCATCTCCTGTTCTTTCCCTCCCCATTTTGTGAAAATCATAGGGTTGCCAACTTTCTAATTGTACATAATGAACACCCTTGTCCCATACCTCCTCTGAGTCCCCCAGCTTCCACTCACTTAATCCCTCCCCCATTGCTTGCTTTCCCCATTTTCACTCAGCAGGGGATTGGGATGTGGAGGGAGTGAGGTCTACAGCAGGAGGTGCAAGGTGTGTGTGAGGACTCTGGCTGGGGGTACAGGTTTTGGGTTGGTGCTGGAGATGAGGGGTTTGGAGCATTGGAGGGAGCTCTGGACCAAGGGATTTGAAGTGCAGGAGGGCGTGCGTGCTGTGAGCTCTGGGAGGCAGTTTAGGTATGGGGGGGATTCCAACCTGGCCAAGAGATTTGGGGTGTGGTCAGGCAGCGCTTCCCTTTGGTGGCTCCCAATTGGCAGTGCAGCAGGGTTAGCAGGCTCCCTACTGCTCCTGAAGCATAGGTGTGTCCAATCCATGAGCAGAGGTGTGGCCAGGCAGTTCGGTGTGGTGCGTGCTGCACTGCCTCACAGGTCCTGGAGACTGCAGTTCCCAGCAAGGGCAATGCACAGAGCTTCCCTAGCTGCCCTTCTGCCTAGGAACCAGTAGAAAATGCTGGCTGCTTCTATCAAACTGCATGGAGCCAGGGCAGGAAGGGAGCCTCTGTTAGCCTCTCTGTGCCATCAACTGGACTTTTAAGGCCTGGCCAGTGATTCCTTTTCAGTCAGGTGTTCTGTTCGAAAACCGGATGCCTGGCAACCCTCAAATCCCTAGTGCTATTTCCCTCCCCCCAGGCTTTAGAGGGGGACAGAGATCCCCCTCCCCCACCCTGTGCTGCTCTCTCCTCCCTCTCAAAATTTAGGAGAAGAGGTATTTGTGTCAGTAGAATGTGGGGCGGTATTTACAGTGTGTGTGGATCTAGCAAATGAGGGGAGGTGCCGCGGTTCTGGGGGCAACAGTCAATCGGGTTGTTTTCAGTGATGGTCAGTAATAAAGGAGATTTTGGCAAGTATCGTTTGTTTTTCCATTCTGTCCTTTGGATGCTTGCCACAGCACAGTGTTAAATTCTGCAATTTCTACGTACATACATGACTATTATCAATAGTGGACAGCCATACAGTAGGCTAAAAAGCAGATTTCAAATGACCGGTTGACTTATTTTTTTTTACAGTCCTTCGTTACAATTTGAAGCTGCGTGGGCACTGACTAACATAGCATCGGGCACATCTGCACAGACCCAAGCTGTGGTACAGTCAAGTAAGTGCTAACAGTTGTTCATTTTTGGAAAAAATGGATGTTTGCTGGGTAAAGGTGAAAAGTATCTTCTGTTTGGAATTTTTTATTAAAACCATGAAAATTTATTTCTAGCACCTTTCTCATAATCATTGCGCTTTTGCTTGAAGCCCTTAAGGTATTTTTCCAACAGAGATTAACTTTAGGAAATGGTAGCCTGAGTATGGAAGGGTGAACAGTCATCTCATTACCATCACAGATAATGTTGATTCTTTGTCATTCTTGAAAAAAATATTTCCTAAAATTTAGTGCCGCTCTCTTCAGGACTAGAACCAGAAGGCTTAGTGAGTAATTCTTCCTGCTTTAAAAAGATACTATAAATGTTACAGGTTTAAAAAAGCTATTGAATACAGACAGCTGCATCTGAGTTGCACAGTTCAAGCTATCCAGGAAATGTGTCATAAACAAGTATATAAAAAGTTGTGTATTTAAGCAGAATAATAAGAGTAAGAAATCCATACATATAACACAGCCAAATTAATGTCTGAATATTTCTGACCACGGAGAGGCATGAGAGGAACATGTCCTCTCCCAAATTTTGGCTGGCTATGCTGCTCAGTTAATATCTGTCAGGGAGAGGGCAATAGTAGGTTCAGTCCAGGTGTCCATTTTTAATGGGAGTGAAAGGGAAAGTGACCAGAGTGTCAATAGCTGTAAAATGAAGAATGTAAAATATAATGGCTGGCGCTTCTGAAAGACAGGGGGAATAAGAAGCAAAACTGCCAGTGAGCTGCTGCTCTTTTAAGAAGAATGGGAGGAAGTGAAGAAACAAAGGGCTTGAGTCTTGCTGCTGTTGTAGAAGGAAAGAGGCTATGCTTTTAGCTTGGTCCAGCCTAGGCACAGAAGGAGATAGGAGCTGAAGGCTTCTGGCAGTCTAAAGAAAACACCAGAAGAGGGGCAATAGCATCCTCACAAAAGGAGATGGGGACCTGTAACAATTGATTATTTTAAAGAGGTGAAAATAGGAATGATTTAATTGATTTTCAGAGGGACAGGTAACACATGCAGTATAATTTGGAAGACAGCATTAATTTAGTTTTAGGAGAAGGGGAGAGTTGATTTTTTGAGAGGAGATATGCTAATTGGCAGAGTGGGGGGAATTGGTATGGAGAGATTAATTGAAATATAATGTATTTATTAATCTAGGGGTCATAGATGTGCTGGGAATAGCTAATTAGATGTGCCTGAAGGTGAGATTGCGGGGGTATGAAAATTGAAGGGTTTGAATTCCTTTCCTGCAGTTTGGCCTGCACCTTCCTGAGATAGGGAAGGAAGGGGTAAAAATGGTAACTCTAAGCTGCCCCTCTCTGCCTATCTCCCATGAGCCCAGCCACCTTGTCTGCTTCAGCTTGTGTCTCAGCAGCCATATTCATTTCTTTTGCATCAAGATGGGGCAAAGAGGAGAGCGTGGTAACTGTATTAGCCTTATTATTAGATATTTTTGACACATGGTGGTTTAGCCACAAACTGCTGCTGAAAGGCCAGACAGGATAAGAACATAAGAATGGCTGTACTAGGTCAGACAAAACGTCCATCTAGCCCAGTAGCCTGTCTGCCAACAGTGGCCAGCGCCAAGTGCCCCGGAGGGGGTAGACCGAAGACAATGATCAAGCGAGTTGTCTCGTGCTATCCATCTCCACCCTCTGACAAAGAGAGGCCAGGGACACCATTCCTACCCCCTGTGTAATAGCCTTTTATGGACCTAACCTCCATGAATTTATCTAGCTTCTCTTTAAACTCTATTATAGTTCTAGCCTTCAGAGCCTCCTCTGGCAAGGAGTTCCACAGGTTGACTATGCGCTGTGCGAAGAAGAACTTTCGCTTATTAGTTTTAAACCTGCTACCCATTAATTTAATTTGGTGTCCTCTAGTCCTTATGTTATGGGAACTAATGAATAACTTTTCTTTATTCACCCTCTTCACACCACTCATGATTTTATATACCTCTATCATATCCCCCCTCAGTCTCCTCTTTTCCAAACTGAAAAATCCCAGTCGCTTTAGCCTCTCTTCATATGAGACCTGTTCCAAACCCCTAATCATTTTAGTTCCCCTTTTCTGAACCCTTTCCAAAGCCAAAATATCTTTTTTGAGGTGAGACCACATCTGTACACAGTACTCAAGGTGTGGGCGTACCATAGTTTTATACAGGGGCAGTATTCTGTGTCTTATTTTCTATCCCTTTCTTAATAATTCCTAACATTCGATTTGCCTTTTTGACCGATGCAGCACACTGTGTGGACATTTTCAGAGAACTATCCACGATAACTCCCAAGATCTCTTTCCTGATTTGTCGTAGCCAAATTAGCCTCCATCATACTGTATGTATAGTTGGGGTTATTTTTTCCAACGTGCATTACTTTACACTTATCCACATTAAACTTCATTTGCCATTTTGTTGCCCAGTCACTTAGTTTTGTGAGATCTTTTTGAAGTTCTTCACAGTCTGCTTCTGTCTTGACCAGTTTAGTATCATCCCCAAACTTTACTACCTCACTGCTTGCCCCTTTCTCTAGATCATTTATGAATAAGTTGAATAGGATTGGTCCTAGGACTGACCCTTGGGGGACACCACTAGTTACCCCTCTCCATTCTGAAAATGTACCATTTACTCCTACCCTTTGTTTCCTGTCTTTTAACCAGTTCTCAATCCATGAAAGGACCTTCCCTCTTATCCCATAACAATGTAATTTACACAAGAGCCTTTGGTGAGGGACTTTGTCAAGGCTTTCTGAAAATCTAAGTATACTATCTACTGGATCCACCTTGTCCGCATGTTTGTTAACCCCTTCAAAGAACTCTAATAGATTAGTAAGACAGGATTTCCCTTTACAGAAACCATGTTGACTTTTGCCCCAAAAATTATGTTCTTCTACGTGCCTAACAATTTTATTCTTAACTGTCGTTTCGACTGATTTGCCCGGTACCGACGTTAGACTTACTGGTCTGTAATTGCCAGAATCACCTCTAGAGCCCTTTTTAAATATTGGTGTCATGTTAGTTATCTTCCAGTCAGTAGGTAGGGAAGCCGATTTAAAGGGATAGATTACAAACCACAGTTAACAGTTCTGCAATTTCCCATTTGAGTTCTTTTAGAACCCTTGGGTGAATGCCATCTTTCCTGCTGCTAAGGTACTTAAAAATATTTTGCTAGTGTGTTTTGAGTTTTTGGCTAGCTCTTCCTCAAAATCTTTTTTTTGCTTTTCTTATTACATTTTTACACTTAATTTGACAGTGTCTATGTTCCTTTTTATTTAGCTCACTGGGATTGGACTTCCATTTCTTGAAAGATGCCTTTTTGTCCCTCACTGCTTCTTTTACATGGTGGTTAAGCCACGGTGACTCTTTTTTAGGTCTCTTACTATGTTTTTTAATTTGGGGTATACATTTAAGTTGGGCCTCTATTATGGTGTCTTTAAAAAGTTTCCATGCAGCTTTCAGGGATTTGGCTCTCGTCACTGTGCCTTTTAATTTCTGTTTAACTAACCTCCTCATTTTTGTGTAATTCCCCTTTTTGAAATTAAATGCCAGAGTGCTGGACTGCTGAGGTATTCTTCCCACCACAGGAATGTTAAATGTTTTTATATTATGGTCACTATTCCCAAGCGGTCCTGTAATAGTTACCTCCTGGACCTGATCCTGCGCCCCACTCAGGACTAAATCGAGAATTGCCGCTCCCTTTGTTGGTTCCTGTACCAGCTGCTCCAAGAAGCAGTCATTTACGCATTGAGAAATTTTATCTCTGCATCTCTTCCTGAGGTGACATGTATCCAGTCAATATGGGGATAATTGAAATCCCCCATTATTATACTGTTTTTTATTTTGGTCGCCTCTCTAATTTTTCTTAGCATTTCAGTGTCACTATCACTCAGTGTTGTCTTCAAGTCGTCATCGTCAAGTCTAAGTCAAGTCTCTAGTCACTACAGTTCAAGTCCCAAGTCGAGTCTCAAGTCACAAACAATGAACCCGAGTCGAGTCCAAGTCGAATCACCTAGGCGACTTAAGTCAGACTCGAATTCAAGTCGTGGGACTCGAGTCAAGAACTCTGCTATCACTGTCCTGGTCAGGTGGTCGATAATATAGCCCTACTGCTATATTCTTATTATTGGAGCATGGAATTACTATCCATAGTGATTCTATTGAACATGTTGATTCATTTAAGATTTTTATTTCATTTGATTCTACGTTATCTTTCACATACAGTGCCACTCCGCCACCCACATGGCCTGAAATATTTTGTATCCCAGTATGATTGTGTCCCACAGATTTTCCTCATTCCACCAGGTTTCTGTGATGCCTATTATATCAATCTCCTCCTTTAATACAAGGTACTCTAATCCACCCATCTTATTAGTCAAACTTCTAGCATTCGTGTAGAAGCACTTCAAAAATTTGCCACTGCTTATTTGTCTGCCCTTTTCTGACATATTAGATTCCTTTGTATGTGGTTGTTTGTCTGCTCTGGCCCCTTGTTTGTCCTCTCCCTTCCTCTCTTTCTGACTACAGCCTAGAGAATCTCTATCAATGGATTCTCCTCTAAGAGAAGTCTCCATCTGATTTATGTGCTTCTCCACACCAGTCGGCTTTCCCCCCATCTCCTAGTTTAAAAACTTCTCGATGGCCTTTTTAAAATTTCAGTGCCAGCAGTCTGGTTCCACCCTGGTTTAGGTGGAGCCCATCCTTCCTGTATAGGCTCCCCCTCTCCCAAAAGTGTCCCCAGTTCCTAATAAATCTAAACCCCTCCTCTCTACACCATTGTCTCATCCATGCATTGAGACTCTGAAGCTCTGCCTGCCTACCTGGCCCTGCGCGCGGAACTGGAAGCATTTCTGAAAATGCTACCATAAAGGTCCTGGATTTCAGTCTCTTTCCTAGCAACCTAAATTTGGCCTCCAGGACATCTCTCCTACCCTTTCCTACGTCATTGGTACCTACATGTACCACGACCACCGGCTGCTCCCCAGCACTACACATAAGCCTATCTAGATGCCTCAAGAGATCCGCAACCTTCGCACCAGGCAGGCAAGTCACCATACGGTTCTCCTGGTCATCACAAACCCAACTATCTATGTTTCTAATGATCGAATCACCCACTTCTAACACCTGCCTCTTCCTAACAACTGGCGTTCCCTCCCCCTCAGAGGTATCCCTAGTGCGAGAGGATACCACAACATCCTCTGGAAGGAGGGTTCCAACTTTGGGATGGTTTCCCTCTGTTCCTATTGAATGCTTTGCTCCCCTGAGCCTTTCATCCTCCTTAAGAGCACTGGGGCTCTCAGACTGAAGGTGGGACAGTACTACAGTCCCGGAAAGTCTCATCAACATAGCTCTCTGCTTCCCTTAGCTCCTCCAGGTCAGCCACCCTGGCCTCCAAAGCCTGAATTCAGTCAGGAGCTCCTTGCAACAGGTGCACACATATGCCACCCGCCCACCGCAGGTAATCATACATGTTACACTCAATGCAATACACAGGATAGCCCCCATTCTGCTGCTGGGCTTCTGTCTGCATTTTTCTTATGAATATGTTTAATTATAAACTGGGCTTCTTTTTAAATGTCTGGAATATAGATTATTATAAAAGTTATGTTTAAAGAAGGTCAGAAGTAACTAGCGCCCTTTAACCTCCCCTTTCTAAACTCCTTCCTGCTTGCAGCCACCCTGTTCGCAAGCGCCATGGTCGCTTACTAGCAGGCTTTATAAGCTCTGGCCTCCCTGAAAGCTCTTCCCTCCAGCTATAGCTTGACTAATGTAGGAAGGAATATAATGGATGTAGGAAGGAATATAAGTCCAAGGAACCTTTTAAAAAAAGAGTTAACAAATATATTCAGAATATCCAAGAAAAGGTATTTTGTAACATTCCCTTGTTCTTCCACTAGTAGCTGCCTTTTATAGTCAAAAGGTACATTGCATAAATCCTCCAAGCAGTCTTTAAAATGTTTTACATTTAATATTAAATTAACAAGAAGAAAGGAACACAAACTCTGGCAACTCAAGTATAAAAATATATTTAGACAGGCAAAAAAAAGAGAAAGAGCAACAGGCAAAAAAGACACAAACTAACAGCAAAAAATTTAAGTAAGTCAGAAGCGGGAAACCTGCCTATCAATGGAGACGGGGCATCCAAATGTTTGGCATATCTGGCAAATGTACTTTGCAATCATCACTACAAAAGAGTCATGCAAATGCCTGTTCTCACTTTCAGGTGACATTGTAAATAAGAATCAGGCACCATTATTTCCTGTAAATGTAACCAAACTATTTGTCTTAGCACTTGGCTGAATAGGAAGTAGGACTGAAAGGACTTATAGGTAATAAAGTTTCACATTGTTTTGTTTTGGAGTGCAGTTATGTAACAAAAAAGTCTACATTTGTAAGTTAAACTTCCATGGTAAAAAGTCTGAGGGGTAGCCATGTTAGTTTGGATCTTCAAAAACAACAAGTCCTCCGGCACCTTCATCAGATGAATTGGAGTGGAAGTTACAGGGGCAGGATTATAAATGTTGTGTTAATGAGGCTAATCAAGTCAGGGTGGAAGTCAGGCTCATTAACTTCCACTCCAGTTCATCTGATGAAGTCGGTTTGACACATGAAAGCTTATGCCCTAATAAATCTGCTATTGTCCAAGGTGCCTCAGGACTCCTTGTTGTTTTTTCATGGTAGAGATTGCACTACAGTACTTGTCTGGGGTGAACTGAAAGATTCTATTTCTTTCTATATTATTTTGGCAGTCAAATATTTGTAATAAAAAATAATATAAAGTGAGCACTGTACCTTTTATATTCTGTGCTGCATTTGAAATCAATATATTTGAAAATGTAGAAAAACATCCAAAATGTGTAATACATTTCAATTGGTATACTATTAACAGTGCAATAAAAATGGATATCGATTGCAATTAATTGTAATTAATTTTTAATTGTGTTAGTTAATAGAGATTAATCAATATCTCTAATAATAGACTGAACTATTATGTACAGTTTCTTCTGTGTTCCGCTAACAGAGTCAAATCTTTTCATTCTGCAGATGCAGTACCCCTCTTTTTGAGACTGCTTCACTCACCACATCAGAATGTTTGTGAGCAAGCTGTTTGGGCTCTTGGAAATATTATAGGTAAGTGTTAACTGTATTTAAAAAAAACACTTGAAATTAAATCAGGGGACATGCAAGAATTTTAGATTCTGACTTTTAAACATTGGCATTACCATATGAGACTATGTTTCCTCTATTTTCTCTGGTTTCATGTAATTTTCCACATGGCAAGAATCCGTATGTATATACTAATTATTAAGTTTTGAGAGTTAGTGACTTCCATTTGCTATAAGATTTTTTTAATATAAATTTTGTAAAATACTAAAATACTTATGAACAGCAGCTTTTGGTACTAAACTACTCGTGAGGAAACATAGAATATCAGTATCCCAACATAAGTCATTGCATACATTTCAAAGTTTTCCATCTTTAATGGAATTTTTTTAAACAATTTTCATTTCTGTAGGTGATGGTCCTCAGTGTAGAGATTATGTCATATCACTGGGAGTTGTCAAACCTCTTCTGTCCTTCATCAATCCCTCCATTCCCATCACCTTCCTTCGGAACGTCACATGGGTCATTGTAAATCTCTGCAGGAATAAGGATCCCCCACCGCCTATGGAGACAGTTCAGGAGGTAAATAATTATAATAGGACTGATTTTTACACCTTAACTCTGGGCTACAGGACAATTTTTATGATGTCATATGTGCTATACATTAATGCATGTTTTATGGTACTGCCGGTATTAACGACCAGTTGTTAATCAAAGCATCAAAGTGGTTTACGCATAGGCACCAGCTCCATGGGTGCTCTGAGGCTGGAGCACTGAGAGGGGAAAAATGCTGGGTACTGGGTATCCACTGGCGGTCCTCTTCTATCCCCCAGTGCCTCCTGCCCACCGGCAGGCCCCACTGACCAGCACCTCACCTCCTTCCCTGTGTCTCCCAATCGCTGCAATCAGCTGTTTTGCAACATGCAAGAGGCTTGGGGTACGTGTGCGTATGCGTGTGCGTGTGCGTGTGCATGTGGAGGGGGGAATGGCAGAAGAGTAAGGATGCAGTATCCTAGGGGAAGAGAGGGGAACAGAATGGGAAGGGGCAAGGCTGGAGCAGGACAAGAGGAGGCAGGGCAGGGGTGAGATCTGAGAGGGGGAATGCATGGAGTAGTGGAGGGGCCTAAGGCAAAGCCGGGGGTCAAGCCCCCTCCCCCCCCCCGGCACTTTGGGAAGTTGTGGCCTGAGTTCTATTTAATTAAGGTAATTAAAAGATATAACTCAGCTAATTATTCCATTTGAGAGGATGAATACTGACTTACTAGTCTTTGGAAAATATGTTGAAAATAGATGTCAACAAGTGAAAACTAGAAAGTGCTAACTTGCAAACTTAGTTTAATTTGCAGAATTTATAGTTCCACCAAACAAGAGACTACTACAAATATGATTCTCTACACACAGATAGCTAGTTTTAATGATGTGAAATGTAAGTAAATTAGTAAATGGGTGTGTCATTTTAATATATATTTAAGTTTTAAGTACTTGTCAAAATATATAGTGTCAGTGATAAGTCCCTGCCACAGGTGGGGGGACTGCTCCCAGATAATAGTTAACCCATTCACATCCCTATTAACTACTAACCTGTTTAAAGCTGCATTTTGATTAAAAATATATTCTGATATCTGTAATTTTTGAAGCAGTTTGAAGCAATCATTTTCATGCACAATGAAGTACGAAGGAACTTCAGAATTGGGACAGTACAAGCAGAACACTTTTTTATCAAACAAGGATTTATGTATTGCAGTCAGAATAATTTTGTTCTGGCTCTACAGAAATGCATGTAACTTTTTTTTTTTAATTTTGATCCTGGTATCTTCCCAAACAAGGGGGGATTTTGTTGTGCTTACATTTTTACTGTACCCAATATTTTTAAACACAAGCTTTCAGAAATAGCATAGGTGTGGGAACTTGGGGTACCCAAGGTGCTGCCACACTGCTGAACTTGAAGTGATTTCCATCAAATACAATTTGATTCAATGGCTTTCAGTACCCCCACTATACAGAGTGTTTCAGGCCCCTTGATAAGTAGCTGGAAAAATCACTAAATTTATCTTTGCTCTTAAATTTGCTTGTTTCCCTGAAAATGGTCTCTTCTCACTACTTCTTTAAAGTGTAGCACTACTGAAACTTCTGTTTTGCATTTGTACAAAATTCCTGCAACATATTTGTTTTTTATGATGTTTGACTGAATGCTGTTTGTTAGGAAACAAAGGTGTATAATGCATAAATAAATCCTCAAACCATAGTCCTCTGTGTGTTTTACTCTGATTTGCTTTTACACAGGTGATGTTACTTCATGATGGACAGGTGCCACTGTAATTATTGATAGTTTATTTTTTTCAGATTTTGCCAGCATTGTGTGTTCTCATATACCATACAGATATAAATGTAAGTAAAAACAAAACAAATACTTTAAAATTTTCAGTATTTGGATATTTTTTCTTTGTTTCTCTAGAGATAAATGTGGATTGCATTTAAATGGTAAACTTGTTTTATATGTTAACCTGTATAGAATTAAGTAAACATACTACTGTCAGTATTTTCATAATGATAGATTCCAGTAATCGGGAGAGTAAAAGGGGAAGCACAAATACCATTTCTGAAATTTAGAATTCTTTTAATTGTTTAAGTACTGTAGTAACTATGTACACATAAAACTATCTATTTAGGTTGCAAAATCAAGCATTCAACATTTGTGAGATTCCAGATTTACACTTGCCTTTAATTCTGCCTTTTGAGTATCTAGTTTATTAAATACATGAGGTTTGAGTCGTATGTGAAAGAGCTATGTAATTAGATTGTATCATATATTCAGAAAGGGACAGAATTAAATTTCAAATGCAACATAAATCTGGCATTCTATAACTTTTGAGTTCTTGATTTTTGCAATCTAAACCTAGGAAATCACACACAAAAACCTACTTTCTAAAAAGCAAAGAAGTACATTCTGTTGTGCAACTGGAACAACCCATCATTTGTCCTCTTTAGGATTTGAATACCAAACCTTCAGCATTGCAACACAGACTTGAGCTATAAGACTAACTAAATTATCTGGCTACAGGAGACAACTGCTACACACAAAGGCAGGAATGGGCTTCTGGGATTATGTGCTGAGTCTTAAGAGGAATTGTGGAGTGTCAGTCACACAGTTCGGACATATACAGTTGCTGTCTCACATGTTTGTTCTTTTCTGCTTCCTGCAGATCCTTGTGGACACTGTCTGGGCTCTGTCCTATCTAACCGATGGTGGTAATGAACAGATACAGATGGTCATCGATTCAGGGGTTGTACCTTTTCTAGTTCCTCTTCTGAGCCATCAGGAAGTTAAAGTTCAAGTAAGTGTTATTTTGTTTCCATTGGTGGCATTGACTAATCCTTTTAATAAGTCATTTGCCATCTGTTAGGGGGAGAAAAGGGTGTATCCCAAAAGCAGTGTCCTTACTACAAAAGTATGAAATGAGTTACTTTCCTTGTGTAGATAGGGAAACTTAATTTTAGTGTGTTTTATTAGTAGGGGTCAATCCAAGGCTTCCCCTGTTAATAAAAGTTGCCAAATCTAAACTATACAGATCTAAAGTGAGAGGAGTTTATGGTAATTAGTGAACTGTGGATGTAGTGAGGGTAAGATATGATATTGCAGGATTGGGTCATACTACATTAATCCAAGGATTTTGGTACAGAAATAGGTCTCAGTAAAATCTTGTTGAAAGGTCTGTCAGTCCATAGCTTAATTGTAGAAAATTTTTCAGATTAAACTGTTTTCTTTTATGTAGATATTTTAATAGAATTTCCACAGCCTTCCGTTGAAGATATATGTAAAATTTCTTGGTGTGAACTCGTATAGAAAAATTAGTACAAAATGTGTAAGAATGATAGCCATTAAAATGTCTTGTGGTACTAAAAAAAAGACTTGTGGTACCAAAATGTGTTTTAATTAGTATTTTTATGTTTTATCTTCCATAAACTGTAACACATTTTTCTCCATTCTCATGTCTTTTACTCTTGGTTTATCCTCTAAATTTTCAGTCTGTTTTGTTCAGTGATGTCCTGAGATTCCTGTCTCCTTATTTCCCTTGCTCTCCAATAGGGATGTTAGATAGCAGGTATTTGAATAGTTGTGTAACTGCATGAAATCTTTGCAGTTACACGACTATTCTATAGTCCCAGGGGTTGGTGCTGGTAGCCAGTTTGCTCCTCTTCCCACTTCCAGGGAGCCTCCTGCCATCCCGCACTGCTGCCTCTCAATCAGAGGCAGCAGTGCAGGGTGGCAAGGAGAGCCAGTTTAAAAAACAGCTCTCCTCGTGAACCTGCTGCCTCGCGCTGCTGCGTCTGATACGGAAGCAGCAACATGGGGAGGCAGCAGCTCCTGTCCGTGAGGAGCTCAGACCCTCCGCGGACAGGGGCTGCTACCGCAAAGCAGTCTCCTCCCATGGTGGGCCCAGGCTCACTGCGGACAGAGGCTGTTCTGGAGGATGCAGAGCAGCCACTATCTGCGGGAAGCTTGGACCCCCCCATGGACAGGGGCTGCTATCATGAAGCAGCCTCCCCTGCCCTCCCAGTAGGAGGGGGCAGGTGGTAGTGTAGGAGGGGGTAGGTGGCACTGCGGAACTGGTGCTGGGGAGAGCCGGCAGAGACAGCGAGGAGGAGGGAATGTGAGTAGTCGACAAAATTAAACGATAAGACTAGGCTACTCTCCAACTTATGTTGATTCTTCTTTTAAACGTTCAAATCCCAAATTTCAAATTTTAATTATTTAAAATATTAAATAACATCTTCAGATAGTCACATCATTAAGTCTTATGCATGTTCTATGGTAGAAAAAACGTCAAGTTGTTGAGAACTTAAGAAAATAAAAGTAAAATTTTTAGTGAACATGTTAGGTATACATGATACATGATGCATAGTATTCGTACATTAATTTGCCAGAAGGAATATAAAATGAACAATCCTTAAACTTCACTGTAATCTACAGGTTTGTTAGATCATTTGGTAGGGCATCAGAAATAGATTACCTGTTTTTTTTTCAGTCTATTTAACTTTGACTGTTTCTAGCCATTATTCTAACAAGGCTAGAAATCTTCTCCTTAATAGAGGGCTATAGTCCCTGAGTTTATTTTGGCACTCGAAGGCCCCAAAATAACCATTTTTATTTTCATGATAAATTATCAGCATATATAGCATCCACCCTTCTTCCTATTTACAAAGCAATACATGCACCAAATAACAGAGGATTAAAATTCAGGAAAACTTAAATGGATAGTTCCCTATAGAAGCTAGGGAAGCCAATCTAATTTAGCCAGCTCAAAACTACAGTGAAAGAGAGGGATTTAGGAAAATGTTCACTTTTAAAAAGTTAGTATAATAAAACCATGGCACTAAATAGGACCTTTTGGTGGTATCTGTATACTTTTTATGTTTCTTAGTTCTTACCTCCTTTGTCTGTCCTGAAATCTTTTAAACCAGTTTACTTTTTTTAAAAAGCGTATTTTGTAATGCATTGTTTCAGTTGCCAAATATTCACTATTTGATTAAAGCCCACTGAGAGCAATTCAAAGAAGGGGAAAAATAGGGACTTCTTGTAATGCTACTGTAGCACAGATCAGTTGAATAGCTGACTGGTGTGATAACAGTTAAAAGCATGGGAACATTACATGTAATTCAGATCAGACCTCTGAATTAATTGGTCTTCTCATTCACTTTTTTCACTTTCAGTTTTAAGTCCCTAAACCTTTCTTTTTTAACAACTTTGTAATCTTGCACTCTTCTTGACTTCAGCCAGAAAGAACTTTTTCATTCAAGAAAATATTTGTACTCTACTCTCACTTTGTGGAGCTGTGGTGCAAGAAATCCACTCTGCATACTCTAAGCATATTGCTGAGCATGGTTTTGAAAATACAGTGCTAAATTGTATTTAAGGAAATGAGTATCTTAAAGGGACACTATCCTGGTGTTTTTAGTGGTCCTGGTTTTACCACAAGTAGTTGCATACATGCAGTAATGTCTTGCTGTTTTTTTTCTTCAAATATAGACAGCAGCATTGAGAGCAGTGGGCAACATAGTAACTGGTACTGATGAACAAACACAAGTTGTTCTCAACTGTGATGTTCTTTCTCACTTCCCAAATCTCTTGACGCATCCGAAAGAGAAGATAAACAAGGTATATTTTGGTTTTATTTTCATTTTTATTTTGTTTCTTGGTTCAGCTTTTAAGTTAGCAAAATATTTTTGATTTTGTAGCATGTATTAAGCAGAGTTCCCAACTGCTAGGGAGCAGGATTTATTCTTTTAACTTTAGAGAACAGTATAAACATTTTTTTTCCTCACCTTGCATTAATAACCATGTCTGCATATTGGCCAGACTGTTCTCGTGGAGATACGATTGGTAATCCCACTTAAGGGACTACTTTATTAAGAGTGGAAAATATCTTTTCAGATGGAAATGTTGCTTTTGTAAAATTTTACAGCATAAGTGTGAAAGGTGAGTGCATGTTGGAGTGATGTGGTTGGAACTCCTCTGTTTCAGACCAACAGCAAAAGCAATATTGAAACCTACAAGTTTTCCAGTTTTCACTCCTGGCAGACTTATTTATATACTGCCTAACATGTGCACAGATTTTATAGGACTGCATGTGAGCTGGTGGTCAGATCCACCAACCGAGGAAGATTAAAACCAACTGCACAGAGAGAGTGACTTTTTCAGGATTTTCTTTATTAATTTAGAGCAAATGGAAAGCAACCCAAAACAGATTTACTTCTCCAGAGGGCCAAAGATAAAAAGCGATCTCCAGAGTTTCACTGCTCTTGTCAATAGAAGCTTCCTGTTGTGTTCCCGTAGCCCCCTCTCAGGCCTTCTGCCTATTAGAGGGGAAGGCATCTCCTAGCTCTTTGGGAGACTCTGAGTATCTTCTGTTTGCTCTTCTGCTTAAGAGGCAGGAGCCCTTATACCCAGTTACCTGTATAGCACATGGAGTAGGAACAAGTGTGTGATCTGAAAGTATTGCTCCTAGTTGTAAGGGCCCAAAGGCTGTAACAGGCGCAGAGAGGCACACACATTGGTTCTAGTGCCCTGTTGTACACAGTATCTGGCTCTAGAGCTCATGATCTAAAGATATATGCCTTAAGGGTCACGTTAGCATTGAAATACAGTACTGTGTATCACTATATGAGAGCTGCGAATCATCTGCTTTGCAGTTAATAGTCATAAATAAGCATTATCAGTTTCAAGTGTGCCCACAGGAAAAACAAATGTGCCTTCAAAATATTATAATTACTAGTGGGGGAAGCTTTGAATGAATTGCATCAACAACACTCCCTACTCGAAGAAGACAATAGAAATAGGAACTGAACCCCAGTCTTTTTTGTTCCAGTGCAGAAGATTGTCACCGAGCTGTTGAACAAAACTATCAGTTATTTTATTGTCTTAGGATGGAAGTATTCTATGCATGCCTAGTTTTATATGCAAAAATCAGAGATTAAAACTTCTGACATAGGAGCTTCAATAAATAGTATAAGCAAATCCTTTCTCATCCCTGCTCCCCCAGTAATTCAAAGCTTATCTGAGCTAAATTCTGCAGTCTGGCCTCTAGATTCTCTGGCACAGTAAAGTTTTATTTAACTAACTATAACAATAAACACAGAAGGCTATGTCCTTAATGGTAGTAACTCTAGCAGTTCAAAGAGGTCAGAAAGTGGGTGCAAATAAAACTGCAAAATGTATTGGGGGGGGGCTTGGTATAAATGAGGCTGCCTCAGTGGGGAGTGTACTAATTGTGTATTTAAATATCCATTAAACTTTAATTTTAGATTGATTCCTATGTTGTTAGCTTTCACTGTGTTGTAGAATTTTGTATTGGAAACACATGGCTACATTATAGAAGCTGTCTGAGAGGGAAGTTTTAGCACAGGGGTCGGCAACCTTTCCAAAGCGGCGTGCCAAGATTTAACCCTCCTGCCCTGGGCTGTGCTGCTCTCCTGGGAGGCGGGGAGGGTCTCTCTCCACTGTGCACCCTGTGGATAACCTGGTTCAATGAAAACCTTTCCGCAGTCCACCAGTTGCTAATGGAAACTCACCTTTAATTACATAATGATGCCCAAGCCGTTTTGCTAGTGCTGCAGCTGAGGAGAACGGTTTAATTTAAATTATTAAACAGACTAAGCATTTTAACTTTCTCATGTTAGTTTATCAAACTGCATTAAAAAAAGTAAAATATTAATTTATGTTCAACACAAAAGGGTTTTTTTTTTTTTTTATTTATGGCAGGGGCGAGGAACCTTTTTTGGGTCGGGGGCCACTGACCCATAGAAAAAGCAGTTGGGGACCACACAAATGAGAAGTAAAAACAACTCTCAAAAAAACCAACACTCACTGATGTGGCCCCCAACTGAGACATCTCACTCTTCTGGCACTCCAGCCCTACGGGGCCCAGGGAAAGGACAGGGAGGATTGAGTTGAGGTTCAGGGCTTCCCATAGGCCAGATTTACTTCTCTGGGGTTCTAGAGTTAATGTATTTTGGGGACCCCATTAGGCTCTGGTGTGGGAACAAAAAGGAAGGGTTCAGTGTGCGGGACAGGGCTGCCAGTGAATAGGATAGGGATGGGGATGCGCAGGAGGTGGTGTGCAGGAGGAGGTGAGGGTGCAAGTTCTGAATGAGAGGTAGGGTGCAGAAGCAGGCTTGGGAGTAGGGCATGCCAATGGGAGCAGTGTGGAAAGCCTCCGGACAGCATGTCACTGTGCTACCGTTCCCCCGGCGGGGTGGGGAGAAGGAGAGCTCAGCCAGTTTCCTCACCCATGCTGCTGCTGCTGCTCGAGCCTTGTGATCACTGCACAGCCCGCCTCTCCTCCTTCAGCTACTTCTCCAGCAGGTTGCCCAGCACCTTGCTGATCTGAGAGCTGGTGGGGCCGGGCGCGTTGGTGGCAGTGCATCAGGGCCCATGGCTATGGACACAGTGGCCAGGCTCAGCGCAGTGGTGGCAGCAGGTGTGGCTGCAGTGCAGGGTCACTGGCTTGCATAGCAGCCACTGGCACAGGTGGCAGCCAAGCAGGGGTGTCTCACAGCGCCTTGCCTGCTCCCTCGGGGCCGCTGGTAGGACAGGGCGGCAGGCGCAGCGCCTTCCCACGCAGGCTGAGCATCACACCTTCAGCCAGCTCCCACAGCTCCTCGGGCTGCAGGTGGGCCAGCCAGACTGCGGCATCTTGGCCAGCTGTGAGCAGTTTGGCTCCATGCTGCTCACTCCACTCACCAGAAGCTCCAAGGCACAGAGGTCTCCCCAGCAACGGTGGCAGCAGTAGAGGACAAGGAGGTGGTATGGCCAGAGCGGGGGCTCTGCGCAACAGAGTCATAGAATCATAGAACTGGAAGAGACCTCAGAAGGTCATCAAGTCCAGCCCGCTGCTCTAGGCAGGACCAATCCCAACTAAATCAACCCGGCCAGGGCTTTGTCAAGCTGAGACTTAAACACCTCTAGGGATGGAGACTCCACTACTTCCCTAGGTAACCCATTCCAGTGCTTCACCACACTCCTAGTGAAATAGTTTTTCCTAATATCCAACCTGGACCTCTCCCACCACAACTTGAGACCATTGCTCCTTGTTCTGCCATCTGTCACTACTGAGAACAGCCTCTCTCCATCCTCTTTGGAACCTCCCTTCAGGAAGTTGAAGACTGCTATCAAATCCCCCCTCACTCTTCGCTTCTGCAGACTAAACAGACCCAAATCCCTCAGCCTCTCCTCATAAGTCATATGCTCCAGCCCCCTAATCATTTTGGTTGCCCTCCGCTGGACCCTCTCCAATGCGTCCACATCCTTTTTGTAGTGGGGGGCCCAGAACTGGACACAATACTCCAGATGCGGCCTCACCAAAGCCGAATAAAGGGGAATGATGACATCTCTGGATCTGCTGGCAATGCTCCTCTTAATGCAACCTAATATGCCATTAGCCTTCTTGGCTACAAGGGCACACTGTTGACTCATATTGAGCTTCTCATCCACTGTAACCCCCAGGTGCTTTTCTGCAGAACTACTACTTAACCGGTTGGTCCCCAGCTTGTAATTATGCTTGGGATTCTTCCGTCCCAAGTGCAGGACTCTACACTTGTCCTTGTTGAACCTCATCGGATTTCTTGTGGCCCAATCCTCCAATTTGTCTAAGTCACTCTGTACCCTATCTCTGCCCTTAAGCGTATCGACCTCTCCCCCCAGCTTAGTGTCATCCGCAAACTTGCTGAGGGTGCAATCCATCCCCTCATCCAGATCATTAATAAAGATATTGAACAAAACCGGTCCTAGAACCGAACCTTGGGGCACTCCGCTAGAAACCGACCGCCATCCTGACATCGAGCCATTGATCACTACCCGCTGGGCCCGGCCTTCTAGCCATCTTTCTATCCATCTTACCGTCCATTTATCCAATCCACAATCCCTTAACTTGCTGGCAAGAATATTGTGGGAGACCGTATCAAAAGCCTTGCTAAAGTCAAGGTATATAACATCCACTGACTTCCCCATGTCCACCGAGCCAGTTACCTCATCATAGAAGCTAATCAGATTGGTCAGGCACGACTTGCCCTTCGTGAATCCATGCTGACTATTCCTAATCACTTTCCTCTCATCCAAGTGCCTCAATATGGATTCCTTAAGGATCCCTTCCAGGAACCAATGTAAGACTGACTGGCCTATAGTTCCCTGGATCATCCTTCTTCCCTTTTTTGAAGATGGGCACTACATTTGCCTTTTTCCAGTCATCCGGGATTTCTCCCGATCTCCACGACTTTTCAAAGATAATAGCCAAAGGCTCCACAATGACATTTGCCAACTCCCTCATTACCCTCGGATGCACTAAGTCCGGACCCATGGATTTATGTACGTTTAGCTTTTCTAAATAGTTCCTAACCTGTTCATTACCCACCACGGGCTGTCCATCTTCATCCCATCTTGCGTCACTTGGCGCAGAAGTCCAGGAGCCGACCTTGTCCGTGAATACAGAGGCAAAGAAAGCATTGAGTACTTCAGCTTTCCCCACATCATCTGTCACTAGGTTATCTCCTTCATCCATTAGGAGCCGCACACCCTCTCTGATCACCTTCTTCTTGTTAACATGCCTGTAGAAACCTTTCTTGTTGTCCTTCACATCCTTAGCCAGTCGCAATTCCATTTGTGCTTTTGCCTTCCTGATAACCCCCCGACATTCTCGAGCTATACCTTTAAACTCCTCCCTGGTCATTTGTCCAAGTTTCCACTCTTTGTAAGCTTCCTTTTTGTGCTTAAGTTCACCAAGGATTTCCCCTGTAAGCCAGTCCGGTCTCCTACCATGTCAGTCCCTCAGGGGGACAGAGGGCGTTGCATGGTATAGGGCAGTGGGTGGCAGAGTGGCCAGAAACTGTGTGCTACGAGAAGCCAGCAGGGGTGGTAGGAAGGAGGAGGAGCAGACTCCTGCACCGCATGAGGAGTAATGGCATGAAGCCATTTCTCAGTCGCATCTTCCCATCAAGCAGTGAAATGTCAGGCCAGGCTTTCCAGAACGTACAGTCAGCGTAGATCTGGTGGGTAGGCTCGTGTGCCAGTGAAAATTGGCTCATGCCACAGAGTGATGACCCGTTTTACACCTGGGATAAGACAGACAGAAGGCCTGGTTGTAAGTCTGGCTTTTTGGTCCCTAAGGGCAGTTCTATGCTACACGGAAGATTGCCACAGTTTGATTTAGTGGGTATAGTATAAACCTGCTAGATCAAACTCAAAGGTTACCTCTGTCAGCACCCTCATGAGGAGTAAGAGAAGCTCCCATTGGTCTCCCACTGTTTGGACGGCATGGAAACACGATATAAGATACTTCGACTTCAGCTACATAATTTACATAGCTGGAGTTGCGTATCTTACTTCGGCCTTCCCATGTAGTGTAGACCAGGCCCGTGTATCATTTGAAAGGCCTGTATAACTTGCCAAATTGAAACCATAGTCAAAGAAGCCAGTTTTATGCTAAAGCTCTCTGAATGCTTCTGATTTTGGGGGGCGGGGGGGAAATAAGCGTTTATAGGACAAGGAACGCATGATAGAATAGGCTGATAAAGACTTGCTCGACTTATTTAATGCATTTTGTGTCACTGCAGTTCATATGTAATACTTTTTAGCCATGGACAAAGAGTTAAATTATTTCTGAAGAAAGGTGGTTTCTCATTTTGTCTGATTATAGGAAGCAGTTTGGTTCCTTTCCAATATTACAGCAGGAAACCAGCAACAAGTTCAAGCTGTAATAGATGCTGGACTAATCCCTATGATCATACACCAGCTGGCTAAGGTCAGTCAAGCTATCACTTACGCAAGTTTGTCATCTTTTTATAAATCTGACACAAGGAATATCTGAGTTTTAATAAGTTTTACAGATGTGTGTTTGCTAATTTTAATGAACTATCAATTTTTCCCTTTAGGGGGACTTTGGAACACAAAAGGAAGCTGCTTGGGCAATTAGCAACCTGACGATAAGTGGAAGAAAAGACCAGGTGTGTGTGACTGACTTTCATTCGTTGTTAAAATATAGTGCACTAGATAACTTACACGGCATTGTTCCTGTTCTTCAGGGCAGAGAGCTGGGAAGTACAGAGTCAGGGCAGGGGCGTGGGAATGTCGGGGGGGGGGGAAGGGATAGCACACTAAGGGCAGGAGGCTGGAGGCGTGAGGGGGTGCAAGAGGGTTGGGGGGTTGAGGAGGGGCCCAGGGCTGGGGTTGGAGGATAAGAAGGGGATGACTGCCCCCCCGTGGTCATTCATAAGTATAACTGTCCATGCTATATCAGCTCTTCCTTTCCATTTGATAGGAAACAATCACATTTCATGCACATCCCATTGTCCTGGCACAACCAAGCCCTGACCTTGTTTTAAGTTATAAGAGGATGCTGCATACTAAATTTGGTGGTCCTCTTATCATTTAGGAGGTGGTTTTAAACAAACCGACTCACAGATGGATGGATGGAGACACAACAGAAAAACTCATATATTGGATTGTGAGATTAATCACATAATTCTGAAATCATTTTCTCCGTATCTAGGTTGAATATCTTGTTCAACAGAATGTAATCCCACCATTCTGTAGCTTACTGTCAGTAAAAGACTCTCAGGTGGTCCAGGTAGTCTTGGATGGGCTGAAAAATATTCTGATAATGGCTGGTGATGAGGCTAGCACAATAGCTGAAATTATTGAAGAATGTTCAGGTAAGAATTTGTTAGGCTTTTTAGAACTTATTTGCTGGGGGATCACTTTGTCTTCCTTGTTCAGAGCCAATGTAGTACAGAAGGCAGGGTTTCTAAAATGTGGCCACCAGCTTGTTTTTTTGCTGCCATGACAGCCTCCCTGATTTGGGGGCAGGAGAGGCAAAGCAGCGTCCCCTCCCTGTAATGCCTAGCAGTTGCTCCTGGATGTGCCTCTTTGGTGTTTGCTGGCACTATGCCTTTTTGGATTGCATGGGATCAGCAAGCAGATGAAACTATCTGAAGGCTGGGGTGGAGGAGGCGAGAATCCATTGCCTTGTAGCCATTGAGGTTGTTTTCTATTTAGTGCAACTTATTTAGCGGGATTTTCACATTGGAGAACACTTGGTGGCAGGGTGGGATGAGGACACGGTTCCACAGATCAGTATATTTCAGTACACTTGAACTTCTTTAATCCAGCAACGGCGGGAAACAGGATATGCAGATTAAAGGTTTTTCCAGGTCATGGAGGGTGCTGTCGGGTCTGGGTGTGAGGGAAGTGGGCATAAAGTGTTTACCTGGTGCCCTTCTCCCAGGGGGACAGGTGGCTCCACACCCCAAATGCTCCCATGTGTTACACACTCTCTTTCTCTCTGAGTGTTGTTGGAAAAGCTTCGGAGGGAAGTGTGTCACTGCACTGCCATTCCCTCATCTACGGAGCAGGGGAGTGGCAGGGTGGAGATCTGTTTCATCTCCATATCACAGGTGTCCCCAGATTAGGGATACCCAGAGTATTGAGGTTGAAGTGTAGCAGCTTTTTGTATCTTTCTCAGAATTGTTTGAAAGAAAGCATTACTTCCACCCAACTTCTGCCACCCAACATGTCAATAAAACTCACGATTTTGCGCCATTCCTTTTTAGTGGGAATGAGTGTCAGCATTTTGACTGCCTTGCAGAATAAAGTAGGAAGAGAAGTTGGGCTTGAGGTAGCAAGTCCCTGTCAGTTGCACACCAACAATGTATATATGATGGCAAGTTAATTTTTAAAAAGCAAGTTAGAGATGTCTTAAAATAGCATCTTGGAAAGATTTTTTCCATGTTCATAAATTTCTTGCTCCAAACTAAAGTTATGCTTTTAAACTACTGTAGCTATGTAATTTTGTGTCTGCATTTCACTCTTGGTATGCTTCTCTAATGTGGAGCCACTTTCAGTATGCCAAGATGTACAGTGTCTGTATGGGACAAAAGATACAGCAGAAATGCACATTCTTTGTGTAACTGAGTGCTTTACCTAATTTATATAAAAGGTAACGGATTGTGGCAGCCCTAGAGGCTTTTAAGACCAGAGTCTAAGTCATCATTAAGACAGGTGGCCCATGAAAACTGATTGTGCTGAGATTAGATTTCACAAGCCAGATCTCTGCCTTAAAAATGAAGATGGCAACTGGGTCATGTTTGGAGACTAGGCTCCATCATGACTGTTCTTGTTGTCCAGTATATCTTGAGGAACTACTGTAGCTAAAGGCAGTATTTTCTTACGTCTGAAATGCTAACAAAAAAGCAGCTAGTAACAAAGTCATATTAATCTGTTGAACACTTTTATTCCTGCTGTCATTTGGCCAGGTTTAGAGAAAATTGAAGCCTTGCAACAGCACGAGAATGAGGACATCTATAAACTAGCATTTGAAATCATAGATCAGTATTTCTCTGGTGACGATGTAAGTACATTAAAGAATGGTCTGTGTATTTATGGATGTATAAAGTGTCTGGTGTGAATGCTTTTGTACTGCATATTTTAATTTAGTACTTAGGGTCAGTGTTACTTCAGTCAACCCCATTTATGGAGATGGGCTGTTCAGAAAAATATTCTACTACCTTTTTCTGTACTTCTTGTCTTAATTAAAAGTTTGACACTTTCTCAATCCTTCCTTCTCCTTCTGTGGGAACATTCCTGTCTGTGATTTCTTTGACCTGCCTCTGCTCCCTCTTTTTCATTCCATTGCATCAAGACACTATCTCAGACAGTTTGACTAAAATGGTTAGTTCATTTTTTGCCTAATCAGTAAAAGATAGCCTACACTGTTACACCTTATGAAGTTGACCAGTTTATGATTAGAAGAAAATATACTCGCAAATCAAGTTTTATGTAATTTATAGAAAAATAGGTTAATCTTAGATTACAGGCAGTCCCCGGGTTACATGGATCCGACTTACATCAGATCCCTACTTACAAACGGGGTGAGGCAACCCCGCACTAGCTGCTTCCCCCCAGCAGACCAGGGAGACGCGAAGCTAGCGCCCCCCCCAGCAGACCAGGGAGATGTGGAGCGGCTTTTCTCAGCAGACACATTAGCTTGAGAATAAAGGACTGAGGGAAGTGAGGTGTGGGAGAATAAAACTGAGCTCTGGAGAAATGTTTGGCTAGAGTTTCCCCTACAATATGTACCAGTTCCGACTTACATACAAATTCAACTTAAGAACAAACCTACAGTCCCTATCTTGTACGTAACCCGGGGACTGCCTGTATATTATTAACTGTACTTCCCTTCAGAGTTGTTAGATGCCAGCAGTTCTCCTTCAGTTTTCCACATCTCATAGACTCATAGACTTTAAGGTCAGAAGGGACCATTATGATCATCTAGTCTGACCCCCTGCACAGTGCAGGCCACAAAATCTCACCCACCCCTCCTAGAATAATCCTTTCACCTATATCTCAGATATTGAAGCCTTCAAATACTTTGAAGACCCCAAGATGCAGAGAATCCTCTAGCTGTGATCTGTACCCCATGCTACAGAGGAAGGCGAAAAACCTCCAGGGCCTCTGCCAATCTACCCTGGAGGAAAATTCCTTCCCGACCCCAAATATGGCGATCGGCTAAACCCTGAGCATGTGGGCAAGACTCATCAGCCAGACACCCAGACAGTTCTCTATAGTAACTTCTATCATCCCTCCATTGACCTATTTCCCACTGATAATGAATGGTCAATTAGTTACCAAGATCATGTTATCTCATCAAACCATCCCCTTCATAAACCCATCTAGTTTAATCTTGAAACCAGATAGATCTTTTGCCCCCACTACTTCCCTTGGAAGGCCGTTCCAGAACTTCACTCCTCTAATGGTTAGAAACCTTCGTCTAATCTCAAGTCTAAACTTCCTACTAGCCATCTTATATCCATTTGTTCTTGTGTCCACATTGGTATTAAACTTAAATAATTCCTCTCCCTCCCTGGTATTTATCCCTCTAATATATTTAAAAAGTGCAATCATGTCCCCCCTCAGCCTTCTTTTGGTTAAAGTAAACAAGCCAAGCTCCTTGAGTCTCCTTTCATAAGACAGGTTTTCCATTCCTCGGATCATCCTAGTGGCCCTTCTTTGTACCTGTTCCAGTTTGAATTCATCCTTCTTAAACATGGGAGACCAGAACTGCACACAGTATTCCAAATGGGGTTTCACCAATGCCTTGCATAATGGCACTAACACCTCCTTATCCCTACTGGAAATATCTCGCCTAATACATCCCAAGATCGTATTAGCCTTTTTCACGGCCATGTCACAATGGCGGCTCATAGTCATCCTATAATCAACGTGGGCTGCCCTGCACCTCACCTGTGCCCGGGTGCTGTTGGCTGGCTGTTGCCTTTCCAGCCCAGCAGTACTGCCTGCCCCTCTGCAGCTGGCTGGGAGGCTCATGTGGGACCACATGGTCAGCCAGGGACTGTGCCTGTGGTTGCAGGGAGGTGGCCATGTAAGGTTCTTCCAGGCAGGCAGGGGCACAGCTGCCTTCCCCTGCCACCACACCCACCTCACCACACAGGCTTTTGCTGCAGGTGCGGCAGCTGGTGGGACATGGGGGGGAAAGGAGGGGAGACACAGGCAAGTGGGTGTCAAATTCCCCACAGAAGTATCAGTCAAGGGAGCCCTGCCCAGGCTCCGTCCCCCAAAGCCCCTCCAGGGGGTGGGGAAAGAAGAAGATGGAGGTGTAAGCAGCGGAATAGTGGAGAAGCTTACATTGCAGCAGGGCCTGCTGCTGCTGCCTGTCTTGGTCTGTGTCTCTTCCGAGGGAAGGCTTCTTCCCAGCAGCCAGGCAGATAAGGAGGGATGGAGGAGCCCAAAGCAGCCGCAGAGAGCAGGAAAAGATCGGTGAGGGGTGCGGGCTGCAGACCTTAAATGGAAGAAGATGGGCTCATCCCCTGAGGATGCCACTGCATATAGAAAGTGGTGAGGGGGGAGACAGCAGAAGCTGCTGCTGCTGCTGCTCCAGCACTTTGATCAGGATGATTTTGGGAGCTGCTTTGCAGGGAGAAATGTGGTCAGGGCCTATCCTAAGGGAAGAGGGTGGGAGTTTAGCTAATGTTGCAGCAGGAGCCCCACATGGTTTAGAGAGGTCATCATGCCAAGGGCTATGGGCTGCAGCTTTTTTCCAGAGTGTCTCCAGGGGGAAGAGGGCGATTTTGGCAAACTTGTTTTAAACTCACTGAGAATGGAAATTTTCCTGCTTGTTTTGTTTTCTTTCTAGCTTGAATAAGGGTTTTTTCCAAACTAAAGAAAGTTTGATGCCAGGATTAAATCACATCTGCAGAAGGAATGCAAGATTACAGGGGTGGTCAATAAGCAGATTGCAGGACAAATACAGTACATTGGCACTTAGGGTCAGCCTTAATAATAAGGATGTGTGGGTGAAAATTCTGATTTAACAGCTCTTTATTTTCTTTGTGACTGGGAAAGGGTTGTTTTAGTATTCTTTCTTCCATATCTCTCTCTCTCTCTCATACTCACACTCACACACTGCTTTTTTGTTTAAAAAACCAAAGGTGCTGGTACTAGGGTTGCCAGATGGTTTTGTCAGGAGGGAAAAAACACCTGGGAGGTTGGGGCCAAAATGCGGTCACAGCCCCTTTTAATTGCCGTGTGTCCCGAGCGGGTTTCTGTCCGGCGTGGCATGCATGCTCTCAGGGCCGGCTGGGGACTGTGCCGGAGGAAAGCAGCGAGAGCTCCCAAAAAAAGGTGACGATATATTGGTGAGTGCAACGGTGGCAAACAAGCGCACATGATCTCACTCTGCTCATAGATGGAAAATCTCAGAACACTGGTCAGCACTCCAAAATCCTAAAGCCTTGTCCACACTATACAGTTTTGTCAATGAAAGTCAGCTTTTGTCAGTAAGAGTGATGGTGTGTATATGCTGCAATGCTCATTCCGATGAGACAACTCACTGATATGCCAATATAATTAAAACCACCTCAATGAGAGGTGCAGGGCTTATGTTGGTGATGCAAAATTTGTGTAGATGTTGGGAGCAAGGGTGAATGGATCCTGCTCTCAACAGGGAGCCCCAGCTGGCTTCTCTTTTCCTGGCAAGGTAGCCAGGCTCCCAGCAGGGAGCTGCCAGTGAAGCTCAGAGACCAGGCTCTCTGCTCCCTAGGTCAGTGGAAGTACTCCTGGTGAGGATAAAAACTGCCAACCCAAGGAGGTTAGTGTGAACATTAGTCACTGCAGTAATTAATGCAGTGGCTCTTAAATCAACCTAATCTAAGTCAGTTAATCTTTGTTGTGTAGTCATAGCCCAAGTTTCAGAATACTGGATCTCAGTGTGTGTACAGTGTATGTATCCTGGGCCTTACTTTTTTGAATGGCTCAGTAACTCATGAGACAGGGCATATGGCTCCAGCAATCTGATTTGCAGAGCCAGTATATTCAAAACAAATATCAGCAAGTAACCTTTCCTGAGCATTCTGAATGCTGCTGCCAGTGGATTTTGTGCTGGAAATCAGATGTACATATGGTAATGCTGTTCACTAGAAACAAAATGTTACCTCTATGCTGAACTTCCAAAACTGAAAGGGGAAACTGAGTCAATTGATGGCTTGTGTGCTACACCAGTAAGACAGCTTAATTTGTTTCTTTTATAAAATTATATAGTATATTCAACTGGGAATTTGGAAGTTCATCAAATAAAATCAGTCTGAAATAGCTTAACTTAGATTCTTCAAAATCCAAGAGGAAATGCCTAGTACTCACAAAAAAGAGACAAGAATTCCTATCAGCTAAAGATAAAAATCCGTTTAATTCAATATGTAACCCTGAGAAAAGCACAAAACTAGTTTTTTAGATTTCACTAGTAGTGATTAGCTGATACACTTGAAATTTCATTCTTAATGTTGCAGTTAAAAGTGTTTGCTGTAATTAAGTGGTAATGCAGTCAATAAGGATTTGGTGCATCTGTTTCCTTAATGGCATTAGAACAAAGCATGATTTTACTTTCTTAAAAAAGTTATTGAATTGGCTAAGATTATTAGTATTTCACTTTTTAATAACAAAATATTTCAGTGGGCCAGTATTATGAAATATTTATGCATCCCTGTATATGTAATGGCTTGTATAAGGTATTGGGTTTTTGTAGATTACTTTTTATTTTATCTTTATAGATTGATGAAGATCCCAGCCTCATTCCTGAAGCCACTCAAGGCGGTACTTACAACTTTGACCCAACAGCCAATCTTCAAACAAAAGAATTTAATTTTTAATTTCAATACCGTGCAGCTTCTCTGTCCCACACCAATAAGAAGCACCACCAAATGGCTACCAAGTGAAAAAAAAAAGGCTCCAAGACACACATGCCTCCTCGTTTTGATGCTTCTAAAGCAAGCCATGTATCAGTCACTTTGCAGTTGCCAAAAGTCACTATCACGTGGACTGTAAATGCATATGCATGATCTCTTAAAACTGTTTTAGAATTCTTTTAACAGTCCCAATTACCTTCTTTTTTTGCCTTTTTCCCTGGTGCCACATGCTGACAACCGCAATCTGCAGTTTTGTTAAGAAAATTTCATAGTGGTAGCACATCTGCTTTCCACGGAAAGTAACTTCTTTGGAAAATGGTGCGCTGTGGATCAAGACACTTTGGTATGATGCATACATTTTGGAAGACTTTACAGGGGCACAGTTTGGTCTGAGCCTCCATCGTCCTCCACAAACATATTTTCATATACTTTATGTGGAAGAATAGATTAAAAAATGCAAGCCAAATGAATTTCATTGGTGAAACTGAAATAAAAGTAACTTACACTTGGCAATTGATTAAACAGTTACGTTTAAAAAACAAACTACTTCATCTATCAGTAATTGATGTGTGTTCATTAACTGCCTCAGAAACCAGGGTTGGAGAATGAACTGTAGATTTGGACTGGTAAAGCTTTTGCCGTTATATCTAATTTTTGAGAACAGCGAGTCCTATTTGACCACTCACTTCAGCCTGTGTGTTCCTGCTGTTTTGAAGTAATCAGATGCTGTGCATGGTAATTTACCTGAGCTACAACCTGTTATGGACTTGAACTTCTGTTTAAGCTGAAAGCAAGAGTCCCTGACTAGGAAAAAAAATCTCCAAAACCACGCATTGGTTAAAAAGAATCTTGCTTTCAACTTCCAGTAGTCAGTATATTTCGTTTTAAATTGATAATTGGATAAGGTTGATTTATATTGGGTTTAAACTGTGGAGCTTTCATGTTTACTGTAATTTAGTCTTAAACTATTTTTTACTTAGTAACCAGTGCTTATGATGATGTGGTTGGCAACAAACCAGCAGCTATTTAGAAGCGTCATAAAAGCTTCATTCTTGGAGTATTGGAAGAGTAATTCAGAAATGAATCTAAAACCATTTTCATATAATTTAAAAAAAATACGAACTAGTTGATGTGTGAGGCTGTTTAGAAGCTGCATTTTTTCAGCATAAGCCTGATATGCAGCACACATTAAATAACTTTATATAAGCTGGTAATATGTGAGGTTATTGCTTTTGGAAAATCGTCTGGCCCAGTTATTTTCAAAGGGATTTGCTTTTGGTGGGGTGAAGATGAATAATTTTAAACTGTAAGCTATCACACAAGCTGGTTTTGTTGCCATTGTTTACTGGGTGTAATTTCCCAATGCATTGATGTGAAGGGATAGAAAAATCTAAACTAATTTAGTTATTGGATGTGGGTTGTATTTACTGTGATGAAGATAAGGACAGATGCCATCAGAGCTTTGTGGATCAGCTGTTTTTTTTTCCACGGATGAACAACACATAGCAGGTGTGCATTCATTAAATATATATCTGCCAAGGTGGAGCCACTTTAAAGAGCGAGTTGTCTTGTATCTTAAGTAGATACAAGCGTATGTTTAAAATGCAAGATTTTTACTTGCTAGATAATCTGTTTTAATATAGTGGTTTGGCCTCTGATTATTTATAGGTTTTATAAATTTTAGAATCAATTTCTCTTTAAGGTGGCTCAGATTTTTCAACTCTTGTGCACATAAAATTGAGTTGAAGTTCATTGTGCCTTTTTTCTTTTCCCAAAAGTTGAGTTGAAGCTTCATATGGTAACTGCATCTTAGTCACATACTATAGTCTAAAATCTTTTAACTGCGTGGTGTTCGCAAAAACTAAACAATATAAAATCAAAGTTAGGTAAGGTCACAAAGTTTTGTGAAATTGATGATGATGTGAGCAAATCTTCCCCTTCTTAACACTCTATTTGCCATATAGACTGACAGTTACCCATTTCAGCCTACACTCGCTATTTTCCTAAAGATGACATAAAAATTGAGATTACATTCATGATTTTCCATGACTGTGAAGATCTAATTTTTTTCTTGCACTCTGTGCATCATGTTAAAAGTAAACATTGGAGAACTGAGAAAAGCAGTACAAAGCATTTACTCATTTCTTTCTGTTGTGACCTTATCAGCTTTTGACTGGGATTGCACCATTTCATAGTTAATAAAGGAAACAAAGTATATTGCTGCACTTTTAAGTTTTCAGAAGTGTTTAAAAATTGCATTGTTTTTATTATTTTTTTAAACTATCAGTTAAAATAGACTAAAACATTCTTTCAAAAGAGGCATCTAAATGTGTTCCTAATTTTGTATATGGGCTTAGGTTTTGTAACCAATAAAAAGCTGCTATCAAATACTATAAAACATGCAAAAACTTATTTTGGAAATTATCACACTGTCTTTTCAAATTGATTTAAAGGTTTTTCTGTCTTTGATCAAAATTTAACTAGTAGGACTACCCATCATAGTTTGAAATATGTTACTTAAGCAAACTAAGCTAATGCAATGATCTTTGAAACTTGTGGAAGAAGGTTGACACTCATATTAAGTGGTATGAAGGCAAAAGTGGTGCTTTTCAAAGACTGCCAATTTCTAGCAGTTTTGTAGTTAGAGGAAGATCATTTCAGTAAAGCTAAAGGCCAATTTACTCTGTCAGTTGTCTGAGTCAAATGGCATGTGTGTGTATATATAAACACTAAATTAGGGCATAAATGAAAAGGTAATTCAAATTGGGAAGCAAGCAGACTTTTTCATAAAACCTTTTTTGTAACCCTTGCCTGCTGAAGCTTCCAGAAGACTTGTTTTCCAGGTTGCAGATATTTATGTTCTACCTGTTCATTCATCATTGTCTTTTAAAGATTTAATAGCACAGAATGTTTAGGTGCTATCTTGTCTTATTCTTTGCATTTTAGGCTCGTCTGAAAATGTCATCCTTCGGGCTTTTATAGTCACTTAGTTCAAACAAAAGCTAAGTCCCATTTTCAAAAGTGATTTAGGCAGTGGAGACCCATCCTGCTCACTTTGATTGTTGACAATGTGATTTAGGCTATTGAGCTCTTTAGGTACGTTTTAAAATTTTACTCTTAAATTTTTAACGTGCAGCTGGTCCCACTTATGAAAGTTTGTGAACTACTAGGTTAGGATTTGTTGTGCAGTGTTTTTTTTAAAGAAAATTGCTTGTATCTTTTACAAAGCATCTTACAGGAATGTCTTCCTTGTCTTTTTCAAGGTGACATAGCTTTTCAGTTTTGCTTTTTTGGATCTGTTAAGCAATGGATGTGTGAGGAGATGCATTGATAGATGTGTTTTTTCCCCTAATTTAATTCAAAGGAGTTTAAATGGTTCCAGCCCCAAATTTGACCACCTTATTCTAATCTAATGTAGAATATTTAAAATAGATACTAAATCCTTTAAAAAGCTTTGTACCTAACTACCTTTGTTCAGTTGAGTTCCTCTGTTAGTGTTGCAGTAGAAGTGAACCTTTTTTCTGAGATACTGATTATACTTATGCTCATAAACAGGAAAAAAATGATGTATTAAACTGGAAACAGAACTATTTGCAAGTGTAAGATTAATAGCATGTGGGTATATTATCCACATTTCTAAAACAGTATGAAACCACTAGAGGTTGTATTTTAACATTCTTTGCTTTTGAGAGACAGTTGGCAAATAGAGATAATCAGATATACAGAATATTTTGGATTGTCTTGTCTTTGTAAATCTAGAAAATTTATAATTGCTTTGGTTTTACTTTTTGATTAAGCTTTACCATAAACTGTTTGGTGATATACTTAAATACAGTAGTTGAAGTAAATATATGCTACATACCAGAAACTTTATGAGAAGAATGTTAATTTTGTAATGTCAAGCAATGAGAATTTAGTTTGGGCGTGCAAACGTTAATTCTTCTCCCTTGTTCATTATGATATAGTCTTTAACTACATGGTCACATACTGTATTTTTCCAGAATATGCCACATTTTAGCGATTTTTCTCTTTATTCTCCACATTCAGTGTGTGGCCCTGTACTTTGTATATTGCATACCATATAAACCCTACACTGATTACATTAATTTCCTTATGGGTGGTTCTCTCAGCCATAGTATCTGCTTCACAAACATTAACTTAATCTCACTGGGCTGTTGTGAAGATTAAGTGGTGACGTTATCTCCATTTTATAGCTGGGGAACTAAGGCATGGAGAAAGGCTAGATTTCTTTAGCCTTTAGACTTCTTTTTAAATCACTAATTTTGAAACACCTAGGGCTGGATTTTTCAGAGTGCTTAGCATTTATATAGCACTTTATGTATTCAAAGCACTTATATATTCAGCTTCAGTTGCAGCTGTGAGCACTCAGTAATTTAACAAATCTGGGCTCAGGTGTGTCCAGGTTGGGCACCCAGAAAATGGGGAATACACAATGACCATCAGTTTGGTTTCAGTGACTTAACCAGCATCACAGAGAAACACTGGCAAAAACAGGGATATAATGCAGTATCCAGGTCAACATTCAGTTACCTTAATCATAAGACTATCCTTTTTCTTCCAGCAATCCCTTGTCTCATTAACTACACACTTCTGACATCTGCACCAAATGAAGCAGTATCCTACAGACAAGAGCTTCCTGCGCCACCCTGAGTCACTGCCAGAGCATCTCTGGTCTGTCTCTCTTCCATCCATCCTTGATTCCTGCAATTCTCTGTTCTCAGTCTTCCCCCAATAAATGTCATCCCTCCATGTTCCAATATAGTAGCTTCTCACCGCCTTGATGTCAACAAAAACAAAGTCAACAAAAATGTGTGTCCGCTATTGGTTCCAGTGCCACTCTGGCTGACAGGTCACTAAGTAATGGCAGGGAAAGTCCTATTCAGTCTTAGCAATCTCAATCGGAAGTGTAAGACTGGCCTGGAAGAACTTTAGTGAAAGAGCATACTCAATGTATCTGGAATCTGAGAATTTATCTACCAAACCTTCACATGACTCCTCTTTACCGAACACAGGCAAACAGATTTTTTGGAGGCTGATAGCTTGACCAAATAGTGGCAGTTTTTTATGGGCACAGAAAAAGGCACATCCGTGTCACCAGTCACCTCCTGCCAAACTTTGTGCTTTGGAACAGGCACTTGCAGGCCTGCTGGAGCTCCTAAATGTAATGGCTTTAAGAATTAGTTTTTACTTGGGCAAAATCATGTTTTTCTATTAAGCTTTTTAAGCCAAAACTTAATTTCCCCTACAGTTACATGAGAATCTGAGTTTTCATTTTTGGTTCTTATAATTTCAAATAGAAACTGGAAAACATTAAAAGGCTCAAACTACAAGACAGACAAACCCCCTCAATTTATTATTTTAAAAAATTCATTTAATTAAATCTCCTAGAAGGAATGGATTGGAGTTGGAATTTGATACACGATTTTTGTAGGTTTTGGGGTTGGAAGTTTTTTGTAGATTTGATCCTATCCGAGCTAAAAAAGTGTTCTCTCCATTTCTGCATTCTGATAGGCTTTACCTGGACTTTTTGAGTGGGAAGTAGCATGCACTGAAAATTTTGGCACTAAGGATTCTTGGAATCTTCTGCTTTTCTGAACTGGTCAAAAGAACAATTTGCTAATGTGACTAAATGGTTTCATAACTCTGAGTATAGAAACCAATATGGTGATGGACAGGGCAAAAAGTGTCAACATTTCTGACGGCTTCAAGGTCTCTGATCTGAAGGCTTGTCTACACATAGAGTTGTTTCTGATAAATTCCGTATGTAGAAACTTATAATGGAATAAGATTGTCCATACATGGAGTTAATCAAGAACAACTCCATGTGTAGACAAGCATACAGCTGCCACTGTGACTTCTGTTAAAGGAGGAAGTCTGATACGTATGTAAACAAAGGACTTTCAATGCCAACTAACACCTTGGACAAGTCACTACAGCAGCCTACAAAAGATGTAACTCTTTTATTTAATGTTTCAGCAGATGGGTAATTTCTGCTGGCCCCACCCAATGGACCTCTGCTGTCAGTCAGGCCAAACCTGATAATGGCTTTTGAGATCAGAGGACAGGCTGGTGCCCTCAGCCAACACACCTCCACCTAAGCAGGGCTGCTAGAATCACTGCTGCTCTGCTTCCCAAGTATATACCTTCTGCATTTTAAAAATGACTGGGAAGTTTCATCAGTTATTCATTAAGTACAAGAACTCGAGAGACAAGATGGGTGAGTAATATCTTTTATTGGACCAACTTCTAATACAAAGATATCCTAATTTTTTAACTTCTAATAAAAGAACCTTATATTTAATATCCTGGGACCAACATGGCTATAACAACACAGCAACCAAGCTCTCTCGTCTGACAATCTATTCCTCTCCCACTCAGCTAGCTGGACTCTCTCAGACCCTGGTGAGTATGAGACTGGTTTGTTTAGTTGTTTCTCCAGAAAATGAGGACCAGGACTTTTCTATCCAAGGAGATCATAACTCTTTTGGTCTGAAACCAACAAAGTGGGAGTCATCTCATGATTCACCATATTCTAGGATTTGGGTCCCTGGAATAGCTTGAAAGTTTTCTGGATGCTTGGATGTAGCAGCTAGGCTATAAGGCTGCTGGGTATTGCTAGGATTGGCTGTGGGGGTTGAATTTAGCATTGTCAGTGAGATATTTTCCTCCTTTCTCCATCTCTGCATCATACTCAGCTCTGTGGATGCACTGTTTAGAGGTGGTGAAGTACTCTTCGTTCACAAGCAGCACTGGCTTGCTTGCCCCACAGTTGAGTGTTCTGTGGGAAATTGGAGGAGAGATTGGGGAACAGTTGTTCCATGGTGATTAGACTAATGGTGGGAGGGAATGGGATGGCTTTAACTTCTGTTCTAGCTCCCTACTATGCTCTCCAGATTTGGCCTGCTGTCATTTGGAGTTTTGGTGTTCAAGGCTCTACCCTTCTGTGCCAGCCAATCAAAGACCACTTTGCCATCAACACATTTCACTTCCTCTGAATGAGCTTGGGGAGGAGGGAATGCTAAGCAGCCAGCAGGGCTAGGTTATGTAGGTACTGGGATAGAAGAACAGATGCACAGGGAGGGTGTGCTCATATTGCATCTGGGGGGTTAATTCTTAGTTGTATTCATTCTTAGCTGGGGGTCTTAGTGGACCACAAGCTAAATGAGTCAAATGTGAGATTGTTGCCAAAAAAAAAAAAAAACCATGATTCTGGGATGCATTAACAGGAGAGCTATGAGCAAGGCATGAGAAGTCATTATTTCGCTCTACTCTGCACTGATTAGACCTCAGTTGGAGTATTGTGTCCAGTTCTGGGTGCCACATTTCAAGAAAGATGTAGAAAAATTGGAGAAGGCCCAGAGAAAAGCTACAAAAATGATTTAAAGGCCTAGAAAATATGAGTTATGATGGAAGACTGAAAGAATCGGGCATGTTTAGTTTAGAAGAGAGAAGACTGACAGGGGACATGATAGTTTCTAAAGGAATGTTACAAGGAGGAGTGGAAAAAATTGTTCTCGTTGGCCTCTGATGATAGGACAAGAAGCGCAATGGGCTTAAACCTAAACCTCCCTTACTGCAGTTGGACATTAGGAAAAACTTCCTGTCAGGGCAGTTAAACACTGGAATAAATTGCCTCGGGAGGTTGTGGAATCTCCATCACTAGAGATATTTAAGAGCAGGTTGGATAGACATTTATCAGAGATGATCTAGACAATGCTTGGTCCTGCCGCAAGGGCAGAGGATCGGATTTGATGATCTCTCAAGGTCCCTTCCAATTCTAGTATTATGATTGTGTGCTAGTTTGGCTCAAACTACTTTGTAAAACTGGTAGTGTGCCTATGTAACTGCCAGTGTCTGGGATAGTTGCCAAGTACATACCCATGGGTTATATAAGATTGTATTGAAGAGGCTATGCTAGGCTGCCACCCATGTGGCTGTTGCTATAATACGGTGTTCTCCCACTGAGCTCCCCATATTTCCACAAAACTAATGGTCATAGCAGGCCATTTATGGAAAAAAAGGATGTACAGGTTGAACCTCTCTCATCCGGGACTCTGTGGTCTGGTAATATCCATGGTCCATCAGGACCACAGAAGTTGCTAGACCAGAGAGCCCTGGCCGCAGAGGTTGAGAGAGGCTGGGAACAGAGCTGGTCTGGTCAGCGGCAGCGTGCAGTAGAGAGCCCCAGGAGATACTGCCACCCCATGGGGGGATGAGGACAGGGCGCCCCAAGAATGGCTGCTGCTTTGCATGGGGCCATGCAACCAGGAGCAGGGAACCTCCCAGGAGTAGCTGCTACTCCGTGCAGGGCCAGGAGAACCCTGGGAGCTGCTGCTGCCTAGCACAGGGCAGGGAACCCCGGGAATGGCTGCTGCCTTGGGGTCAGGGAACTGGGGAACCCCAGAAGCAGTTGTTGCATCACATGGATCTGGGGCGAGATCAGCTGCCACCTCAAGCAAGAAGGGGTGCGGCTGGGGAACCGCAAGAGCAACTGCCACCCAATGCGAGGTCGGGGAAGCCCAGGAGCACAGCCCCAAGAGCAGGCTGGGGGCTGCAGAACCAGGCAGGTGAGCCAGAGGAGGTCAGGCCTTTGGGTTCTCCCAGGGCAGCTGCCAGGAGGGGAGCCTGGGAAGAGCACAGATGCTTGACCTCCCCGGTCCAGCAAATTCCTTTGTTTGGAATCACTCAGGTCCTGAGGGTGCAGGACCAGGGAGGTTCAACCTATATTAGTAATACAGATGACCTACAGAGGATCCTCTCTTCTGAGAGAACTGATGGTAATTCAGTACATGCTGCCAGTCTTTCACCATGGTTGGGTATTGTTGACTGCCCTCCACAGAACGTAACTAAGTTCTGTGCTGCTTTTTGACAATGAGAGCAGTCTGATCATCTGAGTAGCAATAAAGATCAAACCTATATGGCTCTAGGCCAGCCTTGGTTTATTGGGGCTTGAGCTATTGAAGTTCCTGGCCTTGAGGAAATGGCCTAGGTTTGTCATCCTACATTAGTTTCTAAAGAACTCAAGCCCAAACATCTTCAGCCTTAAGTAAATCTTTGTGGTTCCTTCCACGGGAAAGACTTTTTTGAGGCAGGGGATGGAGGCTACAGGTATGCAACTGGTTAGTCTCCCAAAACCTGCATGGCACATGGTGACTAGACAGCCACTCTGCTGGGTTGATGGTGTAAGCTGGGCTGCATGATGCTTCAAAGGAAATGATCAGTCTTAGAAAAAGAAACATTGCAACAAGCTGGAACTCAGGTATTAGAAGAGATTAGTGTTCAGGCATTTTGGCTAGGTCTAGACTGCAAGCCACTTTTTTGAAAGAGAGCACCTGGGCAGTCTGGATGCTTTCTTTCGAAAAAGCACAGTTCGCATTACATAAATTCATGGAGGTTAGGTCCATAAAAGGCTATTAGCCAGGGGATAAAATGGTGTCCTTGGCCTCTGTTTGTCAGAGGCTGGAGAGGGATGGCAGGAGACAAATCGCTTGATCATTGTCTTCGGTCCACCCTCTCTGGGGTACCTGGTGCTGGCCACTGTCGGTAGACAGGATACTGGGCTAGATGGACCTTTGGTCTGACCCAGTACGGCCGTTCTTATGTTCTTATGTACATAGCACCTTTTTTCGAAAGAGCACTTTTGGAAAAAAAGTAATAGAAATGTAGCCGTGTTTGTCTGGTGTAGCTGAAGCAAAATACAGGACTATGTAGCACTTTAAAGACTAACAAGATGGTTTATTAGATGATGAGCTTTCGTGGGCCAGACCCACTTCCTCAGATCAAATAGTGGAAGAAAATAGTCACAACCATATATACCAAAGGATACAATTTAAAAAATTGTTTTTAAATTGTATCCTTTGGTATATACGGTTGTGACTATTTTCTTCCACTATTTGATCTGAGGAAGTGGGTCTGGCCCACGAAAGCTCATCATCTAATAAACCATCTTGTTAGTCTTTAAAGTGCTACATAGTCCTGTATTTTGCTCTTGAAAAAAGGCGTTATTCCTCATAAAATGAGATTTTCCACTGTAGAAAAAACTGCCACGTTCTTTCAATTTACTTTCAAAAGAACGTGGCAGCAGTCTAGACGCAGAGGAAGTTTTTTCGAAAAAATGCCACTTTTTTCGAAAAAAACAAACAAACCTGTAGTCTAGACACACCCTTCCTGATCTGCAAAGTAGTTTTAGTCTGGCTGATACCCCAATTGGTGATTTGACTGAAAAATACAGATGTGAGCTGAATCCTCATCCATAGGAGAAATAATTTCCTTTTTGGCACCATGGCACAATCTCCTTTGGTTAAAGGTACATCCCCCCAGGTGGGGAATTTAATTCATAGTTTAGGGATCCTGTATTCCTTACTAGTATTTAACCACTCATTGCTACCTGAGGCTACATCTGTACTATGAGTACATTGACTCTGAGATCAATCCACTGGTAGGGATGTGAATGAGTAGTCCACTACCCAATAAGCAGGAGCCTATCAGGTAACACTATCGATTACTCCCCCCTTCGCCCCCCTCGCCTCCTTCCCCTCCGGTGCCACTCTGCACTCTTAAAGAGACAGAGATGCAGCAGCTGGTCCCATGGGTGTCTCAGCACAAGCCCCCCTACTTCCCTATTGTCATTCTGCTTTTTTAAAGGGACAGCAGTGGCAGCTCATCCTGTGGCTCTTTCTCAGCACACTCCCTCCCCCCCGACCCCGCTCATTCCCCCATTGCCACTTTGCACTCTTAAAGTGAGACACATCCACAGGAAAGGCGTCTGCTTCTCTGTCCCTTTCAGAATGCAGAGTGGTACTGCAGGGGAGGGTTGTCCTGAGACTGCAGGGGACCAGAGACTGAGCCAGCATCTTTGTGTGCCGGCTCCTCTCTGTCCCTTTAAGAGTGCAGAGCAGCAACAGGGGAATTGTAGGGGCTTGTGCTGAGACCTGGAAGTGAGCATTTCCCTAACTTGCATCGACTACTCGACTAGCAAATTAATCACTACTTAATATCCCTTTCCACTGGCGGTCAATTTATCAACCATAGATTGCTTAGCAGTTGACCTATGTTACTCTACTCCAAATGAGCAGAGTAAGGGAAGTAAATGGAAGAGTTTGTCCTGTCCATCCCGTGGTGGTGTAGGCCCCTGGACCTAAGGTATGTCAACTCCAGCGATGTTATTTGTGTAGCTGGAATTGCATACCTTAGTCAACTTCCTACAGTAGAGTAGACCTAGTATATGAGTTTAGTTCTTCCTCCCATCTCTGGTTGGCTAAGAGATGTAATTCTATCATGGACAATTAACAGACTTCATTATTAAGGATTTTGTCACTTCCCAGTTGAACTACAGCAGTGCAACATACCAGGACATGAAGTCATCAGCAGGGCTTGACAATTAGGGCAATCTACTCGCCCGTGGCGAGTAGATTTTAGCCCAGCATGGCACCGCAACATGATCAGCGCATGCGCAGCACGCCAAACCGTGCGGCTAGCAAGCAGGGCTTGCCGCCGCTTGTCAAGCCCTAGTCATCGGCCTCAGAAAACTTCCAAGTGGTACAAAAATACTGCTATGCCTTTTCTCACCAATCCAGTTTTACCACAAACCCATCAAAGCTTTCTGTCGCTCTCTACTCTTCCCATGAAATACCTGGTCAAGTTCTATCAAAGCAAAACTACACTTACACATACAGCTCTTCCCCTGCAGAAAGGGTGAGGATGACCGTTGGGTGACAGATGATAATTGTGATCCTAATTAAAATTAATGTGCTCACCAGTAATGGGAGTAGTATAAGAAATTATATAGAACAGAATTATGGTACAGGCAAATCATCCTGCACGTAGTTTGAGCTGCTACACAATTCTCCCAAGAGAGTTCCCCTTTGCTTGCTGATCCTGGCCCAGGCATCCAGTTGGAGACATCCCTCTTCAGACCTAGTTGGCATCTATGTTGAATGCGACATGCTTCACATTTTTGCAATAGCTATGATAACACAGGGGACTAAAGTCTCACTTTAGCAGATAAGGTGAATGCTACTGTTTGGCCCTTGATGCCTTGTGTTTCCACATCCAAGTTAGTAGATAAATATGGTTCCTTCTAATTTAATTGCAGTGCCATCCTCTATCTTGACAAAGACTTGGTGTGAGAAATTAATGGGATTTTTAACTCCAGGATTAATGACACTTTGTATGTCTTTTATACTCTTTCATTTGGAAAACTTTTGATGGCAGTGTAACTCCTTTAAGGCAACCCTCTGCTCCCTAAAGTTCTCTCTATTAAAATGGCTTGGAAGGGCTGGAGTAGCTTCAGAGACCAGTCCTCTGCCCTCAGTGACACTAGGGAAAGTTAAGTCACCTTATTTATTTAATGTTAATGCCCATTAGGTGAAAGGAGCTTTCTAAACTCTCATGAACCCTTCTCTGAGGAACTCCCAATTTAAGGACAGGGACAGAGAGAGAGAGAACAAAAACAGGCAAATTATATGCAACTAGCTTCACTTTAAACAACATGACAGGATTGGGTCTTTAACAAGGACTTGAGGATGTTGCAGATGAATTCAAGAACATCAGTAGCTAAGTGGAAAATGGTAAATGCATCAAATGTAAAAACTGGAATATTTTCCTGCACTAAAATAAATATTGAGCTTTATGCATAAAGCATTTCTTTTTTATTACTCTGTCTACCCCAAGCTGAAGCGGAGTACCTAGTTAACATGCAATCACAGTGTCTTTCTGTTTAGTTAATGGAAAATAGAAGCACAAAAATTGATGGCAAACATCTGAACAATTAATTAGGTACAGATGAAGAGCTAGTAGATTATGATCTAGTAGGTACCTGTAAAAATGAAACTTGCCTTGTGGTGAAGTGAGTTTTGTTCATTTGAAAACATCTGGTTCTACCAAAGACAGACTACTGGATTAAATAGATGTTAAATACGATCCAGTGTGGAAATTCCTGGGTTTAGCTAGAGGGGCTATCCTAGAAGAAATGTACTCGTTCAGTCATAAAGTACAGGGCTCAAGGAAGGAATGGTTGGAGGTAGGAATGTAGCAGTATAGTTGATAATGCTATAGACAACGTCTACGTCTACACTGGCACCCTTTTCCGGAAATGCTTAAAACGGAACAGTTTTCTGTTATAAGTATTTCCAGAAAAAGTGCGTCTACATTGGCAGGATGTAGACTTTTTCTGGAAAGCACTTTTTCCGGAAAAGCGTCCGTGGCCAATGTAGACGCGCTTTTCTGGAAAAAATCCCCGATTGTCATTTTCGCGATCGGGGCTTTTTTGCGGAAAAGACTACTGTGCTGTCTACAATGGCCCTTTTCCGGAACAGTTTTTCCGGAAAAGGACTTTTGCCCGAACGGGAGCAGCATAGTTTTTCCGGAAAAACACTGACAATTTACAGTAGATCGTCATTGCTTTTCTGGAAAAGCAAGCGGCCCGTGTAGACAGCTGGCAAGTTATTCCGGAAAAGTGGCTGCTTTTCCGGAATAAGTGACCCAGTGTAGAGACAGCCAACATGTATTCTCCCCACCCCCACCATTAAATGTTTTTAGCAGGCTGGCCAGCAACCTGGTTCAGTCATGGCTTGCACAGGCCTACCTCTGCGGTGGCTATGCATTTAAAGTGTATTAGGAGCCAGGCAGGCAGTCTGTCCAGCTCAGTTCTGGCTTGGGCTGGGTTCAGGAGCTCAGACCTCTCCCTAGACTGGGGCTGCTGCTTCTGTATTAGAGGCAGTAGCACAGAACAACAGGCAGCCGGTCCAAGAGGGGAGCTGGTTTTAAAACTAGTTCCCATCTCAGACTAGCTCCTGCCCAGCACCCCACGCTGTTGCCTCTGTATCAGAGGCAGCAGCGTGGAGTGGTAGGGGGCTCCTCAGAAGCGAGGTCAGAGTGCACTAGCTGCCAACCCCACCTATGGGGACCACAGAATAGTTGAGTGACCAATAAGAATTCATGAGGTTAAACAACTATTCAATTAACCAGTATTTAACATCCCTAGTGGAAGGAAATTCTATGGCCGGGTAGTAGGGATGTGAATGGTTAACTGGTAAGCATCACCCCCCTTTCCATGTCCCATTTAATAGGTTAATGAATGAAACATAATATTTAACCAGTTAACTAATTAAACAGGATTTTACATCTCTACTGTATAGTGCAATTACTAAGACAAACTCAATCTAAAGCAATCTGTAGCCCATCAAGTATCTTTGTGTGGCCCGCAAAACATTTTGTTTTCTTACGGTTATTACTAAAGTATCTAAAAGTGTGTCTCAGAGAGGAGAGAAAATTCTTCTCTTTGGCCTCTGATGATAGGACAAGAAGCAATGGGCTTAAACTGCAGCAAGGGAGGTTTAGGTTGGACATTAGGGAACATTTCCTGTCAGGGTAGTTAAACACTGAAATAAATTGCCTAGGGAGGCTGTGGAATCTCCATCTCTGGAGATATTTAAGGAGCAGGTTGGATAAACTTCTATCAGGTGTGATCTAGACTTGGTGCTTGGTCCTGCCATAAGGGCAGAGGACTGGACTTGATCTACTATTCTATGAAAGTGGTATGTATATGAACTGAGGTGCTTGCTGATTGACAGTGAGATCCTGGCATTCCCTCTGCATCCAATAAAAATGTGGTTCAGTCAGCACACCCCACATATTCTAGCTATGTAAGCACAGCACTACCACCCAATCATGGGAAACCAGCTTGGGTTAATACTGGCTCGCAGCCCACTGAGATGAAGGAGGGCCACTCATGCAGCCCACCCACTAGCCTGGGTTAGTGTCTAGGTTTTAAAGTTTGTATTCCAGACACTGGGGCTGTGTCTACACTGGGCCACTTATTCCAGAAAATCAGCCACTTTTCCGGAATAAGCTGCGAGCTGTCTACACTGGCCCTTGAATTTCTGGAAAAGCAATGATGCTCTACTGTACAAAATCAGCCGCTATTCCGGAAAAACTATTCTGCTCCCGCTCGGGCATAAGTCCTTATTCCGGAACACTGTTCCGGAAAAGGGCCAGTGTAGACAGCCCAGTAGTCTTTTCCGGAAAAAAGCCCCGATCGCGAAAATGGTGATCGGGGCTCTTTTCCGGAAAAGCACGTCTACATTGGCCACAGACACTTTTCCGGAAAAGCAGCCTGCCAATGTAGATGCTCCTTTTCCGGAAAAACTGAAAACGGAATAGTATTCCGTTTTAAGCATTTCCGGAAATTCATGCCAGTGTAGACACAGCCTGGGAGAACAGGCCTTTTATCCTCTTATTGTCAGGGCCCCAGTTGTTCTGCTGCAGCACAGCAGTCTTACTCAGGGATGGCCACAGGGGCAGCCTGATTCTCTCTGGCCGCGGTGTCCTGTTGCAGCTCCCAGCCCCCCAAAGCAACAACACGCTCTAGGAGCTCTGTGACTTTCCTTTTTCTTTAGGCTTGAGTTAGCGATTCCCAAACCAACCTGCGGGAGCCACCTCCCATCCAGAGCAGCTGGAGGGTGCCCCTAACTCTACCCCCGCCCCCATGTGTCCGTGCTGCGGGAGCCACAAATTTCAGTCCCTCTCCCCGCCTCGGCGGGCTGCTAGGAACCCCCCGCCCGTGTCCGCCGCACGCTGGCCAGTCCCCGCCCCTGGCGCGCCCGCTCCGTGGCTGGAGGGAGGGGGCGACGAGGGGAGCCGTGGCCGCCAGGTGAGCGCGGCATGGCCAGGCGCGGGGCCGCAGCTACCCAGCTGCTGAGCGCGGCGGCGGCGGGCTCGTTGGCCGTGTGCGCGGTGCAGCTGGGCCTGGCCTGGGCGCTAGGCCGGAGGCTGGGCCGGGGCTGCTCCCCGCCGGATCGCCGGGTGCTGAGCTGGCTCTGCTACGACGTGCTGGTGCATTGCGCGCTGGTGAGCGGGCTCGGGGAGGTTGGGAAGGGCCGGGGCCGAGTGGGGCTGCGGGAGCGGAAGAGGCCGGGCGCTCTGGGGTGTGGGGCTGGTAAGAAGGAGGCGCTGCAGAGAGGAAGGGGGGGGGGCGGCTTCTTTTACATGCTGTGAACCAGCCCCTCCCGCCCCCCACCCCATAAAACAC
This sequence comes from Pelodiscus sinensis, assembly GCF_049634645.1. Taxonomy (NCBI): domain Eukaryota; kingdom Metazoa; phylum Chordata; order Testudines; family Trionychidae; genus Pelodiscus; species Pelodiscus sinensis. Next base: position 289,963,013 of record NC_134711.1, on the reverse strand, counting down.
CGCTGCGCTCCCCGCGCCCAATGCATCCCCATTTCCCCGCTCCCCTAGCGAACTGCTCTGGGCACGGACGCTGCTTCCCGCTCTGGCTGGCGCATATTGCAGCCGTTGCCGCAGGCAGATCATTCCCATTATTAGAGGGCCCGGCCCCTTGCCATTGAGTCCGCTCTGCAAGAGCTTGGAAACATCATGGTTTGCTGCTGGGCTTGCCAATCCTGTCTCTTGAGTCTCTGAGGCTTCAGGTCGGATTTGCTCAGTTTTCTACTTTGAAATGCTTCGTTCTGCAGAAGCCACTTCGCTGCGTCCCTTCAGCAAGCTGCCCTGCACCATACAGGTGTGTGCGTGGCGGAAAGCTGCTGCGGTTTTTCTTCAGGAGAAGATTAAGATCACCTCCAACCTTGTTAGGGCTTTGTAGCTGCTCTGTTCGTTTCAAGCAGGGCTGGACCGCGCCATTCCAGCGCCCTGGGCAGACAGGTTAATTGCTCCCCAGGTTGGGGAAGGGTGCATGCCTGGCCCTGCTGGTGCATGGGAGAGAGTGCATGCGCTGCCTCCCCTCCCCTGCCCAGCGTGTGGGGGAGGGCATGCGGAGCTGGTGGCAGCAGGACACACGTGCCTGGCTCGGCCCAGCCCAGCTACCACTGATGGTGTGCCACCCCGGGCGGGCCAAGCCTGGCCGTGCAGGGCCCCACGGCCGTGGGGGGAAGGGCGCTGCGCGGGTTAACATGGCCCCCACCCCGGGCGGCCGCTGCAGGGTGGCTGCTGGGAGCTGCTGCAGCCCGTGATCTGGGGGTCAGGTGCACGGTGCCTGATGGCAGCTGTAAGGGGCACTGTGCACCCCTTACAGCTGCCATCAGGCGCCCCCCCCATAGGTTTGCGCCCCATGCCGCTGCCCAGCTAGCCCATGCCTTAATCCGACCCTGGTTTCAAATCAAAGTCAGAATGATATGTTTAATTGACTAGAAGAACTTCTAAAGAGCTCTGTGTTTCTCTCAGTTCACCCACAGAAAGATTACTACTTCACTTGATGTTACAAAGAAATCCTAGCACTTGTTGAAATGTAGAGGGTAGCTGAAAACACTTGATTCAGACTAGTTCTTGAACCCAGCCAAACACTGAAAAAAATCACTGTGTTTGAGATCTGGATAGGTTTGCCAGGTGTTAGGTATTGAACTGGACATTCTGGTATTTGGACTTTGTGTCTGATAAATAAATTGAGAAAATAGCGACATATAAATGTCTATATTTTCTAATTAAGTTTTTCTGCTTTCCCTGGGCCTGGCTTGGTGCCCACATGCAGCAATTAAAGGGACCGACCGCATTTCGGCCCAGATCTCCCTGGTTACTCCGCAGCTTTTTTTTTTTGCTCAACAAATTTCTATAAAATTTTTGTCCGGCATTTTCTTGAAACCATCTGGCAACCTTAGATACGGACCATATGTCTCTATCGAAACTTCCTTCTGTTTTTTTCTTGTCTCAGGAAATCAGAATGTTATATTCAGCTCTTTTATCATGTCTGCAACATCAGCCAAAACACACACAATCAGTTTCTTTGTGCTTCTCTCACAAACCATGACTTGCGCCACTAAGTCCTGAGCAGGCCCAGGAAGGGTGGGGGCAGTTGCTCTGGGACCCAGTGATTCTAAAGGGCCTGGGGCTCCCAGCCACCGCCACTACTGCAGCAGTAGCCAGAGCTCCAGCCCTTGAGAATCTCTGCTGGAGCACTGTAGTGCACTCCAGAGCCCTGCACTGTATGCTCCAGCTGGCACTGAGGCCTTCATCCCCCTCCCCACCCTCCCAAAAGGGTACCTGTAGATGGGAGGCTTGGGTGGGGCTAGGGATGAGGGATTCAGAATGCAGGGTGCCCCTGGAGAGAGGACAACCCTAGCCCTCTTTCACCATAACAGCTTGGGAGTGGATGAAAAGCACCTGTCCATGGCTGCTGGAGTGGGCACAGCTGGGGGACAGAGACAAAAACAAATTAGCTCGAATCCATAGTAAATATCTGTCCCTTTCTCCACCCTTGCCCCCTGCTGGCCCAGTTTCCTGATTCCCATCTCTAGCCTCTTGCTGCCCCTTTGTGGTCATTATACAGTATAACTGTCCCTGCTAGCAGAGCCCTCCCTTTCTGTGAGAAACAATTGCATGCCAGGAAAATCCCATTGTACTGGCACAACCAAACCCTTATCTTGCTTTAAGTTATGGTAAGCAGGAGCCACATACCAAATTTTGTGGTCTTAGCTTTTACCATTTAGAAGGAGTTCTTGAACAGACAGACTCACTCACAGACAAACACTCTCAAAATGTAGTAGATAAACAAAATCTTAAATTTCATCAAGAGGCCAATGGGCAGCCAACACAGTATCATGCTCCCCTTGTCAATGAAAGCCCATTCAGTAAGTCAGCTGCTGCATTTTGAGCCTGTTTCAGTCTCCAAATGGTTTTCAAGTATTGCACAATGCAAGAGTCTAATCATGAGGTAGCAAAAGCCTAGATAACTATTACAAAGTCTGTATCCAAAAGGACAGGTCAGAACCACCAAGCAAGACACAGATGGCAAAATGCTGACTGGGTTATTGCTGTAATGCTGTTGACATACAGCAACTTAGGGTGTGTCTAAAACCATCCCTAAATTGTGAACCTAGTGCCCTAGAAGGACCACTTTTATGGGTCATTCCCTGTGGACCTCCAGACAGCACACTAATTTATAATTACTATTTCATTAGTAATCCCCTGAAATCTATCTCATTCCCTTCCCCTCATTCCTCTTTCTTATGTGCCCTCGGAGCCTCTCCACATCTTGGATTGTTTTGTCAGCTGCCAAAGGGATTGAGCGGATAAATATGATAGACTGCATCTTCATATTGCTCTCTGCTTCTCAGCTCAATGCTGTCACAATGGCAGTCCTTACCAGCTGCAGCAAATTAAATCTTTGGATGGCACACAGTAAACCTCCTTGCCCCATTTTGTGTGAATGGAGACAGTACTGTATGAGATGTGTTGACAGGAATGGTAAATAAACTATTTGATATATATGACCTGGATCCTTGCTGGTCTGATGCTAAAGCACACATAAGGGGCCACCTGTCATCTTATATGGTATGTCTGTCTATCATATCCAATGATGACGTCATGGCAGTTTGTGTCCTCTTGTATGGTAGCCTAGGCCCTGAATTCCTTCCCTCATTTCTCCCAATACAAAACCAGTCTGTTAATTAGAGTGATATGTTTAAAATGCCAGTGATTTTTCTGTGCTACTAGAAATTTAATATTGAGAGCTGGTGTTTTTCATTGATTTTGTTTCACAGACAGTGCCAGTGGCAGCATATAAATACAATGTACCAAAGTGAAACAGCTAGATTTGTTTTAATGAGACAAAGTGGGCAATGGATTGACATGGTTATGTTGGGGTACATGCACCACACTACCTCTGCAGGGATTAATGTGAGCCTGAAAGGCCAGGTAACCCATCTAGTTGCACTTAGAGGGTGGGCCACAGTTAATTAAAACCCAGCTGAGGAAGGAGTTGGGTGATGACTATAAAGAAAGGAAGTTGGGGGCAAATGGAAGCTGTACAGAGAAACTCTATATAGAGAGTGGAGAATCTAGGAGGGTAAAGGAGAAAGCCTAGGTAGAGAGTTGGCCCTGGGATTCTTCCCTGAGTAGAGCAGTCTTTAGACAGAGCAGCAGGGGAGGTGGATCAGGCTGCAATGATGTACAATTCTGATAAAAAGGCACGGTGTGGCAGGGAGAGAAACCTGGCAGGTGTGTGTGGGAGGAACAGAGCAAGGGAATCTAAGGGTACGTCTAGACTACATGCCTCTGTCGCCAGAGGCATGTAGATTAGGCTACCAGGCATAAGAAAATGAAGCGGCGATTTAAATAATCACCACTTCATTTACATTTACATGGCTGCCGCGCTGAGCCGACAAACAGCTAATCAGCTGTTTGTCGGCTCAGCGCGGTAGTCTGGACGCACAGGGGTCGACATCAAAGACATTTGTCGACCACCCAGGTATGCCTCCTGGGATGAGGTATACCTGGGTGGTCGACAAATGCCTTTGATGTCGACCCCCGTGCGTCCAGACTACCGCGCTGAGCCGACAACCAGCTGATCAGCTGTTTGTCGGCTCAGCGCGGCAGCCATGTAAATTTAAATGAAGTGGCGATTATTTAAATCGCCGCTTCATTTTCCTATGCCTGGTAGCCTAATCTACATGCCTCTGGCGACAGAGGCATGTAGTCTAGACGTACCCTAAGACATGAAAGGCCCAGCCTGAGGAGAGAAGAGGTTGGCTTAAGTTTTTGCTTTTGGATTGGGATCTGTTGTGGGATACAAGTGGAAAGACTTGCCAGTCCTGGCTCTGAAAAAAGGATGAATGTACAGAGGCTGTGGGAAAGACCTGCTGACAGGCTATGGTAGGAAGAAGTCCAGGGAGGCAGCAAAAGGGAGTCAGACTGAGCAGACCTTGGCTAGAATCCACTGTAGTGGGAGGGTTAGAGTTCTGCTTCCAGCTACTGGTGAGGTGACAGGAAGCCCCTGAGATGGGGATAAGCTCAACTGAGAACCCTGAGTGGAGAGTGTGATGACCATAGGGCTGAAGACCTTTGGTAAGGATTGTTGTTGGGTTCTTTATAACCCCCAAAGGGTTAGAACTACAGTGTGAAGTGGCCAGAGAGCCAAGTTGCAAGAAGAGGCAGACCCCCACAGAAGTGGAGCAAGTCCTAGAAGTGAAGGTGCAGCTACGCCATGCCCTAGCCACAAGGGGATGCACCAGCAGTACCAACCATTCTTCTATTGTCCTTTCCAGTTCTAATCATTTTATTGTGGCTCGAGTTTTGGAATGTGATTTAACAATACTAAAATGTCACTAACATATCAATGGAAAAATATTTAGCCCTGTGGGTTTTAAAGATATTAGGAGGGCAGGGCTATATGTTACTTATATATGCACTAGGGACTAATAACGCTTCATTTTAAGTAGAATAGCTTGCTTGCTCGGTTGTGCTAATTGGCCTAGTCCTTGCTTTTAAATGTTTATAACCCTAACCCATTGTTTTTCTGGAATCGTTGTTTATTCTGTGTTTGTGCAGTTTTGCTAATGGGTGCAGCTGCTGCACAGAATCATATTTAAAGATTGGAGTCCTTGGGAATAGGAACCTCAGTTCATGGGGGGCTTTACCATGTCACCAAAAATTAAAGACCAGGTCTGTGAACTTTACTGACTGGATTTCTTATCAAAAAGACTAAACTAAACAAACAAATCTATATCTGGTCTCCATCACTGTAGCACCTGAGCAGCTCATTTGAGAATCCGCTAAAAAATCCCAAACCTTAATGATAAATTTGAAATATACTGAAATTGCACAAAAAACTTCCTATATCAAAGCTGATAGGTGAATGAGCATTTTGTCCTTTTACAACAAGAGTAATCCAGCTGTATTCTACATGTTGTGTTTTTTTGTCTTTACTGTTGTGTACATGGGTTTCCCTTTGCTGCTTTCCTACTTGTTATGTTCATATGGACGGACAGAAAGTTGGCCATGACGAGTCAGAGAGTGCTGCTCTGCGTTAGATTTGGTGACTTCCTGTTCTTGACCCTGTGACTTTCTTTGCTTACTTTTCCTTTTCTGCAGCAGCTGTATGAAGAACTATTGCTGATGCAGTTGTGCTTCTCCATACCACTTTGTCATTCACTCCCCATTCCTTGCAAGAGGATGGAACAATACTGTGCAAAGAGATTGGGAGGCCAGGGTGGATCCAGGGCCCAGAATGGAAAATTGTGCATCCTCATATGATTGAGTTACAAATCCAGTACATCTTTCCACATCTGTCATGATGCAGTCATGTGTGCTGGGTGGGAGGGGGGGTTGTTTGTTTTAAACAATCCTAATGAAGGATTCTTTCAATTCTAGAAAACCTTCTTTAATCCAGCCCAGTTTGGTAAATCATTATATGTGTTCTTCTGTGACGGTTGTTCAGTGCCTTCTGATTTTAGGATGAACTGGTGGTATCACTGTAGTTCCTAGTGCACAGGTATCACAAAATGAACACTTCATCAGTAAGTATGTTAAAATGCATTTATTAAGGAGACCCTTGCCCCACCCCATCCCCTCAATGCTGCCTCTATATTAGAGGCAGGAGCATTGCGGGGGGGGAGGGGGAGCGTGGACAGGCAGGAGCTGGTATGCACAGGGAGCCACCTCTTCCCTGTGTAAAAGTGTAACCAGGAGCACCAGTTCCCACCTGCCCCTCCTACTCCTCCCCTGCATGTAACTGTGAAGGTTAACCAGTGATTCGTCAGAGAATAGAAGATAAATGAACTATCCATTCTGATCTAGAGGTGATCCCTCAGAGCCAGGGTAACAGCATGCTGGTACCACTCTGAAAAGAAGCCTGCTGTTCTGGTATCTGCCCTGTACTGCTCTGGGCAGACAACCTGGAACTTTGCCCAATACTACATTTGATAGAACAATTTACTGTTCTCTCTTTTTGGTGTTCTCTCCAGAAGGGGTGCCATGGTGTTCCCTGATCTTGTAGTCATCAGTACGAGCCCCTGCCACCTCAGAGCTTTTTATTCAAGTACATTGGTACTAGTCCTAGCCACTGGACTTAGCCCTCACCAGAACTGATTATTCTTAGAATTGACACATGGGGTATCTTTTTTTAAACTTTAACTAGAATGAGGTCAGGCAGTAGTTCATACCCTTCATGCTGTTAGTGCAAGGACAGAATTGAGAACAACTTTATATTTTCAGGCAGATTTCATAGGGTGTTTGTTTTTCTTTGCTTTCACAGTCTTTGATTGTCTTGCATAGAGGTTGGACTTGCTCTGTCCCAAATGAGGGAATTTGCCCGATCAGGGGAGGTCCCCTGCCACAAGCTTCCCAGGACATTGCCCCTTCCTCCAGCTGGCTCTGCTCTAGCTCTGCTGCTACAGGGCTTGGGCTTGATTCCAGCTCACTGCTACCAGCCAGCTGGGCCTCTCCAGGGATGGAGCTCCCTAGCCACCATGGCCCTACTTCTATCCCGTGGGATCAGGGCTCCACAGCTGCTGCTGTGCCCAGTCGGGGCTTCCCCAGGACCAGGCTCTGCAGCTGCCACACTGAGTTGGGGCTCTGTGACTGCCCTGTTGTGCCATGCCCAGCTGGCACTCCCTGGAACGGGGCTTGCCGGTCCTGCTGCTGCCGCTCCTCCCCCGGGACGGGCCTCAATGGTCCCAATGGTGGGGCTCCCCACCACTGGACTCCTGACCAGCTTGCACCCCCGGGTGTGGGGTTCTCTGGTCCAGCAACATCCATAATCCTGCCAGACCATAGATGTTGCTGAACCAGAGAGTCCTGGATTTAGGAGGTTCATCCTGTACTTATGTTCTGTAACTTTCCTTTCACTCCCCTATCACTGTTCTCACAAGCTTTGCCTGGCTTATTATAAAACATTCCTGGCTAACAGTTAACCATATTGTCAGGACTTTTCTGACTCCTGTCAGATCTCTCTTCCTTTCCTCACCTACTGAATGTTTATAGAAAACTCTGATGTTTTCTGACTGAAGCTATGATATAAGTGTAAGATTATATTTATTATGGACTCTTGATCTTGGGAAAGTGGCTTCTGTAGCCTGTTCAGATTTGCCATTTTAAATGTCTTGGTTCTGATGTCTCATTTGTTGCATACCCATAGGCTACGTCTACACTGGCCCCTTTTCCGGAAGGGGCATGTTAATTTCAGCCATCGTAGTAGGGAAATGCGCGGGGGATTTAAATATCCCCCGCGGCATTTAAATAAAAATGTCCGCCGCTTTTTTCCGGCTTTTAGAAAAGCCGGAAAAGAGCGTCTACACTGGCCCCGATTCTCCGGAAAAAGCGCCCTTTTCCGGAGGATCTTATTCCTACTTCGAAGTAGGAATAAGATCCTCCGGAAAAGGGCGCTTTTTCCGGAGAATCGGGGCCAGTGTAGACGCTCTTTTCCGGCTTTTCTAAAAGCCGGAAAAAAGCGGCGGACATTTTTATTTAAATGCCGCGGGGGATATTTAAATCCCCCGCGCATTTCCCTACTACGATGGCTGAAATTAACATGCCCCTTCCGGAAAAGGGGCCAGTGTAGACGAGCCCATAGTGTATTTGTGTATTTGCATGGGGGGGGGGAGGAGTTATGTGTATGAGGAATAAGGGAGAAAAGTGTGGAGAGTAGACCTAAAATAAAATAAGGCAGCTGACACTTTACAACTCAAAATGGTCATATTTTTAAAGGATTACTTTAATGCATGTATACAATTATTTGAAAGGCATGTGCAGTATGTGGCGCTGCTGAGAAGTTTATACACAGGATTTCTATATTTATGAATAGTTTCCTTATCTAATCTATGACATTCCTAGAATGTCCTATACCATATTCTCAGTGTTAATATGGATGTTGTCATGCCTGGTTGAAATTATAATACATTCCTGCCTTGTTTTTCTCTCTCAGGAGGGCCCCTTTGTGTACCTGTCTTTAATAGGAACAGTGGCAGAGTCAGACAACATATTTGCCTCTTTGTGTAAGTATAGTTTTCATGTTATGCCAGCAGGAATATTTGTCAGATGTTGGCACAAGGATCTGTAGGGTGCATATGTGGCCCCATCAGACACTGGTGGCCAAAGAATCCAATTTCATTTACATGGGGCATGCACATCAAGAGTGGAATTCCCGTGGACAGTCACTCAAAGAACAATTGTTCATTTTAATGTGTTGGAAAGACTTTGAGGAACCAGAGTCTCCTGCTAATTTATCTCCAAATTTGATTTACTTTATGTCCCAATGGCAGCTTGGGGGAGTGTCCTTTTTAGTCCAAATTATCTGTTCCCAAAACCAAAACTTGGCAACCGCTCTCTGCCTTTGAGAAAGTAAGGAAAACCAAGTAAGGAAAAAACAACATTACTAAAGTTTAATGCAATTATACCATAGCCTGTGAGTTTCCTTTGTGGTACGTTTGTTCTGCCTGTGATGACTTACAAGTGGCTAACAACACATTGCTGGAGCAATATCTTTGAAGAGATTAACTTGTTTTAGCTGATATGCATTTGCTTGTTAGTTTAATGAAGAGAGCAACATAAATTCTGATTTCAGATACTCTCCCACCGAGATGAAGTTTAAAGCTGACGTTTTGGGAATGTAATGCATCACATTTTCTTGATATTTGTTCTTACTGTAAAGAAGTCTTGTTAGTTAAAATGCAGCATTTATGACCCTTATAATAGGGTTATAGAACAAAATGGCAAATTCAGTTTTTAACCTTTAGTTTGTTTTGATAAAGGGTCTCATTCAGTCATTTTTGTGCTCCCAAAATGCATTGCTTAGAATAGAAATCCTGGGTGCACAGAGAATGCAGGATTGAGACCTACAAGGACTATAACTATTTTATTTTAAAAACCATTCACACTTGGGGCATCTGTAGTATGTTTGAAAACAAACTCAGATATGGTAGAGGTTTTGCAGTGCTATTTTTGTGCATTGGTGTTTGCATAGTTAACAAGCATACTATAACATGAACTGATAAAGCTGAATCATTGACCATGTGAAACTAATACAAACCTCTACATCAAACAGCGTTCGTGAACTCGTCTATCATTCTAACTTAATACAGTAAAACTCCAATTGTCTGGCATGCAATGCTCCAGCACTCCTGATAGTCCGGCACCAACTGGAACCCAGAAGTGCTCTGGCCAGCCAGACAATTGGAGCTGCTCTGCCCCCAGCTTCCCCAAGTCCGCTGCTGCTGAAACTGACCAGCGGCTGACTTAGGGAAGCCGGAGGCAGAGCAGCTGGGGTGCTGCCGTGTTGGTCCCGTAGCGCCACCCTCTCCCATGCAGCGCAGTTCCCCGCTGACACTTCCCCCTCCCCCCACCTCAGACCCCTCATAGCCCCCCTTCCAATATTCCGGCATATCTGATAATCTGGCACCCCCTGGGTCCTAAAGGTGCTGGATTATCGAAAGTTTACTGTACAGACTGTCACTTAAGGACAGCTTGACTTGACTTTTGTTTCTTTAAAGATTATTCTCTTCCCTCATGATGCCTTAATGTGTTATATTATTAAATATTGAATCCTATTTATTGAATATCGTTTCCATTATTAGAAACTTCTGCATCTATCCACTGAAATATTTCTATGGCTTTCATCACCGTGATGCCTGAGAATCTGCCCCTTCAATTCTGGAGGAAATAATTTCTCTGTCAGTTATGATAACTGAATTTGTCTGTATACATACAAAAATGTGCAGTCCATTTGCCGCTACTACTTTATTTAAATGTTGATTATTTATGGTTGTAAACTAGAAAGCAAGTCCAATTCTTCCCTCATTTAATATAGCTAGCAGGCTGTGCAGGCGTAACTGAGATCAGAATTTGACTCCTCTTAGCCAGAAACGCTATAGTAAGAGTAATTTGAAGGTGGGGGGAAAATAGCTGAGTTCTAGAAATTAATCTCTAGGATTTGTCTAATCGCTATTATCTCCATTGGTTAACAAGCTTTTTCATTTTCCTCTTGTGTACTTTACCGGTGCTGTCTTTAATCCTAAAGTCTTTTTCTAGATATGTGTGTGTGGGGGGGGGTCCTCAATAGAAGTTACTTGATGAACGTGGACACATTCTTCCAGCAGTGCAGGGAAGCAGTACTTTCTATTCTCCCACCCACTAAGGAGTTACCTGTTCAAATTGATTATCTCAGTGATGGAATTAACTGTTATCTTTAATTGTTTAGGGAAAGAATATGGAAGAGCAGATGCAAGGTGGCTTTATTCCGATCCAACCATTGTGTCTCTGGAAATACTAACTGTTGTTTTAGATAGTCTTCTAGCACTGATCCTCATTTATGCCATTATCAAAGAGAAGTACTATAGGTAAGTGCTGTTAGAAATTGGACAATTACTTGGTGCAAAGTACATACATAGAAGAGGTTCTTGCATCAGTATGTTGGCTGGAGAAAGGCATATTGCAGAAAACTAGGATCTGAAATAACTTTTGGGCTTTTTGAAGGGAAGCCTTTAAGCTGTAGAAGTCTGGAACACCAGAGAATATTATGAGAGATGACATTCAAGTGTGCCGCTTTGTGTACTGTGCAAAAAGTTGCTTAATATGTTTCCAGTGAGTATTTCAGGAACAATAGTAGCAGTGGGCAGCCATGTCCTACTAACTTTAAGGTCACTCAGTGCTGTAGCACCTGCAAGAGCAAAGCCTGCAGTACCTAGATGAGTACCTTTTGCTGATTTGAGAGGATTGTAGAACAGTTACCTCTGCCTGAAACCACTTTGGGAGCAGAAATTCTTTCACCTCTAGGAACATATAGACAGCAATTTTAACTCCCAGATCTACAAAGAGATCCTAACTATAGTGTCGTTTAAACAATGTACTGTCTTAAAAAAAAAGGGGGGGGGAGGCATTTATTTTGAGTCCCATGTGGACAGAGAGAGAGAGGAAGCTGCAAAAACTCAAGTGTGAAAAAGGAGTAGTTTTATTCTTACCAGCTATTATCAATGTTTCAGTTCATAGCTGTTCCTTGGAGCTACCTGCTATTCCCTATCCTAGTCAGTGATCCCTATTCTAAGAGGAGGCGATCTGCTTTTTGAAGGAAAACCCAGGCCTTTTGTCTTTCCAAATACTGTCCTCTCCTGTGTGGGAATGTAGATCTGTTAGTGTCATTATACTTTGGTTTGGGGTATGCGCAGTCTTGTTTTTCTTAGCCTTGCTTGTTGGAGTACAGAAATTGGTGGTTTTTCTTCTAGTGCTTATCCCTGTGTATTCCACACATGCACTCCATGCTCCCAAGATCAGAGAATCAGCAAGTTGTGTCCCATTGGTGCACTCGTGTGCCCTGGTGATCCTTGTGCTCAGTACCAAGATAGAAGGAGAGGTATGGACTGATGGTCTCTCCAGTCCAGTTCCTTCTGACCACCGCATGGCCTGAGTCAGAATCCTCTCTATCTGAAGCAACTTCATCATCTTCTTACCTTCAGTCATATTGTAAATATTTCTTAGAATTGTGCTGGTTTTAGTGGTTTTCTTTAGTTTAGTATAGTATAGAGTAGAGTACAGAGGCTTTTAGTTAGTATAGAGTAGTTTTTCCCTACCTCAGGGCCCTTTCCCGTTCACCACCATACCCTCAGGAGAAGATCTGTGCCCAGAGTTCTTAAACCCCAGAATTATCTCCACGTCAAGTTCCTTCTCTGCCAGCGATAGCCATCAACACTGTCTTTACTGCTTGGGAAGACTTATGTCTCTTCTGCATTCAACTTCTGCTGCTCCTTCCCTACCCAAAAGGAAGAGGGAGAAGATTTCCAATTGAGAGTGCACCTCTTGGAAAAAGTCAAGAAACCCCAATGAGATCTAGGCTGGAAGGGCATTTCTGTACATTGGCCTCAGTCTGGGAGCAGCATCCTTCTGAGCATGATCTCTGGAACAGAGGCCAAGTCTGTAAAGCCTAAAGGCTCATTGTCTCAAGCCTTTCATTAGACTAAGGGGCACTCTCACAGACTCAAAATCAGATCCACTTCCGGATCTGCTCACAAAAAAAGGATCCCTCCTTGACTCCTTCCAAACTGGGCAAGTCCTCAGGCTATGGTCCTAAAGATTTGGGCCAGCTTAAATCTCCTGACCATAAGGAAGATAAGGTGAGCAGGAGCAGCTCTCTATTAATACCAACTTCGGTGCCAACCAGCAAGCCACAGAATCACACCACACTCTCAGCGAGGTATTTCCCTAGTGCTCAAAGCTCTCTGGCAGACAATCTCAGCAGATATGTCTTCACAGGCCACAAGTGAGAGATGCAAAGTTCAGTCCTGAACAAAACCGTTATACAATGAGGAACACCCTCAGCATTTCTCACTTCTGCTAACTCAGGGAAATAGTGGGATCAGACATCTCAACCCAGACTCTCTGCACCTCATAGGCTGGAATTTAAGATAGGCATCACATGTAGCAAGATAACCTGTTATTTTAAGAGACAGCAGGGCTATGTCTACACTCGCGGCTTCTTGCGCGAGTAATATGCAAATGAGGCTAAACATGGAATATCGCTGAGCCTCATTTGCATACCTAATGAGCCACCGTTTTTTTCAGAAGAGGCTCTTGCGCAAGAAGGAGCGTCTACACTGCCCCTTCTTACGCAAGAAAAACCCTCTGGCACAATGCCGTTAATGCCATTCTTCCTGAAAAGTAATAGGTGTAACGGCATTGTGCCAGAGGGTTTTTCTTGCACAAGAAGGGGCATTGTAGATGCTCCTTCTTGCGCAAGAGCCTCTTCTGAAAAAAATGGAAGCTCATTAGGTATGCAAATGAGGCTCAGCGATATTCCACACTTAGCCTCATTTGCATATTACTCGTGCAAGAAGCCGCGAGTGTAGACATAGCCCAGGTGTTCCTGCTATTTCAGACTGCCTCCTCACTTTCAACATGTCAGGCCTTTCTATTAGCTTGTTTTAGGTCCACCTAGCAGCAATTAGTGCCATCCGCTCTCTGGTAAATGGCTGTTTTAGTTTTACTCACTTTGTAACCACTACATTAACATAAGAAAAGCCTTACTGGGTCAGATCAAAATTCCATCCGACCCAATATCATGTATTTCAACAGTGGCCAATGCCAGGTGCCCCAGAGGGAATGAACAGAACAGGAAATCATCAAATGATCCCCTCCCCTGTCACCCATTCCCAGCTTCTGAAGCTAGGGACACTATTCCTACCAAGTTCCTGTAGGGTCTCACTAAGACCTTCCCATCAGTAGTGCAACTCCAAAATCTCATCCTCTTACTAATTACCAGAACACCCTTTGAACCGCTGTCTGTGTTCTCAGTGTCCCATCTGTCTGTGAAGGTTGCCGTTCCTGTCACTATCACATCAGCCAGGAGGGTGAGTGAAGTGGTAGCACTCACGGCCAACCCGCTATGCCCCAAATTCCAAAGGAAAGGGTTTCCTTCTGCCCACAATTCACCCCTAAACAGCACCAGCTTTAGGAAGTGTGGGGCCCAATTCGAACAGTTTCGACAGGGCTCCGGCAGCCAGGATTTTTTGTTAAATCCCCAGCTACAGGGCAGAGTCATGTCCCGCCAAACCCCTGCGCGTGCCTGCCCCAGGGCCAAACCCCGGGGCCGACCACCCCCCCTCCCTCCCGCAGCACAGGGAAACCCCTGCTCTCGACTCACCCCTCCTGCAGTGCAGGGAAGCCACCGTGCTCCTCCTCCGGGGCCCACGCCCCCGCCTGCAGTGCACCCGACACGCCACAGAGCTGTGGGAAGGGAGCAGCCAGCACACTTCCGGAACCCCCGGAAGTGGTGCGAAGCTGCAGGCAGGACTTCCGTCCAACCCGCGGGAAGCCGGCACTACGCTGGAGGTAGGTAGTGGGGCTTCTCAGGGGTGGGGAGAAATGGGGGGGTGGGAGGGCTCAAACACCTCGCAATCAACTGGTTGAGGCCTCACGATCGACCGGTTGGTGACCACAGCCTGAGGGCACGGGGCCCAATTTGGGGGGAAATTGGCTTAAAGCCAGCCATGCCCCTAAAGGTAACTTCCATCTATCAGCCAGCTCATTTACCATATTCTCTCCAAAACCCTATGCTTCCAATGAGGAGAGGAGGCTTTTTCTCCTTCCATGTCAGACAAAGCTTTTAAGTTTTACCTACAAAGAACAAAACCCATTAGAAGAGCACCTGGGCTATTCATCCCTGTAACAGAGTGATGATGAGGACAAATATTATCTGCTCAGAATCTAAGGCTACGTCTACACTGGTACCCTTTTCTGGAAATGCTTAAAACGGAACAGTTTTCCGTTATAAGTATTTCCGGGAAAAGCGTGTCTACATTGGCAGGATGCTTTTCCGGAAAAGCGTCCGTGGCCAATGTAGACGCACTTTTCCGCAAAAAAGCCCTGATCGTCATTTTCGCGATCTGAGCTTTTTTGCGGAAAAGACTACTGGGCTGTCTACACTGGCCCTTTTCCGGAACAGTTTTTCCGGAAAAGGACTTTTGCCCGAACGGGAGCAGCATAGTTTTTCCGGAAAAACACAATTTTACATTAGATCGTCATTGCTTTTCCGGAAAAGCAAGCGGCCAGTGTAGACAGCTGGCAAGTTATTCCGGAAAAGCGGCTAGTGTAGACACAGCCTAAGTGTATCTCTGGCTGCATCATTGCCGCTGTCTGCCCAGCTCCTTCCCCCAAATGGGATTGGGGCCCATTTCTCTAGACCACAGGCAACCTCTTTGGCATTTCTTCGAGAAGTACTGTAACAAGTCATGATTCACTGCTGCGGCACCTCCTGGTCACTCGGGGAAATTAGCTCTTCGGTCTTGGAGCACCCTCTGCTGGCCGCTGCCTCACCTTCAGTTACCTGTCTCCTGCACTGCTTCCTGCCCCTGGTGCCCCTTCCTCATTGGACTGCCCTGTGGCAGTGCTCCCGCACTTGGGGGTTCTCTTCCAGCCCCCTATTCCTGCCTTGCCTCAGTGACCCACTGCCAGTCATCATCGAGCCTCTGCCTCAAGGGCAAACTGCAGTCTGAATTTCAGAGGGGTAGCCGTGTTAGTCTGAATCTGCAAAAGCGACGAAGAGTCCTGTGGCACCTTATAGACTAACTGAAGTGTAGGAGCATAAGCTTTCGTGGGCAAAGACCCACTTCGTCAGATGCAGTCTGAAATGGCCACTTGTCAGTGGCAAGTATGTGAACCTGCTGTCTCCCTGCAGCTCTAGTACCTTCAGGTCTTGTCCCAGGCCCAGCAGCCTGGGAGTGGTGTCAGACCAGAGCTCCCCAGCACTACTCTGTCTCAGGAAGCCTCTGTAGCTTCCCTGGCAGCCAGGTCCCTTCTGCTCCACAGCTGGAGTAAGAGCATGTTCTCCTCCACTCCAGGAGCCCTAATTTATACAGCCCCACCTGGGCACTAATTGGCTGCCATATGCCACAGCTGCTGTCTCCACAGCCACAATTCTCTCCCAGGGCTGGGTTTAACCCTTGGAACAGCCAGTGCTGGGCAGCTGCCCTATCACAAGTACCTACATTGGACATATCTAGGGCAGCTACCAAGTGTTCCATCCACACTTTCATGAAGGATTACAGTTTTGTCCAAGCGACGAGGAGTCCTGTGGCACCTTATAGACTAACTGAAGTGTAGGAGCATAAGCTTTCGTGGGCAAAGACCCACTTTGTCAGTTGCATGTCTTTTGTCCAAGACACTGCCACAGACGCTGCCACTGGGCCAGTGATGTTATAGTCTATAGACCTCTACACTGCCCACATTCCTGCACCTCCCTCCTATTTAAGTACTGTTTACCAGTCATAGTCACCCACAGGTGGCATATGCAAAGGGACCAGCATTCCAAGAATAAATAGAGGTTACTTCTATTGAACTTCCAGTTACAGGTGTTTGGTCCCTATCTGCCCTCTATGCCATCTGCTTCATTTCACATCACATATAAGTTTGTGGTAGAGAAGGAACTTGAGAAATGATCAGTCTCCACCTGCCCTGGTATGTTTGGTACTGAGTACAAGAAATACCAAGGTGCAGGCATAGACCAATGAACACTACTTGCTAGTTTTTTGGTCTCAGGCACATGGAGCCCATGAGTACTCACATGTGGAATGCTGATAGGGATCATACATCTTGAAAAACCTCCAAGTACAGGCAGGTAACCTCCATTTTCTTTTTAAAATCTTGTCATATTTGAAAGTGATTTCACTAAGAAAAATAAACACACATGAATCTATATGTACACTCTGGCACCTTGAATTAGGTACAAACCATTGAAAAACTTCTGTTTGCCAGTCAGTGTGTCCTATCTACATGACAAATTCAACGATGTTATGAAACCTGATTATCACACGGCTGTGTCCTGATGTTAAAAAAATGCTTATTTTGTATGGAATCTAAATGTGGTTCTTCATTCTAGATAGAAGGAGAAACAGGGGCTTAAGTGGCTTTGGTAAATTAAGCATATTCCATCCACATATGGTGGCTTAGTAAACTATAATGTTGCTTGTCTTGATTAGCAGATTAAAAAATAAGCAGGTTAAGTTGTACAGGTTAAAAAGTGCTCTGTCTGGCAAGCAGAATGATTGCAGTATTCACCACACATGGGATGTGCGTAGGGATGAGCCCTTGAAGAAGAAAGCTATAATTATAATGGAGGTTCTTCAAGATGGTTGGTCCTAATCTCTATAATAGTGAAGCATTATAAGCACTAGGATAGTGGCCAAAAGTTTGTTGACAATGTTTTTCTATGTGTAAAATGTTGTTTTGTTGAAATCAAAATATTTCTTAGAAGAATATAGGGTTTGACAAAAAAATTCATACAGAAAGTTTCTCAGATCTAGGATAGAATTTTTGTTCAAAATTGGAGAGACACGCCCCTGAAAAAAACCTGTCCTTATATGAGAATCAGATTCATGTCCCTGCTCTAGTTAATTCAGAGCAGGGACCTGTCTCTCCCATGTTCCAGTTGAGTCCCTTAATCACTGGATGATTAGCTAGTCTGAGGTGAGTTTCGTGATTGTTTTGTGGAGAAAAAATTTCAAAGGTCTTTCATTCTGCATCAGAACTAAACTTTCAAAACCTTGAAAATGATGTGTGAAACAGAATGAGTTTCTGGATAGCACTAATTTTTATTGCTGTTGCCTAATTGTTTTTTCTTATTCCTCTTTACAGGCATTTCATACAGATTACATTGTGTGTTTGTGAATTATATGGTGGGTGGATGACATTCTGCCCAGACTGGCTCATTGGAAGTCCTAACCTAAATACCAGTAACTGGCTTTATCTCTGGGTCTATCTGGTATTTTTTAATGGCATATGGATAGTGATTCCTGGACTTTTACTGTGGCAGTCCTGGTTAGGACTTAAGCAAATGTATCATGAAAACTCAAATACTAAAAAGAAGATTAGATGAAGATAAGCCCACATCATTAACCCGATTAACTGAGAGATTTAAATTGTGAGTGCAAGCAGCATTATTGTTTTTTTGCAGACACACAATCAACTGATTATTTTGTTCATCTTTGTAAATCACACACAAATTTTGTTGTATTTCAGGCTGATCTTTTCTTAAGAGGAGTAAAATAATGTACATAATAAAGTATACAAAAGTACTCAGAGCAATTGCCGTATTAGTACACTGCATACAATAATAAACAATATATTTTATAACAAAGTAGAGTGCAGATCTTTTTCTTTTATCGCTCATCAAAAGAAAAAAAAATCTTATCCCACTGTAATTCTTTAGCCAGCTGAAGCAAACAAGCAGTGAAATAATCAAGTTGGCTCTAAATCCGGATCCCACAGCCCTGTTCATCCTTCAATCCCAAATATCAAAGTCCAGTGTTTCATTTAGATCCGAAGCCGATTGTTTTGCAAACGTTGAGGCTCTTAGCAACAAGTTTCTGCTTATATGGTGTAGTATTAGTAATGCAATATGTCTGCTTAAGGTATTAAATCTGTGCCTCCAAAGAGTTTTATGATAAACATCCTCTGCCTTTCCTTCCCTCCCTCTCGCCCCCCATATATCCAAAAATGTCCATTTCACAATTTGAACAGACTTGACTGGCTCCAGGATTTGCTTCTGAATGTTGACGCTGCATATGTGACTTTACATTGGATTAAACATTTCAGATGCTAGTGAAATTTTAGCTACTTTGCTTTCCTAAAATGTTTCCTCTATTTGATTTTTGTCAGTTTCATGTTCATAGATTAATTCACAAACTGTGCAGATAAAGTAAGCAGCAGATTTTTTTTTATGCAACTTGTGACTTAATATTCCATATGCTTTATGAAAATATGCCCGAGAGATGAATGTGTCATAAGTGAGATATGCTTTCTGCAAACAGGCTCATGTAACAACGTATCACTGGAAAGGTTATAAGTTACTGACTGTGAGTATCCTATTTGAATGCATGTATCATTCTTATACAGAAAGTTAAGAATATTGACCTGTGTATCTGTATTATATATTTTCTGCTTTGGGTCATTCCTGTTGCTTGTATTTCGGGGACTACAATGAAAAAGCCAGTGCTAATGTCCCATTAGCAAGAGACAAACTTAAAGGCTATGTCTAGACTGCCCCCGCTTGAGCAAAAATATGCAAATGAGTCAGTGTAGAATATTGCTGTTCCTCATTTGCATAATTAACAAGGCTCCGTTTTTGCACAAAAGCCTCTTGAGCAAAAATGGAGCCTCATTAATTATGCAAATGAGGCACAGCGATATTCCACACTTCGCCTCATTTCCATATTTTTGGTGCAAGAGGGGGCAGTCTAGACATAGCCAAAGAGTTTAGATTTCCTGCAAGCCTGTTGGGTCAGTCTGTGAAGAATGGCTGCAGGGGCCCTACAGAGACATGTGACCCATCTTGAATTCTGTACATTTCCACAAGTGGGCGCGGGGGACTCAAACAAAGGTTTGCCACCTTATGAGCATTCTATATAAGATGGAGGAAGAAAACAATAAGTGTCGCCAACTGGCTTTGCCACTGCCTCCCCATCCCAAAAGGATATATGAAAATACCTGAGAATAAGAGACTGGACTGCTGCTGATCCAAGCTGGAAAGATTTCTCTGATCTGTGAAAGAATCTGCCTAGAACAATATTCAGGATGAAAAATATTAATTGTAGCCAATTTCTTCATTAAAGATAGCAAGGGTGTTCTATTTATTTACTGAAGTGATCTTCTTTGTTCTATTTGTTGCCACTTATAACCATTTAAAATCTACCTTGTTCTTTTAGTTAACAAACTTTTCTTGTTTATAACTCAGTTTATGTAATTTCTAACAGGGGAGGGCGAGAAGCCATGTTTTCCTTCCTTTACATTGAGGAAGGAGGAAAACTTCATTTAACTTTGTGTTTGTACCCCAAGAGGGTGTGTGAATATCTGAATGCTGGAGTAAATCCCTTTAACTGAGGCCTCCTAGAGCTGATCTCGGTCTGTATCTGAAGCTGAGCGTGGCCTTCTCTGATGGTTTGGCTAGAGGAGGCTGGAGAGCCTGGCACAGCAAGACCACAGAAAAGGGGGTTTATTAAAAATGGCCGCTTTTTTTTTCTGAACAGCTTTTCCCTGGGGGCTTTTTTTTTTACCCTCAACAAAAAAAAATCCTTGGGGTGTTCCCCATTAAAAAAAATCGTTTAGTGTCCCTTGGTCTTAAAAAGTTTAAGAAACAGTGCTCTAGGGTTTTACCTGCTTATCTTTTTCCTTCTCAGGAAAGAAAATAGGGTATGATATCTGTACATTGGTTACAGGAGACTAATAGGGGGCTTTGCTGTGAGCCCCAGGGAAAGGGGAGCATTTTATTACAGTGCTCCAGAATGTGTCTGGGGAAACTGAGGCAGGACAAACCCCAAGTGCAGCTGTGCTGCCTGGCTTACAGGGAGATTGAGTCAAAGCTAGTCCATTGCCTGCCCTTGCAAGTCCACCTGTATTGCTAGTGCAGTGGCTCTGCTGAGGCTGTATTTCCCTGCTCAGACCAGCAGAATGGCCCCCCCAAAAAAGAAACATCAATCCACTGAGCATTCTTTGTTGCAATATTTTTAAATCACTGATAGGGTGGGCTTTTTGTTTTGTTTTCAGTTACTTTTAGACCACATTTCTCTTTAACATATGGTATGTTTGGTCCTGACACTTGAACAGATTAACTTGTGATTTCCAGAAAAGGATTATTTTTGGAATCCCAGGCAATATTTACAGTGCATGTAATTTAACTGCCATCCCAACACAATTTTTAGTCAAGTTCCACTAACTGAGCTAACTGCATCTTTGATCTCTCCTGCTCTCCCTGCAGGAGCCCCCTCCAGTTTCCAACCATCTCTCTCAAGGTGGGAGCCTGTGATTCCCGTCCTCTGGGCTGCTATGCCCTGTTACTAGCCATGATTTCCTCAGCAGGGCTGACTTATGTGTAGTGCCCGCGTTTCTGCTCTTCAGGAGCTATGACCAGTAATAGCCTATGGCCAAACGGCCTTCTCAAAGCTCTGTATTGTTTGTTTTGAATCAAAGCATTTCAAAGAAAAACATAATGATAGCCAGTCTGTAGGCATGCCTGCCTTTCCCTAGAGCAGTGGTCCCCAACCTTTTGGGGCTGCTGGGCCATCGGGGGTGGGGGCCACACCTGCGCCAGGGCCCGGGGCACGAGAATGGCTCGGTCTGGCCCTGGTCACTAGGCGGGTGCACATAAATGCCCCGGTGGGCGCCATGGCACCCGTGGGCACCGCGGTTGAGGACCACTGCCCTAGGGCTCGCCACCTCCTGGAAGCTGCAGAAGGGCCCATCTCCTTCAGATGGTGAAGGACTTGTCTGTGTCCATGCCAGTCTGTTCCCCATACAAACAGCTCACTTACAGCTCCCTATCCCTCTCTCCAAAGAGCCTTTGTAACAATTTCTCAGTTCCCAGCCCTGGCAAAAAGTCTCTTTGGGCTGGAGCCTGCAAGTGGCATCTTCCCTGCAAATAGCTTGACCATTGTCTTGTAATTGCACCCTAAATATGTGTTTGGGAGGCTACTTATCTAGGTTCAGAAAAGAGCAACAAAAATGATTAGGGGTTTGGAACAGGTCCCACATGAAGAGAGATTAAAAAGACTTGGACTTTTCAGCTTAGAAGAAAGGAGATGAATGGGGAATATGATACAGGTCTATAAAATCATGCCTAGTGTGGAAAAAGTGAATAAGGAAAAGTTATTTACTCATTCCCACAACATAAGAACTAGGAGT
This sequence comes from Pelodiscus sinensis, assembly GCF_049634645.1. NCBI lineage: Eukaryota > Metazoa > Chordata > Testudines > Trionychidae > Pelodiscus > Pelodiscus sinensis. Next base: position 289,941,320 of record NC_134711.1, on the reverse strand, counting down.
CACCAAATGAAATTAATAGGCAGAAGGTTTAAAACAAACAAAAGGAGGTTTTTCTTCACTCAGTGCATTGTCAACCTGTGGAACTCCTTGCCTGAGGATGTGGTGAAGACTAGGACTTTAACAGGGTTCAAAAAAGAGCTGGATAGATTCATGGAGGTTAGGTCCATCAATGGCTAGGATGGGTAAGAGTGGTGTCCTTAGACTCTGTTTGTAAATGGGTGACAGAAGAGGGATCACATGAGGATTACCTGTTGTGTTCCCTCTCTCTGGGGCATTTGGTATTGGCCACTATCGGAAGACAGGATACTGGGCTAGATGAACCTTTGGTCTGACCCAGCATGGCCGTTCTTATGTAGATCAATTTTGTGGCTTTCCTGGGGTGGGGGAGTTTCCAATAGCATCCTCTTAAGAGAGATTGATACATTGATATGAGAGAGGCTTGTAACTTAATATAGCTACACAGTTTCTATCTCACTAACCAGATACCTACAGTATTAATAAAATTATTATACACTAGGGGTGCGTCTTTTGCGCAAAAACTTGCCAGCTGTCTACACTGGCCGCTTGAATTTGCGCAAAAGCAGTGACTTTGTAATGTACAAAATCAGTGCTTCTTGTGCAAATACTTTCACGCTCCCGCTCAGGAAAAAGCCTTCTTGCGCAATAATACTTGCTCAAGAGGGCCAGTGTAAACAAGGAAGAACTGTTTTGCGCAAAAAAGCTCCGATGGCTAAAATGGCGATCGGGGCTTTCTTGCACAAAGTCGTGTCTAGACTTTTGCGCAGAAGCATCCGTGCCAATCTAGATGCGCTTTTGCAGAAATACTTAACGGAAAACCTTTTCCGTTAAAAGTATTTCCGCAAAATCATGCCAGTCTAGACGCAGCCTAGTAGTCCTAAATTTCAACCACCACTGCCACTCTCAAATAAGAATAAAAATACTCTGTGATGCTCTACTAGAAATGGTTTTCTACTATAGAGAATTATTGACTTAACTGGGTTTCAGCATATTATAAACTCTGGGAGGTGGTGGAGGATTGTTTGTTTAAAAAATAATATGATCTGTGAAGCATTCAACAAAATAGTTCATTAAAGTTTTGCTTTTTTAAAAAAGCAACTAAAATAATTCAGACTATTCCTAAAAGTGGAAAAAATAACTCTCAAATTCAGGTATACACTGAACAATTTTATAGTGTCCCTTATAAAGAGCATTTCTGGTGTGGGAGAAGAAGGATTTTTAAAGTGCGAGGTGGTAGAAGTGACTCAGTATTTTCAAAGGAGGAAGGGTTCCAAACAGATGGTGCTGCGTGTGTGAAAGAGCAATTCCACACACTGCAATACCATGGGGAATTGAGAAGAGAAGGGGAAAGCACAGAGGCCAAGACTGAGGAGCAGAGAGAATAAATAAGAAGCAGGTAGAGAGAGTCAGAGGCAGAATGGAGAGCATTAATTTCAGCGTCAAAGAACAGGGAAGCGAGAGAAACTACGTGGTCCTTTCTAAATGCTATATAGCTGATGCTTCATTCTCTGTGCATTATGCATTTGCCCTAACATTCAAACAAACACCCTAGCCACAAGGTGAGATTTATGAGCTGCACATAGAACCTCTTAATGCTAATTTTTTGGACTCCCCAAACACTCTAATATATACAAAGATAGTAATACACCCTGCCTGTTTATGGCTGAGGATGGCTATCACTAAAAGCCACAATGTGGAAGGTATTTGAAGTGCACCAGATAATTTACTGATCCTACAAAACCCAGGAACTAGCTGCATATGCTTGAGCTGTATCTCCTGATATCTCACATAGTAACTATTTTAATATGTACAAGCATCTCCTGAAATTTCTTTAATTATGGACATTCCAGTCGATAACAGAGTGGACAAAACTATGGTGGTAATTACCACTGGACCAATTAGTTTGCTATTGACAGAGCCATCCTGTCTATAGGACAAAATGCTTTTGAGGTGCCCTGTCAGGTGCCCCAATCGTGCTACGGACAGGAGAGAACCTGGGGGATTATGGGGACCTGGTGTGGCAGCAGCAAGGTTCTTCTCCCCTTCTCCCTTTCATCACATGGGCACTGGGAGCCACAATGGCCCAGCAGCCTGCACCGTGCTGCCCTCCTGGCCTGCTGTGCATGGCTTCTCAATGGCAGGGAGAAACAGCACCTGGCTCCAGAGCTCTCCACTTCTTGCCACTGCAAAGAAATGAGGCACAGTGGGCCAGGATGGCACAGAGGGGTAGAGCAGGCGCCTGGGCTGCTCTGTCTCCTGACACCTAAGTGGTGAGTGGGAGACAGGACTCATGGAAGGGGAGTAGCAAGGGCAGAGACTGCAGTAGGGGAGTTGCCTCAGCTCCCACATCTAGGACACTTGTGGGGGGGAGTGGTTGCCCCAGGCCCTGAGTCCCCCTCTGAAGGGCCCTGGCTGTTCACATCAAGATGTGAAAGCTCTTGAGCCTATAGGGTTTTCTACCTTTGATCTTATGGGGCTCCAGGAATAGTTCTATACCTTTGGTGGAGCTGCCTGAGTCCACCACAAAGTGTTACGCATTCACCTCTGTCTATCAGGTAAGCTGTGACATTTTGAAATGTCCAGCTAAATGATGTTCTGAAGGGAAAAAAAGAATGTCAGTAAATGATATGAAGTGATAATGGCTTAGTAAAGGATTTCGTGACAGAAAGGGTGAATTCCAGTAATGTTCCCAAAATTGTAATAGGCTGTTGGACAGAAAAAGGAACCTGGAGTTATGATGTCTTCAGAACTTCTAAATTTAGAAAATAAGACAGACTGACAAGGCAGTGGAGGTTTAGCAAACAGGTTTTGGAAGGTAATTCCACCCATAAGTGAATGCATACAGAAGGTGCAGAGGTGGGAATAGGAGAAGCAAATGTAGTCGAGGGTGTCAAGTTTCCTGCCATTTGCAGAGCAGATGGGAAGGGTGGGAATGTGACAAGAGATAAGGTCAGAGATGTAGGTGGAACAGAGTTGATTAGGGTTATGAATAATCAATAGAAACAGCAGATAGTACTGGACACTGAGAGGATGGATTAATTGGAGATACTGGGGAGGGGAGTCTTCACATTAATTATTTTTATGAGGTGGTAATGGTAGCAATCAAGAATTGCAGTCACTTTTTCTGAAATTTCAGTTAATTTTGACTAAAATCCATTTAGAGGTAGATGATATACTGACTGTAAAGATTCAGAGTCCTGGAACTATTTTAATTCAGTCCTTATGCACTGAATTTAATAATCCTGTGAAAAACAGAATGGTAAGTATTTTCAATATATTTAATAGAATTAAAAGCACTTCAATTAATCATTTAGTCCCATATAACTGCATGTGTTATTTAGCAAGCTGAAGCTTGAAAACCACAAGGAATAAGAACTTTTCATGGTAATAATTATTGTAAATTGTCATATTTCTGCTAAAGGAAAAAATATTATTTCCTAAAGTAAATAATTGCTGATACCCCCTGAAACTATTATTTTGTTTGTTTTTAATCTAACAAGGAGATAATCTACAGTTCAGAATACAAGTCTAAGGAGAAGGCAACAAAATAACCTAGTCAGATGGTACTTATATTTCAACTCCACGAATTTCATGGTAATGATATTTTAATAACTTTGGTAAACTGGGTAATTATCTAATAAAATTGCCTATCGCTTAAAATAGCAACCAATTTTACTGCCTATAGATGATAATTACAATAATGTTTAGATAAAGGCTCAAACCTTCTCCATTTTAAGTCAGTAGGTGCTTTGATAATGAGGCCTGAGATGCCATAGAGGTGGGCACAGTAAAACACCCAGCAGAAGCAGGATCTGATATTTAATGCACTTTTCCATTGCAAGGGAAAATGCGTAGAACAAAAGCAGTCTATGTTGCCACTCGGGCATGTTATGAGCCAACACACTGTAGAAACATTCAAGCAGTGGTATAAATCAGCTCAACAATAGGAATGAGAGGTCTCAAGAAACAACTCTGTTCCCAGAAAATGAGACTAACAAGTCCCATGACATCCTCCAAGACAGGAGACACTGTCAAGTCACTGCCTAGAGGGAAGTGAGAGTTTTTTCTGTAAACAGGATGTTGATAAATCAGTTTAAGATGCTTAAGGTCCCCACTGCTGGAAAAAGAAATCTGCCTCCCTCTCACATGTGGATTTATATAGTCAATCAATGTGCCTTCTTCAAAACCTGTTCCTGCTTCCAGTGGCTTCAGCACAAGCCAGTTTGCAAACAGCCTCCCACTCCCCCTGTTTTTTAAACATTCATCTATGAGAACTTACAATTTTTCTTTAGTCACCCAAAAAAAAAGAGGAATTCTGTAAAGTTGGATTTAACATGCATAGCAAAGGCCAGAACATTGAGAAGAGAGTGACTTTGTCTTTGAGCTGCTGTCAACCAGTCTGTAATTCACAATGTTGGGTCTGAAGTAATGGGGTGGTCTGTGCCTAGTGCATGGTAGGGCATTGCATACCATCAGTGCTGCAATATCCAAGTGCCAGCAGGTGAATTCAGGGTTGTGTTTTGGCTTAATAATGAGATACTAAGACTTTTACTGTACTTAGGACATGGATTCAAACACAGTCGACATGAGTACTTGGAAAGGTAAGTCATAACTATTCAATGGCTATTTGGTGGCTTATCTGAATTGAGCTTGATGATCACAGGCTAGTTCCCAGCCTCCTTGTGTACATAAATCTACCGCCAAAGTACTCCAGTAAGAGTCAAGGCCCCTTGTGCTAGACACTGTAAAGTTGATGCTTGAAAGTGTGTGGTTGTGGCACACTAGCAAGGCAGCCAGGGCCTACACTTTTCCTGCCTTTGTATATGGATGAACAGAGGATTTCAGTCGAAGGCTGCCAGGCTAGTATCTTCTTTCACAAGCATAAAGAGGAGATTCACTTGTTTCTTTTAATCAGTGGAATTTCAGCTTTATCTGGAATATTCTGTGCTCCTATTTTTTGGTCACAATGGGAAGGCCAGTTTCTGAAACAGCAGCATGTAACTCCTGCAGTGCTGAGGAATTTCCTTTCCAGCCAAGTGCTAATTATGGTATATGTAGCTTTGTAATTGTGATGATTTTGTTTTCTGTATTGCAGTTTTAAATTTCTAGGACCATGTCTATACTGACAAGCTTACAGCAGCGCAGCTGTATCAATAATTGTGCTGCTGTACAATCGCTCACATAGCCACATTAGGCTGACAGGAAGGCGCTCTCCCATTGACATAACAAAACCAGGTCAATGAGTGGCAGTAGCTACATAGATGGGAAAGTTGTGCACACAAGCTCTTACGCTGGCAAAACTGATGCTGCTTGGGGGTGAGGGGAAGCAGGAACAGGTTTTTTCACACCTGTGAGTGACAAAAGTTTAGCCAACGTAAGTGCTTGTGTAGACATTACCCAGCAGTCTGCTGGAAGCAGCTGCCATTTCATGTTCAGTCCACATACAACTTACTGTGCTCTAGTGGAATTTTTGTTTTATGCTAACATAAAATGAGTATTTAAAACTGACAGTTCGTGGCTGTTCATTGTGAATGGAAAGCATGTATTTCCCTTGTGAAATCTGATAGGAGCAGACCATGCAGTAACTCAGATGCAGAATTCTAGGTTTTTTTATTCTTAAATATTTACGCCTTAGGAATCCTTCAAAACTAATCCCTTGTCTAATAACTATTCTGTATTTTCTCCAAGTAGAATTTAAATCATGGCTGTTCAATAATTTTCAGTTAAATTCTTTATCGGGTACATATACTAGCTAGCCCTTGATTAGAATTGGTGCCTGCTGGGAGTACAAAGGAGTACAAAAGTGTGGTGTTTTGTTGTCTTTAGGAAACCAATAAGTCATGAATTCAGAACGCACTGTATAACAAAGAAGGAGTAAAGGCTACACATCACAGAGTAACTTATTGTGTAAGTGGCAGTTGTGTGGTTGGCACTATAAAAGCTACAAAAGCCAGTCTCTTCCCCGAAGAGCTCACATTTGAAAAGCCAAGGCTTGTTTGTCTGCATTTGAGAACTTCCACTCCTTCCAGATCAGTGTTTTACTGCTATTAGGTCAGCTGCTGTGCTGGGCTCCTTAGAGGTGCAGTATCAGAGTGGGACAAGCTCAGCACCTTTGCACTCTCACAACAAGAAGCTGCTCCAAGGGTCAGAGTGGCCTTGTCGTAATTTAACCATCCCAGCCTGAGGCTTGTCTACATGGGAAAATAGCTTTATTCCTGCTGGTCATCTTGAGAGTCACTTCTGTTCCACAACAGAAAATCTACATGCACAGTTACTGGAATAGATGTAGTCCTATAATAATTTCACTGCTATACATCTGTCAGTCATTCATCATATGGATAAGGTCACAACAGCCTCCCGCTGTCTGGCTATGCATAGCAGTGTTGTATGATATAACACCCTTTCAACTACCCATCTCTTCAGCCATGCCCCCTACACGAGGGCTTGCAAGGCAGCCCTTGAAAGGACCGCCTGAGACCATTGGTATCAGTTCTTGCTCTAAAGGAATTCTATCCCAACAGACTTACAACTTTTGGAGCCCTGCCCATTCCCTTACCTGGTGTTAAGGGCTAGAGTGGGAAGTGAGAATCTGACCCAGCGCATTCAGATGGCTGGACATGGAGACTGTAAAAAGCCATGGAGGCAAGAGGCAGCTAAAAAAAATTCAGTTCATATCAGTGTTTTTTCTCAGTTTATTGGAATCTTGCATTTACAACCATTCAACCAACAATGGAAAAATCAACCCATTCACAGTAACTGCAGTTACAAACTGTTCTTAAGTCATGAGAGTATCCTCCAAATGATCATGTGCTAGTTTGTAACAAAGGTACAGCCTTGCCTAGAGCACAGACTCACAATGTATTTTAGTGCAATTCTAGTATATGGCTCTTTTACTGATAGCCACAATCATTTATGCCAAATCCACACTGGACCATTTATTTACTCTCTCAGCATAACACATACTATTCTGTATATAGCTTAGGGTGGCTGATAGGGTTTATTTTATGGCGGATTTCCCTTCCATCAGTGATCTTGTGGCTATGTCATATCACTGGGAGTCATGCAGCTTCAATTCTATTCTGACTTCATCACAGGCATCTTGTCACATTACTTAACCTTATTCCAGTTTCACCTTCTGTAAAATAAGGCCGATAACACTGCCTTATTTTCCAATAATGTTTTGAAGCTTAATTCATTAATGCATGTAAAATATTGTGAGATGGTCACAAGAAAAGTGCATGGTTCTTTTTATTTTTGTATCGTGTGTATTTTGTATCCTCTTTTGAAACTCACTGCCTTATATTCTCAGGTTGTTTTTTCCCCCTTTTTCTCTTAATAGCATCATAACCTAATGCAAACTAAATGTGGTATTGCTTTGGTTTAAATTTTTAAGTTTAGCAATAGGCTTCATAGGGCCACCCTTCAGAGTAAGAGTCAGTGGAATCAAATAGAAATTTCCATTGAAAATCAGGGGCCTGATCTTGAAATGTGCCCAGCACTACCTGACAGCTACCTCAATTCCCACTGAAAACAGCAGAGGTTAAAGTCCTCTAATCTAAACTATCACTCTGCCTGTGCAGGATACATTTTACAGTACATTTTTAGTGTTTACTTTTTAAAACACCCAAGATTCCAAACTCCTAAGATTCCTCTTGTCAGATTAGTCCACAAAATGCTTTTCCTACCATTTAAAACTTAGTTTTATTTTAACTTAACCCAAAGAAAAATGTTTACCACTTACCTTATTTTTATTGAAACAAGAATATATGTCTAAATACATTTGAAAATTATACAAAACAGGAGGCACACAAATCCACACAGATATTCTAAAAACATAACACAGAACCTAATCCTGAACACACTTCATGGGTTCAGGAAGATGCTCACAAAGGACACTGTAAAAACCAATTAGGTATAAATTCTTGTGGTTAATTTCTTTTGTTCAGACATTCTTTTTATATTCTGCTCTGTTTCAGATCAGCAAACATCTGTGCTAAGTTGTGAGGGAAGTGGAACTGAAGTCATTCAAATATATCCCCTCAGGAACTGTTACTCTGTACTGAGTACATCTGAGCATAGAGGAATAAAAATAAAGACTGACACCCAGCAATATCTTCTTCATCAGGTCAAAACCCACGCCCAAAACACATCGACATTTAACATGAACAAAATAAATTTAACCCGAGTAATTAATACCTGTGGTGTGAGCCAAATTTATTGGTGGAGCAGATTAGGAATAATTGGCAAAGCAAGATCAATAACAGCTTTGTAAAGGATTTTCCTGAGGTAATTTCATGGTGCAGTAGAACTATGGCATATTTTGGAGTATTGCACAGGTTATATGGAGTTCTTTTAACACACTGAGGAACAGAGGGGATAACAAACAGTGCTAAGGAATTACTAGTGGAAGAAGTTACCTAATTTTCTAAGTTTTTTCCTCAAGTTCTCCCCTCCAGTCAAGTCAGAGATTAAAGATGTCCTCATCACTGTAATGGCACACAGACACATTCACAGGAGTTCTTATCCTGGCTCTTAAGGAGTTCTGCCAGGGCCAGTAAGGCTTCCCTAATCCCTTTGCCATTGTGAGCACTGCACCCTCTCAACTCCCAACTTCTGTCACCGAACTGTTCCAGATTCAGCATCTTCTGCAGCTCTGAGAGTGAGAGGGACCCTGGCAGCTCCTGCTTGTTGGCCAGAACCAAGACTGGAACCCCAATCATGTTTATGTTGTTCAGAACTTTCTCCAATTCGGCCATTGCCTCTGGCAGCCGGGTTTTGTCGGCACTATCCAGCACAAAGATGAGAGCATCCGTGTCCTCGAGATAATCCTTCCAACTAGCACGCAGCTTATCTTGACCTCCTACATCCCAGAGACTCAAGGATAGATGACCAGGGGTTTCCAGGGATGCCACATTGAAGCCCACTGTCGGGGAAGTCTTCACAGGTTCATTGCTCTTCAATTTAGACAAGATGGTAGATTTACCAGAAAAATCCAATCCCATCATCACCACCCGGGCATCTCTTTTGTACCAAGCCTTGGAGCTCAAGGTCCCCATTGTGCTGCTGCTGAAATCTTGTTGAAAAAGTAAAAATTAAAAATTACTCCTTTTCAAAAAGAAACATTCTTACTTCATTTAATAATGGCACTGTCTAGTAGAAGGACTAAGGAGTGTGTGAGAGAGAACACTTTGGATTCATGTGTAATATTTGCTGCAGAAAGAAACAATCAGCTTCTATGCTTTACTTTGTAGCTAAAACAAGGTGACTGATATTATTTATGAGAGCAAATAAATGTAAAATAACAAATGGCTGCTGTGTTCCTGCTTTGCTGTCTCTAAATTCCATATTCATCTGAAAATCAAAACTGCAAAGGGTTGAGGGAAACAGACCTTTTAGAGAGAGATGAAGTCCCAGTGTAGTTTTCTCCTCATGTTACACAGAAATAAAACTGATGTTTTGTTCAGGAGCCTCTCCAGGGGAAATCCAGCCCCATCTGAGGAAATTGAACTGTTGCAAAGCAAGCATCACTTGTGATAAGTGCTGAATCAGAGACTGGTAAGTCATCACTTTCGAGAACAGCAAGAGAGACCATGAAAAGGCTTCTTAGCCACTCTTAGTTAAAGAAAAATAGTCTTTCCTAACAGTGGCTTTCCCCAGCTGCTGAGCAGACAACAGAAATGAAGATTTAATGAAATGTATGAATTATATTTTAAATTGCTCATTGAAATGCAGCCAGTAATAATCAAAAGATGAAAAGACTAAAGTGCTTTACAGTGAAGCTCAAATAAATGAAATATGGGTCAGTCTTCTATAGCAACAGCAAATACTTTTATCATCCTTCAACAAAAATAGTATTGTTTAGCTAGACAGCCACAACCTGAGAGTTGTACATACCAGTGAGGTGGTTGGATGAATAGGAGATTTTGTGCCACTTGAATATCTTGCTGTCACTCAGACAAGATCAGCTCTTTTCAGCCTAGCAGTTGTGCAGTGCGCCAGCAAAACAGATCCTTACCAAACTGTGGCAGGACTTGCACACTAGCAGTCTGGTCAGATACACACAGAGCAATGCAAGCCATGCAGGATGTAAATCTCTGGACCCAATGTCATGAGAGATTTGTGTTTCTAACCAATTTACCTAAATGTAGAGAAAGAGACCCGCAGGAATTTGATTGACAAACAGGGCTCTTCCACATTCCTGTGGAAGTTGCAAATATCATCTGATATTCTCCAACTAAAGGATGCACATTACAAGTCACAGTTTTTCTGAGCAGTCAGGCTGGATGATTTTCATTGTAGCCTGGAAGTGACTCCTTGATCAGCTGTGGAGGTCACGAGTGAACAATGATAGGCATGTGCCCCCACTGGGGCTGCACGTTTTGTCTTTGCAGCATGCTCAGCCTCTGGTGGTCTGATGATTAGGGCACTGATTCTCAAAGGTACTTAAGTCTTGCTTCACTCAGGTAGTCACCCCTGAGCAGCTTACTGCCTAGTGGAGTCCTCAGCCTCAAGCAAGGTGCCCAGGCAACCCATACAATGCACGGGGAGAGTTAAGTGCCGAAGAAATGGATCCTCAGAAGCTGGCAAACTGGGGAGCTGCCTAAGCTAACCAGGTCTGAAATGGAGAGAAGAGTGGCTTAGGCACCTATGTAACTGATTTGGCATGTCTGGCTGATGAACCTCCTTCTGCTCAGGATCCTCATCCATGAGCCCATTTCTAGAATGAAGCATGGTGAGTCACTCAGGTAACCCTGTCCTAGGTGCCAGAACAGTCTTTGTCTCGCTCACATGCAATATCTCTCTCACACTTGCCCAATGTTTTTGTGTGGTCACTACTGTCTTTTGTGTGCTGTCTTTTGTGCTGTGCCTCACCTAACTGTGGCCTGCATCCAGCCCTCCTGCCGCTAATGTTACCCCGGGGGAATTTTCTGTCACTGCGCATGTGCAGAATTAATGGACCCTGCAGACCCTTTTTCTCTGCAGAAAAAACATTGGAGAGGCATTGCTATTGCACTGTTCACCCACTAGGGGATGCGGTATGGCTCCAGAACAGAGGGTGGTCGCCTCAGCATAGCAACCAGCAGGGAGGAAGAAAGGCTGCGTTCCTTACAGCGCCTTGTCTGTGGGGTCAGGCGAAGAGGCACAGGATATGGGGGGGGAGACAACTTGCGGTGGCATATGGCTGCTGGGGGGGATCACATACACTGGGATTCAAAAGGGCTAGTAGGGAGACAGACTAGGGTGGGGAGCTGAAGGAGTATTGGGGGTTGAGGGAGACTGGGGAGCTGAGGGGCAGAGCCATAGTGATAGCAGCTGAATGGAGGGTCAGGGACAGATGGGGGAAGAGTGGTATGGGGTGTCTGAGTGGGGATGCAGGGACACATGAAGATGGGGAGGGATGCCTGGCGGTAGAGGGAGGAGAGTGCAGGGGCCCATGGGGAGGAAGGGTGACTGAGTGGGGGTGCAGGATATCACGGAGGAGTGGAGAGTCTCTGGTTCCTGCACCCCCATTCGCAGCCAGTTGTGACTCAGTCATCGAGTAGAACAGAAGGTTTATTCGCTCACAGGGATACAGCCAGGGGCGGCCTGTCCATATAGGCGAACTAGGCGGTCACCTAGGGCGCCAAGTTAAATGGGGCGCCATGGGGTGCCAAATGGTGGCACAATATCTTTGAGGGGTTTGGGAGGGGGCGCCGATTGCATGGTTCACCTAGGGCGCCAGTTGCTGGCAGCTAGTCTAGGGCCGCTCCTGGACAGCGTAGCACAGACTTGTTGACACAGGAACCAGGAAGAGCCAGTAAAATCCATCCTGGGGAGAGAGGGGCCCAGAGCTTGGGCCTCCTCCCTGCATCCTAAGAATTCACACACTCAGCAACTGGTTCTAGCCTGCAAGTAGCCCTGCCTCTTCCTTTGTCCCCTTCCTGGATAAAAAGGTGTCACCTGATGTCACACGGTTGCTCCCCCATCTAGGCTCAGATTACAGGAGAGACTGAACTATTAGGCTATGTCTACACTGGCGCGATCTTGCACCAGAGCTATGCAAATAAGGCTAAGCGTGGAATATCGCCGAGCCTCATTTGCATATCTAATGAGCCGCCATTTTTGCGGAAGAGGCTCTTGCGCAAGAAGGAGCTGTCTACACTGTCCCTTCTTGCGCAAGAAAAACCCTATTACGCAATGCAGTTATGCCTGAAAATAATCAGCATAACAGCATTGCGCAAGAGGGTTTTTCTTGCGCAAAAAGGGGCAGTGTAGACAGCTCCTTCTAGTGCAAGACCCTCTTCCGCAAAAATGGCAGCTCATTAGATATACAAATGAGGCTCGGCAATATTCCACGTTTAGCCTCATTTGCATAACGCTGGCGCAAGATCGTGCCAGTGTAGACATAGCCTTATTGTGTATGTGCTGAGCTGGGCAGCCTCCCCCTCAGTGACAGTTATACCCAAAACTCTCATCTAGGGAAACTGAGGCACACACAGAGACTATGTCTAAGTAGACTAAGTTTTTCTGTTAAAAGCATTTGCGGAAAAGAGCATCTAGATTGGCACGGACGCTTTTCCACAAAAGCACTTTTTGTGGAAAAGCGTCCGTGCCAATCTAGACTTCGTCACACCGGGATTCATAGGGATGGGGCAGATTTGACTGACTTGAATGGGAGAGGCCAGGGGTCAGCCAGGGTCTGCATGGTGGAGGTTCCCAACTCCCAAGCAATCTGTTCTTCCCCAAAACCCCTATTTCATGTTTTCACACCCAATAGCCCTCTATGTTCACTTGCAGGCTCCTTCCCAACACTTGCTTCCCTCTCCCTCAGCTCTTCCATTGCACCTGACTTTCCCGAGCCTTTGCACTGCTTCTGAGGGGTGCAAGAAATGCCTTTCTGTTTTGTAGTTTACTCAGTGTTCTGTATTGATATGCCTAGTAAGGAATCTATTTATCTTAAACATTCCCTGGATCTTTTTTGTTCTCTGCATTGTTACAGACATATTGCTGACAGGTATTTTGAAATAAATTACCAAAATAATTGAAACTGGTGTAATTATGGTGTATTATTTTGACAAAATATGCAGAATTTTAAAATATTGCATATGAAATTTTTAATGTTTTGGCACAAATTCCCTCAGGAGTGTTACGTACACCCAGAACACATCTGCTGGGTTGGGTACCACTGGTGAGATTGACATTTCCTTGCTTGGTGGGAGAATCCTACATATGAGAGACCTCTGGGACTTCAGCTTGTGTGAGGGCTCAAGCTACTCATTAACTGTGGGGTGGCATCAGGGCTCAGGTGGCTTTGAAATGCTGAGTGGCAGAAACCGAGGCACTTTAGGGACTTTAGCACCTCTGGGATTAGCCAGCAGTCGAGTGACAGGTTTGAAAATGTGAGTGGCACCTCAGCCGGCAGATAGGCCCAGAGCATAACAGGCATCTAAGAGGCTAGGAATTAAATCTAGATGTGCTGGGCTGCAGAGGACTATAAAACCAATCAATAAATATTTTTTTAAATGTTAATGGATTTGGGATCCAGTTCTTAGTACTTAACATGCTCTTATTGTCGTGGGTAGCCGGTATGCTAGGCAGAGGAAGGCATTGCCTTCCCAAATTGACAGCCTGGTCCTTGTGGAGTGTTGCTGCCCCAGAGCATCCGCCCTCCCTCTGCTCTGGGGGTGGGGAGGCTCAGCCCATGTGCTGCCACCCTCCCCATGTTCCGGGACTGGGGAGGTTCAGGCTACGTGCCACCCACCCTCCCTGTGCTCCAGGGCCGGGGAGGCTTGGGCCATGTACCTTCCTCCCTCCCCATGATGGAGAGTATGTGGCCTAGGCAGAAAGGGCGGGCTGGGGGGCGAGGCTGAGGCAGCGGCATGTGCTGTCAATGGAATGTTCAGAGCCGTACGCCCAGACCATTCATAGCCACTTTGTGTACGGGCCCCAGTGCCTGGAGAGAAAGGCGCGTGTGTGGCTCCGGTGAGACCCACAGCATTACCCTTCACTCTGATTTATGTCCCTGGCTCTGCGGGCGGGAAAGGGCATTGGATTAGAGCCAGGGGGCTGAGGTTGCCTGGCTCTGAGGGAGGGGTGGGGCACTGGGTTAGAGCAGGGAGGCTGGGGGTGCCTGGTTCTGGGGGATGGGAGGGGCACTGGGTTAGAGCAGGGAGGCTGGGGGGTACCTGGCTCTAGAAGAGGGAAAGGGCATTGGGCTGGAGCAGGGTGGCTGGGGTGCCTGGCTCTGGAGGACAGGTAGGTGAATTGGGTTAGAGCAGGGAACTGGGTGTTAAAACTTCTGACTCCTTTCCTTTCCTGTATGTGGGCAGTGGGTCTGTTCATTAGATTTGGGGGTTCCAGTCTCTGCTTTGTGAGGACTGTTGGAGCTGGTGGTTGGTAGGGCGGGCAGGGGAAAGGAAGGATTCTGGGAAACAGGATTCCTGGGTTCCTTTTCTAGCCATGCCACTTCTCCCCTCGGTGTCTTTAACTTAGAACATAAGAACGGCCGTACTGGGTTAGACCAAAGGTCCATTTAGCCCAGTATCCTGTCTGCTGACAGTGGCCAGCACCAGGTGCCACTTCACATTGATTGTACTTATATTTCAGTAAATATCGTATTGGCAATTTTTGTTTGATTTGTTAAAATTGTGAAGCCAAAACAAAAAAGCAATCAATATAATGGTCTTCTGTTGATATGCATTTTAGTAGTTAAATTCCTGGATTGTCATTGCTTATTAAAAGTGCTGTCATATGGGTGGAAATTGGGTAAATATTGCATTTTATTAGTATCAGCAGAACTGACTTAAATGGGGCCTGCATGTTGTGTAGTCTAGCCTTAATCTTTGTATTCACGCCCGTCAGTGCAAAATAAGCTATTTGCATATATTTATGCATGTATATGCAACCACACTTACGCTGCAGCCCTCGGCATGTGCTGTGAATATCATTGTGGCTCCCCGGGGCTTTCAAAGTTGAGTTGCTCTGGTCTAGATCATCCGAAAGGTGCCCATCCACCCTGCTCTTAAATATCTCCAGGGATGCAGATTCCACAACCTCCCTAGACAATTAATTCCAGTGTTTAACCACCCTGACAATTAGGAATTTTTTCCTAATGTCCAACCTAAACCTAAATCAGAAATGTGTGTGCTACAGGAATGCATATTGTCTGAAATATGGAGAGAAATAAATCCAGAATAGCCAATGTAACGGGATATGGATGTAGGGGAGACACTATGCAAAATAATTTTGTATCAGAATTCTGCTCATGATATGACTTCTCTCCCAGCAGTAAATGCAGAGCACAGGATTTAACAGAACAGCAATGGGCTTTAGTCACAAAGTTCACATCTAGATCCAATCATCCCCTAATTCCAGGGAGTGGAGACATGGATCAAGTGTTGCCTCTTGTAGAGCCAGCTATCAGTTGTGCAAGTTTTGAACTGGATCCAGACTTCCTAAGGTCTGGAGATGTTAGTATCTTGGGGCAGAATCTGGCCTGAGAGAAGCTTTCCACGCTGAACACAGACAATTCTGTTGAATATCATCTCCTCCGGAAGCCTGTTGAACAAGAGGAAAAATGAATATAAAGTAAGTGGGTAGAGGGCTTGGCTATAAATTGCTTGTCACAATAATCTCAAGTGTCATTTCAACTGGACTAAGCTATATTTTGGTCTCTAAGATTCAGTGAGTATTTCCACTTTTAGGCAGTTTCTGGAAGATAATGGGAAGAAAGTGACAAAACAAACGTAAGAGTTGCAGCTATCTGCCCTGTCTAATGATATGTCCTCCCTTCTACTCATGTGTACACAACTGTAGTATTTGCAGTATCTAGCAAATGTGGGAGTGTTCATGAAACCAATTTCTACATTTGCATGTGCTGCTATTCATGCTGCAAGTAGGTGCACTTTCATCCAGTCGTAGCACAGAAACAATACAAGGATGTGTCTTGTCAATCACCCCCATATAATTAACACAACTCAGATATTAAAGGTATCATATTGAATAATCATAGCAAATTGTTCATAATAAAGCCATCAACTAGAACACTCCACTCTCTAGAAACCTCACTGAATAAAGTTGAGTAAATATCCCTTTGCAGGCAGGTACTTTGTAAGAACACTGGATAATTAAGGCAATGCTGAAGCTCACCTTTCTGCTGCACCTTCTTAGCTCTTTGTCCCTGGGCTATTGTTTGTTCTCCCCTTTCACCTCACAGCAACCACCTGTACACAAACCTGCCCTTTCCGGGCTATTCCCCCTCCTTCTCTTTTTTCAAATCCTTTTTAAGGATCTGGGGGCGTGGAAAGTGGGTCTGCAGGGCTCCAGGGATATGTCTAAACTACACCCCTCTGTCGGCAAAGGGATGTAAAATTAGACACATTGAAAGTGCAAATGAAGCCGCGATTTAAATATCCCATGCTTCATTTGCATAATGGTAGCCACCACTTTTTTTCTAAACGGGGCTTTTCAAACAAAATGGCAGTTTAGACAGGGCATTTTTGACATAAATGCCCCATTTTGAAAGATTGTGTACTCCTCAAAAAATGTACAGGATTTTACATTTTGAAGCCCCGTTTCGAAAAAAAGCGGTGGCCATCATTATGCAAATGAAACGCAGGATATTTAAATTCCCGTTTCATTTGCACTTTCAATGTGTCTAATTTACATCCCTCTGCCAACAGAGGGGTGTAGTTTAGACACAAACAGGTGACTAACGCTTCCATGCCATCATATGGCAGCCATAGCAGAGCCATAATTCATGCCCTATCAACATGGGAGCTAAGCACCACACAAAATGCCACACAGAGGAGACCCCATCACCATCACCCTCCATGACCACGGTGTTACCAGCAAAGGTGCACTAGTAAACTAAATTTAGTGTGGGGCCAAACAGATGGAAAATGCCTTTGTCCCAGAAGGTGGTCCGACCTGGAAATCACCAGCAGATTTCTCCAGGCCGAAATAAACACAGACACGAATGCCAAATTTAAAAGGTTTATTGAATACAACAGGTAACAACACAAAGAATAACCCCAGAATACAACACTGCATAAACCAATCCCTTACCCCAGAAGTAATAGAAGATAGCACAGTATAACAAGAAAAGCACTAAAAGGATGCTAATGAGACACTTAGGAATTGCAAATGCCGCGGGGGATTTAAATATCCTGGCTCGGGGTTTTGCCGGAGAAAAGCACCAGTCTAGACGGGATCTTGCGGAAAATAAGTCCTTTTCCGGAAGATCCCTTATTCCTACTTTCAATAAGCGGCAGCCATGTTCATGCAAATGCCGCGGGGGATATTTAAATCCCCCGCGGCATTTGCAATTCCAAAGTGTCTCATTAGCATCCCTTTTATGGAAAAGGGTGCCAATGTAGACACAGCCAGTCTGTTCTAGGGGTAGATGACAACCGAGGCTCAGGCTCGCTAGCATAGGCAGCCTCAGGGAAGGAACACCGAGGAGTCCAATTGATGATTTGTTGCTGGTATGATGTTACACAAGCACTCGATGGTAAACAGTTCTCAGCTCCAAAATAGGGCCTTCGCCACAATGGTTGGAGTGGAACTGGGTGATAGGCAGCTGCTCTCGGTCCGGAGCTATAGGTAGCTATAACCCACAACGCGCTGGGCAATTGCCACACTAGTGAGCTAATGCACCCTATAGGTAGCGGTGGAATGGAATCTGGTCTGGTCTGGTCTGTTGGAAGCAGGTCCCAGCCTATGCCACAGCTCTTCTTCAACAGGAGCAGGAACCAGGAACAGGAGGAGAGCGAGAGCGAGAGCGGAGCAGCAGGGTGGAACAGCAGAGAGCCCGATCCCTTCAGGGGAGGAGCTTATAAAGATCCCAAGGCGGGAAAACAGCAGGAGCATCTCTAGTGCACAAGGTGTAGTGTTGGGTGCAGATTAGCGTTCCTGGTGCAGACTTTAGTGCCGTGTGCAGAGCAACAGTGCTGTGTGCACAGCCATGTGCTGTGTGCAGATGATGGCTTTCGGCGCCAAAAAGTCTTTGAATCCTTTGGGTTCCATTTTGATTTCTGTGTAACATTCAGGACTCCATTTTGATTTTAGTGTCCTTTTGGTTGTAATGTCCTTGAGCTTAATAGTCTAACTTACTGTCAACAACGGATTGGGTCCAGACATGCTATTTAAGCATGAAAGGCATTCCAAGAAGATGCTTGTGTAATCCCTGGCCGGTTGCTGCAATAGTTCTTGCTTTCATTCCCTGCTTTGGACTCCAGATCTGTTCTTTGGCTTTGATTTCTGGCTTGCCCCCTGACTTGGCCTTTGGCCTGATTTCTGATCCTCAACCAGACTCCTGTTGTCCGATCCCTCTCTGTGACCCCTGGTCCTACCCAGGGAGCACCCATATCCCAGTCATGACACCTTTCTCCCAGGGAATGCCACACATAATCTGTTGGGTGATCCCTGCCCTACCAGTGCTCAGAGTGAATGAACTATTCTTACGAGTCACTTTGCAGGAAGAGCAATGCACTTTGGAGCAGAGCACACTTTGATGTATAATGTAAAAAAGTAGTAGAGGAAGGGGGATCTGCAATGCTTAATTTGTGCCAGGGCTAAATCTCAGCACCTCCAGGTGTGTCAGTTCATAGCAGTGACACCTGTGGGTTTGCTGCATCAGTTATGAATATAAGAAACCTGCTTTAGCCCCAGCACCTCTTTCTTTACAAACTAAGCACTGGCGAGTTGGCATGTTGGAATAAAAAAGTTAAAACATACAAGGGAATGGACAAAAAGTCCCTAATAGAGATATACCAGCTCCAAGTGGATGCAATCAGAAGCAAAAACTTCCTATAAATAATACATAGTTACATGTCTGTTAAAAAGTAAATAATAAGCAGATGAGATCATCTCTTTGTGAGGCTAGACTCCAGTCAAAACAGACATCTATTTCTAGAAAAGAAAAGCTATACTATAATTAATTCAGAAATCCCATCATTGCAACATTCAACTTCTCCTATGAGGCAAAAAGCAATATTATTTTCTTGTTGAGCAGCCCAAGGTATATAAGAACAGAAATTGTGGTAGCTAATTTTGATTAAAAACCAAAGGGGAAAACCCCAAATATTTACATTTGATTTTAATATTATTTTAGTTTATAAAAGTGTGCTTATCCAGTGCTTAGGCTCACTGACATTCATTATAAAGAACAATAATTAAGCCCAATGTCTACAAACAGAACCCTGCCCACCTCCTCCAGATCTCATTGGGACCCTACCAAAAAACCTTGAGGAGACAAGTGGGGTTTGCAGTATGAAGTATGAGTCAACAGGTTTGTGCTTTGGAAAGCTGACAAGGGAAAACAAATGGCATACTTGAGGATTCCTCACTGAAAACATCTTGTTTCCTCTTCCCTCGGGATAAAACCATGAGCCCGCTAGCATGACTGCCTCAGTTGATCTCTGTTACAGTGCTGTCACACCAGGAGAGAGACCATCTGAGCTAGCCAAGACTGCGCCAAGAACTTCACTGGATGCCAGTGCTGACTGTGTTCCTGTCAAAAGCTTCCCAAAAAAATCAAGGCAGAAGCTTCCAAGTTGGTAATGTGTGACCCTTCCAGTTAGTGAGCTAATTTGCTAGAGATAAACAGTCCCTACAGCTCTCTTTCTCTTAATTCAAACATGCAGTGACATTTGCATCAAAGAAGAACATTAATGACACATGAAAGCTTAGTTTTACCGAGGCTGAAGCCAGCTGATAAATTTTAACATAAAGTGTGAGCAGACTTTCCTCCAACAACTCAGAATTTCTTCACAGATGATGGTATTTTGCCTTACATCAAAAAAGCTCTAATAATCAGACGGATGTGTTTCCCATAATATGATAAAACTGGAAAGCAACAAGATTTAAAATAAATAAAATTGATTTTTTTTAAAACTGTGGCATAGATGCAAAATATGAGATGTTACTGAGGGAGCAGTGGGGTAGATTGAAAGCACATTTGATATTTATGCTAAGAAGGATGACACCAATGTGCTATCTAGGCAAGACATTTACAAAGGATTCAGGCTGTATTATGTTGGTCTGTGGGCCTGGAAAAGAACCCCTGAATAAGGCACAACTGGTTGATACATAGCTGGAGTCTGTTTTTTCTCTGAGGGTACGTCTACACTTACACTCTAGTTCGAACTAGGGATGCAAATGTAGGTGACCCGAAATTGCTAATGAAGCAGGGATTTAAATATCCCGCGCTTCATTAGCATGATCTCACGGGCGTGTTACTCCACTGAAAAGCTGTTTTGAAAGTGTAACTGCATGCCAGGACGCGTTAGTTCGAACCAAACCCCTTGGTTCGAACTAACGTAACTCCTCAAAAAATGAGGAGTAACATTAGTTTGAACCAAGGGGTTTGGTTTGAACTAACGCGTCCCAGTACGCAGTTACACTTTCAAAACAGCTGTTCAGTGGAGTAATGCGCCGACAAGATCATGCTAATGAAATCCCTGCTTCATTAGCAATTTCGGTTGCCTGCATTTGCATCCCTAGTTCGAACTAGGGTGCAAGTGTAGATGTACCCTGAAGAAACAAGTCTAGGCCAAGCCACTATTATTGAATGCAGGATTCTTAACTCTTGTTTTAAATTAGATTTTGAGTTCCATAAGCCAAAATCCATCCTATTTTGCTTATGTACAGCACCAGGCAAAATTACTCAGACTAGGAACTACTTATGCACAGGCACACATCTGGATCAGTGTAATACTGATGGGTCAACACAGTAAACACTTCTGCAACTACTCAGGCTGTGGAAAGTTGACATTCAAAAGTTTGGGGGTAACTTTATTAACGTACTATGAATTGGATTTTACTTGCACATACAGGATAATCTGGAGAAAATGCTGTCTATGACCCAGTTCAAAGGACATGGGAAGAAACATTGATTACAAAGAGACAAATAGGTCAGCACATTGGAATCAGAAAACTTGAGTCATACAAACAACCAAGGTTCTGATAAATAATAGTCACAACATTTGGATCCTAAACCGAATGTTCCCAATATTTAGGGATTTTGAATCTGGGTTTTGGTTTAGGTCCTGTCCATCCCTTCAGATTCTGTAATAATGTTTTAGTTTCTTTTTTACTATTTTAGTCTATCTGATCAGAGTGCTGTACAACAATAAAAAGGGCCTATGTAGAAAATTATCCATAGATAATGGAAATAGCCAATAAAATGAGACTGCCAACCCAATCTTTAATTCCTTCTTGTTCAATAAGATAGACGGAAGCAAACCAAACATGAGACTGGGTGTTAAGAAACTGCATTTCTTCTGTTTTACCACAGAGTGTCACCCTTATTCCACATATTTTTAAACGAGACACAATCTCTAAGGGGTAGGAAAACTGTACTTTAAAAGGAACCAGTTTCAAAGTTCTGTGATACAGATCTTGTCTACACTACAGTTTACTCTGTATATCTTATGTCACTCAGGAGTGTGAATAAGCCACACCCCTAAGTGGCATAAGTTACACTGACCTAAGAGCCAGTGTAGTCAGCACTATGTCAACAGGAGAGCTTCTCCCTCTGACAGAGAGTTATTAAACATATGGGAGAGCTTTCTCTATCATCTAAGAGTCTTTCCACCATAAGCACTGCAGCAACACAGCTGTAAATATTGTAGTGAAGATATAGCTTCAGAAGAGTGTTTATTCTAGAGGTCAGTCTTGACCCAGGTTATCCTTCCTCCTCACCTGAGAGGTATTAATCCACACTTCTGATGTGCACTGGCTCCTCCACGTCTAGTCCTTTTTTCTGTGGTTGTTTCACAGGGATACCTCCTCTCCCCAATCCTGTTCAATATCTCTAAAAAGCAGCAAGTGAACAATGTGAAGCAGCATGAATTAAAATGTCAGCAAGTTTACTCTCACTTCTACATACTTTTCATATCAGACTCAGATAACACTGTCTTCCACTTCTCCAAGGGCTTGGTTGTGACTGGCAACTGGATGAAGATTAGCCTGTTGAATCCTGGAAAAGCTCAAGTGAGACTGTCTGGGGAATAGAGAAGCACTTTAAAGAATTTGCTTTTATTACATTATCCTCTTAGAGCAGGGCGACTCAACTTTGGAAGCCCCAGGGGCCACAATGATACTCTCAGCACATGCCAAGGACTGGAATTTAAGTGTGGTTGCATCTACATTAAAATATATATACAATATATGTAATAGCTTATTTTACACTGACAGGCATGATTACAAAGCACTTCCCACAATGCCCTGGCACTCCTGGAACCTCCTCCCTGGGGCTAGAAATGCCAACATCCTGTACCTGTCTGTTCTAGCCAGCTCATCCGCTTGCGTCTTTCATTGTTCACCCTGAAAGATGCCTCACAATGTTCAAAGGATTCCACCCACAGGCCACATGTTGAGTAGCCCTGTCTTAGAGGGTGTCTGCCATTTCATAGCCTGGATGTTCACTAGGACTCCTCACTACTTCTGGATATCCAAATAGCCCTGAGCACAAAACACACCCTTTCCCATCTACAGCCTATAAAAGATTGTGGCTTCTCCTGTTGAATTTGGATCTAGTCATAGTGATGCTTGCATACACAGTCACAATCTCCAAGCTTTCTTATTGCAGCAGTATGTATGTAAGTGTGAAACCGCTGATTCAAATTGCCTTTGGGCTTCTGGGTGGAATTCACTATGTTAACCTTTAAAGTCACAAGTGGTTTGAATCTGGGTACCTGGGAGAGCATCTTTCTTCTAGTACCATACTGCTCTAGCTGTTGTCAGCAGGGTAATAAGATAGAGCTCTCACAATACAGCACAAAGGGAGAAACCAGGATCTGAAATATTTGAGATGAACTTTAGTGGAGGTTCTGGCTGCATTTTTCCCCACACTTTCTTATTTATGCCCTTTCTATGTGTTCCCACAAAGCTGTAGAATCTCCTCGTAGTGCTGACCAAGAAGGCCATCTCTCAGTCCAGGCGGAGGAAGCTTAGCAGAGGGGTTCCCTACAATTGTAGGATCTCTAGGAGTATGTCTACATTTCATTCTACTTCCAAGAGAGGAATGCAAATGCAGACACCCGAAATTGCAAATGAAGTGTGAATTTGAATTTCCCATGCTTCATTTGCATAATCACAGACTGCTACTTTTCCGGAATAGCGCTATTTCAAGATAAAACCCTTCCTTCAAAATAATGCTTACTCCTCAAAAAATGAATAAGGGTTATTTCAAAGGAAGGGTTTTATCTTGAAATAACCCCTTTTTCCCCTTGAAATAGCACTATTCCGGAAAAGTGGCAGCCTGCGATTATGCAAATGAAGCATGGGAAATTCAAATCCATGCTTCATTTGCAATTTCAGGTGTCTGAATTTGCATTTCTCTCTCGGAAGAGGAATGAAATGTAGACATACCCTAGGATCCTACAAACTTCACAGCCATGAAAAATGTGCCACCAACCATAATTGTTGTCAGTGGTGGCAGATGACAGAACAGGGAGCAATGCAATGATCTCAAGTTGCAGTAGAGAGATCTAGATTGGATATTAGCATAACCCGCACACCTAGTGTGGTTCACTGTCCCATGGAGTGGCACTTAGACCACTTATAGTGAGAGTTAAGAACAAGGGAGCTCGGTCGAGCATCATCTGACTTTTAGATCAAATGGTAGAGGTTCCTAAAGTGAGCTCCCAGGTTCAAATCCACCTGGTGGCGGTTACATTAAGAAAAGCTAGTTCATTAGGAAGGTGGTGAAACACTGGAATGAGTTGCTAGGAAGGTGGTGGAATCTCCATCCTTAGAGATTTTTAAGGCCAAGCTTAACAAAGCCTTGGCTGGGATGATTTAGTTGTGGTTGATCCTGTGGGGAGCAAAGGGGTTGAACTTAATGACCTCCTAAGATTTTTTCCAACTCTAAAACCCTAAACTCCTATATTTTTTAATAAGACTATGCAAGTAATCAAAATGGACTGTGAATTTGGTAGGGATCTACACCCATCTCACATACCTGGGGATATTTTCCCTGGGTGGCATCCAGTCACTCAAACTCTTCGAAGCTGTGGGCATTATTGGAGGTTCTTTGCTTTGTGTCCTCACCTGATTACCTCATTTTATACCTATAGCCTCACTCCTGTGTGTTTTCCCATTTTTTGCCCCCTACAGTCAGTTGTCTCCTAATTCCTGTGGCCCCTTGCTTATCTGAGGAGGGCAGACCCTCAGTATTCATGTAAGTACCACCAGGTGGATTTGAACCTGGGCCTTCTGGAGCTGAGTATAGGAGTCTCTAACCTCTGAACTAAAAGCCCATTGTGTCTCAGCCCATGCTGCAGAGGTCTCTTGATCTTAACTGTTGCTGTGGTCTAGGTACCACTTGCACTGCTCAGTAACCACACTATGGCTATGTCTACACTGGCGGGTTGTTGTGCCAGAAGTATGCAAATGAGGCTAAGCGTGGAATATCGCCCAGCCTCATTTGAATACCTAATGAGCTGCCATTTTTGCAGAAGAGGCTCTTGCGCCAGAAGGAGCTGTCTACACTGCCCCTTCTTGCGCAGGAAAAACCCTCTTGCGCAATGCTGTTATTCCTAAAAATAATCACCATAGCAGCATTGCGTAAGAGGGTTTTTCGTGCGCAAGAAGGGGCCGTGTAGACAGCTCCTTCTGGCGCAAGAGCCTCTTCTGCAAAAATGGCAGCTCATTAGGTATTCAAATGAGGCTGGGCGATATTCTACGCTTAGCCTCATTTGCATACTGCTGATGCAACAAGTGTAGACATATTGTAGGTGTGTGGGTTACACTGGCAGGCGCCATCCACTGCTTGAGGATTCAAACATTCCTTGGAAATAGCTCTCCCCCGCCCCCTCTCACCCATCTGCCTGCCCCGGATTAATCCCCCCCCCCCCCCTCCAATCCTCGCACTGTCGCGTCCCGAGGCCGCCCTGGCCATGAAAGCTCCCCTGGGAGCGCCCCTCCCCCGCCAGAGTGAGCGTGAGGCTGACGAGGGGGGAGGGGCAAGGGTTGGGGGCGGAGCTATCGCTTCCGAGACTCCAAGCGATATAACAGCGGCACCAGGGAAGAGCGGGTCTGTTAGTCACTTGCTTTAGGCTTGTCTGAGCCTGATACCATCGGCCAATCAGAGCGCAGCGCCTCACCCTCAGCTACCGAGGCAAGCGCCCAATGGGCGGGACCTGTCCCTGCGCGCGTGAGGCCTGGGAGGAGGAACAGTGAAGTCCGTTGCGCTCGAGCCGGGAGAAGAGAGGGCGGGGTTCTTTTATCACGTGACGAAGGTTGGGCGTCTCGGTCCGTCCCGTCACGTGATCGGGACCGGCCGGGGCTGGTCCGCGCGCTGCCGGGGTGGCCGCATCCAGGTGCCTCGTGGGGCCTTCGGGACAGCAGCGACCCTGCCCCCCTCCGCGGGCCGGGGCTCGGCCGGGCAGGACGCTCCTAGCTCCCCTCCAGGTACCCTGCGGCGGGGCTGCGGGCGGCGAACGGACGCGGGGCAGGCGGGTACCGGTGCGCGGGGTGCGCGTGTGGGGCGGGCGCAGTGTCTCTGCCCACGGCAGCCCCGCGTGAGCTGCTCGGGGCCCTTGGCTCCTGCGTCGCTCGCTTTGCTGGCGCTGGACCGGCAGCTGCTCCGCAGACGCGCTGGCTCTGCTCCGACGAGTTTCGGGGCGGAGGGCAAGTTTGGGGTGATGATGGGGAGCAAGGGGGTGACTGGGGAAGGATGTGGGGGTAGCTGCTGAGGGCAAAGCCTTTGACCCCGGGGAGCCCCTGTGGGGGCGCCGGCTCCCCCTTCCCTGCCGTATGTGGCAGGTTGCCTTGCCTATAGCTCTTTCCCGGCGTTGGCTGCACTCTCCGGAGGTGGCTGATTTTCAACGCTGCTGTGCACGGAGCCTGCGTTACAGCTCCCGGGCTGGGATGTGGTTGTCACAGATGATCCGTGCTCTGGAGTGACTCTGGATCGAGACGCGTGGTCGGAGCAGGTTAAACTGTGTCCCGCGGGTCAGCGCTGGGGAAGGGCGGGGGTGTTTTCTATACCGGGGGTTTGGGTAGCTTTTCTTCCACACACCCCGACATGCATGCAGACATGTAAGGAGGTGTGTGTGTTTGCTTTGTATCTGAACTAGTTCCTTGGATGCTCAAATAAAACTTAGGGGAAAAAAGGGAAGGAAAAACACTTCACAAAGCTTGATACTTAAGCTCACAGGTGAACAAGCGTCTGTTAACGCCCAGGGATTTGTTCCAGAGACTGTCACAAAAGAAAAGCAAAAACTTGGGTTTGTATGATATAGTTGACTTAAACCCTGAACTCTGGGAAATTCAAATTGAAATTAAGGCTGACACTTTGCCTAGGGCACTGCAGCTGTCCAGTGGTGTGTGGATGTTTTAACATATATGGTATGTCAGTCATACACTGTTCTCAGATCTCCCCCTAACTAGAAGAATTGTGCTATATTGGGCTTTAAAGATGAAGTGACAGATGTTACCCTTTCACTGCACTGTAAGAAATTATGTTTTTAGACTTTGTAATGCTTTTTTAAATTCCTTGCACTTTTCTGGAATGTGAATGCCTTATGACATTCTAGTATTTTTTTTCTGCATGTCTTTCAGTGTTTCCTCTAATCTTTTCCTTTCATGGGCAGAATAAATGTGTTTATGTGCACCAAGGCATGTGCAATTAGGCACAAACAAAAAAAAAACCTAGCTGTGCGTGATCTGATAATCAGGTGTGGGGCATAAGCACACAGCTTGCAGTGAACATTGGGCCTTCTCTTCCTTCACTGAACTTTTAAGTATTGGCCTTTCTGTTCTGTCCCTCGTCCTACTTGAGCTTTCTCTTAATCAAGAACCTCAATTATTGTACCCATCTTTCTTTGGAGAATTCCATAGGATTCTTCAATACTTGCTACTGCATAGATGGATGATGAAATAAAGAAGTCTATTTTTGGATGACATAAATGACTTCTTCACTCTTAATGGATGAATATTTTATGACTGCAGTATTCATAGCTTATAAAGAAGTAGGCAAGGAATCAAACTAGTGTTATCTGTGTGGCACTGCAGAAGACTAGAAAGTCAGTTTCTTGCAGAAGCCTTGAGTAATTTTCCAGTGCTTACCTGAAGCAACGGAAAGATTAGAAAATACTTCATTTGTCAAATGTACTACTAGAGGGATGTTTTCTGCAAGGAGTAGTACTTCATTTGTACTGAAGAGAGTAATGCTGGTAATTAGTCACAGAAAGATACTCAACACTAAACCACCATGCTATTTTGCTGTGATAGCTGTATCATTTCCAAATGTGAGTAGTAAAGATAACAAATATTTCATTAATATAATTTAGAGTACTAATCTTGCATAAGATGTGCAAAGAAACTGTTACATTTACTGTACAGATTCTGCACTGTATTAGGCAGTATAGAAGTATATATCTTTTTCACCAGAGTCCTATAAGAATGTAAGGTTACAAAAAAACCTGAGAAGTTGTTCTCTTGTTCCTGGTATGCAAATGTCTTATTCTAATCCTGAGCACAGATGTTTTTTAAATTAAATAAGTGCTGGCTTTCTATAGCGCTGGAACTTAGATTGGTAACAAGTTCCAACCTCTTCTTGAATTTTTCATCTATGTAGGAAACTTCCAGCATAATAGTTCTACCAGAACTCTTCTCCTTTCCCCCATCCATCCCCCCCACAGTTATCAGTGCTTTCTAGCTAAATATTTTTGTTTAGCTTGCTTATCTTTTTTTGTTAATAGTGGGGCTTGCCTTCTTTCTGCTCTATGGAAATGAAGGCTTTGGAGGTTTCTGTAATAACTCTCTCTTCAGGTGACATCTCTGCAGAGGTTGTTCACCCTTGCTTTTCATCTCTTGCAGTCATGGAAAAGTTGTGTGTAACGTTTTCATATGGTTTCTACTGTAAACTCTTAGTCTAAAGAATAGTTTTTTCCATATAAAAGTTTTTCGGATCTTACTTTTAAATAATATTAATATTGAAGTTCATGCAGAAATAACTGTGATACAAATATAATTATAGCTTTCATTGGTTGTTAAAGGATCCTAACTAATTAAAAACAGCTTTATCTTTCCGTCATACATTAAGCTGCAAAATCTAGAAGAAGTCTTGAGCCATGCAAAAGCCTTTGAAGGAATATAAAATAAAAGTGGGATATTGCACCGTTCAAGACTACAGGTAACCATAATTAAATGTGCATGTTTTGAGAACCAAATCCATCATTGGCCTTCTTGGGGGGGGGGGGGGGGGGAAGAGAGGAGAATCCATAAAAGGGACAAACATTTGAGATGTCTGAGAGAGGCTCTGAAAACATTTTCCTATAATTTAAAATAATTTCCTCTCTGTTTCATCAAATTGAAACAGATAACTGTTTTAGGAGCTGTTAAAGATAGTCAGACCGCTTCATCACGTAATGATGATGATTCGTCTTTGCTTGGATTGAACTGTTGCAGGATTGAAGTACAACTGAGGGAAAAATTTGAAGTGGGTATATCCATCAATACATTAGCAAATGCTCAAATACATTCTAAAAATAGAAATATTTTTCTCTAAACTTGTTGGCTATGTCTAGATTACGAAAAAGGGATGCAAATTAGACGTATCGCAATTGCTAATGAAGCGGGGATTTAAATCTCCCCCGCTTCATTAGCATAAAAATGGCTGCCGCTTTTTTCTGCATGGAGCTTTGCCGGAAAAAAGCGCCAATCTAGACGCAGATCTTCCGGAAAATAAAGCCTTTTCCGAAAGATCCCTTATCCCTCTTAAAATAAGGGATAAGGGATCTTTCGGAAAAGGCTTTATTTTCCGGAAGATCTGCGTCTAGACTGGCGCTTTTTTCCGGCAAAGCTCCGAGCCGGAAAAAAGCGGCAGCCATTTTTATGCTAATGAAGCGGGGGGGGGATTTAAATCCCCACTTCATTAGCAATTGCGATACGTCTAATTTGCATCCCTTTTCCGTAAAAGGGATGCAGTCTAGACACAGCGGTTCAGTTTGTCCTCTTGGATGTTATTTGTAATAATAGAAAGTATACTGTCTTCATGCAGAAGTGCATTTCAGTTGATTATGTCCTTATAAGCACAATTGTATTCATCTGAATTATAAAATGTTAGAAATAATTTAAAAAAGTCAGTTAAAAGCATTTTTTAAATATTTCCTTTTATTGACTTTGTAAGAGGACAGATGGGGACTCCTAAATGGCCAAATGATCCTTCTCCATATCAGCTTGTAAAATATTATGAAAAGCAAACTAATGAAGAGAACTTATGAGCAGTGGTCTAGTTGAAGTTTTTGAATGCTTTTGTTTTTCAAAGTTTATTTGTATTATTTTTTGTTTTACTTATCCAAATGTATACAGATTAAATATCTGTATTTTTCCAGATGTTAATAAAGATACTGGAATTAGTTTCTTTGACTTTTTTTTTTTCAATAGGATGTGTAGAAGCTTCAGCTTTATTCCCTACTGGACTGTCCTCCCCTTGTTTGGTAAACACTTTTGTTCATTTCTTTGCATTTCAGTGGAGCTGAAATTAACACAACTCTTTGCTTTTTGTCTTTGTTTGACCACTAGAACATTGTATCACTTCAAAGATGTCATCACAGCCCTGGAAATGGGGTTGGTTAATTTATGCTTCTTCTGGCTAGTTCTGCCAGAGTGCAACACAAAACATTGCAGGTCCTATATATTTTTATTTTAAATTAAACCTTTTGAAAAGGCCTAGAAGTGAAAATACTAATCAATTCATGAGCTATTTATCCAGGAATATCTTGATACAGAAACTTTTTTAAATGTGCACTTCAGGTGTGATGTTGATTATGATACACAGATGAAGTTCAGAATTTTCCTAGATCCTCCTTAAAACTGATTTTTGCCATGGTACTTTCAAATCCTGGTGTGTTTTCACCTGTAATGTCTTCTCTGGCATATATATAGAAAGCTTAGAATATAAGCTCTTCAAGGCAAAGATTGTCTTTTCTATGTTTGTATAGTATAGCACAATCGGCTGAGGTCTCTAGGGGTTACCACAATACAAATAAATAATAAACATTACCTTTGTTGGAAAAAGGATTTGAAAAAGATAACACTACATTATTTGGGTATCCTGTTCCATAATTTATCATCGTATGGATGGATTTTGAAGGATGAAAATTCATCCCTACACTTTTATAGCTGAGTAGCTTCTTCTGGACTGTTCCTGCAAAAATAAAAATGATAATACAGCTGCTCCCCGACTTACGGCCACCTCCACTTACGACCATCCGCACTTATGACCAAAGCGGTCGTAAATGTGGATCCAAGTTACGAATGGCAATCCGCGCTTACGAACAGCGCGGTCGCCATGTAATTCTATGGGATCCAAGTTTCGAACAGTTTGAGTTACGGACGAAATGTTGGTCTGTAACTTGTTTGTAACTCAGAGAGCGGCTGTACATGACTTACCTAGAGAGCTGTGCACCAGAATCTGAGGTTCTATTTAGAACATGGTGAAGCTTGGAACAGTAATAATATATTGTAAATTGTCTAGTTCCTGTAAGGTTTGCTTGTCTTAACCTATTGTCAGAGGATTCAGAAACCAAGTGGGGCATTGCTGTGATTACAGATGCAACTATAAGCTAATTTCCAAAAAAAGTTTTTATTCTCCTATAAGGAAGTTTTATTCTGTTCTTAGAGCAAAAGAGTATACTTATGATCTGGTTGGGAATTAATTTTTCCTTGGACAACAGAGGATCTTGTGTACAACTGACAGCTTTTAAAACCGCTGGATACTCTTAAAGCTGACAGCAGTAGGTCAGATATTGTGAAATGAGCTTTAAAGGAAGTGTTTTATTAATTTAGACTTCATAAAAAACAAAAGAGCTCCTGAAATTAATTTAAAACAATGCCAATTCATAACAAAATATTGTAGCAAATTGCACCATCTATTGGCAGTAGTTAATCACTGCAACAAAGAAGGTATATGGGGAAACCCACTATTATAAATAATACTTTCATATTACCCAGCAGGCAGGAAGTTAATTAAAATATCTATGAGGCTTTAATTGTTCACTATTTCAGAAAGATTTGGGGGTTGTGAATTTGTAAACATAATTATAGTGAATAGTTGAGAGACAAACTAGAACTTCATAGGCAAAAGATTTGTTTTTGATGGGAGGGAAAGAATTCTTGTAATTATTTTAAGATGTAATGGTGAGCAATGTTCCTTGTACTCTTTTCTATCCATGTGCAGATTTTTTTACAGGTGCAGAATTCATTTGTTATGTGTATGTGCTAGGGATATAAAATCCCATTTAATTTAACGGGTTAAACAACCAGTTAACCGATTAAAGGGAGGCCGAGGTGTGGCATGGAACATGCCTGTCAGCAGTGTAGCTGGAGCAATCTCCTGCCCATGGCAGCTAATCAGAAACAGTAAATATTACCTGCTAAGGGTGATTACCAGTTAACTGGTTAACGTGTCACATCCCTAGCATTTGCTAATGTGCATCGCAGAGGGATGTGAAGGACTAGTTGCTTTTCCCCCTCCCCTTTGCTGCCTCTATCAGAAAGAGGCAGCAAGTTGCGGAGAAGAGGTGAGGGTACTTCAAAGCGGCAGGCCCTGGGCTCCACGCAGTGCTGCTGCTTTGAAATGCCATGTGCAGCCTGGGGCCAGATAGGGTGTCCCTAGGCTGCACATGGCATTTCAAAGCAACAGCTGCTGCATGGAGCCTGGGATCAGCTGGGGACTTCCCCACTGACCCCGGGCTTCATGCGGCGCTGCCACTTTCAAATGCCACAGGGAGCTTGGTGTTAGGCTCCTCGTACTGTTTCAAAGCGGCAGTGCTCTATGGAGCCCAGAGTCAGCGGGGAGTCCCCAGCTGATCCTGGGCTCCATGAAGCACTTTTGCCTTTGAAGTATAGCACTAGCCCTATAGCTGTTGCTACACTTCAAAGACAAAGGCGTCCTAGCCACTCATTGAATAGTTGATGCAAAATGCATTGACTACTTGATTAGTCAATATTTAACATCCCTACCACCAACAGAAAGACAAAACCTAGCTGTGGGCACTCTGCTAATCAGTGAGATGGCATTTGATTCTCTCTTGAGCAGCTGATGAAGCACAGAGCTTATATGGAATGCTGATGGTGAGACTTAAAAAATCCCAGCATGGCTTTTGGTCCTAGTTGAATAATGTGCTGGAGTTCTTTTAAATACTATTCCTATAGATGAGAAATGCAGTGGCTCTAATACATCTAGACTTTTTTAAAAGCATTTTACAAGATTCCCTTTCAGATGTCAGTGGGTAAAATTAGATTATATGATGTGGAATAGAAAAAGTAATCTCAGATTGAGAGAGGGGGGAAATAAGAGAATCAGAAATGTATCTTTCTTGCATGATATACTCAAATGGCACATCTAAGAAGTTCATTTTACACTGTTCCCAACATGTGCTATTAACTGTAATTGGTTTTCTTAATGGCTAATGAATTCTTAGTCTTCCTAGGAGTGTGTTTTACACTGCTGTCTTCAGTTATTTGCTGCAGTAGCCAGGAAAGAAATATCAATGTTAATAAATCTCACTCTGAAGGTTTTAAAATGAAGATTTTAATATTTGCAATTAATGTTGGGAGTAGTACACAGAAAAACAATGTAGCTGTTCTTTAAAATATTTTGATCATATAGGTGGTAGCACATTAGATGGTAAATTGATCACATGTAAGATACTAAATATAGGAGCTACAGTAAGGTTTAGTCTGTTCTTAAAATTAGAAGAGAACTGTGAGCACCTTCTAACTGTGAGCACCATAGTTAGGTCAATCTATCTCCAGAGTACATACAGCTAGGTCAGAGGAAGAATTCTTCTGTTCAGCTAGATACTGCCTCTTGGAAAAGTGGATTGATTACATCAACAGAAGAACCCCTAGTCTTGGAGCTGCAGCCATGTTGCTATAGTTCTTGTAGTTTAGAATTAGCCTTGACTATACAGATTGCTAAATGTAGAGATGTTAAAATGCTTTTAAACTGGGTCCCCATGGAGCTTCCCTCTCCCATCAGAGGCAGCAGTGCAGGAGGGCCGGCAGTTCCTGGGGAACACACTTAAAAGCTGTCTCCTCATACTGGTCTCCACCTCTCCCCTCCCCTGTGCTGTCTATCATTAAAGGTTAACTGATAAGCCCAGGCTCATTGGTTAACCGTTTACATGTGTACTCTGTCATATTCCCAGACTAAGAGGTGTACTGCCAACACAACAGACAATTGATTCTGGGCAGACAAGGTGAATCTGATGCTTCACTGAGCCCTTACACCTTCTTTAGGTATTGCAGTGTAAAAAGTTGATCTTAGGAAGAGATCCCTCTTATTCTTCAAAATAATAGGCAGACGTAGCTTTAATTTCATTCCATGTCAGATCAGTTTGTAATCTCTTATCTATAGCGCTTTGCATCTTTCAGTAGTTTTCTGGTCTTTTATTGCTTGTGTGTATTGCTATAGCTTTCACTTCCAGTATTTTTTCCTTTGTGCTAAATAGTGTGTACATGAGTCTGTCTCTTGAATCATGTGGATAATTAGTCCGCAAATATGCCAAATAAACTTACAAGTTGGACATTAATTTGTAGGACTTTTTAAGGGTTTATCAGCTCTGCAGAAAAAGACCAGTGGCAGCAAGTCTCTAGGTCTTGATCGGAGCTTGTGCTACTGGGCTTAAAAATAGCAGTGTAGACATTTGGGTTAGGGCTGGGACCTGAGCCTTCAGACCTTCCTTTCCCCTCCCTTCCTTCCTCACTCGCTTTCAGAGCTAATCCCCAGCCTGAGCCCAAATGTTTACATTGCTGTTTTTAGCCCTGTAGTGTGAGCTTGAGTCAATTGACCCAGGTGCAGAGACTTGCAGCCTTGGGTCTTGTGTGGCTTTTTCTTTTTTTCTCTCTTCAGTTTAGCCATATTTTCATAGATCACCATTTCACAGATAGCAGTACATTTTGGGTTGAAATTATTAGTTGCTGTGAGCCTTATAACTCATCTAGTGAAGAAAGGTTTTGCCACAAGAAAAATTTCCTAATGGCTTTTATAGGCTCTGCCAACTTCTGCTTTGTTAAAGTTAGGAAAATGGCTAAATGTGTTTATTCCAGGAACACAAAAGGAGGAACTGACTATACATATATACATAATTGCCAAATTTGTGCATGTAGGAATAAAGCCTAATAGGTTAAGGCCAGAAGGGTCTGTTACAATGATGTGTCAGACCTTCTAAATAACACCAGGGAACCCTTTGAGCTAACATGTATATATGGCAGAGGAACGTAGTTGCTGAATTCATCTTTTTGTCTGTAAGTTACAAAGCACTTAGTTTAAAAATCCTATATGTAGTTGTCTTGATAGATACAAAATATCAGGGGCTGTTTTGTTTTTTAAATTAGAAGCAAATACAAAGAACATATTGTCTGTAGCTTAGGATGTCTAAGATTTATTATCCTCCAGTAGGCCTGCTTCTTTCTTCATGTAGAGTAAAGAAGATATTGGACGTCAGTGCTAGAGGAATTCAGTATTAATCAAAGCAGATGGTGTTCAAAGTCAAGGTGATGGTTTCTAAGAAATGGTGTGATAGTAAGTATGGTATGATGTGAAGTTTAAGTTTACAGATTTATTGAAGTTGGTAAATCATTCCAAAGGTTTTTAGATTGTGGCAACTAATTAGCTCCCAACTGATTAAGAGGGTTTGAATACAAACTCATTGTTTAGCTTTATTAATTACAATGCGGTGTAGGTCTTCCTGCTGCTTATTTTTGAGAACTTTGTAAAAAAGCTTTTGTGGAATCAGTAATAATTATATGGAGATTATATACTTGAAATCTAGACCACTGACTGGTTCTCAAACTGGGATACTCCAGGAGGTCTGTGAATCATATGTGGGGCCCCTGCTGATTAATATCTCCCCTTCCTTCCCAGTGCCTCCCATATGCCGTGAAACAGCTGTTCAGCTGCTTGTAAGAGGCATTGCGAGGGAAAGGGAAGAGTAGGCTTGGGGTATGCTTGGAGGAGAGGGATGAAAAGAGGTGGGGAAGAAGAGGAACAGGGGTGATGTGGGAAAGGGTTGAATGGGTCACTGA
This sequence comes from Pelodiscus sinensis, assembly GCF_049634645.1. Taxonomy (NCBI): domain Eukaryota; kingdom Metazoa; phylum Chordata; order Testudines; family Trionychidae; genus Pelodiscus; species Pelodiscus sinensis. The sequence continues at coordinate 289,906,274 of NC_134711.1, read as the reverse complement.
GCACCCCTGGTGAAAATTAAAAGCTGCAGTGGGGTCTGCAAAAACAAAAAAAATCAATCAAAATGAGCTTCCTCAGGTTGCTAAAGTTTGAAAACCACTGACATAGGCCATAGTTATCAAATATAGTTGCCTAAATTTAGGCTCCTAAATCCATGTGCAAGCACCTAAGTTATTTTTCAAGAGTGCTAAATATCTAGTAGCCTCCGCTTGGGTACTCAGCGCTCTTGAAAATGCGGTAGGTACCTTTAGACTACTATTTTGAGAGATTCTTTGCTGTAGTCAACTTTAAAAAACGAATCAAAAGTATTAAGTATTAAGTTTGCTATGGAGAGGTCTGCCAGCTTCTGTTTTCTTTTAAAAGGTTAGGAAAATGGCTAAATGTGTTTATTCCTGTTACTATGTAAATATCCAGGAACACAAAAGGAGGAACTTACTATAGTGGAAGTACAGTTAAATGCACAAAGTAAACAAATGAAATAATCACAAATAACTTTTGCTCTGTTATTTTAGGTAATGTTTGCATTATTGGTTGCTTTTCTTTCCTCTTTACCTGATGTTGGAGATGTCTCTTTAAAACATATACATACGTGCATGCTTTTATGATTTTATAGCCTTTAAATATTTTGTCAAAGTTTTAAGGATAATGTTATGGTTTCACAACTTTTTGCATTAAAAAACAAACACTCCTCCCCACCCTATTTACATAAACTGAGCATTGAAACTTGTCCTGTATGTTGCCCTGCAATTTCACTTTGAACCTTAGGGTCACAATTTACCTAGTATGGCTGCTTATTTAGGACTTTTCTGCATCAAATAATTCCATCAAAATATTTCCACTGGTTCAGCTCGTTGAACCATTTGGAATTGCAGCTAGTAAGGGATGTGAAGGGTAAGAAGAAAAGTTTCTGCAGGCATGTTAGCAATAAGAGGATGGTCAGGGAAGGAATGGGACCCTTAATTAATGAGGGAGGTAACCTGGTGATAGATCGTGGGAGAAGCTGAAGTACTCAATGCTTTTTTTTGCCTCTGTCTTCACAGACAAGGTCAGCTACCAGACTGCTGCATTATGCAACACAGTACAGGAAGGAGGAGGGTAGTTGTCTGTGGAGAAAACAGGTTAAGAACTACAGGCAGTCCCTGAGTTACGCGGATCCGACTTATGTCGGATCCGCACTTACGAACAGGGCTTTTCTCACCCCGGAACTCGCGGGCGGCGGGACCACCCAGATGCGCAGTGGTCCTGCCACTGCGTCCTCCGGGGCGAGAAAAGCTGCTCCAGGTGTCCCTGGTCTGCTGGGAGGGCCCCCAGCAGACCAGGGACACCCGGAGCAAAGCCGCGGAGGCGCCCCCCCCCCCACCAGACCAGGCTTTTGTTGTGGACGCCTGGGGTAGAGCAGCTGGGGTGCTGCTGGGTTGGTCCTGGGGGGGCCTACCCGGCAGCGCCCCAGCTGTTCTGTCCCAGACTCCAGATTCAGCCGCTGTTGAAACTGATCAGTGGCTGATTCCAGGAAGCTGGGGGAAGAGCAACTCTGCCTTGGCTTCCTGTAGTCAGCCCCTGGTCAGTTTCAGCAGCAGCGGCTGAATCTGGAGCCAGTTCCGAGTTACGTACAAATTCAACTTAAGAACAAACCTATAGTCCCTATCTTGTACGTAACCCGGGGACTGCCTGTATTTAGAAAAGCTGGATATATATATATACATCCATGGGGCTGGACCTAAGGCATCCAAGGGTGCTGAGGGAGTTGGCTGATGTGATTACAGAGCTATTGGCCATTCACCTTGAACATTCATGGTGATTGGGTGAGATACCGGATGATTGGAAAAAGGCAAATGCAGTGCCCAGTCTTTAAGAAGGGAAGATGGAGAATCCAGGGAACTATAGACTGGTCACTATCACCTCAGTCCCCAGAAGAATCATGGCGGGGATACTCCATGATGGTCAACATGGATTCACCAAGGGAAAGTCGTGCCTGACCAACCTGATTGGTTCTGTGGATATGGGGAAGGTGGTGACTTTAGCAAAGCTTTTTGATACAGTCTCCCACGGTATTCTTGCCAGCAAGTTAAGGAAGTATGAATTAGATAAATGGACTGCAGGGGGATAGAAAGCTGACTAGATAGTCAGGCTCAATGACTCATTGTCTGGTTGGCAGTCAGTATCAAGTGGGTGCCCCAAGGGGTCGGTTTGAGGGCTGGTTTTGTTCAACGTCTTTATTAATGATCTGGATGAAGGGATGGATTGCACCCTTAAGCATGTTCTCAGATGACACTAAGCTAAGGGGAGAGGTTGATATGCTGGAGGGTAGGGATTGGGTTCAGAGTGACCAAGACAAATTGGAGGATTGGTCCAAAAAAATCTGAGGTTCAACAAGAACAAGTGCAGGACTCTGCACGCGGGACAGAAGAATTCAAGGACTGTTATAGGATGGGGACCAACTGTCCAAGCAGAAGTTCTGAAGAAAAGGACCTGGGCATTACAGAGAGTGAGAAGCTGGATATGAGTTAAGAGTGTGCCCTTGTGGCCAAAAGGCTAATGACATATTAGTAGGAGCATTACCAGTAGATCCAGGGAAGTGATTATTCCCCTTTATTTGGCACTGGTGAGGTTACATCTGGAGTATTGTGTCCAGTTCTGGGCTTCGCATTACAGGAAGCATATGGATGCATTGGAGAAAGTCCAGCGTAGGGCAACAAAAATGATTAAGGGGCTGGAGCACATGACCTGTGAGGAGCGGCTGAGGGATTTGGGCTTATTCAGTCTATAGAAGAGAAGAGTGGGGTGGGAGGGGGATGTGATAACAGCCTTCAAATACCTGAAGGGGGTTTCAAAGACAATGGAGAGGGACTGTTCTCAGTGGTGGCATATGACACAACAAGAAGTAATGGTCTCCAGTTGCAGTGTGGGAGGTCTAGGTTGGATATTGGGGGTGAAAAAGTATTTCCTGAGGAGGAGGGTGAAGCACTGGAATGAGTTACCTAGGGAGGTGGTGGAATTTCCACCCCTAGAGGTTGAGTCCCGGCTTGACACAGCCCTGGCCCCGCTTCTAGGAGCAGGTTCCACTCAATGACCTGCTGAGGTCTCTTTCAGCCCTATGATACTATGATGACCGCTCTCCTTATAGTAAGGTAGCTTCTGGCATCCTTACCATCAGTACCAAACTAACTCCTGCAGCTGAACTAAAATAGTATCAGCAAGTGTGAGGGAGTCACCGGGCCCTGCACCCCCGTTTGCAGCCAGATGTGACTCTTAGCCAGCAAATAGAAAGGTTTATTCGTTGACAGGGACACAGCGTAGACCAGACTTGTTGTTAATGCAGGAACCAGAAGCAGACAGTACAATCCAAGTTGGGAATGGAGGAGCCCAGAGCCAGCGCCCTGGGCCCCTCCCTGCATCCTCCACCATCCGAGAGAGCTCACACACCCAGAAACTTGTCCTCCAGCCTGGAGTCAGCTCTGCCCCCTCCTTTGTTCACATCCGGGATAAGGTGTCACCTGGTTGAGCCTGGGTCAGGGGAGCAAGTTACAGGACAGCCTGAGCTATTGTTGTGTACATGCTAAGATGGGGCAGCCTTCCCCTCAGAGACAACACTCAACATTCCCATCCCCAGCCAGGCACCAGTGCAGTGCCCAGGGAAACCGAGGCACATGCGCACACAGTTACAACAGAACAGGACCGTAGGAATCACCTACAATGTAACACAGTGAACAGAGCGCAAACAATCCCCACTATGTCACAAATAGCATCAACGGAGAACTTGTCGGTAAAATTCTGTGTCGTAGATTTGGCCTTTGGCTCACTGGAGTTCCCTTGCTCGGTAATTCTTTTCTTTTTCACCTGTTGTAGACTTTTGAATCTTTTGGAGTTAATGCTGTTAATTACTATATTGCTTGTGTTTTTTATTGGATGTAGAAACAAAAAGAAACGTAGACCACAATAGCTGCATCAGAGTTTTAATAATCTAAGTTAACGTTGTATGGAAGAATGCGTGACCTATTTTAAATGCAGACCTTAATGAAGAGTAATTCCATCAATTTTCATACACTTCTATGGAAGTCTGTTATCTGTATCACAGTAACATATGTAGGTCTGAACTAAGATTGTCTACTCAGCATGTCCTTACCAAGGAGTTTATGCTATCTTACAGTCTTTAGCACAATATGGCACCAAAGGGGAAGCAAGAACACAAAGATTTGAAGAGACAAGCTCAAGATCACACAGTGCATCAGTGGCACTTGCTTTGTAATGCTTTTAAAAGTTCTATCAACTGGTCAGGATGGCAGATATTTACATTTCTGACTTCTGAAGTACGTGTATGTGTCACCTTTTCATTTTTCTATTTTGAGCCTACAAATGGTCCCTGTAGTTTTAAAACACAAATCAGGCTATTAAATCTTGAGGATTTTTTTTGAGTGTTGTGGTAAACACATGCATCTGATGACGTGGGTCTTTGCCCATGAAAGCTTATGCTCCAACACTTCAGTTAGTCTATAAGGTGCCACAGGACTCCTCGCTGCTGTGGTAAACAATAGTAAAGATAGTTTTCTCGTAAGCACTCTATTGTTCAGTGTTTGAACATTTAACTAACTCTTCATTCTCCATAAGGCATAGGCAGGGCTCGACAAATCGCTGTTTCTACTCGCCTGTGGCAAGTAGATTTCAGTCGGTTGCCCTGTTTACCGGCGGCACGCGCATGTGCAATGCGGGTCTTGCGCATGCGCAGTGCAGGGCTGGCAAGTAGATTTTGCGGCCATTTGTCAAGCCCTGGGCATATCTAATAAGTGTATTGCCTATTTTACAACCACATAAGTACTATCAACTTCTGGCTCCAGATTAGGAATCGATTTCCTTAGTTGGAGTCAGTAGTTGATGTGTTTTACTCTGCGTAGGAAGACCCTCCCATAGGAGAACCTCTGAATAGGAAGCCCATATATTTTTCCATTGACTTCATTGAGGTGCATCTAGGGACTGGTCACCAGCAAAGGTGAAATACAGGGGTCCAGTCACTCAGGATGACTTCCTGGGTCAGAGCTATGGATGATAACTGAGAGCTGTACCATTGTGAAAAGTTGATGAACTGTGAACAGCAGTACTGCATTGAGTAGAATGCAGCTACACAATCTGATTTAGTGTTTTTTGTTGTTGTTTTTTTAAAAAGTATGTGTAGGCTGAACTTGTTGAGGCTACCTTTAGTTAAGGTTGGTTGATACTTGCATTATAAGAACCTGTCTTCAGTTGTTTTGTAACTCTTAAACAAAGTTTGTTGAACTGTTTGTTGAATTTTTGAAAACTTAAGACTAAAGCAGTTAATCTATTTCCAAGTATGAGTTGAGCAAACAATGCATCTTTGCAAACATTTTTCCCACAATATTAAAGAATCATTTCATTGAAGAGCTATAGCACTTAGAATTTGGAAGAGATATTGTGTGCTGTTAGCGAAGTGCCTTTTCCTTCCAGTGCTGAGTACATATTTCTAATTTTAAGATGCAGTTTGGGAAGAGCATTGTTCTGGTTGTATGTTAGAATGTTCACAGATCTCTTCCCCCTCCCCCTTCTTAATGTTCTAACTCATTCTGAGAGTGTGGCTATAAATGGGAGCATCAAGCTGGTTGCTGCCTCACTTCCTGCCAACTGCAACAGTGAACGTACACAGACGGTACAGATTGCAAGGATCCATAGATATAAAATCTGTCCATACCTGATTAGTTAGTAGTTACTGATTTTTAAAGTAAGCTAGTTTTAGAAACAGGTTTAGATTAAGTTTCAGTTTACAGTAAATTACTTATACAATAGCATGGCAGATGTGAAGATCAAGAAAGGGTGTTTGTCACACCCGGTTGTCTTCATGTCATCCAGTGTGCATGTTCAGTACTGCAATGTCTCGGAGAAAGGCATTCATGTTTGTGGTGTGCTATTTGGGGTCTTTCTCAGGCCCATGTTACTAGACAAAACTTCAAGCTGCTCTGTTGCAAGATATCTTGTTGATCAAGCCTCTTGGATAAGATACTTCTAAAGGATCTGAAATCAAGGATGGGACACCTAAAGTGTCTTGAGTACTTCACAATTTCAGCCATGCTGGATTGGGAAGTCTTTGGCTTTGTCATCAAGATTCAATTCCAACTAGACTAAGCTTTCTGTTCCTTACATCTTCCAGTCTAGTGCTGAAGGGGTGAGAAGGAAATGGGACAGTGGTATTTGGGTTTGAGGTTGATTGCACTTAAACTGAAAATGTGATCTTGTGGTTAAAAAGGTTGTAGACCACTAATCTAGGAGTAGCTTATTGGTTCTTCCTTGGTATGTTATACACATCTTATATAGGAAGAGAATATTCATCATTAGAGAGACTAATGTCCTTGCAGTTAAATTTTAAGAACTTTTTTCCTTTGCTAACGAAGAATATCTTGTACCTTTTATTGGGGGAGAAAAATTGTTAAAAGCTTAATTTTTCTAATTACAGCAGAAATGTCAACTTACGTATAGGAATTATATTACCATCAACATCGTCATGGTGGATGTAGGAAAGTGGCCAATATTTACCTTGCTTTCACCTCAAGAAATAGCATCTATTCGGAAAGCATGCGTGTTTGGCACGTCGGCCAATGAAGCTATATACATAACCTATAATGATGAGGTAAGTCTATAAGAAAATGAATTATATGATCTGTTTTTTGATGTAATTCTAACCCCCTTGTAATGCTTGTAAATAAACAGCCTACAAAAGGCACTATGCAGGAAACTGTGTCTCAGTCTAAGAATGAAAGTGGTGAAATGATTTGTAAATATTTGAAATCTTGCATGAGGACATAACTGGAAAGAGAGTGAAAGGATTCATAACAACACAGACTTAAAAAAAATATTTTCTTATCTTTTCTAATAAACTTGTTACCTAAACTGAGACTCTTTACTTTTCATTTCACTTGGACAACTGAATTAGACTGGTCACTTTCTCTTCGTGGGTCTCCTACACTTGCACACATTTAAATTCAGTAATTCCTCATTTAACATTGTACCAGCTTAACATGTTTTCGTGATAGCATGATTTTTTTTTTTTTTTTTTTTTTTTTAAGGGAGCGTTTTTTGAATTACACTACTGTCCCTGGAATAACACTATTTCCCCAGCCGGCCTGTCGCTGGCGGCTGCACGCGGCGTCCTCCTCCTCCTCCCTGCAAAGCGGCGGAGGGTTTGCCACTCGCTGCGCTGTTCCCTGCTGACTCCCCTCACCAGGAGCCTTGCCCCCTCTCATCTACCCCCGCCTGCAAGCCGGCGGCTGGGTTTCCCCACCTGGCCCATCGCCAGCAGCTGCTTGGGGCTTCCCCCGCCACCCTGCAAAGCGGCGGACGGTTCGCTGCTCACCGCGCCGTTCCCCAGTGACCCCCCTCCTCTTCCCCTCACCGGACACAGTGCGGGTCCCGGCACACCCGTCACAGGGGCATACTCCCAACCCAGTCCCCCTCCCCTCCCTGCTGTAACCCAGTCCCCTTTCTTCCCCAACCTTATGTCCTTGTCCCAACAGACACCACCGCTTGAAACGCAACCCCCACCTTTTCCATTATTTTCAATGGAAAAATTGACCCCGCATAATGTGTTTTCACTTGACACCATCATTTTCTGAAACATATCTATAGTGTTAAATGAGGAATTACTGTATAACCAGACAATTATTATGGCAAATGTTAGAACTTATTATACTTATCACTCTTGGATAGAGCAGGTGTAATACAAATTACTCTCCAGTTCAGGATACAACCCAGCTAGAGATATCCTTATGAATTTAAATACCATTTTTATTAAAATATAATTGTCACAGCTTTTTATGGAAGGAGTGTGTTGCCCTAAATAAGATTAAACACCCAAAACAAGGAGATATTTGGATGCCTGACTAGAAAGCATGCAAACATACAATAAAAACACTTCAGTACACATTTAAAGACCTATGATTTTTCAGAAGAATGATTTCCATTAGGTTTTGTAAATCTTCTGCATGTATTAAACAAAAATCTAAATTTTGAATCTAGAACTAGATGTAGAAAACCCTTTGAACTAGCACTAAGTTCCTTGGATGAAATCTTAGCCTGATTGAAGTTGATTTCAAAACTCTCATTGACTTCATTAGAGCCACATTTCACCCCATTTGTGAGTGTGTCTCTCCATAAATATGAATCTTAATAGTTTAAAATGCAAATTATTCTTTTCCCTCCAGGTATTTGTGTTTGGACTAAACTGTAGTAATTGCTTGGGAACTGGAGATAATCAAAGCACAATAGTACCAAAGAAATTGGAAGCCTTATGTGGGAAGAAGATTAACAGTCTCAGTTATGGAAGTGGACCACATGTTATACTTAGCACTGAAGGTAGAAAACATTTACTACATGAAATAATGAGTTGCAAATCCTATCAGGGTTAACTAAGAATGGAAGTGGAGATATGTCGGAAGATTCTACTTGGCCAGCATTTAGGTTTGTGTTGCTCTTCTGGGCATTTTTATCCTCCGCCAACAAAATTCAAAGGCCAGGTCTCTCAATTTACGTAGAGCATAGATTCACTTAAGTCACTTAAAATAGCTGAGGAACTGGCCCAAAATGTACCATGATGGACATGCTTAATCTTCCCTCTGGGAAGGAGGAGCCACAGGCATTACTAATTATCAGAACTGAATGATCAAATAAACTTTTCCAAATCTGGTGACCATTGGAATCAAATAGTATATTCTACTTTAGTGGCAGGTAATTTTGCAATACAGAGTGGCTAGTAAACAGTAGCAGGGCATGAATGTATTTTACACTTTGAATGTAAAATTGGAAACTGGACTCCAGCATGAAGTTGTAGAGATTATTGGCTGACTATTGAGGTACTGCTGATTAAATTAAGGGTCCTGATTTGATGGCTTCAAACCATAGCATTAGACTTTTCCTTGTTTTTAAATGGTTGTTTAAACTGACAAATTTAACTAAATTCTTATGTGCTTGTAGTATATGGCTTTAAGCTTCTGCAGTATCATGAATAAAATGAGACTGCTCACGCTCTTCTCTAAATTGTTTGCCTTGTTCTTTTAGGAGTGTTGGATTATGAGCACATTGAAATGCTTTGCTCATTTTTTTTTCTTGGATTAAAAATAATCAAAATTAGTTAATATGGACTCATTTGAATGAGTCTTCTTTGCCTTGAATTGACAAGAGGCAAGATAGAATCTATTAAAAAAGAAGCCAGGGGAAAGCAGAAAATCAGAGGACAAGCAGAGAGGTTACTTGGGAAATTCTCAATGTTGAAGAATGTTGAGTTCAAGGAAGAGAAGGAAACTAAATGGAGTTTAGGAAGTGGCCACTCAGAATTGCTTCTTGTGTGGATTTCCTTATAAAAAAGCAAATTCCCATCTCCAGGCTTTTCCCCACTCTGGCACACTGGGTGCAGAAGATGGGGCCTGCAAGGGACCTTAAATACCTTGCTTCTATGGGCTCTGCTTTCAAAAACTCCCTAAAGTCACAGATTTACTGACTTTGGGGGATAGCTGCCAGCATCAAATGATTTAACCCTGAAAACCAAGAAGGAATACTTGAATTCCTTCCCTGGATATTCCTAGCTCTTTTCCCCCAAGAGAGCTTGAAAAAAGAAGCAAAAATCACAGAAAAATAAGCTGTGTCTCTGATAGCTGACCTCCAAGCTAGACAAACACAGACCTCCTATTACCTTCCAGAACCCAACAATCAAATAGTCACCTTAAAGATTATTTTATTAACAAAACAAAAAGATATATTTGATAAAGCATACTTGGTTGCCAAGTGTTACAGAGCAACTAAGAAAAGAACAGATGAAAAAACAAATAATCATAGTTCTTCAGACTGAAACTTAAATGGTGAGTTGGGGAGGGACACATAGATTCACACAGAGACGTTTAACCAAAATAAAGAGAAATACTGATCGCAACTAACTGCACGTTTTCCCTCTACTCATGATCCGTACTTCAAGGCCTAGTTCATTCCCATGTCCAATATTTCTTATGGGCATGGTAATACTGATTACTGCATCTGATTCCTTTAGCCCTTAACTTAGAGATGTTTGTTTAAAAAAAAAAAAAAAAGCAGGTAAGGTATCTAAATACAATTCAGATGTCAGCTCTGTATTGCCATTGGTTGTTCTGTCCCCCTGCCAAAACCCTTGCTAGTTACCTGAGTTTAACACCTTAGTCACCGGGTGTTGGTCAGCACTCCTCCATCACAATATCAAAAGCTGGTTTGTGGGAAATAGCTTTTGTCTGTATTGTTCAGACAGTTGACATCAATTTTACATTAATTGTATTTACTGGAATTGGTGAAGGTGATATCACAAACATATGTGTTTTTGTACAGATGGTGAAGTTTATGCTTGGGGACACAATGGATACAGCCAGCTTGGGAATGGAACAACCAATCAGGGCATTACTCCTATTCAAGTCTGTACCAACTTGCTAATTAAGAGGGTGATTGAAGTGGCTTGTGGCTCTCATCATTCTATGGCCTTATCATCTGATGGAGATGTAAGTCATATTTTCTTTTAACTTGGAGTTCATGAAAGGAACCAGATTGGTAGAAAGGACTTCAGTCTCCAAAGCTGTCCATAGTACTTTTACAAAGTAACTTTTCCTACGCTGCCTTACCAATGTGCCTCAAACCTAAGGCACTGTTTCACTGAAGGTGTGAGGGGGTTGTTCATTTCCAGGCCAATTTTAATTCTTTCCTAAGTGATTTGAAAATTGTGAGTCGTTTTTTTTTTTTTTTAATGCATTGGACACACTCAATAAGACTGAAACTGGAAAGTAGCAATGTGAATGGTTAATCACTGCCTGGGAGCGTCCCCCTTGCCATGGGTGGAGGGCTCCCATGGCACCGAGGCCAGGAAATGGTGGCAGCCCCCAGGGCCTGGCAGCTGAAATGTTTAACTGATCCTGTGGCGGGGGACTGTGGCTGGAGTAGTCCCCCTTCCCTGCCTGGAGTAGGATGTAGGCGGTGGGGTGCTCTAGCCTGGCTGGTTCTGCGGCACAGCTGGGGTGACCCCTGTCCTCACTCAGGCCTGGGGCTGCGGACATGGCTGGGGTATTGCCTAAGGATGTTAAGTATCGTGTTATTGACTAATTGAATAGTTGATACATTTTTGCATTGACTAGTCGATCAGGCGGTACTGCTCCTTTGAAAATGTCCCCAGCTGATCCCACGTGGCACTGCCCCTTTGAAACGCTGCTGCCACCTGGAGCAGCTGACCCCAGGCTCTGTGCGACAGTGCCGATTTGAAATACCTTCCCTATTCCACCTCCCCTTTGCTGACTCTATCAGAGGCAGCAAGTGGCGGGGGAAGCAACTAGTCGACTATCCTGTCTACTATCTGATAAGCAAATGCTTATTGGATAGTCAACTAGTCCTTAACATCCCTAATCCTGCCTTCCTCTACTTGATATGCGACATGGCTGGGGATGCTGGGATAGCCGGGGCTGCCTCTGGGGCCACTATGGGTCTGCCTGCTGCTCTGTATGGGTTTCTGCCACCCAACCTGGTTAACTGGTTACCTATCCAGTAAACCTGATACTTAACAGGTAACTATTTACATCCCTAATTGGTGGACTAATACACAGGCGTTTTACATCCCTGAAACTTGTGTTTGGGAGCTGGTATTTCACACCCCTGCATGAGAAAATTATAGCACAGTAATTTACCAGTGTAAACAAGCCTTAAATTATATTATGCTGCATTCTCCTAGTGTTTGGGGCTTCATTGTTATAAGATGTATAATATTCCTTTGTTTAGTATAATCATCATATGGAATAATATTTACAGAAAGGTTTGACTGTGAAAGTACATGACTTTAATCTTTGGAATTTCAGGAGGTTGTTAGTGTCATATAGACACTATTCTTGTGGTGGTAAGTGATTAGCTCTAGAGTGGATAAAGAAAGGTAAGTGAAGGGCGGCAGACAATCAGCAATTGCCAAATTTGTCGAACTGTTGAACAAATGAATAGAGGCAGCCAGTTCTTTCCATAGTTTCAAGAGCAGAATCACAGGTGGCTGTCTTTAGAACAAGAAAACAGTGATATGTGTCACATTCTAGTGGTGGCTTGCTAAAAGGAGGGGAGAAAATATGCTTAAGTGTATGCGAGATTTAACCTCTAAGAATCTTTAAATTTAGAGGCTCACTCTTCCATTATAATTCTGAAAAATTAAATTGTCTTTGAAAACATCTTCATTGTAGCTGAACATGTAGAGGGTATTAGTTATACAAAGGTTACATTCGATATAGCTATGAACACCAGAATTATGAACTGATAGGTCAACCACACAGCTCATTTGGAACAGAAGTACTCAATTGGGCAGAAGCCAATACAAAAATAAAAAAGCAAATATAGTACTGTTTGAACATAAACTAGTGGCAAAATAAAGGAAAAGCTTAAACAAAAAGATGTGACACTGTAAGGAAATTGTTTTTGTGCATGTTTCATTTAAATTAAGATGGTTAAAGGCAGCAGTTATGCACAAAAAAGTTTCAAAGTTGTATTGAGTTAAGTTTACAACTGAACACTGAAAGCGGCCATAATTTTTTGTTTAGAGTTACAAATATTTCAAAGTTTACAAACAACCTCCATTCTCTGTAACTCTTGACTATGTATCTTGAAATGTGTCCCCCAAACCTTTCCCCCTCCATATATCCAGTAAGTATTCAGTTTTAGATGAAATTGAATAGCTGTTAAAAGCAAAGAATGTAATATAGTTAAGGAGAAATTACCACCATGGAAATTAAAGCACCAGGTTCTTTTATAATATATGTGACTGATACTTTTCATGCAGGTTATTTTCTCATTTATCTTCTATCCCTAGCTATCGAAGTAAAATGATCAGTTGGCACCAAAAGGATATATAGACTTCATGCAAAGACAGTCTCAGTCTTGCAATTGCAGTTGCAATCAGAAGTATGTCTGACTGCCTTTGTGGAAAAGATGTTAACTTAAAACAGGATAAAACACTGGAGAGTAAACTATAGGAACTATTCTTACATTTTCCCCAGGAATGAACTAGATAACCTAAGAAATAATATGTATTAAACTTTAGAGGAGGGGGAAAAGTCACCTGAGGGAGTACATATTTGAAGTATTTTAGACTTTATGAACACACAAAACATCTTGCTCTCTGTTTTAGCCATTTTCAATAGCCACAAATTCTAGTACAATACAGCTACCAAAATCAGTGTTTTCCTTAATGCAATCAGTATCAAATATCATTGTTGCTAAAACTTGTATAATCAGCCAAAATTCCTGTGACTGACGGGGCTGGGTATGGGCACCGCTGAGGGCGTCCGCTCAGGGCAAATTGTTCAGACTTGGGATTCCTTATAGCCCCAGACTGGAGACCTTCCCAAATAGGCCACAAACCAGTTCCACAGAGCACTTCAGCTGTCTGTCTGGCCCGCCAGAAGCCTCACGTGCAAAACCCCTTTGACACCTCAGCTATATCCGTGCCCCAAACTGCCCTGGGCCTGCACACAGGTGAGGGGTTATAGGACCCAATCTCACCTATCCCGAACGGGTTCTCCGGTCCCAAGAAACCAGCCACAGATCCCAGGTCAACTTACGCTCTGGATCTTACCCACAAATCGCGCTGAGCCAACCCTTTAGAATCTAAAATCTAAAGGTTTATTACTAAGAGAAAGAAAAGCATGAGAGTAAGGTTGTTAAACTATAATACATTACATGCATCTAATCTCCCAGTTCTCGATGCAGACGTGTAGCAGAGATGTTATAAAGTGCTAGCTTAAAAGTCTTTGGTGTACGTCCTATGTCAGGATGGGTCCACAGTTCTTTCCAGCTTGTAGTTCCCTGTGAGGCTGCATCTGAGATTAGGAGCAAATCTTGAAGACAAAATGGAGGATGCCACATAACCTCTGTATACCTCCTTCCTCGTCTCTTCTTGGCTGCAGCAGGTCACCTGGCCAGTGGCCTATCCCTGTGTTCCCTGCTGGTAGCCCTTAAGTATCAGTCACATTCCTGAGGTGTGTCTTTGGCCTATAGAGGTTCATTGTCCCTGAAGCCTTGCTCATCAGCATATCCATTGCTCAGCCACAGACAGCGAAGTGTCCAGTATTAACACAGAGTACATATTTATAATTCCACATACAGGCATATGAGGAGCATACACATAATCAGTAGACAGTAAGCGTTTGTTTCACACCTCACGTGGTCCCCTTTGTATCAACTTCTGGGGAAACCCTCCCCTCCCCCCCCTCCGTGGGTGCAGCAGTGATCTGGCTGCTCCCCTTAAAACTAAGTAATATGACAATTCCCCATTGACAAGCTCCAATGGCATGGGGGGGATAAGGAACCCCAAGCATGGTTTAAACTCTTTTCCACCTTTACAGAATTCCCCTCTTCTCACTTTTCTTGCCTGTTTCAGGTGGATAAGAAATGGGATCCTTGACTGTATTTTCTATTGTGCTTAACTGTCTTGCAGTGTATTGGAAAAGATGTGGCCAAATTCAGCCCACCAAGTTGTGTGTCCTCATGCCACCTTTTTCTTTTACAGTGGTAATAAAAATTCCATGTTTATACTTGCAGTACCAAATCTAGCTCAATAGTTAAAGTAAAACAAAAGGTCGGTGATTGGATTTAGCTAGGGTTAGGCATGTCATATTTCTTAAGACCTTAGTAGCAAAGCTAAACATTTTAGCTCTAAACTATATGTATGTATCTTTCAATGGGCAGGTATATGCGTGGGGCTATAACAACTGTGGTCAGGTTGGATCTGGATCTACAGCAAATCAGCCAACACCTCGCAAAGTCTCAAATTGTTTACAGACTAAAATGGTGGTCAGTATTGCTTGTGGTCAAACCTCCTCCATGGCTGTAATAGATAATGGTGAGGTAAGCTTTTTTCATAATATGATACATTGTTGTCTGTTTATGACTTCATGGAGATGAGAAATGCTGGCATGGAGAACCTCCAGTTGTGGAACATAAATGAGTAACTGCTGTGGAAGTTTACAGTCCATAAGAAATACCTTTGTATAACTGTACAACGGTCATGGCTTGAACATGAACAGTAGGAGAGTTACCTGCATGTTTGTTCATGCTATTAACAGGGATTTTTACTAACACAATTCATGGAATAGGTTACTGTTTTACAGAACAGTTATTTTAAGTATCCGCTTCCTAGTTACCTTTCAGGTGCTTTCTCTGTGGTAAGAAATAACTTCTAGATGCAGCACAGAGGTTGAAAGTAACCAGTTTCCAGTCTCTAAAAGATACGTTGACATGTTTGTATTGTAATGTGTCTTCTGTATTTTTGTAATCTGAGAAAATAGAAAGTCATCGGTGCTGAAAGTCTGCACATGTGTATATAGGTTGAACCTCTAAATTCTGGGGGTCTCTCGTCTGGCAACATCATTTGGATATTTCTGGAGCAGAGAGCCTCAGCTGGGCAGGTGGTGGGGAGCACAGCCCCAGTGGTGGAGGGTCAGCATGGCGGGGAGCATGGGGTGAGCACAGCAGGGATGTAGTGGGCTCGGGAGCTCCGCTTCAGCCTGTGGGGGTTGGTGTGACATCCTTGGCCAGGGTCGGCATAGCAGGAACTATAGCCCCACCAGAGACAGCCTGTACTAGAGCCCAGGAGTGCAGCGCAGCTGGCAGCCAGAGCTCAGCTCCTGCCAGGGTCAGCGTGCTGCGGAGCATAGCTCTGATCTGGTGAAGTTGGGGGCATCGGGCCTGCAGCGGGGAGCAGAGCCAACAGCTGGGAGGGGACCCTTAATCTCCACTGGTCCAGTAAACTCTGCTGTGTGGGACTGGTCAGGTCCCCAGGGTGCTGGACCAGAGGTTCCACGTGTAATACCTAGTTCTATAAGAATGAGACTGGCCATACAAGGTCAGAGCAGTGGTCCATCTAGCCCAGTATCTTGTTTCTGACAGTAATTCCTGCCAGGTGATTCAGAGGCCATGAACAGAACAGGGCAGTTTGAGTAGACCCATCCCATATCATCCAGTCCCAACTTCTGACTGTTGGGAATTTAGTGACTCCTGGGGATAGGGTTGCATCCCTGGCCATCTTGGCTAACAATCACTGCTCGATCTATCCTGCATGAACTTATCTAAGCACTTTTTTAACCCATTTATACTTTTGGTTTTCACAACATTCTGTTGCAATGAGTACCACAGGTTAACAGTGTATTGTGAAGAGATACTCTGCTCTTAAATCTGCTGTCTAATAGTTTCATTGTGTAGTACATGGTTCATGTGTTACATAATGGGGTGAATAAATTCTACTATTCACTTCCTTCACAGCATTGATTTTATAGCCCACTGTTATACCCTCTCCTTAATTGTCTTTTCTAAGCTAAATAGCCTGTTGTTTTAATCTCTCCTCAAATGGAAGCTGTTCCAGACCCTTAACTATTTTTGTTGCCCTTCCTTGCTCCTTATCCAAAATAATCTTTTCTGAGATTAAGTGACCAGAGTTGCATGTTGTACTCAAAATATGGGCAGACCAATGATTTATATAGTGGCATTATTTTCTGTTGTCGTCTTTTCTAATGGTTACTAACATTTTGTTAATTTTTGGGCAGCAGAGAATGAGTGCTTTTTCTTGAATGGAAACAGCTAATTTATACCCGATAATTTTGTATGCATAGTTGGGATTATATTTTCCACTGCATGTTGCTTTGCATTTATTTAATTTCATATGCAATTTTGTTGTCTAGTCAATCCAATTTTGCGAGTTCTCTTGGAATGAACTACAAAAGGAACTATCTTGAGTAGTTTTTATTTCATCTACAAACTTTGCCCCCTCACTGTTTTACCCCCTTTTCCAGATCCATCACTTATAAATATTGTACAACATTGATTCCTATAGAGATCTTTGGGGGACCCTGCTATTTACCTCTCTCCATTGTGAAAACCAACCTTATATACCTGCCTTTTGTTTCCTGTCTTGTAATCAGTTACTGATCCATGAGAGGATCTTCCCTCCTATCCCATGATTGCTGCCTTAGGTGAGGGACCTTGTCAAAGGCTTTCTGAAAGTAAAAGTGTACTATATTCATGGGAACATTCTTGTCTGTGTGCTTGTTGATCCCATCAAAGAAGTCTAAATATGCCCAATATTTTTAATCTTTCCTCACAGGTCTAGTTTTTGAGACCTAATTTTTGTTACTCTTTGAATTGCTCTTCAATCTGTTTACATCCTTCCTAAAATGTGACACACAACTGGACACAGTACACCAGCTGAAGTTTTTCATCAGTGTGAAGTAGAGCAGGACTGTTAAGTAGAGCCCTGCCACCAGGTTACTTATTCCCCTTTCTGTAGTTATGCATGTGATTTCTCCCCTCCCCCCAGTGGAATACTGTACAGTTTCCTTGGTTGAATTTCTTCATCTTGAATTCAGACCAGTCTTCCAATTTGTCATGGTCCTTAAGAATTTTGAATCTGTCCTCCAAAGTGCTTGCAGCTGCTGCAGCTTGGTATCTATCATCTGAATTCTCTCCACTCCATTATCCATGTCATTAATGAAAATATTGAATAGGACTGATCCCTCCAGGATCCCACTAGGGGCTTTTCCAGTTTTACATTGAACCATTGATAATTACTCTTAAATACTCTTTCAACCAGTTGTGTACCCACCATATAGCTTCCTCTATTCCTGTCAAAATTCATATATTACATCTACTTCTTTCCTCCCCATCTGTCAGGTTAGTAACCCTTTTCAGACTAGGAATTGAAGTTGATTTGGCATGATTTGTTCTTGAGAAATCAATGCTGGCTGTTCCTTACAAACCTATTTATTATGATGCAGGTGCTTCCAAATTGGTGGTTTAGCAACTTGTTCAAGTATCTTTCCAGATACAGTGTGTGCTTTTTCTTCCCCCAGTGTAACTTGTAGACTTTTTCTGGTTGCAAAGGTTGCATTGATGCATGTTTCCCTGAGTCTGTAGCTAGAAGACTGAAACAGCTCTGAAGTATAAATGTATTCATCTCCATAGGGAATCGTATGTGAGGCTTAAATGATAATCTATAAGCTAGCACATTTAATTTAGATTTAATACAGTGGTCCTGTGCACTGCAAAAGTGAACTACAGATCATGAGAGTTGTTCTAGCCTTTATCTAACTGCGTTTCGTGATTCCAAAAAGTTTGTAATGTGGCCTCACTACTGGAAACGTCCAATTGGATATTTGTTCCTCTGCTTCTGATACCCCACTTCCAGAGCACAGCATCTCCCGTTGAAGGATGGCTGAGTCTGAAGGATCCTCAGTCTTTCCATTGTGTTACTTTTCCCCTAGTGACCTGTGGATAACTGGGTTGCACTGTACCTGTTGTGTTCTGATGTTCTCCATTCTTCTGGAAGCCAGTAGAAAAGTGACAAATTCTGAACAGGGAAGCAATGGCCTGCTCTGCTGTTGGGGTTCTGTTGATCAAGATGATTGCTTTACAGTTATGCCAGCTGAAAAATATTAGACCAGCATAGAAAGACTTCTGGGATTTTGTGATAGTGGTATGTCTTCTGGGAAACTAGACCGATAAAAGAAAAAAACAAATTGTCATGCAGCACCTTAAAGACTAACAAAAACATGCAGGTTATGTCTACGCTGCGCCCCTTTTTGCACAAAAAATATGCAATTTAGGCAAAGTGTGGAATATCGCTGCGCCTTATTTGTATAATCAACGAGGCTCCATTTTTGCGCAAGAGGCTTGTACAAGAGGGGGGGTTTGTGCAAAAATGGAGCCTAATTAATTATGCAAATTAGGCATGCAATATTCCACGCTTCACTTCATTTGCATGTTTTTGCGCAATAGGCTCCAGTGTAGACATAGCCATAGATGGTATGAGCTTTTGTGGGCACAACCCACTTCTTTAGATGAATGGAGTTAGTAAAGATTGATACAGTAACGCAGGCATATTTTAAAAAGCCAACTTTCTTTTAAAATGTTGAGAAGTTGGAGAAATCAAATTAATATAATATACCCTCATCTCCATTCCCCTCTCCCTTGTTAGATTTGTGGAGATTTAATATCTCAAGGGACACTCTCCACAGACTTCTATTGTCTCTGGTTACAACTTATATTTTCTGTATTCTTACATACACAACAGGTAGCTTAATATTTGTTTTCTTAAACTAGGTATATGGCTGGGGTTACAATGGTAATGGTCAGCTAGGTCTGGGAAACAATGGCAATCAACTCACACCTTGTAGAGTGGCAGCATTGCATGGTGTATGTATACTTCAGGTAAGTCCAAAGTAGAAGTAAACAGTGTGTGACTGTTGTGTCTCAATTTCACCCAGAGTCATAAGCATGTTTCTAAATTCAGGATTTCAGTGTTCTAGTTGTCAGGCTCTTGTAAAACCTATTAAAGCTGACGGATTGTGGATAATCTGTATAATGCTTGCTTTTGTATAACCTCATGAATGTTTCAAAATACATTATAACTGAATCATGTAAATAAATGGTGCATGCAATATGTCATGCAGGTGCCATCTCTATATATTGTGGGGCATGGTGAAGAGGGATATGGTGGGCAAGCATGTAAGGAATGTAAGGCATGTAAGAACAGGGAAACTAAGAAGTTCAAAGGATTTGCCTTAATATGCTATCTATCTAGTGGGTTAGGGAAAAGAAACTAGTGAGCAGCACCTCAGAGCTAGGAGTCAGGAGAAAGCATTCCAGTTAGGACTGATGTAGACCAGGTTAAGTGGTTGTGTGACCCCACCCAATTTGTTTCTCATCTATGACAGATTGTTTAGCTTTTGGAAACAAAGAATACTAGATTTTTTTTTAATTACTTGTTAATTGAATTTCAGCAAACAGTGAGGAATAAACAGTGAACACTAAATTAACAGTGCTTGGGGTTTTCTTGTACTTGGGGCTAATGCATTTTATGTTAGCTGTAAGTATCAGGAAATAGTAGTTTCTGGTGGAAAATGGAGAATGATGGAGGTATTTAACATACTTCAGGTATATTAATGTAATCAGTGTAATTTGTCTTCCACTCATTTCTCTTTTTAATAGTCATCCTTGTAAATTTACTTACAGATTGCCTGTGGCTATGCACACACACTAGCACTAACAGATGAGGGTTTGCTCTATTCGTGGGGAGCTAACACTTACGGGCAGCTGGGAACTGGCAGTAAAAGTAACCAGCTAAGCCCAGTCCAGATCATGACGGAAAAAGAAAGGTAATGTTGCTCCAGCTAACGTATTTCTAAATTGGGTTGTGCGAGCATGCATTATGCAGTCTGTAGTTCTAGAAAGGTGTTTCTTGCTTTATGAATACTTGTTCCTATTTTTGTTAATCATGGACTCTGCCATACTCTTATCCTATTTTTTCCCCCCTAAATTCAAGGTGGGTGCTTTTTGGTATCTGTAATGCGTCCTATGCTAACCTTTGAAAGCATGTAAATTCTATCCATAGCTTGTGCAGAGATATAATGGACAAGGAGTCCAAATGTTAATTTCAACAAGTCATTCCACTAATGACCTCTTTCATCAAAACATTTGGCTTATATGTTCCAAGTTAACTATATTGATGCCTAAATTTAAAAAAAACTAACAGCTTGGTAGATGATGATTGATGATGCAGAAGAAATAGGAAAGTCAGAAGTCTGAGAGCGTCTATAGTCAAAAGCCAACAGTGTGTTCTGTAAGTTCCTCTTAAAAGTCAAAATGTTTCCGAATTATGTCAATTTTTAATAAGTGATCTGTTCTCATTGTACCTAGTCCTGTTTGTGCAATTATCTAATGGGCAGACATTCAGCATCTGGCTTTCTTTTCTTTATACAGCTACATCTTCCATTTCGGAAACCAAGGCCATTCACAAAATGTCTTTGCATCTTATTGTGAGGTGACAAAACTTTTCAGTCTTGAGTCTGCTAAAAATTCAGCAACACTAAAGAGGGTAAAAAATGGTGCTTTTGCAAAGGAATTCAAGTGAAAGAATCAGAAACAAACTGGATGATGGAGAACACTGATGGGAGGAAAGATCAGAAGAGGGTTTTATTTTCTCTTAAATAGTGGTTCAAGTGAGGTGCATGGAGAACTTATGATTGGTTCTGAATTTGTCTTGAGGCATGGGATTTTTGTTTTAAAAATCTGTATTTCAGAAATATGAAGTGGATAATAGCTTGCTAATGATAAAATGGGAAAAATGTTCCAGGAAAAAAAGCAATTTAGATGAACCTACCCTCCCTTACTGAACTTACCTGACTAGTTTTTCTTGGAGTCAGTGCCTATATGACAGTTTTTTTCAGGTGGGCTATATTTTAATGCTTGCTGCTCCTGTTTTCTGTACATATTACCCAATATGCTGTCTATATAAATACTGCTAATACAAGCTATTTGCAAATCTTTTTGGAGTGCCATGCCGCCCTGAGAAATAAGTATGATGTGTCATTGAATTTGGATTGCACATCCAGGATGAAGCCTAATAGTTTAAAAGGAAGTTTGAGGTAACTTGGAGCTTTAACCTTGAGGAAAAGAATTGGAGTATAGCTGACCACCAAATAGAGGACCTCTATCAAAGAAATAAATAAAAGGCTATGTGCTTGATTCGCTATAATACAGACCAACTTTGACCATAGGAGCTTATATTCTCAAACAGTGATGAGCAACCAGAACTAGAGAGTGGGCCAGATGATTGGCACTCCTTCCACTAAGTGGGCTACATGACCAGTGGTGGGCAATCTGCAGCCTCCAGCTCACTGGGGTTCCTTCTGTGGCCTGCATACCTCCTGTCTGTATCCGTGTTCCCTCTAAACTGCACGGCCACACACACAATTTTAGGTCTGCTCTCATCCTTGTAAGAGCCTTCCTGCTGGAACGGAAGGTGAGTGGTGGCAGCCTCTGGCCTGGTGGGTTCCTGGTGGTGGGCAGCTGCCCTTTTGTCCCGTTTGGAGCCAGGGCACATGAGGTGAGGCTGTTCCCATGAGGCTGCCTCAGCTAGAACAGGCCTCGTGTGGCTGCTGCTTTACTCCAGCTGGAGCCAAGGCCGTCTGCAGGAACCAGCCCTGTGGGTGGCCTCTGCTCCAGTCCCGGCATGTGGTCCTGCCCTGGGAGCAGCTGGGGCCAGGACTGTGGCACTAAAAATAGCATAGGGGTGAAGGGAGTGAGAAGGGAAGGAGCCAAGACAACAGAGGTTGAGGGGTGGGAGACATGACAGCAGAAGGGAAAAGGGAGAGGTTTATAAGCTATTTATTAATAACTTGAATGCCACAGTGGCACACATCCGAACAAGTGCACATGAACTCAGTACTGGTGCACAAGACAAAACTCGCTTCACTCATGGGTGGAAAATCTTAGTGGGAACCCTGTCTGTACTCCTCTTCCATGCATCTTTCACACTGGGACACTGGAGCCATGCACTTTTACTCCTCCCCTTTCCTCCTAACAGTTTCAGAGTGCCACAGATTCTTTGATTCATGATCTGTCCCTATCTTCCCCCTCCCTCCCAGAGCATGAACACCACAGCCGACGATTCAAACAAAAAAGTATTTCTTCATGCAAAACACAGTCAACCTGTGGAACTCCTTGCAGAGGATGCTGTGGAGACCAGGACTTTAATAGGGTTAAAAAACGAACTAGATAAATTCATGGCTGTTAGGTCCATCAGTTGCTATTAGCCAAGATGGGCAGGAAAACTAGTCAGGTAAGTTCAGGAATGGTGTCCCTACCCTCAGAAGAATGTCAGAAGCTGGGAATGAGTAATAAGGGAGGTTCCCTGTTCTGTTCATTCCCTCTGGGGCACCTGGCATTGGCCACTGTTGGACAGGATACTGGGCTAGATGGATCTTTGGTCTGTCTAGCAAGGCCATTCTTATGCTCTACCACTGACTTTTTTAAATGTGAAAAGAACCTGAAACACTGGTGGCTATATTTTTAACATGGGGAAGGGAGGGTGGGGGAGAAACAAGAAAAGACAGTTCTTATCCCCCTGCTCTTTGTTTCTATGGCATTGTTCTCCAGCTGAACAAGATTCTGGACATGTCCTTACAATTCTATTTATGGGAATGTGATTATGTGTATATAATTATTTCAGATAATAGTTCAGCGATCATTTGAGCACAGAGAGCAGAATAAGTGTAGGACAGCAGCTGCAGTTCTTCAAACACTGTGGACATATTTTTTACTGTAAACTTATTCAGTTTTTGGAATAATGTGAATATTTAAAATTATGATCCTGTCAATTTGTTGTTTTCCAAACGGGTATTAAACAGTGTGGGGGTAGGTTGTGGGACTAAATGAAACATGATGCCAAAAACATAGGCATGTTTTATGGCAGGCTGTATCCCTATCTAAATATTGGAGCCCATACAAAGAGGGCCTGGGAGATTCTTTAATAAAGTATTTTAAGTGCTTGCTTCAAAAGACATGTTTAATGCAGTGATATTAATAATTTAAAATGAGAGAACTATCTCATGGAAGTGTTTGAAAACAGAAGGTGTGGAAAGCATGTACCATTAATTTTGGAATAGCTTTCCAGGCTACTTCCCAAATCTAGTCACAAATATGAAGGCAGTAATTTTTTTCATGCTTATCCTTAGGTTTTGCTTATATGTATTGCAATACCTGATTATTTGTATTAGAAACCTTTGCCCGTTAAGTACCTATTGCGGATAAGATGTGAAGAATGTTGGTTGAAAGACTTGGGTGCCATTTTCTGGAAATGTCACACTAATCTGATACCGCGCATGCTTATGTTTTTGTAACTTAATACTGAATCTGTTTATGTGAAGGCTGTTCAATTTGGCTTGAATTGATAACCAGTCAAAAGAAAATACAGGAGTGCAGATTAGCATATTTTCTACTTTTCCTATGAACACACTTAAGTTATCCTTGAATTTTATGCATCTGATTTTTAAATACACGTTGTAGACAAACTGCACTTTCTTTTGATTTTTTTTCCCCCCCATTCATAGGGTTGTAGAGATTGCAGCCTGCCACTCTTCTCACACTTCTGCTGCCAAGACCCAAGGTGGCCAAGTGTACATGTGGGGCCAGTGCCGTGGCCAGTCTGTTGTTCTTCCTCACCTCACTCACTTTACATGCACTGATGATGTGTTTGCTTGCTTTTCTACTCCTGCTGTGATGTGGCGCATCCTCTCAGTAGGTGAGAGCAAGCTGGGACTTGTTATGCAGTGCAAGTGTTTGTATGGAACCAATTTCCTATTAGTTTAAAAATGTGTGTGCTTAGAATCTGTATAAAAGTGTGGAGCAGTAGCTCCATTATAGCTAAGGGTAAAACCAGTTTGTTTTGTGATAGATGTTTACATACTTAAAAATCCACATAATGTGCACTTACCATTGTCATGTATGCTACTGGACTGCTAGAAATCCACCATCAGAAGAATAGAATAGACCACTGTGCTTCTCTGCTTGCATGACTTACAACTCTGCATAGAAATGAGGGGTCCCTGGGTGCAGATGTATCACAACGTGTGCTGTGGAAAGCTGGTGTCAGTATTCCCTGCACCAGTAAGCAACGCTGTAACTAGTACAATGAAGGGCAGTTGGAACGCTGTCAGATGAGTAAGAGAATAGCATTGTGGGGCACAGCATACTACATGAAATGATGCTCTTAATCATTCTTCATGCATTCTCATGAAACACGCTTGCAGTAGATCCCACTGGGCTCTCACCAGTTCTTGGGGGTGGTCAGAATTGGGGTTACTGAGTTCATGGTTAGGTTTCTCGCAGTGCCCCTAGTCTCTGAAAGCTTGTGCTGCTACTGACTTGTACACTTTTATAGGTAAATGAAGGATTTCAGTTGCCAGGCTTAATCCAGCACCTTTCACTAATGCTAACATACATTTTGGTGGGTTGTTTTGAAAATTAAATCTGAATTACTGTATCCTTGATAGCAGTTGTAAGGCTGTCATATCGCCCTCTCTTTTCATGACACACTGATCATATGTTGTGTTCTCATAATTGGCTTATAAAGTGAGCACTTGGTAACACTGAACCACAGTTAGGGTTACCAGCATAGATCTGCCAGATGTTTAGGAAGTAAACATCATGTAGTTATCATCTTCTCTTGTTGTCTAGCCAGTTTGCAAATGTATTAGGCAGAATGTATTTTGTTTTCAAAACTTGTTTTTTTTTTAAATCATTAGAGCATGAAGACTCCTTAACAGTAGCTGAGTCTCTGAAGAAAGAATTTGACAGTCCAGAAACATCAGACCTAAAATTCCGTGTAGATGGAAAATACATCCATGTCCATAAAGCTGTTCTAAAAATCAGGTAGTGTTCATGTTTCATGGATTCTTGGTCAGCAATTCCTACACTGCATAGAGAGCAACCCATTAACTTGTCTTGTCAAAGAAATCCATCTACAGTGCTGTCCAACAGCGAAGGTGTACTTGAACTTTTAAGACAGTTCACTATTATTGAAATTATTTAAGTTTGTATTTTGGACTACTTAAAAGGATGAGTTTGACACAAGTTTCAGAGGGGTAGCTGTGAAAAAACTTAAACAGCAAATAGTTTAGCACCTTAGAGACTAACAAAAAATGTAGATGGTATCATGAGGTTTTGTGGGCACAACCCACTTCTTCAGATGAAGAGTTCGACACAGTTTCCACAAAAATATATTTAGAAATGAGGGTGATTTGTCTGAATCAGTGTGTTGATATCTTTATTTTTTCAAGGGTCAGTAGCTGTCTTGGAATTTTCTTGGGTAATATCTTGTTTTTAAAAGATCTGGTTAACAAAGATAAGTGACTAAATGGTTAATTGCATTGACTCTTAATACACATGAATGAAACACCATTCTTTTTACATTTTATTTTTCTAAGTGTAACCTACTGGAATGAGAATGTTAAATACTAAATTTGAGAAGGAATCAAAATGCCAGTTTTTACTAATCCAGTCTCAGAAGATGTTATTCAGACTTAACAGCAAGGGCTTGTTTCTTTATTTAAAAATTATTAAAACCTTTTATTAAATTCCATGTGTACCAAACTTAATTCTTTATTTCAAATTCTTGTCTGATGTGTCATACACACAATTGCTTTTCATTTCTTGATGACAAATATTACTTTTTATGTACGCCAGTATTGGGAAGAGAACATACTCTTTTTGGTAGTTAGTGACATTTGTATTTAGATAAAATGAAGAGAAGTTTTATTTAAAATGTCCTCTAATATAGTGTTCATTTGTCATGTTATATGCCAGAGAAATATTCTGCCTTCCTGTTCCAGATGTGAACACTTCAGAACCATGTTCCAGTCATATTGGAATGAGGACATGAAAGAGGTGATAGAAATAGACCAGTTTTCTTACCCAGTGTATCGTGCCTTCCTTGAGTACCTATATACAGACAGCGTTGATCTGCCACCTGAAGATGCGATAGGTAGCACAGCCTTCTTTGGCCACATTATATAAATTCAGTGTCTTGATAAACGGGTAAAAAAGGTGCGGGGGAATAATGATGCATGTATGGTTTTTAAGACCAACATATGATCAGTTTTATGATAACTTATGCTTTAAAAGTAAACTAACA
This sequence comes from Pelodiscus sinensis, assembly GCF_049634645.1. Taxonomy (NCBI): domain Eukaryota; kingdom Metazoa; phylum Chordata; order Testudines; family Trionychidae; genus Pelodiscus; species Pelodiscus sinensis. Next base: position 289,879,785 of record NC_134711.1, on the reverse strand, counting down.
ACTTGCTACAGATATACTGTGTAAGCTGTGAATAAATTGAGCAGCAAATACAGAGACTAAAAGGGTACAGGAGGTGCTTAAATTTCTCTTCAGAAGAAAGCATTTATACATTTGCTAAATTGAATCAATTATGCTTTGAAATTACTTGAACAAAAAATTCAGTTCATATAATGTGGTAGTTTTTTCCCAGAAGAGTGGACATGCCCTGAGTTAAACTCTAGCTTTTATAATAACAGTTTTGCACTTTATACTTTCCCTGTTCTGTAACCAGGGCTCCTATGTTGCAAGCACTTACACGTGTACTTAACGTTTTATGCATCTGTGTAGTCCTGTTGATGTCAGTGGAACAGCTTGTGCTTAGGGATAAGCTCTTATGTAAGTGTTAATGGGATGGTGCTTAAAAGTAGTGAAAAGTCCTCTGTTTCTTCTTGCCTGTCAGTAAAGCTGATCTTCTGAAATAACACCCAGTTCAATGTATGTATGGTGTAGTATTTGGGTATGTCTATATTGCAGCTGGGAGTGTGCTTTCCAGCCTGGATAGTTACACACATGTACTAGATCTGCTCAAGCTTACAATAGCAGTTGTGGCCACAGGTGGCAGTTTGGGCTAGCTCAGATCCTTGTCATGTGAATGATTAGCCCAGGTTACCACCTACTCTGCAGTGTTTGTAGTGTGCTAGTTCAAGCACAGTTCCTCCCCATCAACTGAGGCTGGGAGGTAGGCTCTCAGCTGCAGTGTAGACATAACTATACTTCATGCATAGAATGAAGACATGGTTTAGAGCTTGCCTTCGTACTGTAAAAGTTGAGAGTAGAAGTGGCTAATATAATGGCATTTTAATTTCAGGACTTTTGGATTTGGCTACATCTTATTGTGAAAACAGATTGAAAAAACTGTGTCAACACATTATCAAGAGAGGAATCACTGTGGAAAATGCGTTTTCATTGCTCTCTGCTGCAGTGAGATATGATGCAGAGGTAAACTTCTAAAAGACTAAATTCACTAAATAGACAACTACGTTTTGACCAGAACCATGGAGCATAGCTGACAGCTTTTTAAAAAAAAACTGTATTAATACATCTCCATTTTAATTGAGAGAATTGCTTGTTGCGCTCAGAATCAGAGCAGTACAGTTCTGGCCCTGTTCCTTGGATTGTGTAGCCATTCTGTTCAGATTGAAAGCCAGATCTTTCCACTGAACTTGTAGTAGACAAATTAACTACCATTTTGAAATAATCCTTATGCATATATAATCAACTTACTGAATGAGGCATAATATAAATAACTTCCATTTTGTCTAGTTCATAGTAGCAATTTTATGCCGTTTTTCCTAGCTTCCTAAAGCATTGCTCCATGTTATCTGGGGGGAAAAAATTCTATGCTGAAAACTTTTTATCTGGAGGTTGAAAATACTACCTTGCAAATAAAGGGCAGGCATTAAAAAGAAAGCAAAACCTGGGGATTCTAAAAGTCCTGCTGATTGGTTTTATAACACTAATCTTTGTTTAATACGTTTAAATATGTACAGCTTTTTAAATCCTCTTCATGTGTTCAGGATTTTTCTTGTAACATTATTGATGGTGGGGTACTGACGGTGGTGTCTGAACTTTGTTAATAAAGTAACTTAGAAGTAGGTGACACAATAGGCACCAGATGGACCTGTTTGCTTCCTCTTGATTTATACTTAGAATCAAAGTGGTACTATAGAAATTTCCATTCCCTTGCACTCCGGGTAGATTGACTTTAAATCAAAGCAATTTTAATCACCAATTTAAATTGGCAAGCAGGAAATTGATTTTAATCTTGTTTCACATTTTATCCTTTTTTGTTTTGTTTATTTCCTTAACTACTTTAAAGTCTCACGGGTTGGTAATTATTAAATGTTGATTTGCAACTAAATATAGCCTTTACACTAAATGTGGTGGTACTTTCTGCTAACTAGGCGGTTACATTATATGCCTCTCTCCATATTTATTTAAGAAATTATGTATAATAACTATATTCAGTGTTGCTACATTTTTATTGTTAGAAAATGGTGAATGATGCTTTACATATATAGTAGATTAATTTTTAGTCATAACGTGTCAAGATGCATTTGGTTGGAATTGGGAATACAATTAAATGCACAAACTGTAATTTAAAATTGCTTTTCATTAATTAAATGAAACTATCTAAAATATGCTAAATGCATAAGAGAAAAGTTTCCAACAATACCTGTTTTGCATTTAAAACATTGATTTATTCAACAAAGTAAGTATTATCTGTTAGTGAAATAAACTTTCTTCTGGTGACCATCTCCTTCAAGTTTTTAGAATTTGGAGAACTCATCCTCTCACCTGGTTTTTAATCTTCAGGCATATGGCTTCTAAAGGCACAAACAATAAATTAGAAGTTGAGTAAGTGATGTAGCCACTCTCATAGCAATTCTTACTCCTATATTTGAAGTAGAAAACAATCTTTACTGGTTTTCCAACTCCCAATCAGTGTCTCAGTTTTTTGAGAGATCTAAATTCTTTAATTACTCAACTAATAAATATAGTGAAATAAGCGTTGTTTTGATTAACTTAACAAAAATCAATTTATAATCAAAGTACAGTTCCTTTCCAACCCTTAATCGTGAATCTGTTGCTACAGCGGAATTAATGGCAGGAAGAAAAACTCCTCATGGAGCCAGCTAACTAAACTATGAAGTCAGGCAGGTGGCACATGGAGGGGACATGTAAACTACATTTTTCTCATTATGAAGTAATATTTAACTTTTGCTGTTTAATCAGACCAGCTGGCAGATTGCTCTTTGAGGATCTATAGGTCCTCATTGTTGATTCTTGATTTCCTTTGGCATTTTTGTATTCAGACTAGCCTTTGCTACCGAATGTGCAACTTTGCTGGAGCTCAGTACATTCCTATAGGTTCTTCACTCTTATCAAAGGCTGTTATTTCATAGATCACATATCATTCACTTTTTTCTTGTGTTTTGTAGATGTACATAGGTATCCATTTGAACTTGTGCTTACCTTAAAGCTTAACTTCATCTGTTAAAAGAATTGCACTTCTCAAACCTTTTGCTACTTGCAAAGTCTTTTTGTTTTGGAGATAATAGATGACAATACAAAGCTTTTTATTCTAAATGGAAAGTTATCTGTTTTAATTTCACAAAGGCAGGTATGGTTTGGGAGGCGGAGGTGAAATAGTCCTGCAGAATGTGTTTCCCATGTGCCTTCATGATTCTCCTTTTTAAAGAGTGGGAGAAGAAAGCTGCTCTGCTACAGGATGACCATTCTGCCTTTTGCTAATTGAGGTTTGTGTACCCAGCCAGCCTTACAAACTGACAGGTGTAAAAGCCAAACCAAAGAAAAATAGAAAGCACTGCGGGCCTGAGCTTTTCTTGGGCATTTATAATATACAAAAGGCCAATTTTAAATGTCACTAATATATAATGACATGTGCAGTAAGCTAAATGGAAAGTTCAGGTGACTTTAGTAATGTAGTTATACCATGGGACGTCCTTTCTCTAGAAAATATCAGTTAAAACTGCATAATCTATTTAAGCTTCCATTTGATGAAATTGTATGCTTTTCAGAACTAAGATACAATTGGTTTCTCTGGGATTAATGAATTGTAATGGTCAGAATAATACTGTAGGTCCAGTTTCTCTCTGCAGCTAACTAATCACTGGAAGTATTTTGTGCCTCTGTCATTTATCACTATGTATACACATGGAGGTTGTACTTTGATCCAGTGTACAAATATGACTTATTGAATTTTATGACATTTCTAAACTTTCCAAAGTCTCTTCATGTAATGGTAATACTGCTTGTATTTTTGTTACGGACTTGGAGTATGGGAATCTATTAATAAAGTACTACAGTAAATGTGTATGTGATGTAGTTTTATTTAAAATCACTTTAGTCCATTTGTTATAAAAATTCACGGCTATGTTCATCTTTTCATAAGCCTGTTACTTATTACACAGACATGATATAACACAAGCAAAGACATGCATGCAGATACAGCGATCCTGATCCTGTGCATTTTTTGCATTCCTATGTCAAGAAAGGTTGATTTGATGTCAATGAGCTAATTCTCCATAATGGCTAAAAGTGCAGAAATGTAAATATGGCTTCACCTAATCACACTTGCACGTGATCGGTGGCTTGTCTTCCTTTAAAACTAATATTACATGTTCTGTTGACTGGCTGTTGAAATAAGACTGGATAAGTCTGTCACTTTGATGCTCTTCTCCACGGAGCGGGGATACTTAGGATGCAGCAGTCCTTGCTATAACAGATTATCTTTCATGCTACAATGCTAGATTATGATAAAGTTCCTCTCTAAAATGGAACAGCTGACTACTTCAATCATCATTGAATCCTCTGCCAACATCTGGGATTTATGGCTGACTTCGCTTTTGGCTGCAGAATTAGTAACTCTATATGTAATATTAATAGCACGTGGGTGCAAAGTGAATTATTTGAGGTGCTTTTTGATCTTTTGATGAAAGGTGCTCTCTGGGTTGGCTGTGGGTCAGACTTTAGTGTGGTGTAGAACTGAAGTACAGGGCTTGGGCTGCCTTATGCCCAATACATTCCTGCTAACTATTTCTATGAGAAACAAATTGTCATTTCACTACTGGTTTATTTCTGATAGAGGTGTCCTGCATCAACATTATTGGTTGTTTTTTTTTAAAAGACATCTCCATCTAGATATGATATACTGTAATTAGCTTTGCTTTAAACCAGTACAGCATCACTCCATTAGGTAAACCAGTGTAACTTTGTATTTATACCAGGCTTTAATGTGGAAATAGAATTACTCTGAATTTTCTCAATCCACAGTCCTTGGTATTGTTTTTCAAAGATGGCATTTGCTCATCTGTCAGCGTTCTCAGTTCATCCTGCATGCCACCTCCTGAAGTAGCTGAAACCAATCCAATCTGCCAACACTCTTGATTAGGTTAGGGAAAAATTTTGAGGTGAGATGAGGCAGTTGAATCTGTCTTCAGTAAAATGTGCTTTTTTGAATAGAACATGGATGCTCAAACTGAGAGTTGTAAACAGGTTTGAAAGTCATGGGTATCCTCTTTTCTTCGTGGTTAATTTGGAGGATTTGTTTTCTGTTGCAATATGGGGCATGGTATAGAAAAGTTTTGAGAACAGCTGGGATAGTGTTGATGTAGCGCTGTAATCTGTTTTTAATTCCAATGTATTTACAAAAGACATGTAAAAGCATTTGAGCCTGGTTCTAAATAGTCTCTTATGGTCTAACAAAAGCTAATAAAAAGGCTTTTTTGTTTTGTTTTGTGTCTAGGATTTAGAAGAATTCTGCTTTAAGTTTTGTGTCAATCATTTGACGGAAGTGACACAGACTGCAGCGTTTTGGCAAATGGATGGCCCTCTGCTAAAGGAATTCATTGCTAAAGCCAGTAAATGTGGCGCCTTTAAGAACTGAAACACACGGCTGTAAGTTTTGGACGATGTAGGGTTGCACCAGGCATAGTTGGTTTGCTGTATTCATGCGTAAGAGGATTATGTAACCCTGCAGGTAAAGAAAAACAAACCAAACCTAATTGCATAATATCGAGGATATAAAACTCTATACAGAAATTGCAGCAAATTATCTGTGTGCTGTATCCATGCTTTAAAAACTCTGAACTGATGCAAGTCAGAAGATTAACATTCACTCACATTTGGAGAGCTGGAAATCTTCACATTGCTGTGTTTGAGTTTACTTCTGAGGTGGGAGGAAATGAATCAGGAAGGGGATAGGAGGATATTTGGTGCCAGGAATTGGGATTTCCTAACTTATCTTTTGGGACCTCCTGAGCATTGCAGAATAAGCTGAACTGAGCCATTGAAACATTTCCTGTAAATGTTAGCTCTGTAGAATTACTCTGAAGGAACAAACAGGATAGATTTCTTTGTATTGTGGTTGCATGATTATGCATTTGTAGCAGTTTTGTTATGTATAAATAATCAAATGTATTCAAAGCTTAGAGACAACTGCAGGAAAGATGATGTCGCTATAAAATATGCTCAGATAATTTACTAATCGAACTGGAAGTAAAGCTGCCCTTTAGGCATACTTTGACATGCAAATTGCAACATATAACCTAGCTGTTTGAAGATTTATAATAGTAATTGAAAGATATTACTGCTTGGTTTTGAGGGCCAAATCAAGTTGAGGCTATCCCACATAAGGGGAGAGGAATCTGTTGGAAAGTTGGGGGGTTTTGCATTGGAATATTGTATAAAAAAACTGTAAAATTACATGTAATAAAATTACATTTCTTTGACTTATTCACTGTAAACTCTTTTGACTTGAGGGATATATCATATCTCTTATTACATCTACCACAAATAAAGTTGCAAATGTATATTGACAGAATCCAGTTCCAGTCCAGCTCCACATAACAAACAATCCATACTTCAGGAAATAGAGAATTTATTCATGTGCTTGACCCTCATCAATATAATATGTCTCTCTCAAATGTCAAATTACTTTATCATGACAATCCTATGAGAGAGATGTAGGGGTTTCCCTGAAGTGTTTGGGAAGTGCTTAGACAAAAAGGGTGCTACGGTAAAATAGGAAAATATTATGTCCATGTCTCAGAAGAACTGAGGCACCGTGACCCGCCCACACACAAAAAAAAGTGGCAAAACCGAAAACTCGGAGCTTGCACAGTGCTTTAATCACAGAACCATCCTTCCTCTCTGAATTACAACTCTTGCATAGCATTTCAGAGATCAGTATATTCACTTTCTATGATTATTCTTATTCCAAAAGATATTTGGCATCTGATATTTTTGTGTTTTCTTCTAAAATAATGCATTTAAGTACCTCAAGGAATTTATTTTGCAAGCCAAAAACAAAACAGTTCAGAGAAGCAGTGTGAATTACAGTACAATAAACAGTTGATTTGGGAAGAGCAGAGTTTGGAAATGGATGGATTGTCCTCTAAAGGAAATTGCTTTCAAGTTTTAGGCAATAGTGTAGATTTTTCTATTGTAAAACAGGAAAGATAGTTGTAATATGACTTAGCCCTAGTCTACACTGCAAATCTACTTCATTATAACTGCTGTTCAGATATATGGATAATCCACACTCTTAGGCAATGCAGTTATGCAGTCCTAAACACCAGTATAGATGGTGCTATATTATCAAGAGAAGATCTGCTGACATAAGCTGCCAGCTCCCACTGTGGTAGAGTTAAGCCAGTAGAAGAGCTCACTCCCATTGGCTTAGAAGTCTTCAGCGGAAGCACAACAGCACTGTAGTTGTGCTGCTATAAATTTTTCAGTTGTGGCTTTGGAATAAAATTAAGACAAATGTGTACCCCCATTAACAGTTTGGGTCTTTCTACTCTAGTGGCATAGAAATTTTGAATCTGTTTTTGCTAAAAGTGTGCAAGTCCTCTAGTTCAAGCAATTAAGGCTCATGCTTTTAGATTTAATGCATTCTGAGTTCAAGGACAACTCACTTGCAGTTTTGTGGTGCTCTAGGAGAATATCTGGGAAAAGAGTCAGTCTTTTGGAGGAGAGTGTTAATTGGCTTTTCTCTCCTGCCTCCTGAGTAAAGGCACACAGAGAGCTAGTGTCTAATGGCTCTCAGTCTTTAGTTTTATCTACTTTTAGTTGGGGTGGAGGGGTGGCTAGTATCTGGATTAAAAGAATAGATCTTGGATGCAAAACTAACATTAAAGGAAAAAAGATATCAGGAGAGTTTGGTAGCTGTTTGAATAGACATTTATTAAAGGCTCAAGAACAGACTATTAGGGATTTTTGAACTGAATGGATCAACTGTTTAACTGATAAGCATCAGCTTATCAGTAAATGGTCTTAGAGAAAATCCAGAGGAGAGCAACATAATTCATTTTCTACACCCTACATCCGTGGTCTCCAACCTTTTTAATCACAGGATCACTATTTGAATTCAAGTGGAATGTAAGAGCTACCTTAAACTGAAATATCCTTGCCCCACCTCCTTTGTGTCCCTTCTGAGGCCCTGCCCCTGCTCACTCCATCCTCCCTTCCCCACCTTTCCTCCCTTTCACCAGGCTGGGGCAGAGGGTTGGGATGCTGGCTCTGGTCTTGGGCTAAGTGATTTGGAGTGTGAGAGGGGCTCTGAACTGAGCCTAGGGCAGGCAGTTGGGGTGCAGGAGAGGGTTTATGACTGGGGCAGGTGTTCAGAGCTGGCTCCAGCTGGACACCGCTTACCTCAGGTGGCTCCTGGGTGGTGGTGCAGTGGGGCTAAGGCAGGCTCACCACTGCCCTGGATCTGCACCACTCCCAAGGCAGCCAGCAAACTCCCTCCATCCAAAGCCCTGTTGTGCCCCCCACTTCTGTTCTGTGGAAATAGAATACAGGGTGGGAGAGGGGGGCACCCTGACATCAGCACCCCCTCCTCTCCCTTCCCTGCTCTGTACTGCAAGCAGCAGACTCCAGAAAAGGGGGGGGGGGCAGCTCCAAGGCAAAGGACAGGAGAGGAGCAGCAGGGAGGGGGAGGGCAGCTGAAGTGCTGGCACTTGATAGCCTCTTGGCCAAACCAGTCGGAATCACCTGTCAGAGGCTCCAAAATCTACCATTAGTTCCTGATCTACTGGTTGGTGACCACTGCCCTACATCATTTGAGGAAAGACTGAAAAAGCGTGGGTTTTAGTATGCAGAAGAGGAGACTGAGGGACAACATAACAATCTTTGAGTACATGAAAAATGGTTCTAAAGAGGGAAAAGTGATAAAGTCTACTCATCCACTGATGCCAGAACAAGAAATAATGGGTTTAAATTGTAATAAGGGAGATTAGATTAGATGTTAGGCAACATTTACTGTCAGATAGTTGAGCACTGGAACAAACTACTTAGGTGGGGGGCTGGACTCAATGACCTCTCGAGGTCCCTTCCAGTCCTATTATTCTATGATTCTATGATACGGTCTCACATGATATTCTTCTCAATAAAGTAGGCAAATAAAACTTAGATGGGGCTACTATAAGGTGGGTACATAACTGGCTGGCTAACCGTACTCAGTAGTTATTAATGGTTCACAATCCTGCTGGAAGGGCATAACAAGTGGGGTTCCACAGGGGTCTGTTTTGGGACTGGCTCTGTTCAATATCTTCAACAATTTAGATATTGGCATAGAAAGTACACGTATTAAGTTTGCAGATGATACCAAGCTGGGAGGGGTTGCGACTACTCTGGAGGGATCGGGTCATAATTCAAAATGATCTGGACAAATTGGAGAAATGGTCTGAGGTAAACAGGATGAAGTTTTATAAAGACAAATGTAAAGTGCTTCACTTAGGAAGGAACAATCAGTTTTACACATAACAGAATGGGAAGCGACTGCCTAGGAAGGAGTATGGCAGAAAGGGATCTAGGGGTTATAGTGGACCACAAGCTGAATGAGTCAGCAGTGTGATGCTGTTGCAAAAAAAGCAAACATGATTCTGGGACGTATTAACAGGTGTGTTGTGAGCAAGACACGAGAAGTCATTCTTCCGTTCTACTCTGTTCAGATCAGGCCTCAATTGGAGTATTGTGTCCAGTTCTGGGCACCGCATTTCAAGCAATTCTGTTTTAACTTCAATGGAGAGAGGTGTGCTCCCGCTGAAACATCTGGGCTTGCCACCCCCTTGGCGCACGGCACATGCGCGGTGCCAGCCCTGGGCTTAGGGCGCATGGGTGGTCCCCTTCCCCTGGTGTGCGGCACATGCGCAGTGGTGGCCCCAGGTGCGTGGGCGACCCCTACCCCGGGCGTGTGGCACGAGTGGCCCCACCCCGAGACACCCAGCAGCCACAAAAGGTTGGGAACCACTGGCTTAGGGGAACAGAATGCCTTACAGGCCTGAACCCTAGGCTCTGTACTTTACGTGGTTGGTTCTTTCTGCCTAGCAGAGCTTTTCCCATCTACACGGCTACTTTTAGCAGTGTATTGTCCTGCTATTGGAACCGTTCCCACTGCAGCTAAAGGCGCTGGCAGTGGGGAAACTAAGCCTTTGAAAGGCCACTGTTAATCATCATTCATGGGTTTTCTGTCACTCAAATGGCATTCCTGACCAAAGGCTACTTTTGTAAATGTTAATAAAACCTACCTGCTACAGTAACAGACGTATGAGGGACACCTAGGGAGAGTCATGTCTGGACATACAAGCTGACCTGGTGACAAGGTTTTGAAAAGCAAGTTCTAGAGGCAGCGAAAGGGCGGCTGCTATCTGGGCAGCTATTGTCACTGACAGGAAAATCAGAGTGGTCAGAAAAAGGGTTGTGTCACTTTTTCCCTGTCTAAACTGAGAATCCTATGAGTTCAGCTAAATGCAAATATAAATGTTTAACCAGTTTCTTTTGTTTTAATACTACTAAAAATCTTGTCTTTTAAAATTTGTTTGTATGGGTTACTTCACACAGGTGTCTCCAAAGGAAAAAAAAGTCCAGTATTCCTGGAAAGGCAGAGGTTCTAGAGCTTACCATGGCCCTCGCTCTTCCCTTCAGGTTGAGGGGCTGTTAGGCTGTGGTGTGTGAACATGTTGTGACTAACACTGGATAAAATTCTGTTTTCAAATCTGGTAAAGAGCCTAAGTCCTCCAGAAATTCAATACTCTTACACTCTTAGACTGCTTAAGCAATTTTGCAAATGATATTGCATAGTATTATCCAAGTTGTTGCTACTGTGAGTGCAACTGTATGGAGTTGCATGTATTATTTCTAGCTCCTGCACATTTCTATCTGCTAGCTTTGCTCTAAGTAGCTGCAACACCACACAAACTGCTGGGGTACAGCTTTGCCCCTCACCTGGGATACGTGCATTAATATAACTGCACAGTGTACATATGAAAGCCAACCACTGTACCAGGAGAGCAAGACTTAGATTTCTAAAAAAAGGTTTAGGGCACTAAGTGCCCAACCCACATTTGAAATTAATGGGATTTGGGATCCCATCTGCTAGGCATTTTTGAAAACCCCAGTCTAAATTCAGATTAGCACAAGATAAAAATAGAGCTATGAACACAGATAGGGTGTACATTTGCTCGATACTATACTATCTAGCATAGGGATGGAGAACCTCAGGCCCAGGGGGCCCCTGGCTCACATAAATCTGCCCCCTCCTCCCGAGACTCCGGGCCCCTCCAGCGTTGGGGAGCCTGTGCTGGTGCTCCAGTTCCCCCACTGCTGGACTAGAGCACACAAAATCTACTAGGCTGAGTCCCCCGCCCCAGGTTCTGGTGTGCAAGGGAAATGTAGGAAGCGTTTTTCTCCTCAGCAGTTGGGGACCATATCAGTGAGGATTTGTTTGTTTTTGTTTTGCTTCTCAGTTGTGCATGGCCCCCGACTGATTTTTCTGTGGGTCAGCGGCCCTTGATCCCCAAAAAGTTTCCTCACACCCTGATCTAGCATTTCTAGTAGCTTTTCCCTAGAAGGGAGAGATGAAAGACTTTGATAGATTGTCTAGTTATTTGGAAATATTAATCTGTGACTTTAGGACTCTTGCAAAATATTTTGGCTGACAATAAAAATATTAATTTGCACTAATGACAGAGTGCATTATTAACTTTATATAACAGTAAGTGAAGTGTTAAATGCACCAAGAGATATTTTATTTTTAAGTAGTTTAATTTCATGTATTTCGTAGTAAGGCAGCAAAGGCTCTTGAGTATATTTAAGAAAAAAATCTTACTATGACTCTCCTATTGTACTGCATCTTCTGTTACAGCTGTGCTCTGAAGTATGATGAATCTAGGGATGTAAGCAAAAGCTTATTGGATACTCGACACACTAGTCGACTAGTCGGTTCCCCCCTCTTGCTGCCTCTATCACAAAGAGGCAGCAATGGGGGGGTAAGAGGAGGGAGTGTTGGGGCAAAGCTGGTTTAAAAGCCGGTTCCCCCCAGCTCCAGCTCTGTGGGAGGGGGCAGGGGCACAGCGGCAGCTTTCCAATGATGAAATGTACAAGAGTCCCCGCTGGGGCTCTTGTACATTTCACAGTGGAAGCGCTCATGGAACTGGGGGTTAGCAGAGGACTCCTTGCTGGCCCCAGTTCCACGTGGCATTCAATCTTTGAAATGCCAAGAGCCCCAGTGAGGGCTCTTGTGCATTTCAAAGCAGAAGCGCTATGGGGAGCCTGGGATCAGCGGGGGGCAGAGTCAGCGGAAAACTCAGACTCCTCCACTGACCCCAGGCTCCATGTGGTGCTTCTGTTTTGAAATGTACAAGAGCCTCCACTCGGGCTCTTGCACATTTCAAAGGCAGAACATGCTAGTTCTTTTCGACTAATGGAATAGTCGATGGAAATCCCATCAACTATTTGATTAGTTAATTAATCAAAATTTAACATTCCTAGATGAAGCCAAGGGTTTTTTGAGAACTGGTAAAGCTGTGGATTAGCCACAGGAAACTACAGGGCTGTACTGTAAACACAAATATTTTGGTGCATAAACTGTTTTTTGTTACTAGTTTTCCTCAACACACAGCTTTCTTTACAAAAAACATTTTATTGTCAAGTTTTTCATTACCTTGCAATTCTGTAGCTAAATGTTCTGCTTTTCTGTATTTAAACAATTAATATTATAATCTTAAGACAAAATAACACATGGAAGCCATAAATGTTCTTACTGTAGTACTTGACTCCCTAACTATTTTACATAAATGATTTTTCAGAGGGTGATCACCAGCCATCCTTAAGTGTTTGCAAGCAACTAAAGGATACCACCTCTCTCCATTGAAGTTAAAACAGAATTGCTTACGCGAACCATAAAATGAGAAAGCATAATAAAAAACACCTTCTGCTTCTTCGAACTCAGAAGGCTTCTTCAAGTGCAAGTCTTGTTAATTCTTCTTTGGAAAGCCTTAACAATTATTTTGTCTGCTGTCTCTAATAAGCAGACATTGAATCACAGATAAATCACATGATAGGGGTTGCTGTAACTGAAATTATTTTAAAAAGTGGCTTGTGGAGTACTTAAAAAAAAAACCTTGTACAGAAGGATTTTAAATTTTAACACTCTTTAAACCACACAAAATTGAAAAGGAAAAGGACAAATAACAAAGTTATTGCAAAAGTGAGGTATAAAACATGAATAAACCACCTAATTGTTTCTTGTGTGCCCTCAACAAATCTCTTTTATACATTGACCATGAGTAGAAAATCTTTAATATGGAATTGATATAGAGAGAAGTAAGTATTGGTTATTCAGACACTGAACTAGATGCACTAGCTATATTTTCCTGGAAAGGAATGACTTCTTTTAAATCTTTCAGTAGTTCAATCTGGGTATCCAGTTTTTTCCGTGTTTCCAGAAGCTCCTGAAGTTTTTTCTCTGTTCCTGTAATAACAAAACAAAAAGCACTGTTCACAGTAAAGAACATAAATATAGGCATATTCATATAATTTAACAAGAGTGTTATCTCTGGCTTTAAGTAAAAGTTGTGATTTAATATTAAATCTTCATACCTTTCTCAAACAAAATTCCTTAAGCTAACCACTACTATGGTTGGTCTCTACCAAAAGGTGGTATTTTTACTTTATTTGAATAAAATCAATATAAGCACTGGAGTTGCTGAACTGTGGAAGAGTGGGGAATACATAGTCTGTGTCTACATTGGCACCCTTTTTCGGAAAAGAGATGCTAATGAGACAAGTTGGAATTGCAAATGCCGCGGGGGATTTAAATATCACTCGCGGCATTTGCATGAACATGGCTGCCGCTTTTTTCCGGCTCGGGGCTTTGCTAGAGAAAAGCGCCAGTCTAGACGGGATCTTTCGGAAAATAAAGCTTTTTCCGGAAGATCCCTTATTCCTGATTTTAAGAGGAATAAGGGATCTTCTGGAAAAGGCTTTATTTTCCGAAAGATCCCGTCTAGACTGGCGCTTTTCTCCGGCAAAGCTCCAAGCTGGAAAAAAGCGGCAGCCATGTTCATGCAAATACCGTGGGGGATATTTAAATCCCCTGCGGCATTTGCAATTCCGACTTGTCTCATAAGCATCCCTTTTCCGGAAAAGGGTGCCAATGTAGACACAGCCTTGCAGTTTCCATTTACTTCAATTGGATTTGTAAACACTCAGCACCTCTGCAAATCAGGCCATCAGATTACTACTAGAGACTTGGCTGCTACCCTAGCTCTCAACTATGACTGAAAAATACTCCCTTCTATGCAGTCAGATGTAGCTTGTATAGTCTCATGACTTCCATGACTGTTTCAAAATGCCATATGGTCAGATTCTATCCAGTGGAGAAAGTTAAAACTGAAGGAAAAGCAATGGAAAGGGCCAAAGTTTCTAAGAGCAGCCTTCATGTGGATGCATGTGTTCCAGCATTAGTTTCCAAAGCATCTATCTTCATTATCAAAGCACAAGGTTGTGTGCGCACAGAGACTGTGTAGGCCCAAAACACACACCCGTGTATTCTCCTTGATGCACTGTTTTCAAAATTGGTTGTTTCTATAGATGCATTAACAAATGCACAGCAGAAGGAGAACATATCCCTTCCAATACACTTCTGCCTTCTCAACTATCTTCCCCTTAATTTCCCCATTTTCATTCCTTTCCCTCTGCCCTTTTAGGCTTCTTTCAAAGAATCTCAGGGCTGATTTATGTCACTGGGCAAGATTGATCTAAGTTACACAAGTTCAGCTGAAGTTCCCATACTTAGATCTGGTTACAGCAATGTCGTCACTGCACTGTGTGGACAAGAGACACTCTTCTGTCAGTCGACTCTCTTGTACTTCTCATTGAAGTGGAGTACTGGAATTTACACTAGCGTGATCTGCAGTTGATTCATCGTGTCTATATTACACTCTGTAAAAATTGACCCTCATTGGATCGATCGCTGCCCATTGATTCAGCCGGTAGCAGACCCTTACTACTGCCCTTACTAATATCCTTACTATTTGCACCACTACTACATATATATCATTTGAAGCGGATGGAGTTCTATGAGCTAACTGTTGGAATCAGGAAAATAGAAAGACCTGTTTAAACAGTCAGCCTGAAAGATCTGAGTTCTATCTAAAATGAATGGCTGAATAATGGCCTTGGAGAAATATAGGACAAAACCCAAACCGCTGGGAAATCCTGTGATATAAGTATGTCATGTAGGAGAGAGGCAGGGTCCACTGAATCAAGAAGTCAGAAGAGGTTCTTGATACTCAAATTGTTAAAACCATACAGAGCCTTCATGTCCTGCTTTAAATCAGACAGACAGGGCTGTTGACATATGTTACTGGGGATAGTGATGCCAATGATTGCACCTGGGTATCCATACAACATTAAGGAAGTGTGCTATAGAGCTTTGAAAAATAACTTTAATTCTAAAAATTACTCGTATGGGAGAATTACTTAATATAGTAGCATATATACATTTACATACCTGAATGAACATTTGTAAGTACATTTTCAAACAGGCTACAGTCAAAAAGTGATATTACTGTTTCCTCGTATTCTAGGGGTTGGAAAAAAAAGTTGATTTACTGTCAACTTAAACTTTAAAAATGCACAATTATATTTACCAATCTGTTCATTACACAAGTTGTTTTAGCTATGAGGCTTTAAGCTCAGAAAGTTAGAATAATGGGAAAAATACTAACCTCCGTTCTGCTATTTTTATACCAAGGCAGAAGTGTCCATTTCACAATCCTGATTCACAAATTTTCAATGGCCCATAAGATATAAATGGGATTCTCATTATGTTTTACATACAGTCTGTACCACTTCAATACAGGCCCATTTAAATCGGGCCTTTGTGTCTGGTAACCAAGTTCATGTAATGTATTTAATCAGTTTTAAAATCTAGTTTATTGCAACACTTCTGGGACCATATGATAGAAGTGTCTGGCAACCAATTTAATTGCTATTTGCAAATCACATGACATGAAAGTGTCCAGTAAAAGAGCCTAAAAATTGTTTACATTTCTAAATGCATGAAGCAACTTTGTAACATCCTTAAATGGGGTTTATTACTATAATATAGTTAAATTATAGTTCAGTGCCAGGCTTTCTCCATGAATTTATAAAGCTAGGGGGACTGCTTCAAGAAAAGTGTTTTGTACAAATCACTGTTTCAAAACCCTGACTTAACACATTTTATGCATTTTTTTCATATACTGTAACTATATTTAACACAAAGTGCTGATCACTCTCTGGTCAAATAAAGCAGAACCCAAGTCGAGATAAAATCTTCACAACCCTCAAACACCCTCCTCTTTAAATGTCTAGTACATCTTGCAGTGTACCCAGTATCTGGCAGCCTAAGCTCTGTGTATGTATGTTGGTGGAAGGAGCTTGATTAAAAAATGCCAGATTTGAGGCACTTTCACAGAGAATGAGTTATTGGCAGCTCTTTCCTCTCATGTCACTAACACCCTACTATAGTAGTATAGCAGAATAAAAGAGAGTCTCTTAAGTAACCAACACTCAAACCATTCAGAGCTCCAAAAAGATGAGCATGACTCAAAGCTAAAGGTATTAAGAATTAAATGGCTCAGCTCAGAATCTCTATCGAAAGCAGAGCTCCTGTTTGTTTCCAGTACCTGTTTCAGAAGTGTTGTCATCCATCAGTTTTTCCTTTGCAAGTTGAAGTGTGTCTAGCATCTCTTTAAATATGCCATCCAGGAGTCCAGCCTGCTTGCACTTCCTAAAAAAGTCTATTTTTCCTGTAAAAATATAGAACACGCACTTTTACTGAAATTGTGTTTCAGCACAGTCACTGCAGTATCTAGAAGCCCCTTACACAACTGTAGCAGCTCCTATTCGCCCTCTTCTGGATGTGATTTGGACAACAGCTAAAAAACTACAGTCATGGCTATTCATGCAGATTTCTGGTTGTTCTAATTTTAATTAATTTGCCTTATTGCAGGTCTACTTTATATGTCAACTTTGTGGCTGTGGAATAACTAGAAAAATGTATGTACTATTTTTTCTTAGTCTGTGTTAGGGCAGCAGAACAGTCATCAATTATGCTAAAAAGGCTAGGAGGCACGTGTATGTATACTTTGTATTAAAGTGTGAACCTCCTTTGTTTTGAAAAACGATAAATTGTGTCTTTATTTGAAAGGCTTGAATAAAGACCTCTGGAGATGGTATAACAAATCCCATGATTAAAGCAAGGGTTCTCAATTAAAAGAGCTGCTGAACACTTATAAGCAACTTTGGACAACATGCCAAAAACAAAAAATTACTATTCGCTCTGTGTTTGTTTCTTCGCACAACATTTTCATGAAAAGAGGCTGTTTTTTCTACGGTCATTTGCTCCTGCAGGGTTTTTTTGGCATCTTAAATCATGATCTTACATTTTGACATCAGTGATTGTGAAGAGGATTATGAGGATGCAGCTCTAAGAATTAGGACTTCAGGTGGAAAATAAATTACAGGAATAAGTGCCAGTTAAAAGACTAATGTATATATATATTCTTATTGGGGAGAATTTGAGAGAAAGGAAGCAGTTCTGCTTATTATACAGGATGTCTTAAAATGTACAAATAAAATATTCCAGTATTTTTATGAGGGTCTTCTGATAATTGAAAGACAGTTGTAGGAGTAATACAGATTGGTATAATTTAAAAAAAAATGGGAATGTATTTCAAACTCAATGAATTTAGCCACCATACATAGTAGGTAAATGCCACTTTTGCCTTACAACCCTTTTTTCAAATACAAAATCTCTCAAGCCTGGTCCTACAATAAATTGCACAATTCTAGCTACATGGATAACATAGCTGGAGTTGACATAGATTAGGATGAATTATTGTGGTGTCTACACCTCTCTGGGTCAACGGGAGAAACACTCCCATTGACTTACCTTACACATCTAGTTCTGGTGAAGCACTAGAGTCAACAGGAGATCAATTAGGGATGTAAAATTCTGGTTAAAAAGTTAAATGGTTAAACGGAATGTTTAACTAGTTAACTGTGAGCCTGTGGCGGGGAGCTGCATTGGACAGGCTGGGTCAAGCCCACCGCGGTGCGGGTGGGGGCTGCTCTGGTCAGGCTGGGAAGGGCCTGCTGCACACCAGCGTGCTGCTTCAGCCCAGCTGGACTGGACCATCTGCCGCTCAGGGCACAGCTGGCCCGGTCAGGCTGGAGCACCCTCCTGCCTGTGCAGTTGGCCCAACTGGGCTGGAGCAGCTCCCCACCCACATGGCATGGTTGGCCTTGCTGGGTGGCACAGCCCCCACCTCTCCTGTCCACAGCACGCCAGTAAGGCTCATGCTTACTGGGTAAGTGGTTAACTAGTTAACCCTGAATATCTCTAAGAGCGCTCTGCAGTCAATTTAGCAGGTCTTCACTAGACCCAGTAAATCAATCCTGGTGGATTGATCACTATAGCGCTGATACCAGGTAAACACAGACATACTCTAATTATTTGGGAGAGTAATCCCAATGGGTAATTACAAGAATGCTTTTTTGCAGTATAAAGAATTGGAAAGGAATGCTACTTACTAAGCAGGCTGCTTGACAACTTGCTTTACTACAGAAACATTCAATTACAAGTGCTAAATCAAAATAGAACACACATATTACAATGCATTTTATAATGTAGTGTACATCCACTATTCAAAGATAGTGCTTCCCTTTGAAGTAATAATTGCATGGTGACCTAAAACATTTGAGGAGCTCATTACCAACCAGCTGTAACGGGAAACATCTTTGAATAGTTTTTGTACTGAAATGGGCTTGACATCCTCTCACCTGTAATCCTAACTGGTTACTGGCCTCAAGTCTCCTCATTCTGTTAGCCACAACAGGGTTTTTCATAAATTAGTTAACAGTTTTTTGGTGATTTTCAAGGCCCTCACTGCCCCGTTGCAACACAAAATTAAGGACTAAAAAATGCAAAATTAAGGACTAACACCCACCAATGTGTTATATAACTTATGGCTCTAAGGTGCCACAGGACTGCTCGTTGTTTTAAAGCCCCTACAATGGTAACCTTACCTTCTGCCCCCACAAGCCCACATCATAGCAGCCTTCTCAATATCTCCCCCGATTTGCTCCTCCTTTCCCCTTAAAGGAGGCTAATGTTAATTTTCCAGCTAAGTGTAATTTTCCTTGCTAACTGTAATCTACTTTTATATCTGGAGGGAGGAGAGTAGGCAGAAGCTGAGGCGTCCATGTTTGCTATGAGCCTAGGGATGAGGAGTTCTGAGACCAGCACCCACTCAGCATAGAGGGATTATATAACCACTGAGGAGCCACCGACTCTTATTGGATAATAATGACCCTCTGCCAAAGTAGAGGGGGTTTGCTCCCTACACGATTATTTTGAAATCACACAGCTGTTCTGCAAAACAGAATCCCTCTCCCTTGCTAGCCTGTGGAGAACTGGCTAACTGAGAGAAGGAGGAAAGGTAAGATTGAGATTCAGCTGCTTTGCAGCATGTCTGACCCCAGACTGGCCATTTCAGTACAATTTATGATAGCATCAAAGAGCTGTAATAATATGAATGGTTTCTCAAACCTTTGTGTTTGTTATGTTTTTTCCTTAAAAGACGTAAACTATTTTCTGCTGCTGTCTCTTCAGTGCTCTATTGAAAACAAAACAAAATACTGTACATTTATACCAGTAGGGACATTTACTGCTTAGAGTAAAGAAAACAACTATTTCTACATTTACTAAGGCTATGTCTACAATACCTGCCTTAGCAGCAGCACGGCTGCACCACTGTAAGGTCTCCTGTGTAGCAACTCTAGACCAGCTGGAGAGAGTTCACCTGCCAGCATAAACCACCCCCAACAAGCAGCAGTAGCTGTGTCAGCAGGAGGGGGTCTCTACTGACCTAGCACTGTCCACACCAGCACTTTTGTTGGTAAAACTTATGCTGATCAAGGGTGTGGGTTTTTTTTATATTCCTGACCAACAAATGTGTTAGTGTACCCAAAGCCTGAGAGAGAAAAATAGCCAGTATTTAAATAGTTACACCTAGTTTGTCTAAAGTCATTTAGCCTGTGTGTTTACAATAAAAAAATAAACAACCAAAGAAGGGCAACAAAAAGGATATGATTTAAAAAAGACCCTCTAAACCCTTTTCTGATTTTAGTGTTCTGATTACTATAAATAACCAAAATAAACCCATATTGAGATAATCTGTAAGTGAAATTATAACTTGCTGTATTGGTATGATAGATGTACCAGTCTAATGTTTAATCCACAAATCCATGGAAGTGGATAAGGTGTTCGAAGGATATGAAGCTGTTGAGGGAAAAAAAATTACACTTTGGACTATTCCAGATCCCAGAGATGTTTCTGGTTAGTACTGTGACAAGTGATTTACGCTGAATTAACTAAAGGCATATGGAGGCCTTCTGCATCTTATTGCCTGTGTCCGTGTTCATTTCTGAAGTACTCTCAGATGGGGAAAACTGCAGAAGTAGCGCTGCATGCATGCTGGGCCAAATTCATCCTTGGAGCAATTCCACTGTTTTGTAGCCCAGTGTCTCCCACATTTCTGAATGTCTGTCGGCTACAGAGAGGAATAGAACAGCCCAGGCATCCAGAATTGGGGGACACTTGCTAGCAGAAAAAAAATTCTGGGTAAGAACATTTCCTATTTAAGTGGATTTATAGACAAAGATTAGTTTGTCTAAATATGCTTATCTACCAATCAAAATAGTACTCTGAAAGCTGAGGATTCTCCATACACCCTCTTTTGGTTTGCCTTTAACATCAAGGTTTTGGAGTTGTAGCAAATATTTGTCTACAGAAGAAAGCTTGACATGTCTTCCCATGGAAACGTAGGAATTCTCCTTCTCTCTGTTAGCAGGGTTGTCACCATGCATAAAGTGTATCCTGCTCTTTAGAAACCAGTGTGCTGCTCTCCAGCTGAGAACCAGAAGACTGAGCTATGATTTTGTCCTGAACTCTGAGCTCGGTGTGGCATCCCCTGAAACATCTGTGCCAGCACATTTTTCGTGTTTAGAATATAATCAAGTAATGAACTTTTACATCCTGTCATTTTAAATATCTTCATAATCATGGGTGTAACTCGGGATGTTGGAGGCTCTCTTTAGCTTTTTATATCCATAGATCACATATATGTATTTGTAGTGCACTCAGGTGGAATTTTAACCCCATGAAATTCAATAGGAGCTTTGATGTGGATTTCAATGAAGCCAGGATATCATCCTGAGAGTCTAAATAAATTGGAGTGAAAAGTCTGCTTTACAAACAAAAACCACAGACATGTTTTGGCCTAAGGCCTTCATGAAAGTCCAGAAGCAGTCTTAGGTTGAGAGAGCCTTCAGGTTAAGATTTAAAATCTGTCCATATAGTTGTATTGTAGTTTCTCAAATGAAGTAAATGATAGCTAAAATGAATGTGAGTTACTAATAAAGGGATGCCAGGTGTTGGCCCATGATAATGCGGTATTTGGCTATCTAAATCCTCCATGTTTAAGGAAAAATCACTCTTCTCATATGCTTCAGAATCCTGCTGCCCTAGTATGGCTGATTGTCATATCAGACAATGATGTCATAGAATCTCATGTGTTTTCGTGTGACCTGGCACTTTACAGAAGAAATACAAATCAGGAAAAAACAAACAAACAAACAAACAAACAAACAAACAAACCACCTTTCTGTATAAGCCAAGATCACAGTCACAGAGCCAAAACCGCCCTGGGTTTAAGTGGCCACAATTCCAGTGCAGTTGCACTAGATGATTCCAGGGTAGAATTAGCTCCACTCAAAGTATATGTGAAGGTGAAATGTATTGCTCCAAGGGAATTGCAAGATTGAAGTAAGGAAATATAAACTGCTGTACAGGAAATCCAAGGAACTACAGACCAGTCAGTGTCACCTCAGTCTCTGGAAAAATCATGGCAGGGATCCTGAAGGAATCCATTTTGAAGCACTTGGAAGAGAGGAAAGTGATCAGGAACACTCAGCATGGATTCACCAAGGGCAACTCATGCCTGACCGATCTGTTTGCCTTCTGTTATGGCTCTGTAGATATGGGGAAGGCGGTGGACATGATATACCTCGACTTTAGCAAAGCTTTTGATACGGTCTCCCACAGTAATCTTGCCAGCATATTAAGGAAGTATAGATTGGATAAATGGACTGTAAGGTGGATAGAAAGCTGGCTAGATTGTTGGACTCAACAGGCAGTGATCAATGGCTCGATGTCTGGTTGGCGGTCGGTGTCAAGCAGAGTGACCCAAGGATCTGTTCTTCGACCGGTTTTGTTCAACATCTTTATTAATGACCTGGATGAAGGGATGGATTGCACCCTTAGCATGTTCTCAGATGACACTAAGCTAAGGGGAGAGGTTGATATGCTGGAGGGTAGGGATTCAGTTCAGAGTGACCGAAACAAATTGGAGAATTGGGCCAAAAAAAATCTGAGGTTCAACAAGAACAAGTGCAGGATTCTGCACTTGGGACGGAAGAATTCAAGGATTATTATAGGATGGGGACTGACTGGCTAAGCAGCAGTTCTGAAGAAAAGGACCTGGGCATTACAGAGAGGCAGAAGCTGCATATGCGTCAAGAGTGTGCCCTTGTAGCCAAAAAGATTAATGGCATAGTAGGGTGCATTAGAAGGATCTAGAGTAGTGATTATTCCCCTCTATTCGGCACTGGTGAGGCCACATCTGGAGTATTGCGTCCAATTCCGGGGCCCCTGTTACAGAAAGGATGAGGACGCATTGGAGAAAGTCCATCAGAGAGCAACCAAAATGATTAAAGGGCTGGAGTACATGAGGAAAGGATGAGAGATTTGTGCTTATGTAGTTTACAGAAGAGAAGAATGAGGGGAGGATTTGATAGCAGCCTGTAACTACCTGAAGAGGGCTTCCAAAGAGGATGAAGAGAGGCTGTTTTCAGTGGTGACAGATGACAGAACGAGGAGCAATGGTCTCAAGTTACAGTGGGGGACGTCTAGGTTGGATACTAGGAAAAACTGTTTCACTAGGAGGGTGGTGAAGCACTGGAATGGGTTACATAGGGAAGTGATGGACTCTCCATCCCTAGAGCTTTTTAAGTCCTGGCTTGACAAAGGCCTGGCTGGGTTGATTTAGTTGGGGTTGGTCCTGCTTAAGCAGGGGGTTGGACTCAATGACCTCCTAAGGTCTCTTCCAACCCTATGATTCTATTAAATGTGGCTGCTCCTGTGAGCATGGCTCAAGTCATTGCCTGATTTCCCATTTGTGAAATATGCTCACACAGTCTCTTGCTGAAATCCAGCTAAACTCATAACACAAAAATGGATTCCTCCATGTCTTTAGCTACAATGGTGGGTAGGTTTGAAATACAGCTACTTGGATTCCAATTACCATTACCATTTTTTCCGTGAAGGCGGAAGATTTCATTCCATTCCTATTCCTCTTATTGTCTGCATCTAGAAATCAAAAGACAGCATTTTTAGACAAAAGATAGATCATTTCACACTTAATTTTTACATCTGTCATTCTGGGGACTATAAAGGCAAACACTTTGGATAATAGTCACAGCATTTTAGCTTCCCTGACTTTCTAACATTTCAGATGGACATTAATTTAATGAAATCTAAAATATAGCTGAATCACTAAAGATGCCTAAAAAGGCATGTAAATAATTACACATTTCCTCTAGGATTTCTTTCCTCCTAAAATTGTAAAGAAAACTTCAGATTTTTAACTCTACATTGCACAGTAATTTCCACTCCCGAGTTTGGGCTAACAGACAGAAGTAAAACATGTATTTTTAAAAGAAACATTTCAAATAAGAGTTGTTACAAATAGTTCAGAAAGCAGTTTTAATCTACAAATGAACCCATGTTTATTTTAATGCAACTCATGACTAGAACTATTTTGTGAATGTAAATTTATTCAGAGAAATTTACCACAAATCACCTCATATACAGTGGTCTTTCACAAACTTTAACCAAACAACCTCCTGAAAAACTCAGAAAAAAATTCTATATAGAAACAATTTTACTTTTGTGTCAGGTTTGTGTTGTTTGTAAAGTATTTAGCAATGTTTACATGAAAACAGGGATCTTTGTTCTTAAAAGTTCACCTGCTCCCACTTTGTACTTGCTGCCAAAATGTGTCAAACTTTCTTAGATATCATGCTAGCTCCCATGGAAGTGATTCCACCATTG
The DNA here is from genome assembly GCF_049634645.1 of Pelodiscus sinensis. NCBI lineage: Eukaryota > Metazoa > Chordata > Testudines > Trionychidae > Pelodiscus > Pelodiscus sinensis. The sequence goes on along the minus strand of NC_134711.1, from coordinate 289,855,715 downwards.
AAAACAGAGACTTATGACTTCTGGCAAGGCATAAGCAGCAAGCGCAGATAATGAACTGAAGAACACAGATGCTGTTTTCATGTAAATGTTCTTAGCAAGTGAAAAAACCCCAAACCACTGAAACCCACAAACTGGAAACGGAACTGAAAAAGAGGCTATACAATCCTTCTTTATTTCCAAAATTAATTGCCTCTGTGTGGTCAAATGTGTGAAGGTATTATTATTATTAATTATTATTATTATTATACACCACTCTTTTGGGAGGAACTAATCAATCCATTTTTGACAGTAGGGCCAAATCTTCAAACATAAGAGCCTAAAGTTAAGTTTATAATTAAGTGCCAAGTTTCCATTGGTGCTGAGCACCCACAGCTTCCACTGACTTAAAAGGAGTTGTAGGCACTCTGAACTGTTTCAAAATAATTGTATCATTTATTTAGGCACTTAACTTTAGTCACCCAAATTTGAAAACATTCATTCACACACAAAGAGCTATTCACTAAGAGCGCCCCCTTGTCTAAGCATATGTCTATGCTGCCCACATTACAACTCTGCCACTGCAGCATTGTGAAGTGGACAGTGTAGTCATGCTGTATCTCCAGGGGAAGCTCTCTTGGGATCATACCACAAAATGGTATGGCTACAGATTAATGAGGTACTCCATGGGTTTTTTATCGCCATCAGATCTCACAAATTAAGGAATATTTGTACTTGGTGAATATTCATTGGGTTTAGAATGCAATATAAAAGCACCCATGGCATCAATTAAAGCCACGTTTCATAAAATAAAATGTCCACAAATCAACAGAGCCACCCACAACTAAGAAACGAAGCACTTCACCTTCCCCAGAAACATTATTCTCACTGCAATTCCCAAATGAAAAATAGATAGAATTTCCAGTATTCTTTTCAAGTCTATTGCTCTAAACCATCTAAGGTCTTGTCTATACTTACTTGGAAGGTTGAATTAAGATACACAACTCCAGCTATGTTAATGGCCTAGCTGGAGTCGACTTGCCTTAATTTTACCTTCAGCGCCATCTCCACTGCGGGAGGTTGATGGGAGCAAACACTCCTGGCAACTTCCCTTACTCCTCATGAATCAAGGAGTAATGGCGTCAATGGGGGAGCCATCAGCATTTGATTTAGTGGGTCTTTACTAGACTCACTAAATCGAACTCCGTAAGATTGATCATTGCAGCGTCAATCTTCTTGGTAGTGAAGATGTGGCTTTAGACCAGTGGAGGAAGTGTGTTTCAAAGATTCCCTTATGAATGGACATCACTCCATCTCCATCCCTCCAGCTTAAGCACCTCTACTGATATTAATTGCAGCAGTATTGCGCTGGAAGAGAGGCTGTTCTCAGGAAACCTAATGGTATTAGTGCACTTTTTTGACCCAATCAGTAGAAATTGATGGTATTGTCTTTGATGCAATTTTGTTTACTTGCAAGAAATGTACAAAGTCCTTCACTAAATACAGGAGGAACCAAAAATAAAAGGAGTAGTTCCTTAAGGTTGAGCTACACTCTGTGAAGTTAGCTTGAAGTAAGTCATCTTGCATCAACCTATTTGTGTACATGTCTACACTCAAACTGGTGTCCTGCCAACATAAGTGCCTCCCTATGGGGACACAGTAATGCCATCCCTCCAAACAGCATTGAGACATGGTCAACCCACTGTGGTCAATTCAGTGCAAGTGTAGACACCACACAACCCAGTGGTGGGCAACTTGCGGCCCAAGAACTACATGTGGCCCATCAGAATTCTATGTGTAGCCCATGAGACATTTTATTTACTATTGCCCATGATTCTGCTGGTTTCCGTCTGCATAATTTCTTTCCTACTAGTATTACTGTAGTGACAGACACTTACAGCTAGGGCACATGAAGTGAAGGGCGTACTGACTGCATACAACATTGACTGTGAAAGCCATGTGCTCCCACTGCATTCAAACTGCTGCTATGGTTCATTTGGCACATCCTGCAAACTCTAGGTATGCAAGCGAAATTAGCCAAACTACCCTATCCTGGGTCCATTTGCTGGCCTAGGTTGCCCATTGCCCAGCACTTTGGATACCTCCAGGGAGCCACAGACACAGACTCCTGCTGTTTCCCTCAGCAAGGAGAATGAGGGACATACAGCCTGAGGATCCAATTATGCCACAAGACAGGATCTTTCCAAAACTCCACTGCAGTCTAGACAATCCCAGCAACTGACCATGAGTGAATCCAATGTCAGGGAAGGAACCTCAGGTAACCCATTACAGCAGGGGTAGGCAATAATTTTTGAGGGCAGGGCTCCTCCAAGAATTTGATAAGAGGTCAAGGGTTGCACTCTTCCATGATATTAATGGAGAAGGTGCAGGGTCTGGGATGGAGGATGGATGAAGAAGAGAGCTCAAAGTAGGGGAGTGAGGTGCAGGAGGTGGCGTGCAGTATGGGAGTGAGTTTGGGTGAAGGAGGGAGTTGTGACCTGATGCAGAGGACTGGGATGTAGGGTCCGGGAGGAGGTATGGGTGCAGAAGATTATGACCTGGGATAGGGATGTAGGAGGAGGTGCAGGGGTTTGAGCAGTGACTTAAGGCAGGAGTATATGGGGGGAGCAGAGGGTTGGAGAGGAAGGGAGTGGGTGGGATGCAAGGTGCAGGCTCCGGCTGGGAGGTGCTTACTTTAGGTGGTTCCTGTCCAGCAGTCCAGCCAGACCCTGGCACAGACTCCCTGCCTTCTGTGCCCCCCCACAGCGCTCAAAGCAACCAACTGCAGGAGCCATGTGCTCTCCGCATGCCCTTTGGGTGGGTGGGGGGGAAGCGCCACACACTGCAAGCACAGCCCAGGCAAGATTGTGCTGGGGGCAGCGCACAAAGCTCCCTCCTCCTGGGGCATGCAGTGCACAGAGAGCACCCAGCCCCCACAGCTGGCTGTTTTGAGCATTGGGCCATGGGATGATGGCAGGCTAGAGACAGTGGTTTGGCATGTCACATCTAGCCCACCCTTATATTATAATGCTTAAAAGAGCAGATGCCACTGACCCCAATGTTGTAGGGCACTAGAACACAAAGATGCACAGTTATTATCTGCTTTTCATTCCCCTGTAGACTTAGCCAGGGACCGAGGAGATATGGGCGTGGGTGGGAGGCACAGGCAGATCAGTATGTACCCTTGAATCCTGATGGGAGACAACAATGAAACTTCCATGGACATACTTTGCAGTCCTCTTCCACAGGTTTCTAGGGATGGTAGAACTCTTCCCCACATCACTCCACAGTGACTTTGGCATCACCATTGCCATAAACAGGCTAGCTGCATATGGGCCCGGATAGCTTTGGGACACAAGCAGCAGCTCTGCTCTCTATGGGTATGTCTACACTACAAAGTTAATTCGAACTAACAGACGTTAGTTCGAATTAACTTTGATAGGCGCTACACATGCAAACCGCTAGTTCGAACTTAATTCGAACTAGCGGAGCACTTAATTCGAACTAGGTAAACCTCATTCCACGAGGACTAACGCCTAGTTCGAATTAAGTAGTTCGAATTAAGGGCTGTGTAGCCACTTAATTCGAACTAGTGGGAGGCTAGCCCTCCCCAGCTTTCCTTGGTGGCCACTCTGGGCACCACCAGGGAAACTCGTCTGCCCCCCTCCCGGCCCCGGAGCTCTTAAAGGGGCACGGGCTGGCTACGGTGCCCATGCCAGGTGCAAGCCTGCCAGCACCCAGCCAGCAGACCCTGCACCTGGCACGGCTCGAGCCAGCCACCCGCTGTCACCCAGCCCTCCGCCTCTTCCCGGGACCAGGCTGACAGCTCCCGGGAGCCTGCCCGGGTCTGCAAGAGGCGGGCGCCCGCCTGGTCTAGTGCGGACATCATGGACCTCATCCACGACCTCCGCACTTGGCACAGGAAAGTGGCCGTCTAGGGCAGGATAGCTGCCAGCCTGGCCACCCAGGAGCAGATGTGCATGAAAATCAGGGTGGCCCACTGAGACCCCCAACCCTGAGCCCTGAGCTTAGAATGGCTGTACTGGGTCAGACCAAAGGTCCATCTAGTCCAGTAGCCTGTCTGCCGACAGTGGCCAACACTAGGGACCCTGGAGGGGATGGACCGAAACAATGACTAAGCCATTTGTCTCGTGCCATCCATCTCCAGCCTTCCACAGAGGCCAGGGACACCATTTCTACCCCCTGGATAATAGCACTCCATGGACCCAACCTCCATGAATTTATATCACTTCTCTTTAAGCTCTGTTCTAGTTCTAGCCTTCACAGCCTCCTGCAGCAAGGAGTTCCACAGGTTGACAATTTGCTTTGTGAAGAACAACTTTCTGTTATTAGTTTGAAGCCTGCTACCCATTCATTTCATTTGGTGTCCTCTAGTCCTTCTATTATGGGAACTAATGAAGAACTTTTCTTTATGCACCCTCTCCACACCACTCATGCTTTTATAGACCTCTATCATATCCCCCCTCAGTCTCCTCTTTTCTAAGCTGAAAAGTCCCAGTCTCTTTAGCCTCTCTTCATATGGGACCTATTCCAAACCTCTGATCATTTTAGTTGCCCTCCCCTCTCCCACCCTCTCTCTTCCCCTCTCCCACCTCCTTTTCCCAGTGTCCCCGAGTTCTGTTAAATAAAGAGAGTTTCTATTTCTGAACACACGTGTCCTTTATTTTGTACATCAGGAAGGGGGGCTAGGGAGGGGTGAGTGGATGGAGGTGAGGAATGGGGTACGAGCCCCCGATGGGGAGGACTGGGATGGCTCTGCGGGCTCCTCGGGGTGGAAGCTCTCCTGCAGCCCCCCCGATTGACCCCCCCCCCGGATGGCAGCCTGTGGCAAGTGCAGCCAGGCTGATGGCCGAGTGCTGTGATGTGCCGAGTGTAGGCACTCAGGGCACTCCAAGACAGGACTGCTTTGCAAGCGGGGAACCCCTGAGAACTGTCTGTCCGGGGTGGTGGTCAGGACCCTTTAAGCACAGCCCTCGGCTAGCCTGAGACAGCAGCTCCATGCTCTAAGTCCTATTCTGATGCCCTGCCGGCACTGCTTCCGGCCATCCTTAACCCCAGTTCAGGGTCCACTCAGTGTGGACATGCTAGTTCGAATGAGCAAAACGCTGATTCGAATGAGCAAAACGCTGATTCGAACTAGTTTTTAAGTCTAGCTGCGCTAAGTCGAATTAGTTTAGTTTGAATTAACTAATTCGAACTAAGTTAGTTCGAATTAGTGCTATAGTGTAGACGTACCCTACGTCTTTATTGCCCTCAGGAGTGACATATCAGCTAGAATCACCATCGCTTATGGAAACTGTATTGTTTCATTCAACAGAATGATTCCCTCCTCCTTACCAGCCCTGGCCAAAACAGAACCCTTGCTGGTGTTGGAGGATAGTGCGGTGCTGGAGGGTAGTGCGGCTGCAGTGTCAATAAGCATGTCGTGCTTAAAACTTTAGCAGATCAAAGGAAGAGAACTCTGAAACTTAATTTTCACATCCTGTTGTATCTCTAAATACAACACTTCTGTGTGTTTTATCTGTAACTTCTGCTGCTTTGGCCAGGAGGGCTCTCTCTTCTACAAATGCAGAACACTTCACCATAATAAGGAGGAGAAAGAAGACGACACAGGAGGACATATAGTGTGATCCTGAAAGCCAGTGCTGCACGGAGCATGGAGGGTGGATGTTGCTGACTGAATGGAGAGGGGCCCAAGAGTTAAAGATTAAGATGCATCAAGACATAATGGGGCTTCTCTGGCAGCAAACACGAATGCTGCAGATTCTTACTGACTGACGGGTCCAACAGCCACAGTCTCTCCACATGGCATCTAAGGCTTCATCCCCACCCTTACCACTACACACTGACACACAATAAGAAACACAGCTTCATATACGCTTATTGGTGAGTGGTTAGGATAGCTGTATGTGTAGTCAAAATGAATTAAAATGGACATGAATGTTCTTTCCTCTATTCTCTTCATTTATTTCAGACATTTTTATTCTGTTTTATCATTGCACATTGGTTTGTTGCACTGCTTTTGGTATGCAATATACATCTATTTTTTGGTAAAAAATTCATCTTTCTTACTTAACACCACATGCTGCAGAATGTCAAGCGCTACTCAAAGCATTTACTATTTGTTATTCCACCGGGTGACAGAACTCAGGATCAGTGACAAACAGCATAATAATTATACATGGACAGCAAGCACCGCAGTGCAATTAATAGGTGACAATAACAGACAGTGTTGTATATGCCAGGTCCCAAGAGTAAGGGTAGCATAGCCTTACTCAGAGACATCCCCTCCCCACCCCCATACAAAGCAAACTCAGCCAAAAAAGCTTCTGGGTGGCTCACACTCCTTTTATATTAGGTAGGGCTGATGCTTACAGTTCCGTTAGCCGAATGTGAGTTCATACCTATCTTTCTGAACGGGGTTTTAACTCAATCCACAACCAGATTTCACAGTGCTCATAAAAATACTTAAGCAGCATTTTACAGTCATTAATTAAGCCTATCTAAACTCTGAAGTTTAATAAGTCTTCCATATAAAAGTGATGCAGAAATTTGTGTTGCCAACCCAGGGCTTGTTTACACTGGCAAGTTACTGCACTGAAACTCTCTCGCTCGGGGGGCAGGGAGGAGAAATCAGCCATATGCCGAGCACAGCAAGTTTCAGTGCAGTAACTTGCCAGTATAGACAGGGTTACAGTGATATGAGCTACATTCCTTGTGGAAGTGGTTTTCCTAAAGTGCTGGGAAAGAGCTCTCCCTCAACTGAAGCTGGGACCACACAATCGCTTTAATGCTGGAAGTATAGACAAAGCCTCAGTGAGCAGTACTCAGCTGTAGGAGTGGACATTATATTACTGTCCTAGAATAATATTAGATGATACTGTGATTCTGGAGAGGACATAGTTTTGGATGAGATATGAAATTGGCCTCGCCTTCTTGTGGTCATTACAAAACCCACAGAATTTCTCCCTAGTTTTTATCCCAGGTTCAATCAGATTCAGCTTTCTTTATTTTCTATTCTGTATGGCTTTAATGTGCTACAAAGCTGAGGTGTTTCACTCTCAAACTGGCTGCATTTAAGTGACAGATGAAGAGGTCTTTATATGTAGTTTATATATCAGTGTTACATTTATAAAGCTCTTTGGGATCCTGCAGAATGATGCTACTATAAAGTACTCTGAACGAGAAAAATGCTAATTTGAAAAAGTTTAATATAACTACAAATACAATTCCCAAAATGACTACTATTTTAACAGCTCTCTTTTGGCAAATCAAGTGTTAACTTGTGCATCTTTAGTACTGTTCTCATATTTTACAAGCCATTTTGCTCAGCCCAGTAATATGAAAGTGCAAAAGATAAGAAGCACGTGTGAAACTGTGGAATGTTTTTAAAACAAAACACTTAAGTCAAATGTAGATGCAAGACAACTTTCTGAAAATGTTGCTCTGTCAGCGTTGGCATGTCTACACAGCAGGGCTAAACTTGAAATAAGCGACGCAACTTGAGCTACGTCAATTGTGTAGCTTAAGTTGAAATAGCTTACTTCGACTTTGGGCACATCTACACAGCACTTATTTCGAAATAGAGCACTCTTCCCCCGAATTCCCTTACTCCTCATACAATTAAGTTTACAGAAGTCAGAGTAAGAAGCCCGTTATTTCAAATTTATTTCGAAATAACAAGCTTGCTATGTAGACGCACTCTATGTTAGAAATAACGCTGCTGTATACATGCCCTATAAGAGCCATAGAAAGAAGTTATGATCTTAAGTACATATTTTAGAAATTTGAATCTGTTAGTCTGTCTCTCTGTCTGTAAGTCCAAGAACTCTTCCTAAACAGTTAGAGCTAGGACCACCAAATTTGGTATGCAGCTTCCTCTTATCATAACTCAAAGCAAGATAGCACAACAATACCCCTAAGACAATGGGATGTGCTTGGAATTCAGTTTCTTCTCATAAAATGGAAAGAGATGGGTTGGTTAGGAGGGATAGTTATACTACAGAATGACCACTGAAAGGCAGCAAGGGGTCAGAGATGGGGACTGGGACAGCACTAATCCCACTGGGCCAGCAGGAGGGCAGGGTAGAGAAAGGGACAGCTACCTACTATATATTTCAGAGAGTTTGTTTGTATGTCTATTTCTCTGTGTCTGTCCTCCCAGCCGAGGGACATGCACCCCACCCCTGGCTGTGCCAGCCGCAGTTGCCATGGAGAGGCGCTTCTCATCTGGCCCTCAGCTGCTGTAGTGAGAGAGGACTGGAGTGGTTCTCTCTCGCTAGGGCAGCCTGCATACTGAACCCCGCATCCCCATCCCCAAGCAATGATTTTAATGAAAAACAAAACAAACATTAATTGAGTTAAGGATCCGAAAAATGCCAGGTAAACGTGCTAGTGTTAAATACCTCAGATTCTCAGCTCATGCAAATTAATGTTCTATTGAGAATCTGGTCCACGCTATTTATATTTTATAGTTTTAACATTTATTTGAGAAAGCTCACAACAACTTTTAAATAGAAAATACTTAAGTAAAATTCTTTGAGTTTTCTATGCAAATCATAGATCTCAGTCGACCCATTTCTGCAAGATTTGAAAAAGAGTGAGACGGACTTTGTTCAAATGAATTACTGACCCCTCTCCCTGCAAATAATGTAGAATGCATATTTAAAAAATATACGCCATTAAAGTAATCAAGCAAATCAAGTCATTAAAGAAACTCACCATAATGATTGGTCCTTATGCCTGGGTCATGTTTTGGACAGAACACTCTACAATATTGGTTCAATTTTAAAAATGAGAGAGAAAGAGTATTAATATGTAAACAATGTTACACTGACTTTGATTTTCAAGATATTTTCCCTATTTTCACCAGCATCCATACTAATGATACAAAAAAAATTGAACACAAAACTGAACCTGGTTAAAACTCAAATTTGAAAATTATCCTCCTCAGCAATGAGCCTTACAGCGGGCACTTTAATAATACATACTCCTGTAACTTTATTTATAGAACTTGACTACACTCAAATGCTGTTATGGCACATTTTTGAACTAACATATAAATCACCATGTTCTCTTGTGACATGGTCCGTGATGCATTTTCACAGCCATGAAGTTGATAGGGCCCTATGTAAAATCCCTCTCCTCCTCCCCCCCCCCAAAAAGCGTGGGTTCTATCCCCACAACATTTGCTCCAAATTAATGTCCAAACTAACCTCTATCAATGTTGTCATTCTTGGCCTACCAAATAATCCAGAGGTGCGTGTATTTTGTTATGTTAGGACCAATACTGGAGTAGTGCCTTGCCTTTTCTTGGAAGTGGTAACAATAATAAAGTCCACACCCTCAATGACAGAGTAAGCTTTAACGGTGATCATTCCTTAGTACAGGAACAGGTGCTATGGATTCTGAGCACTCAAAACTGTACCAAAATATCAGCAACCTATAATCCCCACATTTAAAATAATGAGGGAGAACCTCTTTTCTCTGAACAACCAGCACCAGCTATGGTGCTAAAGTTACAAAATTCTAGTACGTGCAGATACCACCATAACAGTGGGGCTGAGAATATTTAGAAGACTTATTCAAAGCTAGTTTAGTTCTGTTGGTCATCAGAACACATAAGAAATATGAGAAGTTCTTTTGCGTTGGGACACAGAGTTTTCCACTACCATGCCAGGTACTGAACTAGAAGGAAAACTACCAAAACTTTCTAAGTGAGATGGTCCCCTAGAGAATGTGGCATACCTGAATTGGTCTCTCACAGACACTCTACCTTGTCGGGCAGAAAACTCTGTCTTTATTGATAAGTGTCTAATAAAAACTGTATCTCAGTTTTAGCTCCATGGTCTTTTGGGATTCTGTCAGACTTATGGATATTGTCCCAGGGTGGATGGCCCTCCAAAGGAAAGAGAAAGAGGAATTTCCTGTCTCTGGGAAGGGCATCATGAAGGCAGGTTGGAGAAAACCCCAGGAAGCTGAGTAGCTTTATAGATATGGCCTATAAAAAGCAGGGAAGCCCCGAGAGAAGATTCCAGAGTCCTTGAGGAGGGAAGGGAGTCGGGAAACCTGCTAAGAAGGTGTCCTCCAGAGAATAAGCTCAATCTAATGTGCAAAGAAGGAATTCTGCTGTGCTCAGGAATAAGGGGTGCAAAACAGGGAACTTCAATGTAGTGTGAAGGGGCAGAAGGAAGATCTGTCTGGAGTTTTATTTTCATTTTTAGTTGAACCTTCATTATCTTGGAAGGAGACAGAACTTAAATATGACCTGGTTGGATGACTGGGCTGTGGAAGACAGAGACAGACCATAAACAGGGCCAAAGCAGCTATGGTCAACGGGTACTAGAGCAACACCGCAACCTGACACCAGCAAGTACTACTCCAGAGAGTAGAACTATCTATATATTCCTGTCATTAAATCAAGTTTTTTATTCATTGCAGTACTCGATAGGAACGTTTTCTCCACAGCTCCCAAATACATATAGTTTCAAACATGGCAGGGTTGAGAAGGACTTTTTGGTAGGACATATACATCGATGCTTTCAGCATTAAAAAAAAAGTTAACCTCTATTCTAACAATGCTATCAAAATGTACAATTAGAAAATGGTTTGTTAAATACCGGTAAATTCCTTGTCCTCCATCAGTTTCTAATGCTGCATCATCACACAGTGCACAAAAGTAGTGATAACTCCTGCGGCAGTTTTTTATCTCACACCCCACAGTGGCTCCTTTCTTGCGACAGAAGTTGCACATCTACAGCAGGAGGAATTGTGTTTTTAGCATGTATATGCATTTTATAATGAATAATTAAAAGCTTATACTGGAGAGTAAGTATCTTCATCAGTGAACATGCTTAAATCTTTGACTCAGCCTCTCTATTTTCCTGTTCAACATGTAAACTCACTCTTCCAAATCCCAACTCAGCTTATTTTTCAACCAACTTTCTATTATTCTCTCTGTTCTCACAACATTATATTTAAATCAGTTAATAGTCTTAGAAGTGATTCAATGATAGTGGCAGTATCTGCTCAGTTTACAAGTATACAGACGTTGAGTACAATTTTCAAAAATGCCTAGCATATAGCATCTATGTCAGTAGCTCATATAAATGCCATAAACAAAACTTCATGGTCTAGCATGCTACTGTTATTATAAACGAGAAAATATTTGAAAAAGTTGTCTTACCAGCCGCTTTCCTCTTCTGATTTCATCCTGAACTGAGGCCACATCAAACCTTGTCTCCTGATTCTCTGGGTTATGCTCTTCAGATTCTACAAATCCTGAGGAATACAACTACGAACAACAAGAACAACAAAAGACAGCAATATTTAACAGAGAGTAAATCAGTGAGAAACTCTGATGTATATCAGTAAGGAATTATAAAAAGTAGATGGGGTTTCCATTCAATATCAGGCATGAGAACTGTGCACTTCAAAAATATGCATTTTTATTTAACCCACAAAGCAGTGGGTCCCTAAATGGGCAAACCTGTATTTCTTTGTTCGTAATAAGCATCATCCCATATTAAGTAGGGAACACTGCTTAGCTTTTCCACCCTCCTATAAGTCAGAAGCGGTGGCACTAAACTCCGCCTACTGTTAAAGAAGATTCCACATTAAAGGAACATGGCATTTCTGCAGAGCCTCCTTGATAAGCCATCATACTATCCAGTCCCCCTTTTTTGGCCAATCAGCCCAGTAGGTTTGAAACACAACGGGAACTTTCAGGAAGTCCTCAATGTGGTATATGGCAAAGACCGGTAATGGGACATTGGAGAAGCAACTTAAATAAGTTGAACAGTGACTGCAAAAATGCAACAGAAATGTATGTGTGAGTACTTGCTGATGTACTGAACGATGTCATTAACAGGGATAATTAACTACATATGATTTAGGGATGTAAGTGACTAGTTGACTAGTGATGCGACTAGTCACTTCCCTTCCCTTGCTGCATCTATCAGAGAGAGGCAGCAAGGGGGGAGAGCAGGAGCTGGTGCTGGCACCGGCACCGTCTTCACAAGCCAGGTAGAGGCACAGTGGGAAATGGCAGAAGTGAGGACTGAAGCAGTTTCTACTTGGGCTGATTCTGCTGCGATTCTGCTTTTGAAATGTACATGTACAAGGTGCCAGGACTGCTTTTGAAATGTACATGCTACAAACACAGCAAGAGCAGTAAGATAGCTGAACTATTAAAAGGAGAAATAAAAGAGAAGCAAAGGATCCGTGACTTATGTTATCAAAAAAATAAAAACTCCAGTTTAATGTAATAGGTAACCTACACACTAAAATAATAATGTCTAGGTAGAGTTATAGCAAGGAAAGTGATTGCAAAGATGGCACCTTTTAACTCAATAGAAATGCTCCCTGTGAATTTAAAAACGTGCCTGCACACTTAATGCAAAACAAACCAATTTAGGAAGAGGGCTCTCTCATATGGGTCTCCGGAATAGTTAATTATGGTCCAAAGCACAGCCAAATTCAGCTCTTAAGTTAACCTAGATGAGAGCAGAATATGATGTCCAGAATCTTTATTATTGGTGCTGATGTGAAAGAAGGAAAGAACTCAGCTTGACTTTCAGATTCCAGGATAAGACTGCACACTTAGTAGATATAAGACATTTTATTTATAGTCAGAATCAAAATAAACCTAGAACCTCACAAGAACATTTTTACATAGTCAAATCTTTAATGAATACCACACTTAATTATTCCTTATATATTCAGACACACAGGAAACTGCCATCTTGCCACCTTGATCATACAAATGATGGCCCTGATCCTGCAAAGACTTGCAACATGTTTATCTTTGCACACTATAAGAAGTCCAATCCCATTATTGCAATCAAAATTACTCACATTACATTATCTTTAGCATGTGCATAAATCTTTGCAGGAGTGGGCCAGGGACTGAAATAACCTATTTTGCCATTCAAAATCATTGGAAGAAACAGGGTTTCAAAGTTATTGCAAAACAAGTTCATTTTTCTTGTGGCTTCTGCTTATCTAATGTTAAGGCAGTTTCTATAATTTCTAAATTTAACAAGGGCTAACCAAAATATCAAACTTGTCTTGAACTCTGAAACCTCTGATGGCAGCGAGATGGGCGAATTAGTTGCAAAACAAATATTTTCAGTCCTGCTTTTTTGTTGTCCTTCCTTCTACTGCCTACTAAGATCTGGGGCCCAATCCGGTATTGTCTTACAACTTATGTAGCTAGTTATACCCATGAAAACTGGATGTCAAATATTAATATTCTAATATAACACCACTTTACAGTAACTTGGCACTGATGACTATTCAAAGAGCAAGGTAACAGTGAATTAGCTAGTTTTTACTCTTTCTACATGCCATTTTGACTCCTGCATTAGTCTTCTTATTCCCCTTTAGTTCAATGCATTAGCTATTTGGGAAAAAATAAAACTCTCTAAAGCTCTAATCGCTGGAGCTCCAGAAGACCGTGAAATAGTAAATGATTCACTGCATTCTGAAACAGAGAGGGAATGAGTTTTGGGTTTTTTTCTAGAGCAGAGATTCTCAACTTTTCCAAATTACTGTACCCCTTTCAGGAGTCTGATTTGTCTTGTATATATTCACGTTTCACCTCTTCTTGTTTATAAAAATCAGAGATAAAAATACAAGTGTGTCACAACACACTATTATTGAAAAATTGCTCATTTTAACCATACAATTATACATTTACTGCAATATTAATATTATACTTACATTTCAGCATATAGCATATAGAGCAGTATAAGCAAGTCATTGTATGAAATTTTACTTTACTGACTTTTCTAGAAACTAGGCAAATATCTAGATGAGTTGATATACTCCTAGGAAGACCTCTGCACATCCTGGCTGAGAACCACTGTTCTAAAGTAGACAGTTATGTATAATGTCCATATTGTCTTTGAAATGTTTCCTTTTGGTCCTTTTTGATTGCTTTAATATGTTAATAAAAACTCTCACCAAACAATCTTGATGAACTGCAAGATTTTGCTTTTCTGCAATGTACATTATGGCACATTCTTCATCTGCTGGACAAAATGCACACTTTCTTTTCACCATCTTCTCCATTATCTGGAAGCCACTTGGACAAAGACTGTTGAACAAAATATAAAACCGTTAATGCAGCCACCCTATACCTGCTGGGAGAGGATAGCTGGTGAGGACCCTTAGCATTTCCCAACCTAGCTGCTATTCCACTTGCACCCAAGTAGACTTTGTGCCCAACCACTTTAGCAGCAATTGACTGGCCTGAGTAAAACTTGCTGAGACGAAAACAGATCAGAAGCTAGATGCTAGTGTTCTAGCAGTTGGTACTAGAGGAATAGGAACTAGAATTTTTTTCTTGGAAAGTAACTGAGGGGGCGGGGGGAGGGAGAGAGAGAGGGGCTGGCAGCAACAAATATGAAAACTTCCAAACTTGCTGGCAATACACGGCTCAGTGAAGAACATTTCATGCACATACCAACAACCTGGCAGAGGCTTGCGAATCACCTTTAGTTTAGAAGATGCTAGTCTGCTGCCATCAAAACTTCAAGCTTATTGTTCCACACATCTGACTACAGCTTCAATAAAATATCTGCCACAGTTTAAATAAGACAAGTACCACCCTCAGTTCCCCCAAATATCTTTCCTGAGTTCACAGGAAAGGAGGAGGAAAATATGTTTCCTTAACATACAGGGATTACAGTGAAAAGATTTACAAGTAAAAAGGGGAAAGGAAAAGACAAGAAGTTTGAGATTAGAAGATGGTTCAATAATAGATGAAAAGAGGCCATCAAGCACCACTCAGGACAACACCCAATTTACATACGCTAGAAAAATATGAAATCCCTAGCTTTGTCACAGAGATCCTCTAAGCTTTTTTTTTCCTGTTTTGAGCCTTCCAACACTTTCCTCCTCATCCTCTTTTGACCTCCCACATTGTCTCATTTTTCTTATCTGACAGTTGCAGTGAGTTTTTAAGGTTATATGCAAATTAAAGTCATAATTCAAATTCAGTCAGTACAATCTGCCCATAAAATTATAAATTCCTTCCCCACAAGCCCAGATAAGTGGTTCATTCAATATACGAGAACTATAAGCTTTACTTTTTCAGTTGTCATGCAAGTCCTGATACTCAGATCCTCAGCAACAGCTAGCTCCCATGAGGCGCAATGTTTCAAGATGCTCTCTGCTGGTGATGTCACACAGAGAGCACTGTAGCCTACTACCTGTGAGGACAGAGAAAGCCCTTTTTAATTTGTCCAAGAGTATGTGGATTTAAAAATGTATTTGTATTGCATGAGTGAGACAGAAGCTACACAGTCAAATGCAGCACCAAGAGCCAGGAACGCCTAAATTCAAATCCTGGTTGTTGATTCACATTTCTTTGGGACTGTGGACAAGTAATTTAGGCTCAGTCCTCTTATCCATAAAATGGAGGCAGCACTGTCTGCTGGAAAGCTCGAGCACTGGACTGAATCAGGAGACTAAGGGTCTATTCTTGACCTGCAGTTTAACTTTTGGCAAGTTACCTCTGGTTCCCCTCCCACCAATATCTATTTTGCCTATTTTGAAGCTCTTTGGGGTAGAAACTGTTTCTAACTATTTGCTCATTGAGGCATGATCTTAGCTGGGGACTCAAGGCATTATCTTAATACAAATAATTAGTAAAATGTAAGAAAGTATAATTTGTAAAATGTAAGAGAAGTAGGTATATTAGATTAGGGATGTTAGATATTGTGTAATTGAATAGCCATGTAACTGCATACAAAATATTATCGGTTATACGACTATTCGATAGTCCCTGGAGACAGCAAGGGGTGGTGATGTGTATAGTTGATAGGATTAATCGATAAGCCTAGGCTTATCAGTTAATCACTTACTCGGCTATACACTGACATCCCTCTTTTAGATATCATGTAACTGAATGATTGTGTAACTGCATTAAACTTTAGCGGTTACACAATTATTCGATATCCCCGGGGGTGGGGCCAGCAGTCAGTGTGCTCCTGGCCCTACTGCCAGCGAGCCCCTTGTCACTCCATGCTGATACCTCTGTGTCAGAGACAGCAGTGCGGGGTGGCAGGCGAGAGCTGATCTGCAAGGGGAGCTAGTTTAAAAATCAGCTGCTGCTGAGCTCCCCTCAGACAGAGGGTGCGCTGGCATCCCACGGAGCAGCCTCTGTCCATGGTGAGCCTGGGCCTGTTGTGGACAGCGGCTGCTCTGCAGCAGCCTCCTCTAACAGAGAGGTAACAATGGCTCCCCACAATCACCAGCTTTCCCTTCCCCCCCCCCCCCCCCCCCGTTGCCTCTGACACAGAGGCAGCTGCAGGGAGGGGGAAGCGTGTGTAGTCAATAGGATTAACCATATGCCCAGGCTCATTGGGTAATCGTGTACTTGGCTCCACATTGACATCCCTTACATAAAGGCTAACTATGACCAAAAAAGCCCAGATAAAAACAAATGCCACACAAAGAAGGGATAATAGAAGAAAAGAGAAAGAGGCTTGTACTATCTATCTCCAGCTCCTGTATGCTGTCTATTTAGGGCTACAGCCTGGAACTGGATCTGCCAGAGTACATGTGTCTACCTGTGTGGAGCCAGCTGCAGGAAATAGTTAGATAGAAAGCTCTTTAGGGAGAGTTTGTCTTCTTACAGACCCATACACAGAACACTGTTCAGCATTATCTAAATCACAGAACTACCTCCACTTTGCTAAGCACTATGAAGAAAAAAATTCCTACATTAGCAAATAATATTTAGTATTTATCTGCAGACTGAAAAGAGCATTCCAATAGTGTAAAATGAAACTGCAAAATAATAATGAAGGAAACTTTCTTGTAAGTGTTCATACTTGGCACCGGGAGTCAGGGAACCTGGGTTCTGTTCCTGGCTCTGACACAGATGCTGTGTGACTTTGGGCACCAAACCTTTCTGTGATTCAGTTTCCTTGTGCAATTATACTTCACCAGGGTACTACCAGGATCCATTCATTAAACTAAAATTGGTCAATTTCAGATAAAAGAAGTAAAGCAGCTCCCTTCTAAAGATATTTCTTTTTTTTTTAAATTGGTTGTTCCCCATTTTTAATGTTTGTCTCTGTGTTACATTCAAAAAATCCCAAATGGGAGTTTGCATGCAGGTACAGAAGTGGACATCAAGAGTACATAAATGGGAGGAACATATGTCTCATGGAAGTATCTACAGATTGGACCTCTCTGGTCTGGCAGCATGGGGACCTAAACAGTCCCAGATGAGGGATTTTGCTGGACAAGGGGTGGTCATTTCTGGCCCCCCCGCCGCTGTCCCCCTCCAGCTCTAGCCTTGCCTGCTGGGCTCCCAGCTGGCTCCCCACCTGCTGCAAGGTCTGCCACCCTGCCAATCCCCCAGGCAGCTGTGCGCCACAGCTCTCGGGTCCCCCAGGCAGCTGTGTACTAGGATTCTTGCCACCCCCTCTTCACACATCAGGGGTTTTGCCCCTCCCCCTCAGGGGCAGCTGCACACTGCCACTCTGGGCCCCTGCAGCAGCCATTCACCGGGGCTCTTGGATCCCCCAGGCAACTGTGCGACACCACTCCGGACCCCACTGGGCTGCTGCCACAGCAGCAATTCCCAGCATCACTGGGCCACTACTACCATTGCTGCAGCTCCCAGCCCCGCCAGGCAGCCAGATGCCAAGTTTCCCAGCCTTGCTGGGCAGCCCCGCTACCGTGTGCTGGGCGGCCACACCAGCAACTCGCCGCAGGCAGTCTGCTGCCCTGCCAGCCCTGCAGGGCTCCCTACTGCTGACCTTCCAGTTCAATATTATGTGTTGGCCAAAATGCTGACTATCACACTAACACAGCATTCTCTAGTCTAGTTATTTGCTACTTTCAAATTTCAGCTACATAGATAGTAAAACACCAGCAGCTCTCTTTTATTTTGGGACTGTTAAACGCCATATTTTAGGGACTAGGGAGAAAGGATATGTATGAACTCCACTTGGAACGTGAGGATAATGTCATCACTTGCTAGTCAGAGAGGAAATGAAACTGAACAAAAGAGAAACTGGCTCTGCACCACCTGCTGTTGACTTGTTCAAAACAAAAGGAGAAAAAACAAAAAGGAGAAAGTTGTTTTGCTTTTCTCATTTCTTCCAGTTCTGGTTACTTTCTATGTCATTTGTAATCGCAAGAGAGTTAGTATCGTCTAGACTTTGGTGCAGTTTTGAAATGAACAAGTCTCCATGCTGCAGATGAGAAAACCCCTACCTGCCTACTTATTCAGCTATTTGTTTTAAACAGCTGTGTAACAAATCAGTCTCCTTCAACCCCAGCATCACAGTAAGAGAGAGGGTGATAATATTTTGTATGCAGTTATACAACTATTTAATTTGATACACAGGGCCAGGGCAGGATTCCCACGCTGGTGTGTGCCAAGCGCGTTGACACCCCAATATGGCAGACACCACAGACATGGACAGGATTCTGCCACGGCTTAAAGTGAAGGCCAGAGAGAGACAGGAGCATCCTGGCACCCAGCAAGGACATGCTCCAGTGCCCAGTGAAAGGGGTGTGCTGTGGGCTCCTCAAGGGAGCGTGGCAAGGGGGGTGTTGTGGTGCACAGCAAAGGGTGCGTTGTGGCATCCAGCAAGGGCTGTGTCACCGCAGGGGTCAGAGGGGTGCAGGGCACGTCGTGGCGCAAGCACCACCCTGGCACCCTCCACGCGGAGTGACCGCCTGGATGGGTGGAGGCGCTGTGCTGGCTCTGACGGCCTGTGGCAGGAGGCCGGCTTGGCCCAGGTTCCCCGGAAGGGGGGGGGGGGACGAGGATTGGTCAGCACGGCCCCGCCTGAGGGCCAGCCCAGTGGCCGCAGCCTAGCCTGTCCCATACTAGGGGCCCCTCCCCTGCCAGCCCCACCGCCTACCAGGAGACGGGGCGGAACGGCCCATTGGCTGCAGCCGTGAGGGGGGGGATGGGAACCAGTCATTACCGAGGGTGCACAAAACGGGACACAGCCCGGATCTCGCCCCCCACCCCAATGGTACTTACCGTGGGCGGAGGGAGGGGACAATGATTCGCCGCCTGAGCTGCTGCGTCTGCCTCAACACAGGGCAGGATCCTGGAAACTCCCGAAGGGTCGGGGGAGGGGCCAGAAAATGGGCGTGCCCGACGGGGAGAGTGTCGGATGGACCCGGCTCATTCCCTGGGACTGAGCATGTACCAGCCATCTGCGCATGCTCACTAACCGTTGCCGAAGCCGCTGACCCAACGGTGCCTGCCCGACTCGCTCCCCACCCGCGGAATGAGACCGCGGAGGGGCGGGGAGATGCTGAGCCGGGCCCGCCGACGCGGACGGGTTCGAATCCCGCGCGGGACGAGCTGACCCGAGCTTGGCGCTGCTGATGCCTCATTGGCTGCGGCGAAGTGCCGGCTTCGAGCTGCGGAGGCGAGCGCGGCAGGGGCGGCTCCCGCTGCCGGAACCCTACGGCATGGGGAGAGGGGGCAGCCGCCGGGAGCCCGGAGCGGCAGAGCACCGGTAGGGCGGGGGAAGCGGGGCACGAAGGGGCGTTTCGTGCTAATTCTCGCTCGGCACCGGGAGAGTCACCTGATGCGAGTGGGAGGAGTCACCCCACGGGAGAGTGGGAGATGGCTCAGGGTGGGGGCCTTGGCCGATTTCAGCAGCTCAGGCTGGTGGGGGATGACGCAGGATCCAATCATGAGGGTTTAAAAATATATTTGGGGGGAGAGGGGTTGATTGCCTCCTGGGCCCGGAGCTGGTAGGTTGCGCGTGGGTCATATTTCTGTGGCCAAGGGGAAAAAAAGAGAGAGTCTCACTGAATCTCTTGTTTCCAGGAGCTGAGACCTTAAGAAACACACTAAATCACAAAGTGTGTGATCATAACGTGTATAAATCATAAAGTGCTACATTGTCCTGCATTTTGCTTCAGCTACCCCAGACTAACACGGCTACATTTCTATCACTAAATCACAAGACATATAATAAAATTGAAAGAGTGGCACAGTAGTGAAGTCAGCTGGACCCAGGGCATAATAACCCAGCTACAGGAGTAAGATCCTGATAGGGTTGCCAGCTTTCTGGACTGGATGCTATTCACAAATAGTGTCCAGTAGGAAAAGTTTGCAACCTTAAGTAAGGAGAACCTAGCTTTTCAGCAGCAGAGCAGTTGACTGGAAACCCTGCTTAGGAGGGAGCTGGAATTGCTGAGAGCAAGAGCTGAAGCTGCTTGATGCCCAAGAAAAGCCTCCCAACCAAGACAAAGGCTTCAATAATAATCCCAATAACAATTAGCAAGAAATGTCAAACTTAAATTAGCCAAGATATTGTAGTTCAGCAGTGCACACTGGAATGTATGAGGATGACATAACATCAGAACCTCTATATAATCTCAGAATTTTGTGAGAGATGAGGAACAGCTGAGCTGGACTCCCACACAGGGGGCTCCTGCTTGCTGCCCCATGCTGCTCTTTATCTGTGATGTTGGGGTTCTGTTATAGAAGACACACCCAACAAAGGAAAATAACAGAACATCACTAGTCATCACCTACAGCCCCATCTTAAACCCCTCTAGTGCATTATTGACCATTTACAACCTATCCTGGAAAAAAATCCCTCACTCTCTCAGGCCTTGGGAGACAGTCCAATCCTTGCCTACATACAACCCCCTAACTTGAAGCAAATTCTTTCCAGTAGTCGCACATCACACCTCAGACACACTCACCCAGGAACCTACCTTTGCAATGAACCCCATTGCCAACACTGTTCACAAATCTACACAAGTGTCACCATCATAGGACCTAACCACATTAGTCTCAATATTAGAAGATGTGCAGTTGTAGGAGCCTCTGATGTGATAATATGCCATCAAATGTCAGCAATGCCCCTCTGTCATGTATATTGGCCAAACTGGACAATCTCTAGGACAAAGGATAAGTAAGATACCAGAAATGGGAACATTTTAGCTTGCCTGGGCACTCATTAATGGATTTAAAAGTAACTAATGTTCTACAAAAGAATTTTACAAGCTAACTACAGAGAGAGAGTGCTGAATTGACCTTCACACGCAAATTTGGCACAGTTTCCCTAGGCCTGAAAACAGGCATTAACTAGCTTGCCCATTATAAACCAATGTTCCTTATATTTAACACCTCATTGACATCAAAAGCTAAGTATAGGACATTTCCAGCGCTATTTCGAGAGAAAAAACACGGTTATTTTGAGGTAAAACCCTTCCCTTGAAATAACCCTTAAACTTAATTTTTTGAGGAGTAAGGGTTATTTCGAGACAAGGGTTTTATCTCAAAATAACCCCATTTTTCCTCTCAAAATAGCGCTATTTTGAAATAGTGCCATAATGCGATTATGCAAATGAATCATGGGATATTTAAATCCCCGCTTCATTTCCAATTTCGGATGTCTGCATTTTCATTCCTCTCTCTTGAGAGGAATGAAGTGTAGACATACTCTAACATGGCTATCCTTCTGAAAGACTAACTTTTGGAAAACATTACATTTCAAATTTAGGAACAATAGTTCCCAATAGAATCTCCCTTCCCTTCTTGAGCAGCACAGCCAATGCTGGATTGTTTATTGTACTGTTGTGGAATGGCATTTAACCACACAATAATTAAAAGTGACGAGGAGTCCTGTGGAACCTTATAGACTAACACTGTGGTCCCCAATGCGGTGCCCGCGGGCGCCATGGCTCCCGCCGGGGCATTCGTGGGCGCCCGCCGACAACCTGGGCCAGCCCTGCCCCCGGCGCACAGGAGGCGCCGGCCCCAGGTGCGCGACATGCACCGGCGCTGGGTGCGCGGCGCTCGGGCGGCCCCAGCCCCGGGGCACATGCAGGCGCTCGGGCGCACGGTGCTCGAGCGGCACCGGTGCCGGCCCCAGGCGCGTGGCTTGGGCGGCAGCGCCGGCCCCGGGCCCATGGCACAAGGCTCTTGGGCGGCCCCAGCCCCGGCCCTAGGGCACACGCCGGCGCCGGGTGCAAGGGCATCCCAGTACCCTGGCGTGCCCCCGGACGAGCGGCCCCGCCCCCGGGTGCCCGGCGCGTGAGTGGCCCCCACCTCCCGAGCGCCCGGCGCGTGAGTGGCCCCACCTCCCGAGCGCCCGGGAGCCTCTGAAGGTTGGGGACCACTGGACTAACAGAAGTGTTGGAGCATAAGCTTTCGTGGGCAAAGACCCACTTCGTCAGATGCATGTAGTGGAAATTTCCAGTGGCAGGTATAAATATGCAGGCCAGAATCAGGCTAGAGATAACGAGGTGAATCCAATCAGGGAGGATGAGGCCCACTTCTAGTAGCTGATCTGGAGGTGTGAATACCAAGAAAGTTTATTTATACCTGCCTCTGGAAATTTCCACTACATGCATCTGATAAAGTGGGTCTTTGCCCACGAAAGCTTATGCTCCAACACTTCTGTTAGTCTATAAGGTGCCACAGGACTCCTCGCCGCTTTTGCAGTTTCAGACTAACACGGCTACCCCTCTGCTACTTGACAATAATCAAAGTTGGGTTGTGCCGCCTGCACGGGGCAAACTCTTAGGGCGCCCGTCAGCTTTCCTGGCTGCCTGCTGCGAAAGGACTTTTGTCCTAGCAGTTGAAGACTCGGGTGTGTGATAGGGCTCACAAACCACTCACTGCCCTGGCCACTGGCTAACAGAATTGGCGTAGTCGGCAGGATTGTGTTATCAGTTTAAATACAGCAACATGAAGCCAGTCATGTAAATACTGATTTCAGTAAAGTAAAAAAGAATTTTGCCGAGGAAGGTTGGGGCGACCCAAAATGGGATAAACAAATGTTAGAAAAGGATTGGGGAAATCCTGAAGAATTGTGGTTGCAGTTTTGTAAGTGGAGAACTGCCTGCAAGTTAAAGAAGGGGAGAGGAAAGGGAGTCTGCATCTGGTTATTAAAAGGTGTGCTGCAGGCAGCATATAAGAGCCACTGGGACCTAGGAACAGAACTAGAGAAAGTCCAGAGGGAGAGAAATAAGTAATTGCAATGGTGCCAGAACTTAGACACCCGGGTACGGCTACTGAATAATGATGTGCACCAATAGAACAGCGCCTCGTTCCACTGGTAGAAAAGGAGGGAGCAGAACGGAGACCAAAAATAGAGAGCAAACCACGGAGCATTAACAGAGCCAAAGTGGAGGCTGCTCTCTGGTTAGACCCGGAGGAGTGGGATGGAGATATCTAGGACTCCTCCAAGGATGAGTGTTTCACTCACCCCTCCCATGAGATGAGGAAGTCTGCAGTTCAGATGAGACCTATTGTCACCTTCCAGGAAGATGTGTTCTATGGGGCAGATGGAACCAGAGAGGGGGCTAATAAGGATAAAGATAGTGATGCTCCCTCAGCCAGTGGGGATAATAGTAATAGTAGAAAGGAATGACCCACCCGTAGGACTACACGGAGCTATGAGCCTGCAGAGCTTAAAAAGCTGCAGGACGAATTTATAAAGAAGCCCGGGGAAGGAGTAGTGGAATGGCTAACTAGAATATGGGACACAGGGGCTGGTCACACACAGTTGTCCTCCCAAGAGTGCAAGAGAGTGAATCTGGGCGCAGGGGTATTCCTTAGCCCCAGACCTGGGGAAGGTCCAAAATCGATCTGGACTTTTGCTTGTACATGGGCTCGGGGAATCCACCACGCCGATAGAGGCGAACCCCTTAGCACCCCGTGGACTAATGAGGATGAGCTTAGGAAGGCCCTGCAAACAGTATCGATAGTGGCTATGCTTCACCAAGACGGTCCTGGGAACAGAGAGGAGGAAGAGAGCCCAGGGGAGCAGAGAGTCAGAGTAGCAGACATGAGACCTATACTGAAGGGAGCTCCCGGGTCCTATAAAGCGATAGCACTAGCCATGAGAAACCTTGCCTGAGACCAGGGACCTTCCTACCAGACATTATTTGAGTCTTTGCAGTGGGACCTCCGAGAGCTTGGAGAAGATGAGACGCCCCAGACTAAAGTGAGGGTACAGCACTTGAAAGGGGACCCTGGAGACAGGAAAGGGGGCTTTAAGCCCAGATGTGAGGCCACTCCTGAGGAAAGGGAACAGAGGATTAAGCTGTGGAAAAAGTGTCTGGATTTAGGATATCCCAGAGACCTGTTACACAGATTGCCAACTGGGAAACTACAGCTCCTGGCCTCCTCAAAGGGCATAGAGCGGGGGAAGACTGCTGTAATTCCTAGCGCTCTCCCAGGCTCAGATACCCTCTACATGCCACTATGGCAGCAATTATGTGAGCTGACGCCCTCAGCTGAAATCGACCAGGGAAACTAAGTGGAGGGGGTCGAACCTTTCTCTGCATTAATGAGCTCAAATCAGCAGAGGAGGAATGCTCCAACAAAGACCCCCCGAATCTCAGTAACAGTTAATGATAAAATTGCTGTGTTTTTCTTAATAGACACGGGAGTTCAACTAACAATGATCAAACGAAAAAGCTTTCCTGGCCCTCCACCTGCTGGCCGGAAGCAGGTACTGGTCACGGGTAAATGGCACTATCGTGCCTTATCTCTTAGTCAAAGTAAAGCTAAATATCCCCCTGACCCCCTACTGACAGCCCCAAGCACGAGATAATACTCGGGAATGCCAACATACTCGGCATGGACATCCTGAGGGGCAAAGAGGGAATTATTAATGGGGAAAGGTGGGCATTTGGAGCTGGCTGTAAACCAGTGCAACAGTCCTGGATGAGGGAAGAGCTCCCTTCTATAACATTAACCTGCTAGCCCAAACTCCTGCCCTCCCACCATCAGCTGTAACCAGTGTAAAACAATACAATATTCCCGCTGAAGCTATAACTCCTGTCACAGAGCTAATCAGAGACCTGGAGAAATGGGGCATATTAATTCGGACACACTCCCCGTACAATTTACCAGTATGGCCAGTTAAGAATCCTAATGGTAAATGGAGACTCACAATAGATTACAGGAAGTTAAATAGGAACACTGGCCCTTTAACAGCAGCAGTCCCCAACATTGTAGACATAGTGAACAACATACAAACATGGAACAAACAGTGGCTAGCTGTGCTAGATGTGAAGGACATGTTTTTCATGGTTCCCCTGCAACCCACAGATAGGGATAGATTTGCCTTCACATGAAAGGGTGTTCAATATACCTTCACACGTATGCCACAAGGGTACAAACATTCCCCCACAATTTGCCATGGGGCGCTATCAAAAGTTTTGGACGGTTTAACTATGCCGCTGAGCGTCCAAATCCTACAATACATAGATGACATCTTGATAGGGGGAGACACCTCCGAGGAAGTGCACATGAGGAAGCTTTGCGGCAGCTAATAAGCGAGATACACACACATCAAGCTCTGGGTCCAATCCATCCCAATGCCCCGTTCCACCTATACCTCACCATGGGAGCTACAGGAATGTCCTATGCCCTATGGCAGGAAAGTGAAGCTGCACCCCGCTAGCCCTCACACACTTAGCCCATGTGTGGCCGCAGTGGGGACTTCCCTCAGGGGGCCAGCCAAGGCACCGGGAACAGGCGAGGGGCTCAGTGGGGGCCACGCTCACGGGCTGTGATGCTGCGGTTTTCCCAGGAGCAGCTGACTGTGCCTCTCAGCCAGGCATAGGACAGTGTGCCATTCTGCATGCTGCACCCTTACGGAGGTGCGGGCTCTGGCCTGAGCCCCTGGGGCCCTGGCTGGTTCCAACTGGCATCCACCCTTCCCCCCGGTCCCGCCGGATGTCTGTGAGCAGCACGGTCACAGGCGTGCCCTGGAGCTGCCTGCTGCAGACACATGGTTGCACATGCTGCATATTGCCTAATGCTACACAGCCCATGCAGCTCATGTGGTCTGAGTGATGTGCTCTCCTCCTCCCCACTCCGGGCGCCTGGCTCCCCCTCCCCGCCCTTGTGAGTGCAAAGTGCAACACTCACCGGTGGATCCTTCCCCGGCCTCCAAGGACGCACGGGAGACGTCAGGGCTGCCGGAGGGGGCCTGCAGGGTGGCAGTCCTGGCCTCGTCCTCTGACCCACTGCTGGTGTCTCCTTCCCCTGCCTTGGTGGTCCTGGTGACGGGGGCGCATGCGGCGCATGCAGGTGTCCACGGGGACGTCCGGTCCCTGCGGTGCTGGCTGGCTCAGGATGGCATGGAGCCGTCGGTAGTGGGGGCAGGTGTCGGCTCCTGCCCCCTGGCCCTCGCTGGCCTGGACATAGCCCAGGCGCAGTTCTTTGACTTTAGCCCAGACTTGCTCCAGGGCTGGATGGCCCTGCTGGGTCCTCCTGTGCTGTCTGCGTTCTGGCCCTGGAGTCCTCCTGTGCTGGGGGTGTGGGTGCCTGATCCCCCCCTGGAGCTGCCATCGTGGTCTTGGGTGTTGTTGGGGACAGTAGGGGCCACGTGGCAGAGCTGTGGCCAGAGGTTCAAGAAGGGCTCCTGCCTCGTGACCTCAGCAGCCTGCGTCTGCTTTAAGGGGGCTCGGGTTACCAGGAAGTCCAGGAGCTGACTATGGCTACGGAGTCTCCAAACTTTTTTCCGTTTAGTCTGCTTTTCCACAAAATGTCTTAGCTGCCTGTCTACACTGGCCCTCTTGCGCAAAATCATTTCCGCAAGAGGGCTTTTTCCTGAACGGGAGCATCAAAGCATTTGCGCAAGCAGCACTGATTTCAGACAGTAGAACGTCAGTGCTCTTGCACAAAATCAAGCGGCCAGTGTAGACAGTTGGCAAGTTTTTGCACAAAAGCAGACACTTTTGCGCAAAATCTTGCCAGTCTAGAAGCACACATGGCTACACGAGACTCTGGGGGCATACAGGGAATGAGGAACTGGTGAGGCAGGCACATATCAGGGGGTGGCCTATTACCCATCAGCAAGCTAGGGACTTAGTACAAGCTTGTGCTCTTTGTGCTGAGACCCGAAAGCACATTAACAAGGGACAGCGATTTGCCAGAATACGAGAGGGAAAAACACTATGGGCAACCTGGCAAATTGATTACATTGGCCCATTACCCTCCACCAGACAGAGATGGAAGTATGTTTTGACTGGAGTGGAGGTTGTCTTGGGAAACAGCTTTGCCTACCCGACCCAATTGGCAACGGGGTTGTCAACCATTGCGGGACTAAACCGCTTAGCAGCACTCGTCCCAACACCCCAAGAAATACAATCAGATAGGGCTCACAGACCACTCACTGCTCCGGCCACCGTCTAACACCCTGTTAGCCACATGCGTATATGTATGAAAAAGCACGACAGTCTCCTGACTCCTGGGTGGGGGACAGCAGGACGCCCTCCCTCTACAAGGCCACGCTACACAGACTACATACAGCCAGGGCTGGACTAAGGGATGGGCTAGCGGGGCAGCTGCTCAGGGCGCCAACCTATAGGGGGTGCCTGATGGCAGCTATAAAGGGCGCAGAGCATCCCTCATAGCTGCCATCAGGCACCACATGCCCAGCTCCCGCAGCGCCGGCCCCCCCATCTCCGCGGCACTGGCCAGCAGCGCCCTTCCCCCCACGGCCGCGGGGCCCTGCACGGTCAGGCGCGGCCTGCCCCAGGCTGCAGGCAGCAGCGGTGGCCGGGCCAGGCTGGGCAGCGCATGTGCCGTGCACCCCGGGGGCGGGCCCTGGGCTGCGTGCCAGCGGCCGTAGCCGGACAGTGCATACGCCATGCGCCCCAGGGGCGGGCCCACGCATGCGCCGTGCACCTGGGGGCGGCATCGCGCGCCTGGGCCCGGGGCACCAAAATGGCTCAGGCCAACGCTGCATACAGCACAGGGCCATTGGTGTGGTCTTGAGTAGCTCTCACTCCCAGGTATAGTAGGACATTCCAAACATGGCCTCAGTGCAAGCACATCGGCTCTGATGGTGCAGGGCACAGTCATCCTCGCCTTGCAGAGGGGGGCCAGGCTTCACCCACTGTGTCCCCAAGGATAACTGACCAATTCTCTTGTTTCTTCACAGCCGCACCAGGTGCATGTGCAGAACACACCACCCCACCCGGGACATCCTCCCGCACCCAAGGGCTTCGCAGGACCACCCTTGCAGTGGAGGGGTACCAACAGGAGCACCTGGGGGCACTGTGAGCCCTGCACTGCACCCTCCAGCACTGGGTGCAAGAAGACCTGCAGCTCCAGCGGGAGTAGCTTGCCCAGGGCCGTGCCATCTGCCAGCACCTGCAGACCCTGGTACAGAGCATGCTGTCTCCTGCTGCTCCAGTGCCTTCTGCCTCCCCAGCTACTGCTCCTCCTCCCACTCCTGCTTCTTCCTCCACACCCTCATCACCCTCCACCCCTTCCCCATCCCCCGGGGACACCAAGGCCCCCGCAGTGCTGGGAAACAGTTGGTCCAGCGAGACCCTCAACCTAAATGATTGTTACAGAAGTATTTGGTGACTTCAACGTTTTCTTTTATTCCTGGAGAAGACACACTGCAGCCATATATTAAGGAGCATCCTTCCATTTATTCTAAGTATCTTCTCATCTTTGCTATGTTTACAGCATTGTCTGTGACAAAACTGTGTGTGTGACAGTTAAGTTTTTGTTCACATTTTAGTACAGCTTTCACGACCATTTCTTTTAAATATTCTGTTGTGTGGGTATTTCCCAATGTATCTATTGTTTCTGAAAGATATTCAACTCCATCTTCTGTTGTATAGACGCACATATTACTAAATCATTGTGTATATTACTCCACCCATCAAACTAACAAGCTTCCCCTCTGTATTTCTTGTACACCATTTACATTCCTTCTCATACATTTTATCTGACAATCTTACACCAATGTCTGCTCTACCAGGTGTAGTGTAGCCTGGTCTTTGGTTGAGTTGTTAAGGTGTTTATTGTTAACAATGTGAAAAGAAGAATTTGTGGCATGAATGAACCAAGCAATCTTTTCATCTATGGTGCCTTGTTGGTCTTTGGTAGTCCCTTCTAACAAGCCGCCGGCCAGGTGAAAAAGTGGAGTGCTGCTGGAGAGGGGTAAGTGCCGCGATTCTTGGCGCTGGGCTGCCTGCATGCAGCTCCAGCACAAGGAGGTGGGGTGCGAGCCAGAGGGTGACACACCAGCAGACACCAGGACGCTGACGTGACGTGGTGTCGTGACATCACGGCCGGCAACCGCCGGATTAAAAAAAGGCTCCGGCAGCCCCGCAAACTGGAAGGCAGAAGCCAGGTAGGGGAGGGGAAGGGAAGGGGGGAAAATAGGGGGAAGGAGCTTGTACAGAGGGGAGGGGAGGGAAGGGGAGGAGGTCAGAAAAAGAAAAGGGAAGGCACCAAGGGACAGGGGTGCAGGAGAGACAAATGCCAGGGGGCCAAATGGAGATAATGAGGAAAAGGGCAGGAGGGGAGGTGTCAGTGGGAGGGAGCACAGGGTGATGCTGGGAGAGGAGAGGTTAAGGGCATTGGGAGCTACAGGGGGGAAGGGGAGGTGCTGGGAGAAGGCTTGAAAGAAGGGGTGGGCACGAGGAAGGTGGAGATGGAGCAAGGCATGTGTGAGGGCACAAGGGCATGAGGGGAATGGGGGCAGACGGTGGTGAGGGGGTGGGCATTAGGGAAAAAGAAGGCAAATGGGGTAGGGGCAGTGAAGGAAGGGGGAGATACCAGGCAGTGAAGGAAGGAGCGTGCAGGTGCCAGGGGATTCTGGGGCTGAAGCAGAAGGGCAGACACCTGCAGGGGAGGGACCAGAGGAGAGAGGCAGGGCAGGTGTGTAGAGGGAGGTGTTAGGAGAGAAGATGAGGAGGGGTAGCTAACATGGTCAGAGTGGGGCTACTGGAGGAGTGGGCCCGGGGGGGGGGGGGGGAGAAGGGCTGGTGGGGGGGGGTCCTCAGGAAAGCTGAGGGCAGTGAGAAGGGCAGCAGAGGAGGGTGAGGGGTTGGGGGGCAGCAGGCACCAGGGGAGCTGATGGAGCAAGGAAGGAAACATGGCAGCAGAGGGAAAAGGTAGAGGTTTATAAGGTATTTATTAATAACTTGGGTGCCACAGTGGCACATCCAAACAAACCACATGAACTCAGTACTGGTGCACAGCACAAAATTTATTCTGCTCATGGGAGGAACCTCTCCGCCCCCTAGTTAATATCACACACATTGGGTTAATGAAATTGCAGGATAGTTGCATGAGGAGGGTTTGGTGGGGGCCAAACTAATCCCTATTGGTAGGAGGATGGTGGGAAAGTCCTTAGAGGGGGGTCACATGACACCTTTTACTTCTGGTCATGTGTCCATCTTGCCCTGAGAGTGATACCTCAAGAGGCATGGCTAACAGTGGTCAGGGGTGTGGCTAATGGGGGTCAAAGAGTACATTTAAAAAAAATTCTTTGGATGCACACCCTAATGAAATGTGTTGCGCACACCTATGAAAACTTTCACTGAAGTTTTTGAGACCATGTCAAAATGACAAAGAATGACAAACATCAATAACCGCAGCCATAACTGACAAACAAACATGCCGTCCCAGTCGTCCCGTTCTCTGGTGGTGCGCACCTGCGCGGTGGGGGGCGGTGGCAAGTCCATTTTTTGTCTGGAGGGTTTTGCATAATTTGTCGAGCCCTGTTTAAGACAATGTCTTAACTCAGTGGTTCCCAACCTTTTTTATACCGCAGACCAGCAAACCTATTCACAAAGGCTAAGTCTATACTGCACCCTTTTCCCTAAAAAGCTTATGCAAATGAAGTGCAGAGTAGAATATTGCCACGCTTCATTTGCGTAATGAATTAGGGGCCATTTTTGCGCAAGAGGGGGTTTTTGCGCAAAAAGGAGGTGTAGACGGCTCCTTTTTGCACAAAAGCCCCTTCTTGTGCAAGAGCTGTTCTTCCTGAAAAAATCAGTCCACAGACCGCTGCCTTAACTAATAAGGCATGCTTGGTCAAGATCCATCACCACATAAGCACAGAACAAAAACAATCCTATCCAGCTTGTATCTTTCTTTGTACATGTGACTTTTTAGTCTCCTGAGAAGCAGAAATTGAAAGCCCAGAACTTTCAGGAAGCAAGAACTTGTGGTAAGACTGGACAGACTAGAATCATTAATTCCCTTTTTAATGAGACTGTAAGTGTATGTGTACCATGTTTGTGATCAGATTTAATTGTAGCTGTTATTTTTAAATGAAAAATTTAGTATTTTGACAATTTAAAAAAATCCAATTTAAGTAATGATTTTTTTTAAATTGATTTTATCCACCTTAGGGTGCAATATTCAACACTGCTTTCCATCTTAGTACAATGGTTCCCAACATTTTTTACGGGCAACCCATTCACAAACTTTTGGCGGGCAGGTGACATTTTATTTGCATATTTATTATGCAAATGAACATTCAGACATGCAAATAAAATATTACTGGTCTGCAAAAAGTTTATGAATAGATTTGCTGGTCTGTGGTATAAAAAGCCGTGGCCCCCAGAGCCAGCCCTAACTCCTAGAACTCCTCACCCCTCTACAACCTACCCCAGCACCAGCCACTGACCCCAGAGTCCCCTGCACCCAACCTCTCCCAGTGCCAGCCCCCCTGCCTCAAACTCCTCCGTGCCAGCCTCCTGTTTTCAGAGCACCCAATCCCCCCGGATCCCCGTGCCAGCCCCCAATATTAGCCCTGTCCCTAGTGCCAGCCTTGCCTCCCAGCCCCCTCACTACTAGCCCTACCCCCAGAACTCCACAGTGCCAGCTGCCCATCCTGGATGTCACTGTGCCCCTCAGTGTCAGCCTCTTCTACCTCTTAGAGCCCCTTGCCCCTTCACCTAGCCCTGCTGCTGCCTCCCAGCCACCAGCTGAACGCAGAACACTTCCCTGTGTGGCAGGAGGGCTGCATGGAGCCTGCAGTATACTGGGCCCTTGCTGAGTGCTGCGGCGGCCAGGCTCCACGCAGTGCTTGGCACCAGCTGAGTGTGGTGATAGTCAGGCCCCTGCAAAGCGCATCTGCAGTGCTCAGCCGGGGCCAAGCACTGCATGGAGTCCAGCTGCTGCGGTGCTCAGATAGGGCCAAGTTTCACGTGGAGCCCAGCTGCTGAGGTGCTCAGCTGGGGCCATGCACCATGTGGAGGTTGGCAGCTGTGGCAGCCAGGTCCCTGCTGAGTGTCACAGCAGCCAAGCTCCATGCGGCGCTTGGCCCTGGCTGAGCACTGCAGTTACCCATCACGCAGCCCCACCAGTCAGGCTGTGTAGCAGCTAACAGAGCTGGAACCAGGGCCACTATTAGGCCGGTGGACAGCCTAACTGCAGTCCTGGCTCCAGCCACAGTACACTCAGTTGCCTGCTGGGCCACTCACCCTGCAGCTGCATGGGGAACCCCAGCAGGCAGGACTCATTAGCAGCTAGGACATGGCTCGGCAGTGTGCTGCAGCCCGGCAGGCAGGGGTCCGCAGACTGGCGGTTGGGTACCACTGTCTTACTAAATACATTGCCACTGGGTTCCATTTTTGATTAAGAAAAAAGAAGCCTAGAGCAAAGAAATAACCTTGATAATGTTTTGTGCTTTTTCTCACGACAAACACCTTTCTTCTGTTACATATAAAAAAACAACCAGTGGCATATTTTAAAATAATCAGATTCACACATCTCATCTACACAGGTACTTTACTTGGAGGGGTTTACATTAGTCTAGCATATAGGTTTGTATGAATCCACTGGAGAGTTGTACTTCTGCTGCACACAGCATAGTCTTTTCCTACAAGTGAATTTCAAATTTACAGGACATGGATGTAGCTGTAAAAATTTGTCTATAATATCTTTTTCCTGCACTTCTGAACCCCACAGTGACAGGAGATCTCTGTCTCCGGCATGCTTCCAGCTTCATAACCATAATCCCATGTGAGTTCAGTTCCAGTTTTCACATGCCTAGGAAACAAAAACACTGTCAGTTAATATATAGTTAATTGAATCAACTTCTATGCTAAAATTCAGCACAAATATCTGAATGGCAGTAGAAATAATCTAGTTTCACTAACTGGACTTTATCATTAAGCAAATTCTGGAATACCATACATTGGATATGGAACAAATAAGTAATTCATCTGCAAACATCTGGAAGATAATAAGGTGATCGATAACACCCAGAATGGATTTGTAAAGAATAAATCATGTCAAACCAATCTGATAGCTTTCTTTGATAGGTTAACAAGTCTTGTGGATAAGGGAGAAGCGGTGAACGTGGCATACCTAGACTTTAATAAAGCATTTGACACAGTCTCACACAGCCTTCTTATCACTAAACTAGGGAAACCGATGTTGTGAATACCAGGACTTTAACAGGGTTAACTAGATAAATTCATGGAGGTTAGGTCCATCGATGGCTATTAGCCAGGATAGGTAGGAATGGTGTCTCTGGCCTCTGTTTGCCAGAGGCTAGAAATGGATGACAGGAGAGGGATCATTTGTTGATTCCCTGTTCTGTATACTCCTTTGGGGGCATTGGCTAGTGTTGGAAGACAGGATACTGGGCTGGATGGACTTTTGGTCTGACCCAGTATGGCTGTTCTTAAGAAATACAACTTAGATGGGGTTACTATAAGGTGGGTGCATAATTGGCTGGATAACCAGTCTCAGAGAGTAGTTATTAATGTTTCACAGTCATGCTGGAAGGGCATAATAAGTGGGGTTCTGCAGGGGGTCAGTTTTGGGACCAGTTCTGTTCAATATCTTCATCAACGATTTAGATATTGGCATAGAGAGTACGCTTATTAAGTCTGCAGATGATACCTGTTGCATAAAAAAAGCCTCCTCCTGAGCTTACTTGATTTATACACACGCATTTTCTGAAACTACACTAAACTTTAAAGTCTGAGGTTTTAAACTGCAACTCATTGTGATTTTTGTCAAACCTTGCAACTCATTGTGATCTTTGTCAAACTTTGTAATCCTTGATAGAGATGTAGCCGTGTTAGTCTGGGGTAGTTGAAGCAAAATGCAGGACAATGTAGCACTTTAAAGACTAACAAGATGGTTTATTAGATGATGAGCTTTCGTGGGCCAGACCCACTTCCTCAGATCAAATAGTGGAAGAAAATAGTCACAACCATATATACCAAAGGATACAATTAAAAAAAATGAACAAATATGAAAAGGACAAATCACATTGCAGAACAGAAGGGGGATGCGGGGGGGGTGGGAAGGGGGAGGAAGGAAGGTAAGTGTCTGTGAATTGCTGATATTAAAGGTAGGGAGAGTGGGATGTTTGTGAGTTAATGGTATTACAGGTGATAATTGGGGAAACTGTCTTGGTAATGGGTGAGAAAGTTCAAAGTCTTGTTAAGTCCCTGGTGGTAAGTGTCGAATTTTAACATGAATGATAGTTCAGAGGATTCCCTTTCAAGTGCAGATGTAAAAGGTCTTTGTAGCAGAATGCAGGTGGCTAAGTCATTTAGAGAGTGTCCTTTCTGGTTAAAGTGGCAAGAAACCGTTTTCTCTTTGTGATCTTGTCTGATATCTGTTTTGTGGGCATTAATCCTTTGGCGAAGTGTCTGAGATGTTTGTCCAATGTACATAGCAGACGGACACTTTCGGCACATGATAGCGTAGATTATATTTCTGGATGCGCAGGAATATGTGTTCTTGATCTTATAACTCACTTGGTTAGGTCCAATAATGGTATCAGCAGAATGAATATGTGGACAAAGCTGGCAACGGGGTTTGTTGCAAGGGAAGGTACCAGGGTTGGTATTAGTGTGGTATGTCCTGTGGTGGTTGCTAAGAATCATCTTGAGGTTAGGTGGTTGTCTATAGGAGACTATGGGTCTGTCTCCCAGAGCCTCTTTGAGTATGGTATCCTGTTCCAATATTGGCTGTAGTTTATTGATAATGTGTTGGACAGGTTTTAGTTGGGGGTTGTAGGTGATGACAAGTGGTGTTCTATTGTTGGTTTTCTTGGGTCTGTCTTGAAGTAGATGGTTTCTAGGTATTCGTCTGGCTCTTTCAATTTGCTTTTTTGTTTCTCTGGGTGGGTAGTTGAGATTTATAAATGCTTGGTAGAGATCCTGAAGCTTCTGGTCTCTGTCAGTGGGGTTAGAGCAGATGCGGTTGTATCGAAGGGCTTGGCTATAGACGATGGATCGTGTGGTGTGTTCTGGATGGGAGCTGGATGCATGTAGGTAACTGTATGAGTCAGCGGGTTTTCTGTAGAGAGTGGTGTCTAATTTTCCATTGTTGATTTGTACGGTGGTGTCCAGGAAGTGGATCTCTCGTGTAGAATGGTCCAGGCTGAGGTTGATGGTGGGGTGTAGGTTGTTGAAATCTCTGTGGAATATCTCCAGTGTTTCTTGGCCATGTGTCCAGATCATAAAGATGTCATCGATGTACCGTAGGTAGAGGAGGGGTGAAAGGGGACGGGAGTTGAGGAAACGTTGTTCTAGGTCAGCCATAAAGATGTTAGCATACTGTGGGGCCATGCGTGTACCCATGGCTGTGCCGCTGATCTGGAGGTATAAGTTGTTCTCAAACCGGAAATAATTGTGGGTGAGAACAAAGTTACATAGGTCTGCTATCAGGTTGGCAGTAGTGTCCTCTGGGATAGTGTTTCTAATTGCTTGTAATCCGTCTTCATGTGGGATGTTGGTATATAGAGCTTCTACATCCATGGTGGCAAGGATGGTATTATTGGGGAGCTTATCGATGTTTTGTAGTTTCCTTAGGAAGTCAGTGGTGTCTCGGAGATAGCTGGGGGTATTGGTTACGAAGGGTTTGAGAAGAGTGTCTACATAGCTGGATAGACCAGTAGTGAGCGTGCCAATACCAGAGATGATGGGACGTCCGGAGTGCCCAGGTTTATGGATCTTGGGAAGTAGATAGAACAATCCTGGTCGGGGGTCAGAAGGTGATTCTGTGAGGATTTGTTCCCGAGTAGCTGTGGGGAGGCTTTTAAGGAGACAGTGTAGTTTCTTTTGGTAGTCCAAGGTGGGATCAGAGGGGAGAGGTTTGTAAAATGTGGTGTTCGAGAGTTGTCTGGTTGCCTCCTGGTTATAGTCGGCCCTTTAACAGCAGCAGTCCCCAACATTGTAGACATAGTGAACAACATACAAACATGGAACAAACAGTGGCTAGCTGTGCTAGATGTGAAGGACATGTTTTTCATGGTTCCCCTGCAACCCACAGATAGGGATAGATTTGCCTTCACATGAAAGGGTGTTCAATATACCTTCACACGTATGCCACAAGGGTACAAACATTCCCCCACAATTTGCCATGGGGCGCTATCAAAAGTTTTGGACGGTTTAACTATGCCGCTGAGCGTCCAAATCCTACAATACATAGATGACATCTTGATAGGGGGAGACACCTCCGAGGAAGTGCACATGAGGAAGCTTTGCGGCAGCTAATAAGCGAGATACACACACATCAAGCTCTGGGTCCAATCCATCCCAATGCCCCGTTCCACCTATACCTCACCATGGGAGCTACAGGAATGTCCTATGCCCTATGGCAGGAAAGTGAAGCTGCACCCCGCTAGCCCTCACACACTTAGCCCATGTGTGGCCGCAGTGGGGACTTCCCTCAGGGGGCCAGCCAAGGCACCGGGAACAGGCGAGGGGCTCAGTGGGGGCCACGCTCACGGGCTGTGATGCTGCGGTTTTCCCAGGAGCAGCTGACTGTGCCTCTCAGCCAGGCATAGGACAGTGTGCCATTCTGCATGCTGCACCCTTACGGAGGTGCGGGCTCTGGCCTGAGCCCCTGGGGCCCTGGCTGGTTCCAACTGGCATCCACCCTTCCCCCCGGTCCCGCCGGATGTCTGTGAGCAGCACGGTCACAGGCGTGCCCTGGAGCTGCCTGCTGCAGACACATGGTTGCACATGCTGCATATTGCCTAATGCTACACAGCCCATGCAGCTCATGTGGTCTGAGTGATGTGCTCTCCTCCTCCCCACTCCGGGCGCCTGGCTCCCCCTCCCCGCCCTTGTGAGTGCAAAGTGCAACACTCACCGGTGGATCCTTCCCCGGCCTCCAAGGACGCACGGGAGACGTCAGGGCTGCCGGAGGGGGCCTGCAGGGTGGCAGTCCTGGCCTCGTCCTCTGACCCACTGCTGGTGTCTCCTTCCCCTGCCTTGGTGGTCCTGGTGACGGGGGCGCATGCGGCGCATGCAGGTGTCCACGGGGACGTCCGGTCCCTGCGGTGCTGGCTGGCTCAGGATGGCATGGAGCCGTCGGTAGTGGGGGCAGGTGTCGGCTCCTGCCCCCTGGCCCTCGCTGGCCTGGACATAGCCCAGGCGCAGTTCTTTGACTTTAGCCCAGACTTGCTCCAGGGCTGGATGGCCCTGCTGGGTCCTCCTGTGCTGTCTGCGTTCTGGCCCTGGAGTCCTCCTGTGCTGGGGGTGTGGGTGCCTGATCCCCCCCTGGAGCTGCCATCGTGGTCTTGGGTGTTGTTGGGGACAGTAGGGGCCACGTGGCAGAGCTGTGGCCAGAGGTTCAAGAAGGGCTCCTGCCTCGTGACCTCAGCAGCCTGCGTCTGCTTTAAGGGGGCTCGGGTTACCAGGAAGTCCAGGAGCTGACTATGGCTACGGAGTCTCCAAACTTTTTTCCGTTTAGTCTGCTTTTCCACAAAATGTCTTAGCTGCCTGTCTACACTGGCCCTCTTGCGCAAAATCATTTCCGCAAGAGGGCTTTTTCCTGAACGGGAGCATCAAAGCATTTGCGCAAGCAGCACTGATTTCAGACAGTAGAACGTCAGTGCTCTTGCACAAAATCAAGCGGCCAGTGTAGACAGTTGGCAAGTTTTTGCACAAAAGCAGACACTTTTGCGCAAAATCTTGCCAGTCTAGAAGCACACATGGCTACACGAGACTCTGGGGGCATACAGGGAATGAGGAACTGGTGAGGCAGGCACATATCAGGGGGTGGCCTATTACCCATCAGCAAGCTAGGGACTTAGTACAAGCTTGTGCTCTTTGTGCTGAGACCCGAAAGCACATTAACAAGGGACAGCGATTTGCCAGAATACGAGAGGGAAAAACACTATGGGCAACCTGGCAAATTGATTACATTGGCCCATTACCCTCCACCAGACAGAGATGGAAGTATGTTTTGACTGGAGTGGAGGTTGTCTTGGGAAACAGCTTTGCCTACCCGACCCAATTGGCAACGGGGTTGTCAACCATTGCGGGACTAAACCGCTTAGCAGCACTCGTCCCAACACCCCAAGAAATACAATCAGATAGGGCTCACAGACCACTCACTGCTCCGGCCACCGTCTAACACCCTGTTAGCCACATGCGTATATGTATGAAAAAGCACGACAGTCTCCTGACTCCTGGGTGGGGGACAGCAGGACGCCCTCCCTCTACAAGGCCACGCTACACAGACTACATACAGCCAGGGCTGGACTAAGGGATGGGCTAGCGGGGCAGCTGCTCAGGGCGCCAACCTATAGGGGGTGCCTGATGGCAGCTATAAAGGGCGCAGAGCATCCCTCATAGCTGCCATCAGGCACCACATGCCCAGCTCCCGCAGCGCTGGCCCCCCCATCTCCGCGGCACTGGCCAGCAGCGCCCTTCCCCCCACGGCCGCGGGGCCCTGCACGGTCAGGCGCGGCCTGCCCCAGGCTGCAGGCAGCAGCGGTGGCCGGGCCAGGCTGGGCAGCGCATGTGCCGTGCACCCCGGGGGCGGGCCCTGGGCTGCGTGCCAGCGGCCGTAGCCGGACAGTGCATACGCCATGCGCCCCAGGGGCGGGCCCACGCATGCGCCGTGCACCTGGGGGCGGCATCGCGCGCCTGGGCCCGGGGCACCAAAATGGCTCAGGCCAACGCTGCATACAGCACAGGGCCATTGGTGTGGTCTTGAGTAGCTCTCACTCCCAGGTATAGTAGGACATTCCAAACATGGCCTCAGTGCAAGCACATCGGCTGTGATGGTGCAGGGCACAGTCATCCTCGCCTTGCAGAGGGGGGCCAGGCTTCACCCACTGTGTCCCCAAGGATAACTGACCAATTCTCTTGTTTCTTCACAGCCGCACCAGGTGCATGTGCAGAACACACCACCCCACCCGGGACATCCTCCCGCACCCAAGGGCTTCGCAGGACCACCCTTGCAGTGGAGGGGTACCAACAGGAGCACCTGGGGGCACTGTGAGCCCTGCACTGCACCCTCCAGCACTGGGTGCAAGAAGACCTGCAGCTCCAGCGGGAGTAGCTTGCCCAGGGCCGTGCCATCTGCCAGCACCTGCAGACCCTGGTACAGAGCATGCTGTCTCCTGCTGCTCCAGTGCCTTCTGCCTCCCCAGCTACTGCTCCTCCTCCCACTCCTGCTTCTTCCTCCACACCCTCATCACCCTCCACCCCTTCCCCATCCCCCGGGGACACCAAGGCCCCCGCAGTGCTGGGAAACAGTTGGTCCAGCGAGACCCTCAACCTAAATGATTGTTACAGAAGTATTTGGTGACTTCAACGTTTTCTTTTATTCCTGGAGAAGACACACTGCAGCCATATATTAAGGAGCATCCTTCCATTTATTCTAAGTATCTTCTCATCTTTGCTATGTTTACAGCATTGTCTGTGACAAAACTGTGTGTGTGACAGTTAAGTTTTTGTTCACATTTTAGTACAGCTTTCACGACCATTTCTTTTAAATATTCTGTTGTGTGGGTATTTCCCAATGTATCTATTGTTTCTGAAAGATATTCAACTCCATCTTCTGTTGTATAGACGCACATATTACTAAATCATTGTGTATATTACTCCACCCATCAAACTAACAAGCTTCCCCTCTGTATTTCTTGTACACCATTTACATTCCTTCTCATACATTTTATCTGACAATCTTACACCAATGTCTGCTCTACCAGGTGTAGTGTAGCCTGGTCTTTGGTTGAGTTGTTAAGGTGTTTATTGTTAACAATGTGAAAAGAAGAATTTGTGGCATGAATGAACCAAGCAATCTTTTCATCTATGGTGCCTTGTTGGTCTTTGGTAGTCCCTTCTAACAAGCCGCCGGCCAGGTGAAAAAGTGGAGTGCTGCTGGAGAGGGGTAAGTGCCGCGATTCTTGGCGCTGGGCTGCCTGCATGCAGCTCCAGCACAAGGAGGTGGGGTGCGAGCCAGAGGGTGACACACCAGCAGACACCAGGACGCTGACGTGACGTGGTGTCGTGACATCACGGCCGGCAACCGCCGGATTAAAAAAAGGCTCCGGCAGCCCCGCAAACTGGAAGGCAGAAGCCAGGTAGGGGAGGGGAAGGGAAGGGAAGGGGGGAAAAT
This sequence comes from Pelodiscus sinensis, assembly GCF_049634645.1. Lineage (NCBI taxonomy): Eukaryota > Metazoa > Chordata > Testudines > Trionychidae > Pelodiscus > Pelodiscus sinensis. Next base: position 289,815,595 of record NC_134711.1, on the reverse strand, counting down.
AGGGGGAAGGAGCTTGTACAGAGGGGAGGGGAGGGAAGGGGAGGAGGTCAGAAAAAGAAAAGGGAAGGCACCAAGGGACAGGGGTGCAGGAGAGACAAATGCCAGGGGGCCAAATGGAGATAATGAGGAAAAGGGCAGGAGGGGAGGTGTCAGTGGGAGGGAGCACAGGGTGATGCTGGGAGAGGAGAGGTTAAGGGCATTGGGAGCTACAGGGGGGAAGGGGAGGTGCTGGGAGAAGGCTTGAAAGAAGGGGTGGGCACGAGGAAGGTGGAGATGGAGCAAGGCATGTGTGAGGGCACAAGGGCATGAGGGGAATGGGGGCAGACGGTGGTGAGGGGGTGGGCATTAGGGAAAAAGAAGGCAAATGGGGTAGGGGCAGTGAAGGAAGGGGGAGATACCAGGCAGTGAAGGAAGGAGCGTGCAGGTGCCAGGGGATTCTGGGGCTGAAGCAGAAGGGCAGACACCTGCAGGGGAGGGACCAGAGGAGAGAGGCAGGGCAGGTGTGTAGAGGGAGGTGTTAGGAGAGAAGATGAGGAGGGGTAGCTAACATGGTCAGAGTGGGGCTACTGGAGGAGTGGGCCCGGGGGGGGGGGGGAGAAGGGCTGGTGGGGGGGGGTCCTCAGGAAAGCTGAGGGCAGTGAGAAGGGCAGCAGAGGAGGGTGAGGGGTTGGGGGGCAGCAGGCACCAGGGGAGCTGATGGAGCAAGGAAGGAAACATGGCAGCAGAGGGAAAAGGTAGAGGTTTATAAGGTATTTATTAATAACTTGGGTGCCACAGTGGCACATCCAAACAAACCACATGAACTCAGTACTGGTGCACAGCACAAAATTTATTCTGCTCATGGGAGGAACCTCTCCGCCCCCTAGTTAATATCACACACATTGGGTTAATGAAATTGCAGGATAGTTGCATGAGGAGGGTTTGGTGGGGGCCAAACTAATCCCTATTGGTAGGAGGATGGTGGGAAAGTCCTTAGAGGGGGGTCACATGACACCTTTTACTTCTGGTCATGTGTCCATCTTGCCCTGAGAGTGATACCTCAAGAGGCATGGCTAACAGTGGTCAGGGGTGTGGCTAATGGGGGTCAAAGAGTACATTTAAAAAAAATTCTTTGGATGCACACCCTAATGAAATGTGTTGCGCACACCTATGAAAACTTTCACTGAAGTTTTTGAGACCATGTCAAAATGACAAAGAATGACAAACATCAATAACCGCAGCCATAACTGACAAACAAACATGCCGTCCCAGTCGTCCCGTTCTCTGGTGGTGCGCACCTGCGCGGTGGGGGGCGGTGGCAAGTCCATTTTTTGTCTGGAGGGTTTTGCATAATTTGTCGAGCCCTGTTTAAGACAATGTCTTAACTCAGTGGTTCCCAACCTTTTTTATACCGCAGACCAGCAAACCTATTCACAAAGGCTAAGTCTATACTGCACCCTTTTCCCTAAAAAGCTTATGCAAATGAAGTGCAGAGTAGAATATTGCCACGCTTCATTTGCGTAATGAATTAGGGGCCATTTTTGCGCAAGAGGGGGTTTTTGCGCAAAAAGGAGGTGTAGACGGCTCCTTTTTGCACAAAAGCCCCTTCTTGTGCAAGAGCTGTTCTTCCTGAAAAAATCAGTCCACAGACCGCTGCCTTAACTAATAAGGCATGCTTGGTCAAGATCCATCACCACATAAGCACAGAACAAAAACAATCCTATCCAGCTTGTATCTTTCTTTGTACATGTGACTTTTTAGTCTCCTGAGAAGCAGAAATTGAAAGCCCAGAACTTTCAGGAAGCAAGAACTTGTGGTAAGACTGGACAGACTAGAATCATTAATTCCCTTTTTAATGAGACTGTAAGTGTATGTGTACCATGTTTGTGATCAGATTTAATTGTAGCTGTTATTTTTAAATGAAAAATTTAGTATTTTGACAATTTAAAAAAATCCAATTTAAGTAATGATTTTTTTTAAATTGATTTTATCCACCTTAGGGTGCAATATTCAACACTGCTTTCCATCTTAGTACAATGGTTCCCAACATTTTTTACGGGCAACCCATTCACAAACTTTTGGCGGGCAGGTGACATTTTATTTGCATATTTATTATGCAAATGAACATTCAGACATGCAAATAAAATATTACTGGTCTGCAAAAAGTTTATGAATAGATTTGCTGGTCTGTGGTATAAAAAGCCGTGGCCCCCAGAGCCAGCCCTAACTCCTAGAACTCCTCACCCCTCTACAACCTACCCCAGCACCAGCCACTGACCCCAGAGTCCCCTGCACCCAACCTCTCCCAGTGCCAGCCCCCCTGCCTCAAACTCCTCCGTGCCAGCCTCCTGTTTTCAGAGCACCCAATCCCCCCGGATCCCCGTGCCAGCCCCCAATATTAGCCCTGTCCCTAGTGCCAGCCTTGCCTCCCAGCCCCCTCACTACTAGCCCTACCCCCAGAACTCCACAGTGCCAGCTGCCCATCCTGGATGTCACTGTGCCCCTCAGTGTCAGCCTCTTCTACCTCTTAGAGCCCCTTGCCCCTTCACCTAGCCCTGCTGCTGCCTCCCAGCCACCAGCTGAACGCAGAACACTTCCCTGTGTGGCAGGAGGGCTGCATGGAGCCTGCAGTATACTGGGCCCTTGCTGAGTGCTGCGGCGGCCAGGCTCCACGCAGTGCTTGGCACCAGCTGAGTGTGGTGATAGTCAGGCCCCTGCAAAGCGCATCTGCAGTGCTCAGCCGGGGCCAAGCACTGCATGGAGTCCAGCTGCTGCGGTGCTCAGATAGGGCCAAGTTTCACGTGGAGCCCAGCTGCTGAGGTGCTCAGCTGGGGCCATGCACCATGTGGAGGTTGGCAGCTGTGGCAGCCAGGTCCCTGCTGAGTGTCACAGCAGCCAAGCTCCATGCGGCGCTTGGCCCTGGCTGAGCACTGCAGTTACCCATCACGCAGCCCCACCAGTCAGGCTGTGTAGCAGCTAACAGAGCTGGAACCAGGGCCACTATTAGGCCGGTGGACAGCCTAACTGCAGTCCTGGCTCCAGCCACAGTACACTCAGTTGCCTGCTGGGCCACTCACCCTGCAGCTGCATGGGGAACCCCAGCAGGCAGGACTCATTAGCAGCTAGGACATGGCTCGGCAGTGTGCTGCAGCCCGGCAGGCAGGGGTCCGCAGACTGGCGGTTGGGTACCACTGTCTTACTAAATACATTGCCACTGGGTTCCATTTTTGATTAAGAAAAAAGAAGCCTAGAGCAAAGAAATAACCTTGATAATGTTTTGTGCTTTTTCTCACGACAAACACCTTTCTTCTGTTACATATAAAAAAACAACCAGTGGCATATTTTAAAATAATCAGATTCACACATCTCATCTACACAGGTACTTTACTTGGAGGGGTTTACATTAGTCTAGCATATAGGTTTGTATGAATCCACTGGAGAGTTGTACTTCTGCTGCACACAGCATAGTCTTTTCCTACAAGTGAATTTCAAATTTACAGGACATGGATGTAGCTGTAAAAATTTGTCTATAATATCTTTTTCCTGCACTTCTGAACCCCACAGTGACAGGAGATCTCTGTCTCCGGCATGCTTCCAGCTTCATAACCATAATCCCATGTGAGTTCAGTTCCAGTTTTCACATGCCTAGGAAACAAAAACACTGTCAGTTAATATATAGTTAATTGAATCAACTTCTATGCTAAAATTCAGCACAAATATCTGAATGGCAGTAGAAATAATCTAGTTTCACTAACTGGACTTTATCATTAAGCAAATTCTGGAATACCATACATTGGATATGGAACAAATAAGTAATTCATCTGCAAACATCTGGAAGATAATAAGGTGATCGATAACACCCAGAATGGATTTGTAAAGAATAAATCATGTCAAACCAATCTGATAGCTTTCTTTGATAGGTTAACAAGTCTTGTGGATAAGGGAGAAGCGGTGAACGTGGCATACCTAGACTTTAATAAAGCATTTGACACAGTCTCACACAGCCTTCTTATCACTAAACTAGGGAAACCGATGTTGTGAATACCAGGACTTTAACAGGGTTAACTAGATAAATTCATGGAGGTTAGGTCCATCGATGGCTATTAGCCAGGATAGGTAGGAATGGTGTCTCTGGCCTCTGTTTGCCAGAGGCTAGAAATGGATGACAGGAGAGGGATCATTTGTTGATTCCCTGTTCTGTATACTCCTTTGGGGGCATTGGCTAGTGTTGGAAGACAGGATACTGGGCTGGATGGACTTTTGGTCTGACCCAGTATGGCTGTTCTTAAGAAATACAACTTAGATGGGGTTACTATAAGGTGGGTGCATAATTGGCTGGATAACCAGTCTCAGAGAGTAGTTATTAATGTTTCACAGTCATGCTGGAAGGGCATAATAAGTGGGGTTCTGCAGGGGGTCAGTTTTGGGACCAGTTCTGTTCAATATCTTCATCAACGATTTAGATATTGGCATAGAGAGTACGCTTATTAAGTCTGCAGATGATACCTGTTGCATAAAAAAAGCCTCCTCCTGAGCTTACTTGATTTATACACACGCATTTTCTGAAACTACACTAAACTTTAAAGTCTGAGGTTTTAAACTGCAACTCATTGTGATTTTTGTCAAACCTTGCAACTCATTGTGATCTTTGTCAAACTTTGTAATCCTTGATAGAGATGTAGCCGTGTTAGTCTGGGGTAGTTGAAGCAAAATGCAGGACAATGTAGCACTTTAAAGACTAACAAGATGGTTTATTAGATGATGAGCTTTCGTGGGCCAGACCCACTTCCTCAGATCAAATAGTGGAAGAAAATAGTCACAACCATATATACCAAAGGATACAATTAAAAAAAATGAACAAATATGAAAAGGACAAATCACATTGCAGAACAGAAGGGGGATGCGGGGGGGGTGGGAAGGGGGAGGAAGGAAGGTAAGTGTCTGTGAATTGCTGATATTAAAGGTAGGGAGAGTGGGATGTTTGTGAGTTAATGGTATTACAGGTGATAATTGGGGAAACTGTCTTGGTAATGGGTGAGAAAGTTCAAAGTCTTGTTAAGTCCCTGGTGGTAAGTGTCGAATTTTAACATGAATGATAGTTCAGAGGATTCCCTTTCAAGTGCAGATGTAAAAGGTCTTTGTAGCAGAATGCAGGTGGCTAAGTCATTTAGAGAGTGTCCTTTCTGGTTAAAGTGGCAAGAAACCGTTTTCTCTTTGTGATCTTGTCTGATATCTGTTTTGTGGGCATTAATCCTTTGGCGAAGTGTCTGAGATGTTTGTCCAATGTACATAGCAGACGGACACTTTCGGCACATGATAGCGTAGATTATATTTCTGGATGCGCAGGAATATGTGTTCTTGATCTTATAACTCACTTGGTTAGGTCCAATAATGGTATCAGCAGAATGAATATGTGGACAAAGCTGGCAACGGGGTTTGTTGCAAGGGAAGGTACCAGGGTTGGTATTAGTGTGGTATGTCCTGTGGTGGTTGCTAAGAATCATCTTGAGGTTAGGTGGTTGTCTATAGGAGACTATGGGTCTGTCTCCCAGAGCCTCTTTGAGTATGGTATCCTGTTCCAATATTGGCTGTAGTTTATTGATAATGTGTTGGACAGGTTTTAGTTGGGGGTTGTAGGTGATGACAAGTGGTGTTCTATTGTTGGTTTTCTTGGGTCTGTCTTGAAGTAGATGGTTTCTAGGTATTCGTCTGGCTCTTTCAATTTGCTTTTTTGTTTCTCTGGGTGGGTAGTTGAGATTTATAAATGCTTGGTAGAGATCCTGAAGCTTCTGGTCTCTGTCAGTGGGGTTAGAGCAGATGCGGTTGTATCGAAGGGCTTGGCTATAGACGATGGATCGTGTGGTGTGTTCTGGATGGGAGCTGGATGCATGTAGGTAACTGTATGAGTCAGCGGGTTTTCTGTAGAGAGTGGTGTCTAATTTTCCATTGTTGATTTGTACGGTGGTGTCCAGGAAGTGGATCTCTCGTGTAGAATGGTCCAGGCTGAGGTTGATGGTGGGGTGTAGGTTGTTGAAATCTCTGTGGAATATCTCCAGTGTTTCTTGGCCATGTGTCCAGATCATAAAGATGTCATCGATGTACCGTAGGTAGAGGAGGGGTGAAAGGGGACGGGAGTTGAGGAAACGTTGTTCTAGGTCAGCCATAAAGATGTTAGCATACTGTGGGGCCATGCGTGTACCCATGGCTGTGCCGCTGATCTGGAGGTATAAGTTGTTCTCAAACCGGAAATAATTGTGGGTGAGAACAAAGTTACATAGGTCTGCTATCAGGTTGGCAGTAGTGTCCTCTGGGATAGTGTTTCTAATTGCTTGTAATCCGTCTTCATGTGGGATGTTGGTATATAGAGCTTCTACATCCATGGTGGCAAGGATGGTATTATTGGGGAGCTTATCGATGTTTTGTAGTTTCCTTAGGAAGTCAGTGGTGTCTCGGAGATAGCTGGGGGTATTGGTTACGAAGGGTTTGAGAAGAGTGTCTACATAGCTGGATAGACCAGTAGTGAGCGTGCCAATACCAGAGATGATGGGACGTCCGGGGTGCCCAGGTTTATGGATCTTGGGAAGTAGATAGAACAATCCTGGTCGGGGGTCAGAAGGTGATTCTGTGAGGATTTGTTCCCGAGTAGCTGTGGGGAGGCTTTTAAGGAGACAGTGTAGTTTCTTTTGGTAGTCCAAGGTGGGATCAGAGGGGAGAGGTTTGTAAAATGTGGTGTTCGAGAGTTGTCTGGTTGCCTCCTGGTTATAGTCGGCCTTATTCATAATGACCACAGCACCCCCTTTGTCAGCTGGTTTGATTACAATGTCCAGGTTGTTTTTGAGACTCTGGATGGCATGGTGTATACAACCGCATCTGCTCTAACCCCACTGACAGAGACCAGAAGCTTCAGGATCTCTACCAAGCATTTATAAATCTCAACTACCCACCCAGAGAAACAAAAAAGCAAATTGAAAGAGCCAGACGAATACCTAGAAACCATCTACTTCAAGACAGACCCAAGAAAACCAACAATAGAACACCACTTGTCATCACCTACAACCCCCAACTAAAACCTGTCCAACACATTATCAATAAACTACAGCCAATATTGGAACAGGATACCATACTCAAAGAGGCTCTGGGAGACAGACCCATAGTCTCCTATAGACAACCACCTAACCTCAAGATGATTCTTAGCAACCACCACAGGACATACCACACTAATACCAACCCTGGTACCTTCCCTTGCAACAAACCCCGTTGCCAGCTTTGTCCACATATTCATTCTGCTGATACCATTATTGGACCTAACCAAGTGAGTTATAAGATCAAGAACACATATTCCTGCGCATCCAGAAATATAATCTACGCTATCATGTGCCGAAAGTGTCCGTCTGCTATGTACATTGGACAAACATCTCAGACACTTCGCCAAAGGATTAATGCCCACAAAACAGATATCAGACAAGATCACAAAGAGAAAATGGTTTCTTGCCACTTTAACCAGAAAGGACACTCTCTAAATGACTTAGCCACCTGCATTCTGCTACAAAGACCTTTTACATCTGCACTTGAAAGGGAATCCTCTGAACTATCATTCATGTTAAAATTCGACACTTACCACCAGGGACTTAACAAGACTTTGAACTTTCTCACCCATTACCAAGACAGTTTCCCCAATTATCACCTGTAATACCATTAACTCACAAACATCCCACTCTCCCTACCTTTAATATCAGCAATTCACAGACACTTACCTTCCTTCCTCCCCCTTCCCACCCCCCCCGCATCCCCCTTCTGTTCTGCAATGTGATTTGTCCTTTTCATATTTGTTCATTTTTTTTAATTGTATCCTTTGGTATATATGGTTGTGACTATTTTCTTCCACTATTTGATCTGAGGAAGTGGGTCTGGCCCACGAAAGCTCATCATCTAATAAACCATCTTGTTAGTCTTTAAAGTGCTACATTGTCCTGCATTTTGTAATCCTTGTAACTCTCAGAAACTTACTGTAAGCTGCAACTTTCTCACTCTCAGCTACTTTGCTTTTAACTTGCTCTAAAGTGAATTCTCCTGAGTGTGAGAGTGTTTGAAGAAGACTGGGAACAATGGAGCACATGGTGATGAAAAATGCAGGACAATGTAGCACTTTAAAGACTAACAAGATGGTTTATTAGATGATGAGCTTTCGTGGGCCAGACCCACTTCCTCAGATCAAATAGTGGAAGAAAGTAGTCACAACCATATATACCAAAGGATACAATTAAAAAAAATGAACAAATATGAAAAGGACAAATCACATTGCAGAACAGAAGGGGGATGCGGGGGGGTGGGAAGGGGGAGGAAGGAAGGTAAGTGTCTGTGAATTGCTGATATTAAAGGTAGGGAGAGTGGGATGTTTGTGAGTTAATGGTATTACAGGTGATAATTGGGGAAACTGTCTTGGTAATGGGTGAGAAAGTTCAAAGACTTGTTAAGTCCTTGTTGGTAAGTGTCGAATTTTAACATGAATGACAGTTCAGAGGATTCCCTTTCAAGTGCAGATGTAAAAGGTCTTTGTAGCAGAATGCAGGTGGTGAGTTATCACAGAGTGCTGCTTTTGCTGGATAAAGGGAAGTCTGGGCATGCACCCAGATGATGTGGTAAATGAGTCACAGGAGCCATTCAGACACTATATAAAGAGAGGGAACACATGTGAGACTTTCTTCTCTTTCTTCCCCTGCTCCTGAGAAATTCCTTTCTAAAGCCAGTGTCTCTCCTTCTGACCAGCTTCCCAAGCCATGATGAGCAGACAGACCCCCATGAGCTACATGCCATGGCTCCTTCTGCAACCCATATGATGAATGGAGGTGTGTGTGTGTGTGTGTGTGTGTGTGTGTGTGTGTGTGTGAGAGAGAGAGAGAGAGTGTGTGTGAGAGAGAGAGAGCTCTGTATCTTCTTTAGTTTAAATCTTGGTGGCAACTCTATCTTCTTTAGTTTATACCTTTAGTGGCAGTTCTAGTTTTGTAGTGCAAATAGTGGAGTGCTAATTCCTCAAACAATAAACCCATACTAGTGTAACCCTGGGTGGTCTCCAGTGAGAATATTCTTGGAGTAACAATACCAAGCTGGGAGAGGTTGCAAGTGATTTGGAAGATAGGGTCATAATTCAAAACGATCCAGACAAACTGGAGAAATGGTCTGAGATAAATAGGATGAAGTTTAATAAGGACAAATACAAAGTACTCTACTTAGGAAGGAACAATCAGTTTCACACACATAGAATGGAAAGCGACTGTCTATGAAGAAGTACTGCAGAAAGGGATCTAGGGGTCATAGTGGACCACAAGCTAAATTTGAAACAGCATCACACTGTTGGTTCATAAAAAGCAAATATGATTCTGGGATGCATTAACAGGAGTTTTGTGAGAAAGACACAAGAAGTCATTCTTCCACTGTACTCTGCCCTGATTAGGCCTCAACTGGAGTATTGTCTCCAGTTCTGGGCACCACATTTCAAGATGTGGAGAAATTGGAGAGGGCCCAAATAAGAGCACCAAAAATGATTACAGGTCTAGAAAATATGACATGTGAGGGAAGACTGAAATAATTGGGTTTGTTTAGTTTAGAAAAGAGAAGATTGAGAGGGAACATGATAGCAGGTTTCAAATACCTAAAAGGGTGTTACAAGGAGGAGGGAGAAAATTGTTCTCCTTGGCCTTTGATGATAGGACAAGAAGCAATGGATTTAAATTGCAGCAAGGGAGGTTTAGGTTGGGCATTATGAAAAACTTCCTGTCATGGAATAAATTGCCTAGGGAACTGTGGAATCTCCATCATTGGATATATTTAAGAGCAGATTAGAGAAACATCTATACAGGGTGATCTAGATGGTACTTGGTCCTGCCATGAGGGCAGGGGACTCGACTGTATGACCTCTCAAGGACCCTTCCAGTTCAAGTATTCTGATTCTGTGATTCTATCAAACAGCTTCACGGCCTGAGCCCTGCAAGTCTGAATCAACTGGCACAGGCCTGTTCTGTATTTGTCTTTGCTGTGTAGACATAGCATTTAGGACCTGCAAGAACTCTTGGAGGATAGATTTTAATGAAACCATATTAACTCTTTGGACTGATTTTAAGGGTTGCAAGACATAGGGTAGCAACAAGCTCCTCATGCTGTCTCTCTGAGCCAACCCTAGCAGAACATATTAAAAGGAACAATTATTTTTTGTGTGGTGAATAGAATTCTCATGAATGGTTGCCACTGACACTTCTGAAAATAAGTCCCATATTTCCACAGAAAAGATATAGCACTGGAAGCCGTAGGACAAGCATTCCCCAGGAAAAGCTCTGCAGAAAAGCTCTCTTGTGGTAAGAATGTGGTTTTAGTTCCCTTACCCACTCAGACCTTCATCTCTGATGAGATCACCAATAAGAATGTGTTTTTTCCCCCCCATTGGGACACTTCATCTATTGGAAAATAATGTGATTTTTTTCTAACAGTTTTTGTTTTGAATGAACATTAGAAAAAGATAGTTCCAACCTGTTTGTGAAGAACGCCACCCAAGGAAAATTTCTGTTGTGTGTCTCTACAAAGACACTCTGTACAAAGAGATTTGGACAGCAGCTATGCTGTGAAACAAAATTGATTTAAAATTAATCAGAAGGAATGATCAGTCTCTGGCTGTAGAATATTTATACGCGTTCCCCCCAAAAAAACATTTGTAACATGCTTAATAAAAGAGAAAATATATTCCTCCTGCCACTCTTTCACCATCCATATTTAGCATGCATCAATTTTTGTTATAATTAGGTCACTGCGAGGGAAGGATTATCTCCAGCACTTCTAAAATAACAATTTGGTCTTGAAAAATCAAGTTCTTTGGTCAATCTGCACTTCAATCATTTATGGTGAGATTTCTCTCTCCACTTGACACACGAACAGAAATCATCACCGTCAACCTGTAGACAATTACACGATTAACCAATAGCCTGGGCTTATTGGTTAATCTTGTCAACTACAAGCATTCCCCCTCCCACTGCCTCTGTATCAGAGACAGCAAGTGGGGGGGTGGAGGTGTGGGAGCCAGTGCCCGCAAGGAGATGTCTTAAAAGGCAGCTTCCCATGAGCACCAGATTCACCTGCCTACCCGCGTCTCCTGCACTGCTGCTTCTGATACAGAGGCAGCAATGCAGAGGGCGAGGGGGGCAGGTGGGAGTTGATATGCGTGGGGAGCTGGCTTTCATTTGAAAACTGCCATGTGGAGGTGACAGGTGCTTACAGTTATATAGGGTTGGCAGGATTCGATTTACATAGGTAGGTACTACTAAATATTGATTTCACCTAACAAATAAATGGACTGAAAAAACATTTGTCAATGGCAGCCTCTCCCATGATCTGTGCCTGCAGGGATCCAGTGTCATTGATGGCCATGCAGGGAGCCCTCTGCAGCTCTATTGTCATGGCCTGGAGTACAGGGTCATCATCCTGCAAGAACCATTCAGTATTGGGGTGGCCTGGGGATTTTGTTCTGCCCCAACAGGACTGCAGCTTGCACTTACAAAGATCAGGTCTCAATGGCCCTGAAACTGTGCAGGGAGACCTCTGCAGCTTTGCTGTCATGGTTCCATTCACTTGCTGGCCTGAAGTACAGGGGCTGTTCCTGGCCAGGAGCCACTCAGTAGTGGTGGTGGTGGTGATCTCATCCTACTCCTCATAGCCCTCGGAGCTCGGCCAAGCCCAGGACTACAGTCTTCTCCCATACCTTGTGCCTAGGTGCCTCAGAGCCTTCAGTTACTCAGGAAGCCGCTGCAGTCCTGCTATCTGTGCTGCATTAACCCCAACCTCCCCTTAATTTCTCATAACTGGAAATTAAAATAGTTAAAATGAAAAAAAAAACCCGCTTAAATAGTAATTCATATCAAAATTACAAAAAAAGTTCAAATTCTGCCAAGACAAGTTAAGCACATGTACAGACACACATGTGTGTGTGCACATGGATAGAAAGGTTATCATTCTCCCTGTTCTATATTAAGGAGCATCATTTCAATGTTTTTGCGGATTTCAGCTTGATATACCTACTAATGCTCATCGGGAAAACAAAGCAAGTGCTATGCCTGTGCAGAAGAGAACTTCTAGTACTCTTATCACTGGGAGCATTTTAAAAATTATTAAACCAATTAGCAGATTTATTGGGTATGCCTGGACAATGTGGTTAACTATACATCATTGCCTAGAACAGCCAGAGTCCCCTCTTACCATGTGCTAGGTTGAGTGTGAAACCTGCGAAGGAATCTGTAGTAGACAGTCTCCCCATCTGTATAGATCAGGAGTAAGGTTGGAAATTTCAGTGTGTTATGTAAAATACCCCTGTATTGACACACACCACAATTTAAAATGGATTTGGAAAACAGAGGGGGCTGAAAGGAGATCTGGAATTTCATCAAGCCGCCAGCCCACACACCCTGATCCAGCATAGCACCCAGTGGCAATTCTATTCAGCAAAGAAATAGAGAACCCCAATCATCTATTTGATTTCCTGTCCGAAAATAAAAACAAAGACTACTCAACTTGAGGAGAGAATTTTGCAAAACTCATTAATACCTTCTGTTTGAGTAAATAAGCAATTTAAAAAAAAAATGAAGTGATAGAATAGCACACATTTACCATTTTTACTTACATTAAGAAATCGGCCCACATTTCCTTCTTTTGTGGCATCCAATAAAAAAATATTTTCTTCCTTAGAATTCTTCATCTGTGTGTCATCACCTTCTGTCTCCATATTACAAATAGAATCTTCTTTGGTCCTCCTAATTTTTTCCTCTTTGAAGATATCTCTTTGTGGTAGGCTTATGGACGGTTTTGTAGCATGTGCTGATTTACCACACCTAGCATCTTGTGGAGATGGTCTTTTTTCTTTAGCTTCTGCATTATCTGTGATCATTGGCTCAGTCTGCATGGCCTCCTCTGGTTCTCCTAGCTTTTGCTCCGGGTTGGATTCTGTCAAAAGAAATTTCAAGAGATTAAAAGAATAAGTTATTTGAAATGACTCAGCAATGATACTAAAGGCAACACTGCAAACTTAAATGTGTTTGGCTTACTTAACTCTAAATACCCATCCACTCCTGAACTTATTTCCTCTGGTTTGTATGGGTCTCAAATGATTTCTTGTCACTTTTAGATGAGTAGCACAGCTCTGCCCCTCTCCATACCTCACTTCTATGGATTCCTTAAAGCCCTACTAATGCTTTGCATTGATAAATTCAGCTCAATTTTTTGCTTCCCCAGTCATTTCCCAAAAGTGCCTACGCTCCCCCTCTCAGTGCCTACAGAACAGTCCTTTAAGCCCTCTGCATGGTCCAGTTTCTCCTCCCCACACCGCTTTTTCAAATCCTCTCTCAGAACTCATTTCTTCCAGCTGGTATTTTATTGCCCACCTGCATTCAGCACAGCATCCCAAATTTTAATATGGTGTTAACAAGATGCGTATTCAACAGCAAATGTTTCTCAGGATCTTTTCTAGTTGTGCCCTTCTTTCTCCCACATCTCCATACCCCTCTATTTATTGCTAACCATTGTTGTGTCGTGCCTAATAAATAGTCCAATTCTGCCCCTTACCCCACAAAATTCCACTGAAGACAGCAAAAGTACAAGGTGCTTACCACCTTTTCAGGAGTGCTCAGATCTTACAGGATCAGGCCATTATTCTGTAGGCTACTTAGAGCAGGGAACTTGTATTTCTCTTGAAATTCTTAGTCCTTAAGTACTATCCACATTTATGGTATAATAAGTAATAATCTGAGTGCTGCTAAGGCTTTGGTAGGGCATACTAAGTGTTATATGCAAAATGCCACTGTAATCAAAGAGATGATATTTGAACAAATTTGCACACATTCTAAGATCATTTCCTACAGTGCAGTCATATCACCTGACTGGGCACAAGTGTGCTAACCAGTGTCATATTTATAGCTCCGCAAACCTACTTTCCTTTCCTTTTTTGGTTCCAGTTGTTAGTTTCATTTTGGTTGACTGCTGGGACTGAGAACTATTATCTTCATCCGAGCTGGCATCCTGCACCAGTGTAGCAACTCCCTTAAAAGAAATAAGGTTGTGAGGCGCTATGTTTTATATAACTCTGCACCAAGAGCCAAAGACAACTGGCTTTAAGTTTCAAATATACTATACTATGTTGTTTGACTGAGTTTCAACAGGTCAAATTCCAAGTTTAGACATCATAATTCAGAATTATCCAGAGAAGCCTCCAAGAACTTAGGCCCCAATTCAGCAAAACACTTAAGCATGGTTTCACTTTAACTTCCACTGATATCAATACGGTTTAAACACATGCGTAAATACATGTCTAAGGGTATGTCAAGACTATAAGTCTCTTTCAAAAAAGCTTCTTTTGAAAGAGATCGTCTAGACAGCCACAACTTTTTCAAAAAAGCGATCTGCTTTTTTGACAGACAGCACCTAAGCAATCTGGATGCTCTCTTCTGAAAAAGCCCTGTTTGCGGTCAAGAACACTTTTTGAAAGAGCTCTTTTGAAAAAAGGCGTTCTTCCTTGTAAAATGAGCTTTACTGCTGTCAAAAAAACCGTGGCATTCTTTCAATTTAATTTCGAAAGAACGCGGTGGCAGTCTAGATGCAGGTGACGTTTTTTCGAAAAAAAGGCCACTTTTTTTAAAAAAAACAAACCCTGTAGTCTAGACATAGCCTTTGGCTATGTCTAGACTACATTCCTCTTTCGAAAGAGGAATGTAAATTAGGCAAATAGAAAGTGCAAATGAAGCGCGGATTTAAATATCCCGTGCTTCATTTGCATATTCATCTTCGAGTGCTTTTTCAAAAATGGGTTTTTCGAAAGTGAAAGCGCAGTCTAGACAGGGTTCTTTTGAAAAAAAAAACCCAACCCTTTTTCGAAAGAACCCATACTCATTTTTTCAGGAGTTCTTTTGAAAAAGGGTTTTTTCCCCCAAAAGAACCCCGTCTAGACTGCGCTTTCACTTTCAAAAAACCCTTTTTCAAAAAAGGACTCAGACACGAATATGCACATGAAGCACAGAATATTTAACTCCATCCTTCATCTGCACTTTCGATTTGCCTAATTTACATTCCTCTTTCGAAAGAAGAATGTAGTCTAGATGTGCCCTAAGTGTTTTCCTGAATCAGGGCCTAAGCTAGCTCTATATGTGGAGCTAACTGAAATGGACTGGGTCAGCAAGATTCCCCTCCCCCCACTTTCACTACAAACCAGTGACTAATCAGGGGATATCCAGTACTGTCTGTTCCTGGTATGAAGCTCATCCTTGTTGCCTGAATCAGTTGTGAAGCTATCATCTACTGATCCTAGCATGGCCACCTCAAGTGCGATTAGCACTTGTGCACATATCCTTTGCAGGTACTTCCTGCCTCTCCATACTAGATCATGTGGCAGATGAAATTTTCCAGTCTGTGCAGTAACAAAAAACCATAAGATTCTGACCACTAGTGCAGCAAAAGATGTTGCAACTTTTGAGTTTGGCTCTCAACAGTGTTTATCTTTTCATCTCCTATTTCATTAGTTATGAGGGTCATAGAAGAGGTTGCAGGTGCAGGGTGAAGAGATAGTTGCTTACAATTCCAGGGATGGTTGTTTTCTGGAGACAGTCCTGGAGGCTGCATGCATGTCCAGGGAAGGGAAGTGAGGAGGCTATGGGAGTACATAGTGCTAGTCTCAGAGACAGCTCGAGGAGCACATACTGTGCACATGCTCGTGGGGAGATGGGGAACAGGGCCAGTGCCAGCAGTAGGCAAGGCTGTATCACAGAAGTCCCATGACAGATGTAATTAAGAAAGGCTGTTTAGAAAATCTTGCCATGAATACTGATATAAGGCTATAAATAACTGCCTTCCCACTTCACTGAATATGTACAATTCTGAATACAATCTGTGATTTTGTATTTTTACCAGTTTTATACGACGAGTCTGAAGAATAGTTGTTCTGGTTTTAGGCCTAATGGCTGGGCTTCTCAGATTCCTTGGATTATAGCCATAGTTCTGAACCCTGCACAGAGATGGCAAAAGGATTTTATACAACACTAGAGACTGATAAAAGAACTCTTGCAACACCTATTTCGCTAATATTTTCCAGTTTATAAAGAACAGCCAAAGCCTGCAGTCAATACAGTACTCAGTAAAAATCTTGTGGCGGTTTTGCCCTAGGAGAGATCGCAGGATTTGTCTTCACTGATATTCTTAGAAGTTGATCTATCAGATGCTTCTCATTCTTTATTACTAAAGGAGACTGAGAGTTGCTTGTATATTCCCCAAACATTAAAAAAAACCAACCCTGAATCAGTTCTTCCTTAATATTCCTACCAAGTGCTATAATTCTATTAATCCATCCAGGTTTTTGCACCATGTTCATCACTGAACTAAGAGCATCTGCTACATCGGTTAATACCTCAAATTGGAAGGCACAATTTGCCTGGAAAGAGACTGTAAACACACCACTAATACAATCAAAATCCTGCAAAGCATAAGGGCGTTCACCCCACGCTTGTCCAGAAAAGAGCTAATTACCATACAGGTCATGGCTGAGAGGAATAAGGTGGCCCAAGTAATCCCCTGAGGGAGTCCAGTTGAGGATGAAAGAGCTGGGCTGGGGCTATAAAGGCTGGGAACTGGCAATATAAGGGGGACGGTGAGAAAGTTTGCAGTCACTCCCTGACAGAAGGGGAGGTATATTTAAGATGGCAAAACCAGAGAAGGGGGAAGGCCAGGAAGGTAGAACAGGGCTCAGGGCAAGGCAGAAAGGTATAGAAGGGAACAGACTCTGGCTGCTGATTAGAGGGTCCCTGAACTGGAACCTGGAGTAGGAGGTGTGCCTGGATCCCCTGTCAGCTACTGAGGGAGAAACACGATGAGGCAGTAAATAGGAAGATTACCAAGGACTGCTGGCAAAGAAAGATTTTCCAACCCTAGAAGGGGAATCAATTGGTGACTGTGCCATAGTGTGAAGTCACAAAGAGGCAACAGCAGCTAGTGGAGCAAGAGAAAGGCCACAGGCTGGCAGAAAGATAGAGGGATGGCTAGCAATTGCAGAAAGGGGTGCTAACCTCATGCGCTATTCCCCAGAGTGACCAGGAGACGGCACCAATCTAACAGTGAGTGCAGCACCCTTGCACACTCCCTTAGCAGCATGGAAAGGTAGGAAGAAAGGCAATCACACCTAGAAATTAAACTTTTTATTCAGTCATCTTTGGTTTAATATTATAAGCCATTCATGTTTCAGTACCATCTGCAGGCATCAGCCAGAATTAAGCCATCTAGTGCTAGTCACCTCTAGGATCATAGTATAAATGACAGCCCCTGCTCCAGAAATCTTACTATCTAAAAAATATAACCCTACTCCTCATACAGAGGTCATGATTTTTCCTGTTTTACAGACAGAGGCAAACAAATATTATCCTATTAGATTTCTTTAAGAATGAAAAACGTACATTAAGTTCAGAAGCTGACGTGATATAACTTATACAGTAACATTAGTACAGGTTGCACCTCCCTAAACTGGGATATTCTAGTCCATCAATATCTATGGTCTGGCAGGACCACGGATGTTCGTGGACCAGAAAGCCCCTGTCTTGGGAGCCAAGTGGCAGGAGGTCTGGAAGCTGGGAGCCCTGTTAGGTTGGGAGCTCAGCGGGGCTGACCGCAGTGGGGCCAGGGCTGCGGTTGAGGCAGCCCCCAGCAGTGGGGCCCGGGACAATGCAATCCCCTGGCAGTGGGGCTGGCAACAGGGGGCCAGCTGGGGCCGGCGGGTTAAAGGGCCAGTGGCAGAGGGCCAACTCTGATCCGGGAAATGTCCTCATTCAGGACCATTCAGGTTCCGAGGGTGCCCAACCAGGGAGATCCAAACTATACGTGGATTACAATCTAGTTGTCTTTTACAAAACAACCTGCAGTCATGACTCCTGTGCCAATCACAATAACATTCTCTCATGATCCTTAGTCTGATGGCTTATTTTTTATACATAAAAAAAACGGAACATAGTGGTGCAGTAAATGTAGCTTAAAATGGTGTTTCCTGTACCTTATATTATGTATAATATTAGAAAAAATTGGCATAAATTATAGTTGTCAGTGATTAGCCATGATTAATTACAATTAGGAGTAGGTTTCACCACTCATGATTTGCTCCAGCCTACCTCAAAGACTTTCTCTCTCTACTCCCTTCTCTGACCCTCCACACAGTTTCGACCATGTTGCTGCAAAAGCCTCCTCTCCTACAGCTTCTGCAGTTTGGGACAGCCATCCTCCTTCCTGTAGGTTTCCACCACCTTTCATTTCCTGACTGAAAACGTACACATGCAGTCACTGCCTAGCCCACAGCTCCTGATTTACTGTCTGACCCCAGTGTTTTGAGAAACAGTATGCAGGAGAGATTCCATTCAAAATATTTTAAAGAGCTGACTATCTGAGAATCTCAAAGTGCTTTATGAAGCCTCACAATAAACCTCTCATGAGGTAAATACAGATTTGTACCACTTTATGGAGAGGTAATCAGGGGGAGAAAGATTTTCAAGGGCTGCACTGCAGGCAGGAAACAGAATTCAGATCTGACTTTTGGCGTTTTTCTGTACATCATGGAGTTACTACATTGGTGGGAGTGAAATTTAAGCACAGACACTTTGATGGTTAGGTCGATATAAGCTGACTTATAATGCAGGGGAGCTAGTAATGTGGCCATGAAAAATCAACAATGGGAGGCAGAAAAATCAGTTTGACCAGTTTTCACTTCTGCTGACTTTTGCATGTCAACAGCACTTTTGTCACCAAAACTTCCCAGTGTAGACAGCTTGAGAAAGGGTGCTTGGTTGAACAAACTCAAGCTTCACTGTGGGTATTGCTATGGGATAAGAACGGCCATATTGACTCAGACCAATTTTTCATCTAGCTTAGTATCGTGTCTTCTGACAGTGGCCAATCCTATGTGCTTCAAAGGGAATGAACAGAACAAGTGATCAGCAAGTTATCTATCCTCTCACCTCCACTCCCAGTTTCTGGCAAACAAAGGTTAAGAACGCCATCCCTGGCCATCCTGACTAATAGCGATTGATGGACTTATCCTCCATGAATATATCTAGTTCTTTTTTGTATAGTTGATAATAGTAGCATACAGTCTATCTTTACCTTAAATCTGCTACTACAACTTACACAACTGGTTTATATTCATCATCCACAGGCTGGGACAAGGATTCGCATTTCCGGTTAATGTTGTCTTTACCCGTTTGAACAAGTTCGATCTCAGAATCTGAACAAGCAGCATCCAGTTTTCTCTTTATTGAAAGTGAGCTGGGACTTTTGTTATTTACAGTATCCTTTTCATCCTCACGATCGACATTTCTCATTTCCTGAGGATCAGCTCTGCTCATTAACCTTCCTATCAGAAAAGCAGGTTTCTAGTTTAGTTCATGTTCACTCTGATCAACCTTGCAGTTACATTTTTAACAGGGGCAAGACATTATTTGTGCGTGTGAAATGCAAACACCATTCCTTTCATAAGAGCGAGGGCCTTGGAATCTAGCACAGAGCAGACAAACCTGTGATGTACGGGATAGTACCTCTGAGACAGTAGTCATAGAAATCTAGCCTTGGAATGGTCTTAGTCAGTGTCCCCTCTAATGTTTTCCATTCATGTGTAGGATAAATTTTTATGTGCACTAAAGCAGGTGCAGAAGTGCACCACGACTAGGAAGACATGCTCCAGCTATGGATGCTTTGCTAATCAGCTGGGCTGCATTTGAATCTCTCTTGGGTAGCTGCCCAAGCACTCAGCTTAAAGGGAACACTTTTAGTGCTTGGCTTAAAGGGAACACTCGTAGGCTACGTCTACACTGCTTGCTGTTGTGCAAGAAAATATGCAAATGAGGTAAAGCGGTGAATTAAGTATGCAAATGAGGCACGGCGATATTCACTGCTTTGCCTCATTTGGATATTTTCTTGTGCAAGAGAGGGCAGTGTAGACGTGGCCTTAGTGCTTTTTCTATTCTTTGGTGCACACTGAAAAGCAGATGTTATGGATCAGAGAGGTGAAAGTTTAACCATGTATGCAGTTAACTGATGAGCCTAAGCTCATCAGTCAGTCAACCTTCACATTTACACGCAGGCTCCCAGTACATGGAGGGAGCCGCTTAAAAGTTGGCTTTTCACATGCACCTGGGCCCGGGGAGCCACCTGCCTCCTTACACTGCTGCCTCTCTATGAGAGGCAGCAGCACGTAGGGGCAGGTGGGAGCTGGCACACACCGGGAGCCAGCATGAAAGCTGTCTCCTCGCGTGCACCAGCTGAATTTTCAGTGGTTATCTGTTTACTTAAACAAACATATTTTAACATATCTGTTATAGATATATCTACCATCCCAACCCTAGCACATCTCGTTTACTGCTTGGTCCGGAAAATGCTGCAGTTTCCAGACATGTAGGAAGAGCTGCAAAAAGAACAGTTTGAGAACGACAGTGCTAGAATCTTTCAGATACTGTTTTATGTTACCTGAATAAGTGCAAACAAATGTTCCTTTGTCAATATCGTCTAGGCAGCGGACACCCCAGCCCTTCCGTTCTGTATTGAACACCTGCAACCGCACCTGGACGCCATGCTGTGCTACTCTATTCTGACACTTTATTCTGTCACACTTGCATGATAAGTTGCATTCATAAATTCTGCCAGAAAAAAAAGAAATTAAATTAAATTAAAATGAAATAAAAATATGACTTGTTCATATCTGGCAAAAGCAAATAAAAGAGCAGTTCACTGAAAAGACAAGACACCTGCTTAGAAAAAAGATACCCCCAGCTTGTGACATTTTGGGATGCAGATGATTGTTAAAACATTGGAGCAACTTCAGTGAGGGCTTTAATGACTTGAGTCATACAAGAATCAGCTGTGATCTGGCAATTCCCCAATTCAATGCCATGTTACCACAGTCCATGAACTATGGGTATGTCTAGACTGCAGTTAAAAGCCTGCAGGTAGCTTCCCCATGCCAGCTGACTCAGGCTCACGGGACTCAGACTAAGAGGCTGTCTAACTCCAGTGTACATGCTTGGTTTGGAGTCCAGGTTCTAAGACCCTATGAGGTGGATGGGTCCCAGAGCCCAGACTCCAGATGAAGCCTGACCACTACAATTAAAAAGTCTCTGAGCCGGAGTCCATTAGTCCAAGTCAAGCAGCACACAGGTGTTTAACTGCAGTTGGAGACATACCCAAAGTGCATTAGGGATATTGCACTGAACGGGAGCTCAAGAGACCCAGCCTCTCTTCCTAGCATTGGCACAAGTTTGCTGGTGATGTTGGACAAACCACTTCACCCATCTGTGCCTTAGTTCTTCTGTCTGTAAGGAGACAGTGATTTCCTTTGTAAAGTGCTTTGAGATATACCTTGCTAGACTTGCAAGCTATGATAAGTATAAAAAAAGTTCCTGTAATACAAAACCATGCTGTAGCTTTTGTAACAAGAAGACTTTTCCCATTTCACCATGATCATGCAATACAACCACTATAATCAATCCCACCCCCCACCAAGATGCTGGCAAACCAAAAACTGTTTAAGCAAGGCTTGAATGGTATAACTGTATGTGGTTATAATACCAGTGTAAATTCTAGGTGCCTTACCCACTGGGGACAGGTCCATCCAATCGTTTATATCTGTAACCATAAGCTGCTCTGTTACTTGGTGAGGCAGAATTTTCACTGCAGCCTTTTGCAGTTAGACGCAGGCATGCACATTTTGACCTAGAAGGGCAAATAAGGATATGATTAAATCTGAACAATATCTGTACTACCATGGCAGCTGTGCCTACCATGGCTTCACCATCTCCCTCCCTCCACCAGAAAATGACTAGCATTCACAATGCAGCTTGTGGAGCAACAGAAGACAACACTGACTGTCATCTTACACTATTATAGCCGCAAAGATTTGTTGTGAATGCCTGGCCTGGCTCTGACCCCACTCCCTACATAACTAGAGAGAGTCAACTCCTCTAGAAAAAGAGCCTGCAAGGGAATGGGTGGAGCATGCAACAGATCTGCTGCCCCGCATAAAGCTAGAGCTTTAATTTGGGCCATCATAGGCTTGTTACCCTGTGTATTATCAGACAAAAGTATTGTATCCCTAGATGGACACAGTAAGTTTAACAGTTTCTTTTTATGTTATTCAGGGCACCTGAATGACTGGTCTTTAGTTAAAGGTTAACTTTTTCTACTTACCTATCTGTGCAGCCATCTGTACAGTTGCATGAGTCAAGAAACATGCTGGAAAGGTTGTTCAGATAGTACCCACGTGGCCATGAGGCCTTCCTGTACTTAAAATAGGGTAATCTTGTGTGGTCAACTTCATTACAGAAGGAAATGGGCACAGACTCAGCTCCATTGCTGATATCAAAATCAAATACAAGTGCTTCTCGGTTCAGAGTGTTTCTGCCCAGCTGTACATATGTGTTGAAAGAAAAGTGATCGACAAATAAGTAGTTACACTCTGTTTCAAACAAGTAATTTTGCACATCTTGAAAGTTTCTCAGACTCTTCCCACAAGGCGCCTTATAATTCACATCAAGTGACTTTGAAAGCGAGTCTGCTTTTGCATGTCGTCTCTGGAAATGACACAGGATTGGTATTTTAAGAGGGTTTTCCCCCTTGTATGAGGTCAGCGGTCTGTTGGCAAGACATATATTAGAACAGTCGTGATTCTGGTAACATAGCTTTGATGGTAACTCCCTTGTTTCACTACATGGTAACTCCCTTGTTTCACTTCCTGACAGTGATTTTTCTTTCACCTCCATTTTCCTGTTAAGAATCACAAAATAAAATAATAATAATAATAATAATAATAATGAACTGTGCCATATGTTACCAATAAAATATTCAATATTTTAATTATTCAACATTCTTCGTGAGGGGGAGAAAATAACTCTTGGTCACAATCAGGAGGTTCAAGGTTTCAGTGGATCATTATTTGTATTAAGCTAGTGCCATGAAGCTTTGGTGGCAATCGAGGCCTCTTTGAGCTGGGCACCTGATACACTGCTTTTATCACAAAGAGCTTACAGTACCTCAGGGGTGGGCAACTTTTTGGCCCAAGGGCCACATCATGATATGGACATTGTATGGAGGGCCATGAATGCTCACAAAATTGAGTTTAGGGTACTGGAGGAGTTGAGGGCTCTAGCTTGGGGGTGTGAGCTCTGGGTTAGGGACAGAAATGAGGATTTCAGGGTGTGGGAAGGAGTTCTGGGCTGGGGCAGTGGGTTTGAGTATGGGTGTGGGGGAGGGCTGAGGGCTCCAGCTAGAGATGGGGACTCTGGGGTGGAACTCAGAACGAAGGATTTGGGGTACAGGAGAAGGTTCCCGACTGGGACCAAGGGGCCTGGAAAACAGAGGGGGGAAGGGTATGGGCTACTGCAGGGGGCTGAGGTGCAAACTCCAGGCTGTGCTAACCTCCTTAAATAGTTCCTAGAAGCAACAGCATGTCTCTTCTGGCTGGCTCCTACGCACAGGGGAAGCCAGGTAGCCCTGTGAGCTGTTCTCCCCCTCTCCCACCCATCCACAGGTGCCACGTCTACAGCTCCCATTGGCCATTGTTCCCAGTCAATGGGAGCTGTGAGGATGGTGCTTGAGGCAAGGGCAGTGCACAGAGCCCCCAGTTGTATCTATGTGTAGGAGCTGGTCAGAAGGAGGGCATGCATCTGTTTCTGGGAGCTGCGCAAAACAAGGCAAACCCCAGACTCTAATCCCCAGTGGATGCTTGAGGGCCAGATTAAAACATCTGATGGGCCAGATACAACCCATGGGCTGTAGTTTGCCCCCTTCTCCTCTAAATAGATAACGAAGACAAAGGAAAAACTATAAATCCCATTTTCCAGAACAGCAGCTGCACTATACAGAGCTTAATGACTGGCCCAAGGACTTGCACAGTCTGTGTCAGAGTTGGGACTGAAATCAAATTTCTTGAGTTCCAGACCAGCACCTTCATTATCCAAGGCTTTAACCTCACACCTTCATATACAGCAAAAATTTAATCCCTCTATCCCGTCTCTTGCTATAGGCAAACACACACCCTTATCTTGTAACTTGGAGAGCATTCAAGTCTTACATACAGGAGAGGTTATAAAATCCCAGGAGTTTGCCATAACTATGATTAAAAATTGCATTTAAATAGTTAATTTCATAGTGTTAGCTCCAAAGTCTATTGTGCAAGACAAAGAATATTTAAAAGAATGGGCTACAGTAAACAGGAATAAAATGTAACCTGTATACTCACAAAGGAAAACCTGTTGTACTTTCATCCGATATAGAATGCTGTAATTTAGGCTTGCTTCTCAGCATCCCATCTTTAGTCGTCACCTCATTTACTTTAAAATTAAAATACAAAGACTGCAGCAATCCACATTACATTTTTATAATTACATTTACAAGTTTCCGCATTATCAGATTCCAAAATATGTTAAAAGGCGCTTCATTGTTGTGAGATAGTGATAGAAATGTAGCCGTGTTAGTCTAGGGTAGCTGAAACAAAATACAGGACTATGTAGCACTTTAAAGACTAACAAGATGGTTTATTAGATGATGAGCTTTCGTGGGCCAGACCCACGAAAGCTCGTCATCTAATAAACCATCTTGTTAGTCTTTAAAGTGCTACATAGTCCTGTATTTTGTTTCATTGTTGTGAATTATTCTAGCCAAAAGAAAGAGATAGTGTGCTAATGAAAGTGTTTAATAAACACAAACTACAATGCAGAACTTAGAAAAACCTTAAAGAGAAAATCCCCAGTAAAAAAGATTTTGGTGTGCCACCTGTAGGACTCTGATAAATGTTCAGAGAATGGGCTACCACCACTTATCTTCATCTCCCCCCCAACAAGGATCAGAATGATGAATTGTATCTGCCCTAAATCTTCTAAGTTTGAGCAAACTGCAGCTCTGGAAATTCATATATAGAACATGTACATGCATAGCAACAGAAATTTGTTTACTAAAGGCTGACATAAACATAACCCAGAGTTTGTACAGTTTGAGCTACGCTGTGAACTGACTTGCATATTATGCAATTCCAGTGTAGTGTGTAGTTTTACAGGGTGCAAATCAGCACATAGTTTGGCTCTGTTTTTATGTTGAGACACTGACTGCCTAATCACAATAAATTATTTATTAATTTACTGAAATACTCCAGAGTGTTAATTAACATACACAAGCTGGATTTATTAATTGTTCCTATACCATATCAGGCAATACCATGATTTAAATAGAATTAACTGACAGATTAAAAAGACAATGAACTAAAACATCAAATTTAGAGGAATCTTACACAAAAGTTTCATTTAAAGGGAAAAAACAAATAATATGCAGTAACTGTAAGCCCTATACACCTGCATCACACTCAATTAAAACAGTAATGTAAGACCTACCAAGCTGGGACATTGATATTGTCAGTACTGAAAATAGGACTGGTCAACAAGTGCTTCCTCCTTGAAGGCAAATCACAACATTTTTTGTGAGGCCTTACAGAAATAGAAAAGTATAGGGCAGTGGGTAGGAGGAGAGAGAAGTCTGATGTTTAGAATTTCTGTTTGACAAAAGCTGGATTTCATCACTTCTACAGTGGTATAGAGTAACTGGCTCACATTTTTAAACACAATTGACAATGTATAATCCAAGAGATATTCCACCTAGAATAAAGAGAATTCACATTTTGGACCTAAAACAAGCAAACTGCATTCTTTTAATTCAGGTGCTAATACAAGATCGTGGTGATGTCTACACTAAAACTTTTGTCAATAAAACGCATTAGAGGAGTGTTTTTTTCATACCCCACTTAAAAGTTTCTCCGTCAAAAGCATTGGTGTGGAGAGTGGCACCAGGTGCTCTCCCAGTGACATAGGTACCACTGTTCATTGGTGGTAGTTTAAGCATGCCAGTTTAAGCATGCCAGCTCTCTCCCATCGGTATAGAGTGGCTACACAGAAGACCTTAGAAAGAAGAAGCTGCAACAGAACAGCTGCACTGATGTAAGATCTGTACAGTAGACATGGTGAGATTTGATGCCTTTTGCGATTTAACACACTGATCCCGCAACCTTCACTTAACATCAGTGGGAAACTCGAGCAGGTAGAATCAGGCCATGAATAAGTTACTTTTCAGTGTGTTACTGTATGCAGAAAGCTCTTCCTCTTCTACTGTTTTAGGAATTACTAACACGATAAGCCAACAACAAAACATTTAGTCATTTCCATTATGAATTCCCAGCTCCACTTTCAAAATCCTTTGTATACTTTTGAAAGAAATAAGTCCCTCACATCTATCCACACAGGTTTTATGGCTTGACCAGGAAATACATCTTGATCTCTACCCTTCTTCCTTCCCTAATTGCTGTACCAGAAAACACAATTCTCATTTAAGATGTCAGTTTTTCTCTTGAAGGGAACTGTACCTACATACTACAATTGTGAAATCCAAATAAAAGAAAACACAAAATAAGGGGCCTGATTAGACTAATGCTACAGTTGGCCTACATTCAATAGTAGCAAGTTTTTCAGGCCTATTTTATTTAACTTTGTGTTCCATTTGATTAAATCAACATGATAAAATACCGGAGAGTGCAGAATAAATGGAGTTGAGATGTACACATACCATTTTTCAATGCTAAGAGATTGCTTACGTCAGCTCTGTTGGCCAGCATCAAAGCTTGGAAGCATTCTGTTTAGAAAACAAAAGAGATATATTGTTTCTAAATAACACCGTGTAATTAAAAGGAATGAATGACAAATAACAGGAAATTCAAAGCATAAGTCTCCCACAGTAACTTCTACACTAGAGCCTAAGTACTGCAATACATCCTGATTGTTACAATAATATTACAGCTAGCTTTTATACTTATGACTCAGAACTGAGAATTCCCTGGACTTGGGGGAATTATTGGAGGTTTTCTTTTCTAATAGGCATTTCAGAAGTCTCCACCCCCATAATACATTTTAGTATAGTTCGATATCTTACATCTGCTCACCTAGCTAACCATCTTTTTGCTGAGAAGGGCTCGATGCTGTTTCGGCCAAAACCAATTAACGCCATTCTCAAATTAGCTGGAATGTTAATTAAAGAACAAGAAGAATGCAAAGAAGCCAGAGAGAAAGTGTCTCAAACTCCAGTTCACAATATAGTAACTTATTATGTTACTGCTACAACAGCAGTTAAATGGCAGGGTCTTTATAAATGGGCAATATGCCAGTTAAAAATCTTCATTTGACATTTTCATTGCATCAGCACAGGGTTTAAGTTTACTTGTACAACACTGTATAGCAGAAATGTTGCATCATAACACTAAGACTGAGGACTTGTATATACAAAAGTTATACACTTTAATAATACTAGTATAATTTAAACAGAAGAGCCCACCTAGCACAGAACACAGTTACACCTGTATAAAGGTGCTTTTTTATTAGTTTAGCTATTCTCATATGGGAAGGGGAATTAAGCTATAATAGTAGTATAACTGCCATCCACACCGGGGTTGTACTGGTATAAAAACTAATACTACTAATCAAAATGGTTAAATTGGTACAAACACTGTGCGTAGAATGGACCGAAAGAATCTCTGAAGACTTGCACCAAAATCAGTTTAACCTTTTTAATGCCATCAAAGCAATCTTGTAATGGACTCACAAGTTCTTCCATTATAAAGTTTTTCCTGAATCTAAAGTTATAATGTAGACTCCAGAATTAACACTGAGATTCTCAGGAGTTCATAATTACAATGTGAACCCAATGAATTAACTGCAGAGTTCAGCTTCTAGTGCAAAACATGAAGAAGAGAAATGAAATACAAGGCTCCACAGTTATTTCTCAAGCATAAACATCTCAACTCTGTATACCTAAAAAGCCACACTAAAGATTAGCTATTGGCAAAATTACATTAAAAAAAGGCAGAAAAGCAGATTTTCAAGGGAGCTTGTCAAAATGTGTATTAATCAAATTAAGCACTCCTTTGGAGACCGTAAGGAATATTTTTGCTGATCATGCTTCCCTTTCTATTTACTCCTTCCAGCCTGAATTTAGTCTTGGGTTCCCAACATAATGGAGATGTTTTTATACTTAGGTAATGTATACACGTTCATATATACTCCCCACACCGTGCTGAAACATAGACATTATGCTGTGCTGGTCATGAACAAACTCCAATGTCCATGTATACACCCACACCGCTGCAGCTGTCTGCACTACCAATTCAGGGATGGAGTTCCAGGGTTCTATACAGACCAAGGAAACACTCTAGGAACCAATTTACTGGGTGGTGTTGATACCATTCCCCACCTTCACACATTTGCCAATGGCAGTTTGTGATCATGTCACCCCCCTCACTGTTATTCCAGCCTAACCAGACGATGACTTTGAGAAATGGAGTGATCTGGCTCTCATTCTGCACCTGCCCCTCCTTGTGGGACAAACATTTATTCAGTGGAATAGAGTCTCAGTAAAATACTCCATGGAATTTGAGCAGAACTTTGAAACGTTGAAAATGGCTGACCCTCGGGATCATTCCGCTCACATAGTACAAATATGGTAAATACTGATATGACTACTGTATGCTCTTGAGTATACGGTCACCACTGGTGATGAACCACCACCAAAATGTTGCATCATTTTGGAAAACAGAGATGGCCAGCAGTGGTTTTGATACTTCTGAATGAGGAAACAAACCTTCATGGAGCCGCATCAAAAGCATGCACCAAACTTCCAGTGCCAGGACACTTTAATCAGGGAAGCCATTTTGGTGCAGAAGACGGTGGCTATTCAACAGTGAAAGTGGTAACACCAGCCAGCCCCAGATCCACTTCAAATTAACTTGGATTGGAAGATCCACAGTTGGGGTTGGGGCTGTGCAGGTCTGAGAGACAAGTAACATTGTTTACCATAAAAAAAAGTTCCAGAAAGAATAATTGGATTTCAGAGGATGGGGTTTCCAAACTCTGTAGAGGCCATCACTGACACCCATATCCCAATACTTTGCTTACCAGGAGGGATGAGTATGTGAACTAAAAAGGTCACTATTGACTCATTCTGCAAAGGTTGGTGGGCCACAAAGGCAGATTCATGAATACAAGCACTGGAAAGGTTCATGACACCAGAGTGCTGAGGAGATTGTACTGGAAGAAGAGATTTTATTCCCCAGAACTGATATAGCTCTGGATGGTCTGTCTGTACCAGTTGGGATTTTGGGGAACCCCACCTACCTGTTCCTAACTTGGCTCATGAAACCATATCTCAATATCAGTGACTTTGGAAAAAGAAAACTCAATTACAAACTCAGTAGCTGCAGATGATTGTGGCCTATGTGTGGTAGACTCAAATCTCATGACTATTCACCTGTCTGGATATCAATGTGACTAATACCATTGCATGCTGTGCGTTCTGCAGCATTTGTGAAGGAGAAGAGGAGTGTTTCCGTTCTGAGTTGGCATAGGACAAATCTGGTTTACAAACTCTGCACAGGTAGGTGGATCCTATGCATGTGCACACCGGTCCTGGTCTCCAGTAGCCAAGGGAAATTAGGGGATGCCATATGCACACACATCTTGCACAGGGAAAAATGAAGAACTGGCACTGAAAGGTGGGATCACAAAGGGAAGCACAGGATGATATCTACTTCTTCTAAAGGACACCCTGTGGCAGGGCGAAGCAACCCCGCCACTGCCCCAGGCCGAGGGAGGCCCAGGGGGGCGAAGACGCTGGCACCTGCGCTATGTGGGAAGCGGCAGGGCCAGCCTTGAAGGCACCGGACAGGGAAGGGACCATGCGGGGAACGCGGGCCCCGCACGCAGCCACAGGCCTGGCGCAGGAGGATGTTGTCACGCCCTCTGGGCGTGTGACGTCAGGCGGGCGCCCAGAGATGCCAATGGAGGAGGGGGTAAGGCCAGGGAGGTGGGTGACTTTATCTGCCGAGCCCAGAGGCAGAGATAAAAGAAGGACGCCCGGACAGGAAAAGAGGGAGATGGAGGCACAGGAAGAGAGGTGCGGGGAAGAACAGGTGCAGGGGAACTCGGGAGCAGGGGTGCAGTGAGCGCATACTGCACCCGCGATCTGAGCCTGGGCGGTGGAGTTGAGCAGTGGCCCAGGGCGGGATTGTGGGGCCCGTGAGCAAATTTGTTTAGGGACAACACCCCCGTTTGCTACAGTAGGGAGCTTAGCTCCTTGCGTTAGGGCCCTGGCCCGGGAGAGGGGGTAGGCCTGGGCCCAGGCCCCCCTTTCCGCCATCCAAAGGCGATCCTCAAGACCCAGCCGGAGCGGTTGGCTGGCCCCAGGGCAATCTACCTGCATTTTGCCTCTGAACTAGACGGCGACTGGGTGTGGGAAAATGTATGCTTAAATAAAGGGGAGAAATTCGCATAAACTACAAGTGCAGACTCACGACACATCCTCAAACCCTACATAGCTGCTAGACAAGCACCTGAGAGACCATTAGTACATACGTATAGGGCTACATAACTTTGTGAGGATTTTGTTCCCCTGTTGCCAGTCATTTAGCTACTCCTTCCTGTGACGTTGACCACACATGTCCGCTGGCTTATCACCTTAGGGTTGGGTTGCACTGTCGTATTCTACTGTGTTGTAAAACTAGGGATGTTCGATAGCAGGTAACCGAACAGCTGCGTAACCACATTAAATCTTGGTGGTTACATGACTATTCAATAGCCACTGGGGCGGGTTCTCCTCCCTCTCCCCCCTGCAGACAGAGGCTGCTGCCACCCTATGCTGCTGTTTCTGTATCAGAGGCAGCAGCATGAAGTGCTAGGCAGGAGCCGGTCTGCAGGAGAAGCCAGTTTGAAAACCAACTCCCTGCTCAGGCCAGTGCCTGCCACCCTGCACTGCTGCCACTGTATCAGAGGCAGCAGTTCAAGGTGGCAGCAGCCTCTGTCTGGGGGGAGGGGAAGGAAGGGCAGCTGAGCTCCCCACAGACAGAGGCTGCTGTCATGAAGTAGCCTTTGGCCACAGGGAGCTTGGACCGCCCGCCGCCCATGGACAGAGGCTGCTTCACGGAAGCCTCTCCTGCTCCACCACACCACTGCCTCTGATAGGGGCAGCAGCGCGGGGATGGGGGAGGCAGCACCGCAGAGCCAGTGATGGGGGGGAAAACCAGCTTTTTAGCCAGCTCCCCCCAGCACCAGCTCCCTGCCCCTTGCTGCCTCTATATCAGAGGCAGTAAGGGGGGTGGTGGAAATGCATGTAGTTGAGAAGATTAAACGATAAGCCTAGGCTTACTGGTTAATCATATAGTCAACTACAAGTTGACATCCCTATTGTAAACCCCGTAGTACACTTTCTGACTCCTTTCACCCCTAGTGCTTTCTGAGGGTTTGGGACAGACAGAAAAGCATTTGCAGTATCTTGGCAACAGAAAGCAATAAATCATTCAATTTCATGTGCTGCGTATTGTGGGGCCTAATTCCAAAGCTGAAAACATCTTCTGTTCATTGTCTTTAGGAAAGAGGGGCCACAAGCAAATCAAGGAAACGATAACATTTATTTAAAAGGATTCCATGGAATGTGTATTTAAAATATTTTTAAAAAGAAATGTCCGTGAACAAACTTTCAAAGACACTGTAGGAATGAATTTGTGAGCACTGACCAAACATTGCTACTATCTCTGCACCCTTCCCCTTCCTCTCCTCCTGACAAGATGGGAAAAATCTATCAGGGAAAAAGAGGGGAGGTTTCTTGCATGGGCTTTGGGGTCAGCACTTGGTGAGGCTCCAGGACATTCCCACAGATTCCCTATCCAGGAGAACACTCAGGGAGATCCCCCAAAAGAAGTTTTGAGTG
The DNA here is from genome assembly GCF_049634645.1 of Pelodiscus sinensis. Lineage (NCBI taxonomy): Eukaryota > Metazoa > Chordata > Testudines > Trionychidae > Pelodiscus > Pelodiscus sinensis. The sequence continues at coordinate 289,783,789 of NC_134711.1, read as the reverse complement.
CCAGTAGAGGGTGAGATCTCAGGAATCCTGCAGGCTCCATGTTCTCTACCCAGTCACTGGGGGGGGGGAGGGAGGGAGGAGGGTATCCTTAAATTTTAAATAAGATCCTCCAGCTGCAGCCAGAGGAAGAGGTGGGGGTGGTGATAGCTGGAGGTTCAGACAGGTTGAGTGGCTCTAGCAATAGGCAGACCCCAAACTCATTTGACTACCAGTTCAAGTGTGTCCAGCTGCAGGAACTGATTCATCAATCTCTATTCCTGCTGAAAAGTCTAATACTCCTGAACTCCTGGTTCCTCTTGCCCATCTCTTATGAGTGGCTCTTTCCCAGTCCTTCTCTGTCTGCTTCTATCATCTCCTGATTATTCCGTCAAGAGTATAGGAGCAGCAGTTTACCTCCTGGGAGTCAACGATCCTGCCAATTAAAAGAAAAGGGAAGCATTATACTTTCTCTCTCTTTTGGAAGATGCCAAGAAATCCCACTGTCACAACACAACCTTGCTGTAAAAGGCTACAATTGTGATACTTTTCAGTGTTTCAGAAATGCAACTATTAGATTATCCTGGGTCCTCAGAAAACTTTTGCAGCTCAAGAGGAAGGAACAGTGCTAAGAAAAATGTACTAATGTTTTAGACGTAAAGTGTTCACAGCAGCTTAAGGGGCTAGAGAAGCAAGGAGGGGGCAATTCCTTCCAGGAGCTGTCACCAGGCTGCAATTTCTTCTTTAAAGTAACACCTGGAGAACACAGCAGTTTTCAACATACCAAAACTGAAAACAGAAATGGCTTTTGAGTCCTCTGGAGGCGATTCAGCAACCCATGCCAGAGAGATCTACCCCTCCCCGATATATAGAGGGAGAGTTGGTCACCTATGAAGGAGGACCAAGCAGGTGTGCACTGCCATTGCACCTCAAGAACCAGCTGGAGTTTCTGCTACATCAGAAATTTGCTGAAATACTTTTCTTACAGGATTGGGAAGCAAATCATCTGCAAAAGGGTTCTTTTCTCACCTAGCATGCCCTATTTCTGTGCAAAAATAGTGTAAGCCACAAACACCCCCCCCCTCCCTCCACCTCAGTATCACCAAAAAATTCTAATGGACAGAGAGTGAGTATGGGGCAGGAGCTTCCCACCCCTTACTGGAAGCTGTCTAATCTGTCCTTTCCTTTCCCCCACGCAATGCATCTCTGGGACCACTGCTGCATGACTGTTGGCCAAGAAATGCAGAATGATTTTTTTGTAAATAAATCTGCTTTTAAGACATAGATTTAGCAAATTACATAATAGTTGTTGATCAGAAATCAATACAATCATTGATTTATAACAGTGTCCTTCTTGGGGACCATTTATGGGTGCAGCAGAGCAGGAGTTGGACAGAGGTTTGTAGAACTGAAGGAATTTGGTAAGGGGACAGGGTCTTTGACCAGCATTGCAATTCAAACTCAAGACACAGCAATGCATGACACATTATCTTGGGAGGACCACTCAGTGCACAATACTTCAAATGTCCTGAATTTAAAATCAGGAGTATAGCACTAGAAAAGAGGGGGTACTAGCAAAGGGGCAGGGATCCATTATAACTTACCAACCTCTGTTTCTGGTTCCGGCTGCAGCTCAGTGTCCTCCTTAGTACCATCAGGAGAGAGGCCTTCTTTAGGTGCTCTGGGTAGTGGTAGAGAATCACATGCTCTTTGTTCTCTGGGTCTTCCAGGCATCATCTGCAATCCCTGCTGCCTCCACATTTGGCCCTCACTGTCCTCCTGTCAGACACTGAGGGGCTTGAGGAAGGGAGCATGAGCCATTTCAGGCTCTGTACTGGGACCCCATTCTGAAGCCATAGAAGGGGCATGGACGACAGCCATTCCCAGAGTGACTGCTTGAGTCTTTTGCTTTTCTGTTCAGGAGCCTCAAGTGCTCGTTGCATTTCCAGTGCAATGACAGAGTCCGCTGAATGCCTGCCTGCTCCAGCCTCTGTGAAATTTCCCAGTACAAATATGTTTTCCTGCCACTCCAAGCAAAGTAGTAGAGAATGTACTCTGAGCATACATTGATTGGTATGCAGCTGTGGCTAGCGGGTCAGGCAGCTGCTCTTGGAGCAGGATTCTCATTCACCTGTACTGAGCTAAAGAATGCAGTGCAAAGCTGTTTTGATGTAGTCAGCTCAGTTTGCTACTACTGGTGAAAATGGAAAGGACAGAACTTTATAGGATGGAGGATTAGTGAAACTTGAGACCTGATATGTGCCCATTTTTGCCCATCAACACTGCAAACTGACATAGGTGAAGGGGGCATGCCACAGCATGTATTTGCTCATGTTCCGCAGGTGTATTAGCTTACGTGCCCTCTACTCATCTTCAGACATGTATTTTAGGGTGTATGAATGGACAGTAGGTTATGGACATACACTGACATGTACAGTCACTAGTGCAGATGTACCCATAGACTCTAAGCTCTCTGGGGCAAAGGCTATCTTTTTTTGTTCCATGTTTGTACAGCATCTAGCACAATGGGATCCGGATCCAAGACATGGGCTCCTCGGTGATATAACAACACAAACCAGTAATAATATCACCATCCTCAAGCATACTATTTTTTTTAAACTTACAGATAAGATCTGACAAGATAACGAACAGCTTTTGGTAAGGTGGCCCAAGACTAGATTCTAGTCACACACAACCATTACAAGAGGGTCAAACCTTCATTTGTTGCAGTTCCATCCTTGATTTTTTGTTTCAGAGACAGCAATACGTTTTGCATCTGCTCAAATATGAAGTCCACTCTTCCATCTTCCATTTGCCTCCAAAACATCTGTGCATCACCTGAAATACACATTTCCATTTACAACACAATTTCTAATGACTGGAGTTTTAAAACGCATTTAAGTGCCTAAACATGCAGACAAGGACAGAGTGAGATTTTTCAAAAGCATCTGAGCATTTTTAAAAATTCCACTAAACTCCTCTCTCCATTTTTAGCCACTTAAATACGGTTAAAAATCTGACCCTAGATCTAAACTAAAAGGGAAAGTTTAATCTAACAATGTGCTTGAGGGGCTTTCTAGAGACTCAGAGGTGTCCCTTATTAAAGTTCTGGTTAGGAATGTTAAATATTGCTTAATTGAATAGCCGATTAACCCCATGAATTCTTATAGTTAGTCAACTATTCTATAGTTCCCATGGGTGGAGCTGGCAGCCAGTGTGCTCTAGTCCCACTCCCGGGGAGCCCCCTTGCCACTCCACACTGCTGCATCTCTATCAGAGGCAGCAGCGCAGGGTGCCAGGAGGCAGGAGCTGGTCCACAAGGGGAGCCAGTTTCAAAACAAGCTCCCCTCGCGGACCAGCTGCTTGCCACCCCGCACTGCTGCCTCTGATAGAGACGCAGCAGCGTGGAGTGGCATAGGCCTCCCCGGGAGTGGGGCCAGTACAAGTCAGAATTAAGCCAGACTGCCTGCTAGCCTGGCTCCTCATATACTTTAAATGCAGAGCCACAGTGGGGGGTAGGTCCTAGACCCAACACAAGCTGGGACAGAGCCAGGCTGCTGGACAGTCTGCTAAATTTACGGACAAGGGAGGGAGAAATACGTGTAGTCTATAGCATTAACTGATAAGCTTTTGCTTATCGGTTAATCGACTATACTATTATATGCCTAGTGCTAGTACCATCAAACAGGAATGAATGTTAAGAACTTGCTTCTAACAGAGATCACCCTTCTCTCTGGGCTTTGTTAATTATTTCTAATAGAGATGTATTATCACTGAAGTTCATAAAAAAATATTGCAGAACTTTATTTTAGTTGACAGGACTGCATCATACAATAGGCACTTTTACCATAACCTGTATAAGTTTTTCATATCCCCACAAGTTAACAACTTTGCTGCCTACCAGAAAAAATGTTAATGTTCTGAGACAAAGGCGTCTTAACATGTTTGTTTGCAAAGTGGTGTTAGTTTTATGAACCTTTTCTATATCAAAAAGCAGTCACCCTGCTTGGGTATAAGAATGGCCACACTAGGTCTGACCAAGGCTCCATCTAGCCCCATAGCCAATTCAGAGGGAATGAATAGAATAATCATCAACTGATCCATCCTGTCGCTCATTCCCAGCTTCTGACCAACAGAGGGACACCATACTTGCTCATCTTGATGACTAAGTCACTGATGCACCTATCCTCCATTAATATACAGTAAACTTCCGATAATCCTGCACCTTTAGGACCCAGGGGGTGCCGGATTACCGGATATGCCGGACTATCAGAAGGGGCGGCTATGAGGGGTCTGGAGTGGGGTGGGAGGGGATGCCACCCCAGACCCCTCATAGCCCCCCCTTACGATACTCCGGATCTGCCCCAGGCGTCCCTGATTCAGCTGCTGCTGGTGAGTTTCAGCAGCAGCTGAATCGGGGATGCTTGCAATAGAGCAGCTGGGGTGCTGCTGGGTTGGTCCCGCAGCGCCAGAGGACAGCGCTGCGGGACCAACCCGGCAGGACCCCAGCTGCTCTGCCCCAGGGGTCCCCGATTCAGCTGCTGCTGAAACAGATCAGAGGTTGATTCCAGGAAGCCCGGAGCTTCCTGGAATCAGCCGCTGATCTGTTTCAGCAGCGGCTGACTTGGGGACCCCTGGGGCAGAGCAGCTGGGGTCCTGCCGGGTTGGTCCCGCAGTGCCGAGGGGCGGCGCTACGGCACCAACACAGCAGCACTCCAGTTGCTCTGCCTCAGGCGTCTGGATTCAGCCTGCTGGTGAAACTGACGCTGCTGGTCAGTTTCAGCAGCGGCTGAATCCCGACTTCTGGGGCAAAGCAGCTGGGGTGCTGCCGGGTTGGTCCGGTAGCGCCGCCCCTCGGCACTGCGGGACCAACCTGGCAGCACCCCAGCTGCTCTGCCCCAGGGGTCCCCACGTCAGCCGCTGCTGAAACAGATCAGCGGCTGATTCCAGGAAGCCCAGGGCAGAGCAGCTCTGCCCCGGGCTTCCTGGAATCAGCCGCTGATCTGTTTCAGCAACGGCTGACTTGGGGACCCCTGGGGCAGAGCAGGTGGGGTCCTGCCGTGTTGGTCCTGCAGCGCCGTCCTTTGGCGCTGTGGGACCAACCCGGCAGCACTCCAGCTGCTCTGCCCCAGGCATCCCCAAGAGCAGCTGGGGTGCTGCCGGGTTGGTACCGCAGCCCCGAGGGGCAGCGCTACGAGACCAACCCGGCAGCACCCCAGCTGCTCTGCTCCCGGCTTCCCCGATTCAGCTGCTGGTCAGTTTCAGCAGCAGCTGAATGGGGGAAGCCTATCCGGCTGCCCCAGCACTTCCGGGTTCCTGATGGTGCCGGACCATCAGGAGTCCCGGAGCATTGGATGCTGGACTAATGGAGTTTTACTGTATCTAGTTATTTTTTGAACTTTGCTATAGTCCTGGCCTTCACAACATCGTCTGGTACAGGTTTCACAGGTTCACTGTGCATTATGTGAAGAAATTCTAACTTTTGTTTGTTTTAAACCTGCTGCCTAATAATTTCGTATGGTGACTCCTAATTTGTGTTTCATAAGGAGTAGATAACCTTCTTTGCTTTCTCCACACCAGTTATGATTTTATAGCCCTTTATCTTATTCCACTTAGCTGTCTCTTTTCCAAGCTGTGAAGTCCCAAACTTATTATTTCCAAGGTCAAAAGTCCCAAATCTCTCCTCACACGGAAGCTGTTCCATTCTCCTAATAATTTTTGTTGCCTTTTTCTGTACCTTTTCCAATTTCAATATATCTTGACATGGGGAGACCACATCTGCTTGCAGTATTCAAGCTGTTGGCACACATGGATTTATATAAAAGCAATATGATATATGTGGTGTATTATCTATCCCTTCCTTTATGATTCACAACACTATTTGTTTTTTGGACTGCCGCTGTACACAGAGTAGATTTTTCAGAGAACTATCCATGACTCCAAATCTCCTTCTTCAGTGAAAACAACTAATGTGGACCCCATCATTTTATAAGTGTATACGAATGCCTATAAAATCCTATTTCAATTGAAAAGGCAATTAATAAGAGTTCTTAGCCCCACATTCCTCTTTCCTGCAAAGCACATGAGTCTACAGTCTATATGGGAAATCTTTTTATCGGAATGTCTAATTCTGCCAATATTTTAACTGGAAAGGCCATCAATAAAAAGTATATTGCTCCAATGTGTGACAAAAACCAGTCATAACAAGGAAATGTATTATTAGTATTAAGATTATTAGTTTCTGTCCATAAAATAATCCAGAAAGATCTAGATCCGTTTTCTCAACTAATTTTGAAATCATTTCCTATTTAAAGAGGACTGCTAATTTGGATGGGCAAATATCCTCATACATAAAATGGGTACGTGTACTATCTTCTAAGAAGTTGCAGGATAACATGTTTGGGTACTTGCGAAGACATGCAATGAGTATTTGCTGCTGGTATAGTTTCCTTAGGCACAATGGTTTCTGTTTACTAACTATGGCAACGGTTAAGTAATGTGAGGGGGGTTGGTTTCTGGAGAGGGAGACGGAGAACACAAAACTCTCTTATTAGTGTGAGATGATATGAGTAGCAGCAATGAGATTCCCTTTACTATTAAGAGGCAAGATTTGGAAAGGTTTTTTCCAATAAAACTGATTGGACAAGGAGGGTACTTGCCATCCGACAATACCTCCTCTCTAACCCTGTATTCACAGAGATAGACAACACAAGGAAGACCAATATCCTAGGGGAGGGGTGTCCAACCTGCGGCTCTTGAGCCACAGGCGGCTCTTTGCTTAAAGAAATGCAGCTCTTGCTGGTTCTGAGCTGTGTGCTCGGACTGCTCATGGCTGGCTGCTCTGTGCATGCACCCCAGCGCCTGAGACAGAAACACATGGTGATGGCAGCTCCAAGACCCAGGCATTGGGTTAGAGTAGGGGAGGGGACTGAGAGTTCCTGTCTCTGGGGGAAGGAGAGGGGCATTGGGTTAGAGCGGGGAGGGGGGCCGAAGCACTTTAAACACAAAGTCTTCATACATGCAGAATAAGGCAGCCAACACAGATGTCATATTTAAATTCCAGGGCAAAAAAAGAATCAGCATGTTACTCGTTTACACTGTGTTTCTTTAAAGAAAATTGAAAGGATACTGTTTGCCAGGCTGAAGCAATTATTCTGAGATATGAGTCTCTCCCTTATTGTTTTTGAACCTATCATATTTGCAGTCTGGGACAGACCTGAATTTTTAGAACTATAAAAAAACCATAGTCTTCATCAGGTTTTTTTTTTATTTATTATTATTATTATTATTTAAATAGAGAGGAAACCATACCAGAGATCAACAAGCTGGAGTGAAACAGGCACTTCAAATTCTGGTAATTTACTTCTCAGTTCAGTTTAATTTTAAAAAACTCACAGGACATAGTAGGGCAGTAGTGTTAAATTTAAAATACATGGTGGGGATGCTTTTTTTTTTTAAGTGTGAAAATATTACTGTATTTTTAAAGGTTTTTTTTTTTAAATTTGATGTTTATTCCTTGTCAAGTTCTCTGCCTATGGACCGGCCATGAATTTTTTAAGTGACTGGAGACTTTTTTTTATTGGTTTTGTCCAAAATGTCTTGTAATGTTATTTTTATCACTATATTTTGTGTACTATATCTATATATAGATATATAAAAATAAATATATAATACATGGCTCTTCGCACTCTAACCACAGCTATTTGTCTCTTAGTCTCTAACTGGTTGGCCACTCCTGCCCTAAGGATGTTAAATATCAGTTAATTGAATAGTCGAGTAACCTCATGAATTCTTTTTGGCAGCCACTGGATCAGAGACAGCAGTGCAGTGTGTCAGGCAGGAGCTGGTCCATGAGAGGAGATTGTTTTTTAAACTAGCTCCCTTCACAGACCGGCTGCCTTTCACAGTGCTGCTGCCTCTAATGAAGTGGCAGTAGCCCCTGTTGGGGGGAAGGGAGGTTCTGAGCTCCCAGACCCAGCATTAGCTGGAACTGAGCTGGGCTGCCTGCCCACCCAGTTCCTAATATACTTTAAATGCAGAGCTGCAGTGGGGGTAGGTCCTGGGCTGGTTGTGAGCCAGGCCTGAGCCGGGCTGCTGGCTAACCTGCTAAAAAATGTACTGGCAGATGGTGGGAGGGGGAGGGAAATGTGTGTAGTCTATTGCATTAACCTATAATGCTATTGCTTAATCGATTAATCAACTACACTATTACATCCATAATAGCCACCTTTGAACACACACACACACACACACACACACACACACACACTTACAGTCCTATGTCAGCACTCTTAACGGACAACAAATCCTGTGAAACATGCTTGCACTAATCAAAATGCTTTTACTCCTTGAGGGATTGTTGTAGGAGGCAGCAAGCAGAAGGCCAGGCAGGTCTGCAGAGCCAGCAGGCACAGGGCACACCTGCTTGAAAACAGACTCTTTGCGTGTATCAGCTCCCACCTGCCACCCTTACCCTCTGTGATGCTGCCTCTCTATCATGGGTCAACTCCTCATGGGCACCGGCTCCCAATCCCTCCTCCCTCGATACAGAGGCAGCTGGGGGGGGGGGCGCGGCGTGGGGAGGAAGGGAACATGCATGTAGTTGACCAGATAACCCATAAGCCCAAATTTATTGGTTAATCATGTATCTACATGTTGACATCTCTAGTAATTGCTCGCTTAGCCCTCAAGGTGGTCTCTCTCTAGCTTAAAATGGGGAACTTGCACTGCAGCTGCTTGTTACACATATCCAATGGTAGACACAATTTCAGTCTTCAGGTTGTCATTCCCACAAGCATTATTCATTTACTGACACCTCCTCTAAGTCCCCCATAATGAAAAATATATAGATGACATCACCTTCACTTCTCTCTCCACCGACATTGCTAAGGGTCTCTACATCCAGGCACTCAGATGCTATTGTGCCAGGCACACTATAGGTATCTAGATAAAAAGATTACATAGAAATTAGATGCTGGCAGCCTTTTGCTTCTTACCAAGATTCTCCAAACAGCTTTCACTCAGCTAGCTTTAACTACAATAGGCATTTGAAAGAGCATTGCCTCAGAAGATATTTACAGGGAAAATCACGAGAAGAGCAAACCACTATGATATATACATTCTTTAAAAAAAAAAAATCAGTACAAACTCAGAGGCTTTAGTCAAACTGTGTCATGAAGGCTGGCCAATCCCACCCAGTTTAGTTATATAAAACTCCCTCAAAAGAGGTGTTTAATGACTATTAAAAATGCTTTATTAAAAAAAAAAATCTTACTTTTTTCTTTTTCCATCCTTTGAAGTAGTTGCATACATGTACGTTGTGCTTCAAAAAACAGTTAGAACATTACTGCACTAAATCCAGGCTAAAATAGAACATTATGAACTTGCTGTCCTAGAACCTTATTCCTCAATTTATTATATTGCTCTTAGAGAAAGTGCCAGATTCCATGCTGAATGAGGGGCATAGTTAAATTTCCAATGAAAACCAATATTCAAGCAACAAGAAGCAAATCTTCAGTTGCCAACAATTCTTTATTGTTGCAATGTTATCTCTCCAAAAACCTTAGCACCTCCTTTGGTCTCATGAAACCACTTTTCATTCTCCTTTGGGCCAAGAAAATTCCATTTCTCTGTAAGTTAAAAAAAAAAAGAATTTTAAAGTAATTTATAGTGATTGTTTTCCAAGACCTAGCAACGAGCATTATTTGCCACCAGAGAGAGACCAGAAACATGAATGTAATAAAGAGTACACTACCACTAAAATGAACAGTTTTAAAATATATTTAAAAGGATATTATCTAAGATCCTATTATCCCAAGGAAAGAAAGCAAAGATCTGTCGTTGTTTTTTAAATCAAGTTGGGCATTTGCCATCAAACCCCAATATCCGGTAATATAAGAGGATCTAAGCTTGCACACAATGCTTGATTGCATGCCCATTGACTTAACCGTAGTATGTGAGACGTCTCACTTAAGCACGTGCTTAAAATGTAGCTTTAAAATGTGGCTTTAAAGTGCTACATAGTCCTGTATTTTGTTTAAGCACGTGTACGACTGATTGCAGGTTGAGGACTAGGAATACGGACACGTTGGAGTGTCTGTTTACCACTGATTTGTAAAAGTGTGGGGGAAATGCTCTTTAAATAAGAACTACTCCAAAAGATCTGGCACAGATTTGCAATCTAGCCAAAGAAAGAAAATTTCAATAATCACAGCTAGGTTTGACCCAACTGCATTTTCCGGTTCTGTTTTTTGGAGGAGAGAGGGGGACGAAATACATTAGGCAAGACCGCCAGCTGTTAACTGCGGAGATATTCCCGTTCAGCTCCAGCCCGCTTCCCGGGCCAGGCCCGATCCCGCTGCCTCGCTAACGATCCCGCACAGAATCAGTTTCCAAAACCCGCAGGGGCCGGGGAGGGGACAGACCGGGCACCGCAGGGCCTGCCCCCCAGCCACTAGCAGCGGAGCGAACGCGGCAACCCCGGCGCTGGACACGGTACCTTCGCAGGCGACCACCCATTAGCCCTTCGCTCGCCCCGTTACCCGAACGGGCCACACCCCTCCTGTGGGCGTGGCTAGGCTCTGCCTCGGGAGCGGAATCTGCCCCCCCCCCGTTCCAGACCTTCCTTCCGTTGGACTCACATGGCCGCCAGGCGTAGGCTCCCCCAACTAGCGCCACTCAGTCACCAATCAGCAACCACAGCTCGCCGGCCATGAGGCGGGGTTTGAACCCGGTGTCGCTCGAAAGCGATGAAAGGATTGGACGCACTCGAATGCCTGCGCGTGCGCAGAGTAGCCGGCGCGCGCGCATCAGGGGTGGAGCAAGGGGAAGCCAATGGCTATCCCGAAGGGCAGCTAGACGGGTCTAGCGGTTCGTGCGCCGTCCTCACTTTTCATTGGCTGCGAGTGGCCTTTCGTGGTGCCGTAGGGTGGCCAATGAAATCGGGCCATCAGGACTAGCTCCTGAGGAGCGGCGGTGGCGGCTAAGGTGGGTTCGTCCGCCATGTTGGGTGAGGTAAAGGGGCGGAGTTTGTTGAGGCGGGGTTAGGCTCCGGGTCCCTCTCGCTGGGTGGGTGGGTTGGTTAACCCCGGGGGCGGATTGGGGGCCGCGGCGGGCACAAGCCTGGGGATTCCGGGCTGAGGGGGGGTGAACCCCGGGGCCGCGGCGGGCACAAGCCTGGGGATTCCGGGCTGAGGGGGGGTTAACCCCGGGGCCGCGGCGGGCACAAGCCTGGGGATTCCGGGCTGAGGGGGGGTGAACCCCGGGGCCGCGGCGGGCACAAACCTGGGGATTCCGGGCGGAGGGGGGGTGAACCCCGGGGCCGCGGCGGGCACAAGCCTGGGGATTCCGGGCTGAGGGGGGGTGAACCCCGGGGCCGCGGCGGGCACAAGCCTGGGGATTCCGGGCGGAGGGGGGGTGAACCCCGGGGGCCGCGGCGGGTACAAGCCTGGGGATTCCGGGCGGAGGGGGGTTAACCCCGGGGGTGGATTGAGGGCCAAGGCGGGTTCACCCCTAGGAGGCGCGTTGGGTTTTTTTAATTCAAGGGGTTTGTTTTCTTCCAAAGACTTGGATGGTTCCGGCCTCTTAGTTCCCATCGCGGTGGAAAGTCTGCCCGGTGGAGCGGGAACGCGGGTTTCTGCTGGTGCTCTAACGCGCCGCAGGAGGTTGGGGGCTGCCCGAAACCTAGCACCTTTCTTCTGTTGCACGTGATTGTCTGCCCGGTGCCCTTTGCTGCGCGGCCTTGGTCTCATTTTGTAGTACACTTTAAGTGCTACATAGTCCTGTTTTTTGGTCTCCTTTTGTACTGCACTCCTGACGCCGACCGGTCTTCCTGGTGTGTTAGGTGCTGGTTGTAGTACACAGGTTACAGCGAGAGAGAAGCTTGAGAGTTGTGGGGCTTCCTCATTGCTTTCTGTTACCCTGGCTGCTAGATCTTAAAGTTATGTTTTCTGTTATTGTAGTCAGTAAAGAGTGAAATAAGGCTCTGGCCTTTTTGAAGGCTGGAAACATGGCAGGGGATGCATCTCTTAAAAAGGTGTAGTGCAGAGAGATAGTGTTGAGGTTGGTGGTTATTCAAAAACCATTTCCAGGTTTGGCTGCTGAGCTGTGCTTCAGGCTGAGGCGCAATTCATCTTTCTCACCTTCTGTGTGTTACTTTAGACTAGTTTTGTTTTACAAGGCTAAAACAGGCCAAAATTGTAGTCTTCAGGGTAAGACTGCAAGCAGTACTTAACTGTCTCATTGCAGATACGGGGGAAACATTTCCATGTCTGTGATCTCTTGGGATCAGATACCTACATATTGTACTTAATGCAAATAATTTCATTTGCAGAATTTGACCTATTAAGATGTAGAAAGTTCCTTAAACTTAACACAATTTAAAATAAACTATCCAGTAATTATAAGAATTCAGATAATCTGTTGAGCTCCTTATTTGTCTGCTGGGTCACTCTGGTCAACTACCATGTGTAAATAAGCAGCAGGCACTTAAAATATTAGCTGTTACACAAATGAATACAGTAAATGAATTATTTCAGTTGTCCTCTCAGGCTGTCTCTTGTGACTCCGAGTGCTTTAGCATCACCTAATAGTGCTGCAGCAGTGTGGAAATGCAAATTCTTACAATAATTTAGATTATTTAAAAAGGTACTGTTACTATAGATCTTATACCAGCTTTAAAATCTGACATTTGAAAACTTAAAGCAGAGTTTACAAGATACTTTTGAAAAATAATAATACACTTTTCACAATTTTTTTTCCAGCACTGATATCCTGTTTAAATGGAATATAGCAGTTCATGTTTGTGTTTTTTGCAGAGTAATTTTATATTCTAGACTGAAATCTAACATAATAGCCTGATTGCCTCCAACCTTGCGATAGTAATTTAATTAATATTCAAGAAAAAAAGAAAAAACATTGAACGCAATTTTGTTCAATGACTATCTAAACCAGGAAACATGACATCAAATTTTTGTGGAATATCTGCCACTTCATATTCATTGTTTTAAATTTATAGAACGTGTTTGAAGTTCGCTAGTTAGTTCATGAGTAGTGGATGATAAGTAACTGACATGTATAGGGAGAAGGGCTATTAATATTGATGTTACCACAAACAAGACTGGGCCAAATATTTTAAAGACAAATTTTATTTAAAATAATGGCTTACATTTTCAAAAAACCCTTTCATGATTTTTTTGCTCTGAGAATATAACTATGTGAGCTGATGGTAATGAGACAATATTTCCTTTTAACATAAACCACTGTGTATACAGGCAAATAGAAATTCTAAGGAATAGTTAACCGCAAATGTATTTCATAACAGGATAAGTCACTTGCTGCACCAAAGTCATATATCAAAGTACAGTGTTAAACTTGACTTATATGTAAAACAGCTTTACCTTTAAACTATAGGAATGTCTCCCTATATTTTTATTATGTTGGTATGTGCACTTTGGTAGTGATTATTACTTAGCTCCCAAGTTGAGTATTTTAACATGGAATAGAACTAAACATTTGCTTATTCTTTTCATGATGTATTGTTCCATAAAAATCTGCATGCTGGGGATATTGTGATTATTTCATGAGAATCCAAACATTGTGTAAACACTTTTTCTCACCTTTGATTTTTAAGTACAGGCAGTCCCCGACTTACGCGGATCCGACTTATGTCGGATCCGCAGTTACGAACGGGGCTCGCCCTGAAGGACACGGACTGCGGGACCTCGCGGTCCTGCCGCCCGTGTACTCCAGGGCTTTCTCCACGTCTCCCTGGTCTGCAGACCAGGAAGACGCGGAGCAAAGCCGCGGAGGGGCTCGGGCAGCGGGGCAGCCCAGGCACGCCTGGGCTGCCCCGCTGCCCGAGCCCCTCCACGGCTTTGCAAAGCCTTGGGGAAGCCGGCAGCGGGACAGCCCAGACGCCCCGCGGCTGTCCCGCTGCTGGCGTCCTCAGAGGCTTTGCTCCCCGTCTCCCTGGTCTCCCCGTCTCCCTGGTAAGCTAGTACGCCCCCTCCACCCCCAGCAGACTAGGCTTTTCTCCAGACGCCTGTGGCAGAGCAGCTGGGGCGCTGCCGGTTGGTCCTGCAGCGCCGCTCTGGACGCTACTGGACCAACCCGGCAGCACCCCAGCTGCTCTGCCCCAGGCGTCCTGATTCAGCCGCTGCTGGTCAGTTTCAGCAGCGGCTGAATCTGGACGCCAGTTCCGACTTACATACAGATTCAACTTAAGAACAAACCTACAGTCCCTATCTTGGACGTAACCCGGGGACTGCCTGTATGCTTGTATTTGTTCTGAATGATGCTACTTAGAATTGTTTGTTTGGAAGAAAAAAGATTGAGAAATAAATACAATTTCTCATATTCCTACATACTATCTTCATTGTCTATTCACCTGATTAGGTTAAGAAGAATTTGTATCTGTATGTTGGTATAGTGGTTATATATTTCATGGCTTGCGAACAGCAAAATGGGCCTGGGCTTCTTTTCAGGCCTGCATGGATTGCTAAAATGTAATATTAGGAATCCAAATATAAGTGATTTAATTCCAAGGCCAGAAGGGATCATTGTCATCATCTAGTCTGACCACCTGGGTAAGAGGCCATAGAACTTCTTCAATATAATTCTTAGAGCATATCTTTTAGAAAAAATCCATCTTGAGTTTAAAAATTGTTAGTGATGTGGAATTCAGTTCCACCGTTGGTTAGTTTCAGTGGTTAAAAAGTCTATGTAGCTGTATTATTCTGTACATTTAAAAACAAGTCTGTTAAACTAAATTGTTTGATCTCCTTTAGTCCATCATTTTTCTTATACCCCAATCATTCTCATGGTTCTCTTCTGAATCCTCTTCGATTTATCAACATCTTTCTTGAGTTTTAGGCAGCAGAAGTGAATGGAGTATTGAAGCAGCAGTTACACTAGTGCCAAATACGGAGAGAGAATAATTTTTACTATTACCTGAGACTCCTCTGCTTATGCATACAGGGATTGCATTAGCTTTTTTTGGCCAGAGCATTGTGATGGAGGCTCATCAGTAGTTGATGATTCACTACAACCCCCAGCCTTTTTTGGAGTCACTGCTTCCCATGATAAAATCCCCCATTCCATAAGCATGGCCTATATTTTTAGTTCCTAGGTATATATGTTTACATGAAGCTATAATGAAACAATCTTGCTTGCATCCATTTTACAAGCAATCCAGATTGCTTAGTATCAGTGAGCTGTCTTGTTCATTATTTACCACTCCCACAATATATCATCTGCAAGCTTTATTAGTAGTAGTTTTGTGTTTTCTTCCAGATAATTAATAAAAATATTCAAATACCATATGGCTAAGAGCATCCCTGCAGGGCTCCATTAGAAACACACCTGTTCAATGATGATTCCCATTTACAATTATTTTTTGAGATCCATCAGCCACTTTTAACCCATTTATTGTGTGACATTAATTTTACATATAAAGTTTTTAATCACAAAGTCATGTGTTACCAAGTCTAATGTCTTAAATAAGTCTTATGTCAACATTGTTGCCTTTATTAACCACACTGTAATCTAATCTTTTAAAAAAAGTTAGACAGGATTGTTTGTCATAAACCTATGATGAGATGCTTTAATTGCATTATTCAATTAATTTTTACTAAGCTAATCCCATTTCAGTGCACCATTGTCTTGTCCAAGATCAGTGTCAGACTATAATTACTGGATCATCCCTATTTAACCTTTTGAAATAGTTTCACGGAATTAGCTTTCTTCTAGTCTTTTGGAATTTACTCGGTGTTTATAGATTTACTGAAAATAAACATTAACAGTCCAATGACCATCTCAGACAGCTTTTAAAATTATTGGTTGCAAGTTATTTAAACCTGATTTTAAAATGTTTCACTTGAGTAGCTTCTAGTTAACATCCTCCT
This sequence comes from Pelodiscus sinensis, assembly GCF_049634645.1. Lineage (NCBI taxonomy): Eukaryota > Metazoa > Chordata > Testudines > Trionychidae > Pelodiscus > Pelodiscus sinensis. The sequence goes on along the minus strand of NC_134711.1, from coordinate 289,767,911 downwards.
GAAATACTAGTGGAAAGAGAGCCATATGATGTCAAATTTTTCCTAGGTATAACACAGAAATTTCTGTTGAGCATATCTGTCTTCTCTGCATTGTTATTCACCATGCTGCCACTTCCATCTAGTATTGACAAATATTTGTTGGATCCCTTTTGTTCCTAAGTACACTTTTAAAACTGCTTGTAACTCTATCCTTAACTCTACTGTTCTTCCCTTATAAATCAAAAACTAGAAATCATATAAAATTGATGTTAATTGCTAACAACTTCCCACTTCCATTATCTATATTTTTATTTTTATATCTGCCTTCAACTTTCCTATAAATCAGGTCAGATTTTTTTTAAATAAATATGGCTGTCTTCCTCAGTTGTAGAATTGTGGAATTTTGAGCATCTAGTTAAAAGTTCTTAAGCAATTCTGAATTAACATGCACACTTTTCTGATGATCATATCACATAAGGGGAATTTATGGGAGTTTTCATACAACAATAAGTGCAATGTTCCATTTGTTCAGCTGTGTCTGAGCCAGCCACCCTGAACTTGTTTCATCTGCCAAAAGTGTCTAATGTGCTTTGACTTAGTAGCCCAATTTGGTTAACTTTGTTGTGGAATATGAGTATGAGACTTGTGAGGCTGATTACAAAAAGCAACATCAATCTCACTGGGTAAATCTGCATCACTGGTGTCAACATTAGATGATTACTGTCACCATACTAGCCCCAATAGAGGGAATAGGGCAATACATTGGGTAGTAGTAGTGGCAACAGCAGTTAACTTCCCTTTAAAAAGACTTAAAATTATGTCAGAAGACATCTTAGTTGTCACTGGGAAAACAGTTTGTAGGGGGGGATGGAGGACTTTCAGTAAGATTCTACTCTTAAAGGAGTGCAGAATCTCGATTATGCTCATGTAATTGAGAACAGGTTTTCTCCTGTATTTTAAAAATGAGGGTGGAGTTCAGGAAACACGCGCCATATTCTCTTCTGGGTGTTTTATAAGTTATAACATTCAAGGGCTTTTGTCAGCAAGACAATGGAAGTAAATGGCTGAAGATTCATGTATGAATTAAAACTAAAAAGGAGTTGGTAATAAGTTTTGGCTCTCCATTTGAAAGGGAGAGCAAAAGCTCTTCAAAAATGTAGAGTAGGAACTTCTGTCATATAGTACCAAGATAAGGTACACTTAACATTAGCATTTTTATTGCGGATCGTATAAAATTTTCTTTTAAGAAGAATGTTAGATGTTGGATAGATGTCCTAGGACAAGTCTCCGCTCAGGTGCTACATTGGCAGAACTGCGCTACTGTATTATGTTTGTTGAAGATATGCTATGCCAGTGGGAGTGTCTCCTGCCAACAGTATCCATGTGGACACCAGATAGGTCAGGGGTCCGCAATCTTTCAGAAGTGGTGTGCTGAGATTTAACTTATTCACGGGTCTGTGTGCTGTTAATACTTTTTAAAGTGAAAGTCCTGCTTACAGCAGCTTCATAAATAAATAAAGATGGAGATCTTGCCGTTTTAGTAACACAAGATTTTTAAAAAAATCATTAAGACCAGATTTTTAGATATCTGCTAAAAGAATCTTTTTCTTTCTTACTTTGGGATACACTGGCTTATTTCTTGGCTCCATCAGACTTCTTGAGTGAGCTCACTCAAGCCCCCAAGGGTACATCTACACTACAGCTGGAGGTGTAAGTAACCGCTTGAGGAGACACACACATGCTGTATTTAGTGCACAGAAGGTAGGTCTGCACTACAGTTTAAAAACTTGCTGCATTAAGGTGTGGAGTACACTTTCCTACTGGTAGCCTAAGGGGAGCTGAAGATGCACTTGAGTGAGTGTAACACTGAACTGGTTGAAAATTTTAAAGGCTTTTTTTTCTCTTAGGGAACAGAAAAGGACTCTCTTCCCCCCCCCCCCCCCTAAAACAGAACTCTCTCATCCCAAACTGTCGACATTGTCAAAATGGTTCCTCTTGTGTTTATAAAAAAAGTCATGGATTTTCAGTAACTCAAAGTCTTTTATAACTAGTTAGCACCATTTTTTGGAGAGGCTTTTTGTAAAGGAAAAATTGTACTAACTTCTTTGTGGGGTGGGGGGAGATTTTGAAAGGGGGAAAAACTAAAAAGTCCATTTGGTACATTTTGAAATGAAAATGAATTCATGAGTTAGTTCTTTGTTTTTTTTCCCCTCCGTTACCAGAACTGGCAGAAATAAGATGACATTTTCAGAGGGGAAATATCATGAGTTACGCTTTTGTTGACAATTCCCATCTGAGCCTTTAGCTTTGTTTTTAAGATTTAGACCCAGATATACAGAGGTATTTGGGTGCCTGAAGAGGCAGATACACACCTAACCAGCTTTGCACTCCAGAAAAGCCCAAATGTTGAACACTCATTAAAAGTCAAATGAAAATAAATGCAATTCCTGTTTAGACACTTATCTGTCTTTTTAGGTGTTTATAAATCTAAGCACTTCCTTATTTTGCTGCTCTGCTTCAAGCGTGAAGCAGCTCCGTTTAGCAGCTGCTTGACAATATCTCCCCCCCCCCCCACTTGCCAGTCAGGGGGCCGTGAGGCTCAAGGGGCAGTGCAGCCCTACCACTCATCCCCTTTTAACTGGATGACTGGTTAAACAAAGGCTGCATCTACACTGCAAGGTTTTTGCGCGAAAGCCCATGGAGCGTCTACACCTCAAATGTGCTTTTTCCCAAGTAAATCAACAGTAAAATGACAGGAGGGAGGGCTTTTCCCGGCATAGGTAAACCACCTTTTAAGAGGCATAACTCCTTTTTGTGCTACAGCTATTGTGCAAAAAGGCAAGTGTGGCTGCTCCAGAGGAGTTTCTTGCACAAGAAACCCCTATGGGGAAAAAGCACATGGCTACGTTGACACTACATGCTTTCTTGTGCAAGAGCGTCCATGCAGTGTGGACGTGCTCTTGCACAAAGGCACATCGCTTTTGCGATGTGCTCTGAGGTGTGGACGTGCTCTTGTGTAAGAAGTTTTTGCACAAAAACTCTTGTGCAAAAGGCTTCTTGCACAAGCATGTAATGAAGATGTAGCCAATATGTTTAAGTTGCTAGCCAGTTAAATGGGATTTTACATTCCTAAAACCCATAGCATAGGAATGTTTGTGTTCTCTGCAGATACTTGTCAAACAGCTTGACTGTTTTGAGAAGTAGATATCAAGATTCTTAGAAGAACATTAAAGCCTAAACCTATTTATCCAAAGTAAAAGAACAATTTGTGTCACTATGTAAACAAACTTCTTTCACTTGGAGGACCTAGATATCTGTTCGTTACAAACTATCTTTGATGCTAAATGTGCTGGTACTCTTCTAACCTTCCAGTAGCCAGAATCTTTTAAGCTCTGAATTTGACAATTTGATGTGTTGTTTTTATACATACGCTATCCTTGCAGATCCCCTTTTTAACCAACTTTGTCATAAAGCCTAAGCAATTTGTCGTGAGAATCACAGGTCCGATGATGCATACCCAAGGGGGGGAAGGACAGAACCAGGTGGACAGTTTTATCAAATAAATATTTATTTATGACAGTGGTGAATTTATAGTATTTATTCTAAGATTTTTAATAGACCGTGTTAATAATGAATTTACAGTATTTATTATATTTATTCTATTATTTCTAGTTAAACGTGTCAGAGATAAGGATGGGAATGGCAAGGGGAATAGTCTCTAATCTTAAAATATCCAGCTACACTAATTAAATAACAGTGATAACTACAAACTCTATGTACTACCCAAAAACAACTACAACACTAAGCTTATACAACAAGAAAAAATCAAATCATACATACCAACTTACACAGCACATGGAACATTTCACAGATATCTGTTTGGTTGCGAAGGCCTTGGTTACGCCCGAGAGTCGGGGAGGTGGCTGGTCGGTTGATCAGGCCGGCAGCGCTTTGAAGTATACGAGAAGGCACACGCACGGTGGTATGTGTGTTGCGAAGACCTCCTAGCGTGAACTGTGCGATGGGTATTTATCCCCAAATCTGCACATTGCTTTCCCGCGCTTGCATATTACCATATATGGCCCAATGGTCACCAAGTGGGGGGGTCTGTGTCCCAGGGGTAGGGCCGAAACTGTGCAGGTTTCATGCGACCAGGTAAGCCCCGCAGTTCTCACGCCAAGGTGACGGGTGGGAGAGTCTGAGGCTATTTTCCCCTTTTTCACACCTTCCCTTTTTCTAAAGGCAATGGTATGCAGGAAGGGTGCGGCCGGTTTCTCTCAAGGAGTACTGCAGCCCACTATAGCAAGTGTGGTCTGGCCAAACTTTTTTACTGGAGGAGCAGTTTCTTTTCTCGAACACAATTCTTCCATATTTGTTCTGTTTATATGTAGTCTGGATTATTTAATTTCCACTCAAATTTATCTGAAGTGAGGTTTTTTTTACCCATGAAAGCTCTTGACCCAATCTATTTGTTTCTAAGGTGACTCAGGACTGCTTGTTTTTCTTCCATGTTGTTTCTAGACAATTACATTTAAGTTGTCTATGACTGAGTCAGGAGACCTGAGGGGTTTTTTTTATATATATATATATATATATATAAGCTTGAGTGACTGGAACTGAAAAGAGTGTCTGAAAATTATCCATTAAGAGAAAGTACGTGTGTGTGTGTGTGTGTGTGTGTGTGTGTGTGTGTGTGTGTGTGTGTATATATATATATATATATATATATATATAAAAAAGAAGAACTAAGGACTGCATATTTAGGACCATTCTTATATAAGAAGTCTCACTGGTTGTCCAGAAAGGTTACTTGTATAGCAGTAGAAATTTAAAAAACTGACATAAGTTCAGAGACCTGGATCTGTTCTCACCCCCCAAGTATATGCTAATTAACATATGCTTATTACAAAGCGTGATACATTTCAGCAGAATTTACCTTAGTCTAAATGTGATTGTATAGAACTGCGTAAAGCTGGGATCTGAGAGGACTCTGTCTTATATCAGAATTTGGATATGTTTTGTCTGCTGTGCAGATGGGTTATCAACCTTACAATCAAGCAACTGAACTCTAGTATGTTGTTTCAGCAACAATTAGTGATATAAACTTTATTAATACATTTTTCATTCACAGTTTACGTTTCTGGGGAGCACATGAGAAACAAATCTCATAAGAGAAATTAAACAAGCCAGCAAAATTTCTCAAACAAGAAGGTTTAATATTGTTTTCAAGTACAGAATTTCTTCTTCCAGTTATCAGTTGTCATGAGGTTTCAGAAGAGGCCTCCCTTTGTATTTGACTGTAGTGAATTCATAGAAGCCCTTCTGTTCTGAATATAGTAGGAAGCTTAAAGCATTAAGCCTGGTGAAAGACATGAAGCCCAAACCAAAAGCAGGCTGTGTATTAAAGCAGGGGTGGGGAATCTCTGGCCCACGGGCTGCACGTGGTTTCTCAGGATTAACTGCTCGTGGGCCACCAGACTGTTAGCTCACCTGAGCATCCTCAGGCACGGCTCCCTGCAGCTCCCAGTGGCTGCAGTTCACTGTTTCCAGTCAATAGGAGCCACAGGAAGAAGTGCAGGCCAGTCCACTGCTTACCATAACGCCCATTGGCCAGGAATGTTGAACCATGGCCACTGAGAGCTGCAGGGGGCCATGCCTGAAAATGGTCAGGTGAACTAGTTGTTTGGTGGCCCACCAGTGGTTAATTCTGATAAATTATGAAGTTTTCCCACCTCTGTAAAGTAAATGCCTATAAGTTCAGTGTCCAATACATAAACTTGGCAGAGATACTGCTCATGTTAATAAAACAGTGAATATGTAAACACGTTCTAGCAGGCTAGCACAAGTACACCCCAGGGTAGCAATACAGTAACAAATACTAATGTCTTTGTGTACTTTGTCTAAAAACCATCAAAATTTTAGACAAAACAAGTGGTAAATTAAAATGTTATCTAAAACATTTTAAAACAAAAAGCAATAAATGGCGTAACGTAAATAAGGTAGTACATAAATGTTAAAATACCTTGCCTTAGCCATTTGGGCTAAAGGACAGGAAAAAGTCCCACTGCTGACTAAACTGGCCCACTGGAATAGGTATTCATGTGTTAGTGTACTGAAACCAGTAAGCAGGGTGCTAGCTCCGTGCTTCGTCAACAATAAACCTGTTCAAGCACTTTAGCCACCAAATGGAGTCTGTGATCTTTCCAGGCAGTTCTAGTAAGGTTAGCAGACCTTTGTACCTGTGCAGAGCTAAAACCGCACACATAGGCTACATCTACCCTGTGGGTTTTTTTGGCAGAAGATATGCAAATAGAATGCTAATTTGCATATATTATGCTCATTTGCATGTATCTCATTCTCATTTGCATATCCTCTTCCAGTCCTTTTTGTGGAAGAGATTTTTGCGATAAGCCCTTGTAGAGGGGGTCATTTGTGGGGGGGGGGGGGGGAACCTTTTGTGCAAATGCCCTTATTCCTCCAAAAATGAGGCTTACCAGCTCTTGTGCGAAAGGTTTTTTTCCTGACAAATGGCCCTGTCTATGCAGGGCTTTTTATCGCAAAAACCTCTTCAGCAAAAAGGATTGGAGGAGGATATGCAAATGAGCACTTCATTTGCATATCTTCTGCCAAAAAACCCACACTCCGTGTAGACGTAGCCAAAAAGACAGTATATGCACACACACCCTACCTTAGGGTACGTCTAGACTACATGCCTCTGGCGACAGAGGCATGTAGATTAGGCTACCCAACAGAGTAAAATGAAGCGGCGATTTAAATAATCGCCGCTTCATTTAAATTTACATGGCTGCCGCGTTGAGCCGACAAACAGCTGATCAGCTGTTTGTCGGCTCAGCGCGGTAGTCTGGACGCTCCCCTGCCGACATCAAAGGGAGTTGTCGACAACCCAGGTATGCCTGGTATGAGGCATACCTGGGTTGTCGACAACTCCCTTTGATGTCGGCAGGGGAGCGTCCAGACTATCGCGCTGAGCCGACAAACAGCTGATCAGCTGTTTGTCGGCTCAACGCGGCAGCCATGTAAATTTAAATGAAGCGGCGATTATTTAAATCGCCGCTTCATTTTACTCTGTCAGGTAGCCTAATCTACATGCCTCTGTCGTCAGAGGCATGTAGTCTAGACGTACCCTTAGAAACCAGGCGCATTCTGTGGCTCTAGTTGAAATGATTGACAAATTAAAGCAGTGCTACAGTAACTGTTGTTTAAATCATTTTAGGTAAAACCGTTGTACAAAAACTATTTTCAAAAGCCCTATGGAATATTAAACAATACATCTTGTAGATTCCTCAAAACAAAAAGCATGTCCTGAGTAAAGCTTTTATGGTTTGGCTTTGCATTTAAAGAAAATAAAGGCCATGTGGATTTTCTAAGCTATTTTGCCCAGGTTTAAGTGAAACAAATATAGCAAAACAATAAATTATGACCATTAAGCAAGTTTAAATGTACCAATTACTGTTTCATTTGGGTGTATATATATGTCTCTGTGTTTATATCTGAGCTTTAACAAGTTACAAAAGATCTTCTAACACAAAGATGGGCAATAAGAGGCCCACAGGCCAGCTGTGGTAAAAAAAGCAGCTGGCAAACCTGTGTATCTGCAGATACAGCCTCTCTCAACTCCTGTTGGCCACAGTTCTCTGCTCCCAGCCAATGGGAGCTTTAGGAAGCGGTGACCCTGAAATAGACAAGAGAGCTTTTATTTTGTATCAGTTAAGAAAGCTGGAAAAAATATTTTATTGAAGAGATGGCTTCAATCAGTTTTAAATTTCTTTAAACAATGACAGATTTTTCTGGTCTGCTTCTCAACTCCCTAGCCCAGGAAGATCTTTTATTCTTCCTGCTATCAAAGTACCACTTCTTGTCAGAACTGTTTTCATGTTTTCACCGCTTCTGCTTCAAAGTAGTTTTGGGGTGAGTAGTGTTTTTTTGCAGGCTTATAGTAGTTTTCAGGCAGTTATTCTTGCTGGAGTGCAGTTCTGTAGTAATGTTAAGGAAGTAGGAGTGTGAAGATGCAAGAAAATTGGTGTTCTATAATTAAGTATGAATCAGTAGTGCTCAGTGTTGTGGGAATTTTTCTGGTATTAGGAAAACAGTATTCTCTCTGCCTCAGAAGCAGCAATTGATAAATATATAGTTATACATAATGATAATTCATCCAATGCATGCTTCTGGCTATGTTAGTATCTAGAGTACATTTTTAGCCTTTTTCCAAGGTTTGTGTTGAAAAATGACATTTCAGAGACATTTGTCTCTTCATCTTCCAGTTCCTAGAGATAATGAATTAGAATGAGGAAAAGCCGTGGATCAGTAGCCTTCCCTTTTGAAAAGAACCACATCTAGACCATGGTTTTACTTTCAAAATAGTGCTTTTTCTAAAGAGCTCCATGATGTGTATTATGCCATTGAAGATGCAAAATTCAAATACCGGCTTCATTTGCAATTTTGAAGTGCCTAATTTATATCCCTCTGTTGAAAGAGGGATGTAATCTAGACACAGCCTAGGAGTTAAATAAAGGTATAAACCACTGCATTTCTCAAACTACAACTAAGACATAATGCTTCCTAACTGGAATTTGGAGTGTTATGGTTGGTGTGTGAAATACCCTTGTTCATTGATACTCACACTTGCTGTTCTGTTAAACATGTGAACAAAGAGATTAAACACAGTTTGTTACCTTTTGTGAAGTTTTTTTTTTTTAATTACAAGATTATTGAAAACCAATGAAAAGGGAAGTTCCCTATGGCTATGTCTGCACTGCAGGCTTCTTGCGCAAGAGAGCATCCACACTGCCATGGATGCTCTTCCACAAGAAAGCTCTGATGGCCATTCACAGAATGGCCATCAAAGCACCTGTGCTTTTTCTGATAGTGGTTTCTTGCGCAAGAAACCACTGTTGTCTGTCCACACACGCCTTTTTGCACAAGAGCTCTTGTGCAAAAAGGCTTATTCCTCATAGAGGAATAACTCTTGCACAAAAAGCCCTGTCTTCTGATGATTTACTGCACTTTTTTTGCGCAAAAACACACTTGTAGTGTGGATGCTCTGTGAGGTTTTTTTGTGAAAAAACAACTGTTTTCACGCAAAAAATCTCTGCAGTTTAGACGTAGTCTATATGTTTAGCAACACTGGTATCCCTAATTAAATGTAGTGTGCTATTTTCTAAGCTAGCCCCTATTTTTTTAATTCTTACTATTTTTAGGCAGTGAGGCACAGCTGTGCTGCTTTGATCCACTGCCACATACCTAATCATCACATACTTTGCTTTTCTACAGTTCTGGTATCAAAATCAAATTCCTCTTTTGCCATTCTTTTGCAAGTAAGATAAAGCAAGATGGTAACCAGTAATGTCAGGTCCTCGGGGATATCCAGAACTTGTTGTATTTATAGTGGTAATTAGGAACGAAATTGTATTTAGTGTGTGATTGGTTGTGGTCATGTAATAATGTGTAAAAAATTTTGATGTTTGAACAGTAAATAGTGGCTGTGTACTTCAGTTATCTAATATCTTTCTCTGACCCAGACTCTGTAGGGTCCCCTGACTCCAAGTGGACAGTTTCTCTCTTTTGTGTTTAATAATGAGGCTTGCATCACAGTGTTGTCACTCAGTAACTTTGATGCTTTAGTCAGTGTCAACTTTCTAGCAAATAAGTAAGATTCAGGTCTGTGAATGAAAATTTATCACAAATTGTGTGTTAAGCTATTTGAGTTCCCCCAAAGCCATTAAAAAGAGGTCATGACTCTGCCACATCAGCAGTTGCATTTAATCTGTGACCATTGAGAGACTTGTACTCCTCTAGGACAAAGCAGCTCATACAACCTAGGATAACACATTTTGGTCAAAGAGATTAGGCTACAGAATGATGACCCAGAATGTAATCACTTTTATGGCATTCTTTCTTAAAAAGCTTTCCTTCTAAAACTGGAATGATTGGTGGAGGGGAAGGAGAGAAGAGATGATTGATAAAATCATGCATATGGTATCAGAACCTTTACCAGGGCAGGGAGAAGAGCAGAAAATTCTATGAAGTCTGTTGGGAACATGTGTAGGAAGATCATCTTACAGGATTTCTCAGGTAAATTTGAAGATGATTAGTTATGGTACTTTCCAGTGCATGTTGGCACAACTCGAAGCGTAACTGTAAAAGATTTAAGAAGGAAACAACGACCTCTTGTTTTCATGGCCAAAAGCACAAAATCGAATAAATTTGTAAATTCTGCACAATGCATTGTTATATCACCATGAGATTTTTGGTGGAACTCATCAGTGCCTGATATTTTTAAAGGAATAAATGACCGCATAAAACAATACGAAGCTGAATACTACCATAAGCTTCTTAAGCGAAACAAAATAATTCCATTCTGATTACTAAGGGATTTGAAAGTAGCAATCAGTATATGGCAATGAATATACAACAGAAGATTTAAAAATATACAATTGATAAAGGTACCAGTGGGAATTTGTCAACAGGAGTAAGGCCAAACAATTTTTAAAGTCTCCGGAACAAAAGAAACCCTACCATAGTATAATTTATTACTAGATGTAAAGACTAAAATTGTCAATCATGCATTAAAGGGAGAGGTGTTTTATTAAATACTTCTGTTCTGTATTTGGAATGAAAATAGATTAATTTTTTTCATAAACATGGATATTAAACAGCATTTCCTAAAATAACTTGTAATCAGCAGTCTTGGATCAGACACATTTTTGAAATGATGGGCAGAGAAGTATCAGAGAATGAAAAGCTGGAAATATAAATGTCATTCAACATAATTTCATGGAATACAAGTCTCATAATGATTTTGACTCTTTTTGATATCACTAGTTTGGTTAATACAATCAACTATGATGTAATAGACTCCTGTATAGGTTTTGACTTAGTAGTGCAGAGCACAGTAAGTTTAAACAAAATTAAATGGATTAAAAACTTTCAGACAGTTCTAGAAATGTAATTGTCAATGGAGAGCCAGAAGTAAGTGGGATTCTGCAGCCCAATAATGTCTTTGGATGTGTAAACTGGAATATCTTATAGGAGCAGGGAGGGCTACTATCTTTGTTTAAATGTTTGTGAGACTGACTGGAACATGATATCTTGTTTTGTTGGACACAAGATTGGAGAGGGATCTGATTTGAGATCTGGAAAATGCATCTGCCAATGAGAAATTCAAGGAAGTTGAAGAGATGGTTGAGGTGACTTAATCGTGATCTAGAAGTATTTATGCAAGGATCAGAGATGTGATATTTTAGGGCTCTCCAGTTTAGCTGACAAAAGCATAAGATAGTGTCTGCAAGTTGAAACTGGAAGTAAGGTACCAAAAATAATTGGTTTTAAATCGAGTTTCCCACTAATACTACTACATAAGCTCATTGGTTAACAGTGTACATGGGTACACATTCGCATCCCCAATGAATACATTCATTTTTTTCTGTGTAGGAAAAAAATTAACAATCGTTTTTATGCCACTTATTTATTTTACCTCAATATTCAGATAAGATATTACCCTTAGAAAGTGTGGCTACTGTACCTAAAGATGGCGGAACATTGATATTTCATTCAAATTACTCATTGTTACTGGTTTTGTTTTGCTTTGCTTTGGTAAGTTACAGGGAGAGTCTGACAGTAGTCTTGCTGTCATGTGTGATTTGCCAGCTTCTGTTTTTCTGACACAAGTTATGTTTGTGATATCACATCTCCAAAAATGTTTTTCTTGTAATTTCCACACAAAAATGACCAATTGACAGCAAAGAGGGGAATTAGTGTTTTGGAGGATTGATAATTGAATAGAAATCTTTTTGCCTTAAGGTCCCAAATTCAATCTGAATTAATTTAGTAATGATTTTTGGTAATTTTTAGGAGTTGTGATTTAGTAGTTGTGTCCATTTGATGGCTGTACAGTGGCCTGTGTGAAATGGATTGATGATCTTAGTCTAGTTCCTAGTGGCAAATGTCAATACAAACATTGTGTAACTGGTGGATCTGTAAGTAGAGGTGAATCTTCTCACTTGTGAAATTTATCTTCTCATAATAAGACTGAGACGTGGATAGGTAAGCTTGAATTGCCATTACTTGTGCTGTACATAAAGCACTGTACTCTGACTAAATAAAAAATTCTGTACTGTCTTGTGAAAATCTATATACACACAGGTAGTGGTTAATGTTCTTTTATTAGGAGAGTTCTTGAACTGAGCTATTCACAGAACAGGTTATGCGCCACACTTTAAGCAGGAATGGAGATGTACAATGTAATAATGGCTTTTCATTCATTTTGGTATTTCTGCATAATTCTAGAAGAACCACAATCCATGCTTGGAAGTTCCTGGTAAAATGATTTGACATCCGCATCAGAAAGCACTGATAGATACCATGTTGCTTTATGATCAGTTCACTTTGTTTGTAGAGAGCAATGGCTTAAAGCAGTGGTCTCTAGCCTTTTTAACCACAAGATCACTTTTTCAGTTTAAGTGCAATGTAAAATCTACCTCAAACCCAAATACCCTTGCCCCACTTCAAGGCCTAACCCTGCTCACTCCATTCTCCTTCCTCCCCCATCCTCACTCACTTTCACCAGGCTGGGGTAGGCGGTTGTGGTGAAGGCGCTAGTCTTGGGCCAAGAGGTTTGGAGTGTGGGAGGAGCTCCGGGCTTAGCCCAGAGTGAGGGGTTGCAGGAGGGGGTTGCAGGTGCAAGCTCTGGGAAGGAGTTTGTGTGCAGGAGAGCTCACTTCTGGGATAGGAAGAGGTTCAGGACTGGGACGGGGATTCAGGAAGCAGGCTCTGGCTGGGCACTATTTAACTGAGATGGCTCCCGGGTGGTGGAGCAGCAGGGTTAAGGCAGGTTTACTCCTGCCCTGGCCCTGCACTGCTCCTGAAAGCAGCAGGTATGTACAGCAATGGCTCCATGGTGCCATGTGCTGCCCCTCATCTACAGGCACAGAGCCCACAGCTTCTACTGGCCACTGTTCCCTATTACTGATCAATGGGAGCTGCAGGAGTGGTGTCTCCAGGCAAGCACAGGGTATGGATACCCCCTATTCTGCCTTTCTCAGGGGCTGCAGGGATGTGTCAGGCACGTCCAGGAGCACCAATTACCACAGGAATAATTACTCCAGCCACAACGGGTTAGGCATTTTAGAACTCACTACTCAAAGAATTAAATTTAAGAGTGAGAAGTTAAAATTATGAAATCCACAGACCAGTCAAAACTCAAAATAACACACTTTGCAAGTAGTAAAAGAAGTAACAACAATCCCCCCACGTGTGTGTTGTCTGAGATTAGAGTGAGGACAGGGAGTGTTTGTGAGAGTGATAGACACACAAAGTGTGAGTGACAGATTTACATTGCCAAGCTTCCTCTTTCTGTGTGGAGATAAGAGTACAGAAGTGGAGTGGGGGGGGAGGAGAGGGACACCCTGACATCAAAGCCCTGCCTCTTCTCCCTCCCACACACTACACAGCAAGCAAGAGGCTTGCAGAGGGGCAGGAGCAGCATGACAGTAGGTAGGGTTGCCAGGTGTCTGGTATTGACCTTTGTCTGGTTTTTAAAAAAAGCAGACAGTATGTCTGGTATTTTCTAGTTTTTTTTCTGACGGAAGACCACTTGGGACATTCTTCCCCTGCCGTGTCTGGGGAGGAAGGGGGGGTGAAGAGAGCAGGGAGTGTAGAAATTTAAAGGCGCAGTGACTTTTGTGTGCGTGGGTTGTTTATTTTTATTTTTTTGTTTGTGTTTTGGCTCAACCAATTTGTCCCCTGCCATGTTCGGTATTTTTTGTTAAAGTATCTGGCAACCCTAACAGTGGGTGGAGGGGCAACTGAAGTGCCAGCGCTTGATAGCTTCCAGGCCAAAGCAGTCAGAATCACCTGTCAGAGGCTACAAAATCTACCAGTAGACCCCGATCTACTGGTTGGGGACCACTGGCTTAAAATCTGTCAAGTTCTCACAGAATTCCAGTCTTCTCTGCATGACTGATAAATTTATCCTTAAGAAAAAGTGATTTTACTATCTGGAAACTGCTGCTATCTGTTGCAATATTCTTGTGGAATCAGGAGATTTAGTGGAACACTGCAAGTCAAGGTCTTATCTACAGTAAGACAATGTGCCTGTGGAAATGTTGACACTACCTGCAAGTTTTAAGGTTCCTTGAACACTATACAGATTACATAGCATAGTAGAGTCCAGGGTGGATTGACTTAAATCCAGGCAATTTGAATCACCAAAACAATCCTTGATTTTTAAATCAAGTTTTCCATTGATACTATTTCACATTTCTTAAACCATAGTGCCAATCTAATCACTAAAACATGTTAATTTACAACTCAGTACAGCCTTTTACAATATCTAAGGGGGTATTCTCTGTAAATTTTTTTTTTTTTTTAGATATCTTGATTTGTCCTAATTTAGGATATTACCTGTGTCAAGCTGCAGATGCAGTAGCAATACATTAGGAATGATAAGAACTAAATTGCACCCACAAACACAATAGCACTTGTATTTTATTAAACTAAATCTAAAATGTTTCACATTTGCAATTGCAGCAGCCTCCTGAGTTGCCAGCTGACAGTTGTCCTTAAAATTTGAAAATAATAAAAAAAAGTTTATCAACTCTTACAGGTAAGTCCCCAGAACATTAAATGTACAGTGTCCTTAAAACTTCAACAACTAGTTCTCATTTTTCCCATTGTCATTTCGATGCAGATTAGATTCCAAGTTACTAAAAAGCTACGACTGTGCTTAGAATGCACTTCAAAATTAAGTCCCATTTAAAACAAGTATAGTATGGGATTCATTTGGGAAAGCTGAGGTATGCTGATGTAAAATTGGGAATAGATTTATAGCATTGTCAATATGGACTGTGACCATGATGTTCCAAAATAAGGGGCAGGTATTATGTAATATAAAATAAAATGACAATGGCAATTCTAGATCTCTCTACTATATACTAGGGTGATAGATTTAGTTAAACCAACAAGCCATGAGGATTAACTAAGCTATACTTTTTTTTTCCTAACATAGCAAACATCTTGGGAATTGACTTGCTAAATCACACTTGTGATAAAAGGAATAGAGTTATGAAGAATGATGCATTACAAAGTTGATCCACTTCATTCTTCAGACATATCCACTTCTTCATCTGCATCATTTTCTCCGAATAAGCAGTTTTCCTTATGATGTTTCATTCTTGCAGCTAGGCACTGCATCTTCTTGCACTGCTTACGCTTGACATATTTTCCTTTTTTTACCAGGGAAAACTTCTTCAAAATATTCCCAGATAGGATCTCTTATACCTAAAGGCTATGACAGTTTTTCTGTGGCCAAAGTTTAGGGAAATATAGGAAGCGGTGTGTGTGCTGAATATTTTTCCACTCCACTCCACTGTTCCTTTCTACGCTTCCTCTGCCCTTTCCTATATATTATCTCTCTATCTGTAGATAACGAAGTCTTCAGTGCTTAGCCCATATCCACCATCACATAAGTACAGAACAAAAACAATCCTATCCATTCTTTGCACATGTTAGTCTCCTGAGAAACTGAAATTGGAAGCCCAGAAGGTTGAACAGATGAGAGCCATTAGTTCATTTTGAGACTATAAACGTAGGTGTAGCATGTTGAATTGCAACTGTTATTTTTAAATGAGAAATTTAGTATTTTTTTATCTGATTTAAATTAAAAAGATTAGATTTTTTTAATTTAAAAAAATAATTGATTTTACCCACTCTAATAAAGTCCTTTGTAGTCATAAGACTCTAGTGATTAAGGGACAGAGCTCAGAATCAGATATAGATTCTAGTCTGTTAAAGGTTATCTGTATGAATTTGTTCTAAGCTGACTTGCTCAATATTTAAAAAAATCCATTGTTTTTAGCTGGGTAACCTGATATATGCGGACTTCATTTTTACAGACTCTGAAGTACCTGTAGTTCCTGTTTTCATCTAACAATCAGGCCTTGGTGGGAGAGTGTGTGTGTTGCTCTCTCTCTCTGTTTCCGTGTAAAATGGGTGTCATAATTCTTATCACAGGAGTTTTGAGACTTAATTTTGTTCTGTTTGTAAAATATCTTGATTGTGTGATGGAAAATACAATAGAAACACAACGCATTATTCTCTATGAAAGTGAGTCTTGATTTTTGTCATTTTCCATAGCTTTTTTTTAAAGCACTGTTTAATTTTTAGAGTGGAAATTGCTCAGAAAATATTGCATTTGGGGCTCAAAACAGTCATAATTGGACTAAAACAAATATTCGTATACTTCCGGTGATACAATTTTTGGCTTCAAGCATTGTTACTCATATGAGGATCATTCAATTAAGCTTTATTGCAGTTCAGTTTTTTGCATGTTTGTTCAAGAACAATCTAAAATGTGAAGGGTGAAATGTTATTAAAGGAGAAAGTCACCTGCAGTAGTTCAAAATACTGCTTTTTAATATTAATAAAGGAATCATCAATGTTCAGCTGAAGCTAGGGATGAACAGCTAATCTTGAAGAAATGGGACACTATTGACATTTTTTTCCCCTGTTTTCAAATACTGGCTATTGGGAAATAATGGCGTTGTATAATCATAATTAATACTGTTTCCTACCATTATCTTTCAGCACACCAGGCAATGGTTTTTTCTTTGCATTTTTTTCATTGTTGAAATACCCTCCAACACAGGTTATAGCTTACTTTATCTGTCAAGATAGTTTGTGTTTCAGATCGTCAACAAAACTCCATTTTAAACTTTTTTTTCTTTTTGACCTCCCTCTTCACATACTTGTCTAGATTTCTTTTTGAATGTTCTGAGCTGGATCATAAGATTTTTTAGGAAACTGATATTCCTTTAGCAATTTGAAGTGTGGGCTTAGGTCAGGTGCAGTTTGAACAGGTTGGGATACTGAAATATTTCTATTCATCTGTTTGGCATGTTGCTGATTTTTTTTTTTTTTTTTTTTTTTTTTACTATTCTTCTTTAATGAATCTCCAGACTAAAAAAAAAAATTTATATTGGATGATCATTTTGTGTATCCCTCAATCGAATGTCTCTCCACACACACAATGGAAGGAGTTATGATTATAATGGTTGAGAAACCAAACAGAAGTCATTACTTTGGGATATACAGAGAGAACATACCTTATCAATGATTTTTTTTTTCTTTTCAGAGCAGACATGATTAAGGTTAACCCTGTATTTCTATTTCATGTGCTGGACTTTAAAATTAAGTTTATTAAAATATTTTTATTAAGGGAAAAAGTTCTGCTTTGTTTGCCTCTAATTCTTACTGTCGGGACAGGGGAGGTGGGGAAGGAGTTTTAATTTTTGAAACATCTTCATTTTACATACAATATGAAAGCACTGCACTTATGTGGAGTAAAGGGCCCAGTGCAGGTGAGTGAGTGCTGGAATGACATCAGTGTGAATGATGTGCACTTGGAAAAGGAGAAAATGATCAGGAATAGTCAACATAGATTCACCAAGGACATGTCGTGCCTGACCAATCTGATTCGTTTCTATGATTAGGTAACTGACTCTGTGGATATGGGGAAGTCAGTGGATGCGATATACCTCGACTTTAGCAAAGCTTTTGATATGGCCTCCCACCATATTCTTGCCGGCAAGTTAAGGGAGTATGGATTAGATAAATGGACTGTAAAATGAATAGAAAGTTGGGTACATTGTCGGGCCCAACGGATAATGATCAAAGGCTTGATGTCAGGATGGCGGTCGGTTTCTAGCAGAGTGCCCCAAGGTTCAGTTCTGGGACTGGTTTTGTTCAACATCTTTATTAATGACCTGGATGAGGGGATGGATTGCACCCTCAGCAAGTTTGCAGATGGGGAAGAGGTAGATACGCTGGAGGGAAGGGATAGAGTCCAGAGTGACTTAGACAAATTGGAGGATTGGGCCACAAGAAATCTGAGGTTCAACGAGGACAAATGTAGAGTCCTGCACTTGGGACAGAAAAATCCCAAGCATTGTTACAGGCTGGAGACCGAATGGCTAGGTAGCAGTTGTGCAGAAAAGGATCTGGGGATTACAGTGGATGAGAAGCTGGATATGAATCATCAGTGTGCCCTTGTAGCCAAGAGGGCTAGTGGCATATTAGGGTGCACCAGAAGGAGCATTGCCAGCAGAATCAGAGAAGTGATTATTCCCCTTTCTTTGGCTCTGGTGATGCCACATCTGGAGTATTCTGTCCATTTCTAGGCCCCCCACTATAGAAAATATGTGGACACATTGAAGAGGGTCCAGCGGAGGGCAACCAAAATGATTAGGGGGCTGGAGCACATGACCTATGAGGAGAGACTGAGGGATTTGGTTTTGTTTAGTCTGCAGAAGTGAGTGAGGGGGGGATTTGATAGCAGCCTTCAACTTCCTGAAGGGAGGTTCCAAAGAGGATGGAGAAAAGCTGTTTCCAGTAGTGACAGATAGCAGAACAAGGAGCAATGGTCTCAAGTTACAGTGGGAGAGGTCTAGGTTGGATATTATGAAAAAACTATTTCACTAGGAGGGTGGTGAAGTACTGGACTGGGTTACCTAGGAAGGTGGTTCCCTCCCTAGAGGTTTTTAAGTCTCGGCTTGACAAAGCCCTGGCTGGGTTCATTTAGTTGGGATTGGTCCTGCTTTGGACAGGGGGCTGGATTTGATAACATCCTGAGATCTCTTCCAGCCCTATGATTCTATGTGCTCCAAGAAGACTACTGGTGGTTGGGGACAGGACTCCATATCACCTCTGTCGTCTTGCCCAGCAGTGATTCAAGGCCTGAGACAAGGGTGTTGATCATGTCTCCAGCAATTGATGCTTCTACCCGTCTCTATTATGGTCTATATGACTTCTCATACCATACTCCTCTTTATAGTATCTGAGTTCTCTCCAGTAGTGCATTAAGCAACATGACTAACATCTGTTGTGTGTGGTTGTTGTGCACATCTCTCTCTGGAGAAAGTGTCTTGTTCTGTTAATATTCTTGAGGGGAGCTGGAGAGAGGTTAGTTTTTTGTGAGGCTGTATAGGACTGCTGCAGAAATAAAAAGGAACCCAACTACTAAAGGGGTCTTAGGATTCATATTGGGAGTCGGAACTCTTTTTAGAAAGATCAGTGTTGTCCTCCTTCTCCTCTGCAGTTATATTTAATGCAAACTGAGTAGAACATGAAAGAATGCAGCCCAAGTTTGGGAACACTAGAGGGAGCTGAGGGGAGGGAGAAGGAATAACGTGACCATGATGAGCTGTTTACATTTTTTTGAAATAGTTTATATGAAGAATCTATTTCAATCCTCTAAGCTTCAGCCAAAATAAAAAAGCAGCAACTCAACTACTGCAATTATAGAAGCTATGTCACTAACTCCAGCACTAGGAGCCAGTAAAAATGAATACCATCTCTTTTCTTCGGCAAGATGGGAGGCTCTGTTCTTGTTACTTCCTGTTGGGGTCAAGCAAGGATGGAGCCTCTCTACACAGAAACCCAGGGTGCCTAGTCTGAGAGAACAGGTCAGTTGATCCGGGCTTATGAGGGTTGGACTAACTGAGCTAATAATAGCAGTGTTGATGTTCTCTCTGGCTGAACCCTGGACTCTGTCCCCCTCCCCTACCCTCCAGCCCAGATTTCAGAACCTGGACCCAGCTCAAGTGTGAATGTCTTCACTGCTATTTTTAGCCCCTCTGCATGATCCCGAAGCAGTTGACTTGGGCTTTGAATCTTGGTACAATGGGTTTTCCTTTGCTGCATAGGTTCTTACTGAACAACAAGATGTAGTTGATGAACAGCAGACCATTACGCTAGCTTTCACTCTAGGTTGTGTTTTCAAATTAATTGTGTGCGTGTGTGTGTGTGTGTGTGTACAATTTACATAATGTACATATATATAACCGGGGGGAGTGTGCATAAATAAAAGTATAGTCAGACTGTGGTGAGGGGCTAGGAAGGTATTTAGTAGCATGAATTTGGGGTGGCCATATTGAGGATTTTTTAAGCCATCCCTAATAACACTTATTGAAACCCTGCATCTAGACTTAGAAAGATTTAGTTTTTATCGGTAAATGCTAGTAAACATCATTTTCACTGTACACACACAAATAGATGAAAAATATTCTATACATGGTCAATTTACAGATAAACAAAGTAAAAAGTGCTGTTTAAGAACTTAGTTTGATTTAAAGATATTTGTGTGTATTTTGCCATGATGTTGACAGTTTTTTTTGTGTTTTAATGGTTATAAAGTCTTAACTCTTTGAAACTCAACATCTGCTGTCATAATATAGCTCTCTGATCCTGGCCGTAATTACCCACATTGTGAAAATCAAAATAAATAAAAATGTAACAGTTCTTCAAAATTATTTTAAGAAAACCTGCTTATACCCATGTATTGCTGTTTTCTGTCTACCCAAAACGTTTTAATAAAGAAATCATTTTAGAAATATTGTGTTGTAACTACGCTACATTAATGTAATTTAGATTTATACATTCATTTCTTGACACTACAGTGTTACTACCACATGTGGTTCAAAGCTTTTTAGCTTTCCTTTTTATCATTGTAGAAAAGGGGGGTTTAGGTTGGACATTAGGAAAAACTTCCTAAATGTCAGGGTGGTTAAACACTGGAATAAATTGTCTAGGGAGGTTGTGGAATTTCCATCACTGGAGATATTTAAGAGCAGGTTGGATAGACATCTGAGATGATCTAGATGGTGCTTAGTCCTGCTGTGATGGCAGGGGACTGGACTTGATGAGCTCTCGAGGTCCCTTCCAGTTCTAGTGTTCTATGAAAATAAAATAAATGTGGTGATTTGGTGGTTTATTTTTTTTCTATAATAGATGGAAGGATTTTAAAATTAAAATAAAGTAATTTCTTTCAAAAAAGAACTTTATCCAGATTTTCAGCCTGAGATTTGCATTCATAAAGAAAAAATGTAATGAAAATCAAATATTTAAAAGTCAGAATTCTTTAGCATGTGCAAACAAGTCCAGTATACATTGACTATTCATTATTAAGTGACTCAGGAGTTAAAAGGAGCACTAATTACGTAGTGAAACAAAACTAAATACAATTAGACCCTGCCAAAGGAAATGGCTAACTACTTAGCACAGGGGTGGGCAATAATTTGTGCCTAGAGGCCACTTCAGAAATTTTTGAAGTAGCCCCTGGCCACCCAGGAAGGGACAGGACCTAAATGGGAAGGGGCTGGGCTACCCCACCCTTTGCCCCCTCTTCCCACTAGACATCCATGCCCTGGAAGAGGCTTGGCATACTTCCCCACCCTCAGGCCAATCAAGGCTTAGGGGCGGAGGAGCATGGGAAACTTCCTCCTGCCCTGCAAGGTGCCACGGGCTCCTCCCAAGGCCAAGGCAGGGCAAAGGAGGCTTCATGTAGCTCCCCTGCCCCAGGCCAATTAGGGCCTGGGGGTAGGGTTGCCAGATGGTTTAACCAAAAATACCGAACACCTCCCCCCCAAACACCAGGGGAAAAAGGGGGGGAAGAGGGAGACCAAAGTGTGTGTGTGTGGGGGGGGGAAGGGACCCCTGAGAGTTGAGCAAAAAAATAAATAAAAATAAAAAAAACCCAGCATGGCCCCTTTAAGAAATGCCTTTGAGGTTTTTTGGCTTTAACAGGCCATCTTGTTTTCCTTTTCCTGCTCCGGGCCAGACAACTCCCCTGTGGAACCAGGTAAGCGACTGGACCCGGTTGCTGAGAGTGTAGGGTTGCCAAGTGTCCAGTATTTACCCAGACAGTCTGATATTTTTGCCTCCTGGCAGGGGGAAAACAATCAGAAAATACCAGACATTTTAGGTGTCTGGTATTTTCTGAGGTTTCCTTTTTTTTTTTTTTTTTTTTAAACCGGACAGCAGGCAAAAATACCGGACTGTCCGGGTCAATACCGGACAGCTGGCAATACTGAACACTTTCAAGTGCCGCATGCCACTCGCAGGGCAGAGAGAGAGTGGAGAAGGCTTTGCGTGCTCCTCCACCCTCAAGTAGGGTTGCCAGATGGTTGAAACAAAAATACCGACCCCCACCCCAAAAAAAACCCCAAACAAACTACCAGGACAAAAATCTGTTGAAGGGGGGGGACAAAGAGGGGGAGAGACCAAAGTTGTTGGGGGGTGGGGTGGGAGAGAGAGACTCCAAGGACTTAAGCCAAAAAAAAAAAAAATTAAAACAGCATGTCCCCTTCAGAAGTGAGTGCAGGGATAGGAACAGTGGAGTGGTTGAACACTAAGACCCAGGGGAAGCTGTGCTTCCACTAGGTCTTTTGGCTGACAGCCATTTTGTGCCGGCAGCCTTGGGAAACCAGGTAAGGAGAGGGTCTGGGGGTGGCTCGTGGGGAGACCGGGGACTGAGTGTTTGTAGGGTTGCCAGGTGCCCGGCATTTTCACCTCTTGGCCGGGGAAAAGTTCAGAAAATACCGGACATCTCAGGTGTCTGGTATTCTCTGAATTTTTTTGATCAGACAGGTGGCGAAAATACTGGACTGTCCGGGTGAATACCGGACACCTGGCAACACTACCCCCAGGCTCTAATTGGCCTGGGGGCAGGGGAGCAGCAGGGCTTCCATGGGTCGGATCCACCCCGACTTACCTGTATTTCCAAACGCTGCTAACAGCAGCTGGATAAATATTACATGTTGGGGTTTATTGAATCAAGGCCTTAGCAGTCATCTGAGATCAACCATTGTAAAGCATCAACTCTACACAAGCTAATCCAGACAAAATTCCACATTAGATATTTTTTTAGAAACTATTTTTCTTCACCAAATGTGCTAATTAAGGATGAGGATCAGACCCGCAGAGTAAAGAGTCATTTCTGCATAATGTATGTGCACAGAACTCCCATTAATGGGAATTTCTCTAGGCAGAAGACTAGGTCCCACTTGAGTGTGCACACAATCACAAGCTGTAGTGCCTATAATTATAAGTCCCCAAAACTTATCTAAATTCTGAGTGAAAACAACCCAGAACATACAATTTAACAAAGCTCAAAATATGGCTCAGACCTTAGTTCAAGGGTGAGTAAGAGGCTGCCAGTAGGCTGGATCTGGCCCACCAAGCCACCGGATCTGGCCCACCAAGCCACCAGATCTGGCCCAATGCTGCCTCACCAGAACCCCTTCTGTTCTGCAATGTGATTTGTCCTTTTCATATTTGTTCATTTTTTTTTAATTGTATCCTTTGGTATATATGGTTGTGACTACTTTCTTCCACTATTTGATCTGAGGAAGTGGGTCTGGCCCACGAAAGCTCATCATCTAATAAACCATCTTGTTAGTCTTTAAAGTGCTACATTGTCCTGCATTTTGATCCATTCCAGAGGGAGACTTCTCATGCTGTTCCCACCCCCATAGGCCAGACTTTTAGTTTCCAGCCAATAAGAGCTGAGAATTTTTGCTGGGAGCAGGAGCACTGTGGAAAGCCTTCTCCCTCCTATCTAGACCCCTTTCCCTCCCTATCATGTTCAGAGCGGAGCCTTGTGGAGCAGCAAGCAATTTGCAGCAGGCAGTCTGCCTCACATTTCTGCTGGTAAGCGCCTCCCAGCAGCCCCTCCCTTCCCAAACCCTCTGCCCCATACTCCCTCCCAGATTGGGCACCCCCAGTCTCTTGCCCCAGATCTCAATCCCCTCCTACTCTAGGTTACAACCCAAACTCCTGCATACCAGTCCCCTGTCCAAGGTCACAACTACCTCCTACACCTAAACTCCCTCCTAGACCCTATTCTTCCTCCTGTACCCCAGCTTCCTTCTGTACCCAACCTCCATTCCACTCAAATTTTTCACTAACCTCTCTCGTGTGTTCTTTGCATGACTATTTTGAACTCCTTTATATTTTAAAAATTTGTGGTCCACATTTGCTTTAAAAAAAAAAAAAGCACCCATGCCTCAGAATTCTTGCATATGGGCCCGTTGCTGTTTCTTTGCGGGTTAGGTTGCCCATTCCTGAGAGGGGTTGTGTGCATAGGGAGAGAGGAAAGGTGAGAGGGTATATGTGGGGATGGGTAGTGCAGTGAAGGTCATATAGTAATGGACGCAGGGGGATGGGCGGTGTGGGGTTGGGGTGGGAGATGGTGTAGGAATGGGAGAAGTAGGTGGGGGTAGGGATAGGCAGTGTGGAGTGGGGAGGCATTAGGGAGAATTGTGGGTGTAGGAATGGAGGCAAAGGAATGGAGGACAGAGGTGGGGGGTAGGGATGGAAGGAAGGGGGTGGGCTGTGGGCCATGGAGTTCTGGGATAAGAGCTAATGGCCTAGGTTGCTCCATCGGGTTTTCTTCCCATGTGACCCAAACCTGATTCTCAATAGGGTGTGGGCTTGTAAAGCTGGGGGCTGCCCCATGGTTCTATGTCTTTCCATTGTGCCCTCTCGGCATAGAGCATGTCCCAGCCTCATGGTGTGAGCTCATTTGCCAGCTAGAAGGGCATATTTGGAGCACTACCGCCCTGCAAAGACGGATAGTAACTGGGCATGAAGAGTGGGGAATTCTCTCCCTACCTGACTGCTCGTATGTAACCCAGCCCCGGCACCTCACTAGCAAGCCAGGTGCCCAGGAGCACCCGGGGGAAAAAAGGGATTCATGTGGAGTTTGGGTCCCATTTTACTGATTGTGTTGGGTTTTTGTTTACATGTGAGGCCCACAAGCCTGCAGAGCATAGCCCTTCCTGATGGGTCACTTCTCTGTAGCTCTGTGCTAGCTGCCAGGAGAGTCTCCGAACTCTGCACTATTTTATTGGTGGGTGGGGCAGGAGTATGAAGGGTGTGGGCAGGAGGGGAGCAGAGAAGGGTGCGGAGAAGCCCCCTAGTGTTTATGTATATATATAAAATCCTTGTTCTTCTTTTAGTTTAAAGTGTAAAGATATCTGATTCTAGGTTCTTCTAGAGCGAATCTTGCCCCAATCCTGCCTCTGGCTTGTCCAGCAAAATTTGGTGACTGCAAAGAGAAGCTGCACTCTTTGAAAGAGTAGTGTTGCACCCTCCTATCTTTAGGCTCAGTGCCTCCCAGAATTCCCAGAGGCGTGTTATACCTGTGCACTGCCTCCTACTACAGCTGAGTCTTAAATTGAGATGTGACATGACAAGGGAAAGGTAGCACTAATGTGTGGTGAATACAGAGAGAGGTTACTGTTAATGCGCGCACAAATTTTAAAAAGTGAGGTGAGAAATAGTTTGAGATACAGATTTCAGCCCCAAGCGCCTCGAACTATTGATTTCACCACATGTATATGTTCATCACTCTTGTGAAGGCTCATCATAATGCTATAGTAGAGCAGAAAGTTTGATAAGGAAGGAATTAAAAGCATGGCATGGTAGCAACTGCTAGTAAAACAATTTTCTTTCTATGGTCATGAATGTATATTAGACAACTGAAGGGGAAAAGTACTTGTAATTCCCGCTGGTGGTATACAAAACATTCTGAAGAATCACTGCTGTTAGAGAAAAATGAAGCTTTAAAATAACACACAGAATCAGAGGCATATTCTCAATTTGTTTTCCCCAACTATTCAAAATGAATTAGTTTGCTATATTTTCCCATGATTGATTATATACTATCAACTATTTTGTTTTAGTACATTTTTATGTGAATTTCTCCTTGTCTTGCACTGAAAAAGCAACTTGTGGGTAGGATACCCTCTGCCTAAAGAGCTTATGTGGTAACATGTTAAATTTATTATCTTGTAACAACAAACCATTCATTGTTAGAAGCTCTTATCTGCATTCTAAACAAGGGGGTAAGGTGAATAATGTAATTATAGTAGGCTCTACCCCACAGGGTGTGAAAGAGACATCTTTGTGGGCTTTTGTACTAAAAGACTGATGAGGGAAGACTTATGTAATTGATGTAGATTCGTTGTATTTGTGACTTTAACCCTAGAAAATTCTGTTGGCAGAGACATTACTTTTGTCTTTTGCTTAACACACGTTCCTCTGACGTGGAGCTCAGTTTACAGAGGGAGGGTGTGTGTGTGTGTGGCGTATGTGAGAGAGAAAGCCGGGAAGGAAGAGAAGACGCATATACACGGAGCTAGTCTGACCAGAAACAGAACTGCCCCTGGCAGATTAAAGAGACAAGTGAGGCTTGGAATCTGAATCCAGGAAAAGGAGAGTGGAAATTTACAGCTGCTCTGAGTGAGTGTGCATGTGTTAGTGATTCTCTCTGTTAACATTTTTTTTCAAAAGGTAACAGTTACTCTTCAGCAAGCAAGTGGAGACTGAATTCTGGAATTTGTTTTCTCTGCCACGTGTCAATAATAAGGAAGAACTTATATTAAATGGAAGATAAGTAAAGAGTCCTCCAACTGGACTGCTGGTTTGGGTCTGGCAGAGAGCTGTCTTCAGCACCTCAACATGTATCTGCTTTTTGTTGTTTAGACAAGCCTGGACATTTCTGTATACAGTGAGTATCAGCTAAGATTACCTAGTCTGAATTAAGTAAAGTTAGGTAAACCAAAAAGGGAAGTTATAATTTATTATCAGTAGCTTTTTGGTAATAAAATCATCACTTCTTGTTGCCTTTTTGTAGCATTGTAAACTAATGTGGTATGGTGTTCATGTGTTTATGTTCAAAGCAGTCCTAAATAGTACAACTTTTGTTACATAAGGCATTGGCTCAAATACTCTGTATCCATGACATATTTGGAAAGGTTTTATTTACAATCGGGGTTCCAAAAATAAAAATAGCACAATATATTATTTTTCTTGCTTCTCTCTTTAATGATGTGCTTGCAGCTGTAGCTTTGCTTGTGAAATTGCAGAGAAATGGTAGCACAGTCACTTGTATAAGAAATTCAGAAGCTATCAAGTATATAATATTTGTGTATATATTCAGATTGCACACATCATTATAAATAAAGAGATGGAGGACAATTTAATAGGTTTCTTCCATCTCTAGCGTCTATGATTCTATGAAGTAATGGTCCAGTCTGATAGTCCTTACTCAGGCAAAATGTTCATTTAAGTTTTTGAGGAGTTGGGCCATTTTTTGTGGTAACATAAACCCATTGCTGTGCCAAATTATTTAATGTGTCATGGAGCCAAAGGAAGTGATATGACTTTTTTAAAGACCTTGCCAAATGAATGGAGGTGATATAGATCACTTTGCAATAATGTCTAATATTATAAAGCAAAGCTGAATATATATTAATGTTTGAACTATTGGACCAAGAGTGGTTTTTTTTCTCTCTTGGCTGCTGTCTCAAGTTTTTTGTTTTTTAATGTAATTTTGGCTTTAGTATCAGTTTCTTTTGCTTCTACAACTATTGCTATTACTCTATATAGAAAGTAGGCTAAAATGCCCCTTCAACATAAGGAAGGAATAATAGCCCTTTAAATAGTGGCTTTAACCTCACAAATTTTAATTAAGGGACCTAATCCTGCATCATTTCAGATGTTGAATTTTGCTATGAACTTCAGTGGGCAGGATTGAGCTTTAACTATTCTTCACAAACATCCCTGTTGCCATGCTATAGGTAGAGAGTCCAAAGAATCCTGAATGTTACCCTTCTGCTGTCATCTGCAAAACCTACTTGCAAATTGTGTGTCTCATCTTCTAGCACAAGTTCCCAAAGAAGATAACACACTACTGTTAGATTAAGTGGCAGGGGTCTGTATGGTGGAGCTAAAGAGTCCAATCCTGCTGCTGATTTGAGCGCGTCAGGAAAGTTCAGTTTATAAACTTTTTTTTCCCCTGAAGTTTTATGTGTGGTTTTTTTCAAAAGCCTAGTAAATTAACACAGAAATGACATTAAAAGAATATTGTTTAGGTTGCAAAGTCAAGCATTGAAAAGTTAGGAAGTGCCTGAATTAAGGTGTCTGTGCAAGCTTAATTCACTCCCACTTCCACTTTGTGTTTGCATTATGAGATAAACTTTAATTATATAATGATGTACTTCTCCCCCCTGCCCCCGGACACCTGCCTCATTAAGAGAATGGGCATTGTTCTGTATTTCTTATTTGATCTCATTCCATGTGTGCCCTAGAGCCTGATTTTTTTTTTTTTTTTTTTTTAAAGCAGGTGTGAGGGAACTGAAGGGCCAGCGATCTGGCCTTCAAGGCTCAGGGCTCCCCACCCAGCTTTTGGGAGCCCACACTGATGCTCTAGCCCCCCGCCATCCCACTGTGGGCCTGAAGCACACAATCTACTAGCCTGTCCCCCCCAGGTTCTGGTGCGTGAGGGGAATATGGGGAGTATCTTTCTCCTAGTCGGGGGCCACATCAGTGAGGATTTGGTGGTGTTGGGTTTTATTTTTTGTTTTTTTTGTTGGTTTTTTTGCTGCTTCACTTCTGTGTGGCCCCCCCCCCCCCCCCCCCCCGGACTGATTTTTCTATGGGTCAGCTGTCCCCCTAACCAAAAACGGTTCCCCACCCCCGTTTTAAAAATGGTTCCAGTCAACTTTAGTTGCTGTTGTGAGTACTCCAGCACACCTACATATCTGACCTCAGATTTATTATCGTGAGAACCCAACAAACTGAAACATGCAATCAGCAAGCTAATGTGAAAATTTTGGTTTACGTGGGTCCATCCAACAACATCTAGGAACTCTGTTTCATGGTTAGAACAGTTGTATGATATCCTGAAGAACTAGATTCTATTCCTGCCTCAGCAACAATCAACTTGCCAGTTGTGCAGCAAACGAGGCTATCATCTGGATCCCTGCCTCATTTAGTGCAAAACCCTGATGCATCTGTAGAACACTGTCCATTCTCTGCACTGAGTGAAGTAGTGCTCCAGAGGAAAAATAGCATGTAATCACGTAATTTAAAGAGTATAAATGTAATGCATATACACAAAAGGGCTGAATTAATATTACATGGGCATCCTGAATTCTGATATTTCCTAATGTGCGTGATTGAGTTCATAACCTTAATGTCTTTTTGACATTTTTTGAAGGAGAATGCAATAATACATACATTTCACCATCAGTTTGCAGGCTAATTATCAGCCATGCACATAATCTACACCCCATCAATGGTATTTAACACACTGATGAGCGGGGGGAAATGGAAATATTTTAATCGCCCATTAAAAAAATAACTCACCCCAGGGTGTGTGTAAATTAATAGAATTTTGTGATCCTGATACGCACGTATGAGTGCACACAGAGATGATACTGCATATCCTAACAGGGCAGGAAAACATACAAAGCTTTTTCTTGCCTGAATTTGTGTAAAATTGTATACAATCAATTCACTTGTAGTACCAAATTGTTTGTCAAATAATATATAAGAAGAATGGTCTGAATGAATCACATTCTTGTGTTTGTGGGAAGGAGGAGGAAGTATTTGTTACTAAACCGCTTAACTGATTTACTGTATAATGATGGGATCTGCTGATGACTGAAGTAATATTACTCATGTGGCACCTTAAAGACCAACACATTTATTTGGACATAAGCTTTTGTGGGCAAACAGCCACTTCATTGGATACATGGAGTGGAAATTACAGAGGCAGGCATAAATATACTAGAACATGAAAAGAAAAGTGTTACCTTATCAAGTGGAGGACCCATGCTGTTACTGAGTGTCCAAGGAGACTGACACGTTCATGTTACCATTCCTAATGTCTGATTTATGTCCAGGACACAAATCACGAAGAGGAAGCTTGCCAGGCATCTCTTCAGTACCACATTCTACAAGCCATTATCCTCTGATCTCACTGAGAAGTACCAAACGAAATTACACCATCTGCTCAAGAAACTCCCTACAAAAGCATGGGAACAAATCTAACAGATTTAGAAGTGACCATCCTTCAGCGAAAAAACTTCAAAAACAAACTTTGAAGAGAAACTGCAGAGCAGCAGTTCATTTGCAAACTTGACGCTATTAATCTAGCTAGAATAGGGCCTGGGAATGGCCAGCTCATGACACAAGCAATTTTCCTTCTCTTTGTATTCACACCTTCTTCTTAATTGTTAGGATTGGGCCACATTCATCCTGATTGAGTTGGCCCCACTACCACTGGTCCTCCACTTGATAAGGTAATGCCCTTCTTTCATGTGCTTATATTTTTATGCCTGCCTCTGTAATTTCCACTCCATTCATCTGACAAACCGGTTTTTGTCCATGAAAGCTTATCCCCAAATAAATATGTTAGTCTTTAAGGTGCCACAGCACTTCTCATTGTTTTTGCAGATACAGACTATCATGGCTTACTTCTCTGAACCTTGAAGTAATATTGCTGTCTCCCTACCTTCGTTTGCTGTGTTATTGTAATCATGTTGGTCCCAGGATATTAGAGAGACTAGGAGCTTGAGGTGGTATCTTTTATTGGACCAGCTTTGACTTATAAGAGTCAAGATAAAACAGAGCTCTCTTTCAAACCTGTCTCTCCTACCAATAGAAGTTGTACCACTGAAAGATATTACCTCACCTATGTTGTGTCTCCTCTATTTCTAAGTTCTGATATACTTGGGTCATTTAAGAAGGACCGTGATTAAGAAATAAAGGAGAGCTCAGGGAGAGAGCCTATAATGTATGAAAAGAAATCTGATTAAGTTTATATTTGTATTAAAGAGATCTAGTCAAACTAAACATTTCTGTATGTCACCCTGGTGAACATGAAAGCTTGATGAACAGGTTTTTGTAGTTTATGTACCTCCCCATTCTATTCACAGGGAACTCAGCTGGGTTGAGAGTTTATTTTGGCCCCTAATAATAGTATCTTCAGTCAAGAGCTAAAAAGGGGTGGTGGTCTATCAGTGTTCTTTCTTCACTTCATTTTAGCATTCCCACCTTAGTTGTCTCTAAGCTTCCTATTGAAGCTTTTAGGTTTAGTTATTTGATTGATGTGGGTTGGGTGATTGTTTTTTATTACATGCTGTTTTAGATTAATTGGATTAGCAATGACACATAATCTATTCTGAGTTGTAGGAACATAAACTCAGATCTGTACAAATAGTCAGATCTTCTCCAACCCCTCTCCCTCCATTTTAAGATTCACATGAAAATCAGTCTGTTAAACTTTATCCAACTGAATTGCTGAGACACAAAATGGATTTTTACCTTCTGCAAACTCCTTTTTGCATGTTTCCAAAATCATCAGAGATCTAGTTCTCTAGCTTTTAGAATCCTGGGGAAGGGGAAAATAGGGGAAGAGGAACTTTTTAGTTCAGGCTATTGTTTCTGTTGGATGGCATTCTATGTTATACCTAAGTCTTGATTGATATATATTTTCTGATAGGCATGTGGTAGTCTCTAAACCTAGTAGATTTGGTTTTATGGTTAGCACAGATTTGGAAGCCAAGAAAGCTCGGTTTTATTTCTGGCTTTCCCACTAAATTCTTGTGACCTTCAATGAGTCATTTCATCTTTCTGTTCCTCAGTTCCTGCATTGTAAAAGTGGAGTTGGTTGTACTTACATGCCCCTAGGTATGATCCAGGCTTAATGACTGTAAAAGTCTTTGTAATCTCAGGGAAAGCATGCACCCCTGTGAGTGCAAATTGGTATTATGCAGTCTCAGCCATTCCTTTGACTATTCCTTGTACCTGCACTCTGCTAACCAAGTCCCTGGACTTCATGAATGTTTGAATACTAAGTTATTTTTTTCTGTTTGCCTTTTGTGCATGTGAGATCATGGGGATGTCAAGGGAATGACAAAATAACCTGGTAAAATATAAGAGAGCAGAAGAATTTCTCACCAAGAATGAAACACACCTGCTCTTCCCCATCTACTGTGCACCATAAAAAAATGTTCTAATTTTTAACAGGCCCAACCAAACATCTGGGAAAGGATGCTTTAAAAACAGCTTTTCATTGTTTTTATCAAATTTTTTCTTTAAATTAAAACAAAAGCAAACATGTTCTTCTACTATACCCTTGCTGTATACTGCCAGAACTGACACTTGTCATCATATATATAGTAGCCCAACGTCTGTGCATCTGTAACGCTGACGTACACGGCCATGCCCCCTGGCCATTTACGTCAGTGCCCCGCCCCCCTTCTCCTCGCTCCGTGGCGGTTCGGGCCCCTCGGACACCCCCCGGCCCCTCCCGCCAGCACTGCTTCCCTCCTCCCTTCCTCCGGCCCCCCCATCCTACCCTCCAGCCCCACAGCCCCCAATCCCTCCCCAGCTCTGCTTTCCACCCCCCTTCTGGCCAGCCCTACCCCCTTCCCCTCCCTGCGTGGTGCACTGCGCCACTCAGTTTGGAGCGGCGCAGCGTGCCATGGAGAGAAAAGGGGGTGGGGCGCCATGCAGGGAAAGGAAGGGGGCGGGGCTGGCTGGCAGGGGGGTGGGAAGCAGAGCTGGGAGGGGGGATTGGGAGTTGTAGGGGAAGATGAGGGGGGCCGGAGGAAGGGGGGAGGGAAGCAGTGCTGGCGGCAGAGTGTCTGGGGGGGCCTGTGGGGCTGGCCGGCAGGAAGAGGGGGTAGGAAGCAGAGCTGAGGGGGGATCGGGGACTGTAGGGGAGGAGGGGGCGGGAAGCAGACATGGTGGGGGGTGCAGCCACTGGCCGCAGCCGCCGCTTGCTCCCTTGCTGGGGCCCAGCTGAGTGGCGCTCAGGTGGGCCTGGTGGGACAGGAAGGGGGGCGGGGCCGTGTACGTCACCACCCCCCCTTCCTCCTCTCACTGTGGCGCTGAGTGGTACGCCCCTCAGCCAGGCCGCCAGGGGAGCCAGCAGCACAAGGCACCATTTGGGCTCCCCTGCGGTGGGAGGGGAAGGAAGGGCAGTGACATACACGGCCCCGCCCCCTGGCCATGTACATCACTACCTCCCCCCCCCCCCCCCCATGGCAGCCCGGATGAGCAGGCAGCACTCAGCCAAGCGCCGCGGCAGGAGGGAAGGGGAAGGGGTGGTGGGGAAGGACAGAAGGGGGAGAGAGGCAGGAGGAGGAGAGAAAGGAAGAGTGAGAGGCAGGGGGTGTAGAAGAGAAAGAAAGAGACAGAGAGAGGCAGGGGGCGGAGGAGAGCTAAGAGGGAGGGGGTAGGCAGTAGGAGCAAGAGCGAGAGAAAGCACGCGCACGCTCAGGAGAGAGAACCTGAAAATCCTGTCTTATGACAGGCTAATTGGCTAGTTAAAATATGTTTGTAAATTTAGAGCACATTGAAGGTATTGGACTTTCTAGCTATGGCGACTGAAATGTTCTGTTTTATCTGCAGGATATAAGGTAAGGCAGTGGAAGTGCATTATTTTCCATACAATCCTGCAATGTGTGTCACTTCTATACAGGAGGAACCCCCTCCAAATCTGAAAGTCATTTGTTTTAAAGATCTGTTTTTTCCCCTTTGTCTTGTAGACTACCTGTAAGGGTACAAATTAGCATTCATTGCAGTGGTGCTGTTTATGAAGTTATCCCCTTTCCATAAGGAACTTGTGTGAGACCACCAAATCATGGTAACCGAAAAAGACTTCAAATAGTGAATGCTTTTCATTCACTACCAGCCTGTTATATATTCAAATTTGCCACAGTTTGCTTATTTTATGTTGTGTCTGAGAATGGTATGTGTCCAAAGAAAAATCCCTGAATAGTGGAGGGAAAGGTGACAGGTCTGACAGGAACATGTCTGCCAAGAAGACTGGTGTTTGCAGCAGACTGAGATGTCCAAAACCCTATGAAAGGTCAAATGATTGCTCTGCCTAAACACATAGAGTAAATACCAGTGAGGGTGAAGAGCTATGTAAGTTAAAAGACAGTGTAGGCACAAGAACAAATGAATATAAAGCAGCCATGAACAAATTCAGGCTGGAAACTAGAATTTTTTTTAATCCTCAAGGGTGAGCTTCTGGAACTGCTTCCCAACAGGAGTTGGGGGCAGGGACAAACAATTGGTATTAAGACAGTGTTTCTTGAACTGTGTTCCGGGATACACCAGTGTGCTGTGACGCAGTTGGAGGTGTGCCGCGGAGAACAGAATTCAAAATGGCTGCCCTTAAAGGGGCAGGCAACCTTTTAATTTTACGCAATAACTTTCCCCTAAACATTTTTTGAGGGGCGGGGGGCAGGGAGGCAACAAAAAATCCTTGGTGTTTCTCATTTAAAAAAAAATTGTTTGGTGTTCCTGGTCTTAAAAAGTTTAAGAAACACTGTTTTAAGAGAATTGGACAGATTTGAGTGAAGTTGAGGATAGGGCCTCAACAGTCCCAGAACTCATTTTTGGTTTATATCTTATGTTCATGAAGCTCATGCTTCAGATGGTCATAAGCAGGGGATCAGGAGAAAAGATTTTATGCCAGTGCATTCTGGGAGACTTTTTTTTTTATCTCCTCCCTCCTGTAGCAGCAAGGATTGCCACAACTGGTAAATAAGACCCATACGGGGAGGAACAGGCACCAAGCACTCTCTCTCAAGTTTTGGCTGGATGGGTCTTGCTCTAACTGATCACCATATATGGGGTTGGGAAGGAATTTTTCCCCAGGTCAGATTGGCAATTTCCTTTGCGGTGGTGGTGGGGGTAGGGGAGGGTGGTTCCTTTAGTATGTAGGTTTAGGACTTTTGCCAGGATGATCTCGGTATAACTCAATTATTTCCCCACTATTGTAGGTGTCTTGAGTATAGGTCCACTTTGTTTCCTTGTTGTCTGTACCTGTGACACACAATAGTCTAGTTCCCTGTGGGTTTCCTTGGTTTTGTTTCCTTTGGGTTGATGGCCTGTGATATACAAATGGTCAGACTACATGATTTGCTGGTCTCTTCTGCCCTTAAATTCTATAACACTGTAATCAGTGCTGTGTGTAGGAATGTCATGTGAAGGCAGTCCTCGGCCAAACAATGATGTTGGGAAAAACTGTATCAAGAAAGAGGTAGCCTACCAAAGGGTTTAAAATGCATAATTTGCCCTCTATCCATGGCTTGCTTTTTGTGTGGTGGATGTAGTAGGTGAGGACAAGGGCAGGGAAGAGAATTAATTTGCCTTCCTACAATCAATGGTAGAAAGTGAAGAGTAATGTCACTGGGAAGTTCCTTGGTGCCATTAAGGTGCCGTTCTGGTAAACTTGTTTGTAGAAATTTTGGTCCCCTTCACAACTCCCTGCAGAGGGAGGTCCACGCTTAGGGCCAGGGGGGCAGGAGCTGGGCAGGGAGGCAACAGGGGTCAGACCCACCTCTGTACTCTTTGACAATGGCAGGAAGCAGTGTGAACTAGTTTTAGCCCACTTGGCTCCCCTAGCTCCCAGTTGTCACTTGAAGGATAGGTCTGGGGAAAGGAAACTCATCAGTGGCAGGAAGCAGAGCAGGGGACTGGCTGGTGGATGGGGCTGACTACTGGGCCTGGTGCCACTCCGTATGTATTATGCTGCTGCCTAAAGCACTATGGAATTTGGGGCAATTTGGTGCCTCACATTTTATGGTGCTTTATGCGGTTGTATACTTTGCGTATTGGTACGGACTGCCCTGGTGTAATAGCACTACAAAGAAATTCCCTGTGGTTCCCCATCTACTCTAGAAATGGTAGTATCTCACTTTCTTCAGTTTTTACAAGTAGCCCTGAATTGAAGACAGACCCAGGTGAAGCATAAGCAGGGTACTAGAGGCCACATGCCTCCAAATGCTGTGGGTGGGAGGAGCAAGAGCTGGCTTGCAGCTGGCAGGACCAGAGTCCCTGGGCCAGTAGCTGAAGTCCACTTCCAGCCCCCCATCCCTGCACTTACTGGTAGCGGTGGGGAAAATGGAGCAAATCAAAACGCATCCAGGGGAACAGAATGAGTAATGCATCCCCCAGCTTTTGGGAAAAGGTAGATAATAAGCCTTGTGATCTTGGAAGACAACCAAAAAATCCCACCTTAAAATTACTACTACTTCCTTTTCCCAAAAAGGGAAACCTAGTAGCCAAAAGTGGTAAATTTATTTAAAATCAGAATAATCAGTTACCCTGTATGATGAAGTGGATATTTTATTCGCTTTGTTTGTGAGTTCTACTGTCCTTTAGTCACGCAGTGTGTGCGCTTCAGTTTCCCAAGGCACTGTACTAATACCTAGATGGTGATGGGAATTTGGTGTGATAGCCTTCTTCACATATACAATGGCTCATGCTTTTCATACCCTGAACTAGGAGGGTGCAACCAGGTGACAACTTTTGCCTGGAAAGCAGGACAAAGGCTGGAGGAGGAGCCTGGCTGGAGGGCTGGTACCAGAATGAGGTGTGATTCAGTCTTGGCTGACATCATATCTTGTCTTCAGGGATATTAAAATGGCAGGTCATGACCCTTTTTCTATTTCCAGTGTTTTAATTTTTTAAAATATTCTTTTCCCTGTAATACTGAGTCATTCACCATGCAGTTATAGAGACCTAAGTGCTTATTAGCAGCATGCCTACAGATGTATTATTTGTATTACCTTTTAATATTCAATAAAACTGCAGGGATGATGCAAGTCAGCGAGTCAGAGGGCCCCTTCTTTCCTAGTGTGTGAATGTTACTGAACATTCTTAGATGAGTTAGTCATCATTATACCCCCATCTTCAGTGTAGCGTACAGTACTGGCAGATTGAGAGGTGTGACTCTGTTGCGTGCTAGTCAGAGGGTGTTGCCAAAAACTGTGGCTTTAGTGGGAGCAGCTGAGCACTCCTTTTGGTTTCTTAGTTGAGATCTGAGCCAAGTATTGAGCTGTGTTAAGCCTAAAACAGTTTGAATAGTGCCCTGAAGAGCTTGAATGTTGAAGACACACAGTAACTTGAACTTCCAGAATTTGAATGTGAAAATATTTCTGTGGAGCCAGCCGAGCAACAAATGGTTAATGGAAAAACAGTACACACATTCATTTTCTACTCTAAGAACATTGAACTGAAATATAACAGTCTTCAAATAATCTTTCCTTTGTCACAGATATTACTAAGTGCTTTGAGATGTTTCTCTTAAAAGCTTTGTAGCATAGAATCTGTTACCTTATAAATGTATGGGATATTTTATGGATATTTGAGCGAATTATGAGAGTATATAAGTAACAACTATAGCTGTTTTTATTAATCATAAAGGTAGGGTGACTATATTTCCCTATGTCAAATATGGGACACCTTTGCTCGGATTTAAGTGAGTTCATTGGCAATCAATCAGAATGATGCAATACAAATGTTTAAAATAATACTATGTTGACTGAGCACCCATTAAAAAGACACACTGCATTATTACAACTAATAGGAAAAAAGTAAAATATATGCTTACAATCAAGTGGCACTTCTTAGAAGTGCCTGCCTTGTCATCAACTTGCTGTCCAGGAGGCAGGGTGTGGGGGAGTGGGTCTCTAGGAGAGCCTAGTTTTGTGTGTACTGGGCTGTGAGGTGGCGGGAAAGAAATGTGAGTTGGGGGACTAGGGAGTGAGAGTTCTGGGCATCTGCAGTGGGGCCGTGGGCAGGGATGATGTGCAGGGTGCTGCGTTTCTGGAGGGCTCTGGCTACAGGGAGTCTGGGGGGATGTTGAGTTGAGGGGCTGTAGGGCATAGCCTGGCATGGCATAGCCCTGCCCTCAAGAAAAGGGGCATGCTCGCAGCACAGGTCCAATCAGGCCACTGGGTGCCTGAGAACTGTCAGTTTGTAAATAATCCTTTTGCACTGGGCTGGGCAGAGGGCTGCCCCTGCCATCCATGCACCTTTTGCCTCTAGCTGTACCCTTGCTCTGAAGACTGGCATCCTGATGCAATGCTCCATTACACCCCTGAGAGCCCACAAAAAAAGTTTGGCTCTGGGCCCACAAAAGATTAATCAGGCCTTGATTCTGCTTATGGACTCAGGAGGCTTCTCCCCCATAGGGAGCTCTAGACACACAGGATTAAGCCCTGCTGCCGTCATTTTGAACCTCACCACTCATGGCTTGAGGGGATGGGAAGGAGCAGGGATGGGGCTTCACCAGAAGTGCGTGCTAGGGATTAGGGCCACTGGAAATAGGGCTGTTGTGGGGAGGCAGAGGCCACCAGGGATGGGGACTGCTGACTCATGGCAGGTGCTTAAAGCAGGAGGGGGTGGTGATGCAATGAGCAACTGGGACCTCCAGGGGCTGGAGCTGCAGCCAGAAGTGAGGGCCACCAAGGAATGGGGCTGCTGGGGGCTGCAGCCAGTGGTTGGGGCCGCCAGGGAAAGCTGCTTCAGCTTGATGGTGGGGACCACCCAGAAACGGAGCTGTAGCTCCATGGCAGCAAGAGACTTCAGCCCAGTGGCAGGGGCTGCCTGGAAACAGGGCTCTTGTGTGAGGAGGGAGAGGGGATGGGGGTTGCAGCTAGCAATGGAGAGCCAGGAAGGGGGTTTCACCCCCTTTAGTGGGGGCCGCCTGGGAAAAGGACTGGGGGGGGTGGGGTGGGGAGGAGAGTATGGGGGCTGCAGCTAGTTGTGGGGGAGCCAGGGAAAGGGGCTTCAGCCCCGTAGGGGTGCTGGCAGTCAGGGCTTCAAGCTCATGTACTGAAAACACTGGCAGACCCCAGTGCTCCCTTCTTAGGGTGCACAGGTGAAGGGTGACACACTCCACACTCACCCCATCTCCTCTACCCTTTGTTTTATATATATATATAATATATATATATATACACACAGGCTCCAGCTACCTGGTTTCTATATTCTCTCTGTACCCTGCCTCACTCAAGATGCCATGTGCTAGTCCAGTGTTTCTCAACCTTTTTTCTTTCTTTTTTTATAATAAAGTACCCCTTTAAAAAAATTAAGTACCCACTGTACCTTCAGTTCTCTCACTCACTCTCACACACACTTTTTTTTCTATCGTTGCAACACATTTGTTTAAACAACTTAATTGTAGCAAGGTGGGCGATGAAATTTTTGGGTGTAAAAAGTAAAAAAAATAAGAAAGCGCTGTAAAACTTACAACAAAAATGCAGTTTTTTCCAAATTTCAATTGTGTTGATGTACCCCACAGACTTCTCTCGAGTACCCCTAAGGGTGCTCATACCACTGGTTGAGAGACACTGCTAGTCTGCCTGCATTTCCAGCCAGCTACAAACAGAAGGCTGCTGCAGCTGCGCTGACCAGAGGACTCAAGGACCAGCACGGTGCATGCAAATACGGGCTAGTTTGTCCCCTTTTTTTAAGAAAAGTTGGGATGCCTGGAAAGGAGCTTAAATAAGGGGCAGTCCCAGTAAAAATGGGATGGATGGTCACCCTACACACAGGATATGTAATAATTAGTATCGTATGTACAGAAAGGGTTCTATAAAACCATTACATTTTGAGTTAAGGGTGGGTGTTATACAGAGTATTTTACATATGTATATATTGATCTGTTTTCATTCCTCCCCACTCAATTTTTATGATTCGATCATAACGTTGGATCGATCCCTGCCCATCAATTCAGCTGATAGTGAAGATTTGCTCCCTAAGAGTCTTAGACTTACATTATAGCTGGTGGGAGTTGAGGATGCACAACATCTTCTAGGCTCAGGTCCTGACAAATTAATGCTAACCTGATCGCTTTCTCTTTCTGATTGTCATTCACTACTACTCTGGTAGGGAGGAATGTGTAAGTTTAAAAAAAAAAAGTGTTTTTGTTTAAATATTTTAATTTAGTGTAAGCATTTGTATTTCTGTTAGGCCTCATTTTATATTTGTTACTCATCTAAAACTTCCCTAGACTCAAATGAGTCAAAAGTGAGTTGTGAGACAAGGTATGGCAAGCTCCCTTTTTAGGTAGGCTTAAACTATTTGCCTAGTGACATCCTCATAACTAAAAAGTTAAAGACAAATTAAACAAAATGTAAGCAATGACTACAAAATTGATGTCCAATCCTGCAATGGTCCAAGCAACAAATACGTTTGTCTGATGGTTCTTGGAGCAACAGGTTTTCCAGTCTAAGTTAGAAAGGCCTGTACAATCCAAGACCAGTTGAAAGATCTAGTGGAGTCTACTGAAATTTTCAGTGGACATAAGCAACTGGAGGTCAGAGTGCTCTTACAATCTGAGTTTACAGTATAATTTATGCATAGAACATATTGTATTTGACTCATATCTGCAAACAGAACTTTAAAAGTTAATTTTTGCTTTTTTTGTCCTTTATTTATTTAATGCAGTCCTCAGCTACATCAGACGAAGAAATTCAGGTGAAGAAAATCATGCCGTTGTTCAGTAAATCGCACAAAAATCCTGCTGAGATTGTAAAAACTCTGAAAGAAAACATGGCCATACTGGAAAAGCAAGAGAAAAAAACAGACAAGGTATGAGATCATGTTTTTAAAAGACTAGTGATAAGGTATTTATTTGTACTCAGGGAACAACAGTTTGGAGAGAGTGAAATTGTGTTCACCAAGGCTGTGATCTTGCAAGCACTTATGCATGTGAAAAAACTTAAACAATGAACAGTCTTGCAGCACCTTAGAGACTAACAAAAAATGTAGATGCTATCATGAGCTTTCGTGGGCACAACTCACTTCTTCAGAGTTACTTAAAGTACAATGAGCAGTCAATGAGGCTACTCATCTAAAGTTAAAGCATTGGGTAGCAAGTAACCTAATATTTCTACATTCAACAGGCTAATCCAAAAAGTAAGTGATTTGTATTACAGTAAACTTCTGATAATCCGGCACCTTTAGGACCCAGGGGGTGCCAGATTATCAGATATGCCGGACTATCAGAAGGGGGGGTTATGAGGGGTCTGGAGTGGGGTGGGAGGGGATGCCACCCCAGACCCCTCATAGCCCCCCCTTACGATAGTCCGGCTCTGCCCCAGGCGTCCCTGATTCAGCTGCTGCTGGTGATTTTCAGCAGCAGCTGAATCGGGGATGCCTGCAATAGAGCAGCTGGGGTGCTGCCAGGTTGGTCTCGCAGCGCCGAGGGTCGGCACTATGGCACCAACCCAGCAGCACTCCAGCTGCTCTTGGACGCCTGGGGCAGAGCAGCTGGAGTGCTGCCGGATTGGTCCTGCAGCGCCAAGGGAGGGCAATGCGGGATCAACCCGGCAGGACCCCACCTGCTCTGCCCCAGGCATCTGGATTCAGCCTGCTGGTGAAACTGACGCTGCTGGTGAAACTGACGCTGCTGGTGAAACTGACGCTGCTGGTCAGTTTCAGCCGCGGCTGAATCCCCACGCTTGGGGCAAAGCAGCTGAGGTGCTGCCGGGTTGGTCCCATAGCGCCGCCCCTCGGCACTGCGGGACCAACCCGGCAGCACCCCAGCTGCTCTTCCCCAGGGGTCCCCGATTCAGCCGCTGCTGAAACAGATCAGCGGCTGAATCGGGGACCCCTGGGGCAGAGCAGCTGGGGTCCTGCCGGGTTGGTCCCGTAGCGCTGTCCTTTGGCGCTGCGGGACCAACCCTGCAGCATTCCAGCTGCTCTGCCCCAGGCGTCCCCAAGAGCAGCTGGGGTGCTGCCGGGTTGGTCCCGCAGCCCAGAGGGGCAGTGCTACGAGACCGACCAGGCAGCACCCCAGCTGTTCTGCTCCCAGCTTTCCCGATTCAGCTGCTGGTCAGTTTCAGCAGCAGCTGAATGGGGGAAGCCTGTCCAGCTGCCCCAGCACTTCCGGGTTCCTGATGGTGCTAGACCATCAGGAGTCCCGGAGCATTGGATGCCGGACTAATGGAGTTTTACTGTATTTTGTTTAATTACTCAAGTGTGTAACAAAATAATATGACACCATCGAAAAAGTACTCTAGAGTTTACTGTTTTTGTAGGCTGAGAAACCAAACAAATATGTGTAAAATGCATAAACCTCTGCATTTGGCTTGGAGGTGCTAAAAGTGCAAAACTTGGCAAAATTGACCAAAGTTTTAGCTTTGTAATGGAATATAGAATTGGGCAAGCTGTAACTGATAAGTGGTTTTATTATGAATAGTTATGGTTCGCTGGCCAGCAAAACAACCTTGAGGTTAGAGTAAGCGCACCCTTATTTTTGTTTTTCCCCCAGGGATCCATTCACTATACAAAAACATACTATCAACTAGGTAAAAATTCATTTGAACCTTTTTTTTCTTTGTCCTTCTCCTTTATGTTTAAACTCATTTACTTAGGCAAATTCATGAAGGAGGTCAGTGTGACATATCTTC
Source organism: Pelodiscus sinensis (assembly GCF_049634645.1). Lineage (NCBI taxonomy): Eukaryota > Metazoa > Chordata > Testudines > Trionychidae > Pelodiscus > Pelodiscus sinensis. Next base: position 289,726,062 of record NC_134711.1, on the reverse strand, counting down.
ACATTTCACCTCTCTGTGCTGTACAAGATCAAGAGGTTACCAGCAAAGAAGCCAGTCCAGCTCTGACTGTTTTTTGGAGGCTCTGATACCCTGAACTGATAAAAAGATTAGAGTCAGAGGTCCAGGCCATTAAGCCTAATGACTGACTAAACCACCAAGCTACATCTGCTCTTTTATCCAGCACTAAAGAGACAATGCCTAAATCCTCACTCTTGTATCTGGCCCTAATAAAATCAGAGGGATGCCTTGTGTAAATAAGATGACCAATATGAAAAGATTTGAATGTACACTTGCATATTGGAATCGTTAAGAGATTATTATTGACTCTAATAGGCCTGCCTGTGGGCATGACCCTGCAACCATTCAAATGCATTGCAAAATTCCCTTTGACTTCAGTGGTGTAGAATCTGGTCCTGTATGAGTAAGGTAAGGACTTGGCCCCTTCTCAGGCCTGCAGCTGCACAAAGCTCTCAGGTGTACTGGAAAGTTTCACATTTCAGTCTCCCTGTTCTGCTCCAGTTCCAAGTGAGGCAGTGAGTTGCTCTGTAGGTGAATGAGACTTGAAGTATCTTTTAATGTAAGGGAGTGGTAACTGAGTTGTAAGTTAGCAGACCAGGAGGTCTAGTCTTCCCATCTTCTGTGTTGTTTTTTGTTTGTTTGTTTGTTTGTTTGTTTTTTTTTTTTTTTTTTTTTTTTGTGGCAGAGTCAACAGGAAAGCATCTGCCATTGACTCACTGTAGTAAAGACACCGTTATTCATGTTGCTGAAGATGCATAACTTAGATTGATGGCCTCTGGTATTATAGACCAAGCCTTCATCTTGCTCCCTTTTATAATGTTCCAAATTCATGGGCTTGGTTATCCTGTTACCAGGGGTGATTAGTGAGGAAAGACTAGGGGTGGGTTAGTCTTGCAGGCTGACCAGAGACTCTGGCCCCTTGCTCTGTGTACCCATGACGTTGGCGAGGGGCATGTGGCACGTTTGCACTCCTCACGCGTTGCCAGTGCCTGTCACTAACCACTGCTCTAAGAGCTAGATCACATTCTTCTCCCAGAGCCAGGGACAGAACTCATAAATCCTGATTTTAAACATTCTGCTACGGTCTAACAGAGTTATTTAACACACTGGCAGAGTGTGTATCACATCCCAGAACAGGGATTGGTTCACATACTCCTTCGCTAGAACAGCCTGTGCTAGGGTTTTGAAAATCCTGGGTTCAGACATTTCTGGTGGCTTGTGGAGGTCCTTATGACTGCATGATTGAATGTCTTTCCAGTTTTCTTCTTGGAAAACATTGATTTATTTAATTCCTTCAGTGAGAGAATGCCCTTAAAAATAGGCTTTATATATAAAACACCATAAATTCTGCCATGGTGAGCAACAAACTCCAGTGTTCCATATTTTGGTCACTGGCCACATCTCAATAGCTTGTGTCAAGCAGTGAGTAGGTTTCAAGATTGTGAAGCAATAATTTAAAAATATTTGCATAGATCTTACTGAAAATATTCCAGAGATTGACTGAAACTGGCTGTCAAATCCTCTTCTCCAGATTGTTGTGCAAAGTTGAGAATATGTAGTCTTCAGTGTGTAAGGCCCTGGATAGATCTTGAAATAAAGGCTTTAATCCAGTACCATGAGGCTGTGAATGCTTGTGAGAGATTAGTGAGCTGGTCACATTCCAAAGAAGAGAAGGGAGGTGGCAGGCCAGTTCAATCCTGGGGCGGGAGTGTGACCACATGGTATCAGCCTCAATGCTGGTTTGCTCCAACCTATGCACTGCTGTTTCCTCCTATCCAGCTGGTAAAGATTGGGGGATGGAGCTGACAATACAATGATTTGGTGCTTGGGCGTGCTCCATGGTGGCACCTGGTAGGCCTTAGGGAAGACTGAACAGGAGCTGAGATTGAGATCTGTCCCTTCATTGTAGTCAGCACAATAGCCTGTTCCACCGCCACTGCTTGGAACACAAGTAGATGGTGAGGAAATAGATTCTGGCTTCAGTTCCTCGTCAGCTGGCACTTTAGTATCTCCTGTGGTTTGCTAGGGAGTACGGACCATCCTCTCTCTAAGTCCAAGATATTTTCCAAAAAACTTGGACTTATAGCGAAACTAAAGTAGGAATTTTTTTTCCCCGCAGCTGACTTCCATTTGCGCAAATTGGGGTTGGTTTTTTGCGTGACTTAAAAGCAGGGAATGGGAGGACTTACAACGTATCAGTTCCTACAAACATCAATGACTTTAGTGCAGAACAGGTGTATACCGGGGTGACTTACAGTGGGGATGCCCTATAATAAGAATGAGAGCAGGTCCTCCCAACTTAAAGTATAGTGTTATGCCTTCCTGCTAGCCATAGGATATGTCTAGACTTCTCTCTGTCGCCAGAAGGATGTAAATTAGACATACCAACATTGCAAATGAAGCGGGGATTTAAATCTCCCGCACTTCATTTGAATAAAAATGGCTGCTGCATTTTGCTGAGTCAGCAGTTTGTAGGCAAAAAGCGGCTGTCAAGACGGGGATTGGGCGACAAAGAAAGCCTTTGTCGGCCGGTCCTGTAAACCTCATTTTACGAGGTATAAGGGATCAGCCGACAAAGGCTTTCTTTGTCGCCCGATCCCGGTCTTGATGGACACTTTTTTGCCGACAAACTGCTGACTCAGCAAAACGCGGTGGCCATTTTTATTCGAATGAAGTGTGGGAGATTTAAATCCCTGCTTTATATGCAATGTCGGTATGTCTAATTTACATCCCTCTAGCAACAGAGGGATATAGTCTAGACATATCCATACCGTCAGCTGGGACACAGATAAACTGGAATCAACTCATTGAAGAGCTAAGAAAGTTGAAGTTTAGGTCTAGAAGTTCGTCAGACTTGACATTTTATCCTAATAATATTAATCAAAATACAAAATCAACATCAAAAGGAAAAATCCAGATGCATGTGTAGTAATGAAGATCTATTTACTTGTATATGCAGCATGAGAGTGGTAATGGGGCCGTGTCGTTGCTATCTGAGATTGCATATAAGGATCATTGTGAAATTAGCATAAGGTTGCTAAAGCCTGGAACTCAGTTTACACCATTTCACTGGTTGTAATGAACACATCACTGATATTCCATGGGGCTCTGCAAAAACCAGCTAGTATTTGGCTATGTTTCTGAATTAGAAGGGCTATTCCTGTTGTGGGTTTTTTCCCTACAACAGACAGGTAGGTGACGTTGCAGAGGAGGTAGACCTTGGCTTCTGGGGGTGTACAAAAGTGTGTATCATGTATTCATGGGGGAAAAAAATCAAACATCCAAATGAACAACAGATTAGACGGGAGTATCATTTTAACCTTTTACATGTTACTTGTTGAAATATCTCCATGTGAATTTAGAACACATTCACATGAACAGGAAATTTCCCTTAAATTTAGATCATAGGATCATAGTAATTAGCAATCAAAGGACCTGTTGGATCAATGAGTTAATTTTCCCTGTGAGTGCACAATACAGTCTCTTCTAAGTAAACTGGTCTTGGCCCAAAGGCCAAAAAGATGTAAAAATAATCTGATTTTGGCCATGTCTATAGAGCTATTGGTTTGTTTGTTTGTTTGCAAAAGGGCAACATTTCTTCATAGAGTAATCAGCCTGGTCTATGCTAAGAATTTACACCAACATAGTTACATCTTTCAAGCATGTTAAAAATCCACAGATCTGATAGATATTATGGATGTAAATGAGTCGTCAACTAGATGATTAATTAATAAGCCTAGGTTTATTGGTTAATCTTGTTGACTACTCATATTTCCCACCACTCCTTTGGTGCCTCTGTATCAGAGGCAACAAAGGAGGGGGGAAAGCAGGAGCCAGTGCTCTGGAGAGACAGCTTAAAAGCTAGTTTTCCGCCCTCTGCCCTCTGCCCTCTGCCTATCAGAGGCAGCAGCAGAGGGAGGGGAACAGAGAAGACTGACGCGAAGCAGCCTTTGCCTGTAGCAGGCCCAGGCTCATCATCATGGGCAAAGGCTGCTCTGCATAGAGCAGCCTCTGTCTGCAGAGGGATGAGAGCTCCCCATGGATAGAGGCTGCTGCATGGAATGTGAAGCAGCCTCTGTCTGTGGCAAGTCTGGGCCCGCCACAGGCAGAGGCTACTTTATGGCAGCAGCCCCTGTCTGCGGGGGTTCCGAACTCCTTCCGAATAGTGGCTAGAGCAGCCTCTGTCTTCAAGGAGCTCAGACCCCCATGGACAGGGGCTGCTGCTTGACAGAGACGGCTTTGCAGCTCCTCCCCCTCCTCCAGGAGTCTGTCAATTGGGAGCTTGGACCCCTTGTGAACAGGGCTGCTGTCACCCCACACTGATGCCTCTGATAGGCAGCAGTGCAGCGTGGCGGGGGGGTCTTCCCCGGGAGTGGAGCCAGGAGCGCATTGGCTACTTCCCCCTCCCCCGGGGCTATAGAATAATCAAGTAGCCAATAAGAATTCATATGGTTACTCAACTATTCAATTACCCAATATCTAACTTCCCTAATAGATCCTGCTATGCCAGTCTGATTCCTAGTGTTGACAACACCGGTCAACAGAAGAATTGTTTTCTTAATCTATCTCCCTGAGAGGTGTTAGCTAGTTAATCTACCCCAATTAGTAGATTGTCATAAGTAATGTCTGTGCTTTAGTGGTACAGTTGTGCTGCTGCAGCATTTTAAGCAAAGGTAATGTGTAGGGGAACATGTGAGCGTGAGATGACCCCCCTCCCCCAAATTTCTGCAAGTGTCAAGCTGCCCTTGAAGGGCTTTCTCTGCTTGGCCTGGTGGCATGGAAAGGGGGCTTTGTCCTACTGCGCCTCTCCCTCAGCTCTTTCCGCTCCTATCCCCAGCCACCAGGCCCAGGTGAGGAGTGGAGGGGGTGAACCTCTGGTCTCTCTTAGGCAGCTGTTGCACTGCCCAGAGGCAGCAACTCAGAGCAGTGACCCTCAGCTGGGGTGAAAAGTGTCTCCGTCCCACTCCCTTTTGGGAACAGCAGCTGAGCCAACAAAGGGAATGTGTGTGGCGGGGGGGGGGGGGGGGGAGATTGCTGGGGAAAGAGTTGGGAGCAGGGTCCCTCTGCTCAGCTAGAAGTAGGGACAGTGCCCATCACCCTTCCCCCCCTGAGGTGTTTGTGAGGGTGCAGGAGCTTTGGGGAGACACTGGTGCTGTGAGTTGTCCCATACTGGACCAGAGGCACATGCTGCTCATTCCTGTGTCTGTAGCACCCCATGAACTGGCAGAATTGGCTTCCCTGGCCCAAGAGATGGGGCTGGAAGGCTCTTCCTAGAGGCAACACCTGGGTTAGTAGTCATGTGCTGCCCACTATCAGCAGGCATGAGTAATCACTGATTTTAAGTGTAGATGTGTTCATAGTGCCTGATGTGCTTTCACGCTGTTGGGACACTCATCTTTTTGTTGTCTATAGGGACAGATCCAAGCCATATTCTCATGCTCTAGTCTGGATAGAATACTCAGGTCTTGAGCATCCCTTGTAAGAATTTGATGTAGCAGTGTCTCATGCCACAGGTATGACTAAACAGTATTTATAACACAGTAGGGGTGCCGATATACTTTAAAAAGCTTGCTTAAACACTGTCAAAAATCTATAAAATGGATAGGGCCTTTGAGTCCCAGCAGCCAGGCTTGCAATTATAAATGTGTTCCTATGCGTGTCAGAGGCAAGGCTAGGACTAAATCCCTAGGCATTTCAGCAAAGCTTTCTTCAAATAACTGGTTATCAGAAGGAAAGGAGACTAGTTTTAAAACTCTGCCCCACTTTTAGCAAACAAGGTCATAAGCATTCCAAGCCACTTCTAAGCATAATAAAGGGAAACTAGGAGGAGAACTGAAAAACAGTATATATTTCCCAATCATAGAGTTACTCTCTTCCCCTTAGACTAATAAATTGTCATTCATTATTTTTGTAAATTAAATGAACAGTGTACTACTTGTCCATGAAAAAACTCTCTTCTTCATATTACTTGGAGTCAAAATGGTGTTATATATTATGCTGATCTTTTTAGGATTTTGGGTAAATGCAGTTATTGCATTTACCCTCATCCTCTTGTAAATATAGTGAGACACATTCATTTAAGGTGTGACTTCGTTATTCATAATGGAATTAAACTATAAATGAGGATGGCCATACAACCCTGAAAAAGAAACTATTATGTTTGAGGAAACTGTGTGTGTGGCAGGGACAATTAAATATGTTGACATATTTTGTGCTGCTATTTTTTTACTGTAGTGGTGGTAAAGTTCTCTCTCACTTTCAGTTTTATACTATCACCCAGCACCATGATATCAGGTCATGTTGCTCATAATATCAACAGTAATAGCAAAGTCCATAGTGGACTTCCTGGAGTCTCTGGTTTTGCTTTGAAAACAAATTGCTTTGCAAATTAGGACCAAGACCTTATATTGAAAGCAGCCATTAGTCTGATGTGAACACAGGCTGGATGTGCTTTGTTGCTGCCACAGCCAATGTGAAATTGGACAGCCACATTCTGTACTAACAACAGCCTGTGCCTCATTTTCACATTCAATATCAGATACAAAGAGTAATAGTAATCCAGCCTAGGTGGTGACAAATACAGGGATTATTATGTCCAAGTTGTCCTGGAGGGAAGAACAAAGTTTCCAAATAAGCTGCAAGTGAAAGAAAGCATTGTTGAAAACTGATTCTGTCTTGTCATCCAAGCTTAGCAGTGGGTCAAACAGGACCCGGAGACTTTTCATAACTTTCATGAAGGGTGGCTCTCTGCCTTTAATGGAAGCTGAACACAACAACTTGTCCATCTTTTCAAAATGCTTCCCCATTCTGATCGGTGCCATTTCAGCCTGACTTGGATTTAGCATGAACCAGCTGCTCTTTACAAGGTAACTTCCTGTAAATATTCTGACATGATGGTGGTTGCATCAGTAGAGAATGAGATGAGTGTTAAAAGTGTACAGTTGACTGCATACTTTATGGCAGCTTGCTGTCTCTCCTGGGTGTCCCATCGAAGTATTGAAGAAAAGTAGTTATAGTATGGTGATTCTTTGAGTGATGTCCCTGTGGGAACTCCACTAGTTAGTGTTGGGTTGTCCTGGCATCACAGATCGGAGTTTTCCCTAGCCGTAGCTGGCCAGACTGCTCATGCATGTCAGGTGCCTCATGCCATTCGCGCCTTTCTCCTCGCATGTGCGGTCCAGCTCCCGCTAGTTCCTTCATTGCTGCCTTTAGTCACAGATGGACCGAGCTCCTCTCCTCGGAGAATCTAGTGAGAGAGAGAACATTTTCAGTTTGTTTATTAGTTAGCCTATTAGTTATTTTATAGTTAGACTGTCAAGTAGTTTCTTTTCATTCTTGTTTGAGTTTAAAAAAAAAATGCCCCTGTCAACTGTTATAAAGGCCATAGCCACAAAAAAAAGGGGGGAGTAAAGAAGGTAAGACCTTATAATTCTTCTTCGAGTGGTTGCTCATGTCCATTCGAATCAGGTGTGCGCACCGCGTGCACCACGTCTTCCGGAGCGTTTTCCCTAGCGGTACCCGTAGCGATGGCAGGGCGCCCCCTGGAATGGCATCGCCATGGCAGAGCATAAGTACCCCTGCAAGCGTTCCCCCACCTCAGTTCCTTCTTACTGCCCGTGACGGTCATTGGAGCGTGTCTCTCTTTTAGCGTAGCTAATGGTTCCCGTTTTTCTCTTAAGTGTTGTAAATAGTTCAAATTAGTTAGATAGTTAGTAGTTCTTTGTTTTCCTTCTCCCCCTTCAGGGTTGAGGAATGCCTGGGCTGCAAGGCTTTAAGGCTCGCACAGTATGCGCTAAGTTCATGCCCAAGGGAGACCCTCACGATAGCTGTTAGTGTTTGGGTGAGGGCCACCTGGCAGACGCCTGTAAGATCTGCAGGTCGTTCAAGCCGCGCACAAAGAGGGAGCGGGACTCTCGTTTGAAGCTTCTCCTCATGGAGTTGGCTTTACAACCGGCAATGACTGGACATTCCACGGTGTGCCGGCGTCAACGCACAACGCTCCATCCCGTGCGTGGACTTCAGTACCAAGGCCTCGGCACCGTTCTCACTGCCCGGCACCGAAGAAGCCAAGGTTTTCGCAGGGTAGGTCTACAAGCCGGAATTCCAGGTCAGGCCTATACCGCCGCTTCGAGTCCCCGGTGCAAACGTCTCCGAGTGCTCCTGTGCGGCATAAGAGAGCTGGACGAGCATCAAGTCCAGGTCACTAGCCTCACATCGTCCCTCGACGCAATACACTTTGGAGGAGGCGCAGGACCTGATTAGCTTCACTACCTCCCCTCCGTTGTCGGTTGAGGCGGAGAGATCGAGGTCTTCAATGCCGGGAGCCATGTTGGCACTGGTTTTTCCTCTGCACCAGTTGGATCGATTGGCACCGTTCACATATGCAACAGGACCGTCCCCTGTGGGACCAATACCGCTTTCCTCCACCTTGGTGCCAGCCTCAGTACAGGCCGCCAGGCCTCACGCAGTGCCCAACTGGACTCGACCCCCATCAGTGCTGGGACCCCTTCCGGAATTGCTCTTGGCTGCCCCGGTGCCATATTTCTCAGCACCGTATTACTCAAGCCTTGTGGCACCTCTTCGACACCAGTTTTGGCACCGATGCAAGTAAAGTTACTGGGTTCTTCAGCACTGCTGCAGGTACCGGCATCGGCCCTGTTGGCCATGCCAGTACCACCATCACCGATAACGCCAATCCCTTCGAGGGCAACCACTACGGCTCCGGCGCCTTGCATCCTGCTTGCTGTGGTGTCCACGGCGGCAACGATGGGGGCGCCGTCTTTGGGGCAATTGGACTTGGGAGTTCCACGCCCGCAGCCGGCACTGATTTTGGTACTGCAGATCACATGCACTGGGTTGACGCTACACTCGGGACAGGGGGCCTGTCTTTCCGGCACCAGTACGCCTGCACCACATGCATGCAGGCAAGCAGGAATCTATGGCCCGGTTCGCCTCCCCGATGGTGGCAGGGCACTCGTCATCAGCGCCACCCTGGCCTGAGTCTGACTACTCTTTTCAGATTCTGATGTGGGCTCTTTCAGGTCGGAGTACTCGGGAGCTTCGTCGCATCATAGATCCCGTTTCCGGAACTGGCGTGACCGTTCGCACGTTCAACAGATTTGGCCGCCTCAGCCACTTTGGCCTTTTTGGATGCCGTGGGCATACCACCAGTGGCAAGGGCCTGTGCCCCCTTCCGCTGTGTCCAGTGTCTCCGGGCACTGAGCACCTTTGTCGGCGTCACTGTCACAACCCCCTCCCTCGCCCCAGAGGACTGCTACTATCGATGCCGCTACAGATCCGCAGGCTTCGGTGCTGGACCCACTTCCACACGCGGTGCCTGCCCAGCCACCCCATCAATTGGGCCCTACGCTGGATCCGGTGCCGCCTCAGGAGTCATCGTCGTCCTCGTCTCCTGACAAAGCCTTAGCGGATCCCGCACTGGCGATGCCGACCATGGATGCTCGGTCGCATCAGGATTTGCTCTGGCATCTGGCCTCCAACGTGGGTGTCCTAGTGGAGCCAGTAGTGGAGGACACAAATCCCATGATAGACATCCTGTCCGACAATGTGCCAGCCCATTTGGCTTTGCCACTCAACAAAACCGTGGCTAAGATCACTAACGCCTTGTGGCAGACCCTGGCTTCCTTAACCCCTACCTTAGAGAGTCGAGAGGCACACTTTTGTCCTGCAGTCAGGGCATGAGCACCTATATTCCCAGCCTATCCCGGGATCCTTTGTCGTCCAAGCCACGGCCCAGCAGGAGAGACTTCCGCAGCTGGGGTTGTCCCCAAAGGGAAGGGAGCCCAAACGCCTTGATCTGATGGGGCGTAAGGTGTATGCCACTGGTGGGGTGCAGCTCCGCATTGCTAACCAGTAGGCGATGCTGAGTCGTTACGCCTATAACACATGGCAGGCGATGGATAAGTTTAAAGATAGGCTTCCCACCGAGGTGCGTAAGAGTTTGCTGCTATGACCACAGAAGGCAGGACTATCACCCGTACAGCTCTTCAGGCTTCCCTGGATGCTGTTGACTCTGCAGCCCGCACCATGGCGTCGGGTGTAGTTATGTGCCGTGGTGCCTGGAATACCTCCTGATGTCCAGACTACTATTCAGGACCTGCCTTTTGACGGCAAGGCGCTATTCTCGGAGCACACTGACTCGAGGCTCCATACGCTCAAGGACATGAGGTCTGCTCTCCAGTCCTTGGGGATCCACACACTGGCTCCTCAGCAACATCAGCTTCCCTACAGACAGCAGGGGAGAACGCAGTCCCAGGTCCCCCGTGGGGATTACTGGAGACGCCGTCCTCATGCTCCCAGTGTGAGTGCGGGGGCGGCTGTGGCCCCGTCATCAGCCAGAGGTCGTCGTCGTCGCCGCCTGAGGGAGGACAACCTCCGTGGGGTTGGACAGGGCCCCTCTCAACAGTCCAAGCACCCGTTTTGATGGCCCTCTAGAGGGTTGTGCACCAGTTTCCCCCCGGTCCCCTGTTTGGTGCCAGGTTATCCTATTTTGCCTGCGCCTGGGTGGGAATCACCTCCGATGCCTGGGTTCTCAGAATAGTCAAAGATGGCTATACTATCCCCTTCCTGGGCTTGCCCCCTTCTAATCCACCCGCCCCATCCCTTTTCAGGGACACCTCTCACGATGGCATTCTCCGTCAAGAGGTGTTAGCGTTCCTCCAAAAGGGAGCGGTAGAGAGGGTCCCTTCACACTTGCGGGGCAAGGGGTTTTATTCCCAGTATCTTATTGTCCCAAAACCCCAGGGTGGGGTTCATCCCATCCTGGATCTCAGGGACCTCAACAAAACAGTGGTAAAATCCAAGTTCAGAAGGGTAACCCTGGCTTCTGTTATCCCGGTATTACAGTTAGGAGACTGGTACGCAACTCTTGATCTCAAGGACGCTTACTTCCATGTGGCAGAGAGACCCAGCCACTGGAGGTTTCTCCGCTTTATTGTATCCCGCTGTCACTTCCAGTTTGCGGTGCTATTTGGTCTCTCGACAGCACCCAGGGTCTTCACAAAATGCATGTTGGTCGTAGCGGCTTTCCTCCGCAAAAAAGGGGTACACATGTTTCCTTACCTAGACGACTGGCTTATTCGTGGTCGATCCTATGAACAACTGGATGCTCATGTTTCTCTTACAAGGACTCTCTTTGTAAGACTGGGCCTCATGCTGAACGAGGAAAAGTCATTGTTGACTCCCTCTCAGCGTCTCGAATTTGGGGGGCTCTCTTGGACGCCAGGCTGGCGAGAGCATTCCTTCCCAGAAACAGATTCCTGGCCATAGTGGAGCTGGTCTCCGAGTTAACCTGGTTTCCTGTTACGACCGCCCGAGTCTGCTCGAGGCTACTGGTCTTGTGGTCTCCTGCAGAGCGGGCCCCGCACATAAATGTCCGGGAGTTAAGGGCAGTCAGAGCTTGCGAGACCTTCCTGTCAAAGCTGTCCCACCGCTCCGTCCTGGTGCACCTGGACAACACGGCAGCTGTTTTTTACCTCAACAGGCAGGGGGGAGCCTGGTCGCCTCCCCTCTGCCGCGAGGCAGCTGTTTTTTACCTCAACAGGCAGGGGGGAGCCTGGTCGCCTCCCCTCTGCCGCGAGGCTTTGTGGCTGTGGGACCTATGCGTAGTACATGATATAGGTTTGCAGGCAGAATACTTGCCGGGGTGCAAAAACTTGCTGGCCGATGCTCTGAGCAGGTCCTTTGGAGCCCACGAGTGGTCCCTCAAGGATTTGGCCCTTTGTCTGGTCTTCCACAGGTGGGGTTGTCCCCTACTAGACGTTTTTGCCTCAGCACAGAACATCAAGTGCCAGAGTTACTGCTCTCTGAGGCTGGGGGACCACTCCAGGGGAGATGCCATGACCATACCGTGTCCGGTGGGCATCCTCTATGCATTCCCTCCATTTCCCTTAATTCCCAGGGTTCTGACCAGGGTCCAGACCTTCAGGTCCACGGTCATCCTGATAGCCCGTCACTGGCCCAGGCAGTTCTGGTTCCCGATCCTGGTGGATATGCTCAGCGAGGAGCCTATAACTTTTCCGCCGGTTCGGGATCTCCTCACCCAACCTTGGGACGGAGGGCTCTTGGTTCACCCGAATCTCAGCTCTCTCCACCTGACGGCCTGGTTTATCCGTGGCTGACCCAGCCAGAAAGGGAGTGTTCCCAGGAGGTGCAGATGGTGCTCCTAGGTAGCAGGAAGCCATCCACCAGGTGGCCCTACGCCGCCAAGTGGCGGTGGTTCTCGTCTTGGGCGTCCAGAAGGGGAGTGAACCCGTCCTGTGTACCTGTCCTGTCCATTCTGGACTACCTTTTCGAACTCAGGTCCAGTGGCCTCTCTACCTCTTCTATCAAAGTCCATGTGGCATCACTCTCCGCCTTCCATGTTGGATCGGCAGGAGTCTCTCTATTCTCTGACCCTGTGGTCAAAAGGTTCCTTAAGGGTTTGAATAAGTTGTACCCCTTGGTTAGATCCCCTTCTCCCCGCTTGGGACCTTAATCTCGTGTTGTCTAGACTTGTCACCCCCCTTTTGAGCTGTTGGCCACGTGCTCTTTGAAGCACCTCTCTATGAAGTTTGCGTTCATTGTAGCCATTACGTCGACTTGCGGGGTCTCTGAGCTGAGGGCGCTAACTGTAAACCCGCCCTAACTAATGTTCTTGGAAAATGTGAGGCTCTGCCCTCACACGGCCTTTCTCCCCAAGGTGGTGTCACCGTTCCATCTGTCCCAAGATATTTACCTCCCGGTTGTCTTTCCAAAGCCCCATATCTCTCCTAGGGAGCAAGTGCTCCCTAGATGCTAGGCGGACGTTAGCCTTTTATGTCAATAGAACAAAACCCTTTCATAAGTCCACTCAACTGTTCGTTGCTTTCACGGATAGAATTAAAGGGCTCCCTATCTTGACCCAGAGGTTGTCCAATTGGGTCACGGGGTGTATCAGGGAGTGTTATGTCCTGGCCGGGAAGGTCCCGCCCCGGGTTACAGCACATTCCACCAGGGCTCAGGTGTCCTCTGTAGCTTTTGGGGTGCAGGTTCCAGTTACTGAAATCTGCAGGGCGGCCACATGGTCGTCAGTGCATACCTTTGCGGTGCACTATGTGCTGACCCAACAGGCCAGGGAGGATGCAGGGTTGGACTCTGCGGTTCTCAACTCTGTGTTGTAAATGTGTTGCTTTTTTTTTCTCTGTACCACATTGCACTTTTATTCAACAGTTCTCTGTGTTCTGTTACTTGAATAAATATGTTTGGGTTGTTCAACTTTCGTGGACTTCTCTTTTGGGTGCTCCAACCCCTCCTCCGTAAGTGGGGTTGGTTTGGAAGTCACCTCATTCGAATGGACATAAGCAACCACTTGAAGAAAAGAACTGTTACTTACCTGTAACTGCTGTTCTTCGAGATGTGTTGCTCATGTCTATTCGATTCCTCTCCTACCTCCCCTTGGAGCGTCTGGCAAGAAGGAACTGAGGTGGGGGAGCGCTGGCAGGGGTACTTATGCTCCGCCATGGCGGCGCCACTCCAGGGGGCGCTCTGCCGGCTCTACGGGTACCCGCTAGGCAAAAAGGCTCTGGAAGACGCAGTGCGCACACCTGATCTGAATAGACATGAGCAACACATCTTGAACAACAACAGTTACAGGTAAGTAACTGTTCTTTTCACCAACAGGACAACAGAAAACTGCCACAAACAGCATGTCAGCAACACAATGCCAGCCCTGCCTGTGTTTAAAAAGTGTGACACTTGTCACAAGCCCGTGTCTGCCTCAGACGGGCATTCTTCATGCATTAGGTGCCTTGGGGAAGCACATATACCCCAGAAGTGCCCCCAGTGCTGAAAACTGACCACTAGAGCGTGGCAAGACAAGGAGATGCGGCTCCACATGTTCCCCTTCGATAAAGCACACCATCAGAGCCATTGCCTTCTACGTATTGTTCAGACCCTGTCAGGGCCGAGGAACACAGAGCCACTTTCCCGGGCCTGGGCTCTTCAGCTAAGGAAAGGGCCTCACCGGGGAGATCTCTGCCGCCTAATCCATCCATCCACACCAGCACCGAAAATAAGCTGGGAACATCCAGCACCAGCTCTTTCCATTCTAAGGACTCCTCACAAGTGAAACAATGATGCAGAGCGCCACTGGTGCCAGCCACTGGCGCCAGAACCAACACAGGCATAACAACAGCACCGGCCTCAACGAGACCAGGGGAACTGGAGTCACAGCTTTCTACTATGGCACCATTGGTACCGAGTAAACCACTGGCACCATCTCAGGCCTGCTCAAAAACTAAAAAGGAGACAGCTAGGTCCCCAAGTCCAGAACCAATCACCTTCTCCCCAGCACCGTCTTTATCGGCACCAGCGCCTCCTTCACTGGCACCAGTGCATGCTGTTACTCATCAAGAGGGCAGTACCCATAGCAGACACTATAGATCAGTCTCCCCTCATTCCCTGGTACCGCACCATGTATCATCTTGCACCCACCATCTCCACAGGTGTCACTATCTCCTTCTCCTTCCTCAAGAGCTTCAGTGAGGTCCCTTAGGTCTCCAACACTATCAATGCACATTGCCTTTCATGAGGATAGCAAGAGTATTTTTTTCTTCCAGACATTCTTCTCCCATAAGGTCTTACTATGAGCACCACAGACACAGAAACTATTATGATCACCTGCCCCATTGGGTGACACTATCACTACTCACCAACCTACTCTAGACATTGGTCTCCATGTTGTTACCAATCTACTTTCAGATGCTGTACTACAGCTTCTTCGACTCCAGCTCATAGATGCCCCATAACTCCACCTCATCTGAATACTTATCCTCCCCAACAACCCCCCCTCTCCCCATGGACAAAGATTGCACTGCCCATTGATGAGGCCATTATGGAAGAAGCTGATTAAATATGACAAACCCCAGTGTGTGCCCTGCCCACTAATAAACAGGCCGACAAAAAGTATTTTGTTCCTGCCAAAGGCATGGACTTTTTTTTCCCACCCCCAGCCAAATTTCTTGATGATGAATGCAGCCCAGCAGAGGTCTAAAGTGCCACTATACAAGAACACCACAACCAACAGAGCAAGCGCATTGACCTTTTTGGTAGAAAAGATTATTCTTCATCTACCTTACAGTTTTGCATTGCAAACTACTCGGCTCTCTTAGTGAATCATGATTTTGATGTTTATTCCAAACTCACTTCTCTCATGGAACATTTACCAGATTCAAAAAAGACCAGTGCTAAAATTGATTGTCCAAGAAGACTGTATTACCTCTCGAACATCCTTACAAATGGCCCTTGATGCCACGGACACAGCAGCATGCTTCACCCCAACCTCAATTAAAATGTGATGGGTGTCCTGGTTACAATCAGATGCCATTCCAAAGGAATCACAATCAAAAGTAGACCTCCCATTTGTCAAACAAAAGTTGTTCGCAGAGAAGACAGAGATCCTCCACACAAGCACAGAGTTGTTCTAGAATCTTTGCATCGGGCATGCGTATGCTTCCCTGCCACTGAAAACAGTACATGCCATACCAGTGGCACTGTGAATTTTTGTACCTAGATACCAACACAGAGGATTTGATCAATCCTGTACAAGACAGCACCCACAAAACAGCTGCATGGCGACTCAGCAGACCAGTAAACAGCAGGTTTGAGGCATTGGCTGAGGGCATGTAAGATTTCCCCCTCACATGTTCACATTAAGACCAGGTTCCCATTTTTTACCACTGCTTGAGACCATTCATTGCTGGGCCTCTATTACGCCTGACTGCTGGGTCCTCAAAATTGTGGCATCTGGTTACGCCATCCCGTTTACATTCCTCCCGCCAACTTCTCCACCTTCCCTGTCCCTCTTCAGGGACACTGCTCACGAGGACCTATTAAAACAAGGTCCATCACCTCTTTCCATCCGAGCAGTAGAGAGCATACCAGATGAGTTCAGGAGCAAAGGCTCCTACTCTCACTACTTTCTCACACAGAAAAGAACAGGCAGGTGAAGATCTGTTCTTGACCTCCACAAACTTAACCGATACCTCCGCAAACAGCAGTTAAAAATGGTTATCCTGACTTTGATTATTCCAGCCCTGCATGAGGGGTTCACAGCCCTCAACCCACAAGATACCTACTTTCATGTCGTCATTGATCCTTCTCATGGACGGTTCCTATGATTCATGGTAGCATCAGAATACTTCCAGGACGTTCTACACCCACCTGGGTGTGGAGGAAAGGCCAATCTCAAACACTTGCAGTGGTCGCAGCTTACTTACATCAGTAGGGCATTATAATCTTCCTTTACCTCGACAATGTCCTAATAAAAGGCCCTTCCCTTCCAGAAACACTCAAAATGACAACTACAAGAAGGAAAATATTTGAATCCCTAGGTCTTATCAACAATCAGAAATCCATGTTGCATCCAACACAGTCTCTGGACTTAATAGGTGCCCGACTAGACTCCATCACAGCATGGGCATAACTTACTGTCACAGATTCCAAGCAGTACAAGATCTCATGATCATCACCATGAGCCCTACAATGCCAGTACTTACCTGCCTCCAGTTCATGGGGCACATGACAGCAACATCTATTGCTATTGAGGTGACACAGGACTTCTCGCCGCTTATGACAGCAACATGTAGTTTCTCATACATGACTACATTTCTGATGCCTACAACATTGGCTGGTTTCTGTATATGCTCCATTGAGGCACAGTGTCCACAAACATGTTTCCCTCCCATCCAACCTGGTCGTTTCCCTCAAGCTGTAGACTCATCCATGGAATCTGTTCTCAGGGGTACCATTCCACCAAGATCAGCTCATCATACAGATCACTACAGATGCTTCCTTACTCAGACGGGGTGCACACTTGGACAGTCACCTTGCTCAGGGTCAATGGTCTACCAAAGAAACAGCACTCCGTATAAATCTGTTGGAACTGAGAGCGGTTGCCAACGCATGCAAGCACTTCCATATGTGCATTTACAACACCGTTGTCAGGAAACTCACTGACAATATGACAACTATGTATTATATAAATTGTCAGGATGGGGCCTGATCCCACTCCCTCTGTGCCGAAGTGACATGTCTGTGGAAATGGGACATTCACACCAAAGTGTCCTTAGTGGTGTCGTACCTACCTGGAATCAACAATGTCACGGCGGACATGTTGAGCAGACATTTTGTATTGGACCACATGTGGGAGTTATACCACAGGATGCTTCAGCGTATCTTCATCATTGGGGGTATCCCCAAATAGACTTCTTTGCCTCATATGAGAATGCCAAATGCCCACAATATTGCTCTAGGGCCAGAGTGGGCCTGGGATTGCTAGGGAACACTTTCTCCTCAATTGGAAGGGCCCCCTATTTTATGAATTTCCTCCAACCCCATTAATCCTGAGAGTCCTAGAGAAGAACAATAGTGATGGAGCAGTAGTAGTACTCATAGGCCCTCCTGCGCCCGACAAACATGGTTTTCCTATCTCTCTCGGATGTCTCCCCAACCACCCTGTCCCCTCCCTGAACACACTGATCTATTGACCCAGAATCAAGACACTCTGTTGCATCCTCAGCCCTGCGTTCTGCATCTGGCAGCCTGACTCCTCATCGGCTCCAAGAATCCGAAATATGTTAGCACTGCTTTAAGGAAGTCTTGATGCATAGCAGGAAACACCTCCCATGCTCCACCTACCTTAAAAAATGGCGCAGATTTGTGTCCTGGTGTAACGACAAATGGCTCGAGCCGTATGCAGTATCGTTACATTACATTGTAGACTATATCATCTTCCTAAAGCAATCGGGACTAGCCTTCGCCTCTCTCGGAGTTCACTTGGCAGCAATTATTGCCTTCCACCACGCTATAGATGGCTTCTCAGTATTTTCACACCCCATCACAAAGAGATTTATCAAGGGCTTATGCGATCTTAACCCACCACATAGTGCACCACCACCAATGTGTAACCTAGAGATGGTGCTAGATACCCTTACTCAACCCCCATTCAAGCCACTAGCCATCTGTCCTCTATCCATGATGACTACCACAGTGATTTTCCTACTAGCCACAATGTCTGCTCGCATAGTCCATGAATTGGCCACTCTCATGGCAGTACCACCATATACTATATTCAGTAAGGATCATGTAATATTGTTACCTCACCCCTCCTTCATACTGAAAGTGTGTTCCAATTTCCACATCAAGGAGACGATTGTTCTTCTATACTTCTATCCTAAATCCATGCATCTTGGCAGGAGTCTATTCTTCATACCCTGGATGTGCATAGAGCACTTGTCTTTTACATAGACAGAACCTGATCTTTTCACAGGTCACACTGATTGATCATTTCCATAGTGGAGCATTCTAAGGGTGAACCAATTTCAGTGCAGCATATATCTAGACTCTTAGTATCTTGCATCACCCCATACTACATCATTCGAAACAAACCACTTCTGGGAACACCCAGGGCTCACGCCACAAGAGCCATGGTGACATCTACAGCTTTCCGGAGAGGGGTCCTCCTTTGGGACATTTGCCAGGCAGCCACATGGTCCTCAAACCATACCTTAATGAAACATTACACTGTCTTACATATAATACGATTAGGGGTAATTTAGCTACAGCTAACCAGGAAAAAGATCTTGGAATCATCATGGATAGTTCTCTGAAGATATCCACGCAGTGTGCAGCGGCAGTAAAAAAAAAAGCAAACAGGATGTTAGGAATCATTAAAAAAGGAATAGAGAATAAGACAAAGAATATCTTAATGCCCTTATATAAATCCATGGTATGCTCACATCTTGAATACTGCGTACAGATGTGATCTCATCTCAAAAAAGATATACTGGCATTGGAAAAGGTTCAGAGAAGGGCAGCTAAAATTATTAGGGGTTTGGAATGGGTCCCATGTGAGGAGAGATTAAAGAGACTGGGACTTTTTAGCGTGGAAAAGAGGAGACTGAAGGAGGGATAAGATAGAGGTCTATAAAATCATAAGTGGTGTGGAGAAAGTGAATAAGGAAAAGTTATTTACTTGTTCCCATAATATAAGAACTAGGGGCTACCAAATGAAACTACTGGGCATCAGGTTTAAAACACATAAAAGGAAGTTCTTCTTCACACAGCACATAGTCAATCTGTGTAACTCCTTGTCTGAGGAGGTTGTGAAGGCTAGGACTTTTAACAGGATTTAAAAGAGAACTAGGTACATTCATGGAGGTTAAGTCCAGGGGCTGCTCTCGGGCCCCCAACCCTGGGCTGGTGGAGGATCCGCGACTCCCAGCCTGCTCAGGCTTCACCAATGGCAGGGCCTCGAGCAGAAGGAGTGGAACTTTGGGCAGAAAGGGTGAGGTAGGGGAAGAGGGCCCTGGGCCCTCAATTTTTGGAAAGGCTCCAATGTCCCTACATATCTTGCCATCCCTACTTTGTGTTACAGCCTTCATAGCTGGACTCCTGGCTACCAGCCACTGCTTTCTGAATGCCCACTTATGAGGGCAGAGCTGCCACCAGAAGCGGACACACATCCCCTACAATAACCTTGCGACACCTCCATCCCCTTTTTGGTCAGATCCCTACAGATCCATTACATTTCAGATTTAAATATCTGTTTCTGAGAGAGTTATACTGTAAACTAGAAGCTTCACTCCTTTTGGGGTGAAGTTCTGGGACAGTTGTGTGTTTGAATAGTAGGGAGCCTGATGAGCTGATGCGTCATCCACTTGGGCTACTCTGTTAGTCAGCAGGTTCCAGCATTAATTTTAGTAAAAGTCACAGACAGATCATGTGACTTCCATGATTTCATTTTTATTCCTGGTGAAATATAGAATCACAAAAATGAAGGGCTGGAAGGCACCTCAAAGAAGTCAAGTCCAATCCCCTGTGCTGTTGCATGGCTAAATAAACCTTGATCATCCCTGACAGGTGTGTGTTCAACTCGTTTTTAAAAGGTTCCAATAATGGGAATTCCACAACCTCCCTTGAAAGCCTCTTCCCTAGAGCCCTGAAAATCCACAGATATCTGCAGATATTCGTGGTTCATTTTTGTAGATGCAGATTGAAATTTTGTGCCTAGAACCTTGCAAATTTATGGATATCTGCTTTATATCCATGGGTGTCTGCATCCGTGAATGTTTGCGGCACATTTTTACAGATACAGATGCAGCTGAGGATACACATTTTGTGCAGGGCTTTACCTATTCCAGAGCTTCATTGGCCTGATAGATATTAGGAAAAGCTTTCCAACTAACTTAAATCTTCCTTACTGCAGATTACGTATGTTAGGCCTGGTCAACACAACAGCGGAAGGTCGAATTAAGATACGTTGACTCTAGCTATGTATCTTAAATCGAATTTCTGCGCCATCCACATAGTGGAAGGCTGATGGGAGCAAATGCTCCCATCGGCTTTCCTTACTCTCCTCATGGGAAGCAGGGTTACCGGTGCGGACAGGGATGCCCTCTGAGTTCAGTTTAGTGGGTCTTCACTAGACCCACTAAATCAAACCCTTGATCAACCACAGCAGCATCAATCTTCCACGTAGTGAAGACGTGGCCTTAATGTCTTCAGTGGACATGGAGGTTAAGTAGTCACTTCCTCTTTATAACAGTCTTCCAAATGTGAAGGGCTGTCAGCCTCCATCCCCCAGTCGTCTTTTCTCAAGACTAAACATGCCCGATTTTTTTTTTAAACCTTTATTCATAGTTTAGGTTTTCTAAAAACTTTTATCGTTTTTGTTGCTCTCTTCTGGAGTGTTTCCAATGGTCTACATGCTTCTGAAATTGTGGTGCCCAGAAGTGGACACAGTACTCCAGCTGGGGTCTTACCAGTGCTGCATACAATGGGACAAATTCATTCTGTGTCTTTTATATACAACACTTTTTTGTTATCACATCCCAGAACGATTTCCACTTTTTATGCAGCTGCATTATATTGATGATTCACGTTCAGTTTGTGGTCCACTATATCCCCAAGATCCTTTTCAGCAGTACTTTGACATTTTGTAGTTGTACATTTGATTTTTCCTTCCTAAGTGAACTACTTTGCACTTGTCTTTATTGACTTCAATCTTGACACTTGGTAATCAATTTGAGTCCAAGATGCTTGAAAGGGACAGTTCTCCAACTGTCTCTATCACAGAACATGGGTATCTGCTGCACCCTAACCCCAGACTTCTGGTTTGGGAAGATAAACAATGTAAAGGGAGCATTCTAAAATCCACAGTCTGTAGCTAGTAGGACCACTAAGTTTCTCTTGTCCATTGCTTCTTGGATCATATGGGTTCACTTAAGCACTTTGTTCCTGGGCGAGAACCCTACTCCAGTGTTATATGCAGACAACATTCCATTTCAGAAACAAACGTATTTATGTACTTCAGCAATGGGATTTATCAAGAACTATTCAGTTTAAATACAAGTGCCAAAATAGAGGCTAGACATGATCTTTAAGGACCAGTTTTTGAGGTTTCAGGGTCTCCCTGCACATAGATTATGAGGCTTAAGGCTAGAGAAAAAGGCTCTTAAACTTGGCCAGGAATAGGCTATTGTTTCCTGGAAGGGATAGTATGTGACAGCCAAATTACAGTGTATCCAAGAGGGAATAAAAGAAAATGTTGAAGTCATCTGTGTAGACCACGTGTACAAGGAGTTTAGTGGTGAAGAGAGGAGAGGGAAATGAGACAAATTAAGACAGAACGGGAGTCAAGATGCTGTGTAACTCCCAGTTTTTTTAGAATTTGTTTTTCCTTTTAATTATTTATTTTCCTATCTGCAACTGAAGTCTGAATCTTGCAGAGATTTTCTGCCTGGCAGAGAGGATTATTTGTGTTTAGGGAGCAAAGCAAAGTGGTGTTTTTTGTTGTTTTTCTTTTTACTGCAAAATGCTAGAAATTTTCACATTCAGCCAAGCAGAACTGGTGAAAGGCCAAACATGTACCAGTTTTGCTTTGGGTATGGAAATATTTGCACAGCTTTCATAAAGACTTAGATTTTCAATTCACAAGAGAATATCCCTGTTGCTAAGCCCTTTTGTATTCTGTGTGATAGCTCTACTGATGTGCCATTAACATTTGATGGTTAGCAAAAAGCATGTTTTTGAAGTAAGCTGTCTTAATCAAAGAGGGTGACCATGAGGAATGCTGCAGGAAAAAAAGCCTATGGTGGCTAAATAAAACTTCATTGGGGAGGGAATGTAGATTAATCTCCTCACTCGTTGACCTACACAAATTAGTGCGCAACTACAATCCTGGTATAGTTAGGAGGTAAATAGTATTTATTTTGTATATTGCAAAGTGTAAGCTTTGCAGTTGGCTATGAAATCAAGGGGACTGGTTCTAGTGTCTCTCTCCTGTAAATTTGGATTAATTCCAATGGAGTTAATAGTTATATCAATGCAATAGTGATGTGAGGTCAGTCCCCATCCCAAGATCTCTTATCTTGAAGTGCTTTCAGTCTATATATTATGTCATTTTCTAGGATGCTGTAGGAGTTATTTATAGAGCCTCATAATCTTGTTCTTTCAAACATTGGAAGAGTTTTCATTCAATAGAAACTTGAGATTGGCTTAAACCAGAAGCCTGTCTGAATATTTGAAGATTGGATGTTATCAAGACTGTTCCCATTCTGGCACTCTGAGTGCAGAAGGAGGGGGTCTGCAAGAGACCTTAAATACCTTGCCTCTATAGTCTTCTGCTAAAAAAAAAAATTGCCCCAGTCACAGATTCCCTGGCCTGGGGCGATAGGCTGCCACCATCAATGAAAACTCCTTCTTCTTGAACCTAGGAAGAAAGTACCTGAACTTCTTCCAGAGGGGTTACCCCCAAGCTCTTTTACAACAGGGGTGTGTCTAAACTACACCCCTCTGCCGACAGAGGGATGCAAATTAAGCACTTTGAAAGTGCAAATGAGCCCGGGATTTAAATATCCTGGGCTTCATTTGCATACTCATGTTCAGGCGCTGTGCTGATCACATGCCCTTTTGAAAGTGAAAGTACAGTCTAAGATCCTGTACTCCAAAATGAGGCGTACAGGGTCTGCTGAAAAAGGTCCCCACTGTCGGCAGAGCCGCGGATAGACTTTACTTTCACTTTCAAAAGGGCGTATGCTTGGCACAGTGCCCGAACATGAGTGTGCAAATGAAGCCCAGGATATTTAAATCCCGGGCTCATTTGCACTTGGAGGAATGCAGGAATGGAGGTAGCCCAAGAGTGCCTGGAAAAAAGAGAAAACAATCTGCAGTCTCTGATAGCTGACCTCAGTCTTAGGCATGCATATTCAGATCTCCTATTCCTTCCAGGATATAATCAAATCATAGCCTTAAAAAGGTGATTTTTATTAACAAAACTTGGTAAAGCATACTAGGTGTTATAAAGCAACTGAGAAAGGAACAGATTAAAACACAGAGAATTGTATCTCTGGGATTGAGAGTAATACAGTGTATGGGACAGAGGAGGGGAGAGGCAGATGGACTTAAACAGAGAAGTTTAACCAAACAACAACAAAAATCTGATAGTGAATGAAATATCTATTTAAACACAAGCTACTTACAGATTGGTGCTTCAAGGTCCAGTCCATTTTCATGCCCTTGTAGGCATGGTAGTTCTGCCCCAACTCCCGGCTTAAAACTCCCACAAAGAAAAACAGCGGGCAGGTATAACTTCCAATTAAAATTTCAACACATTTTCTCATTGGCTCTCCTGGCTCCCTGCCAACACCTCTATGCTACCTGAATTTAACCCTTTAAATGAATGCTGGCTAGGACTCCTGTCCATCATAGATGTTCTTCTAAAAGTTATGCTCTAGGAATTATTTTGGGGCAGTTCTGTGGTCTATTATATAGGAAGTCAGCCTAGATGATTACCATGGATCCTTCTGGCCTTGAATTCTATGAATATCCACCAAAATTTGTGATGATCAAATCTTAACCTGGTTTTGAATTAAACTTTACAAATGGGTCCTGTCTGTCTTCTTGACAGACTTGAATTCAAGTACCTTCTAGTTTAGGAGTGGACCTGAAACAACACACAGATTCTGTATTTTGCACTCCATGAATGATGCAGCTGAAAAGTTGGGCTCATCAAAAGTGTTTTAAAGTAAACTGTAAAGTAATGGAGGATAAAGATATTTGGCTTTGGTTTTTCATAGTGAAAATTGTTATGTTTTAGTGGAATCAGGTTAGATAGTCTATTCTAACCTACAGTCTAGGTTTTCTGTACATTTCATCCATAAGTTCCTAGTTAAAGGTAATGGCTGGTTGATTTAGGGCTTGAGTGGCAAAAACACTGTCAGGGGAAGAATAGGTTGCCATGGTGCAAATCTGAATGTGTCTGTAAGGAATTACTTGGTCAAATGTTAATGAGGCAAGTGCAGCCCCCAAAATGGGGGGCTTTGAACTGAAAAAGTATATATCTAGGGTTGGTAGGGATTGTGCTGATTCATTGTGTTTTCCTCATCAGTTTCCACTTGTGGAAACATGCGGGAGGTGGAAGCTGAAACATCGCCTGCCTTCATTTGGAGCGAATGCCTCATGAAACATAAAAGGGCCTTGTCAATACAAGGAGGTTATAATGTACATCTTTAATCAAGAATCTGACCCCATTTTATGTGTATTACAGATTAATGTATAGAATACACCAACAACTGAATTAGTGTGGGCGTTTTTTTGCCTGCATAAGGGCTGCAGGATCTAGAATGAATGTTTCAGCCCAAGCATATGTACAAATATAGATGACTATTTAATATCATTAACCATTGTTTGTACTGAAACTTTGTTTGAACAGTTTTTCTTTATTACCAGTTCTTTTACACTGAGGTGTGTTTGTTCTTTAACTATTAATGTACCATTTGATTACCAGGCATCAGAAGAAGTGTCAAAATCACTGCAAGCAATGAAGGAAATTCTGTGTGGTACTAGTGACAAGGAGCCACCTACGGAAACAGTGGCTCAATTGGCGCAAGAATTATACAACAGCGGCTTGCTAGTGACACTTATAGCCAACTTGCAGCTGATAGATTTTGAGGTAGGTCAATATTAGATCTCTGAAAATACAGGAATTCCATCTGTTTGATCTTGATATAGCCACTTAAACTTTAGGAAACTAAAACTAAACTAACTGACTTGTGTAGCTAGGCATTCCCAATACTCACTTTCATTATAAACTTTTAGATATTCTGAAATATGAGTTTTTTTCCAATAGAGCATTCCTCTGTTATGTAATGATCAATATGCTGGTACACGGGTGCCCATGCCCTCTCCATCGGACACATGATGCGCTAGATCCGTGGTCCCCAACACGGTGCCCGCGGGTGCCATGGCGCCTGCGGGGGCATTTCTCTGCGCCCGCCAAGTGCTCAGGGCTGGCCTGGCCCCGGGCACGTGGCGCATGCGTGGTGCCGGAGCCAGCCCCGGGCGCGTGGCGCACGGAGATCGCCGGCCCCGGGCGCGCGGCGCTTGGGGAAGAGGGGGGAGGGGAGAGAGCGCCGGCCCCGGGCGAGCAGCGCTTGGGGAAGGGGGGGGGGGGAGAGCGCCGGCCCCGGGCGCGCGGCGCTTGGGGAAGAGGGGGGGGGGAGAGAGAGAGCGCCGGCCCTGGGCGCGCGGCGCTTGAGGGGAGAGTGCAGGCCCCGGAATGCAGCTATGGGGGGGGCCACACCCCCCCCCGGGCGCCAGGCGGGCGAACGGCCACGCCCCCTGGCGCCCGGCAACCCCAAATGGTTGGGGACCACTGTGCTAGATTGTTTGTTGGCTTAACTCTGTAGAGTGTCAGAATAACCAAACGATGGACCAAAGGTGGGCAATAATTTTTGACTGGGGGCCACTTCAGAAATTTTTGAAGTGGTCCTGAGCCACCCTGGAAGGTGCGGGGCCAGGACACTTCCATGCTTCCCCATCTACAGACCATGATTAGTCGGGGGGTGGGGGAGTGCACAAGGTCTTTGCCTCTCCGCCTCCCCAAGAGAACCGCCGGCTGTTCGGAACAGCTGGTGGTTCCCTCTAGATACCCATGCCCCTGGCAATGGGAGGAGACTTCACATGCTCCCCCCTTCTGCCGCCAGGTCAATCCGGGTCTGGAGAGGGGAGCACATGATGTCTCTCACTCCCTGCTTCTGCCCTGCAAGGGAGCACCATGTTTAGTCAGCTGCCAGCTGAGCAGCAGCTGGCAGTTGACTTGAAGTGCTGAGCCCCTTGTAGGGTGGGAGACTTCATGCACTCTCCTGCCCCCAAGCCGTGATTGGCCTGGTGGTGGAGGAAGTGGCAAGACCTCCACAGACTGGATCAACTTTCTTTGCAGTCGGGATGTGGCCAACGGAGGCCCTTTTATCCACCCCTGGTTCAGATACATAAGGCAGCAGGATGTAAAGTACTACTGAAAACATAATGCTATTCTATACTTCTGGTGCATCCTCATCCTGAGCATGTTACATTCTGGTCATACTATCTCTGAAAAGACACAGGGGTTTTGGAGACAGAAAATGACTAGAGCCAGAGAAGCATCTCTTTATGAAGAGAGATGAAATGGATTGAGACAGCTTGTTCATAGAGGTATACAAAATAATGAATAGCTTGATAGACTGTATCAAGCCTGTTTTCATTTCACAGAGTAAAAGAATAAGGGGACATTAAATAAAAGGGCAAGGCAGCAAACTGAATGTAGTAAAATAATGGAATACTCAAAACATGATTAGCCCTGGGAATTCATTGCCATAGTGTAACTTTAAGCCAAGAAGAACTCAGAGTAATTCAGACAAGAATTAATCATTCGTGTGGACAATGACAATATCAATATTTGCATTAGAAATTATTAAAAATAAACTTAGGATGTTGGTGCAGAGTCAGAACTCATGAATTCCGTACTTCTCATTCTGCAGGATGCTCACACAGTGCCTCCTGTTAGACACAGTTTAAAGTAGGGGCACTAAAACCAGGTTCTAGGGAGAGTCATCCTTTTATTTTGTTCCCCTGGGAAGTCTTGATTCTGCAAACCTATGGTAGTCACTTATTGCATGAGTTTTTTCCATTAAATGGAGTACATTTTCCCATAGGAAAGAACTATTTATGTTCTTCTTTTCTCCACATGCTTTGAATATAAAACAAGATAAGGAATATTTGCCTCTGTGTTTATAACTCTAGAGGACTTCAGGTTTAATGGTAGCTTTCACTGAAATGCTATAAGAAAAAAAATACTTTATTGGAAAATATGAAAAATAGGCTACCTTTTACAGCATTTCAGGGAGACTTAATGTTCATTTTGCAGTATTAAATGACATAGCCTTGGAAGGTTTCTGTTGTAGGGATAGATTATTTTCATTTAGTTTTTAATCTAAAAATATCATTGTCAACATAAGTTGCCTCCCCTCCCTCTATTCTCGAATGGAGAGGTTTTTTTATCATAGAATATCTTCATTTATTTTTGATGTTTTCTCTTGCAATCGCTAAATGTATCAGTCTCTCCATGTTTTCATTAAAATCAGAAAAATAATTCAATAATTTGCAAACTGTAAACAATAAAAGGCACCATCATCATACGGCTTCTCAAATCATGGGATATCTGCCTTGCTCCTAAATCAGTATTCTATCTAGTTTACAGCAAATGGGAAATATTCTTTGGCTTATTTCTCCAGAGGACGGTCTCCCACACCAGGACTCTGTATAATGTGACAATTGTACACTAGAAACTATGTATTCTTCTTCGAGCAATGTCCCATGGGTGCTCCACTGTAGGTGTCGGGCTTGTGCACAGATTGGAGATCTTTTTCAGCTGTAGTCTGCTGGACCGTGCATGCGCAAAGCACGTCTCATGCCTTTTCACGCCATTTGTGTGTGCGCACGGACCAGCTCCCGCCAGTTCCTCCTGACCGTCCTCTCCTCAGATTCCTGTCAGGATTGAAAGAGAGAATTTCTTAGTTAGTTACTTGTTTAGTTGTAGTCTCCGTTCCTATAGTTAGTTACAGTTATATTGTTTTAAAAAAAATTCCTTGTAAATAGTTAGCTTAGTTAGTATAGTTGCCTCAGACAAAAAGGGATGACCATGCCCGGATCACCCAATTTTAAACAGTGTGGTTCATGCAGAGAAGCAGTGCCCACCTCTGATGGACACTCCCTTTGTATAAGGTGCCTCGGAGAGAGGCACATTCTGCAAAAATGTCTCCATTGCTCCAAACTCACTTTGTGAGCCAGGAGGGACAGGGAGATGAATCTAAAAATGCTCCTCTTTGAAAGAGCATTACAACTGCAAGGTACCAACGCTCCCCGCTCAGTGGAGCCTTCACAGCCCACATCTCGGTGGCCACCGTCTCCCAGGAAGTTGAAGAAAAGACCTTCTCCCTCTTGGTCTTTACCCCCGACGCAAGTCAGCGTCAGAGACAAGCCAGGTACCTCGGGCACGTCCGCTTCACGTGGCCCCAATAAACTCAAACAGAGCCGCAGTACATCGGCGCCGAATCCGTTGTTGTCTGTCTCCACAGCGCTGACTGTGCCATCGGTGCCATGTTCAGCACCGAGTGCTCCACCGGCACCAAGCCGCTTGCCGGCACCGACCACCACCTTGGCACCGACCGCCATCTCGGTACCCGCTACACCACCTATCATTGAGCCCCCGGTGCGCCATTCCTTATTGGCACTGCATACGTACACAGCGCTGTTATACGAGGCACCGTAGGACACGCTAACAGCGGAACCGACCACACGTGACAGACGGCACCCTGTGCCCAGGGAAATCTTTACTCTGGTCTCATCCTCACTGGAACATTTCCCTGTTCATACCACCAGCTGCCAAAAGGCATGGAAACTGCCGGCTCCTTCCCCCAGCCCGGACCACATGCACGTCTCCCCGGAGCCGCCCTCACCTTCTCCGGTGCATTCAAGGTAGTCACCGAGGCATCATACATGGCAAACTTATTGTTCCCCAGAAGTCTAACCTCACTACCACTACTGGTACTGACACTCACCAGCTCCATCCACACACCCCAGGGGAAGATTGCAATCTCCCAGATCACCAACACTTTCCACCCACTCGGCAAACTACTATCATTATTACAGTCGTCATTCCCACTCATTTCTCCAGGACACATTATTGCCTTAATCTCCTCACCGCTCACATTCCTCACCTGCCAAAGATCATTTGTCTGTACCACCCCCTACAAGATCACCAACTCCAACTGGTGTTCCAAATGTCATGCACCCAGCAACACCAGCAACCTCCTTCTGAACAGGGAGAATTACAAGGACAGTCACCCACTGACCAATCATCATCATCACAGATGATGCAGTCTTTCAAGGTGACACTTCACCAGTAGATGACCTTCGTCAGTTCAAAGAACTGTTCAAGAGAGAGGAAGACAGCCAGCATGTACAGCTTGTTGAAGTACAACAAAAACAACATAATTTGCTCAGGAACCTTCAACCATCACATCAAGCCAAAGTTGCACTACCACTAGATGACGCCATCCTAGAAATAGCAGATGATATATGGCAGGTGCCAGCCTCGACTCCCGCTACCAACAAAAAAGTAGACAAGAAATATTTTGTTCCAGCGAAGGGCATGGAGTTCTTCTTCACCCATCCACAACCAAATTCAGTGTTTGTGGATGCAGCTAAGCAGAGGGCAAAGGCTCCCCAACAAAAACCCAACGGCACAGATAAGGACAGCAAATGTCTAGATCTGTTCGTCTGAAAGAGATATTCTTCAGCAATGCTGACCCTATGCATGGCCAATTACGCAGCATTATCGGCCAACTATAACTGCGCATAATTGTCAAAGTTAGTGTCAGGTAAATGTTCCATGAGTGGGACCAAGCGCAACATTCTTAAGGCAGTGGTCCAAGAGGGCTACGCAGCCTCCAGAACAGCTCCGCATATAGCCCTAGACACTGCAGCGTGCAGCACAGCCACCTCGGTAGTCATGCACAGTGTGTCATGGCTGCAGCAGGCAGCTGTCCCAAAAGACCTCCAGTCTAAAGTTGAAGATCTTCTATTTGACAGGCAGAGTCTCTTTTTTGAGAAAACAGACCAAGTCCTCCACTCAGGCAAGTACTCCAGAGCGCCCCACACAACCCTGGGGATGTACACACCACCTTACTGGTGTAAAAGGTACACACCATACCAAAAGCAAAGACCGTTCTCCCATCAAATTACTTCATATAGACAACATGACCAGCAATGCAACAAACAGTGTCAACAGAGAAGATGACCCCCACCAAAAGTGTCTGGCCAGCACACCACCAGACAACAGGTTTGACGCTTTGGTCGAGGGACTCAGAACCATACCGCTCAACAACCACACTCATGCCGTAGACACTTTATTCCACCATCGTCTAAGGCCTTTTCAACAACAATGGGCCCATATTCCCACCGATAGATGGGTCCTTCAAACCATCGAACTACGTTACACCATCCCCTTCACATCACTCCCTTCTCCCATCCCGTCCCTTGTCAGGGACCCATCTCACGAATCTCTGCTAAAACAAGAAGTGCTTCGTCTACTCACCATCGGAGCAATAGAGAAAGTTCCAGACGAGTTCGGGGCAGGGGTTTTTATTCCCGATACTTCTTAACCAAGAAAAAGTCAGGAGGTTAGAAGCCGATTCTAGATCTTTGAGGCTTAAATCGATATCTTTGAAAGCAACGTTTCCAGATCGTAGCTAGGGTAACCATCACCCCGGCACTACACAGCGGAGATTAGTTCACGTCCCTCGATCTGCAGGACGCGTATCTTCTTCATATGGCCATCCATCCGGCCCACAGAAGGTTCCTTCATTTCCAAATAGGTGTAGACCATTTCCAAAACAAGGTCCTGCCCTTCGGTCTCTCGTTGGCTCCCAGGGTTTTCTCCAAGACTCTGGCAGTGATTACAGCATACCTACGTCATCTGGATATGATGATATTCCCTCATCTGGATGACTACCTAATCAGAGCATCTTCGTCAGCAGAAGCGCTTCATGCCACAAACACCACGAGAGCAGTTTTCAAGGCGTTAGGCCTGATTCTTAATATTCTGAAGTTAGCCATGACACCCCACCAGTCAATACAATTCAACAGTGCCCACCTCGATTCGACCAAAGCTCAAGCCTTTTTACCAATGATCAGGTTTCAAACAATCCAAGACCTGATACAAATACTTTCTACTAGTCCCAAAACATCTATACTCCACTGTCTACAGCTTATGGGACATATGGCGTCCACAGTGTATGTCGTGGCACATGCGAGGTTACACTTCTGGTGTCTTCAACACTGGATAGCCACAATATATACCCCAAACACCCACAGGAGGGTTACAATCCCTGCCCATGTCAAAAAATCACTGACTTGGTGGACCATCCCCGACAATCTGATGACTGGGATGCCCTTTCATTGTCCCCAGACAATGATTCAGCTTATTACCGACGCATCTCTCCTCGGCTGGGGTGCCCACTTGCTACACAAACAGATGCAGGGCCTATGGTCCCCCAGAGAATCATGGATGCACATCAACCTCCTGTAATTACAGGTGGTCTACAACACCTGCTAACACTTCCTCCCAGTTATCCATGGTCAAGTCATACGAGTCTTCACTGACAACATAGCCACTGTATATTACATAAATAGACAGGGAGGAGCTTGGTTCCGATCGCTTTGCGCCAAAGTGACACGTTTCTGAAACTGGTGCAACTGCCACAAAAATCTCCCTCCTCGCAGAGTATCTCCTCGGGCAGCAGAATCCACAGCCAATGCACTAAGCAGACATTTTTCCACGAACCACGAGTGGGAGCTACACCCAGAAGTAGTCTCCATCATATTCCATCGTTGGGGGTTCCTATTAGTAGACCTCTTTGTCACACGTCTCAATGTGAAATGCCCCCAATACTGCTCAAGGACCGGGATTGGATGGAACTCCATGGGAGACGCCTTCTTATGCAGTTGGAGTCACCGTCTTCTATACGCCTTCCCTCCCATGCCCTTAATTCCCAGAGTCCTGGAAAAGATAGCTATCGAGAGAGCTATGGTGATTCTGATAGCCCCCCTGTGGCCACGACAAACGTGGTTCCCTTACCTGTCTCGCATGTCGGTTCGCTCTTCATATCCTCTGCCCAGACACCATTACCTGCTCACACAGAACTGCGGGCGCTCGATTCATCCGCAGCTCGACCACCTGGCGCTGACAGCCTGGTACCTGGTTGGTTCCAACAAACAGTTGATACGTTCGCAAGCTGTCAAACACCTTCTATTATATAGTAGAAAATCTACCACCCGTAGTACTTACCTTCATAAATGGACACAGTTTTCTTCATGGTGTTCTGAGACACATTTAGATTCCTACTCTGTGCCTATCCACCGGATTCTGGACTATCTTGTACATCTTAAAGACTCCGGTCTTATGTTCGCTTGTATTAAAGTACACATAGCTGCTATCATTGCTTTCCGTCATTCAGTAGACGGCTACTCAGTCTTTTCACATCTCATGACGAAGAGATTTATGAAGGGGATGGCTAATCTCTTTCCACACCATAGACAGCCTGCAGACCTCTGGGATTTGGAGGTAGTCCTGAACTCTCTAACATGGAATCCCTTTGAACCTTTAGCAATATGTGACCTACACACTCTCACAATGAAAGTCATCTTCCTGCTCACGATAATCTCTGCAAGGAGAGTTGGGGAACTGTCTGCCCTATTTAGCTTCCCCACCCTACACAATATTCACCTCTCAGGGAGCTTTATTACACCCCCAGTCTACTTTTTCTCCCCAAAGTAAATTCAGAGTTTCACATAAACGAACTAATAGTCCTTCCCACATTCTACCCTAAAACTTATTCTTTGATGGAGCAAGCACGCCTCCATACCTTAGATGTCAGGCGAGCATTGGCATTCTATATAGACAGAACTAAATCCTTTCAGAAGTCACACACGCTCCTAGTATCCATGGCTGAGTGCTCTATGGGCCATCCCTTATCTGCACAACGCATTTCATCAATAATCGTCGCCTGCATAAAGAAATGTTCTGCTTTACAAAATAGACTTCTACCACACGCGCTGAGAGCTCACTCAACGCGAGCAATAGCTACATCAACCGCTTTCCTGAAAGGGGTTTCATTGAGAGACATTTGCAGGGCTGCTATATGGTCTTCGGACTTCACATTCGCCAAACACTCTGCCATCTCCAACCTTCTTCTCTGCCAACGGCAGTGGCATCAGCCGTCTTCTCCACGGCTACAGCATGATAGCTCCAAATCCCTTCTCCTTTACAGGGGCTACTGCTGTAAATTCACCTACAGTGGAGCACCCACAGGACACTGCTCGAAGAAGTAGTTGTTACTCACCTTGTGCAGTAACGATGGTTCTTCGAGATGCACGTCCCATAGGTGCTCCACGACCCGCCCTCCTCCCCTTTTCGGAGTGTCTGTTTCTTATGTCTTTCAGACTAGGAGGAACTGGCGGGAGCTGGACCGTGCGCACACAAACAGCGCGAAAAGGCATGAGAAGCGCTTTGTGCATGCGTGGTCCAGTGGGCTACGGCTGAAAAAGATCTCCGATCTGTGGCACCGGGACAAGCCCAACACCTACAGTGTAGCGCCCCCGGGACACTCATCTCAAAGAACCATCGTTACTGCTCAAAGTGAGTAACTTCTTTGTGTATGTGTGTAGATAGATTTTTATTGTGAACCGAACTCTAAATATTTTACTTATGAACTTAACTAGATCCATGATAAAATTATATAATCACATAGCAAAGCTCTCCATTTTGCCACAGGTGTTATAGTTAGACAAATTAAGAGAATAAAATGTATACTGCATCAGTAAAATGTAATTGAAAAGGAGTTTTACTAACAATATATGACCACTGTGTTTTCAAGTTCCCATTCTTTTTTAAATTTTCAACTTTCTTGATCACATTTGAGTCTTATTTTGCTGTCTTCCAGTTATCTACATATGAATTGATCAGACAATGAGTTATTACTTGTCAGTATACAAATGTGTTTTCTGTATTTAATCCCCATTTCTACAATTATAAATCATGTTCAAAACTGGCTTTTTTGAGGTTTGATACTCTTATAAAACTGATGAAGATAGCCCTGAGCAGGAATCATGAACTGAAACACAACTGAACTTGGGAAGTTCTAATTTGGATTCAGATCTGAACTTTGACTGGGCCAGTAGCTTAAAAAAACTTTGTTGGCTAATAAAGGAGAAGATAAATAGCCACAAGCTCAGAATAAATGATAATATAAAACCACTACATTACAGAGATCCTACATTCGTTTTCTTGTCTGATTCCTATGAAATATCACATTGGCTTGGATTTTATGGCACAGGAATGTGTTAATAAATTCCTTATGTGGATAGCAATTTGTTCCTTGCTTATATCTAATCTCAGTTTTGTCCCTCCTGTTCTGCTTCTATTGTATCTTGCATTTTTCATTGTAAAGAGAACTTAGATGGCACATTCCATATGAAGGAAGCATTGCAAAATCAGTTAATTCTTGCATACTTTTTTGATGGGTGCTTGACACACATAGGATATGTGCTATTTTAAAACACGTAATTGTAGTACATCTAGTGTTTAAAGCTTAATATAATGTTTTTGGCTCTGCTCCTATTTCCATGACCAAATGTTATGATGCTTCCAAAATTTAAAAAGAGTATGGTGAACTATGTGGCTGATACTTGTAAAAACCTTGGTACATTTACTTTAATTCAACAACATAATAGTCTCTGTTTAGCAGTAATCTGGATACTGGTGTGGATCAAGACCGTCGTCTTTGGGACAGGTCCCGTATCTGTTGTCTTCTCTGGTTTATTCACTGTTCCTTTTACGTCTGTGCCACCTGAAGTGCCCATTGTCATGATGCCACTGGGAGTCTTGACACTCAAGAGGCAGCCCCAAAGGTCTGGAAAATCTCTCCCCAAATCCTGAGCTTACGTAGCAAGGATCGTTTTAACTTTTGCCCCGTGTTGCCTCTGGGCTTATGTGTAGAGTGTTACAGTTTTAAAGGGAATGTTTTAAAAAACAAATTGGCTTAATTACAAGAAGATCCAAGTGTCAAGAATATCTCAAACAGCAGATGGGCCTTTCTGCTGATTTGGTTTCCTTTCTTATTAGTCTCTTACTCTCCAGGCCAGCTGGGCTGGAACAATTAGGAAGGCAAAATACTCAGTCCTTTTCAACAGTGATTTATTTGCAAGGGTGAAGCTAGGAAAATTCTTCTCTATGTGAAACAATCTGCTCTTTGCCTTGAGACCTTTGTTAATTTCCAAGCCAAGGAATGTGTTTGTCGTCTTGTAATGTTATAAATATGGCTTGCATTGTCCATTGTGACCCATTATTTATCTTGTTCCTCAGTTACCAGACTTTTAACGTGACTCTCTCCACTTTTGCAACAGCAATCTCTCTAAGTGATTTGGCTTAGAGGTATCTTCTCAGAATTCGTTAACTGGAATGATGATGACTAATGCAGCGCAAGATTCAGAAGATGTATACATGGGGAGTAGTAGCAGGAGAAAATCAGAGGGGTCATCGGGCTTCAAGGAACTTATGGACCAATTTCATCAAGTTTGGGGGAGTCAATAAAAACAACCCATAGCACAGATGACAATAGCATTGGTCTTAGTCTAAAGGTTAACAGTGTTTAAGTATAAGAGCAATGCTAGTTCTGTCCTTCAGTATACCATGCACTTTGCTGTATATCAAGGGTTGGAATTAAAATTTAAAAGTAGGACTTTAAAAAAAAAATCAAATGTAGCTAATCACAATCAAAATGCCAGTCACAATAAAAGGAAAAAGGCCAAGTCTGACCAAGTAGGTCAAAACCATGCATTGCATTGCCCCACTGGGAGCTGGGTTTGAGTAGTGCTGTGAGGACTTAGCCCCCACATTGTAAAGAAGCAGTTGTGTATCATTCACTGGGAAGAGGTGTTTGCCAACTAACAGAACAAAGGATTTGGTTTTCAGAGTAAACCAAGGAGTTGGTATTTGCATGTTTGGCAAAAGAAAAATGAAAATGGTGGAATTGGTATTGTCCAGAACAAATAGATGGGGAACTAAAGGATCCTGTTGAGCCATTGAATATGCACCCATCTTCTGATGAATAAAATGTTTGGGGTCAGCAGCAAAGAAAAACAGCTTCAGAGGGGTAGCTGAGTTAATCTGTAACTGGAAGAACTTAAAAAACAACAAATAGTCAAGTATCACCTTAAAGACTAACAAAACATGTAGATGGTATCATGAGCTTTCGTGGGCAAAACCCACTTCTTCAGGTGACCGGAGTATAGTAAGTCCAGATCCAAGAATGGTGTTGGCTTGCTCTGTTCTTGGTATCTTTTCCCACTGTAAATAAAGACACTATTGAATAATCAATTTATTTCATTTTTTCACACTTGCAAATATGTTTTGTTTCTTTAACAGGGCAAAAAGGATGTATCCCAGATATTTAACAACATCTTGAGAAGACAAATTGGTACTCGAAGCCCTACTGTAGAATACATTAGTGCCCATCCACATATCCTATTTATGCTCCTAAAAGGGTAGGTGTTCATTTTAATCTGTTTAATTTCTGTTAAGCAGGATTGTTTGGAACGTGTTTGTAATGAATGTGATCTACCTTATATG
The DNA here is from genome assembly GCF_049634645.1 of Pelodiscus sinensis. Classification (NCBI taxonomy): domain Eukaryota; kingdom Metazoa; phylum Chordata; order Testudines; family Trionychidae; genus Pelodiscus; species Pelodiscus sinensis. Next base: position 289,689,497 of record NC_134711.1, on the reverse strand, counting down.
ATGATGATGGTTGTTTTTTTTTTAAGTGGATGAAATTTCAGCCTTAATTCCAGTTTTCTTGGCTTCTGTTGATTTGTTACTGCTTAATTGGATACTTGTTCACATTTCAGTACCTACATTATTTATTTGCCCATGATTTCTTGGCCAAACTCCATATTGGAGTAATTACATTCTGACCACTTTCCCCTCTGTTTTCCATATGAAACTCTCTTCCATTCCTGCCCTAAGCTGATTTATAGGATTGATGGATAGACGTAAGCAGCTGCTGAGTTCCCTTCACAGATGGCTGCATTTCAGTAGCGAGTGAAATGATTCCTATAGGTATTTGGCCAAATTCTGGATTATTGTGTAGAAAAACAAAAGACTACAAGAAAGATGGTGATGTCTGTCAAGCATGCTCTACAAATCCCATTGACCATACAGAAGTTTCTGTTAGCGAACTTTGCATTATTGGTGCTCTGAGTTTTGGACAAACATCAGAAAGGGGGATGTAATTGGGGAACATGTTCCTCTCAACCACCAGCAGATTTTTAAGTGCAGATCAGTACAGAAAATAACATTGCTCTTTTCAGCATTAGTTCTCCCTCTGTTTTTGTCTCACAGAAGGAGTTAGTGCATTGGCCTCCACGCTGAGTTGTTGCCATGGAAAGGGAAGATGTTAACTGCATTGATGCATGGCAATGCATGAGTTTACGACCAAACTTCTCTGAGGTGTCTGTTTTCTCTGGTTGGCTCCAAATCTATTCCATATGTTGAGAATTTTAGCTTTTCAATGGTTTGAAAGCTGTTATTTTCTGGTCACCCTTTCATTTTTTTCCAGGGGGGCGTAAATAGGAGCCATTGTTTATAAAGAGCTTTCGGATTGTTTTAGGTAAAAGTTGCCATGTACAAATAATATGTTATATTGGTCAGTTAATATAACCAGTATGATCTCTTGTTAAACATGTAATAGCAGTACTATTAAACCCAGGCATTCAAAAATCAAGAGGTGGACCCCAAAATTGACTTGTGGCTGTGTGACTTTCATATCCAGTTGTACTAATTGCATATACAAAAGGTGTGCAAAAATGCACACAAAGCTTGGGTGTCAACTGTGAAGTGAGTTAATAGATACAGCAAAATTCTCACTGGAAATATTTAACGGCTCACTTATATAGATCCTTCATTTTGATACATTTGAAGTACTGTGTATTTAATGTTTATGGTCAAATCCTGAAGTACTCTGCCTGGGAGTACATTGTTCAAATGCCAAGCTACAGTTTTATTTCATTAAGACTATTCTGCAGAGTTGTGTGTGAGGGATTTCTTTTTCTCTGCTGACGGTAAATGTGACTTTTCTGGACCGTTTTCATAAGGAGAACATAGGAGAAAAAGTGAGCATCTTCTACAAGTGTGATCTGTGCTCAGCGTGGATCCATAAGAGTCAAATCCTACAGAAAAGGGTATCTCTACTGCTCCCCATTCCCAAATACTTCAGGCTAGTCTAACGCTGAAAAGTTACATTGGCATAAGTACATCTCAGAAGACATAGATATGCTGGCCTAAACACTGTGTCAACTGCTCTAGATTAATGGAATTATTCTTTCATCAAACTAACTGCCGCCTGTCAGGGAGATATATTAATCACCACAGTTAGAGAACCCCACCTGTTGCTGGTGCATTTAAGTGTAGACACAGTATCAGTAGTGGCTGTCGGAAAACAGCTTCTGGGGCTAAGGGTTTCTTCAATCTTCTGTCTTGCAGCCCCAGATTAAATAGTTATGAAGATATGTGCACTGTTCCTTTAAATTTCTGGCAGGAATCCAGGTAGTAGGGCTAAGAGGGGTTCCAGGCAGCTGCTTGATAGTGAAATAGAAAGAGAGGCAGAATGACTTACAAAATAATGTTTCTCTCATGCTGATTAAGTTCCTTGTTCAGATTTAGAGCAGAGGTTCTCAGACTTTTTGGCCTGCTGCCCACCCTGTTGAATGCAGACCTTTCTGCAGACCACCAGCCAACCACTCATGCTGACCAAATGGGTGCAAGAGGACGTGGAGGTGTGGAGTCTGGCTGGGAGGTAGGGTACAGGAGCAGGGTGGGAGCTGGGGGGTCTAGGTGGATCAGGAGCATGGTGAAGGGTGCATGGTTTTGGCAGGAGAGGAGTGTGCGAGGGGGATGGGGATGCATATCTCTTGCTGCTCCTATTGGCTATGATTCCAGCCAATGTGATCAGTGGGGAAAGCTTTCAGGTGAGCAATTTATTGCACTGTCATTCCCCCAACTGGGGGTAAGGGGAGCAGCAGTATATGGGGCCGCTTATTTCCTCCTCAAGCCGGATCTGACCTGCCAGGCTGATCACCCGCAGCATGAAGCTAATGCACCAGCCTCGCATGGAGGGAAGTGGGGCTGGAGTGCCAGAACAAGCTCCCTGCTGCAGGTAGGGGTGAGCCCCTATCCCACAGGCCGAGACCGTTACCATACTTTGAGAACCACTAAGTTAGAGCAAAGCATCTCTTTGTGACCGTTTTGCCTTGTCACAAAACAGTGATAATAGCTCCTTTAATTACTGCTTATGTAAATTTCAAAACATTTTCTGATGATTAAGTGAAAACTAAATATCTAACATTTAAGTTGGGTTTTGGTTTTTTAACAATTTTTTCACCCTTTTTGTTTTTTTCCTTCCTATTCGTCTTCCCTTCTTATATCTTTTAGCACATTACCTGGTTTTATATGATGTGGTGCAGTTCTGTAAAATATTTTTGGATCATGTCCCAAGTACTCTTCAGACTCTATGGAAATAAATAGAAAAAATTAAGATAATATGGAAGCTTATAATGTATAGTGTAACTTCAACAGTAATAGTACTATTCAGTGGTAAACTATGTCAAAATATTAATGCATCCCAGTCCTGGAGAACTTTATAAGAAAGAACTAAAGAGTTCTTGGTCCAAAACTTTCACTTTTAAAATATTACATCAGTATTTGGGGTTTGTTGCTGACTGCTATAACTTTTATATATTCTTCATCATTGTCTCAAATCCCAAAGGTACATGGCCTCCTTGTAACCAAGCAACACCTGAATTGATCTCTCTCAAGGTGCTTAATGTGGTCTAGTTGCACATTCAGCGTATGTTTATCACTAGCGATCTTCTTGCACCACTAGACTTTGTGGTACCTATGTGATCACTGTCCATGTCATGAAAATCCTTAGTATTCATGCTTTGGGATTCATTTATCTTCCATTCTGATAATGTGCCCATCCCAAGAAAGTTGCTGAAACAGAAGCATTGCTGATGGAGGTGATTGCTGTGTTTATTAGCTTTGAAGATTCTCATTTTTTATATTGTCCTGCCACTTGCTATGGAACAACTGATCAACAATGGCAGTCATGTTCTTCAGCCTTCCTCAACACCTCTTCCATATGAAGGAGATGACACAGCCGTGCTTCCATAGATCCCAGCTTCATAGCAAACTTGACAGCACAATGTCCTCTCAGAGGCTGCTGAAGAGCATACAAACATCCACATATTTTTAAACATTCTCCAGTGCTGTCTGAAAATGACCAAATATTCAACAGTTGCTCCCTGAATAGATTTTTATTTAACCGAGCTAGTTGTAATCTGGATCATAGGAGCTGTTTGATGGAAATAGCCAGGAGCTTAGGTTCATCCAGGTGAATTACCAGAAAATCAACATAGAAAGTACTGCTTCTTTCACAGCTAGATCAGTCATCGGTTTCAGCAGTTCACCACACTGAGCCAACAAGACAATGTTGGTGTATTCAAGATCTTGAAGCAGAATGGTATTCAGTTCAGTGCCATCAATGGTTGCGGGTTGGTAGATAATCAATACTTGTATTGAACAAAGATGGTGACAGAATGCAGCCTTGCTGAATTCCTATGAAGATAGGTTATGCATCTACCTTTGACTCGAACAGTTTTCTGTTCCCTTCTAGAATTATTTGTGCTCTCTCTTGATTGATAGAATTTATTTATACAGGGGATCTTAATAAGGTACCTTGAGCCTGTAATGCATTTGAGCAAATGCAAGGGCACTTATTTGCATGGATCTAACTTCAAGGTTGAGTTCCAAAACCCACAATTTATAGTAAATGCCTAATGCGGGGTCCCAATCCTTCAAGTTGTTACATGTGAACAATCTTTTGTGCTCATTGCAAGGTTGGGTTATGTGTTTATTTTAGATTCCCACATCTGAAAGTTTAGCTCGGTGTTTTCTTTTATCACTTTTGTTTATCAATTATGAATTTTTGGTCACTACAATGTAATATTTCATTGCACAATCAATTTAAAAAAGGAAGGAAAACTGAAACAAATCCAAAGTAATGCCACACATGTTCTCTTCCATTATCTCCCTGAATTTGGCCATCTTTCTTCTAAAATTATAGGATGCTATCTCTGGCATACGTCCTGATTTGACTTATTTTTAAAATAAAATGTATGTTTTACACACGATTGTAGGAAAAAAAGCACAAAACGATCATGAAGGAAAGTCATTGTTTGCATCATATTGGATGAAAAATTTCCACTGTCACCTGACAGTCAGTTCCCAGCAGCAACAACAAAAGGTCACTTTTTTCACTGCATAATGTGAGCTCTGTTGTTAAGTGGGAAGATTCCTGAATAAGATCTCCCTCCCAGCATTTCCTGTGTAATACTGCAGTGGCACTGCCAGCCTGAGATAACTATTATTACCTCTGGTCCTCATTTTACTTCTCAGTTAATTTCTCCCAAATTGTCAGCTTCACAAAAAGACTCAGCAAATGGTTCACTTGTACGTTTGTGTGTGTGTGTATCATATAAAAAGAGTAGGATCAATGTCCTACCTACTGCCAAGGGGGACTAACTTTCATGGTCGTGTATTTTCCCTTTAGGGAGACATGGTGTTATTTATGGAGTGCAAATAGGGCTTCAAATGAATATCTGTTTTGGTATATAAGGCACCAAATGTTCTTGTGCCAGATTAATCACTGATGTCCTTTGGAATCCATTGCATTCAATGGTGTTGGAGGGATGAATTCAGTTCCCTGGGACATAAAATAACATATAACTCTGCATCAGGGAAGATTACAGCAGACTTCACTTCAGGTGCCAGGATGGTGTTCTGTACATGAAAGAAATCCGCATTCAAAATCTCTGTAGGTCGCATAGCCATGTTGTGTTTCTGTGCTGTACTCCATTGCTAGCTTCTTTCTGAATAAGGGTAATCTGTACATTAATGAGCACAGAATCAAGCCTTCAGTGAGGAGGTAAAGTCAATAGCAAAACTCCCATTGACTTAAGTGATGTAGAATCAGGCCTGAGAAGCTGAGGGGGATGTGGCAATTTGCCAAGAAATCTATTCTTGTGCCCCTCCTTGTATCTTCCTTCTACTGTTCTCTCTCTGCATTCTTCTTCTGTCCACTCCCTACTGTATCAAGTGACCTCTGCTCTCATTCAGCTCTCTTTCAGTGAGATTTCATTGTCCACAAAAACAAGGTGTAAATACTTTATAAAAAAAAAAAAGACTTTATCTTCTGGGTTTCCCGATGCTTCCCATGTTCGCAGTGGCTGACTTTTAAGTTGTAAGTTCTTCAACATGGGTAGGATCTTCATATTATGTCTTTGAACCATTGAGTATGTTGTCAATTAATAGTAACTAATAATTATCACTCACGATGCTGTATTAGCATCTGGTAATGGATTACTTTCCCTCCTGATTTTCTGTTAAATTCTACAGTGGCTCTGAATGGAACTGCTAGTGTAGACAAAGAGCTAATTATGGCTAGACAGCTGGTAATCTTCAACTTTCCTTACTTATGTAGCCTGTGACATAACCAAAGCCTAGATAATGAAGTATTTGACTTAAAGGTTTTTACTGCATTTACTTACATTGATACGTTTGTTTTTGGAAGTGTATTGTGTTGGAAAAATATAATTGATTTATATTCCACCAAAAATATTGGCCAGCCATTAAATATTTCCTGGACACATTCCTAGAAGTGACTGACTGTTCTGTTCGAAAATGTGCATTTGTACTAATGTGACCTGATGCAGGAAAGAAGAGGAAACTCTTAACAGAAAACATCTGTGGACATTTACTAAATAAAGAATCATGTGTTTAGGGTGAAAATGGCCCCCATAATGTGAGAGAGATGCTTGATTGTCATCAGCTGCTTAGGATTTATTTTAGCTTTTGAGGCAAAAGAAGCTTCGTTTAACTTTGAATCAATGGTTTATTTTTCACTAGGCCACCTATTGTAATCATCACATGGAAATAAGCAGCCTTAGTATGTTTTAGAAACACTACGATTCTTTTTACCTTTGGAAGTTTGCGGTGGATTTGGAAGGCCCACTCACTCATAGGACACATGGCAATCTGTTTTGTCTTATTTTTGTAGTCAGACAGTAGAAATTAATTGTGCAGAGAAACAATAAGGTGAATAAGCTTTGGATAATAGGCAGTTTTGATATGCTACAGTCAACTCATTGAAGGAAGAGTTTCTTCTCTTTCATTTGGGGCCTGTCACTTTCAGCTAAATGAACAGTGTTAAAGCATGTTCATTATATAGCAATTTAAATGTTGTGAGTGGAGGTGGTTTTTTGGTTGGCTAAATAACATCCCCCTTTTTTTTTCTTGAAAGCTTACATGCTTTATTTTCATGTGTATCACCTTTAAGACAAAGTACAATGTGTCCCACAGGAATTGGAGATAGATGGAGACTTCCTACCATTTTACAAGTATGCTTGCTGCTGTACAATAGTATAGTATCTGTTTGCCGTAAGGTGGTTACAACCTGAGAGTAAAATAATAGTCTTCTGAACGAAGCCCAGGGGTTCTTCACTGATACTGGGATGAACAAAATTCTCCCCAAACTCCCAAGCTGCAGAAAAGATAATCAGAACTTCAAAACAACAACAAAAATCCAGACACCAAAAAGCCTGCATGGATAAACTCTTCCTCCCTGGCTTGTTAGAAATTAGTGTTCCAGTGGAATAATTTCCCCTCTCCCAAACCCCTCTCCACTCTGAAAGAGGGTCAATGAGACGATAATATATTTTACCAATAAAAGTTAAGGGTCTTGGAGTTCTTTTTTTAAAAAAGGAGGGATATACTATATTTGTGGTACCCTTTGATTCCAAAATGATAAAGGAATTTTGTTTAAAAATTTTCAAACATCTCCCAAAATCACCTTTCAGCAGAAGCCAAGCATAAATATATCAGTGAAAATCTAAGAGTTTTCATCCCAACCACTTGTTTTTATGTACTAAAATTTTTGAAACAATCAGCAACCTTAATTATATGGCTCATTTTTAAGTATGGGTCCAAGCCATCAAGGCTGGATCCAATGTTCTGTTTTAGGACCTTCTGGTATGTCTTTTTAGATACATCTTATATATGGTATCCCCATTTATACTTAAAATAACCCTCTTCATCTGCTGTATGGTGTTGTTTTGTTTTTTTACTCTAGGTATGAAGCACCACATAATGCTTTACGCTGTGGAATTATGCTGAGAGAATGTATCCGACATGAGCCACTTGCCAAAATCATTCTTTTCTCAGAACAGTTCAGAGACTTTTTCAAGTATGTGGAAATGTCAACGTTTGACATTGCATCTGATGCTTTTGCTACATTTAAGGTAAATTATCTGATGTCTTTGGGAACTTTATAATGTTGTGTTTAAAACATCACTTCTTCATCACTTGCTTAAGACTGTTAAATATGGTAGAATGCACAGGGATTTGGTTTTTCTTTCTAGTAGACAGCTTTCTTTGTTGGGTAGAGAGGACTAAATTCATCCCTAATCTGATTGTGACAGGATTTATAGTTGGCATGCTGTCAGTCCAGAGTCCTTAATTTAATGGAGATTTCTATTTCTTTCATTCTGACATCTCAAGACATTTTTATTACCATTTAAAACTAAAATTAACTATCACATATAATCCCTTAAAAATATATGGAATTAATCATTTAAAGTTACTCAGGATGTTCCTTACTTCATCTTATTGCTTTGAGTTACTGCTTACTTACTGCTCAGCCATAATTAGTAGATCTGTGGATTCAGTGCACCAAGTAGATTCAGATTTTTAAGATTTTGATCCCTGCAATTTCTTGAATGCAGACACGCTACTGCTACACCCACACAGAGCCCTAATGAAGTCACTAGGACTTTGCATGCATGCAGCTTCTGTAACATACAATACATTTCAGGGTTATGGCCGAAGAGTGATTGCTATACAGACTCAGGTGACTTGTTCTTAAAGAATTTAAAACAAAAAGAGAATGAATTATTTAAAGTTCAGGAGCCTGAGGTTGCAGCAGACTTCAGGTTTTTATTTTTTAGAAGCAGAGTCAGACAAATATATATATAATAAATTCCACAAATATTTGTGTGAATAGCTAAATGAACCTCCTTTGGCAGTGTTCACAAAATTTTGTGTATGTACTAGATGTTAAAATAACTCCTGTCTATGCTTTAGGTACCCTTTTTGCTAAATTTAAAATAATTACAAAGCCAAAACATCAGCATACTTTTTGGAGAGTATTTTGCAAATTGGTTGTTGCATTGATCTTCTCATAAAATAGGTATAGATCATCTGACTAATGTGACCAGTCACAATGCAGCAGTATAGTCAGCTAGCAAGAGTCAATGAAATCAATGAAAGCATTGTTGAATAATTTTTGTTGTTAATGAGAAGGGGCCAGGAACTTCTCAATGTTGGCAGGCTCATGTAAGGGACAGAAGTAACTGCTGTTATCTGCAGTGCTTCCATATTCTTGGAGGAGCAGGGAGGTTAAAAGGAGGTGGAATCCAGACTCTGTTCCCCTCCTCTGCACCTTTCTATGGGGTGGGCCTGACACACAGACGAAAAAGATGGCAAGCTACAAGAAAAGCCTAAAACCCATTCTAAAGGGATGTAGTACTGATTTTGAGTCCCTTATGTACTGGATTGTTCAAGGAGGTATTCTGTGTGATGGAGGCAGAATATCTTCCAATGGTCTCAATACACCTTTTATTGTATACTCTGTAAATAAATGGCACAATCTAGTTCATACTGAGTGCTCACATTATATGTGGAGGTTTATCCTCACTAAATCCTTATGGACTAATGCTTCTGCTCAGATGAGTAATATAAATCTTAACCAGTAGAAAAGACATCACCACATATTTGAAACAGCAATAAAAACAGACAGGAAGAATGACTGTCAGACACTTGCAGTCTAGGCACTGTGACTGCAACAGGGTAACAGATGCTTGTGCAGAAAAATAATACCAGTCACATAATAAAGCAGATTGTGCCAGCTTTTACCCAAACAAAATGCATTTGTGCCATTCCTGAAGTGATTTACATGGCTAAACACATAATTAAAGAAAAACAACAGGACTCTTCTTTTGCATGACCATCCTGCATAATAGGCTGACATGTTGATTATTAATGCCACCCCCACAGTGGTGTTAAGAGATTGGTAGCATGAGTAATGGAATAAGGTTCATGCTCTAAGGATTTTTTAAAAAGTAGAGAATAAGGACAAACAAGAGAAAGGACTTGAAACATCTTTCCTCTGACATCTCTGCCACTTGGCTTCGTATCATCTTTCATCAGATTATTATAGTACCATGGATTAATAAATTTTAGTCAGTCAGCTATTTTGTGTTGCTGGCTTTGCCTAAGTCTTTCTTCTAGCAATTCTGTGGGTTGCCTCCCATAGCTTGTTTTGGCTTTGAAGTGTCAGTTGTGAGCTCTGATAGCAGCAATGGGAAGACTCACTGGAAAGCAATGCCTTCTCCCCCAGGTATTTTTGGGGCCTTCCAAAACAAGGTTGTCATTGGCTTTGACAGGCATAACATCTGGTACCACCATGCGCATGAAATGGTGGTGAAATAGAAAATGCTGTTATACCATGCTGCGTATTCTCATATTAGAGTATCAGAGTCGGCGAGGTAATATCTTTGATTGGACTAACTTCTGTTGGTGAGAACAACAAGTTTTGAAGCTACAGAGAGCTCTTCTTCAGGCCTAGTTTTGCACTGTTCACTGTGGGTGTATCTACACAGCAAAGTTATTTCGGAATAACGGCTGTTGTTCCAAAATAACAATGTGAGTGTCAACACAGCAATTCCGTTATTCCAAAATAATTTCAAAATAACGAACATCTTATTCCGACTTCTCTAAACCTCATTCTAAGAAAAATAACGCTTATTTCAAAATAACTATAGATGCTCCCCTTCTGCTATATCGAAGTAGCCCCTCACCAGGGCCATTCTAAGTTATCCTTCATGGGGCTCTAAATTGAGATAGCACGTCTACATTAGGGAAGCCTGTCTTGGATTAATTTCAAGGCTTCTTTTCAGTGTAGACGTGCTATTTTGAAATAAGCTACTTCTGAATAACTATTCTGGATTAGTTTATTCCAAAATAACTGCAGTGTAGACGTAGCCTAATAGTGAATGTACTCAGTAGGAATCCTGGCTGGCAAGTAATTGAGAGATTAGTCTTTGACTGTAACCATCTCAAAAGGATGAAAAATTTGCCCAACTTTTCAAATGTGCGAGAGAGTACTTGGGTCAGCGCAATCCTTTTAAAAAAAAAATTATATCCAGCAATACCCTGTAGGAATGTGGCTATAAATTTGCAATGCCCATTTAATACATTCTCAGAGAAATAATAAAAAAGAACACCCTAAGCTGGGCACCAACTTCTTCAAACACATGTCTTCCTTCCCCATAAATAGAGGGTTCCATGCTCTCATTTCCTCCACTGTTTTGTTCACAAAAGGTTCCCTTTGTTCCTTCCTCTTCAGTAGTGTTACAATCATTTGAAAAAAAGAAGAAAAGAAGTATGACTAATTGCTCGGGCAGGAAACTGCAGTAATGCAATGTGGTCATGCAGTTGGTGCCAGGGAATGCAACAAAAAGCACTTTTGAGTTGTATTAGGGTCTGAAGACTGTTTTGCTCCAGTATATCTAGTGGATACATGTAACTTGAAAACCTTTCTAATACACCCTGACTGGAACAAAGATGCCACATGTACCTGTACTGGTCACAGTCCTAGGACTGCAGTACAGAGATGCAGCAAATTTTAACTAATGGCCCTGCAAATTTGTAATTTATGAGACTAGTTTAGACTAGAGAAAGAAACTGGTGAAAAGTTGCTCTGTGATTACACAGTACTTACCATGGACATCTATTTATACTTTGCATGTTAGGTGAGAATTGTAAAGACGAGGAATTCATACATATTTGTAGGTGTCATTTCAGTCTCATTTTATCGCTCATGGTTTTTTTCTTCAGTTTTCCTCAATGTTGTTGATACTTCACAATGCAAATCTGTAACACTTAAAAAAATATCTCTTCCTGTCATTCTGGAAATGGGGAATAGTGCTGCATCTTACATCTGAAGGTTTTAGGGTAAAGGTCAAGTTGGCAAATGAACTTAGTAGGGAAGTGCATCTCTAGGTTGGATTTAGATGTGAGAGGAGGGAATGGCAGTAAGTCTGGATGTGGGAAAAGAGCAACGATAGGCAAGGTGAGCTGGTAACGGCTTTGAGGCCAGAGAAAGGGTGATGTGGAGCTGGAGAGGCATCATGACAGTTAGTTGTGGCAACTACTGTGAGAAGCAGAAATCAGTGTTGCTAACTCTTACAATATTCTTGAGTCCTGTGATACTGATAGTTTCCTTAAGTCCCAGTGTAACCACCACCAGGTGGAGTTGAACCTGAGCTTCATATAGCCTCTACCCTTTGAGCTAAAAGCCAGCTGGCTCTCAGCCTATGCTGTAGAGGTCTCTTGGTCTTATCTGTTGCTGTGGTCTAAGACTCACTGCATGGGACAGTGAACCACACTAGGTGTGTGGCTTATACCAGCTCCTGATTTTTGTGTAAGTATGTGAGTTTCTGCATTTTTTTAAAAAAGTATTTAGCCATTGTTGTTATTGGAAAAAGTTTGAAATCATGACTTGTCTTTTGAGCCCTTAAGGTGCCATCTAAAAACAACCCTAAATCTAGTATTTTTTAGAAAACTTCTTGACCTTTTTAAGCTAATTTCATTATTTTGGAATGAAAATAACAATATTGGGGGGGGGGGGAGTCTGAGGCATGTTTTTTTAAGATTTAGAGACTAGCAATATTAAGAAATTGGAGAAGTAGGTCAAGGGGAAAAGATTAGAGAGCAACAGGTTATCAAACCATTTCAGCACTGACTGAAGCACTGCAACTTTTTTATTTACATGTCTCCCAAAGCAAAAAGAAGTATTGTTGGGATTTGCTCCCTATGTCCCCTGTTAAGTCTTTTTCTAATGAGAGGCGGTGGGTGGCTGAGGTGGATCAAATATAGCCAGTGTAGTCCTTGAGAAAAATTTGTTTGCCTGTTGAATTTAAGACGTAGGAACAGTTTGGTTATTCTCTGTAAAAATTGCCTAAGAAAGCTGGGGGAAAATCTTTGCAATGAGATATTCTTCTAAATATAGATATGGTTCTGTTTTTCCTTCTCCTCTCAGTCGGTTTTTGCTGTCATAGAAACAAGTTATTTCTTTCCTCTTGAGAAGCTAATTAGAAACATGATGAGAGAAGCCTTGGATATAATTACAAGAAACTCTAATGGAGAGTTCAACTCACCAGTGCAAGGCACATCCCAAAACCTGGTGTTAATTTTTACTGTCCTCCTTGAAATATTGAGTGGAGTAAAGATTGGCTTAATGGGAGTAACTTCTTGTTCCTGAGTGGTCAGTGAGGCCAGATTTCCAGTACAAACCAGCCCTAATAAGCAATAAAGAAGACTTGAAGTTGCTATCCATCTTTATCTCCAGCTAAATATCATGATACTGGAACTATTAAATAGGGAGAATTCCAAGTGAAAATAGGTACAGCAACATCATTTTACAAAGGCATACACATGCCTCAAGTTTTTAATGGCCAATGACTTACTTTGTGGTCAAAGAGAAGGTGTTGTCTTTTGGTCAGGCATGGGGATGGGATTAAGATTTCCTGGATTCTGTTTCCAGCTCTGCCATTAACATTTGGTGGAAGAAATTCACATTCTTTGCACAGTATTAGAGTGAACAGGCTTTAGGCAGGGGAAAAATATGGGTGGGGTGGTTAATCTCCTTTTCCATTAACCACAAGGCAGGCCATGGGACAAAGCACTTTGGAGCTGCATTAAGAACTGCAGGCTGCTGGACTCTGTCATATATAATTAATGGACCTATATAGCTCATGGACCCACCAGCTGAGAGGATGGCAGGATTTAAAATATGTTTATGAATAAGCAACATCCACAGACATGCTAAATAGATGAATAAATTATGAGGCACATAAACCTTCATGGCTCAGAGTATAAGTCAGCTACTTACTACCTGAAGTTAGGAAAAACTTTTCCTCTGTGAACAGTTATACCATAATTGTCCATTATGGGTTTGCTTTGTTTTTGGCCCCTTCTTCTGAAGTATCTGGTATTGACTAATATCAGAGACCTGGCACTAGTCTAAATAAACATTGGTCCTGGTGTCACTCTCTTATGTTGGAATAGTAATAAGTGATGTGAAAGCACAGGAATTGTAAAACATAACTGTGTTGATGTCTAAGACTGTAAAAACAAGCATAACAGTTTTTCATTCTGTGGATTATTGCAGCTGTTGATCTGGGTTTTCCACCCCCTTGTCAGGTTATATAATGTAACCACATGGGTGTCTGGTGCAGAGAAGAAAACCTCATCTGTCTCAGACTCCAGAGAAGGGCTTAATTAAATTTGCATTAATATCTAAGGATATTTATAGTAGGGAAATATTGGAATTTTTTATTATATTAAGATGTACTTTTTAATTAATTTCAGCCAGGTGCTAGGCAGACGGGTATTGAGCAGCTGAGCAATACAAGGGGAATAGGCAAAGCTGACTCGTATTTAGAGATATCATTTGCTATGGAGGTACGAAGAGCAGCTGGGAGGTGGGAAGAATGCTGGTAAAATGTTGTCGTGCCCCTCTGATTTTCTATGAATAAAAACAAAACTAATTTTTGGACTACATGCAGTTTGTTGAACACAATGAAAAATGCTGTGCTTGGTTGCTAAGTGCCCCTCATGTGAAACAGCCTGAAGTCCACTCAGTTAATTAATCTGAATTCATCACAGCACTGTTGAATAAAAGAATATATTAACTACACGGCATATTAGTTTTTAAAGCAGCCATAAAAAAACAACAAATGGTCTGGTAGCACTTTATAGACTAACAAAACATGTAGATGGTATCATGAGCTTTCATGGGTACAGCCCACTGTTTGAGGACCTCTTCTTCCCCCTTCACAATAGCTGATAAATACAAATTCTTTAGATATGAATAATTTCAAAATAATTCATTGTAAATCAAATTAAAAACTGAAGAACTATAGATTATAAATCATTTTTGGAGCTATTGAGGACACCTCATTGTAAGGACAGTTGCACCTGCTTAAGCTTCTGACAGTGAATAACAAAGCTGGTAAAAGCCAGATCTTTTAAAGAAAAAGATGCAGGGCCTGATTCAAAGTTCTGTCTGTTCTAGACTTGAATGGGCTTTAGATGCAGGTTTTTATTGCATTTTAGTGCAGTGTATTGAAGAAAACAGACAAAAAGTATTTGGGTACCTCAGGTTAATCACACAAATCCATATTTCGACACCTAAATAAGTGACCTGATTTTTGGAGTTGCAAAGTACTTGCAGCTCTCATAGTCTTCAGTGGAAAAGGGGGTGCTCAGCCTGAATGAAAATTGGGACAGTTAATTTTTTCTTTAGCTAACTTTTAAGCCATTTTATTTTCATATTTGGGTGCCTAGGTCAGTTCAGTAGATGAAGAGTTTGATTCTCTTCTCACTCCTATTGTACACCTGTGGGTAGTAACAACTTCAAAGGTAGTAGAGTTATACTATTAAAAATTGCCTGAAAGGAGGGCCCAGACTCTGTGATGCCAAGGGCTATGTTACCATTTGACAGGAGCCAAAGAGCTCATCTACATCTTGAGAAAATCTGTTTAGCAGCATAAACTTTCAGGGTATGTCTACACTACAGTGTTATTTCGAAATAGCTTATTTCTAAATAATGCGTCTACACACAAAATGCATTTCAAAAAAGTTATTTCGAAATAAGGGCTTTTGAAATAACTTTGCTGTGTAGACCATACCCTCAATGAAATCTATGATTCTGGTTATCTCCTAACTACAAATAGGAATCGTACAGCTTAAAATCTCTCAGGTTCAAACTTGTACTTAATATAGAAATTTCTTTAGAAATAAATGTACACAGCCCAGTTTTTAGTGGTAATTTTTTCCGCTGTGATCAATTAATTTAAATTGCCCATTTGCATCTATAAGGAATACAAATTTGCAATTGATCAGCTTTGTCATCAGTTTGAAGCTACAGAGAGAGAGGAGATTGAGCAGCTATGGGGCACATTTAGGGATTCGTAGGTCACATATAGACTTCAGGCCACAGTCTGGGTGTCCCTGTAATATACACTGTATTCTGAAAAAGTAGTTTCTAAAAAGGGAAAATAACTGCCAACTATAAGTTGGCATTTTAAAAGTGAATATATGTATGTGTGCCCACAGACCATCTAATGAGTGCAAAAATCTATCAATATATGTGTTGGAGTGTTTTCTAAACGTAGTATTTGTTTTGTTTTTATTCAGTGAACTACTAAACATGAATCAGCAACTGATATTAAATGGTGCACGGTTACTCTTTTTCTATTCTTTCATTGAGGTAATGCTGGAAATTTCTGTAAAAGAGAAGAGCTGCTTAAAAATGTTCCCCAAGCCATTACTACTGAACATTAAAGGAATGATCAAACTAGTGGGTTCTTTTTTTAAAGGTGGTTGAGTTTCAAAATGCTTCAGATGGAGTGATTTAATTTTTCCTTGGTTTGTTCTTTTCCAGGACCTGCTAACGAGACACAAATTGTTAGTAGCAGATTTCCTTGAACAAAATTATGATACAGTAAGTACAAATAATTTCCAGTCTCAATGGTTTCATATATGTTCCTGCAAACAATACTTCGAGGAATCTAGTGTCACTTGGATCTGAACTGGAGATCTTTAGTGGGGGCATTTCTGTAAAACTTGGAAGAAACATTTAAAATAAGTGGATCTTCTTGATTCTTTGTGCCAGTTGGAGCTGTTCGTTCAACAGCAGAGTTCATCCATTTCCCAGACAAGGGAACCAGTCGGGGCAGCAGCAGCAGCCCAACTTCAGGGAAGGTGCCTGTGCTTCAAGCCAGCTGAATCACACTTTCTAATCTACTCATAAATAACAAGAGCATAGAATCATAGAATACTAGATTTGGAAAGGACCTTGAAAGGTCATCAAGTCCAGTCCCCTGCCCTCTCGGGACTCAAGCCCCCATCTAGATTAAGGATTGGCAACCTATGGCATGTGTGCTATAAGTGGCATGCAAGCTGATTTTTCAGAGGCATGGCGTGGCGTGAACTCAGCCCCGCCTCTCTAGGGTTTCCAGATAGTTTTACAAAAAATACTGAAGGCCTTCTGTCCGAGAGAGAGAAATTTTACGTGTCCAGTATTTTCTGTTTCTTATACTGGACAGAAGCCGCAAATACTGGACACCTGGTAACCCTTCGCCCCTCCTCTCCCACATAGCAACTGGAGAACCCTACCCCTTCCCTGAAGCAGATTAGGCTGCGGTGGGAGGAGGTAATACTGGGGCTGAGGCTCCTCAGTGGTGCCTCTGGGTCTGGCCTGAGACTGTGTGACCGCGGCAGCATTGCCTGCAGCTTCCCACCATCCTGAAGGTGCCGCTGCCACAGCCCCAGAGGCTGGAGGTGCCGCGGCCACGGGGTTTGGGGCTGGCCCAAGAGGCGCCGCAGCCATGCAGTCCAAGGCTGGCCCCAGAGGCACCACTGCCACATCCACACAGTTCAGGGCTGGCTGCAGCAGTGGGATCTCTAGGGCCAGCCCTGGACCATATGGCCATGGCAGCAGGGCCTCCAGAGCTGGCCCTGGACTGTGTGACCATGCCAGTGGGGCCTCTGGCCTCCAAGGCCAGCCTCAGACCCCATGGCCGCAGCAGCAGGGTCTCCGGCCTCTGGGTCTGGCCCTGGACCCTGTGGCCATGGCAGTGGGGCCAGCCCGGGACCGCGTGGCCATGGTAGCAGTGACTCCAGCCTCCGGGGCCAGCCTGGGACTGCATGGCCATGGCAGTTACTGTAAGGAGGCGTGAAGCCCAGTAAGCATCCTGCCTTATGCTTGGACCCCCACATCCCAATCCCCCTCACTTACTCCCCTCCCCCCACCAAGACCCTGCTTCCCCAGCTTGTTCTGACAACCTCCCTTGTTCGTGCACCCTCCCTCCTGTCCAGATACCCTATCCCCACCCTGCTTCTGCATCCACCATTGCTTCTGCACCCTCCCTTGCTCCTGCTCCCTCCACCTGGCCAGACACACTACTCCCAACCTGCTTCTGCACTCTACCGCCCACTCAGACCTTGCAATCTCTCCCTCTTCTGCACCTCAGCTCCCTCCCAAATTCTGCACCTCCATCCCTATCCCACTCACTTTCAGGCTTTCTCTCACACTGAATCCCTCATTTTTGTTTCTATCCCAGGGTATGTCTACACTACCCTCCTAGTTCGAACTAGGAGGGTAATGTAGGCATACCGCACTTGCAAATGAAGCCCGGGATTTGAATTTCCCAGGCTTCATTTGCATAAGCCGGGCGCCGCCATTTTTAAATGTCCGCTAGTGCATTGAATGCATTGAATGTTGCTAGTCCGTGGCCAATATGTTATCCTAAAGAAGTGGCAGAGAACTGTGCTGCTACTGCCATCTCAAAGCTAGAGCAGGAAGGGCCAGTACAGAGGAGTGAGAGACAGAAGAATGCATATGGTTACATTGCTCTTTTCTTGTTCCCTTAGATCTTTGAGGACTATGAAAAATTGCTTCATTCTGAGAATTATGTCACAAAGAGACAATCTTTAAAGGTAATGTAAAATTCTGGAACACCTTTCTTTTAATAGTCATAACCTGTTTAGAATATTACCTTGACTGCCACAGAATGGCCTTGTATCTCTTTTGTTACAAAATAAATTACTTTAAATTAATCTAGTGGATGTGAAAATCAGGAGATATCTTCATGTCTGTCTGTTGGGGTTAGCATTGAAAAGTCCTAGTTCCTGAACTCATATGGCAGTGCCAGGAGTGATTTCTCCAAAATGAGGGTGTTTATCCTCTTCCGCCCCCCCCCCCCCCCCCCAGTGTAACCTGAGTTCACAGCCTAGTTCTGAAAACAGAATGAGTTTGGTAGGTGCATTTTAGTCCCCATTTGTCCAAGGCACTGTAGCACCAAGTAATTTGGTACACTTTGCAATCTCCTCATGACTAGAACAGGAAAGTGTGATGCATGTAAGGATTGACGTGAAGTAGCAGAACAATGTGGTATGGTTGTACAGTAAACTTCCGATAATCCGGCACCTTTAGGACCCAGGGGGTGCTGGATTATCAGATTTGCCGGACTATCAGAAGGGGGGGCTATGAGGGGTCTAGGATGCGGTGGGGTGCGGCGGATGCCACCCCAGACCCCTCATAGCCCCCCCTTCCGATAGTCCGGCTCTGCCCCAGGCGTCCCTGATTCAGCGGCTGCTGGTCAGTTTCAGCAGCGGCTGAATCGGGGACGCCTGCAGCAGAGCAGCTGGAGTGCTGCCAGGTTGGTCCGGTAGTGCCGACCCTTGGTGCGGCGAGACCAACCCAACAGCACCCCAGCTGCTCTTGGGGATGCCTGGGGCAGAGTAGCTGGGGTGCTGCCAGGTTGGTCCCGCAGCGCCGCTCCTCGGCGCTACTGGACCAACCCGGCAGCACCCCAGCTGCTCTGCCCCAGGTGTCCCCAAGTCAGCCGCTGCTGAAACTGATCAGAGCTGCTCTGCCCAGGGCTTCCTGGAGTCAGCTGCTGGTCAGTTTCAGCAGAGGCTGAATCAGGATGCCTAGGGCAGAGCAGCTGGGGGGCTGCCGAGTTGGTCCCACAGCGCTGAGGAGCGGCGCTACTGGACCAACCCGGCAGCACCCTAGCTGCTCTACCCCAGGTGTCCCCAAGTCAGCTGCTGCTGAAACTGATCAGCGGCTGACTCCAGGAAGCCCAAGGCAGAGCTGCTCTGCCCCAGGCTTCCTGAAGTCAGCCACTGGTCAGTTTTAGCAGCGGCTGAATCCGGGAAGCTGGGGGCAGAGCAGCTCCAATAGTCTGGCTGCCTGGAGCACTTCCGAGTTCCTGATGGTGCCGGACCATCAGGAGCGCAGGACCATCGGAGTTTTACTGTACTTGATTTTATTTTATCTGGCTCAAGCCATTTGTTACCATATGCATTAATGTGGTCTCCATATCTGCCATATCTGGATAATCAGTGCTGTTGGACAGTTACCTACCTTACATGAACAGCAAATTCACCTCAATTGTTTTAAAGCCCCTCCATTTTTGAAGCCATAAGAATATATGAAACCTCTGGGAGTGAAGATAAAAATGTGGTGCTTTCATCTGAATCATAAATTCAGTGGTGAATTATAAAGCCTTTGTTTTTGTAAATGTTCTTGTAGCTTCTGGGTGAACTGATTCTGGACCGACACAACTTTGCCATCATGACAAAATACATCAGCAAGCCAGAGAACCTAAAGCTAATGATGAACCTGCTGCGAGATAAAAGCCCTAACATTCAGTTTGAGGCTTTCCATGTGTTCAAGGTAACTCAGTGTGGCCTTCTGAGAGGAAGGAGTATCTCTTTCATAATGGGAGGGAGGAGAACTCAGAAAAATGTGGGGTCTTAAAAACATTTTCAGATGTTTGAAATGTTCCTAATGGGAAATTTCTCCCTGACAATCAGTCTCTCTCACTTACTTGCCCTCTCTAGGGCTATGTCTAGACTGCAAGCCTCTTTCGAAAGAGGCTCTTTCGAAAGATACTTTCGAAAGAGCCTCTTTCGAAAGAGAGCGTCTAGACTGCATGTTGACCTTTCGAAAAAGCGGCTTGCTTTTTCGAAAGAAAGCATCCAGTGAGTCTGGATGCTCTCTTTTGAAGAAGCCCTATTTACATTGAAGAACGCCTTCTTTCGAAAGAGGAACTTTCGAAGGAAGGCGTTCTTCCTCGTGAAATGAGGTTTACCGCCATCGAAAGAAAAGCCGCGTTCTTTCGATTTAATTTCGAAAGAACGCGGCTTGAGTCTGGACGCAGGGGAAGTTTTTTCGGAAAAAGGCTACTTTTCCCGAAAAAACCCCTGAGTCTGGACACAGCCTAGGTGATGTTTAAGGCAGGTTCCTTTGGCTGTGGGCCTCATGATCTAAGGGAGGCCCTTGTTACAGAAATGCAGGCTAACTACTTACTTAGGTCAATGATGCGCTCTTTGACCTCCTTAGAGCATGTCATGACAGATGGATAATGTTGGCTTTGTGGAGAAACAAGTTTGGAAATTTTGTCATGTCAGATTTGCTTTTGAGAAGTTTGAGATTTGGTATATGCTTAGTTACTCCCCTTTTTGGCTCTGTTTTGAACTGATCACTGATGCAGCCTTACAAAATTGTCATAACATATCATCAGCGTAGATACATATTTTCTTTTATCATCATGATCTAATTAATTTTTAAAAATTTTATTTACCCATCAAGAAAGGCTTTTGCCCTGAGAGAGAAGATGAATAGAATTATTATTATGCAGAATGATTACAATGCAAAATTAACTCATGAATATGTATGGATATATTTCCATAGTTTGAACAGAATAATTTGCAGAGAAGAGGGATAAAACACAAGGGTGGGTGGAATGTCCTTTTCTGGAAGATGCTTATAAAATAGACCACATTGCACCAAATGGCAAGTATTTTCCAGGAATTACCTCACCTTGGTCATGTTCAAAAAGGCTTTTTGAATTCTTTGATTCTGTCATTTCTATTGTGCAAAAGAATATTTCAGAAAGCTTTTTACCTCTCCACGGTATGGTTTGAAGGATGGTAAGGTTGCTCCATACAATCTTTCATCTATGTATAGTAATCACAGGGATTCCCAAAATATTTCAGTATTTCTCTTTCTGCATAATAAACCTCAGTGATGCATTTAATTACTTGTGTAAGCCTTTACACTGTTCTCTCATTGACTTGTTCTTGACAAGCAAACTAGTGTGACTAGTTTCTGCTTTTAACCCTTATCAGGAGGTATACAACTCAGAGATAAACTGGAGAGAGCAAATCCCAAATACTTGCAATCTTTAAGAGCTCAGTTGTCAGGGGAGGGAAGAGAAGAGAGAGGATTGGTCTTGGCTGGCTACTTTTTCATATTTACTGATGGTAACATTTTTGTGCATGGAACTATGCACAAAGTGCAGTCTTGGAATTAATCCATAAGGCTGCTATCATCTGTTGCTTCAGATTCCTCTTAAGCACCCAGACTCAGTTCTGGTAGGTTATTCCATGAAATCAGACAGTGATGAATAAGGGCATGGCAGTTGAGAATAGTTGATTTTATTTTGGCTAAAATATAAATAGAAGTATCTGGAATGATCGGTTATCATCCAGCTGTCTGTCTATGTGATATTGTTACTGTCACCCTCATCCTACCTCCCAGTGTCCATCTTTCTTTTGTTTTTTTTATGGTCAGTACATCTCATTTCCAGATTTCTTCAGTGCAGGGATTGTGCCTACCCACATATTGTGTGCAGTGCATAACACAATGGGGCCCTGATTCTGACTGGAATTATAGTGAAACAAATAGTAAAGGATAATGCAAACTTCATTGATGTCAATGGTCAAATTCTTTCCTCAGCTACATGAATTCAACTCCCATGGGACTCTTTATTTTTACAATAATACCTGATGGCAGCAGTAAGATGAGTCTAATATGCATAGTATCCATTTTACAGTTTTCCGTGGGAGTTGTACCATGTAATTCAGAGCAGAATCTCATTCAGTGGAAGTTGCACATTTCTAATTGCAGAACGTAGCCCACAGTTACAACAAAATCTCCCTCTCCTGTCTGCAGCATAGCTCTCCTTTGTATGTGGAACTCCTGTTCCACATATGCAAAGTAAATATAGAATATGTAGGAGAAAGGGGCACTGAACATTTTGTCCTTAGAATTTATTAAAAAAAGAAAACTCTGCAGATGATGGGAATCTCTAAATATGAAAGAGAACACATGCTTTATGGAAAAATAATTACTGCCTTGTCCCAGTGCCCTCTGACAGGTGAAAGGCAGTCACGTGCCTTGTTGACCTGGGATATAGAACAAAATGAGGCCTCTGGGCCACATGTGGCCTATGAGACATTTTGTTTACTGTTGTCAATGATTCCACTGGTTTCCATCTACATAGTTTCTTTCCTACTAGTATTATTATAGTGACACACACTTAAAACAAGGGCACATTAAGTGAGGTGTGTGTTTATTGCACACAACATGGACTGCAAGAGTTGTGCGCTCCCTCTGCATTCAAAGTGCTACTGTGGTTCTGTCGGCACATCCTGCAAATTCTAGGTACTCTTATTCTTTATGCTTTTGTAACTGTGTGGGGGGGGAGGGGGAGATTGGATTCTCTCTTTATTTTCACATAACTTAAAACTGTGCCTGAAGGTATCTAGTTAGTCCTGGTTTAAATTACAGGCAGTCCCTGAGTTACGCGGATCCGACTTATGTCGGATCCGCAGTTACGAACGGGGCTTTTCTCGCCCCGGAGGACGAGAGCGGCGGGACGCCCAGATGAGCCGCGGTCCTGCCACCCGCATTCTCCGGGGCGAGAAAAGCTGCTCCCCGTCTCCTTGGTCTGCTGGTCAGACCAGGGAGACGCGGAGCAAAGCCGCGGAGGACGCCCGCAGCAGGACAGCCGCAGCGCGCCTGGGCTGTCCCGCTGCGGGCATCCTCCGCGGCTTTGCTCCGCGTCTCCCTGGTCTGCTGGGGGGGTGGGGCGCAGCTAGTGTCCCCTCTCCCCCAGCAGACCAGGCTTTTCTGCCCACGACGCCTGGGGTAGAGCAGCTGGGGCGCTGCTGGGTTGGTCCCGCAGTGCCGCTCTTCGGCGCTACTGGACCAACCCGGCAGCACCCCAGCTGCTGTGCCCCAGGCGTCCTGATTCAGCCGCTGCTGGTCAGTTTCAGCAGCGGCTGAATCAGGACGCCTGGGGCAGAGCAGCTGGGGTGCTGCTGGGTCGCTCCCAGTAGCGCCGCTCCTCAGCGCTACTGGAGCAACCCAGCAGCACCCCAGCTGCTCTGCCCCAGGCGTCCTGATTCAGCCGCTGCTGAAACTGACCAGCAGCTGACTACAGTAAGTCCTAGGCAGAGTTGCAGCTGACTTGGGGACGCCTGGGGTTCTTAAGTTGAATCGGTATGTAAGTCAGAACTGGCATCCAGATTCAGCCGCTGTTGAAACTGATCAGTTTCAGCAGCGGCTCAATTTGGACGCCAGTTCCGACTTGCATACAGATTCAACTTAGGGACTGTAGGTTTGTTCTTATCTTGTACGTAACCCGGGGACTGCCTGTACTATAGTCTGCCAATACTGATTTGATAGCAAAGATTTGCCAAGTGGCTGATACTTGCTACTTACTGAGAGCTGCCAAAAGATTTGGGTTTAAGTTACCTGACTTGGATCTTTTTGCAGCTAGGCACATTTGAAATGAAAAAAGTGCTTGTTTTGTAAGTATCCAAATTCCAGTTCTCCTGTGTCCCAGCTGACCCTGAAGAGGCCACATGACTCTCAGTACAGTATTTGATTATTGAGGATTTGAAGCTGCAATATTTTAACTAGAACCATGAGCATCTATAATTCTAACTATTTTACAATACAGTTGGATGGCAATTAAAAATGCAGTTAACTTTTAAAGCTCTGAGGACAGCCATACTCATACGGAGCATTCTGGCCAGAGGTACTGAAGATAAGTAATTAGTTCTCATTTTCAGTACTTCCTCCCACATAACTGTTCCCCCAGCATGACATCTTCCCTGCTCCCACTCTTAGGCTTACTTGTTCGAAATGATAACTCTCTAAGCCTTAGCTTCCACACCACACAATCCATCACCCACACATGGCCACCTAAAAGCCTTGGGAATATATGTATTCGTCAGGTAACACAGACAAGGGGATTAGCAAGTATCTTAACTGTTTTTAAAACCTTCCTCTGTGCACAGCTTTTCTACCTCTCCGTTCCAATCAGGGGTTCAATATCTGGTTCGAAGGCTGAACAATAAAAGGGTCTTTCTGAATATTCATGCGTTTTCTTTTAACAAATATATTTGCTACCATTATTGGTCCATCCTAGTATGTGTTTTTTGTTTCCTTGTTCTCTTGCAAGCAATCAAAACTAAAGCACTCTGCATTATGTTGCAAGAACACACATACAAATATAGGCTATAGCAGCCTCTCTTGGCTGACGTATTAGATTATTTTGTGGACTTATCCCCCACTGGTGGTTTAGTGTAATATAACATTTTTCTTAAGCAGAGATGTAGCAGAAATAGGTTTTAGTATTTAAATCTAAAAATAGAATGAGTTACACAGTGTGTTTGACCTTAGCTTTATTTTTCCATTCTCTTTCATGAACGTCACAAAGCTACCTCCTGCTGCTCGTTCTGCAAAGGGTTCTGCATAACTTTGACAGTTTCCACTCAGTGCAGGGCAGAAGCCACGTTTGTGTTTAAATACCCACTGTGTTATGTCTGAGCTATAGAACTGATCTCTCTTTTTGTCTGGGGGGGATGTTGCAGGTTCAGCTATGTGAGCTTTCATGTACTTTCAGCTGGGTGGTAATCCTCCTGCAATGCATATAGGAAAGTCATAGGACCAGTTTCAGCTCTGGGGTCAATGGGTTGATTGGCCTGTTGATGTATAGAGCTAAAGAATTCAGCCTATTAGGAGACATTATCTCATGTGTAATCATTTGCTATGCTAATACATATTTTAGTCTAGAGTCAGTTTTAAAATTAAATCCTTTCAAGACTGTTTGCAGGCTGTTCCTTTCACACTGGGCAGATACAGTGAAATCTAATGTTCACATTGACTAATCATTTTGGGCATTTTACTTTTTGGGTGGCCTATCTGAGACTTCTTAAAGGGGCCTAGATACTTCAGAAAATGCAAGCCATTGCAAATAGATTTGCATTGTGCTTTAACAAACAATTTTTTAAATTTATCTAAACTGTGGGAAACAGCTTGCAATTTGTATAATAGGGTTCAGAACGAAGGGCCAGATTGTTGGAGAGGCCTCTTGTGGGTACAGATGTGTACCTTGTGGCAGGGTGGGCTTGTACTTCCTGGGACATGAGAATCTTCACAGGGACTGGGTTCTAGGCTGGGTGTACAGCTGCTCGGGCATCAGTAAAAGCTGCAGCTTCTCCCTTTGAAGGATAGTACAGATGTAAGCAAGAGAAGCCCTCAGAACCAGACTAACAGGGAGCCCAAGAAAAGTTACAGGGTGGGCAAGAGGTGCGTTCCTCCAAAATGAGGGATTGCTACATAGCAAAGATCCCAGCCTCTGACCTGGGTGATCTACAAGCATCGAGTCCAAGGCACTGGGCTGGCAGTGAGATGCATATGTAAGTGTGGTGCACTATCCTTCTGCTCTTCCTCACTGTTATGTCCTTGTGGGTGTAGCAAACAGGTTGAAATGTGGTGGGTCTTTCTGTTGTGAATTTCCTTTCCCAGCCTGCTCACTAGAATGGTCTAGGGAGGGTGAAGTGGAGAATATGATGTACGCTCCCAACCAAAAACAAAACTGCTTGGTCTAATTTTAGGCCATTTCAGTTTTATATAGAAACTGTATCATCAACACAAGCCTGGCCTATTCTCCCAGTAATTCTAAGACATTTCTGGTTGTAGGGCTGTATGTGTGGAAGTGATTGGGGATTTATAGCCAGCTTTCAACATTTAGCTTTACAATCATACGATGCATGGGAGGCACCAGAGAATCTGGGCTCCAGCATTCAGTTGACTCAACAGAGAATGATGTAGGGCAGTGTCATGACTCTGATTGTTCATCCCTCTCTTTCTGTCCGTCTGTGTGGTTTTGTTTGCATGTTAGGTATTTGTGGCCAGTCCAAACAAAACGCAGCCCATCGTGGAGATTCTATTGAAAAACCAACCCAAGCTAATTGAGTTTCTGAGCAATTTCCAGAAAGAGAGGACGGATGATGAACAGTTCAACGATGAGAAGAACTACTTGATTAAACAGATCCGAGACTTGAAAAAACCAACACCATGAAGAGCTCCCCTCATTTCCCATCGTAGACATTAATTCATACTTGTTCAGTTCCTCCCATGTGTCATTTTAAAACACAATAGCGCTTGAGAAGTGCCTGTTTTAGTTTGATTCATTGTTCACATAGATGTCAAGAGTATAAAGGTCTTACATGAAAACTTTAAAAAAGTCTAAAATAATATATTCTTTCTAATCAAGTCTGTGATTATTTATGTCAATTTAGACACACTCTCTATTAGAAGCTAGTAAGGCAGATTTTCGTTTGTGCACTCAAGAAGAATGAACCTCTTCACTCTTGCTTTTATTAGCAAACTTGAGCTCTTGGTAAATTCACAAAGTAGGAGCTCTGAAGATTTAACTCTTTGCACTTGTGAATTTGTTTTTGTTCTGCATGTACAGGAGGACTGTGAAAGAGGGTGCTGGGTGACTGATTTATCTGTACTTATATAGTGGATTTGTTAAAGCGGTGGGAGATAGAGTTTAAAAAAATAAGGCTCGCCTATTCACATTAGCTTTAGTGTCACTCATTCCTTCAGTCTTGTGTTTTTTTTTTTTTAATTTCACTGAAGCTCAGAGGTTTCCCATCAGTTTAGCCAGCTGTACCTGGGAAGCAGGCTAAGACTTTGGGTGGGGCAGCCTATGCCCACTGCCTCTCATTCCTCTCTATCTGTTCTAACCCTACAATGCAGCCTGTGCTGCTCTGAACCCCAGTCTTGTAAGATGGATCTGGTGAAGCCCTCACTCCACTGGGAATTAGATCATGCACTTTTGAATGGAAGCTAGGTAGTTCCTCAGGGCTAAAGGGAGAGATGCATCAATAAGGACCTGCTCCTGCTCCCGTTGAAATAAGTGGGGAATTTTATCATTGACTGCAATGGAACCAAATTGGGCCTTATTCAGCACTTCTTCTGGGCATCTCCCATTCGCTTCAGTGTTGGTGGGAGCACACCAGCCCTTCTCAGGAGTGAGCCCTGAGCCCTAAGCCCAGCCTTAAGGGAAGCCCAGGTAGAGTATCAGTGATACAACCCTAAAGTACCAGTGACTTTACCGCTACAATAGCTGTGCCATGGCTTGGAACTCCCGACGTGAATTCTCTAGTGGTTCAGTTTCTGTTCCTTCATATTTGCCTGTGCAGGGAACATTGTGGCCAAAACATTCAAACCAGGGGGACCTAAATCAGACTTATGCATTCTTATTTAGGCAAGTAACTAGAAGTGGCTTAACTCGAAGCTGCTGAGTAACCCCTGCTCCCATTGAGTCAATGGAAGCTGCAGACGCTTAGCTCCTCTGAAAAACAAGCTGCCGCTGTAGAAGCTTAAATGAAGTTCTAGGAGTGTAACTTTGGGCTCGCAGTGTTGCCCATTGTGGTTAGCATGTTCCATTTTATTAGTTCAGATGTGAATTCAGTTTCTTTGCTAGAGGCTGAAAGTTGCGGAAGTGGAAATCATTGCACTGTGATGTTTAAGACAAATAAAGCCTTGGGTCCAAAAAGAGTTGCCTAAGTATTCTTGCCATTTTTACTTCTTCTAGGAAATAGGCATTGTGATTCTGGGTATTGTGTTTGGAGAAGGAGTTTGAGAGTGGGGAGAGAATATCTTGAAGTATTTCTTCTATTAGCTTAAATTTGGGTTTTACTGTTTGTTTAATATAACATGTTAAGTTGTCCAGTTATAATTGCATAGCAAATACTTCAGTGACAGGATAACAATCAGGTGAGATTTTTTTTGTCCCTAAAACTGTTGTATATTAAGGTGATTGAGAATTTAACTTGTATGCTTTAGAAAAGGGGTGAAACCAAACAAATAGGTCATCAACATGTGGATTACTTTTAAGATGCCAGACATAGAGAAAAATGTATATTCTAGCTGTGTGAAATTATAAAATTATATTTACAAGTTATTAAAGGCATGGTTACTAATTATGCTTTTTAATTACTGTTTATTTCCTTCCATCAGTCCTCCCCCACCCCAGCACTTTCAAGTAGAATCTTTTCTCCCTCTCTCTCCTCCACCAGCCACAACTACCACAGATGGAGGAGGACAGATGATCACTTTTTTCAGAGCCAGTATTTCACTGACCACCCTACAGCCCACTCTTGCTTTGACGTTATGACACTTTTGGCTGGTTTCCTTGGTATGCTTTGAAAACATATTTGCAGCCTTTGCTGGCAGGGGCCTGGGTTTGACTGTGACCTTCAGTGCCATGCCACATGGCTGGCACTGACATGCTGTGCTTCACTGCTGGTAAGGGAACATCTCTAGAGTAATGCAGGGTTTTTGTGCAGAAAAGTGTCAGAGTTGTTCACTAAAGGGTCTGAGTCCCTGAAATGTGGAGAGTTTGTTGCAAAGTGCTGAAATCAATGCCAGTTGGGGTATTCAATGTCTCAAGATGTGCTCAGGGTCTTCTAGGAGGGGCCTGTGTCAGGGGCTGCATTAACACATAGGCAGCATAGGGCCTCAGCCCCTAGTCATGTGGTAACAGTCTCAAAAAAATCTACAAAAAATTATTCTAGTTCCTCTTTGCAAAGGAAGCCAGGTGTAATTGATGAATCTGCAGGCAGCCTAAAAATAGTAACTTGAGAGGTGTGAATAGCCTCACCTATCTTAGGCTTTGCTACACTGCCAATTGAATGACAAAAAATTGTCATTCATGGGAACTTAAAAAAGCTCCCCTTGCCAGCAAGACAAGTTTTGCCACGCATGTGGCCGTATGAATGGTTCATTGTTGGCAGCGAGAACCCCACCCGTCTGCAAAAATTCTGACCACATCGGTGCTGGAAGTGGGGGTGCTCTAGTAGTGGACGTGGGGCTCGTACACAGAGTTCCATTCCATGCCTACATCTGGGTAAGTGGAGCTGAGTCATCAGTCCTGAGCGTACCCCAGCCTGCCTACGGTGCTCCAAAGAGCAGAGAGGCCCCAGTCTGCCCCCAAAAGTGATACTGGGCACTCTAGAAGCCAGCTAATGTAAGTATGGCCGCTGCCACCCTAAGCAGCAGTGGGATCACAGCATGGGAATAGGGGCTAAAGGGGGCTCATGTACTACTATGCCTAGAATTTCAGATTCTTGTCATAGCTCTGTACGGAACAGCACCCCTCTACCTCCTTCCTCTTCATTGTACGTTGTACTGGCTCAGTGTTTTCAATTGAGTATAAAATTATTTCTAGCACACTAAGGGCAATTCAACATCTTCCTCCAAGTTTGGGAAAGCACCAGAAATGATGGTGATTAAATTAAGCTTGGGGAGCCATAATAATATTTCACAGCACACTGGAACACACCGTTCTAATTAGTTGAAAGGTGAGGTCTTTGATTGGTCTTGGAGTAAAGATAGACTTTTCAATTTCCTTTTGTGCTTCAAACAGGACTCCTCCTATTTTGTCTCAGAAAGAGCTCCCAACAGGAAATTGCAAGTATTCCAAAGCACTAAAATTAATATTGGTGGGAGCTGTGTGAGTCCAAGACACAATTTATCAATGAGAGAGGTGAAAAGAACGCTTGTACGGAAGGAAAAAATAAACTGGAGAGGGACTTGAGCTGCAGAATCCAGATTCCAAACCCCACCCAAGGGTCAAGGGATCTGGAGATTTGGTTTGTGGCAACTTGCAAAATACTGTTAAATCTGTACATAGAAATCTTCTTGGATACAGAAGAGTACCCAGAACATACAAAGCAACCAATATAACGGAGTCTTTAGACTGCTTATAAAAATAGGAAGCATGACTAAAACAGGCATCACACTCCTTCCTGTATGAGGAATGATAACCCATCCATCCCCAGCCCATTTCAACTGATGGGAAAAGAGCTGTCTGATGGGGGACTTCAGTCTTCATTAATCATGGAATTTGATGTGCTTGTTTCCATGCGAATATTACTATAATCATTCCTCTCAGTAGTTTTCCTGCCCTACACCCATGTAATATAAAGCACTCATTTGTAAAGCACTCATTTCCTTGGCATATTGGTGCCTCATACAGTAATTAAAAAGAATCCTTCATTCTTCTGAGAGAGGAACTGGCACCATGATTCCACATGCCTTTATTGATTTCAGTAGTAAGCCTCAAGTCTTCCCCACATTCAGCTAGGAAGTCTCGGGGTAGCCATGTTAGTCTGTAACTTTAAAAAAGAGTAGTCCTGTGACAACTTAGAGACCAACAAAATATGTATAATACTAGCAGGTGAGGCCAGTCATTGACTGGGCAAAGTAATTTTGCATAGTTAAAACACTTACAATTAAAGGAAAATTCAAGAAATTAAATATATGCAATAGATTTTTTTTGTTAATATGGTTGCAAAAGGGAAGTAAAAGAACAGTTTTAAATATGTAAGATTTCAACTGTAAACATTAATTGTATTGAATAATTACCATACATAATAAATTCGAATCAAACTCTTAGTGAAGAAAATTAACTGGTGTCAGTCAAAGCATGCTGATATTCAATGTTTGTGGTTTTTCAGTCTTTTGCTAAAATCAACAGTTTTTTTTCTATTTCCCACTCTCGGTGTTGCTACATAAAGTTGTCCATGTGCAAACCAATCTCAAAACAATGTTGATTGTAATAAACATAGAAATAAATCAATATTAAAAATGCAATAGAAATAAATTGCTGGCGTATAAAAATCTTTAGATGATATCAAGCAAGCAATTCTGATTCTTTATATTTATCATATTACTAAGTAATATGCAAATACATTCTTAAAAAGTAAAAAACAAATATGAATGCCAAAAAAGGTAACTCCTATCACGTAAAGCTTCCATTACTTTTTCTGTGACTAATTTGAATTATTTTGTGATCTGTAACATTAAACATTTTCTTTCAATTAAAATCAGTTGAATAGGCAACTCGATTTTAATTTTGTTACCAAATATTTTTTGAGTCTAACCATAATAGTCATGACTTTTTTTCTGATGGAAAACCAAAAATAATTATTTAAACCTTTCACTCAGCATATTCCTGTGTAAAAAGGAGTGCATTCATCTAATTTAGTGACAGGATTGTTTACCAAATTTTGCATGTCTGTAGGTAATGGCTTTATTTTACACAAACTAATCTACACACAAACTCTTCAAAATGTAGTCGATCGTGAGCTTTTGTGAGTAAGACCCACTAAGTGAGTCTTACCCATGGAAGCTCATGATATTATATATTTTTTGTTAGTCTCTAAGGCAGGGATGGGCAAAAGGGCCTTTGCAGGCCGGATCCGGCCTGCCAAGCGGGTTGATCCAGCCCACAGAGGTCCTGCCGCTCCCCTGCCTCCAGGCCAATTAGTATCTGGGAGTAGGGGAAACTGCAGGAAGTTTTCTTCGCCCTGCCAGGAGCACTTCTGGCAGGGCAGGAGGAGGCTTCGCATGCTCCTCCCTGGGGCCGGGGGGAGTATGTGCAGTTTCCTCTGCCCTGCATCCTCAAATGTAAGGGGTGGGATCAGGATGCTTCGAGCTTCCCCATCCTCAGACCATGATTGACCTGGGGATGATGGAGCACAGGAAGTCTCTTCCCACCACCAGGGGCATGGGTGCCTATTGGGATGGGGGGGGGGGCAAAGGGTCTACCCCGCACCCAGACCAATCATTTGAAGTGGCCCCTGGCAAAAAATTATTGCCCACCCCTGCTCTAAGGGTATGTCGACAGTTCACAGCTATTTCAGGATACCAGAGGTATCCTGAAATAGCAACCCTGTGTCTTAACAAGCCGTCCGTTATTTCGAAATAATGGGTGAACTGTTTCGGCATCCCTGTAAACCTCATTCCATGAGAGTTATAGGATGTCTCGAAATAGTGTGTTTTGAAATTTGGTGCTATGTAGACACCCCACATTTAAAAATAAGCTATTTTTGAAATACAGTAGTATCGAAATAAGATATGCAATCTGTGCTATGCAAATTGCCTATCTTTTTTGAGTTTAGGATGCTGTGTAAATACACCCTAACGTGTCACAGGATTTATTCAGCCCCTGTGGATTTACAGTTTAAACAGACAAGATGATCAAAGTGGAAGAGGAAAGGTGAAATGGCTTGTTCACCATCACACAGCAGGTCAGTGGAATCCTGGGGTTAGAAGGTAAAGCCCCTGACTTCCAGTGAAGGGCCCTGTCTGCTAGACTGTGTACCCCCTCCTAAATATTCAGGCAATTGAACCCAAACCTCTTTGGAAGACTGCTGTGCATACCACTGTGCAGTTCCCATAGCCAGATGAGAATGAGTCATTGAGTAGAATCAATGAATAGAGAAGAGGGGAATTTTTTCAAAAAGCTGCTGACTTAGACTTGTGTATCTGTTTTTTATATACAAGATTGGCGTGTTGTGGGGGATGTTACGGGCTCAATGTTGTCATACACATTTGAACACACTTCACTGAGGCAAAGTTTCTAAACTCTGCTTTCCTTGTGAGGTTGAAAGGGGGTGAGGGTGAGTCACCCCAGACTAATCCTTCCTACTTCACAAACCATGCAGGAGGAGATAGTTCAGCACAAACTAAAGGACAGCAAGTTGGTGCCTGAATCACCAGTATCCTAATCTTACCTCGTACTTCATCAAGAGCAAGGGTAGCCTCCATCAGTACATTGGCTCAGAAGCAGTCAGTGAGGGGCTGCTACTGGCGTCATCGGCAGCATGACCAGACCTTGAACGCCCAGAGGTGATTACAGCAGAACCCCAGAGTTACGAACTGAACAGTCAGACACACACCTCACTTGGAATCAGAACTGGTTTGGCCAGCAGCAGACACCCTCCTCCCCCCCAAAAAAAAACCCCACATAAAGTATAGTGCTGTGTTTAAATGTGAAATACTGAAAAATAAAGCTTAAAAAAGAGATGTAACAAGGTAAACAAACTCTCTGTGCTTGTTTAATTTAAACTAAGATATTTAAAAGCATTTTTCTTCTGTACTGTAACACTTCAAAGCTGTATTAAATCAGTGTTCCCTTGTAAGCATTTGAAAGAACAACCATAACATTTTGTTCGGAGTTATGAACATTTCAGAGTTAGACAACCTCTGTTCCTGAGAGGTTCATAACTCTTAAGAGTCTGCTGGAGTTTCAAGGTGCTGCATTGTTTTCCTAGAGGCAGCATGTTTCTTGTGCCACATATACAATTAAGTGATTTTTGTGTGAACTGGCTACAGTGCCCCAACTGACACATCCTGTATC
This sequence comes from Pelodiscus sinensis, assembly GCF_049634645.1. Classification (NCBI taxonomy): domain Eukaryota; kingdom Metazoa; phylum Chordata; order Testudines; family Trionychidae; genus Pelodiscus; species Pelodiscus sinensis. The sequence goes on along the minus strand of NC_134711.1, from coordinate 289,656,186 downwards.
ATTTCCAAGGTTTTCTCCTTTAGAGTTATCCATGATCAGGAAAGCTACATACTTTCTGCTTTGCTCTTCTCACATTAGCAGTGACAGGTAGCTCATGTAGGCAGCAGCTCCCCTTGAAAGCAAGGACTAGCTTGTGCCCACAGCTTCAGGAAGAATGTGGGGAATGTCTGCAAAGCTCTCAGTTCAGGTCCCCAGCCTATCTGGGCACATAGTAGTACTTGTTATAGAGCTGTGTAGACAGTGCTTTTATGGTATGTCTCAGTACTTGGGCTCTCAGTCCTGGGGTGAGCATGAGAGCCAGGCAACTGTGGGTATCGCAACATAAAAGCACTGCTTATGCAGCTATTTTGAGAGTCCTAGTGTATCCTGGAGCCCTGGACTGGGAGTCTTGCTCCCCTGTGCTATGCAGCCATGCTCTGTTACCCAACAGGCCTGCTGTTACCAGTTCGAAGGCATTATGAGTCAGGGTGCTTGTTGTCATGCTAAGCAGCTCTCCCACGGTCACGCCCATCTGACCCGCAGATCTGTGCTTAATGCACCCCTCCTCCCTGCTGTGCTACTTCCAGGGATGCAAGTGGGAACAATTTCCTCCAGACATTAGGATGGATTTAAACTAAGCAGATGGAAACAACGGGGAGCAGAACAGGAGCAGTCATGGCGGCAGCAGCAAGAACACACATGATCAGTCCATGTCAGCCAGGTACACAGGAGCTGACTTTTGGTGCTCCACCCTTGCTCTGCCCCATGCCCCCCCCCCTCACTTTTTCCTGCCTGTGTTCCACTCCCATCCAGAGGCCCCTGCCTGCACACTTCTCTCCTTCAAGCCTCTCCCTGAACCATCAAACAGCTGTAAGCACCCACTGTATCTTCTCCATGGTGCTCCAGCTAAAGACCACGGTTGAAGTTGGCACCTTTGTCCAGGTAACAGACTTTAAAGATGCAATGTAGCCTCCTTATAGGATCACCAGGAGATTGCTCCCTAGCAATTACATTTGTGTCACAATGTACTGGTTAAGCTAGTTTGACTCCTTGGGAATTCACCTCTCCTAAGTTATTGAAGCTGATGTCAGATGGAGACAGAAAACCTTCAGCTTGATATTCTCCTGTGTAGCATTGTCTGTTCAGTGCCCACAGTTGTGGGTTCCTTGTGCTGTGTCTGCTTTGTGTAACTACAAAAAACCATGTTCTGGGGAAGAAAGAGGCTAATTAGTTAATCAATAGATGCTTCTTTCTAGGAAAAAGACAGAGCAGCACATCTGCATGCTGGAGACTCTGCTATTTTCATGGAACTGACCTTTCTACATGTTTATGACAAAGGTCCATTCTTTCCAAACTACCGGTAATGGGACCTTATCTGTGTTAATATCGTTCTAAGAATTGTCACAGCGTCCTTGAACTTACCTTGAGAAGATCTGGCTTGACAAGGCTTTGAAATTACTTTAAAAAAATACTTATCAGGCCCTGACACTTTGCTTTTATTCAAAGCTTTGTGTAAACATGCACTCTTTGGAGCCAGCCTTTCACCATGAGGCACACAGAGCTGCATTGCTGCACATGGTTTCCCTATGTGGCTACTCAGGGCTGACATGCCAGCCCTCTGCTGATGCATATGGCAGGCGAGCAAAGTGGCCACCTGTACACACAAGTGTAGGCCTGCAAGTGTGCATGGCAAAGGCAAAATGGCATTTGTGCAAGTCTCCTCCCTCCAAGTGACAGAAGCAACTTCCCCATGTAGAGCTGAGCAGAGGGCAATGTATGGGAAGATGGGTAAGTTGTCTAAGAGCCAAGAACACCCCAAATCCCTGCTGAGAGAGGGACCAGTACAAACCATGGCAGGTTCATTGAAAGCAAATATGAAAGCACCAGAACTTTCTCCAGGAACAATGCAAGCAAATGAGCAGGTAAGCAGTCTATGAATAGCTTGGAGCTACTGGAATGATCCATCCAGCCTGTTTGAGGCGCAGCAGTCCACATTATACTAAGTCTTCTCTCCTCCTGCTGCACATTCCCATGGTACCAAAAGGGGCTGCATTCCTATGGTGCTAAGTGCGGTAGGAGAAGAGCCTGAAACATGAGCCTTTGTATCAGACAGCTGGTATAAGGCAGAACCTGCTCACAGAGTCTGGCAAGAACATGGCTGATATTGCAAAAATACATGTTCCTAGGAAGTGCTAGTCAGAGTACTCATGCAAACACAGCCTTAGTGCAAGTGGTACCAAAACAGCCCAATACCAAGGATGGTACAGAAATGTCCCCTAAGGATAACAGGAACACACAGTCAATGAGGATAGGATGACAATGCACAACAACAAGGTTTTGATCAAACCACTGTGTACAAGATGACACAAACAAGTTAGTACTGTCCCTTGGTATCAGGGTATAAAAATGTATTATGAGCTGTGTCCCTTGTCTTAGTACCCTTAGGCCAGTGGTCCCCAACCTTTTGGGGCTGCTGGGAGCCCGGGGGGTGGAGCTGTGCACATGCCCAGGGGTGGGGCCACCCATATTCCACATGCCCGGTGCTGGCGCCACCCATGCGCCGCACTCCTGGGACCGGTGTCACTCCTGTGCCACATGCCCAGGGGTAGGGCTGCCCATATGCCATGCGCCCGGGGCCGGCACCGCTCCTGTGCCACGGGGACGTACATATGCCGCGTGTCCAGGAGCTGGCAGCACCCATGCGCCGTGCACCTGCGGGTGGGGATGCCCATGTGCCGGCACCACCCCTGTGCCATGCACCCAGGGGCTGGCATTGCCTATAGGCCGGGCTCCTGGAGCCAGCACATCCCTTGCACAGTGCACCTGGGGGCCCATACGCTGTGTGCCCAGGGGCCGGCACTGCCCATGCACCATGCACCCGGGGGCGGGGCTGACCCCAATCACTCGGCGGGCACACAGAAATGGCCCAGCGGGCACCATGGCGCCCGCGGGCACCACATTGGGAACCACTGCCTTAGACTATGTCTATACTGCAAAAACTTGTGGAGCATCTACACTGCACACGTGTTCTGGTGCAAGTAAATTTAAAGTAAAGCATCAGAAAAGAGGGCTTCTTGCACAAGAGTTATTCCTCTCCCCACGAGAAATAAGCCCTCTTGTGCAAGAGCTCTTGAGCAAAAAAGCTAGTGTGGACGGGAACAGGGGTTTCTTGTGCAAGAAACCCCTATGGTTAAAATGGCCATCAGAGCTTTCTTGCACAAGAGAGCATCCACGCTGCCATGGACGGCTCTTGCGCAAAAGCTCATGGCAGTGTGGACACACTCTTGCGCAAGAACTTTTGTGCAAAAAGTTCTTGCACAAGAAGCCTGCAGTGTAGACATAGCCTTAGAGAGTCTGCCAGGTGTTATGACTGTACTTTGTCAACACTAAAGATGGCCTGTTGCCTTCGTTCCTTAGCTGAGCTTGTGGTCATTGGACAATTCGCTCAAGGTCTGCCATGCCAGCGAGGGTAGCACACAAAGGAAACACACAAACCAATATCTATCAGTCTCTTACCAGAACAAGTACAGGCTGAACAAATATGCATTGGAGGGTATTTGCCTGTTGTGCTTGTGTCATGGTTTTGATGAACTGTGATTAAACTCAGCAGTGAGACAATGGGTTTGTCTAGCCCACAGCAGCGCTACTCTAACCACTCTGATCCATAGCAGGGTCACTAGGTCTGACCAAACACCACACACAGAGATACAGAAATGTCACAAGTCTCCCTTCCTGATCAATGCTTCTCCCTCCTCTACCTGAGGCTATGTCTACACTACGGCGTTTTGGTATCCTGGAAAAACTCCACCATGTCTAGGGAACACATCTGCTCTTCCAACATTTTTTGCAGAAGAGCAGACGCGCTCTTTCTGAAGCCGTCTTCCTCATTTCATGAGGCAGAAGGGCTCTTCCGAAAGGGGAGGTTTTTTTCTGAAATTTGACCCAGTGTAGACAGGCCAAATTTCAGAAAAGCCTCTTCCAAAAAAAAAAAAAAAATTGGAAAAAGGAATGCAAATTGTGGAACACAATTTGTGTACCTTTTTGAGAAAAAAAAGGGGCAGTCTAGACGTAGCCTCAGTCATGGGCCATTTCTCTGGCAGGAGCCAGGTCCACACTTGTGTCTCCTCAGCCAAAACCTAAGCAGTGCTCCCTGCTGTAGGCCAGTTCCCACCCAAAGCACCTAGTGAGCAAACTGCCCCTGCCCTATTCCAAAGAGGCAGGTGTGAGCTACGCCACTGAGGTAGAAGGAAATTTAGTCAGGTGGCTTCAACTGCCCCTACACAGTCACTGCTGATAGAAGCATTTTCAACACACAGCCCAGAAAGCAGACAGAGCCCTGCCAGCAAAACTAGACATTAGGCTCCTGATTGAGTTGGTGGGAAAAGGGTGACCCATGGTTCACACACTTGAGAAAAATGACCCCCCAGCCATTTTTAAATTAAAATTGCAAATGTTGAGTTCCCCCCATTCTAATATTTGAGCCCCCTCCCAAAAGGCAGAGCAAGTCCTCTTTCAGTGTTTCTTCTGGAGTGAGAGTCGGTGGGTGGGGAAGGGGGGGGGAGGGCGGTTGTCACATGTTGCAAGTCACCTTTAAACTTCAAAAGGAAAAGCTGGGCATAATTCCTCCCAGCCTTAAACAAATTCCTTCTAAGTTATTCATCTGGCTAATTCACCACATTCAGTACAGAAACTTATTTAAAACTCATAAATTATGGTGCTTAAATGATTCAGCCAACTTCAGTGGAACTGCTAGAAAACACGGCCTTTTCAGCACCAAAGGCTGAAGTAGAAGCACACCCTGCACTAGACAGCAAAGGTGAGATATGCAGTTAATCAGATGTAAAAAGGGTCAGGGGCAGGAAGACAAGGGGTATGCCAAAATTAAATGGAGTTTAAGCTAGGCCCAATAAAGAAAACACAACTAGAGGATTGCCTCTGTGTTCTCGTGCAGGCCTCGGCTTTCAGCTCAGCCGCAGCACTGGCTGTGCTTTGGGATTCAAGCAGTGCCTGTCCCCAAATTACATTCAGTCAAGGATCATTCATTACTCTCCATGTTTATTAGTTTTGTGCTGGCTCAACTGTTCTGGCATTTATCAGACAGCGCTTTGTCCTTCACAGTCTGCGGTGGTGGAATTTTCTGAATAGCTGCCATATTACCAGAGCCCAGCTGCTGCTGCTGCAATACAAACACCGTCAGTGTGTGCATTCCTGGTGCAGAGAAAACACACATGGGAAAGCAAGGCCAAAATCCAAACTCCACAGGGATCAGGGAAAATTCTTCACCAGACTAGCTTGTGATGAATCAACTGAGTGAAGTTTAGCAAACAGCAACTTAATTATCTGGAAACACTGCCCCCTCTTGGCTGTGCAAAGTATCAGCATGCAGCTTTGCATGCCACAGGTTTTGTTGAATCTGCTAATGAATATGAGCTTCCTTTTATGCCTGCTATCCCATGAAAGCCTCAGGTCACAGTGAAGAGTCCTAGAGTTGATTCTCCAGCAGATTTCAACTTGCTCAACTAGCCATGTAGTTAGCACAGCAATATGCATCTCTCCATCTCTCTCCCTCACGCCTTGTCCAGTATCAAATGTGTGCATTTATTTACAGAGCCCTGCAAATCTATGGGTATCTGCTCTATATCCCCAGGTATCTGCATCCACAGACGGAGATGCAGCTATCTGTGGATCATTTTTGCAGATGCGGATACTAATTTTGTTTCTCCGCAGTGCTCGACTTGTATCCCTAGGATTGCATCTACACTGCACTGTAGCTCAAAATAAGATACGCAATTTGCGTGTATCTTATTTCAAAATACCTTATTTCATACTTTGGCACTGACTACACAGCACCAAATTTCAAAATAACCCACTATTCCAAAACCTCCTTTACTTCTCATTGAATGAGGTTTACAAGGTTGTTAGAATAGTGAGCCCATTATATTTCAAAATAATGGGCTTGCTGCAAAGACATGGGATAACTATTTCAGGATACTTCGGTATCCCGAAATAGCGCTGCAGAGTAGATTTAGCCTAATAGTCCTGCTGTCCTCTAGATGATAATCTCAGTGACTGCCTGCAACCTAAACCAAGCAGCTCCTGGGCAATCAGGCATTTGCACTTCAGTCACATGGATATTTGTTTGTGGCCATCTCAGTAAGGTCTGAACCATGCATAGCACCACCTGTGCTATTATTGCTTTCTACAGAAGTATTAAAGCAGCCGGGAGTTAGTTTATAGCACATCGCAGCTAGTCAAAAAAGGTTGCAGGAAGATTCTCTGTTTTGGCCAGCTAGAAGCTAGTACCAATAAATGAATACATAAATTGTGCTTGCAACCATATTGTCAGACTATGGCCTTTTACTTTTCAGGATGGTCTTGCTTTGCAAATGTAGGTTTTGTGCTGCTGACTTCTATCTTCCACTCTGATTCTTCCCCTTCCCTCTTTTAAAACAGAAGACAGTTAAACAATTTTTGGTGAACAGAATTTGCTGATGTGCTGGACATTAATGCCACCCTCTGACATGTACGTGCGCGCACACGCACGGAGTTCAGCAGGTTTGGGAAAATGCCACCTTCTGGCATGCGCGCGCACACACACAGTTCAGTAGGTTTGGGGAAACTGATGATGCCCAAGAAGCTCAGTTAAATTGGTCAGCCAATAGTGCTTCAGAGAAAAATATGTGCAGCCAAATAAGGTTGCCCCCAGTTATATGACTACACAGACGTCATGAAAGGAGTATATTAGTATTTTCAATGGGCCAAAAAAAGTCATCTGGGTTACTTACCTCTTAGAATTTCAGGGGATCTTCCCTTTTCTCATTCTTTTTGGATCGATGGTATTAGAACACAGCATCCATGCTAGTGGATTCTGGGCAGGAGTTAGGATGGAGGAAGGGTAAAAAGTGTAAATGAGACTCAGATGCTAAGTTCCTTTACAAAATAATGTAATGGTCATCCTGAGTCAGATCAAAGGTCCATCTAGCCCAGTGTTTTCTGTCTTCTGCCTGTGGCCAGTGCCAGATGCTTCAGATGGAATGAACAGAACAGATAATCATCAAATGATCCATTACCTGTTGCTCATTCCCAGCTTCTGGCAAACAGAGACCAGGGACACCATCCCATTAAACCACTCTGGTAGCGTAAAAGGACAGTGTCATTAGATGTATAGTCACCTCAAGACCACTTTATGTTGCCACAGTGGTGTAAACAAGCCCTAATGTAAGAATCCACCTTTTACCAACAGTCTTCCTGACTACACCAATATTTTAATTTATAAATAAAATTCTTAAACTCTGAAAGAATATTTAACTATAAAAAATATAGGGCTCATGTACTTGTCTCTTGGTTGGTTCTTTCTGGGTTTTGCTGTACAAATAGGTTTTTAAAATTTAAAATTTCCTAATGGATTAATTAAAGCACACTTTGGCAATCAAGCCAATGCTGCTTCTATTATTTTGCTCTTCCTAATCACAGCTGTGGACTGCACATGCTGAATGAGGGAGGTCACCTCACTTGATCAGAAAGGATGGAACAGAGGAAAGCTTTTTAAGCTATCTGGTGTGATGTCTAGAATGAAATGGAGATTTTTAATACCTCAGGAGATGGAAATGTCAGTCTATAAAATATATATACACACACACACCCCTGTATCACTAAGTTGTGTCAGCACCATCATTTGATGCAATAAATGCCTTACTCAAACCACAAGATGGCAAGAGCCAGGCTTTGTGGAGGAACAGTAGTTCACTAATGGAGCTTTATAGTTATCAAATAAAGAAGTGTGTGTTACTTTGAAGCGTTAATACTGTGCTTAATAAACCAAAGTCATCTGAAAACACTTCAATATATATATTTTATTAGCAAAACACATGTATTGCTGTAAGACAGACACCAAGAATGATAATTTCAGTAATTTTCATCACATCATAGAGACATTACTGATATTTAACATTTACAATAGACTTGTTCTCACATGAACTGAAAGAATCAAAAAAGCCCCAAACCTCAATACATAGAAATGTCACAATTTAATATAAAATGTAAAATAACATTTTTAAACAAAATATCTTTACATAGGATGACAGAACATTTTTAGCATACATGCTGAAGTAAATGCTGTAGGAACATCAACGTGTTCGTTGCATCTTTCAGTAAAGTACATAGCATCTAAATGGGCCATGATTTGAGAGGCAGCTGGGGATATACTGTAATGTAAAACCAAGATAAGGAGGCAGGCCTATGTGCAGAACTTTAATGGTATTACATGTGCAAGACCAGACCCTTCAAAAATGTGAAAACTTCAAAAGGTGAGTCTGAGCTGTAGCAATAATCTGAAACTACTGAAATACAGCCCCCCCCCATGCACTGTGTTAAAAGCAATTATAAAATTTCACTACCAACCTTTTCCCAACAAAATCTGTAAATACTGAAAAATTATTCCCTTTTTTAAAAAGAACAATTGTTACAAAAAAGTTTAAAGTTTAAAAGAACCGATGAAGTACAATTCCACAATGATTTAGACATGATTCAGACAAGTCTTCATTTGAAGTTGTATTCTAAAACAATTGCCAAAGAAGTGTATCTTTTAATGTGTTTTCTCTGTTTATTAGTGCTAAACATCATGCTACTTGGGCATCCTTGTTCCTTGCAGTTTATAAGTGCTGCTTCAATGGTAGACACAAAATTTGTTCACTTAGAAAAATATGTGGGTTATGTCATGAACATTCTAGTTTATTACTGTAGGGTTACTAACAAATCTTCAGCTACATGTGAAGTCTGCATAAAACCCAAAAGAACATCAAACTGTTAGCTACAGAAAAAAATACATGAAATTAGCTAGCTGATTAGGGAAAAGGGTAGTTCACATTTCTTTGTTTACTTTAACTAACCTTGACAGTGTCCCTTTAACACACAAGAATACTTAAGCTTAATTTTAAAATGTCAAAAAGGGAAAGAATGTCCCAAGACTAATTTAAAATAAACTTTCCACGGTTTAAAAGAGAATCTGTTTTCACTGGAATACTGGCCTGCTACTGATCTCTGAATATTTAGTACAGCATTGTACATTTTCATTAGGGGTCAAATTTTGCTGCCCTCACTTAGCTCCAATGCTGAACTACATCTGTACAAGCCCCCTGAAGCCAAAAGGGGCTAGACACAGGCACAGAAATCCATATGTGCAAAGCCAGGTAGAAGAGGAGGACCTCTGGTTTACTGTAACGCATGGAAGTGCATACAGTTAATGGCACAGTAACAGTCCAAGTTATTTCAGGTCATGGGTTTCCTTTTCCTTGCAAAGTTCTCATTAAGACCTAGATTCTGCCACCATTATATATAGTGAAGTTGGCTCCAATGGGATCACTCACCAAGTAAGGTTGGCAGAGTCTGGTCCGATGAAATGAGGCTGTAAACACCTTAACCCTGAAAAGCACTAACACTCGCAGCATCACATGGACATTACTCAACACACAGATGTTAGTGGCAGAATGTTCTCCACCCAAAACACACTTACATCATATGGCATCAGACTGTTTCCAGAATTTTTTTTTTAAATAAATTTCAACAGGCTGAAGGGAAAAAGCAGCTCCTGCTATTCCACTGAAGTCCTATTGTGGCTCAAATCACACATCCAGATAAGGGAATATAGCTCTCCTAAAGGCTCTGCTCTACCCACACCATAGGTCCATCCAGGCATTTAGAAGTAAGCAGGCACTGCAAGTCCATAAGGAATCACAGCAACTTATTGCACCCTGGGATTCACAGGCAGGGAGTCTGAACATCTAGAACCAGACCTGCAGACATTACCCACAGACTATGAAAATGAAAACATGGAATCCTCTGCCAACAATGACACAAAAGCCTCTCAATAGGAGATTAGTTAGAAAACAGTTGTCATGTAACCTATCTACTGATCAGTCAGCCCTGTCTACCAGCATGCTAACTTTTTAAAAAACCCAATAATTTATTATTCTATCTACAGACACCAGTGTTGGTAAAATGAAAGCTGAAAGTCCTGTATATTCTACAGTTCACCAGGGCACAATGGCGTAACAAGGGCGTTATGCGCCATGGGGCAAAGGCAAAATTTGCACTCCCAATCATTTGTTAGTATGTATATGTTATTTATTTCTAAATCAGCAAAAATAATAACGTAAATAAAAAAAAGAACTACTCCTAGCCAGACCTCTCTCCTTCCTGTCCCTCCAGCGCCTGCCAGACTGATGTGCCCTCTGGCCAATCGGCAGCTGCAGTTTCTCTGAGGAGTGGGCTGCAGGCGAGGACCTGGATGCTGTGGCCCAATGGGTGGCGCCTCGGACTGACTGGCGGCGAAGGGGATTGCAGGGGTTGTAGTCGCAGATGGGGCCTATGCACCAGCTGTGTTCTGCGCATGCTCAGCCTGAACTCCCTCCCTGTGCATTGCCCCTGGAGGGCGCTTCATGTTCAGCTTTGATTTCCTGCAGGTGTGAAAGCGGCCAGCGCCTTCAGGGTCCTAGTGCCGTCCTTCCTTCCTCTGTCCAGTTGTCAACTTTAGGCAGCTAAATTGGCGCCCCCCTCGTGTGGCGCTCGGAAGCAACTGTCCCCCCCGCTATTCTACTGCCAGGGCTGCTAGAAACTAGTAACAGAAAAGAGCAGATATAAGTAGTTTTGAAATCGCTGGCATGCATTGCTTTGCTTTGAAGTTTCATTGCTATTTAAAGCACACCATGGTTTTTATAGGATATAGTGTGTGTAGCTAGAGTGGCGATCATAGTGCTACTGCTGGGAGAGAAAATTATCTCGTAACAAGTTACATTTTTCCTAGGCTGCTCCTAGGGTCTAGTTATGATCAGCACAATCGTGCAGGAGAGAGTCTCCAGTATGGATTTCCCCCACCCTGGGAAACATCCCTCCTGCTGGGTTTGCAGGGGAACAAGGAGGAAGGGGAACCACTAGATAGTGTATTACTATTACTTTTTGGTGGAAACCACTTGTATACCCTGCTAGCAATAGAAGAGGGAGAAGTTTTAGGAGTTTACCCTTGGGAGCTTGTCAGGGGGAGAGAAAGAAGAGGAATTCCTAGGACATCTATATGAGCTGTCTGTCAAGTCTTATTCAAAACCAGTAAATGTAGTTTGGCTGCAAGGTGAGGTTAACCTCGGACCAAGAAAAAATTGGGGATGTCTTTGTATTTTGACAGAGTGCAAACACCTATCACTTGGTATCTGTACCTAGTGTCACCTCAGAGCCATTAGTGAGATGAGTTTGTAAATTCAATCTGGTTTCAAATAATCTACATAGGAAAAATTGAGAGAGTAAGAGCTGAGCATCCCAGTATGTTGTACATAAGGTGCAGACTGTTACATATGAGGTCAGTCAGCTCTATTTTTTTAAACAGTGAGAAACTGATCTCCATATATGTATCCAGCGGAGATACATTTTAAAAGCATCCATAACAAATAAAGTGAATGCAACAAAATGCCATCATAGAACAGCAACTCCTGCTGCTACTGTAGATAGCAGACATGCAGATGAAGCAGAAATTTATCAAAAAAAACCTTAAAGGTTTATCTGAGAGGCATTTATCTAGCTGGGACATTCAATGTCTTTATATCCTTTACACCAGAAGACTGAAAAGCAAAAATGAAACTTACTTTAATGTAACATAATTACAGTTACTATCTGCAAACCCTGTATGCTGTGGAATTTCCACAGAGTACTTGAACAATAGGACCATATCGTTTCTGCAGAGCTGTTTGATTGCCAGAAGCATGGCAATCCATTCCTGAAAGCCAACCACATGCCATTTTGCTTTTCTTCTCAAAAATTCTTCTGTCCTATGAACACTGAGCTACTTTCCAGTCCACAGATCTGAATTTCTATTAACAATGACCAGCCAGCAAAGCAATCTTAGTGGGGACCAACAAATTCCTTTTGTATATAATAGCAGCAGCATTTTCCAGAAATTCCTTTCATAAACATCTAAAATAAAAATGCTACAAAACATTTAAGATATCATAAATAAACTTACTCTAAAAATCTCCTTTCAAGCGATTAATAAATAAAATCCATTCTTATTTGCTAGCACAAATAGGCTGGATTATAAAAGTGCTATAGAGAATTTGCAGAGACCTCTCTTGTTTTGTGCTTAGTTGCTCAATGATTTCCAAGGCAGAGTTTCTTGTTCTGATGCTGCTGTTCATCTAGTGACTTTGATTTCCGTACACCATCTAAAACACAAGATGGTTTAAGAGAATATTAAATACATGTTTAATACTCAAATGTATTTTGTGACCATATCAGGAGTGAGTTAGTGTTGCAGCAGTGTTGGTCCTAGTATATTAAAGAGACAAGATGTTGAAGTGGGTCCAATAAAAGTTATTAGTTCGCCCCCTTGTTTCTGAAAATAGTTAAGCAGACTCATGTCCTAAGAGATACCTATATAAAGTATCAGGTAACTGAAAGTTGTATAGCTATTAGCACACTGAAAGAATGCTGGCAATGCACCTGCATACACTGTATGGTCATTAGCACACAGTGATAGGAATCTTGCCTTTTTATTTCTTATAACACATGGGTCTCACTCTGGATCCAGGGCCTAAACAGATCCTCGTTCATATGCACTCCAGGTCACTTGGAAAGGCACAGGTCAATGCCTTCACCACATTCCCAGCTATGAATATTTGTTCACAGATTTCAGTGGGTTTAAAACGGCAATCAATTAAACAAACTCTTTAATCTTCTTTAGGACAGACACTGCTAGCAGGCACAGCGTTGTGTGTGCACAGAACTTCAGGATTCTTATACTTTGGGCTAAAAACAGTGGTAGCACATTCAATTGCAGCAAGAATAAAGGAAGCCCCTTTCCCCAGATGGAGACACATACTCCACTTAAGTACAGCCATCATAAGGTAAGTACACCAAGTGGCCCAGAATGGGGCTGGTTAAAAACTCAAGGGCACCACTTTATAGAAATAATCATCTGGAAAATGACCTGTTGACAAGCACTGGGACTTTATGTACCTTTCCTTTGCTGGGATTGAAAACAGTTGAGTTATTAGCATTCCGCAGTGGTTAGTGGATACCCACGTTTTATCTGATGAAATACCCTCAGAATTCCTGACCATAGAATCAAAGAAGAGAGTGCCCTTCAGAACTGACCCCGAATTTCACATGGAGCTCACTGAGTGCAGGAGTTTAGTCTGTGCTCTGTAACCTCTCACAGACCAGAAACAATCCGTGAAACTCCTACTATGCAGACTCAGTACTTTGCATTGAGGTATTCCCAGTTTACTCAATGAAAGAAAATATCTAGAATGACTTCTACATTGGGCGTTACAAATATTTTGATCTTATATACTATTTCCAGCCCTGATTCAGAGGCATTCCAAGGGCTTACAGTTGATGTTAATTTGTCACAGTGGGTCATTTCCCCTAGTGCAGAAAGGACCTTAGAATGACACTGTAACCTTATCCCTGTCGTCAGAAAGTGACAGCTTGCTTAGCACATCCACCTGCTTGGAGCTGAAGGAACGGGAAGTTCATATTCAGTGATCTGGGGAGCAATTGCCATTAAATGCAATGGAAATGGGAGTTTCTGGAGAAAAGTGATTAAAATTATTGGTGCCTTTTTTATTTAGAAACTGTAGATAGTGGGTTTAATTTTAGAAAGCATCTAAGTGACTTCAGAACTCATATCTCATTGAAACTCACCAGAATTTGTGTTCCAAGCCTCTTGGAGGTTTTTAAAAAACCTTCCCACTAGGATGGATTCATCAGTGCTAAAACTAGGATACTATGGATAACTTACATGTCTGGATAAAGCACTACAGGAGATTTATGGTGTATGGGGTGTGCAAGGTTTGGTATTTTTTTTAAATGAACACATAATTGTGATATCATCACTAGTATCTAGTTGAAAGTTTAAATAGGTATGTTGTCTCTGTCAGAATCTGAAAAATGAGTTATAACCTTGCCAGAATTTAGTTTATTTTCAAAATCTGTTCATTTAGTGCATATAATTTCTCACAACCAGTTACTACAAATACTTACTTTCTCTGGGTGTAGGCTCATGAACACCAATGTGGGATGGGCTTAGTTGCCACTGTGAAAAAAAAAGTTTTATTTATTCTAGAGGACAAAAATTAAACACTGGGAGTAAGAGGACGTTTGGCACATCACTTCATTTTAAGGGTGTGAACTCCTCTGACACTATGAAACCACAAGCAATGTTTACTTTCTTTACACCCTTCCCTTTTCAAAGGAAAAAAAACCCCCTATCACTCTGTTAAAGCCATAACTTTCACATTGCCTGCTGGAATGGGAGTTGTACCATTATGCACAACACTGAACACCTTCAAGCTACAGTACCTCAGAAGAGGCTCCTAGATCCACTTCTCACCCTACTCACTGTGACTCCTTTAAGAGCTATGTTCTTGAATGGACCTTCCAGTGAATACCTTCAAAGCTACCACAGTGTATGAAGGGAATGGTTTATGATACCAACTGAATTAGCAAATTTTATTTAATGGAAAGCTTAGGGAGATATCCTAGAGAGTGGACATCCCAGCTCTGTCTTTGGCTTGTGCCTTTGCACCTTGCAGAGTATGTACCATACACTGTCTCTTTCAACAGGCTTCCAAAGCCTGCACCAGGGAGCATTCCACAGAGCCACTTTTCTTTTGTACATCTATTCCATGTGATGCATGATATTGTTGCAGAAAACCCAGATTCTTGGGGATGGTTGAAGAAGGGACCTTATGTTGTTAGGAAGATCCCATTGTAATCTCCCAGATGCACCTGGGAGCATTTACATTGCAAATGGATCTTCAATGATAGGAGGGATTTTAAAAATGGGCTTTTAAACTGAAAAATGCTCCTATTGAAAAAAAAAAAAAACCCTGTGCCAGAAGCTTTGTCTACACTACCACTTTTTCTGTCACTGGTCCCTCACTAGCACAGCAATGGTACAAACACCAGTGTAGACATTTTTACCATCTTCTCTTTGAATCCTGCTGGAGCAGGATTAGGCAACATGATGATAGAACTTCTTTGCCTTCTTACCACCTACATACAATCATAGAACACTAGAACTGAAAGGGACCTTGAGAGGTCATTGAGTCTAGTCCCCTACCCTCATGGCAGGACCAAGCACGGTCTAGACCATCCCTGATAGATGTCTCTCTAACCTGCTCTTAAATATCTCCAGAAATGGATATTCCACACCCTTCAGAGGCAATTTAACCCAATGTTTAACCACCCTGACAGTTAGGAAGTTTTTCCTAATGTCCAACCTAAACCTCCCATGCTGTTGTTTAAGCTCGTTGCTTCTTGTCCCATCCTCAGAGGCCAAGGACAACAATTTTTCTCCCTCTTCCTTGTGACACCCTTTTAGATACTTGAAAACAGCTATCATGTCCCCTCTCAGTCTTCTTTGCAAACTAAACAAGCCCAAATCTTTCAGTCTTCCCTCAGAGCTCATGTTCGCTAGACCTTTAATCATTCTTGTTGCTCTTCTCTGGACACTCTCAAATTTCTCCACATCTTTCTTGAAATGTGCTGCCCAGAATGGGACACAATATTCCAACTGAGGCCTAGCAGCACAGAGAAAAGCAGAAGAATTACTTCTTGTGTCTTGCTCACAATACTCCTGTTAATGCAGGTGTTAATATACTTGTAAAGATTTTTTTTTTAAATTCTATAGTTTCTATCACTTACTGTAAATTTGCAAACTCCCTCAAGTTCACCAAACTTCATGTATGATATGTCTGCTTTCTTCTTTCCAACATCTACATCTCCAGCATAGATTTGCTTGATGCCAGAACCTTTGATTAAAGGCACACATTCATCACAAGGACATTTTGTCACAAAAATCATGCTTCTCTCTTCTGGTTTTATTTCCTGACACCTATAAGTAGCCAGAAAAAGTTTCTGAAATTAAAAACTTGACAATTTCTAATGGTGGAGATTTTGGTTCATGTGGGTGAGCAAAGAAATTATGTTAATCATGCAATAATCTGCTCTTTGGAGTAGGATTGTTTTTCCTACTAAAGCACGTGGGAGCAAGAGGACATCTTTAGTTAGGATTTGCTATCTGAAACTCTCTCTCTCTCTCTCACACACACACACACACACACACACACACACCTTTGTTAAAAACTCAGCATTTGCCTTCTGCAGTGTTTCATTTCAAGAAAATAATTCAGTTACAACAGGAACCAGAGATGGTGACTTGAGTTTTAATTGTACCCATCATTCATACAAGAATAAATAGCTTGCATCAAGTCCTTCACAGTTTTGAAGAATTTGCAGAACTTACTTTCCCAGTGAATGTTCAAATTTTACATCACATTTAAATATGTAAAAGTTAGCATCTTTATAATCATGTAATGCTCTGCATTTATCAGTTGTTCATTTCTGAACTGCTACTTTTTTCGGATATTAAAAGTCACATACCTGAATGTTAAGGCGTTCTGCTCAGCATGTATGATGTATCTGAACTTTCTGATTTCTCTGTCTTTTTGTTTATCATCCATGTGTGGAAAATCAGCATATTCAGATCCAACAGGAAAGGCATTATAACCACAGCCTACAAAATACATGGCTCCTGTCCCATCACAGCTCTGCCAAAGTGAACCATAAAGTTTGATTTAATATACAGCCTCTTTAAACATCCGCAGTGAATGTTTCACTATTGTGCATGTGGTTGCAGGGAAGGGGGTTTCATAAAGAGAATGTATCAAAAGCACTGGATGATCACATTATGTAAGAAATCCTCACTGGCTGCTTCTCCCTGAAAGCAGTACTGGTAGGGCAACAAAAAGTATGAATGGCTCAGTCATTAAGCCATATTGCAATGTGTGAGAACAGGAAAGGGAAGATACATGGTGTGCTCATGATGTCAACGCCTGTATTTTGCCACTGCATGGAGATCCATTAGATGGCAGACCTATTGATGTATGAAAGAAGTTAGTGGCTGAAATTAGAATAGAGAGTGGTACCACAATACGTATCTGAAGACCAGAATGAAACAATCCAAATTGGGTGCTAGAAAATAAATTATAGAACAATCTTGCACTTTCAGGAGGACTCACTACCTCTTTTAATAGATGAAGAGTAATCAAAGATGGGAAAACAAACCCTATGAAATGAACTCTAGAATAAAAAAAAAACATGATGCCAGGGCACTAAAAGGAAAGGAGAATAATACTATTTTAATTATTTCTAGTGTTTGCCATGTGAGGAACCAACGCATAAAATCTGAGACTATAGCTTTGTGAACCAAGTTAAGGTTCTAAGTCCTTACTTTGCTCTACAGATTAATGAATGAATAGATGTGGGTCTCAAGAAGTACTGCTCTCTTAGGATGCATCTACACTGTAGGGCTTACTTCGAAATAAGCTACACAAAATGAGCTACATCAAATGTGTTTCTTGTTTCGAAATAGCTTATTTTGAAATAGGGAGCATCTACACAGCACTTATTTCGAAATAGAGCACTCTTCCTCCAACTTTCCTTATTCCTCGTACAATGAGAGTTACAGAAGTCGGAGTAAGAAGTCCTCCAGCTTGACAGTATTTTGACACTATTTCAAAATAACTGCCTGCTGTGTAGATAGAGATTAAATTGTTTTGGAATAGCGCTAGTTATTTCAAAATAGTGTTGCAGTGTAGACGTAGCCTCAGGCTACAGCTACGCTGCCGTTTTTTTGCGGAAGAGGATTTGCAAATGGTGCTCTGATTTGCATATCTTCAGATTCTTTTTGCAGAAGAGGTTTTGCTGATAAAAAGACTCATGTAGACGGGGCCATTTGTCAGAAAAAAAACCTTTTTCGCAAGATCCTGTAAACCTCGATTTTTGAGGAATAAGGGATCTTGCGAAAAAGTGGGTTTTTCCAACAAATGGCCCCGTCTACATGAGGCTTTTTATCAACAAAACCTCTTCCGCAAAAAGAATCGGAAGAAGATATGCAAATCAGAGCACCATTTGCATGTCCTCTTCCGCAAAAATCCAGCAGTGTAGCTGTAGCCTCAGAGAGCCAGCCGCAAGAACTAAAAAAGCAAGCTGAAGCAGAGAAATAGCAGATAGCATATCTATGATTAGTTAAGATCTTGTCCTACAGAAGTAAACGACCTGTCATGCTGCTACATCCAGCACCAAAATAATTATTTGTTGTTGCATCATAACCGCATAGTTCAGTAAGATGCACATTAGCATATCTTATTTTGGCATTTTTCCATTCCCTCAAACTTCACTATGCTCCAAATAAGGTAAGTTCACAAGACATTTGCTGCAAAAAGTTCAGTCTGGAACAACACTACAATTGCATTGAAAAGGATTTGATGGCTAAGCTGTTGCCTTTTGACTTCTCAAGGAGAGAACTGAATAGTGATATTGTTGAACTGCACATGGGCTGGATTAGTAGTACTGTCTAACCTTTGTAGCTATGATACCTGTAATGACCATAATGCTGTTACTATGGAGTCTAATAGATGAGAAGCTAGGCACAAACATTGTGGTATTTACCAACTCAATCAAACTAATCCAACCTGACAGACTAATTATCAGCCAAAATTGAGTTACCTGAGAATATAAACATGCAATTTTAAATAACATTATGCATAAACGTCTCTCTTTTACAAAATAATACAGCCAATGATGAGAAAAATTACAGTGAGAGACAAAGGGACAATTTCCCTATACTTACAGATTTTCCTTCTGCCCAAATAACAGCTCCAACACCGGTTTTGTGATCCTCTAAAATATTAAATGTATAAAAAGTAATAAGTAATTGGCACTTTTGTAGAAAACTTCCATTTGGAAATCTGAAAGCATTGCCTAGTAATTAATTAATGCTGGATTTGGGAACATCTAGGAGGTATCATCCATTTGCCAATAGGGAAATGAAACACAGAAATATTAAGAAAAGTACCAGAGAAATACAAGTCTATGATAAACCCAGGAACAGAATGCAGCCCTCCTGATTCAGGCTTGTATCTTTCTCCCAACACCTTAGGGCTGTGTCTACACTGGCACCCTTTTCTGTAAAAGGGATGCTAATGAGACACTTCGGATTTAAATATCTCCCGCGGCATTTGCATGAACATGGCTGCCGCTTTTTTCCGGCTCGGGGTTTTGCCAGAGAAAAGCGCCAGTCTAGACGGGATCTTGCGGAAAATAAGCCCTTTTCCGGAAGATCCCTTATTCCTACTTGAAAATAAGCCCTTTTCCGGAAGATCCCTTATTCCTACTTTCAAGTAGGAATAAGGGATCTTCCGGAAAAGGGCTTATTTTCTGCAAGATCCTGTCTAGACTGGCGCTTTTCTCCGGCAAAACCCCGAGCCGGAAAAAAGCGACAGCCATGTTCATGCAAATGCCGCGGGGATATTTAAATCCCCCGCGGAATTTGCAATTCCGAAGTGTCTCATTAGCATCCTTTTTACGGAAAAGGGTGCCAGTGTAGACACAGCCTAGTTAATTAAATACAGTAATGTAATTACAGCGTGGAGAATTATAAACATTGGGTCTCTTTTGATAATTATTAGATACTCAATGTATGCTAAGAAGATAGTGTCCCAGAGACACTGAGTTTTGTGAGTGTTTTTGGCCACCTTACACAAAACAAAGGACTTTGTGTTGGGAAACTAGCCCATAGCACCAATGAGTTAATTGATGGTGCAGAGCCATGTGGAAATTTTTTTTAAAAGGAACTCAATAAAGCAAAAATTCTTTAAACACAAAACTTTTTAATGGTCTTGTACAGAAACAAGCTCCAGTACAGGAGAATTTTGTGGACTCTCTCTTACCCACTAAACAGGAATTTGAACAGAACTTTCATTTAAGTTACTTGGAAATCTTCCAATTTATTCTGATGGGCATTTTAACTGATTAAAAATGGGGTGCACTATAGCAATAAAACGCTGAAGTGATTATAGCTTTCAGTACAAAACACTTCAACCAGTGCTGTTCCAATAGTTCACTGTAGAATTCAGCACTCACTTTTGCGGGGGGAGGGAAGGGGCTTTCCTGCCAAGGAAATGTTTTTACCAGATCTGACAAATTATGTACATGTTTTTCTTAGTTATTTCTATATAATAACAAGTGTGAATTATTCTCCTTACTTATATCCTTTCTTTATCACATGGTATAACTAATGTTACCACTCTATTTCAATATCCATTAACATGGGATTAGGATGTCAGTGAGGGCCTCAGCAGGATAAACTAGTTTGGATATAATAAACACTTATCCCAACAAATATTTTCACTTCTAAAAGGAAAACAGAAGAATAATTTGTGTCTGTAAACATTCTTCCCTTACCCCAAACCACCACCTTTGTTTAGATAGCTTGGATTATGCTCTCCATTTCATAAAGTGCTCAGCATATTCTGGTCTAAAATTGAGTCCCAAGGGTTAAGCAGCGCAGGCTTGGATCATCACCAGGCGAACATGAAGCTGCATCAATGTACCCTGGCATTTGCTCTTTATTTTGATCCTTTCTCTCTATTCTGTGCCAACCCTGCTTTCTAATTTTCCAAAATGACCACTCTTTCAAAGAACATGATTTGCAAAAAGCATAAAGTCAGGCTTCAAAACGTATGTTTAGGCATTTAATAGATAGTCTGGTTTTCAATGTGCTTAGCACCCTGCATCTTCCCTTGACTTAAAGTTGCAACTATAACTCAAGACAGAATTGGAATTTTAATTTAGTAAACAATTTTTCAGAGGGAGGTGAGAGAGCTAAAGTGGGAACTTTAAAAATACATACCATGTAATTTAAAGAAATGTCTTCATTGTGGCTCTAGACCAGGTTGAAAGGATAGAAGAGGCATTGATGCCACATTTGCTTGGGTATAGCAAAGGAGAGTTCCAGTTAGCTAGTACCTATCATGCTCAGAGATTTGCCTATATTATGGTTATTGAGGAACATGCAGATAGATGGTCATACATTGAACAGTATCCCAAGCTCATACCACTATAAGTAATTACAGCTGCATGTCGCTGGTTAATTCAAAAATTAGTGCTGGAGTATAGCAAAAGTTGATCATCAGCTGACAATTTTTGTTTACTGCTCTGAGTTGATTGGAGTCCCTTTGCTTTTACAAAAGTGCCATGAGAGTCACATTAAGAAAGGACAGATTTCTGGAAGGAATTCTGTCTGCTGTTCTGAAGGCACAAAAACTTCTTTGAGGATAATTAGAAAGTTCCTCTTTTGTCTAGTTCCTAAACTTTTCTTGGGCCCAACTGCAAACAAATACCAGAAATTGGTTTGATCCCCTGGAAGAGAGGCTAGAAATAATTAACTAATTTCTCCACGTGGGTGGAGCACCTATTAACTTGGCTGGCATCACACTTGCACATCAGTGCTGTATTTGGTCATGGGAAAACAGTGTTTTACCCTTTCTATAAAATTATATAGTCCTAGCCAGGGAATCTATTTCCTCCTCCACAGATCTTCTTGCATATCATTTATTTAATGTAACACTAATAACCTCTGATGGTTGCTCCCATATCCAGGACTTTCACTAATATATCAATGCATACAGTGTATGCTTTGTGGCTCTCAACTGTGCAGGTGGCAGAATGTAGAGGATTTAAGGGCATATGGTGTATGATGCCAGGAAGAATTAATAGCTTGTGCATCTTGAAGCCAATGTTATGTGCACAAATGGCAAGGAACAGGAGGCTAGATGAAGGATCCATATGCAAAAGGTTTTATGACTTAACCTTTCTTATATTACTTTCACCCTTTGTCCATGAAACATTCTCTCGGACCTCAGAATCACTTAGATCATCTAGTACCAACTCACGCACACTACAAAATAAACACTACAGCAGGGGTGGGTAAAGGGGCCTCCGTGGGCTGGATACAGCCTGCCAAGTGGGTGGATCCGGCCTGTGGATGCCCTGCCATTCCCCCGCCCCCAAGCCAATCAGGTCCTGGAGGCAGAAGCACATGAAGTCTTCACTCCCTACCCCCATCTGCAATCACTGCGTGACCCTTGCAGGGTGGAAGCAGGAAGCAAGAGACTTTGTGCGCTCCTCCTGCCCCCAGGCCATGATTGGCCTGGGGTTGGGGGCAGCTTGTGAAGTCTCCATCTGCCCTGAAAGGGGGCAGGTGCCTAGAGGGAACAGATAGCAGTTCTCTCTAGGTGGGGGGATGGCAGGAGCAAAGACTTCATGTGCTCCCCTACTCCAAGGCCAAACAGGGTCTGTGGGAGGGGGAGCATGGACATGTCCTGGCCCTGGCACTTCTGCCAAAGGTCCCACCCCTTCACTAAAAAATTAGTGAAGTGGGCCCCTGTCTAAAATTATTGCCCACCCCTGCACTACAGTGTGCAGCTCTCTTGGTAGTTGGCTCTCTATAAGCTACCCCACTGCCTTCCATTATTTCTTCCTCTCTTGTCCTATGGAACAAAAGCTGGGGAAAACATTTTGTTCCAGAAAAACAAACATCTGAGTTTAGTCCTACAGTCAAACCCAATTTCAACTTATCACACAATTACAGAGGGAGACTGGTGAACTGAAATTCATTTACAAGTTTGACACTGTTAACCTGGGCTTGGATAAATATATTAACTGGTTAACATACTACAAAGCCAATTTCCCCAATTTTTGATATTGGGGGATAGCTATTAATGGGACACATCCAGCCTACGTAATTAACGTCATTAACACAGGTCCTACAAATTGACAGATATAACAGCAAAAGCAGTTACATCTTGGATTTGGTATTTCTACTTCAGCCCATCTGATGAAGTGGGTTTTACCCATGAAAGCTCATATTTGATATATTTGTTAGTCTCTCAGGCTACGTATACACTGCAATGGTATTTTGGGATAACGAAGTATCCCAAAATAGCAATCTCGCATCTTCACAACAAGCTCATTATTTCAAAATATAATGGGCTCTCTATTCCAACATCCCTTGTAAAACTAATTCTACAAGGAGTACGGAATGTTTCAGAATAGCAATTTATTTTGAAATTTGGCACTGTGAAGACAATGCCAAATTACAAAATAAACTATTTTAGATTAAGATCAAAATAAGATATGCAATTTGTGTAGCTCAAATTGCATACTTTATTTCAAGCTATGGTGCAGTGTAGACGCACTCTAAGGGGCTACAGAACTACTGTTTTTAATCACATCAGTGACTGATGGGGACTAATGATGCAATAGGTGCCAGGGAGAGGAAAGAGAAAGGATGCTAAATGTGATCAGACCTCTTCACAAAAGACAGGATGTAAAAGTTTCTTATTGCCAGGTATTTCCTAGGGAATGTGACATACAATAATACAGACTTTAAATAAGCAGGCCAAGGAAAAAGATATATTAATGCGAGGGATGTACTTATACCTTGTTTTGATAGAACAAAATCTTATTTTTGACCTATTTTACAGTATTCAAACATATCAGTCTAAAAAAATTTGGATAGATTTTTCAAACAAATCCTACACTATTTATGACTGGAAAAGCAAAGACAACACTGGAAAACACAATAACTAACCAATATGGAGGAAGCAAAAAATTAGTAATATTGTCGAATTTAAGCTTTCTATGGGATACCACGTAGAGTATATATTTCCCCTCAAAGTTCTGCATAATAGCGAACACAATTTTAAATTTCTAATAAGGGAATTTGTACAAATCTACCTTATTTAATTGGCCTACTTTTGATACCAAGTTAATTCAGGGTCTGTCCTCTACTAAAAAATGGTTTTGTTCTTCAAAACTCCAGAATCTTTGAGAGTGGGAAACAATCATTACACACTAGATAACTGGAGTATCATTACTAAACAATGGGAACAGGAAAATGTAACACAGAAATAACTAGCATTCTACCGGTAGGTAAAGAGCAGATATGGAAGAAAGTCTCTAGTATTTTCTATTTCAGTATATAGACTGACTGCCACTGAACACCTACTTTATCAACAGGAAACACTTAATGTTTGTATATAAAAGCTTTTTGCAAAGGCTCCAATAAATTAAATAACACTGTTGTATTTTTTGAGATGAGGGTGCGCACACTGGCTGATGAGGCTGTCAAGGCTTTACTACTGTAGGATAATAAATGCACTGTGATCATTCTTTCCTTCTAAAGTGCTCAAAATCCTTTGCAGTCATTAATGAAGTGTCCCTTGTGAGGTGCTCTGCATGGTACCCACATTTTACAGATGTAGGGACTGAGGCACAGAGCAGGTAAGAACCTTGTTCATTGTCAGATGGGAAGTGTTTGGCACAGCCAGGAATTTAACATCTAACTTCTAGTCCCAGGATTACCACAAGATTGGCATTTCTCCCATTTACATAGCAACTCACCAGTTCGGTATGCCAGTAATCTGGCTTGTATCATACAGTGCCTTGCAATTTCTTGGGACAAACTTTGATGGCGCATTTCATTTGCTTGCTGTGATTCATTACAATAAAATCCAAAATGGCCACAGGTAGGGACACTGGCAGCTACTGTGGCCAAAAGCAGGACAAGATCCTTCATATTTTGCCTAAGATTACTAAAATATGGATTTTCACAGAGGTTCTCCAGACCAATGGTCATCAAAATTTGCTTGTGCATTTCTTCATTTGAAATTAGGAATAAACTTTCATACTCTTTTATTCTTTCTTGTCTACACTCAGCATAAAAATCAGTGTTACACTCAGACAGAGTTTTTGCAATTTTTTGAATGAAATCACATTTTTGGGAGGTTTCCTCTACAAACTGCACCATATCACAGACTAAGGGCTGAAGCAAGAGACACACACGAGCTCGACTATTTGACTTCAATCTTTCTACTGCTTTGGCATCCAGCTTTGCATCTTCAGTATGGGTAGGGTTGGAGGCTTCATTCTGCAAGCTTATTTCAGGATCTGCAGGCCAATATGAAATTCTATTCACTCCAGCTGGAACAGAAGATACATAAGATTAAAAGGAAAAGTGCAAACATTGGTGTAAAACACATTTTTCATTATCTTAACTCCAAAATATTACCATAGAATACTGTATTTTGACCCCTTCAACAAGGAGTGGGTTATTCCTTAAACTGTATATGTGCAACACACGTGCTGGCAAATATCATAATCAAGGGGCTAGTGTGTCTTAGATTAGCTAAATTTTGCTTCTACTTGATTTTACAGTTGTGTCAACAAAAAGTCCAAAATGCACCACCTCCAATAGAGTAAAGCTGACTAGAATGGAAGCTCCTCAGGGCAGGGATTCTTTTGTGTTATGTCTTGTACCACCTGAGCACATTGCTGAAGAACAGTGCAGTCAGTCTTTACCACACAAAGATGAAGAATGTGATTTGTGAAATATACTTAGGCTATGTCTACACTGTAGCCTTCTTGCAGAAAAGCTTATGCAAATGAAACTCGGTATGAAATATCACCGAATTTTATTTGCATAATTAACTAGCAGCCATTTTTGCGCAAGAGGCTTTTGCGCAAAAAGGAGCCATGTAGATGGCTCCTTTTTGCACAAAAACCCCCGCTTGCGCAAGAGCCGTTCTTCCTGAAAAAATGAGGAAGAATGGCTCTTGTGCAAGAGGGGGTTTTTGCATAAAAAGGAGCCATCTACACTGCTCTTTTTTGCGCAAAAGCCACTTGCGCAAAATGGCTGCTCATTAATTATGCGATATTCCACACTGAGCTTCATTTGCATAAGCTTTTCCACAAGAAGACTACAAGAAGACTTGTAGATGTAGCCTTAGTTTTCATTTTAAATGGATAATGAATTTCCAAGAATTGGATCCGAGTTCCACCCCCGACTGTCACTCCTCTTTGGTGAGGTTAATACTCAGCATACAATTGGATCTTCTGGTAAAATTACAGGTAGGCAAGTAAAATGTAGTTACCTGGGATGAAACTCCCAAGTTAACACTACTATCCTTGCAAAATGTCATGAGAATGTCTGTGGTCAAAGACCTTAGTTTTATGTCCAAGTTATGAACACAACAGTGCCATTTAGAAGTAGTTGTGACACTGAGTGGCTACCAGCTCAATGGGAAGAAATCCACGTCTTGACTCAACAACTGTAGAATAGAGACATTAAATGCTGATTTCTCCTAATGAAAATATTAAGGCTTACTATGGAAACCAATCAGGTAAACAATTAAATACAGTAGTGGGGCAATTCCAAGAGAGTATGAACTTTCTGTATAAGTCATAAGTAGCAAAACATCTAAATAAACAAGTTTACCTTTTCCACACTAATCTTTAACTTACCATTTACAATCATTTTTAAACAAGTTGAACATGGTTTTCTGGAAAAATAAAGATCACAGTTTTTAAGCCTTGATCCATGTTTAATCAAAGCAATTTGGCCAGCATGTAAGTCTGCACTGGAGCAATGTAGACCAACAATTTTAATATTTTTCACTACGACAAGGCCAGTCTTCTTTACCTATAAAAAAGTACATTATTCATTTTTGTTACAAATTAAAAAGTTCATAATGATGTCATAATTCACTCACTGTGTTCCACGAAGCAGGACTTGTCTACATGCAGCACTGTACTTCTTTGCATTTTGGGCTATGGTAATGCCGTGAGTATCAAAGTAGGTGTTTCATGATCCCAGGATATTAGAGAGACAAGGTGGGTTTATCGGCCCAAATTATATTGGTGAAAAAGAAAAGCTTTCGAGATACACAGAGCTCTTCTTCAAGTCTGGGAAAGATATGCAGAGCATCACAGCTAAATATAAGAATTCATAAGAACAGCCACACTGGGTCAGACCAAAGGTCCATCTAGCTCAGTATCCTGTCTGCCGACAGTGGCCAATGCTAGATGCCCCAGAGGGAGTGAACACAGCAGGTAATCATCATGTGATCCCTCTCCTGTCATCCATTTCCAGACAAAGAGACACTAGGGACTCCATTCCTACCCATCCTGGCTAATAAATTCATGGAGGTTAGGTCCATCAATGGCTATCTAGCTCTTTTTTGAACCCTGTTAAAGTCCTAGTCTTCACAACATCCTCTGGCAAGGAATTCTACAAGTTGATTGTGCTCTGAGTGAAGACAAATTTCCTTGTGTTTGGTTTAAACCTGTTACCTATTAATTTCAT
Organism: Pelodiscus sinensis; assembly: GCF_049634645.1. Classification (NCBI taxonomy): domain Eukaryota; kingdom Metazoa; phylum Chordata; order Testudines; family Trionychidae; genus Pelodiscus; species Pelodiscus sinensis. Next base: position 289,629,170 of record NC_134711.1, on the reverse strand, counting down.
TCGATGACCCCTAGTTCTTACACTATGGGAACAAGTAAATAACTTTTCCTTATTCACTTTTTCCACACCAGTCGTGATTTAATAGACCTCTATTATATCCCCCCTTAGTCTCCTCTTTTCTAAGCTGAAAAATCCAAGTCTTTTAAATCTCTCTTCATATGGGACCCTTTCCAAACCCCTCATTTTTGTTGTCCTTTTCTGGACCTTTTCCAATGCCAATATATCTTTTTTGAGATAAGGCGACCACATCTGTACGCAATACTATGTGGGCATACCCAGGGCTCGCTGAACCACGGCGAGCCCCGCTCTCCAGCCGTGCTGTCCGGCAATCTGCGCATGTGCAGATTGCCCAAACCCGGCTCTTCCGGGTTACAATCTATTCGCCCGTGGCAAGTAGATTGTATTATTTGTCGAGCCCTGGGTATACCTATGGTTTTATATAGAGGAAATAAATATTCTCTTTGTTATTCTCTATCCCTTTTTAAATGATTCCTAACATTCTGTTTGCTTTTTGACTGCTGCTGCACACTGAGTGGATGTTTTCAGAGAAATATCCACAATGATTCTAAGATCTCTCTCGAGTAGCTGTAGCTAAATTAGTCCCCATCATATTGATATAGTTGGGATTATTTTTTCCAATGTGCATACTTTACATTTATCAACATTAAATTTCATTTGCCATTTTGTTGCCCAATCACTTAGTTTGGTGAGATCATTTTGAAGTTCTTCACAGTCTGCTTTGGTCTTAACTATCTTGAGCAGTTTGGTATCCTCTGCAAATTTTGCCACCTCGCTGTTTATCCCTTTCTCTAGATTATTTCTAAATAAGTTGAATAGACTGGTCCCAGGACAGACCCTTGGAGGACCTCACTAGTTACCTCTCTCTATTCTATATATAAACAAGCAATCTGTTTTACCTTTTATTTAGCTGAGACACTGTGTAGGTTGAAAGCTAGTCTCTCATCAAGAGCTGTTGGTCCAATTAAAAAAAAATTACCTCACCCACCTGGTCTCCCAGAGTTTAATAGGCAGATATATCTCTTGGTTACATTTGCTTTAGGGAGTGACATTCATTATAGCCTTGGGTGTACATGCTTATCTTTTTTAGTCATTTTAGTAGTCTAACAGGTTCCCTATCAAACTTCCAGTCAAAGCACATTGAATCTTACTGTCTTTTTCTGGAACAGATTATCCCCCTGAAAATCCACATGGAGGATGTGACATCCCACAAATTTCCAGTCAGTCTCTTTTGAATAATTCCATCTGATTGAGATTTGTTTCCCTCCCCTTCCAGCAGAGATGCTAAAACCAAATCCCAAGGGATTTGTGTGGAAAGGTCAGATTACAGTCTCTAATCCTAGTCACTGCCTACATTCTTGAATCCTTTCTGTTGTACACTGAACCCTCCATGTATGAATGCTGAGGAGTTCAGCACTCCTATCTGTTCTCCCAGGACTGAGGATGAAGTTATGATGGAACATCTGAACTTCCAACATTAGTTCTGCCTCTCCTTATCCGCAGAGCCTAATCTTCACAGAGGCTGCCTGGGAATCAGGAAGTCAAATCCTCCCTTTGTGCATAGAAGGCAACATTTGCTTCATCTGGATTATCCGTGTTTGTGGAAAAACAGACAGCCTACCCCAATGAGATTTTTCTAATAATGACCATCGTGGTGTTACAGCTATTAAGAGTGAGAACTTTTTGCTTAAGATTTATGAAGAAATTCCATTGTTAGTGATAAAGATGTATTTTTGTACAGCCCCATCTAGCTGGTTACCACTTGCCCTGCCCTGAACACTTTGACTAAATTTGAAGTTTCATAAGGCCTGTATTCTCTATCATAGGCAGAATCAGAAGAGTTGGTTTGAATACTCTAGGACAGCAATTCTGTAAAAATCTGAAGCCTATATTTGTGGCTTGGGTCAAATTTCTAGTTATTACTAATTTATTATTTTATCCTCATTTTTCTGTTCTAGTTTATTTTACTGCTTTGTTTTCTATTTTCAGATTGACGAGGAAACAAGGCATTTTGCAAAATCAGTTTAAATGAACAAACAACATTTACATTTAAGTAAAGTATTGGCATTAGACCAGAGGAGTACATTAAGACTTATCTTCACATCATTTGTTGGTATGTAGGCTCCATACTAGGGATGTTAAATATCGGTTAATTGAATCGTCAAGTAACCTCATGAATTCTTATCGGTTAGTCCACTCTATAGTACCCACGGGCGGGGCCAGCAGTATCAGAGACAGTAGTGTGGGGTGCCAGGAGGGAGCTGGTCTGCAAGAGGAGCTAGTTTAAAAACCAACTCCTCTTATGGACTAGCTGCCTGTCGCCCCATGCTGCTGCCTCTGATACAGAGGCAATAGTGCAGGGCGGTAGCAGTCCCTGCCTGGGGTTGGGAGGGGTCTGTGCTCCTGGACCCGGAATGAACCAGAATTGAGCCAGGTTGCCTGCCAGTATAGCTCCTAATACACTTTAAATGCAGAGCCTCAACAGAGATAGGTCCCGGTTCCATTGCAAGCCAGCACTGAGCCAGGTTAAAAATTTACATGGGAAAGGGGAGAAATGCATGTAGTCTCTAGAATTACCCTATAAGCTTTTGCTTATTGGTTAACTGACTACACTATTACATCCCTACTCCATACAACATTGTAACACTTTTCTAAAATTTGCCATAATGTAACCCACGTACCTAGTGTGGTTCACCGTTCCATACAGTGGCACCTAGACCACAGCAACAGATAAGATCAAGAGACCTCTACAACCTAGGCTAACAGCCAGCTGGCTTTATAGCTCAAGCTGTAGTGGCTCTTATACTAAACTTCAGAGATCCCAGGTTCAAATCTACCCAGTAGCAATTACAATACCACTACATTAGTGTTTGCCTAATACCATCTTACCAAGTTCAAGAAACCATCATATTGTAGCATTTGCTGAAAAATACATGGGACCTCTAGTTTTAGGGTTACAGCCCCATTTTTAAATTATAGAATACCATTCTGCCACATTCTAACCACATTTGTATCTTTCTAATATGTCAGCAAATACCAGACTTTTTTTGATATTATATGACCAGAGTTACTTACAGCGATTCTATGTTGCTGATTGGACTTAGCTATCTTTTGCAGCATCTCAATTCTTTTCTGCTATAGCATCTATAGTACCTTAGACCAGTGTTTCTCTAAGTGGTCCATGGATCCACTTTGAGAAACCTGCTAACTGGCCACTCCCAGTTGTTTATTTACTGGCACTGCAGGCGTGGCTCCCATTGGCTCTGGTTCAACATTTGAGCCAAGTGGAGTTGCGGGAAGTGATGGCTCGGCTCAGGCTGCTTCCCGTAAGCCACTTCCCATGGCTCCCGTTGGCTGCAAATGGTGAACGAGAGCCAATGGGAGCCATGAGTATCTGTGGCTGCGGACCCGGTAAATAAACGGGAGTAGCCAGTTAGCAGGTTTCTCAGAGTGGATCCGCAAACCACTTGAAAAAACACTGTTTTAGACTGAAGATTATTTACAATAATCCCATTGTTTTAACAAGATTCTTATACAAACAAAAATATGTAACTACATTTAAGTTAAGAAGGTAAATAAATTGCATTCTTAAATTTTTGCTCTCATGTTCTGCTTTCATTCTTCCGGCCATTTACTACAGAAAAAATAGTCAGAAATGTGACCAATACAAAAGTACCTGCAAAATATTTATTATATGTGTACGTGATAATGCACAGTCTGGTTAATTGTATTCACAGTCTAAAAGTTAGTATCTATTCCAGAAGGGCTATTAAACTGCATGTAATACATTTTACCTGTGATTTCTTTTGTTGTTCAACTGAGGGAAAGAGCTCCATCCAGAGACTGAACAAAGTAAAAAGGTTGACTTTGGAAAGCCTTGGTGTTTGACCTACCATCAGAAAAAAAAGAAATATTAACTGATAAATGTTAACTGTTTTAATCATTAAATGTTTCTTTAATGACTAAGACATCACTGGTGTTCTATAGTGTAGGTGCAGAAAGTTGGAATACCTGGCTTAATACATACTGGAGATTAGTGTAGCTTAAAGCGCCATTTTCAAGTTAAAGTTGCCCCCCAAATTAAATTTTGTAAAAACAAGTATTTATAAAGCCGATGGCTAATATTGATGTTTCCTCTATAAAAAATATAGTACGCTATTTTACACTGCTATGCACTCAATATATAATGTTTCTAAATGTACACACATGTAAATCAAATACAATAGAGTTTATTTTATATAAAGTGTAATAACAAAAAAGTTAAATAAATATTCACAATTTAAAATCCGAACATTGCAACAGTATGATCTAGGAAGTAAAAACGAGAAAGGGAGCAATTTTACCTAATTTTATTACCAAAACTGAAAAGAAAGTAATAAGTAAATATTGTGATGTATTTAAAATAAAGAATTCCTTCACACTTTTAATTTCCTAAATATTATTCCAAGCATCTACCACAAAAACTTTGCCCAGTCCTATAGGCCAAACAATGGAAGAGCTAGTGTGACATTATAATCACACATTGGCTACTATCAATATTAGTGTCTAAATTCACTTCTCCCCAAAAATCATCATACTTTTCTGGTATTTCCATCAAATGAAACAAACAACAACAACAAAAAGAAACACACGTTGGCAGGAAATATGATTAGATAAAAGCAAACCACAAAAATTTCCTAGAGATTCTACTATGGATGTTAAATTTAGATTAATCAACTATTTGATTCGTTGATAAGGGCACCTCTGCCTTTGAAATGTAGCAAGAGTCCTGCTGGTTCTTGCTACATTTCAAAGGCAGAAGTACCGCCAGCTCCCCATTGTGCCCCTGCTACCTACGCCAGCGAAGATGGCTCTTGCTCCTCCCCCTTGCTGCCTCTGTCTGGTAGAGGCAGCAAGGGCTGGGGGAAGCAACTTAGTCCAGTTGACTATTTGATAAGCATATGCTTATTGGCTAGCTGACTAGTCGCTTACATCTCTAAATTCTACACCAGCCATGGTAAAGCCTAGTGGATCTTTTGCATCTACACAGAACTTTTCTGGAGCAATTGCTTTGTCATCTTGGCTCTGCATAATATGAGGAACTGGTAACATACTTTTTACAGAAGTCATTCTACTTTGTGGAGGGAGAGAACAAACAACACAATGAGTCCCATTGAAAGGCACACAAAGGACCTTGTTAAGCATGCTGAAAGAAATCTGAGTCACCGCTTGCTTGTCAGACACATCTTTAAAAGGTAGTGAAAGAGATCTAGGAGCACGTAGCAACTTTACTAACAGACTGTTACCATCACCACCACCAATGAAACTAGTAAAATGCACCACACACTTTGGTGGTCAACTCTCAAGAAACTATTTTTGGATCCAGCAGGTATTATAAACTTCAGCCTGGTGTGAAATATTCCATTTCTGATCAAGATAACCATGAAATTAGAGAAGAACCATCTCCAAACACACCTATCCATACCACTAGTCTGGTCTCCTTCTATTCAATATCCAGGAACATATAGCTTCAGAGGGTAGCAGAGTTAATCTGTACAGGATAAACTTAAAACAACAAATAGTCTGGTAGCACTTTAAAGACTAACAAAACATGATGGATTTCCACTCCGTATGGCTGAATGCGGTGCCTTGTTTTGTTAGTCTTTAAAGTACTACTAGACTACCGTCTTTTAGCGAATATACTCCACACCTGAATATACCCTGCGGTTTTTGCTGTTTGAGTAAAAAAAATCGTGTATACTCCGCGCACGAGTATAACCCGCGGGGTTTACAAGACTTTTCTTTGCTGGGGGTATGTTTGCCGGGGGTATATTTTCTAATTTACGGTGTGCGGGGGGTGGGCTGTGTGAGGGGGGGAATTAGCCAGCCACTCACCGCCCCGGTTCCTGCGCAGCCGCCAGCCTCCGAGTGGGGGAGTGCTTATCCCCCTGGTTCCGCTGCAGCCACAGGAAGGGGCAGGGGAGCAGGAACCATTATCCTCCGGGCGGGGGAGCACTCACCGCCCTGTTCCTGAGCAGCCACAGGAACCACCAGCCTCCGGGCGGGGGAGCGCTCACCGCCCAGAGAGTCGCTGGTGAATAAAAAAAACCCTATATACCCCGCACTCGAATATACCCCACGGAGGGGGCGGTGCAGGGTTTGTAAAAACGAATATAACCTGCGGGTTATATTTGCTCAATTACGGTATTTGTGGTTTTTTAAGCTTATCCAGGAACATATAGTACTTGTAATACTGATGGATGACCTCCTTCTATACACAGATAGGAGGATGTCTTGCGACTGTCTGTGGCATTTACATAGTTGGCACAGCATACTACTATTTTGCCTCAGAGACAAACAGCTCTGATATGTCTCCATTCCCTCCTTTAGGGATGCCTGGAGAGCTGTGATGAGTAAATGCTTCTCTACACTTCAAAGCAGTCACCTGTGAAGTCCCACAAGGCTCAATCTTTTCTCTCATCTTTTTTACACCTACAGGAAGGAAGAGGAAAAAAGTGAAAGCAAGGAGGGACACAAGAGAGAAAAGTGGGTAGGACAATTAGATCAGAGATCTAGTTTGATGTTGATTATAGCTGGGGGTATCTGGATACTGGAGCAATAGATGCTGTTACGTGAACCCAGATTGAGACACAAACTACGTCTACACTGGCGTGATCTTGCGCAAAAACTCTTTAGCACAAGAGTTCTTGCGTTAAAGTAGTTGCGCAAGAGAGCGTCTACACTGGTATGTGCTTTTGCGCAAGAAAGCTCTGATGGCCATTTTAACCGTAGGGCTTTCTTGCGCAAGAAATTCATGTTGCCTGTCTACACCGGCCTCTTGCGCAAGAACAGCTGCGCAAAAGGGCTTATTCCCGAGCGGGAGCGTCAGAGTTCTGGTGCAAGAAGCCCTAATTTCATACATTAGAACATCAGTTTACTTGTGCAAGAACACACGGCCAGTGTAGACAGGCAGCAAGTTTTTGTGCAAGAGCGGATGCTTTTGCGCAAGATGGCGCCAGTGTAGACACAGCCAAATAGTAAAGAAGGTGAAGAAATATATTTACATACAACACGCTTTAAAATGTCATTTTAAAACAACAGTTTATAATTACAGAGGTCTCTCCTCAGAAGAATCACAAATAGCATCACAGATGATTAGAATTAATGCAAACAGAAGTAGTATGTGCACATTACAGCAAAAAAGTGAGAAAATTGCTCACATTTTCTAAAGAAAAATGAAACAGTAAAAGAGGTCTACTCTTCTTGTACTTTTGGCTTGTAGTGTTTATCCCATTAATCTATATTTCTTCTGCATCCATGAATATCACAGCCTTCCTATATCCAGAATGTATATAGTCTTTATGGATGGATGGAAACAAAAGCATGCATCACAATGGATAGCTTGTATTATATGTTTGAAAGGAAACTCCAAACACTTGCTAAGGTGGACCTTAAAAAGTATATCATGACCTGATTTTCAGAGGTGCTTTGAAGTTATGGAAAAATTAAAAAACAAGGAATAGTCTGGTAGCACTTTAAAGACTTAACAAACCATGTAGATGGTCTCATGAGCTTTTGTGGGCAAACCCCACTTCTTCAGATGACTGGAGTTTTTGAAGTTAGTGTCAGCTGCAGAAGATCAGATTTTAAAAACCAGCCTCCCCCCCTTTTTTTTGTTTTTACCGCTGTCTATGTATATTTCTTAGAAGAGAACTTTGCAGGTGTATCGAAGTAGCATCTTCCTCCCAGATAATCCTGGGGAGGCTGATCCCATCTCCACTACAAGCCTCAGCAAAAGCAGTGTCAAAGGGCAGTTCCTAGTTAGCTGTCAGTCTTGGGAATGGATAAAGGTCAACCTTTGCGGCATCATAAAATGTCATCCGGGAAGTAACAAGCGAGCACTAACCCCCACGTCAGTGTCACTCAACAGCAGGGGAAACAAGCTTGTTGGTCAGTTCCCAGGGTTTGCACGGGCAGAAAGAACAGGCAGTGGGGGAGATGGGCCCCCTCCCATCCGTCAGCCCGGATACCAGGGGAAGAGGTGGGGGCTCCAGAACCGAGAAGCTCTCACCTGGGGACGCTGTGGGTCTGAGGACAAGTGGTTCCAGGGGGAGGGGCGCTCACCTGACACGCTATCGGTCTGGGTGCCCGCGGTGCTCACTCTCCGACCTGCCGCCACTTGCCCATCGCCTGGACCCCCCGCACTTTGCATCGGGCTTGCTGGCCTCACCCGCCCGCTAGAGGCTCCTGCTTCGCCCCGCCCCGGCCCATCCCATGACAGCTGTGGCAACAAACCGCCCACGACCCAGCGCGGCGCGAGCTCTGACGTCAGCAGCTCCCGCGGCGCCCCCTGTGAAGCCGATAGGAAACTGCGGCCTGAACCAAGAAGGAGCGAGACCCGAGTGGAGGGGGCGGCGTGCGCGCGCTCTCCGCGGAGGGTTCGGTTGACGGTTTCTGACACTCCCGCAGGCAGGGCGCGCGAGGCGGCTTCGATCTCGGGGATTTTTTGACGCTGCGCTGCCAGGGGCGGGGAAGCGACGCGTTGTGACGGTTTGGCGCGGAGGCTCGAACCGTTTGCAGACGCATAACGGCTGTGGCGCTGGCGGGCTCGGGTATGGCCGAGGGGAGCAGCAGCGCCGGATTTTACTTCGCACGCTGTAGGTTTGTGTTTAGGGAGCCCAGCCCGCGGGCCCCATAAATGGCCTGGGCGGGAACAGCTCCCTGTAGAATTGTGCTGCCGCTAGCAGCTGTTTCCTACAGTAGCACTTCCTTACGATCGTGCCAATAAGAAAGTGCTACTTGTAGCACAGTCCTATAAGGTAAAATGCAGGACAATGTAGCACTTTAAAGACTAACAAGATGGTTTATTAGATGATGAGCTTTCGTGGGCCAGACCCACTTCCTCAGATCAAATAGTGGAAGAAAATAGTCACAACCATATATACCAAAGGATACAATTTAAAAAAATGAACAAATATGAAAAGGACAAATCACATTTCAGAACAGAAGGGGGATGCGGGGTGGGGGGGTGGGAAGGGGGAGGAAGGAAGGTAAGTGTCTGTGAATTGCCTTTTGGTAGTCCAAGGTGGGGTCAGAGGGGAGAGGTTTCTCGAACACCACATTTTACAAACCTCTCCCCTCTGACCCCACCTTGGACTACCAAAGGGCAATTCACAGACACTTACCTTCCTTCCTCCCCCTCCCCCCCCCCCCCCCCCGCATCGCCCTTCTGTTCTGAAATGTGATTTGTCCTTTTCATATTTGTTCATTTTTTTAAATTGTATCCTTTGGTATATATGGTTGTGACTGTTTTCTTCCACTATTTGATCTGAGGAAGTGGGTCTGGCCCACGAAAGCTCATCATCTAATAAACCATCTTGTTAGTCTTTAAAGTGCTACATTGTCCTGCATTTTGCTTCAACTACCCCAGACTAACACGGCTACATTTCTATCACTATCCTATAAGGTAGGAACTTTTGACATTACACCGGACCCAAGTAACTGCCTGCTTGGGGGGAAGCCAGGGGGCTTGCAGATCTTAACGAGCAAATGTGTCCTGTGAGAGGGAGGGTAAACCACGTGGAATGCAAATCGGGCAGAGTGATGAAATGGGCTGTACAGGCCCTACAATAAGGCAGGCAGTCAGTAACTTAAATGGGGTGCGAAGGTGCCAAAGATGCTGCTTTAACAGCTAGAAGTTACTAAAACACCCTAAAAATTCGAAGGTTTATGAAAAGAAGCATGTGGCTGTGCAGAGCCTGAACATGTAATGTCTGTCCCAGCTTGGTGACAGGATACCCATGAAAGGATCTCTGGTGCAGCTGAGAGATCAAGTGCTGGATTTGACCTGGTTTATTTAGAGAACTTTAATACTTAAGCCTGATTTGGCTGTTATGCTCTCACTGAAATGAATCCAGCTTCTCCTGACTTCTCTAGTTACATGATGTCTTTGTAGTTAATGCTGAAGCAAGGTGGTGCCTGGCCAATTTTTACACCCTCCTCAGGTGTGCTAAAACAAAAAGCAAACCACAATTTGTGATTGTGTGTCATAGCTGGTTTCATCGGTTTCCTTTTCTGCCTCTCCAAGTGCACCTCCTTGGATGTCTGGTCTTGATCTTGCCTGGGGTTCAACTCCTGAGTTTTCCTCTCAGAGCCTGGGCCCTAGACTGTAGTATCCTATGTTTTGGCCATGAAAGTCCAAGCAAGTCTGAGTGGGTATGATATCAACGGTTTTTCCATTGGGGAGTATATGACCTGTGGTAAATACAGTGAGCAAACAGTCTGTATAAAGCAAAGGATTGTTTAATCTTAATAGTAGTAACCGAGCATGATGTAAGAGGAAAAAAGGATTTAAAAAGTCTACAGAACTGTTTACCTCTCTGTGAATTTAGGCAGATGAACCGTATCCCAAATCAACACCTATTAGGAGTCAAAAACAGGGTTCCAGCAGCTGCCACATCAGTGCCAAATACAAAGGTAAAATAACCTATAACTATTTGAGATGCCAGAGTTTGTGCATCTGTCACAGGGTACTCATTGTTTGGTGGCTTCTGATTACTCTGGGGATTAGCTCTTGAGGCCAATACCCCTTCCCATGTTGCATTGCATCACACCAGTTCCATATCTGGTCTGCAGCTCCTCTCTCAATAAAGGAATCACAGCATCCTTTTTGTGGCTCCACTCTTTGCTCAGATCACTCACTGTCTGTTTCTCTCTTCTGGGGTTCAGTCCTTCAAATCCTCTGTCACTCCCACAGTGACTCAGGCAGTTTTTCCATGCACTGACTTGCTGGTGCCACTTTTCCAATGCTGAGTAGCAGAATCCAGGTTCACCCTCAACTCTGGGTTCCAGTCCAGGGACCCTCAACCCTAGAACCAGATTAACATTTTGTGGTCGGGTGCCAAATTATTTGTGGGCCCTCATTTAGTTATCAGCCCCTTCTGAGTGTGGACCAGGTATGGCAGAGACATACAGAGTACTGAGTCTCAGGGTATGTCTAATCTCTGCTGCGTCCAGAGAACACATTTATTCTTCCACTTTTTTTTGCTGAAGAGCAAACATGCTCTTTCAGAGAGCACGGTATATACCTCATTCTATGAGGAATAAGGGCTCCTTCGAAAGAGGAGGCTTTTCCGCCATTTAGCCCCGTCTTGACGGGACCAAATGGAGGAAAAGCCTCTTCTGGAAAAGTTATTGGAAAAAGCTATGCAAATTGCGGAGTACAATTTGCGTAGCTTTTTCTGACACAGGACTGTAGGCTAGACCTAGCTTCAGGACTGGGATTTTTCATTTTGATCATGCACCTCTGCAAGATTGTATGTGCTGCTATACACAGCTTCCTCAGCCCACAGTTTTTCTCATTGAGCTGTACATCCATGTGGGTTTTCCAGTGTTCACAGGGAGAAAAAATTTCACAGACATCAGGGGAAACTCCCCACAGATTTATCTCCTTCCTTATCCAGACATTCTATAGCCATGTCTCCAGGACCACCCTATTTCACCAGTCACTGTGTGTGGTCCTGGTCTCAGCTCGAAGTTCCACAGCCAGCAGCTTCCTGATAATTTCTGACAAATCCCTACTCCAGCACCCAGTAAAGTGGAACAATTTTCAGTTTGATTGGAGGATATCTGGATCCATATTGTAAGACTGTCCCACATAACAAGAAAAAGATCAAAATGTCTTTGTTGTTGTTTTGTTTCATACTGTTTCTGTGGAGAAGTCACCAATGCAGTATTTTTTTTGTTAAGATTAAAAACTACCCCCCTCCCCCAAAACAAAAAAAACCCTGGTAATGGTTGTTGAAAATAGCAACTCCAGTCCCAGTTAGCACTTTTCTACAACAAATTACAGTGGATCAATATTTGATTTTTGGAGAAATGATGTAACAGTAGCCCAAATTAAACTTGAGAACTCCTGTTCAAATCTGGATCCATTGTGCCTGGCATTGTACCTAAAGTTGTCCAGGCTCTCTTGTAGAGCCTTCCCTCTCTTACTTAAAATATTAATCTCTCCTGGTGGAGCCCACATACCTCTCTTGCTTGGCTTCAGAGAGAAGTGCTTTGTCCGCTCAGTCCATCCAATTTTTTCTTTGGGGGCAGTGAACCAAGACCACTAGAGACTTAACAAATATATAGGATCATGAGCTTTCATGGGTAAAACCCACTTTGATACCCACCATGACTCCAAAATCTTTTTCAGAGTCACTGCTTCCTACGATAGGAGTTGTTCCCCCCATTTAAATTTGGCCTATGTTCTTCATTCCTACATGTACATTTAGTCACGTTAAAATGCATGTTGTTTTTTTGAGCTCAGTTTACCAAGTGATCCAGATTATGCTGAATCAGTGGCCACTGCCAGTCCTCTTCATTATTTATCACTCCTCTAATTTATGTATGATCTGCAAACTTGATGTTTTTATGCTTTTTTCCAGGTCATTGATAAAAATGTTAAATAGCATAGAGTTGAGAACTCACTCTACAGGTTCCCACCAGAAACATACCATGTTCATTTTAAATATTTCTATTTGTAATTAAAATGTTACTTGGTACCAACTCATATGTTACAGAAGTATATGTATGTTACATCAACACTATTATCTTTATCAACCAAGCTTGTAATTTAATTTAAAAAAGAGATCAAGTTAGTTTGACAGGATCTATTTTCAATGTTGATTGTCATTATTTATATCCCCCCCGCTTTGATTCTTTATTAACCAAATACTGAATCATCCTTTCCATTATCTTGCCTAGGATCGGCATCAGACCAACAGGCTTATAACTACCTGGGTTTATCCTTTTAATTTATTTTGCACAATATTAGCTTTCTTGCGGGTTTCTGGAACTTCCCCAGTGTTCTAAAACTTATTGAAAATGAGTATTAGTGATCCAGTGATCTCATGGCCAGTTCTTTAAAAACTGTTTAATGTTAATGGTTTAGATCTGCTGATCTAAAATGTTTAACTGTTTGTAGTTGCTATTTAATATTCTTTTGATATTAGTGTAATGGAAAGTATGTTATCATATTATATGACTGTCATTTCCAACCTCAAGTATAAAACAAAAATTATTTATTGAACACTTCTACTTTTTTGTGCTTTAGTACTGGTAATTCTGTCATTTCCATGTAGTAATCAACTAACACCATTGTTAGACGTCTGTTTGTTCCTAATATACTTAAATAACTCCCTATTGCCTTTTACTCAGTTTGCCATAAATTTCATCTTGTGTCCCTTTGCTTTCCTTATCAAATTTCTGCAAGTCTGAGCTTCCGATTTACATTCAGTACTATCAACTTTCCCTTAATTTAATTTATTATATTTTTAAAAAGTTGTTGTATCTGCCTTCACTTTCACCCTAAACCAGATCTTTTTTTAACCAGTATGGCCTATAGAATATTAAATGGACTATATAAAGAAAGAAGTATTTGTACTATATGTGCTTTGCAATTCTCTTTAACTTTGGAGAATAAAAGTGCATGCTGAGTTTTCCTGTTTCTTTGCCTATTATTCACACATTTCTGTAACTTACTTCCTACTCCTGTCAGAAAAAAACTGTCTCAGTCGCTTTTTAAGTGTTTTCTGTAATGATGGAAAGGATCACCAGGGGGAACTATAGCTTGAATACTAAATTATAAGAAACAATTGTTGGTTGTTTGGAGCCGTACTAACAAGTAAAGAGCTATTATGCATTCCTCTCCCTAACTGCTCTCTGACTTCAGTGGCAGTTATAGATGCTTTAGGATTCTCTAGGTAAGCACTAGCTATGCCAAATGGCCAAACTTGCTAGTTTAGTGAAGGAGATTCCAGGAATGTTTGTTATAACTGTCCTGTATTTGGGCAGATTATCTTAAATCAAGTATTTTCTATACAAACCTATCAACGGCCATTATGTGACCTACTTAATAAAAGAAAATGTAACAGCATCTGGGAAATGTGCAGCAAAATATGATGGTTCAGTGTTAACAAACTGACATTATTGCTGCATCAGTTCTTTGCCAATGGTCAAAGAGAAACAAGATCTGAGCCTGCTCCTATACAAGTCCATGGAAGCAGTCAGGAAAATTATCATTTCCCTGTCTACCTTGAAAAAGTAAATATAATTTAGTTCCAATGTATTACTGAAAATCTGTGCTGCTATATTAATAATAGACACTGTTTTGGTTAGGGGTGTGAATGAGTAACTGGTCACCTGGTAAGTATCACCCTTACCAGGTGATGCTTACCGGTAACCAGTTAACTCGCAGTCCTGCAGGGCCAGGAGCTCTATGGAGCTGGGAGCCAGCAGTCCCATGGTGCTGCTAGCCCTGTTAGCAGCCTCGCTCTACCCATGGTATCCTGCTTAGTCCATTAACCAGTTAAATGTACTGTTTAACTAGTTAACTGATTTAACAGGATTTTACATCCCTTGCTTTGGTCCCTTTAAGCTGCACAGAGATAGTAAGCAGGTGAGTATAGAAAGTGAAGTATAATGTGTCAAATTAAAACTATCCACTGTTTATCATACCAATTAAATAAACCTTAAACATTTAAATTGTCACTTATTGAAAGAGGTGGTTGCCACCCGATGACTACTGCTGCAGAAGTGGTTCTAAATAGAGATGTAAGTGACTAATCAAGTAGTCAGATGACTACTCAACTACTTGTTCCTCCCCACCCCCCACTGTCTCTGTATCAGAGGCAGCAAGCGGGGAAGCAGGCATAAAAACTGGTTCCCCCCAGCACCGTCTCCGCGGTGCTTGGGTGGGCGCAGGGGAGGCAGAGTTGCTGTGGTCCCAGAGCCAGCACAAGCCAGGACTGCTCAGTCTCGGCTTGCACCAGCCTCAGGAGCTACCTCTACTGCAGCTGTTCATACCGGGCTGTCTGCTTGTCTGGCTCCTACTACATTTAAACTGCACAACTGCTGTGAGGGTAGCTCCTGGATCTGGTGCAAGCTAGAACAGAGAACCTCCCCTTATTGACTAATTGTGTAGTCGATTCAGATTGTATCGACTACATGATTAGTCAATTACGTGCTTCTTAACATCCATAGTTCTAACTCTTTTATAGTAAATGTGACTTATTGGAATGTCACACCATTAGGTTCTTTCAAAGCACTTTAAATGTGCTATGTTCCATAACTGAGCAACCAGTTTTTTATTGTGTCAATGATATCATAATAAAAACCATCTACATTTCATATGCTTATTAGTCCTGCAAGCTCTTTTAAGAGTCAGGCACTACAGAAGCCAAAATCTGTTGTGATTGTTTTAAAAAGGAGGCCATCGATCATGATGTGGCTCAAAACTTTTTGGTGTTACTTTTTAATTAGTGGTGCTGCTCAACTGAGAAACAGACATTTGGTGAAATAAGTTCAACTGAGTTCTTCTAAAATTGAATTTATCCTTGCAAATTAATAAAGTGATAGAAAATCTATAAAATATTGCACACTTGTTTGGCAGCATGTTTTTAGCAGAGAAATCAGTAAAATGACAATGAGGGCATACATAAAATCTCAGCCTTCAGTCGTTGTAGTCTCAGAGGATGTTCTGTTTACCTGTTCTTTCATGCTGTACATTCAGAACTCTCACATTATAAATCAAAGTACAGAGCCTGCTCCCACAAAAGCCTAGAGGAGTGTATTACTGACTTCATTAGAGGAAAGGAAGGGCCTTTGAGGTAAAATGGAAAAAGTTATATGAAAATTTACTGCAGCATATGAGTGGTAACTTTTCTGCTTGGCTTGTAGGATCACATCCTTATTAATAATGAGCTAGTCAATTCTTGATTTGATACTTCGATACAAATTGATGCAGTAATGATCCTGTTTTTGCCTTCCTGCAACATCCAAAACTTGTAATGAGGTCAGTATGATTTTTTTATTCCATTTCTTATAATGGAAGATTGGGCCCAAAAATATTGGGCTTCAGAGGAACCATCACAATCCAATATGTAGGGAACCTAAGGAGGTTGAATACAGGAGGGAGGCTCAAAAGTACTGGTGACTGTAATTCCTATGTACTGTGGCAGAGACAGGAATGGCATTGTAGTAAGTAGGTTAATATGTGGACAGGGATATCTGAGGGATAGGGAGAAGACTGGGAAGTTGCAAAAAGAATGTGGAGTAAAGGGTTACATTAGGATTATATTTGGGATTGTTTGGGAAGCATTGTGTTCGTGGAGGATCTCAGCTTACAGAAACTCAACTTCTCTCTACATTCCAACATGTGCATTAAAGGCACAACCTAGCTCTTCAGTTCAGTGGAATACAGTATGAAAACATACTGTATTCCACGCTAGGGTTTTCCAGTGCTGTCTGGTAAAAATCAGAGTTTTAGTGTTTTGAAAATTTAAAAACATAAGAATGGTCATACTGTGTGATACCAATGATCCATCTAGCACTGTATCCTGTCTTCTGATCGAGACCAGTGTCGGATGCTTCAGAGGGAATAAGCAGAACAGGTAATTATCAAGCGATCCATGCCTTGTCTTCCAGTCCCAGATTCTGGCATTTCCACAAAGTTCACTTTTGAAATGTTTTCTAAGTTTTTGGATCATAATCACTTCAAAATACTTGGTTTAGAAACTTTTCCATTCATCAGCCCTAAATATTCATTTATTCATACCACCTGGAGCTTGTGCCCCTTTCTATTTCATGAGACACCTAATTTAGCCATAAGTGTTTTGCTGATGCAAAACATTCTGGCTACGTCTACACTGGCATGATTTTCCGAAAATACTTTTAACGGAAAAGTTTTCCGTTAAAAGCATCTTCGGAAAAGCACGTCTAGATTGGCAGGATGCTTTTCGCCATTTTCGCGATCGGGGCTTTTTTGCGGAAAACACTACTGTGCTGTTTACACTGGCCCTTTTGCGCAAAAGTCTTTCGGAAAAAGACTTGCCCAAACGGGAGCAGCATAGTATTTCCCGAAAAGCACTGACGATCTTACATGATGGAGATCTCTTGATGGAGAGGAAAGTGGTCACAAAGTCAACATGGATTCATCAAGGGCAAGTCATGCATGATCAACTTAATTGTCTTCTGTGATGAAATAACTGACTCTGTGGATATGTGGAAAGTGGTGAGTGTAATATACCTTGACTTTAGCAAAGCTTTTGATTTTGTCTCCAACAGCAGTCTTGCCAGCAATTGGGTGAATGGACTATCAGGTGGCTAGAAAGCTGGCTAAATCATTGGGCTCAATGGGTAGTAAGTTATCAATGGCTTGCTGTTCATTTGGCAGCCGATATCAAGTGGAGTGCCCCAGGAGTAAGTCCTGGGGCCAGTTTTATTCAACATCTTCTTTAATTATCTGGATGATGGAAAGAATTACACCCTCGGCATGTTCACAGATGACATTACATTGAGGGGGAGGGGTAGATATTCTCGAAGGTAGGAATAGAGTCCATAGTGACCGAGACAAATTGGAGAATTGAGACAAAAGAAATCTGATGAGGTACCACAATGTCCTGCACTCACTGCTTAGGCTGATGACTAAGTGGCAGTTATGCAGAAAAGGATCTGGGGGGTTAGTGGATGAAAAGCTAAATATGAGTTAATAATATGCCCCTGTTGCCAAGAGGGCTAATAGCATATTGGGCTGCATTAATAAGAGCGTTGCCAACAGATTGAGGGAAGTGATTATTCCCCTCTGTGTGGCACTGGTGAGGCCACATGTGGAGTATTGAATCCAAATCCTCTTCCCCACTCTCCACTACAGAAAGTTGGAGAGTGTTCAGCGGAGCGCAACAAACATTCTTAGTGGCTGGGGCACATTACTTATGAGGAGAGGTGGAGGGAACTGGACTTTTTTCTTCTTTAGAAGAGTGAGGGAGGATTTGATAGCAGCCTGCAATTACCTGAATGGAATTGTAAAGAGGATGGAGCTAGGCTATTCTCAGTGATGGCAGGTGACAGAACAAGAAGTTCTGTCTCAAGTTGCAGTGGGTGTAATCTAGGTTGGATATTAGGAAAAAATATTTCATTAGGAGAGTGGTGAAGCACTGGAATGGTTTGCTTAAGGGGGTGGTGGAATCTCCATCCCTAGAGGTTTTTAAGGCCCAGCTTGACAAAGCTCTGGCTGAGATGATTTAGTTGGGTTGGTCCTGCTTTGAGCAGCAGCTTGGACTAGATGACCTTCTGAGGTCTCTTCCAAACCTAACCTTCTATGATTCTATGAACTTATTATGTCAGAGGGGCAGTACTTAACTTGTATATAACAGTAATAACAAACTGGTCACAGAAGGGGTGTCTTTGTTTGACCTAGTGAAAATGGAAAGCCCCATAGCTTACTGGGCTGAGTCCAATGTAACAGCCATACATGGGAGTGGCCTTGTGGAGCCCACCATATACTAGGACTGTGCTTCATTAACAATAATAAGCCTGACTGAATGCCTTTGCTGCTGCACTGAGTCTGTGGTCGTCTCAGGCAGCTTGATCAAGGTCTGGTATCTGGGCTCTCTGGACAGAGCCAGTGTAGCACATAGAGGGAACACAGAAAGCCAACTCTTCTTTAGGTGCATAAAGCTGGCATGTAGGCACCACTGCCATTTTCAAAGCTGCTGCTCAGTTGCCTCCCAAACTCTTAGGCGCCCTGGTCCCCAGAGCACCTATGTTTTTGCCAATTGGAAATCACAGAGCTGCTTAGAGTCCTTGCTCAAGGTGACATGCAGGAGGCACAGAATTAGGATTCTCAGATTAGGCTGGGGTTGGGAATATTTATATTGCCAGCATGGCCGGATTCCATAGGTGTGCTCTGAGTACACCCAATATCAGTTACTTGCCAGCTCCCATTGGCCACCATGCAGTAGGTGGCAGCAGAGGGCTTGAGCATGAGACTGCCTAGCACAGGGAGATATGGAGAAGGAAGCACAAGAGGTATCACACTCAAATAGAAGATAGACCTTTTTGGCTCAACAGCTGATCTGGGTTTTCCTGACCCATGTCTCTGCCTGCTACTGCTTAGGGATGTAAGCAACTAGTCGACTCATCAACTATCCAATAATCATAAGCTTACTGGATAGTCGAGCAGTGACTTGACTTGTTGCTCCCCACCCCTTTCTGCCTCTATCAGAGAGAGGCAACAAGAGGGGAGGAGCAGGAGCTAGTGCTTGGGGGAGCTGACTTAAAAGCTGGTTCCCCCTAGCACCGTCTCAGCGGGTGGCAGAGGCATAGCAGGGAAATGGTGTGAGGGGACTGAAGAGCCCATGGGGCTCTTGCTACATTTCAAAAGCAGAAGTGTCACAGGGAACATGGGCGAGCTTCAGTCCCCGCTCGTGCTGTTTCCCTGCTGTGCCTCTGCTTCTCCTGCCCCCCCAAGCAGCAAAGGGGGGGGGGGAACAGGAACTGGTGCTGGGGGGAGCCAGCTTAGAAGCAGGTTCTTCCCAGCACCATCTCCAGGATGCCACGTCCCTTCCCCCTGCTGCTTCTATCAGAGGCTGGAGGGTGGGTATATGGGAGTCTGATGCAAAGCAATCTCTGTTCATAGCAGCCAGGGCTGGGTGACTGGGGCTGCTGCCAGAGCAGCCCCTGCCCATGGCTAACCCTGGCTGCCATGAGCAGAGGCTGCTCCAATACCAGCCCGTTTGCGGCAGCCAGGGTCTGCTGGACTCTAAGCTGGGACTGAGTAATCCCGGCTTGCACTGGTCCAGGATGCCGCACCTCTGCATTTTAAATATAGTAAGAGCTGCTCAAGTCAGCTCCTGGAGCTACCCCTGCTGCGACTCTGCAGAGCGGTCCTGTCAACTAATCGTATAGTTGTTATAAATTGTATCGACTATATGATTAGCTAGGTAACTGCAATTTAACATCATTACTACTGCTCTGACTACTGCTTCTGACTATGAGTCTAAGGAGGAAGTGGAGGTGATGTGCCAATAGAAAAACTTCTGTGCATGTTGGCTGCATCTAAGGTTGGGGGCTATGCAGGCACAGCTGTGTCTCCATAGGCTCTGGAGTGTAGACACATCCTCAGCTTTCATGTAAAAAGTGTTTCAAGAACTCAGGTTTGCAGAGAAAAGGCCAAAAACATGACCCGAGTGTGTCCTCAAGGCTCAGAAAACAAAGACACATACAAAGACCCAAAATGATTTTTTAATTTTTAAAAAAAATTTCATTATTTTAAGTGTCTCATGATTTTTTTTATTTGACTTCTGATGTTGGTCCACCTGAGTTTGGCTGTGCTTCTCTCAGAGGCTAAGTTTCATTTTTTGCTATTCCAGGAAATTAAGGAAGAGGCAGCAGGCAGCAAGAGACTACAGAGTTAGTAGAAGGCTGTATACATTCTGGCTGATACAAGTGGCATGTAGACACAGTATTTTTATTCTCTGGGTAAGTAATAAGTTTTTTTGTACAAAGAAGTATGTGACCTTTTATTACGGTAGAGTCCCAATTATCCGGCCTAAACGGGACCGACACGTGGTCGGATTACCGAATATGTCAGATGATAGGGACTCTACTGTATATATTCTGTCCCTGTCCCTGCCTGACCCTGACCCCTTCCCTCCCTGCAGCTCCCAGGCGCCCAGCCCCGCTCGCTGCCCCATTGTTCTCCTGGGGCCGCTGATGCCGCTCCTGCTGGCGCTGCTTCATCCCTGGGTGCTACAGGGAGGGGATGAAGCGGCCGCCGGCAGGAGCGGCATCAGCTGCTCCAGGAGAGTGACGAGGCAGTGAGTGGGGCCATTCTCCCTGCCTGCGCCCTGGAGCCGTTGATGCCTGCAGCTCCCGGGACGAAGCAGCGCCGGCAGGAGCGGCATCAGTGGCTCAAGAGTGCGGGGTGGGAGAATGGCTTCGCTCGCTGCCCCATCGCTTTCCTGGAGCCACTGATGCCGCTCCTGCCCACGCCGCTTCGTCCTGGGAGCTGCAGGCATCAGCGGCTCCAGGGCGTGGGGCAGGAGAATGGCCCCGCTCACTGCCCCGTCGCTCTCCTGGGGCCGCTGTTGCCTGCAACTTCCAGGGATGAAGCGGCGCCAGCAGGAGCGGCATCAGCAGCTCCAGGGCATGGGGTGGGAGAATGGCCCTGCTTGCTCTCTTGGGGCCGCTGATGCCGCTCCTGCCAGCGCTGCTTCATCCCTGGGAGCTGCAAGCATCAGCAGCTCCAGGAGAGCGACAGGGCAGCGAGCGGGGCCATTCTCCCACCTGCGCTTTATCTGACCCTGCAGCTCCTGGGGACGAAGCGATGCCGGCACGGGCAGCATCAGCGGCTCCAGGAGAGTGACAGGGCAGCAAGCGGGGCCATTCTCCCGGCCTGCGCCCTGGAGCCGCTGGTGCCGCTCCTGTCAGCGCCGCTTTGTCCCCGGGAGCTGCAGGGTCAGATAAAGCGGAGTGTCGGATTACCAAAGGTCGGATAATCTGGACTCTACAAGGGATGCTGATGTTTGACAGGCAAACCGTGCATCTGGGTTTTCCTGGACATGACCTGCATAATACAACAATCCATACTTTAAAACTAAAAGAGCATATCATGTGATTAAATTAAAATGCAAAGCCACTTTTTTTTGAGACATTAGGGTGTGCCTGGGCACACCTGACACACCCCCTGCACACACCTACGTCGGGGTCACTGCGCTGGTGCCACCACCAGCAGGCAGTACCACCACCAGCAGCAGTGCAGAAGGAAGAGTGGCAATACCATAACATGCCACCCTTCCTTCTGTGCTACTGCTGGCAGTGGGACTGCCATCCAAACTGGGTGCCCAGACAGTGGCTGCTGCTCTGCAGCCACCCAGCTTGGAAGGCCAGGAAAAATCACAGACATTAATATTTCTAAAGTCTGCCTGGAGGAAGATTTGAGGACCAAAAAAGAGATCATGTCTGGGAAAACATAGACAGCCAGTGACCCTACTCATAACCCCACACATTAGCCTTTGACCCCCTTTTGGATTGGGAGCCCCAGCTGGAGAAAGGCGGCACTTGGGGATTCCCCAAAGACCTGAGATCCAACAGGGCCAAAAGTTTCTGGCAAACCATTTCCCACAACTTCCATGGAATAGGTCATAGATAGGACCCTACCAAATTTACCATGCATTCTTGTCAATTTCACGGTCAAAGGTTCTCCAAGTTGGTCAATTTCACAATTTCAGATGTTTATATCTGAAATTTTATAGTGTTCTAACCATGTGGGTCCTGACCCAAAATAGGATTGTGGGGGAGCGGAGAGTTTGCAAAGTTGTTGTGGGGAGGGGGTACCAAAAAAGCCATCTTCTCTTTTGTGCAGCCATCAGCACAGGGCTAAATTAGGGTCCACCCTCATTTCTGCACTGCCTCTCAAGATGGCTCCTGTCCTTCCCCAGCCTGGACAGATGAGCAGCTGGGTGCCCCGGGCTCCTAGCACCATGGGGAGATCAGATTTCAAAATGCAGGATAGATTTCATAGTCCGTGACACATTTTTCACAGCTGTGAAATTGATAGGGTTCTCAGATTCTCAGGGACCTTTTTCCCCCATAATGGTCTACACTTGATGGTAGACTCTGTTGAACTGTTCTTCCAATGCTATGAACACCAAAGGGAGGCCTTCAATTAATTGTATATGCTGTTTCTTTTCTTTCTAGCATCATGGATTAAAGGTGCTGGCAGCCCAACTGATGAAAAAGGCATGATGAGGAGGCCTTGGTCTTTTCAAGTCTTCAGTAGGTCCGTGTAGTATAGCTTCTGTCTCGTTTCTTTTCCCAGGATGGTGGATTTCATCACCAATTGCCCTTGCCCTATTTATAACTTTGAATGATCCTTGCCACTTGGCCAGCATTTTGACTTCAAGGGCAGCAACAGCAAACCCTTTTGCTGGGTTTACATTTTTACATTCTGGCCCATTTTTGTCAGCCTGTTCCTGGTTCTGAGATTTCAATATGTTCTCCCACAACAAAGCCTGCCGCAGCTCCAAGTTTTCCCTCTGACAGAACATACGTTGTACCACTTGGTTGTTCCTAGGCCTGGCTCCTCCCATACCTTATGGAAGAGATCTAGGATCCTGTGAATCTGCCTCTCATATAGTAACTCCAGGGGGATAAGAGGAGGTGTGGGATCAACTAGTCTGAGTGATGGGTATCTGAGTCCTGGGCCCTCCATCCAGTTCACCAATTGAGTTCCAGATTAACAGGGTGTAATAATGTACAGTCTAATGCATGCCTGGGCGAAATATGGTCCGTGGACTGGATCCGGCCTGCCAAGCCATCAAATCCAGCCTGAGGAGGCAGCGGGGAGCCCCAGGCAGGCTCCCCAGCTAGCCTAGCAGCCCTGTGCACCATGCAGGGCTCCGTTTCTGTTTTAAAACTGGAGGGAAGGAAGGAAGTTTGAAGAGCCACCCTGCCCCCAGTATAACCAGCCAATGTGAGCTGCTTGTTGGAGTAACAGGCAGCCAAGAAGAACCCCACTCCCTATCCTTGGCTTAGTTATTCATAAAGCACATAGCCAGGCAGGTAGTCTGGGAGACATTTTAAGTCTGCAGGCAGTCAGGCTAGTTTGGCAACTGGCAAGTAAGTCTCTTGGCCACAGCCCTTTCCTGTCCCAACTCTCTGCCCCCCCCCACTCAATATACCCAAACCCTCTGTCCCCCTCTTACACCTATACCCCTCCCAGATCTGGCACCTCAGTCTCCTGCCCCAGATCACAATTCCATCCTACCCTAGGTCACATCCCAAACCCCTGTACTCCAGTCCCCTGCCCTAGGTCACAATCGCCTGCTTCATCCCAACTCCATCCCATACTCCAGTCTCCCAACCTCCATCCCAGACCCTGCATCTCCTCCATCAATATCATGGAAGAATGCAGCGCTCAACCACTTTCCAAAATCTTGGAGTGGCCCCCCACATCAAAAATTATCGCCCACCCCTGGTCTAATGTCTCACAAAAGAAATGGTCTGCAGCGCACACACACCCTTCATTCCTGTGAACAGCTCAGGGCTTATCATGTCTTTACCCTCTTCTCCCCAATGAAGGGAAAAGTGGTCTGGGTCCCCTCCATGAAATGAGTTAGTGTGGGAGCCATGCCTTTCCATTCCACTGGGCATATGGCCACATGCCTCACCCAGGATCCTCCAGATGTTAGAGCAAAGGGTTCTGTAGTCTTAGGCAAAGGCTGACCTCTGCTCACAGGTCTAGGGCAGCTGCAACAAGCAGAATCTCTCCTGCAGCCAGGATTCCTGCTGCATCCTCCTTCAGCATTTCCCCAAGTCAGTCTTTTATTATCTTTTGTCTTTTCTTTTGGAGCTGTCTGGCTCTGGGAGGTGGCGTATCAGTGTATCCCCTGGCCAAATGGGGGGAGGGTGTGACTCTGGCTCACTCAGCTCAGTGGGGCTGTCAGTCCACTCCCCATGCCCCGGAGTCTGGAAATCCACTCTATGCTCAGGTCTGTCAAGGGATATTGTCTGTTGACTTCTTTGCCCCTTGCTGGGAGCCAGCGGCTTTCCCTGGATGGCTCTCTAGCAGTCTGCTGACAGCAGTTCTTTTCTTCTGCCTGCTCACTCTTTAGAAGCCCTTCCAGTCTGTTTCCCAGCCCTTTGATCCTCCCAGCTGCTCTTAGTCTGCCAGTCAGCAGTGCTGACAGTACCTGCATTAACCTTGGTTTCTGCACTAGCGTATGGGAACATACACCCCTTAAGAGGCTCCTTTTGAAAATCCTCCTCTACCTGGAGCAGGTTCTGCAGAGATGGTGGGGGCAGATCCCAATGGGATCTCTAATCTCTCCTGGTACAGTGTGCGGTTCTACATCCTATCAGAGGCACCTTAAAAGGTGCAGCCCCTGCAGAGCCCTCAGGCACATGGTGACAGTATCAAATAGGGTGCTCATCACCATGGTCGCGATGTCCTCCAGCCTCAAGAGAACAAATGTGTTCCAGAGACTTGGATACCCCCAGGAATCAGAGAGGATTAATGGCAACTAGAACCCTGGGATGAATTTGTCTTCCTCTCTAGTGACCTCCAGTGCCATGCCCCCCTCCACTCCATTGTAGGAGAAGCTCCTGGCTCCATTCCCTATGTATCCCTATGACAACTGTTCCATTGCAGCTTCTCATTGTCAGATTTCTCTTTCTGGTTTTGGTGACTGTATTCTTCCATTCCCATTGGTTTGCATCTCTGGCCCCACAGAATAGCAGAGCTCCCTATGGGTGGAGTTGGTGCCTGGGAGGGAGGGTTGATCCTAAATGGAGTAGGGGGAAAGGAGAGAGACAGACTAATCTGCCAGCTGGGGACCATCTCAGAGGATTTGGTGAGTTTCAATAGGTTTCCCATTACCCAATGGGGGACTGTCTCAGATGGGAAGGGGATCATTTCTTCTTGAGTCCCATTGCCTGGCTTCTGTCAGTGTCACTTTTCTATTGCGACCCATTTCCCAGCTGGGTTTCCTTACCTCTGGCAATTTGTAGATGTAATTAAATCCCTTTGCTAGCTAGCTGGCTGATGTCCTTGGCTGGGTCACTGGTGGAAGGTTGCAGCTAAGCCATCAAGTTCCCTAGTTTGGGAAGGAGAGGGGGGGCTCCATCAGTATTGTCAGGTCCCAATCTCCCCTGTGCTCAAGGACTCTAGTCTTTCTTCCCCATGTCACTTTGTGGGAGACACTGGGGGAGAGGAGCTAGAGCTAGACCCTCAGCTTCTGCTGCACAAGGGATTCTGGAGCAAAGGGGTGTGGGCAGGGCCCCCCATGATGGCTTGC
The DNA here is from genome assembly GCF_049634645.1 of Pelodiscus sinensis. Classification (NCBI taxonomy): domain Eukaryota; kingdom Metazoa; phylum Chordata; order Testudines; family Trionychidae; genus Pelodiscus; species Pelodiscus sinensis. Next base: position 289,603,551 of record NC_134711.1, on the reverse strand, counting down.
ATTCCCTGCTACTTCAAGAGTACAAGAAAGTACCTAAGGCCAGGTATAAACCTGCCTGGATCAGGGGTTGGAACATGGTACCCTTAAAGTTCCAGGATCTTCAATGAACAGACTTCATTGACTCAAGTCTATCTCATTCCCTGCTCTGACTTTGCCTTACCAAGGGGAACACTTCCAATCCACAGCTGCTGCAGCTGCAGACCTTACAGCCTGTTGTAGCCAGCCTGCCTACACCTGGAGTCAGGGAGCAAGGCTCAGAGGTCATGCCAAGTTCAGGAATGATTCAGGGATGGTGAATCAAAAATGGGGCTCTGCTGCTCTGTATGACCTTGGCTTTCTCCTGGGACACTCTGGACCCGATGCAGAAATTGACGTACTGTGGGGGAAGGAGAAAGGTCAGACTCGATAGACAGATGTGCATGCTGTGCAAATGAGTCCATCCCCAGAACTGAGACATGCTCAGGGTGGAATATCTGATTCATTGATCATGGAGCTTGAGAAGGAGATTGTCACAATATGTCTTTTTCTCTCCAGACTGGGACAATGTTCAGTGTCTGGGCCGCTCCTAACCTTTCTGAACTCCTGATTCTTGAATAGCTCCTCAGGATGGAGACAGACCCCTTGTCCTTCACTGGCTTGAAAGTCCAATTTCTCCTCCCTCCCCCATGAATCTCAGTGCTGGTAGAAGAGAAGAGCTGACTCCCTTTGGGCCCTTCTGGTTTTCTAGGAAGGAGTCTGATTCTTCTGTGAGCACCAGCCATCTGAATCTCGTGGCGGGAGCAGGAGAGGTAAGATAATGGGTGAGAGATTTGAGGCTCTTACTCCATAGCTGTCTATGGCCCTGACTTGAAGTTCCATCTCCTTCCCCTGGCCCTGAAGGAGGAAGGGCCCAACATAGCACTGCCCTGACCAAAGATGGTCCAGTGGGGTGCAGACTAGAAGGACAGGCAGAAAAATGGATTTCCAGTTTCCCTTTTCTAGTTCCTCTCAAGCGCTAAGGTAACATTTTTCTCTGCCCATCCTTATCATGCTCACCTCCAAGATGTATTAGAGTCTGTGTCTGGGGACTCTGCCAGCAGGTTGCCCAGCATGGCATGCCTGAGATCAGACAAGCCCTTGTGCAGAACCTGCAAAGAAAGAGACAGTCATGGGTCACATTTGAGAAAACTCCCTATCAATAGTCCCCTTTTGGCTGCTTAGCATCAAAACTCTAAGAAGTGGGAGGTTGAGAGGTCCCAGCAGATGTCTCAGGTCACCACAAGAGGGGATCAGTCTCAGAGCAATTCCAGCCCCACCTCTTTGGGACAGCTTCCCACAAAGTCACATGGGGGCATATCTCTGAGATTGCCCCTGCCTTCCACCTTTGTCCTGCCTGGCTGATGTCAGGGTCTCCCATTCTTTTAACTGAGAGATGTGAAACCATTTCAAGATCTTTCTCATCTTGGTGTGTTAATTTCAAGCTGGTAAACGGTGGGTCCTGCTTTGTTGACTATATAACAGGGTCCCATCCATTGAGGACTTAACGGGTGGCTCTTTTCGCTATAATGTCGGTAAAGAACTTTGTTTCCGACATCCCATTCGTGGATTTTAAAATCATCTCCAAGACTTTTGTCCATTTTGCAAATGTTGCCCTTTAACGTTAGCGCAACTGTGTGTTGAATATCGGACAAGTTGTTTAATAACTGCTTAAGATTCTCTGCTACCTTGACTTTCGGTTGGAAGTCATCAGGAGGCACCCCTCCTTCGATCTACCAAAGTTCAGGAGTTTTCATGGGTCTACCAAAGAGTATTTCATGTGGTGAATACCCAGCGGAGCCCACGGTGGATCTGGTAGCCATGAGAATAAGCGGGAGTTGTGCGTCCCACTGCTTGTCAGATGTCTCCACGACCTTTCTTAATGCAGTTTTTAATGTTCCATTTGTTTGTTCAACCAACCCTGACGCTTGTGGGTGGCCTGCGATATGGAATAATTGTTTTATTCCTAATGCAACACACAGTTGTTTTGTGATCTCAGCAGTAAAATGCGGTCCTTGGTCACTATCTATAATGGAGGGTAAGCCGTATCGAGAAAACACTTTGTTTAGCAACATGCGAGCGGTATTCTTTGCAGTGCAATTTCTTGTTGGTATGGCCTCTATCCACTTCGTAAACGAATCGACAATTACAAGGCAGTTTCATTTCCTCGACTCATCCTAGGCAATGGACCAATAAGATCAATTTGAAGTCTGTGCCAAGGTCCATTGATTGCTTGATGTTTGAGTGGAATTTGATTATTTCATGCCTTAGGATTGTTCTGGGCACACTGCAGGCAGTTATTGACGTAATGCTCGACATCTGCCCATAGTCGAGGCCACCATGCAATACTCTTAATTTGGCTTACAGTTTTATCTGCTTCAAAATGACCTTGCGCATGCGCTAACTCTATCAGTTTTTGACGTAATATAGTGGGCATTACCACAAGTGAATTTCCCGTCGGTTGATCTGACACCATTTCTTGTGCCAGGATAGGTCCATTTGCATGTTTTGTTATTGTATAGTCCTTATACCGGCCTTGTTGTAGTAACTGCATGATTTCCCTATCTTTTCCTTGCAGTTTAAGCACATCCACTGATTCCTTTAAAGTTGTTTTATCTTCGACAGCATCGATCTGTTCCTTATAGATTGTGGGAAGCTGCCACATCATGTCTGCAGATAACATAGCCGCTCATTTAGCCAATTGATCTACTGTGTTATTCAGCACAGATATCTCCTGCTGATCCTTGCGATGGGCCCTTACTTTAAAGAGGAAAGTTTTTCCTTTATGATTTTCAGCCAGACTCCAAGCATAATCTAAGAACTGGGCATAGATGACAGGTCAATTGTCTGTGGTGCACATATCTCTTTGCTTCCACACTGTCATCCAGTCAATAAAAGATCTTAAAACCCAATCAGAGTCGGTACATATAGTAAGGTCCTCATCATTGGCATTCTCTAGTGCTAATATAATAGCAATCACCTCAGCAGCTTGTGCAGAAGGAAGACTGACATGTTGTAAAATCTTCTTCTCGGAGGTTACGTGCAAGGCAGCCGCACCTGTAACGACCTATCCGTCTTTCCTATAACAGCTTCCATCGACAACCCAAATGTTTTGCGGTGTTGTTTGTCGAACTTCTTCATATTTTGTTATTAATTTGAAGGGTGACTGAATTTTGGATGTGAACTCATCCGGTATTGGACATACATGCAAATCTTCTGGCCTTGTTGGTTCGCACAAGATGGCTGGAACCATAACTTGAGTCTTAGCGGGATGAATCAGACTCAACAAGTTCTAAACCTCTCTGAGGCGCTCACCTTCTAAACAGGGATTACAAAATCAGTAGTGGGGAAGGTGAAAACTAATGAGGTTCCTCCTCATTAATTCTAATTCTGTCTCAGTCCCCAAGGAGAAATCTTGAAAAGGAGCCTTGGTGCTGCGAAGTCATGTGAGTCTCTGAGGTTGCCCTTGCCTTGCATCTCTGTCCTGCCTGGCTGGTGTCAAGGTGTCTCTATGAGGTCACCACCTCCACTCACACTGTCCCCCAATAGGCTTAGGTCCTGCAACAAGCTTGCAATGTGATGTCATTGCCACACCCACCCTTCCTTGTAAGGCTGGTGTCCTGACCCTGGACAACCTCTTTGGATGTTTGAGTGGCTTCCCCTGGATTATCTCACTTAATGACAGCTGAGTCTGGATATCGAGCTGGCTGTACAGCAAAGCCTCAGAGGCTGCTCCCTATGCCACCCTCAGTTTTCCTCCTAACAAAGGATGTACTCCAGATACTGTTAAGATAGCAGTTTATTGCATCTCTGCTAAGAGCCTGCATCAAGAACTTGGTGACTGATGTATGTAATGTGATTTCATTAACAATTCTACTCTCAACTTTTTCTTTTTATTAATAAATCTTTAGATTTTAGATTCTAAAGGACTGGATTTTGGGTATAGATCGAAGGTATAAATTGACCTGGGAATGTGGCTGGCCCTTTGGGATTGGTAGATCCTGTTCAAAATTGGTGAGATTGGTTTTTATAACATCACCTTTGTAAGGAATGATGCTGGTTGTGGCACAAGTAAAGCTGGAGTGTCTAAGGCAGTGGTTTGCAACCTTTTTAAGCACAAGATCACTTTCTCAATGTAAGTACAATGTAAGATCTGCTTACATCTACTGTTACCAAAGTTAACAGATTAGAGAGCTATAGAGACTAACTCTCCGAACAGTTATCTAATAACTGTGCTCATCCACTTCGGGATGGTATCTCAGGTGCGAGGTGTCCACCAGTATCTAATCACCTGGAGATTGTCTCTCAGAGGGGCGTCGCACAAATAAAGACTTAACACAATAAATACAGTTCAACCTCTAGACTAAATTGTTTACAACAAAATTTACCAAACATATGCCTCGAATAGACTTAAAGGGGGCAGTCCCCTTTTATACTAAATGAACCTTGAGGGGAAGTCCCTCCAAGGTTCCTATACCTACTTACAGAGTCAGCGGCGCCGAGACGATGGTGGTGTTGCTGGCGACCTCAAGCCTCTGGCTAATTGAAAGCCTCGAGCGAGGAACTGCCAGGCATCCCTCGGTGGATAATCCCAGTCCGAAGCTTGGCGACCTCGAGCCTCTGGCTAATGGACAGCCTCGGGCGAGGAACAGCCAGGGCGATCCCACGAAGTGCAGGTTGAGTGCGACGGCGGTAGATTCACCTTCTGCGAATTGTCTGGCCTCGACCTCTCTTCTCGCACTTCGGAGTGACCAGAGTTGATGATGGTGGACTCTGTATCTAACTTATACTATCTAACTTATACTAACTAAATAAAAACCTAGCTAAATCATGACGCACCCTCCGGACAGACACGATGACGGCCGAATTACTCGAACCGACGCAGCCTGCTGGACAGACACGATGACGATATCTAACCTATTCTAATACCTAAACTAACTAAACTAATCTAAACCTATGTAGTAAGTAAGCATGAGCCTTCTGCCCAGCTATACCTAAAAGGATAATTTAGACCTCACTCATACGCTTGACCTAGGACTAAGAATTGGCAGTCTCACTCACTCCCTAGCTTAGCCTACAACCCGACGGAACCCGACGAACCCGAAGCAGCCCGACGCAACAAGCAACTGCTGCATGGCAAAAGCTTAAATAGCCTGGGTTCATGAATATGAGTTCCGAGGTTTGAATTGATTGGTCCTCCAAGAATGCTCTATTAGCATGGTTTAAATCTATTGGAGGACACCTTTGACTCATATATATTTATGGGCATTCAAATCCTAACAGGTATGCATGTTATTCTATCCAAATTCTAACAGACATACCTGTGGACATGTGAGACGTGACATAACCTAAACTCTTAATGGATGCCAAAGGATTCTATCATTTCAAAATGGAGTCGAAGAAGCCATTTTGAAATTGAGCCATAGTATACATACATCATCATTTTACATACATTAACAATGGATGTAGACATTAGTCCTGAGATATTCACAAATCTACTGTACAGGTTGCTACATTACAGACTCTTATCGGGTGGTTACAGTTATACCCAAGCAGTTACATTCCAGCATATTGTTACATGACTTGCTTGATACATTTATAATACATGGATATTGATGTTACATAATTCTGCATTACACTACCCTTGTCCCACCTTCTTTGTGCACCTTCTTCAAGGCCCTGACCCTGCTCACTTGGTCTTCCCTTCCTCATTCTTCCTCCCTTTCACCAGGCAGGGGCAGAGGGTTGGAGCACAGGCGCTGGTCTTGGGCTAAGGGATTTGGAGTGTGAGGGGGGCTCTGAGCTGAGCCTGGGGCAGGGAGTTGGGGTGCAGGAAGGGGTACAGGGTCTGTAAGGGACTTTGGGTCCAGGGGGCTCAGGGCTAGGGCAGGGGCTTCAGGCTCAGGAGAAGGTTCATGACTGGGGCATGGGTTTGGAGCTGGCTCCAGCTAGGCACTGCTTATCTCAGGTGGCTCCTGGGTAGTGATGCAGTAGGGCTAAGGCAGGCTCACCCCTGCCCTAGCCCTGCACCACTCTCCGAAGCAGCCAGCAAACTCCCTCCTCCCCAAGCTCTGTTGTTCCCTCCCCCCCATTCTGTGGAGATGGACTACAGGATGAGAGAGGAGGCACCCTGACAAAAGCACCTTCTCCTCTCCCTTCTCTGCTCTGTGCCACAAGCAGGAGACTCCCTGGGGAAGGGTGTAGCTCCAAGGGCAGGAGATGCACAGCAGTGGGGGGAGGGGCAGTGAAGTGCTGCACTTGGTAGCCTCATGGCCAGCCCAGTCAGGATCACCTGTCAGAGGATCCAATTCTACCAGTAGATCCCGATCTACTGGTTGGTGACCACTGGTCTAAGCAGATTGCTTGTGTTACTTCTTGCTTGACAGAGTGGCAGCTGAAGTGTTCTTTGACTGGTTTGGTGCCTTTTAGAGGAGGACCCCAGTCTTGGACAGTAAAGGTAGCCCCGGTTCTTAAACAATTTGCCCTCATTTGTGTTTCACAGTGGTGCCTCCAGACCAACCTGTTATATTACACTCTCACAGAGAGGTTAAAAAAATCCAAGGTCCTGACCATCTGGGCTTCTCTTCCCTCTAGTCAGACTCCAAACCCTTCCACCCTCCAGGAAGTTCCATAATGTCCAGATTAGAAGTGGGAGCACAAAACAATAGGCCCCTCTCTTAAGTGGCCTCAGCTGTACGTGAAGTGCAATGTGTGGCAGACAAGCTGTCCTGGCCCAGGTTGGCCGATGTGTCACTTCAGCTAGTTAAGGAATGTCCCACGCACTAAACCTCTCACCTGAAGTTTTGATGTTACCCAGGCTGTGAACAGATTGATTTTTTACAAAGGAGACTTTCATACTAATGATTCTGTGACCCATGGGGAGTCTCATTTCTTTGGAAGTGGAATTTTAATTTCTCCAGTGGTTGAAACTCCAACTCTTTCTGAGCGCCCCAACAGAGAGCTGTTTCATTTCACGGCTTCAGTGCCACTGTGGTAACTGAACTGCCATCCTTGGGAGCAAAAACAGGTACAACTGGATTCAGAGGAGTAAAGCAAAGACAGGGATGCATCAGCCAATGTTGGCAGGAAAGTGGAGACAGAGGCAAGTTGGCTGCCATCCTGTCACAGGAGATTAATGGGTTTCTTTCTTAAGACTGAAGCCATGAACAGGATTCACCAATTTGTTATGGTTGCTTTGCTCTGCACAGCTGCCCGTGATTGGCCCTGCACCCATTTGGGGCATTACAATAGTCCAGAAGGAGGCTGGGGCAAGAAGCCCACAGTTGTAAGGCCCTGGATTATTAGGCAAAGACTCATGGATGGACAGCAATCAGCTGGATCATGTCAGCCTGCGGAGGCCCAGGTAAAGCCTATAAGAGAGAAAAGTGAAGCCAGGGGCAACTGTGCCAAAGAGCAATTACTGTGGGAGAACAGCCTCTGCTCTGTTTGACACACTGAGGCATCAACGCAGCCAGCCTGAACTGACCCTGACAGGATGCTAGTTAGTTTAACTTTGGAAGGAGCTGGGTTGTGTCACCGGCTATGGCTGGAGAAGCAGTCTTTGCTTTATGTTGCTTTCTTGGAGTGTCTGTTATAGCACACAATTAATACACAGTTAAAGGAGGGGAATGTAATGAATGCCAACCAACATAGTTTTATGGAAAATAGACCCTGTCAGAGTATGTTGATACCTTTTTTGGGAAGGTTGCAACTTTGATTAATAAAGGAAATAGTGTTGATGTAATACACTTAGACTTCTGTGAGGCCTTTGTATTAAAAATTCTAGAAAAATAAAACATTCACATAGCACACATTCAATAGATTAAAAGCTAGATAACTGATAGGGTGTTCTGAGTTCCTCAGAGTGTGTGACTGGTGAGCAGCGTAGGGCTGCTATTTAATATTGCTATTATCACCATCACAAAGTGCCCTTAAATTCCCCATTGCCAGGCCCCTGGTGTGTCCCAAAAGCTGCATTCTGAGCACTAGGACAGGATGTCCATCACCAGTGAGTGCTTCCCCAGGATCACTGAAACAGTTTTTGGTTGTCTGCTTTCCTCTAACATTTGGGCTAATGTGCCATTGCCCTGTACAGGATGCAATTGGAACTGCTTGATTGTATGTGTCAGGCTGTAACCAACAACTAGAGATTCTCTTTTAGCATATGATGAAGACACCTGGAATTTTTTTGAGTCAAGTGTCTGAATTCAACAGATGCTGTGACTGTGAATTTCCTTGGGTATGTCTACACTACAATGTTAGTTCGAACTAACGGACGTTAGTTCGAACTAACATTCATAGGCGCTACACTAGCGCTCCGCTAGTTCGAATTTGAATCGAACTAGCGGAGCGCTTAGTTCGAACTAGGAAAACCTCATTTTACGAGGATTAAGCCTAGTTCGAACTTACTAGTTCGAATTAAGGGGTGTGTAGCCCCTTAATTCGAATTAGTGGGAGGCTAGCCCTCCCCAGGTTTCCCTGGTGGCCACTCTGGCCAACACCAGGGAAACTCTATTGCCCCCCTCCCGGCCCCGGACCCCTTAAAGGGGCACGGGCTGGCTATGGTGCCCGTGCCAGGTGCAAGCCTGCCAGCACCCAGCCAGCGGACCCTGCACCTGGCACGGCACAGAGCCACCCACCCGATGTCCCCCAGCCCACCCCCTCTTCCCGGGACCAGGCTGGCGGCTCCCGGGAGCTTGCCCGGGACCGCAAGAGGCGGGCACCTTCCTGGGCTAGTGCGGACATCGTATACCTCGTCCACGATCTCCGCACTAGGCACAGGAAAGTGGCCGTCTAGGGCAGGAGAGCTGCCAGCCTGGCCACCCAGGAGCAGGTGTGCATGATAATCGAGGGGGTCCACTGAGACCCCCGACCCTGAGCCCTGAGCTTACAATGGCCGTCCTGGGTCAGACCAAAGGTCCATCTAGCCCAGTAGCCTGTCTGCCGACAGCGGCCAACCCTAGGGACCCTGGAGGGGATGGACCGAAGACAGTGACCAAGCCATTTGTCTCGTGCCATCCCTCTCCAGTCTTCCACAAACTTTGGGCAGGGACACCACTCCTACCCCCTGGCTAAGACTACTCCATGGACCCAACCTCCATGACTTGATCTCACTTCCCTTTAAACTCTGTTCTAGTTGTAGCCTTCACAGCCTCCTGCAGCGAGGAGTTCCACAGGTTAACTATTTGCTCTCTCTCTCTCTCTCTCTCTCTCTCTCTCTCTCTTTTTTTTTTTTTTTTTTTGGGAAGAACAACTTTCTGTTACTACTTCGAAGCCTGCTACCCATTCCTTTCCTTTGGTGTCCTCTAGTCCTTCTTTATGGGAACTCATGAAGAACTTTTCTGAATGCACCCTCTCCACCCAACCCCTGCTTTTAGAGACCTCTATCCTGTCCCCGCTCCATCTCCTCTTTTCTAAGATGAACAGTCCCAGTCTCTGTAGCCTTTCTTCATCTGGGACCTGTTCCCAACCCCTGATCATGTTAGTTGCCCTCCCCTCTCCCAGCCTTTCTCTTCCCCTCTCCCACCTCCTTTTCCCAGTCTCCCCCAGTTTTGTTCAATAAAGACAGAGTCAATGTTGGAAGAAACATTATCTTTATTTTGTACATCAGGAAGGGGGGCTAGGGAGGGGTAAGTGGAAGGAGGTGAGGGAGGAATGGGGTACGAGCCCCCGGTGGGGAGGACTGGGGTGGCTCTGCAGGCTTCTGGGGGTGGAAGCTCTCCTGCAGCCCCCCAATTGTCCCCTCTCCCCAGATGGCAGCCTGCGGCAAGTGCAGCCGGGCTGATGGCCCAGTGGTGTGATGTACCCAGTGTGGGTACTCCGGGCATTCCAAGCCAGGACTGGTTTTCAAGCAGGGCACCCCTGAGAACTGTCTGTCCGGGGTGGGGGTCGGGTCCCTTTAAGCGCAGCCCTCGGCTAGCCTGAGACAGCATCTCCACGCTCTAAGTCCTCCTCTGATGCCCTGCCGGCACTGCTTCCGGCCAGCCTTAAGCCCTGTTCAGGGTCCACTCAATGTGGACATGCTAGTTAGAATTAGCAAAACGCTAATTCGAACTAGTTTTTAGTTCTAGACGCGTTAGTTCGAATTAGCGCTGTAGTGTAGACGTACCCCTAGTGACTATGCTGGGCAGGACAGTGACAACTGATGCTCTTGCTCAATTTGCCACCTTTAATGCTTGCAAGTGCCTTCTCTCACAAAAGTTGGGCTCTGAGCATCAGCAGGACTGAGCCTGAGCTCATTTGCTTGCAGCCTGAGGCTGGAGCATGTATCTGCTGTATTAAGAAGCTGGTGGTGTTTAAATCATGCCTGCTCCTGGTTTTGTACATCACTGATCTTCTGCAGCACCCTCATTCCCAAGGAATGATCCCTGCCCCACAGATCTTTTAATCTAGGTGTACATGCTGCTGGGGATTGGGCCTTTTTGCCACCAGTTTGTCTAGATGTGCTGTGAGGCTGATTAGACAATACAGGGGTGAAAACTGGAGTGAGATTAATTACAGACAGTGCACTTATCAATGTTCCCTCTATTTTTTCCATCCATGTACAGAATACATTTTATGTGTACATAGGCATGTATGAACATGCACTATCAGTAGAAACCTATGCTATCAGCTGCTGCCAGCTATAGGCACTCCGTTAATCAACTGGTTGGCATTTGACTCTCTCCTGGGTGGCCAACTAAGTGCACAGCTTAGAGGGAACACTGGCACTTATTAATGTTGTCAGGGTGGTCAAATATTGGAATAAATTGCCAAGGGAGGTGGTGGAATCTCCCTCTCTGGAGATATTTAAGAACAGGTTGGATAGACATCTGTCAGGGATGGTGTAGACGGAGCTTCGTCCTGCCTTGAGGGCGGGTGGCTGGACTCGATGACCTCTTGAGGTCCCTTCCAGTCCTATTATTCTATGATTCATGCCAGATGATCAGGAACACAGTGTGTTAGGTGCTGAACAAACAGAACAAAAACTGTCTCTGCCCTCAAAGAACATACAAACTTTAGTGGACGAGCTCCATGCTGTTTCTGGGAAGGCTTGCCTGGTCAGTTACCGAAGTACTGGGTGCTTGAGAACTGATCTCCAGGACATGAGAGGGGAAAGGATGATGTAACCTTTCTGTTTCCATGATTCTTACCCACTGGGTGACCACTCTAACAAATTGATCACCGAACCCTACATTCTCAGCTGAAACTTGTTTTACTTAGTAGAACCCCTATGGTGAATTCCACTTCATCTCTCTTGCAGCAGCAATGAGTGTTGAGTAGAAGAGATGACCAAAGATCCAGGAATCAGTCCCATAGCTTGCATTCCTCCCCCCGCTTTTCAGAACAACCACTAGTACTCTCCCTCCAGCTGAAGCAAAGTGATTATCTCCAGTTTTTGATCTGCTAGATTACAGAAAGAGTGTTTCTAAAATGTCCTGGGTTGAACATACTAGGAAAACCCATTTTTAAATTCAGTCTAATTCATCAGGTGAGCTACATTTCTCTTGGTATTTGCATAGATTTCCCCCATTGTTGTTTTTTGCTTGCAAATTAGCCATGTACAACTTGTTTCCCCCAAACTGTGACGTTTACCTGGCTCATAAATCTGATACAAAATGTAGGTGTAATTTATAGATTGATAAAATGTTAACCTTTTGATACAGTAATTATTACCTTTTTGATGGTAGTGGACTATATGAATGAGCACTACCTAGATTTCCTGAAAAATCTATCCATTGCAGTGTCACTTTTCACTGTATTTCCTGAAGATATCCTGTGAACTGATAAATGAAAAAATATATACATTGGACAACATAATCCTAACTATAACTACAAAATGATGAAGTCTAAATTAGCTGTTACCACTCAAGAGATCTTGAAGTCATTGTGGATAGTTCCCTAAAAACATTAACTCAGTGTGCAGCAACAGTCAAAAAAGCAAACAGAATGTCAGGAATCATTAAAAAAGGGATACGTAACAAGAAAGAAACGATCATATTGCCTCTATATAGAAAGCAACGGTGCATGCAGATGTGGTTGTCCCATCTCAAAAAAAGACATTGTAATTGGAAAAGGCACAGAAAAAGGCACAGAAATGATTGGGGGTATGGAATACTTCCATATGAGGGGAGATTAATAAGACTGGACTTTCCAGCTGAGAAAAGAGATGGCTAAGGGGGCAATGATAGAGGGCTATAAAATAATGACTGGTGTGGAGAAAGAAAACAAGTGTTATTTATTCCTCCTTATAATACAAGAACTAGCAGGGCAGTCCTATGAGATTACACTGTACAGACTTTTATAATGCTGTTTCATAAAGAAGTTAAAACAGTTGCCTCTAAACTGACCAGAAATGATAAGCAGTTATCATGATAAGTGGTTAAGGCAGTGGTCTGGGATGCCAGAAATCTGTGTTCATGGGTATACATGTAGGTACCTATTTAACTGACAGGAAGACTTAATATAAGCAAGAATAAGACTTGAGGGTCTAGTATGCTTAGCTACCACGGGTGTTTGTACTTAACTGAGTCCATTTATACCAGAAAGACACCTGCTTTCAGCCCAATCTTGGATTTACCAGACAGAGAGACTATAGGAGTTATGATGCCAGCGATTCCTCAAATAGTGGCTGCACCTGAAACTACCCTTAAGGGTGGAGAAGAGCTTCCAGAGCATGACAGTGAACACAATACTGCAGATTCAGTTTCCCTTGTGGGTGAGCATCTGGCAGAGACTATCTTGCTCTCCTTTTGTGCCTCCTTCCTCCTTCACCACAGGGATTTCCATGGAGATTGTCTGAGGTTTTGGGTAAGACAGGAGTATGTCACAGAGACAGGGCATGTCTCCCCATACGCTGGATCCACAGACAGAATCACCACTGCTCATTGAAGCAGAGGAGACAGCACGGGTGACAGACTTTGGCTTGCTGTCTACTGGGTCTGAGCTCCATCCCGGCCATATTCCTTGTATCTCGGCACACCATTTTGTAGCTTGTACAACCTTCTTATTCTTTTTTAAAAATTAATTCGTCACATCTTTGCTGCTTTACATTGCCCCCTCACCAAGGCAGCGAGAGTCTGTGATATGGTGACTGCACAATATGCTGGTTGGCTCTAAGTGCCTTGTGTAATAACAGTATCTTCTGTTTTGTTTTTCATTCTGTCCCCTGATAAGCACACCTGTTATCCTGTTTGCCTTTTTGTGCTGCTCTGTACTAGTCTAACATTTTCAATGATGGCCTGGCCTCTCGTACTACGTCAAATTCAAGTTCTCCATTGTCAACAAGACATTCTGGTGGAGATGTGAGTCTGAGATCTAGGAAAGCTGGGCTCTCTTCATGGTTTTACTTCCTAAGCAACTATGGGCAAAACAAGTTAATTTTAAGAAGTGACCTCTGTTTTAGACAAAAAGATCTGAGGTTCGTTCAAAAGGGTTGAGCATTGACCTAACTGGAGTAGTAGGTGTCGAGATAACTGGGCTCTGAAACTGAATGCTCCAAAAAATCAAACTCTGTTTTGAAAATTTTGACACTGAGTTTTTAGTTTGTACATCTCAGGTTCCTCATCTGTAAAATGAGATTAATATAGTCTACCAACTTTGCACATGTGCTAAAATTGCATTGATATCTTCAGATTTCCCTTGTATATAAGAGCAAAGTTTTAATATGATAAGTGATTAATACCCAGTAAACATCTCCTGATCATTTTTCTGGTTGATTGTTCAGAGTTGTGTTCTCTAGATTTGTTCCTCTCTCTCAAACTGTTTTACACAACAGATAGGAATTATTTTTCTGAAGAAAAGTTGCATTAAAGCCAAAGTTACTGTGATATTAAGGTCCTAGTGGACTTCAAGAATTTACTGCATATCTACAGAAAGTTATCTTTCCAAATAAATATGTACAACCTTCTGATCCCAGCAGTCTGCAAATAATTCTAATCCAACTATTTATGCTTTCAGCATTCCTAAGCATTTGTGATTCCTCGTCCCAAACTGCATTTGCCATTTGATCTAATGAATGCATAAGCATTTGTATCTGGTTGAACAAGTTTTCACTATTTGTTCTGCCTACAATGTTAGTGTCCTCTGCAAGTTTGGAGAGCTTTTTGAAATACATCCACACACAACATTTATGACTACCCAATGCAATAAACACCAGTAAATGCACTAGGAAATACACAGTGCTTAGCACTGCATAACAGGTCCTGAACTAATTCCTAACTTCTCTCCAACTTGTAAGATACCCATGACTTACCTTTTCTATGGTTCTTTGTATTAACTGTCCTTCTCCAATGACTTGATGAGTGAGGAGAGCTGGATTTGGCCTGGCCCCATATTTGATGGGGCACCTCATCAAATGCTTTTAGAAAAATCCAAGCATTCTTTAAGTATCACTCATCTCTCTTGGCAATAATCTCCAGAGGGCTCCAGCAGGTAGGGCCTCCCTTGTCTTAATGCATACTGCTGCTCACTGCCAAATGGGGCTTCTCCCACCACATGCTGCCCTTTGGATGCTTTCTGATAGTTCCTGTACATCTGCTAAACTACAACTCTAAAGTTTTCTGGTTTGTCTCAATTTTATTTTCATTAGAGGAGCTTATTTGCCATTTCCCTGCCTTGGGATTCTAGTACATGAATAAAACAGCTGGAAAAAACTTGTCAATTTGCTACAACTGGCATAAGTACTTTTTTTGTTTATTTTTACTACATGTTATCTAGTTCCATCTGACAGGTGTTCTGGATATTCAGTTAGGGTACGTCTACACTAGCTCGTTAGTTCGAGCTAGGTAGGGTAATTAGGGCAAGCGGCGTTGCAAATGAAGCCCGGGATTTAAATATCCCAGGCTTCATTTGCATGTTCCCGGGCGCCACCATTTGTAAATCCACCTTAGTCTGAACTCCATGCCTGCGGATACATGTGACATGGAGTAGGTAGTTTGAATTAAAGATCCTAATTCAAACTACCGTTACCCCTCATTGCATACATCCATGAGGAGTAACGGTAGTTCGAATTAGGATCTTTAATTCCAGCTAACTACTCCATGCTGCGTGTAGCCACGGGCACGGAGTTCGGACTAAGGGGGATTTAAAAATGGCGGCCCCCGGGAACATGCAAATGAAGCCCGGGATATTTAAATCCCGGGCTTCATTTGCAACTCCGCTTGCCTTAATTACCCTACCTAGCTTGAACTAATGAGCTAGTGTAGACATACCCTTAGAGCTTCAGATTCTAAGCCAAAGTCTCTGAATCTATTCTATGCTCTGCCTTGACTTCAGTGGAGTCACACCAGTTTACACTAGCTGAAATTCTGGTCCCAACTTATTTCCTAACCCCCAATATTAACTCTATTAGTTTCTTTTACCTTTTGTCCACTGTGAATGTAATGGAAGAGTCCTCCTTGTTACTGGAAATTTGATCTTGTATTTTCCACTATTCCCATTTCTCTTTTGGTGTCTGCACCTTTCCCAGTTTCTCTCCTTCTGTCTGAATATATTGTCCCTAGCTGAAGCATCTAGTGTTCCACTCTGGATTTCCCAGGTGTCATTGAATTCCATCCAGTTTTCTTTCCCTCGTTCCACATTACAGAAATTTGGCCAGTATTCAGCAATGCCTTTGAAAATATCCTGGGGAAGAAAGGGGACATAAAGTAGTATCCTCTCCAGCAAAGTCAAGAAAACTGTCATTACACTAGGCAGTTATGAGATGATGTGAGGAGCAGCATATACAGTACTGGCAGCAATACTGTTAGAGCATCACTCACAGTGTGACAAAGCCATGAGGTTGTGGAATTGGATCCAGTGTGTGATTTTAGATCTATCAGCAAGACACAAATCAGTCTCTGACAACTGGGCCCAATTCAGCAGTCCATCTAATCAGAAAGGAGAAAGATGGGAAATTTGTTAAAAGAAGGTGAGCGACTGTGTGTCTAGGAACTAGCACTGGGGCGTGGCAACTCAGCACCTGGCTGCCATGGGGCCCTTGAACTAAGTGCATTGAGCTCTTTGTATGTTATCTATTTACACTGTAGCACCGCTGGGAGGAAGCTCATTACTATTCACAGAAGCAGTATTTTTGTACTAGGTGCTGTACGTACATAATGAGACAATTCCTCCCTGAGGAACCAATAGTCTATGTAGGAGAAGAAGGAAGTATTACTTTGCCCATGAGCCTGTCTCAATACTTTTCCCTTTACAAAAGGAATCAACCCAAGGCCTTACTTCATTACCAATGGGAACTAAACACTAGTAAGTTTCGCTTTGAGAACCAGGCTTATGCTATAGTCAGCACTTTCAAAGAGAGATGGAAAAGAATTCATATGGCAGCCATAGGCCTCTTCTGTCTCCCACTCCTCCACAGAGATGAGGTTACCAGTCTTCAACTGGCTATCACTGCCTTGGTGACATACTCTCACTGTATCTTTCCAAGTCCCTGCTCATTCCTACAGTTTCTTTACAGATCTCTTCTTGCTCTAGAAGCCCATCCTAACTGAAGAACTCTTTAGATTGCTCAGACAACCTTCTTCTTTAGATCAGGTACTCTGCCTCAACTGGCACTCAACCACCACCAGAGAGCAATGGGGTCCTTTAGGAGGAATTCAGAGAGCCAAGGGCAAGGCAGGCCCTTATTCCCATTGAAGGGCCACTTATCCCATGACATATCCCCATTTTACAGATGAGGAGCTGAGGCACAAAGATTAATTTAGTCAAGGTCCCAGGGCTGTAACCACAACATCAACTGCTCAGTTCCTTGCATATTTGCTGAGTGCAATGGAGGCTACTTGCAATACTGGCCTGTCACTCACTTATCTTCATTTCCTGTCACTTTATTTTCAAGTCTGTGTTTGATCCCATCGTATCTTTTTCAGCCACCTAGTAAGATTCCCTATTAGACTCCGGGTAGCGTTAGCCTGGGTATTTCTCTGGCTGTGGATCCATAAGTCGTTTCATGGAATCTATGCTCTGCCCTGCTATTTGTTTTAGTAGCTCAGCTTCTTGAGGCCCCTTCCAGCCTTACATTTCTATGCTAGGTGGTACATTGTAGCAGTGAATGCCTTAGCTCAATGGATGGTTTTTGTTGGTGCTGGGTGAACAGTCAAACAACATACAATTAAAGATGCCTGGAAATGCTTTTGGGATAGACAGAGCGGCTGAGGAGGGTGGGGCATGGAGGTAGGGTTACCATAGCTGAACTTTCAAAAAAGAGGACACCCCTAAGAGGGAGTGTATCTGTATCAGTATCTACCAACTCACGTTGTATTAATAACACATTAATATAACATGAGTTGGTAGCTACAGATACACTCCCTCTTAGGATTGTCCTCTTTTTTGAAAGTTCAACTATGGTAACCCTAATAGAGGGCACTGCCCCAGGGCCTGGTAAGTGAAAAGGGCGTAGGGCTCCCAGCTGCCACTGCTGCTCCTGTGGCAGTGGCCAAGGTGCTCAAGCACCTTGCTGCATGCTCTGGGCCCCCAGCCCCGCCCCTTCTGCCAGAGGCCTCTCTCTTTTTGGGAGCACAGAGGTGCCCCCCCAAGCCTTTTCCTGGGGCCATATGAATCTGTTGGCTCCCCTGGGGATAGATCGATGGTGACTTGTGGGGGTCTTTAGGAGATGTGGGAAACTGACAATTCAATAACTGCAATAATTAGTGAGAGCACAAAGAAGGCCAGATAAAAGTCTCATGACACCACTAGCTAGTTTGTTTTAAGGCAGCCAAGGGCTGATGGTGCAAGCTGCTAAGCACCAAGTGTTCCCATTGATTCTGGTGCTCACACAAGATCAGGCCACTGTTGAAAGCCTTGATATGAAGGAAGGAAGATGTTGAGGACCGAGTTCCACCCTCAGTTTGACCCAGGAACTCCCTTTTGTGACTATAGACGGTACCTAATGGCAATGTTTGGCCCACAGGGCCAGCTCCCTCACAACAATTAACTTTTTTAGGTGCTTTTTTCACTACTAACTGGATATGAAGTGATGCTACATTCTGTGGTTTACAGGGAATATTTGTATACAGAATTTCACAACTGAAAACACACGCCTGGCCAGAAAGCTATCACATGTAATATTTACCAACTCATGTTTTCTTATTACAACCCCTGAGCATGTGGGTTTGATAGAACTGGCATATGAAACAAAAGCCTCCATTTTCTGGCCTATTGAGACTGCCTATGTTAATTTCCGCATGGTAGGAGCAGGTTGGCGTGATCAGGAAAGTCTGGACTCCAGGAAAGAACGGGTATTTGCTTTTGGGGTGCGTGATGAATGGATAATAACACAAGGCTAAGAGATTATCCTCATCTACTTTATCTACCATATGTACAATTTCTTTGGAACGTGGCTTTGAATAGAGCTATGGAAGAGCAAGCAGCTCAGCTCAGACCTATGCACTCCTAGACTGAGTGACAGGCCTCTAAGCAGCAATGGTATGTGTTTTCTCAGCTAGCACAGGGGTGGTCAGGGTTGTGGGGCACCTCGCTACCACCTGCCTTTAGCATAAGGGAACCTTGTCTGCCATCTGGGGGGCTAACTTCCTGATTCTCCCAGTCACAGGTAACACAAGCACCCAGTCTCAACCTCTGTGGGCTTCCTTGGATATAATTTGGTACAAAAGATTGAGTGGACATTTGTTTTGTTTTAGTAAAACCTGTTAATCTAAAATATGCTGCCTTTTGGTTTAACAGTGTCCACACTAGGCTCTGCATAGGTTTATCTATATTAGTTTAATTTTACTTCTTGATTCGTACCTGTGCAGATCACACCTCTATCTCAATCCCCTCTTCTCCTGTCTGATGATAAATGTCTCTTGTAGTTTTCAAACTTCTTTTCCACTTCATTCAATTGTCTTTTGTTCCTCATAAGGCAATGCTCTAGGACAGATGGACAGACACACAAACACACACACACTAACTATTATAGAAGTGTAGTTGCACAACCCCCTCCATTTGAAAGAAGGGTAACCTCTTCAATCTTAATTTATTTAATTTTTAATTAGTCTAATACAGTAGATGCAATGTGCACTCCCATTTTTAGTAAGAGGATCCAGGAAGATAAAGATATGTCACTCTACATCTGAACTTTCTTGGCGCTAACTGCAAAGTGACTTGAGAAATGGCTATTTAGAAACAAGGTATATCAACAGCAAGAAAAGCAGCCAGCTTATATGAGAAGCACTTATTCATGTGAGTAACATGTTTGAATGTGAAGGATTAGACTTTTGCTTATATTTAAACACAAGTGTACATCAAACGTTGTACAAAGTGATGATTATGTTTATACAAGGTCTCCTCTTGCACTAATTTAAAAAATACTTTTCTGTGCATGGGATCAGCCATAGTGGCTCTGGTAGCACAGTTTCCTGTCTTCTGACAGTGGCCAATGCTAGGTGCTCCACAAGGATTGAATGGACCAGCCAATCATGAGTGATTCCCTCATCTCCTGTCATCCACCTCCAGCGTCTGGCAGTCAGACTAGGTGCACCTGGAGCATGGGGCTGCATCCCCAACCATCTTGACTAATATCCTTTGATGGACCTCTCCTCCATGAACTTTAGTTCTTTTATGAACCCAGTTACAATTTTGGCCTTGACAACATCCTCTGACAATGAGTTCCATGGGTTGACTGTATTATCCGAAGAAGTAGTCCTTGTGTTTGTTTTGAACCTGCTTCCTGTTAGTTTCATGGGATGACTCTCTAGTTCTTTTGTTATAGTAAAGCGTAAATAACACTTTCATATTCACTTTCTCTCAGCAGTCATGATTTTATAGCTCTCTATCATATTCCCTCCTCATCTCTTTTCCCAGATCAATGATGCCAGTCATTTGTAATCACTCGGCAGAACCTGTTTCATAACCTTAATAATTTGTTGCCTTCTCTGTACCTTTTCCACTTCTAGTATGTCTTTTTTTTTAGATCTGCTGACAAGCAGTACATGCAGTGTTCAAGATGTGTGTGTACCATGTTAATACAGTGGCATTTGATATTTTCTGTCTTAGAATCTATCTCTTTCCTAATATTCTGTTGGCCTTTTTTATTGCTGCTGTAAATTGGACAGAACTGTCTACAATGACTGCAAGCCCTTTCTTTGATGATAACAGCTAATGTAAATCCCATCAGTTTCAATGTATAGTTGAGATTATGTTTTCCAATGTGCATTACTTTAAATTTAACAAATGAACTGCATCTCCCATTTCGTTGTCTAGTACCCCACTTTTGGGAGATCCTTTTGTAATTCTTTGTGATCAGACGGGGCTTAACTATATTGAGTAATTTTATACCATTTTGACACCTATTTATCCCTCTTTCCAAGATAATTTATTAATATGTTGAACACCACAAGTACAGTACAAGGGACATTGCTATTTAACTCACCTAATTCTGAGAGTGGACAGTTTATTTCTACCCTTTGTTTCCTGTCTTTTAATCAGTTACTGATTCATGAAAGGACCTTCTTTCTTATACCACAACTGCTTACTTGAATAGCCTATTGTACTTAATCACTACATTAGTTGACTCCATCAGTGAATTTGAAAAGACTGGTGAGGCATGATTTCCCTTTACAAACCATGCTGAGTCTTCCCAGCAACTGGTTTTCATCTGCGTCTGATAATTCTGTTCTTTACTATAGTTTTAGCCAATTTGCCTCTTATTGAAGTTAGGCTTTCCAGCCTGTAATTGCCAGAATCACATTTGGAAATTTTTAAAAAGCAGTTTCACATTAGCTATCCTCAAATCAACTTCCATATCCCATATAGTACCACTCTTCCCACCAGCACAACCTACTCTCATACTTCCCCACCCCACCTCCCCCATCTGGCTGATCTCAGAACTGTAGATCTTCCTCCAAAATGGTCTATACTAGTGGTCAGAGCATTAACAATTCCCTGCTCTGCCAAAGATTATGGGCATCTTAGGAGGAGTCATTTGTCTCTCTGGGCTTCAGTCCTCAACTGTAAGAGTTGGGATAAGAACACAGCCTGATCCCACATTGGTGTTATGAGGATAAATATATTTGAGGTTGAGAGCTGCTTAGATATTACGGGACTGGGGCTGTCCCTGCCTGAAGTGCTATACTGCACCAGGCCATAGTGCAATAGACATGCTGCTTCTGTTTCCCCTCTCAGGTGACCCAAATAACTTCACTTCAGTCTCTCTTGTCTCAGGGTATGTCTACACTACAACATTAATTCGAACTAACTTAGTTAATTCGAACTAAGCTAATTCGAACTAACGGATCCAGACTAAAAAACTAGTTTGAATTAGCGTTTTGCTAATTCGAACTAGCATGTCCACATTAAGTGGACCCTGAACCGGGGTTAAGGATGGCCGGAAGCAGTGCCGGCAGGGCATAAGAGGAGGACTTAGAGCGTGGAGATGCTGTCTCAGGCTAGCCGAGGGCTGTGCTTAAAGGGTCCCGACCCCCACCCCGGACAGACAGTTCTCAGGGGTGCCCCGCTTGCAAAGCAGTCCTGGCTTGGATTGCCCGGACTACCCACACTGGGCACATCACACCACTGGGTCATCAGCCCGGCTGCACTTGCTGCAGGCTGCCATCTGGGGAGAGGGGGCAATTGCGGGGCTGCAGGAGAGCTTCCACCCCCAGAAGCCCGCAGAGCCACCCCAGTCCTCCCCATCGGGGGCTCGTGCCCCATTCCTCCCTCACTCCCTTCCACTTACCCTTCCCTAGCCCCTTTTCTTGATGTACAAAATAAAGATAACGTGTCTTCCAAAATGGAATCTGTCTTTATTGAACAAAACTGGAGGAGACTGGGAAAAGGAGGTGGGAGAGGGGAAGAGAGAGGCTGGGAGAGGAGAGGGCAACTAAAATGATCAGGGGTTGGGAACAGGTCCCATATGAAGAAAGGCTAAAGAGACTGGGACTTTTCAGCTTAGAAAAGAGGAAACGGAGGGGGGACAGGATAGAGGTCTCTAAAAGCAGGAGTGGGGTGGAGAGGGTGCATACAGAAAAGTTCTTCATTAGTTCCCATAAAGAAGGACTAGAGGACACCAAAGGAAAGGAATGGGTAGCAGGCTTCAAAGTAGTAACAGAAAGTTGTTCTTCACAAAGCAAAGAGTCAACTTGTGGAACTCCTTGCTGCAGGAGGCTGTGAAGGCTAGAACTAGAACAGAGTTTAAAGGGAAGTGAGATCAAGTCATGGAGGTTGGGTCCATGGAGTGGTATTAGCCAGGGGGTAGGAGTGGTGTCCCTGCCCAAGGTTTGTGGAAGGCTGGAGAGGGATGGCACGAGACCAATGGCTTGGTCACTGTCTTCGGTCCATCCCCTCCAGGGTCCCTAGGGTTGGCTGCTGTCGGCAGACAGGCTACTGGGCTAGATGGACCTTTGGTCTGACTCAGGACGGCCATTGTAAGCTCAAGTCTCAGGGTCGGGGGTCTCAGTGGACCCCCTTGATTCTCTTGCACACCTGCTCCTGGGTGGCCAGGCTGGCAGCTCTCCTGCCCTAGCCGGCCACTTTCCTGTGCCTAGTACGGAGATCGTGGATGAGGTCCACGATGTCCGCACTAGCCCAAGCGGGTGCCCGCCTCTTGCGGTCCCGGGCAAGCTCCCGGGAGCCGCCAGCCTGGTCCCGGGAAGAGGGGGAGGGCTGGGGGGCATCGGGTGGGTGGCTTGATCCGTGCCAGGTGCAGGGTCTGCTGGCTGGGTGCTGGCAGGCTTGCACCCGGCACAGGCACCGTAGCCAGCCCGTGGCCCTTTAAGGGGTCGGGGACCGGGATGGGGGCAGACGAGTTTCCCTGGTGTTGGCCAGAGTGGCCACCAGGGAAACCTGGGGAGGGCTAGCCTCCCACTAGTTCGAATTAAGGGGCTACACACCCCTTAATTCGAACTAGTAAGTTCGAACTAGGCTTAATCCTCGTGGAATGAGGTTTTCCTAGTTCGAACTAAGCGCTCCATTAGTTCGAATTAAATTCGAACTAACGGAGCGCTAGTGTAGCACCTATGAAAGTTAGTTCGAACTAACGTCCATTAGTTCGAACTAACTTTGTAGTGTAGACATACCCTCAGTACTCCTATTTCTTGGGGGCAGCTTGTTACCAAACAGTCAGCCAGTGACCCATAATATAAACCCAAACAGATACACCAGTTGTCACCCGAGTGCACATAAACTTCGCATTCCCCAGTGCCCCAGGTACCACACACTGGCACCTTTGACCACAGACATATTCTATCTTATCCCTCCCTACTCCCTGTATAGGGCAGCCATCCTGGCCCCTCCAAATAGAGGATAATTCCATTCATCCCACAATCTCTCTGCAGGAAGTATCTTTACAAGGGAAGCATCCTTTCCTCTTGGCCTAGCTCTCCAGCCCTGGAGATGTCAGCAGGTAAATGGCCCTGCTGCCCCAATGCCTGCAACCCTCCAGCTCTTGGCACTGGATATCCAGCTCAGAGCCAGTAGCAATACCATATACTGCTGTTCCTCTTACCTTTAGCCCTTTGGCCCTGGCTCAGGGAGGCCAGGAAAACTCTCTTGGTGCTCCTCTACCATCAGCCTTTTCCCAGGAACCACCATCAGTTTCCTTCCCACCCTTCCATGATTCCTTAGTTAAAGCAGCTCACACCAATGCTCCCTGATTCTGTGTATCCTGGAGATGCTGCCCAGATCTCTTAATTGGCCAAAATGGGAACACCTACTCTGGCACCAGGGCTCTGGACCTGCTTAATTTATAGGGCCAGCCATGCTGTGACAGAGGCCAGGTACGTGCCTAGAGTTGGCAGATACAAAGAGATTCTATCTGTCTTACAACTAGATATAATCCTACAGGTTGGACCTCCCTGGTCCAGCACCCCCAGGACCTGACTGGTTCTGGATGAGGGATTTTGCTGTAGCAGGGGAGGTCATTTCTAGCCCATCTGCCACTAGCCCCCCTGAACTTTGGCCAGGCCCACTGGCCTTCCAGCCATCTCCTTACCTGCTGCCAGCCCTGCTGATCCCACTGGGCTGCTGTACACTAGGGGCTCCCAACCCGCTGGATAGCCCTACTGTTGCACACTGGGCAGCCCTGCCAGCAGCTCACTGTGGGCAGCCTGCTGCCCTACCAGCCCCGCAGGGCTATCTGCTGCTTACTCTCTACCTGGATTCTCTGGTCCAGCAACATCCTGAGTGTCCTGGTTTGGAGAGTTTCAACCTGTAATAATTTAGGCTCCTGGTCAGGACTGCAGCTTCATTTTCAAGTTAAACGCAAGTACTTCACACAAGCTTCAAGTACTGCCCTGTGCTGGGAACTTAGATGTTTTATACACTGTTTTTATGCAGTTGGGGCAAGACACTTTTGAAACTGTCAGTGAGGACTGGCAGGACCACTAAAATGCCTGCAGAAAAGGGTTTGATGATGCCTTTTATAAGTGAAGAGAGATAGGCTGAGACAGCTGGCAACGAGGAACAAGTTCCCCTCACTAGCCTCCTACTGTCCCGAGATATACGTACAGCATCTAGAAAAAGCAGGTGGCGAATGACAACCAGGACTGGATTCTAAGTGGAGACCTCCAGTATCACTCAAGTTTACTTTACTGAAGGCTTTTAAAGAAGATACAAGCCCCATAGCTGTGTCCCCATAGAGATTGGCAGAGAAAGAATGGAACATTCACTGTTCTCCATAGAAAGTACAGGCTAGCTGGCTAAGCTATCTAATCACTTCTCAAAGAACCCCTCCAGCCCATTTTAAATGCTATTTTTTCAGAACAGAAGGATCCATGAAATGCTGATCAGCCTGGTATTTCACACTCCCTAGAGTTATTGGAATTGCAGTGTTCTGAAAGGCTGCTTTAAACATTCCAGTCCTCATAGAAAATGCCTTAGGAGCAAATCCCACTTGTTTGTCTCATACGACTTCCAAGGGCCCTACCCACATGTTGTAATGTGACAGTACTTGTAAGAAATCTAAGGGCACGTCTACACTATCGCATTGTTTCAAAATCACTCAGGTTATTTCAAAATAACAAGGTGAGGGCCTACACAGCAAGTCTGTTATTTCAAAATAAAAGGCTTCTTCTTCTGGAAGAATAAACTCTCATTTCACAAGGAATAATACCTATTTTGAAATAGGGTGGCTGTGGACAGCACGGCTCTGGTTATTTAGAAATAATTGGCCTCCAGGGCTTCTCACAGCTGCCCTGGGTGGCCACTCTGTCCATACCCCTCACAACTCTATAGTTTCCCTTCCCGTGCAGCCTTTAAAATTGCAGCCACAGGGGGAACTTCTGGTGGCCCAACGCAGACCCTGACAGGCCTGTGCTACATGGCAGAAGAAGTTTGTGCAGCAATGGCTGACCTGAGGGCTGCTAGCAAGCCAGCAGGCAGCTCCCAAGCCTCTGGCCAGGGGCAGAAAAAGAGGGCCCCTTCCTGGTCTGGTGTGGAAATCCTGGATCTCATTGAGGTCTGGGGAGAGGAGGCTAACCACTGGGATCTCTGCACCAGGTTCAGGAACATGGACATTTACGGCCGGATGGCCACAAGCCTGGGCCAGAAGGGCCACGTGCACCCAGGACCAGGTGCGCATGAAAATCAAAGAATTTAGGCAGGCCTACACCAAGGCCAGGGAACAGTTTCTGCTCAGGAGTGGCACCCCAGACCTGCCACTTTTATGAGCAGCTGTACCGCATCCTGCAAGGCTGTGTGTGTGGTCCCTTCCCTTCCCCCACAACATGGACTCCAGCCTGGAGATGCCTGTTGTGAGCCTCCCGGAGGGTGGGGCTGTGGATGAGGAGGAGGAAGTGAAGGAGGAAGATGAGGTAAGCCAGGACATGATGTCCGCCAGCCAGGAGGTCATCTTGTCCCTGGCAGCCTGTGCCCCCTCCCAGGATGTCGCTCAGGGATCAGACGAAGCTGGGAAAGGCCCATGAGGTGAGTTCCATTACTTTCCCCAGACATGTGTGGGGGGAGGAGGTGGGTGGTTGGGGGGCTGCATGCTCCTCGCTTGGCCTTCTCAGCCTGGGGCTCACACAGCAGCCTGTGCCTGTGGGTAGACATGGAGTGCCAATCCGGAGCAGACAGCCACAATGAGGCTGCCATAAAGGAACCTTTTGCTCCTGCTCACAGGGTTTCTGGAGAGGCCTGGCTTACTCCCAGCTCTGTGGTGGGACACCATAAGCCATCACTGAGCCGGCTGGGGTCATGGACACACACAGCAGTGCTGCAACATGGCACAGGCTCATGCCCACATTCTCAGGGCAGCATCCACTCCTGGTCATGGGAACCTGCCAGAGGGAGGGACCACAGTAGCATTCTCCCCGGCAAGCGGTGTCTGCCGCTACACACACCTCCCTCAACACCCTCCTCCCCATCGCCTTCAGAAACACTGCCACTGCCAGACCCGGTGTGTGCACAGCATGGAGGGAAGGTGAGCCGCCCCATCGTCCCCTCATGCCTGCTTGTCCCTGGAGTGTGGGGGTAGTGAGATTCCCCTGGACATGGGTCCCTGCAGGAAAGTGCCTTCTGTCTAGGCCACAGATGGCCTTGCTTGAAGCACATCGCCATCGTCTGAACTGAGACCTTTCAGACACTTCATGCATCGTGTCTTCTGGGATGACTGCCCTTGTCACTTTTTTCCACAGCTGGACCAGCTGCAAGTGAGGTGCATCCACCACCTCCCGTGCCATCCTCTTGACCTTGTGAGCGCTGCCAGCACAGAAAACCTACGAGGACCTGAAGCAGGAACATATCACCTACCTGCGTGACCTGCAATGGTGTCTCGAACAGCAGGAGCAGAGGTGGGATGGAGCATGTGCGTGTCACACACCACCACTGGTAACCGCCTGCTTGCCGTGATTGAATGGTCCACCAGCTGCCCTCTCCCCACTCCTCCTCCAGTTCCTCCTGTGGCCACCAAGGGCCCCGTACACATGGCAGTGGGACCACCCAAGGCAGGCGCCAGTCCCAGCCCCATTTCTGAGCCCCTCGTCCCCCTTTCTAGCTTCTTTCCCCAGTCCCTCCCCAGTTATATTTACCCCACGTTTTTAAAAAAAGACAGTTGATTGTTCCAAAACAAAAAGTCTGGTTTATTTGGTCTGCAGGGGAGGGGGGGGGGGGATGGGGACAGTGGGAAGGGAGTGATGTGAGAGGAAAGGCACAGAGGGGCAATGCAGAGGCCCCCTTGTGGGGAGGCCCAGGGAACAGTGTCACAGCTGGCCTTGTCTAAAACTCTGCATCAGAGCCTCCTGGATGCACACAACCCCGATGGGCCTGACGGATGGCAGTGGTGCATGGCTGCTCAAAGGCCCTGGCGAGGCAGTCGTGATCATAGAATAATAGAATAATAGGACTGGAAGGGACCTCAAGAGGTCATCGAGTCCAGCCCCCCCGCCCTCAAGGCAGGACCAAGCTCCGTCTACACCATCCCTGACAGATGTCTATCTAACCTGTTCTTAAATATCTCCAGAGAGGGAGATTCCACCACCTCCCTTGGCAATTTATTCCAATATTTGACCACCCTGACAGTTAGGAATTTTTTCCTAATGTCCAATCTAAACCTCCCCTGCTGCACTTTAAGCCCATTACTCCTTGTCCTGTCCTCAGAAACCAAGAGGAAAAAATTTTCTCCTTCCTCCTTGTGACACCCTTTTAGATATTGAAAGGGTGGTCTGTTTCTAGTGGAGGGCCCCAAGGATCTGTTCTAGGACCAGTTTTGTTCAACATCTTTATTAATGACCTGGATGAAGGGATGGATTGCAGCCTCAGCCAGTTTGCAGATGACACTAAACTAGGGGGAGAGGTAGATATGCTGAAGGGCAGGGATAGGGTCCAGAGTGACCTGGACAGATTAGAGGATTGGGCCAAAAGAAATCCGATGAGGTTCAACAAGGACAAGCATAGAGTCCTGCACTTGGGTTGGAAGAATCCCAAGCATTGTTACAGGCTGGGGACCAACTGGCTAAGTAGCAATTCAGCAGAAAAGGACCTGGGGATTACAGTGGATGAGAAGCTGGATATGAGTCAACAGTGTGCCCTTGTAGCCAAGAGGGGTAATGGCATATTAGGGTGCATTAGGAGGAACATTGCCAGCAGATCCAGAGAAGTGATTATTTCCCTTTATTTGGCTCTGATGAAGCCACATCTGGAGTATTGTGTCCAGTTCTGGGCCCCCAATTACAGGAAGGATGTGGACGCATTGGAGAGGGTCCAGCGGAGGGCAACCAAAATGATTAGGGGGCTGGAGCGCATGACCTATGAGGAGAGACTGAGGGAGTTGGTTTTGTTTAGTCTGCAGAAGCGAAGAGTGAGGGAGGATTTGATAGCAGCCTTCAACTTCCTGAAGGGAGGTTCCAAAGAGGATGGAGAGAGGCTGTTCACAGTAGTTACGGATGGCAGAACAAGGAGCAATGGTCTCAAGTTACAGTGGGAGAGGTCCAGGTTGGATATTAGGAAAAACTATTTCACTAGGAGGCTGGTGAAGCACTGGAATGGGTTACCTAGGGAGGTGGTGGAATCTCCATCCCTAGAGATTTTTAAGTCTCAACTTGACAAAGCTCTGGCTGGGTTGAATTAGTTGGGAATGGTCCTGCCTTGGGCAGGGGGTTGGACTTGATGACCTCCTGAGGGCTCTTCCAGCTCTATGATTCTATGAGGCACTCAGCTTCTGCCCCCCACCCTGGCAGGAGAGTCGAGCCATTCACACAGCTCCAGGAAGGTGTCCTTCCACATGTGAAAGTTCTGGAGCCACTGCTGGTTGTCCCACCGCTCCATGATGATCTGGTCCCACCAGTCGGAACTGGTGTCCTGGCACCAGAAGCGGTGGGGCACAGTGTGCAGGGGAGGACAGAAGGGGTTGTGCTGCATGAGAAGTACGTGGAGTGGGGTGAGGCGGTGCCCCAGAGTGAGCGGCTGGTCCTGCAGCACCGCGTGGGCAGCCTGCAGGAACTGCGCCAGTAGGCATGGCATGAGGTTTAAGAGCTGGTGGCTGTGTCTAGACTGGCAAGTT
Organism: Pelodiscus sinensis; assembly: GCF_049634645.1. Lineage (NCBI taxonomy): Eukaryota > Metazoa > Chordata > Testudines > Trionychidae > Pelodiscus > Pelodiscus sinensis. The sequence goes on along the minus strand of NC_134711.1, from coordinate 289,574,630 downwards.
TTTCTGTACAAGCAGATGCTTTTGCGGAAAAACTTGCCAGCTGTCTACGCTGGCTGCTTGAATTTCCGCAAGAACACTGACTTCCTACTGTAAGAAATCAGTGCTTCTTGCGGAAATACCATGCTGCTCCCGTTCGGGCAAAAGTCCTATTGCACAAAGCTTTTGCGCTAAAGGGCCAGTGTAGACAGCTCAGATTTGTTTTGCGCAAAAAAGCTCCAATCGCAAAAATGGCAATCGGGGCTTTTTTGCAGAAAAGCGCGTCTAGATTGGCCATGGACGCTCTTCCACAAAAAGTGCTTTTGCAGAAAAGCATCTGTGCCAATCTAGTTGCTCTTTTCCACAAATGCTTTTAATGGAAAAGTTTTCTGATAAAAACATTTGCGGAAAATCATGCCAGTCTAGATGTAGCCAGTGAGTACTTTGCAGCAGATCTGGCTCCATGGCAGAAGTGCTGTGGTGTCCACAAGGGCAAGCAGAGCAGGCAGTTAGAAAAGTTTGCTGTCCCTCAAGGAGGTAGGCAATCGAGAGGAGCCTGAGACAGGGCTGTAGAAGGGAGTCCCCTTAAGTCTGAGCCTCAGATAGCCTCAGGCAGCAGCTATGGGAAGTGAGTGCTGTCCTGCTGCCCTGCCCAGAGTATTTTCGGGGTGGGGGGCCTTAAATGCGATTCAGGCTCCAATCAGTGTGGACGCTCTATTTTGACATAATTCTGCACTATTTTGATGGACGTTTGTAGTGTGGACACGCTATTTCAGGAGTTGTTATTCCAAAACAGCTTATTTTGAAATAAGCACACAGGGTAGTCATTCTGTAAGTGTGGGGGTACTATGCAGGGGTGGGGGAGTTAGAACAGAGGGTTAAGGGTGGGGGGGCTCAGGGCAGTGATGGGGATGTGGGGTGCAGGAGTCAGGGCAAGGGGCTAGGGTAGTGGGGGGCTCAGGGCACAGGGTTGGGGAGAGGTGTAGCGGAGAATGCAGGGGTGGGCTAGGGCAGTCCCAGACAGGTGGGGAAGCTTGGGGCCAACCTTTGCCAGTCCCAGACTATGTCTACACTACAATGATCTATTGGAAAAAGATACACAAATTGCACTCCGCAATTTGTGCATCTTTTTCCGATAGTTTTTTGGAAGAGGCTTTTCCGAAATTTGGCATGTCTACACTGGGCCAAATTTTGGAAAAGCCTCCTCTTTTGGAAGAGCCCTTCTTCCTTGTGGGAGGAGGAAGACAGGGCTTCCGAAAGAGAGTGTCTGCTCTTCTGCCAAAAAAAAAAAAAAAGTGGAGGAGAAAACACGTTCCCTGGAAGCGGTGGAATTTTTCCGAGATACTTTTGGTATCCTGGAAAAACTCCGTAGTGTAGACGTAGCTTCAGTCATAGCTCACCTGGCTCACGGACTGGCCCTGGCTGCTCCTCTTCCTGCACTGCCCAACATCCAGCCAGCTCAGCAAGAGAGGGGCAGCACAGGCTGGGATGCAGGCACCCCAACAGGAGCCCACCTGGGAGCACACATGCATCCTACAGCACACTCCCATCTGGCCTCTTTAGCCTGCCTTGTTGCCTGATGCTTACCGCAGCTCATCGGGCTACCAGCACCAGCCTGCAGGAGAGCCTCAGGAGCTGGTGGGAGCACACCACGGCTCCTCCCCCTGTAGCAGAGTGCCCTGGCACTGGCTGTCTCCTTCTGCACTGAGGTGCACCCCCAACTGTCTTCTCTGCTAGGTACACAGCAAGGCACAGGCCCTGCCCAAATGGCATTCTGGCTAAAGTACATAAGATGGATAAATGAAGACGGATGGGCCTCATTTTACAGCTATTACACAGTAAATCTCTAAGGGGAATGTCATTATCCCCATTTTACAGATGGAGCAACTGAGATATAGCTGGGTTCTGTGAGTTGCCCAAGATTACATAGGACATCTGTGGCAGAGACAGGAACTGATGTGTCTGTACCGTGCCTTACCCACAAAGCCACCTTTCTTTCAGGCTTGGAAACAACTGTGTTTTCCTCTGGTCCTTATGGAATTCCTGCTTGGTTTTGTTTTTAATACAGCAGGGGTGAAAGTATGTTAAATTTCTTACAGGTACTGTTGTAGTCCCCCCCCCCAGTGGGGGGGGGTGAGAGGGGGCTTCAGGGCAGGTAGTTGGAGGGGTTGCACTATGACAGTACCTATAAGAAAATTAAGTGTGGGGTGGAGTGCAGAGGGCTCAGAGGAGGGTGGGTGGGTGGCAGCGGCTCAGGGTTGGTTGTGAGGGTTGCAGGAGTCGGGGCAGGGGCTTGGAGATATGGGGGGCTTGGCAGGGGTTGGGAGGTCTGTGGGGCTGTAGGAGTCAAGGCTGGGGAATCTAAGGAGGGGCTCAGGGCAGAGGGGAATGTGGGTGTGTGTGCAGGAGTCAGGGTTGGGGTATGTGAGGGGGGTGCAGGAATCTGGGGAGAAGGCTGGGGGGGTGGAGGGCTCAAAGCAGGGGGTTGGTGTTGGGAGGAGCAAGGGGGACATTTAGGGAGGTTGGGGGGGGGGGGGCAGAAGGCTGCTTGCTCTTCCCCTTCCCATCCCTATCAGGGAACAAGAGAGAAGCACCCAGCCTGGATCATTCACTTCTCTGCCTCTTGCCCTCATCTGCCAGGAGCAAGAGGAATGCAGGCAGGCTGTGTACTTTCCTCTCGCTTCCTGATGGTGATGGGAATCATAGAATAGGAAGGGGAAGAAGAGCAGCATTCTGGTAGGGATCTCAAGGGCAGCTTCAGCCCTTCCTAAGTGGCATCTTGGGGGAGAGTGGCATCTCGGGGCTGGGGCAGTCTCGGACTGCCCCTTTTATCTGCTTGCTGCTTAGCACGGCAGCCTGCAGCAGGGCCCTGGCATTAGAGCGGTGCACTGGGACATGCTGGCTTACTTTCATCTCCGATTTAGCCACTGGAAACAAAAAGGAAGCGCCAGCCTATATAACCCGCCAGCTCTCAGCAGGCCACAATTTGGAATTCTCTGAGCTCGTTAGACAAATGAGTATTCAGTCAGTGAAAGTCACAAATCAATGTCACAAGGCTTTGTCTGACATACACCTATTTATTTACAAAGCTCACAAGAGACAACGACGTGTTCTACTAAACCCACAAACTACCAACCAGTCTTTGTTCCTGTGTCAAGTTAGCATTTTGAAGGGAAAAAAATCCAACCTGGCTGTGGTGCAAAGTTGCTGCAAGGCAAAGGCTGTGAGCTAATTGTCTGACTCATACCCTTAACTCTAGCCAGCCAGTGTTCCCTTTGGCTGAGAATTGTAATGCCTTGGAAGGGTTTGGGTAAAACGCTGCTTCCTGGGGAAATCTGTGCTGGCATTTTGAGTCATGTTTTCACATGTCCACCAACACCATTGTAAACGTTAGTGTAGAGAGGACATGCATTACTACACTAAGGATACATACACAAGCATGGCAGTTAACACACATGTTAAAACACAACTAAAACTAAAGTGTAGCCACGTGACCAATTATGCTGATGTGAATGCTGTTTAACTCCATGGCTACGTCTACATTGGCCCCTATTCTGTAATAGGGATGCAAATGCAGAACTTTGGAATAGGCAAATCCGTGGGGGATTTAAATACCCCCTGTGGCATTTGCATTTTCATGGCTGCCGCTTTTTTCCGGCTTGTAGATAAGCCGGAGAAAAGCGCCAGTCAAGTAGGAATAAGAGATCCTCCGGAAAAGAGCTTATTTTCCGGAGGATCGTGTCCAGACTGGCGCTTTTCTCCGGCTTATCTACAAGCCGGAAAAAAGCAGCAGCCATGAAAATGCAAATGCCGCGGGGGATATTTAAATCCCCCGCGGATTTGCCTATTCCAAAGTTCTACATTTGCATCCCTATTATGGAATAGGGGCCAATGCAGACGTAGCCCATTGGTTTCAGTGGAGTTGTTCCACATTTACATCAAGGCAGCTGAAAGAGTCATGTATAAATATGCTTTGACTCTCCATAGATAACGCTACCTTGTCTTGCCATAGCTCTGCCGGACACCAGCACATTCCTCACTAAATCAACCCCTTTTACGTTTGCGTTAAAAATTTGTGGTCTCAGACCCAACTAGAAAGTTAACCTAATGTGAGCTAATTACAATACATATTTAATAAGGAACGACACTGCTATTAAAATTATTAGAGAATTGGTCACTATGGTATAAATTAGAGACCCCTTTGATTGTACAGGTCATACCTAAGGACTGATTCTGGAAACAAGTATGCACATGAGAAACAATACTTGGAGTCTGGTGACGCTACTCACATGAGTAAAATTACTCACTTGCATGTCTGCACAATTAGACCCTAAATGTTATACTCCAATTTTGCAAGACACTCATGTGGCTGGACATGCAATAATTAACAATGGGGTTTAATCACCTTCCCCTTTGTTATTTTGTTGCCTTTCACTAGTTGTATGCCAGTCTCACTGTTCTAAGTCGCCTGTTCATTTTCTCTGTTAACGCAAAAATAGAGATATTAAGAAAAACTATAAAGAATTATAAAATTCTACAACTAGCAACTCCCCTCCCCCAAATCTAGCCTTTTATGACTATAACAGTAGAACAAATTGTCCTTCATTTACAGATTCTCTCTGCTTTGTGGATGGACTAATAGTCTCAGAAGGGGGTCATGTACTCTTTTTTTATGCTAGCACTGGTCTCAGTATCTCGGGTAGCACTGAGAGTCCTTTCTCCAGATCTATGGGGCAGCAGCAGTTTGTAGGCTGCTGCCCTGTATTTCTTGGAAATGAGGTTGTAGAGGATGGGGTTGATGGATGCGCTCAGATAGAAAAGCTGCAAAGCGAATATGTTAAAATACTGGGAGAAAAGCATCATCTTGGTGTCCTGAGTGTTTATGAATATGATCCTGCCCACATGGAAAGGCAACCAGCAAATTACAAACGCCAGAACCAACACAGCTGCAAGACAAAAACAAAGTTATGGGTCAGGATTCAGATTAATTAAGCCACTAATGTTCTGACTTTCTAGGTACCAAAATGCTCTCTATTTCCCCTTGTTCACTAGTGCAGCACCAATGAAGTAATGAAGTCATATTGGTGTAAGAAAATGGGAACAGCATCACAACCATGAACTGCTTTTCAGAACAAAAAAGGTAATTCAGAATCTCTCCAGCAAAATTCCTAGAGATAATTTAAACGGGAGGCGGGGATGGGGGAGAGTACGTACTTTAATTAATATCAAATTGTCAACTACTGCATCTTCCCTGTAATATCAAAATCAGTAAAAAAAATGAAGTTATGTAACATTTTCAAACTCATTTTTGTAGTATGAAACCTATGAGGAAAACTAGGACGAGGAGTGTTTTTATAAAAGTGCGCAGCAAATCTATTATTGAAAAATCAATTTATTCTTTAACATTGGCTATGTTGAAAAGGGCTGTACTGTTATGTCTATTCTAACGTTACATAGATGATATGCACTTTTCACTGGTCTCTTACTGTAATCTATCATGTGCATTATTTTTAATTGGTTCTATTTACAAGTTCACAAAACAATTTCTTTGTACTGCTTGTGACTTTTCCAAATATAACATATGACCACAGTCAATTACAGAAAAAGTTCAATAGTTCAAATCAATCCTTGCATAATTACATTAGCTTCAAAGGAATAAAGAAGGATCACTTTGACTTGACAGCTTCAAAAAAGACACTATCAACTCGAAATTCACATTTCTGTCAGAAAGCTTTGTCCTACTGTAGTTAAAATGAATATCTAAGTTTACTAAATCTGAATGTATTTCACAAAAATGTATTTTTCCCTAGTGATTTTAGTTTCTTTACTTTGAGCAATTGACAGCATTCTGTAGTTAGTGGTTTTCTCTCTTGTAAAAAGAGGTTTACATATGGCTACGGAGGCACAGAAAAACGTTCTGAAAATGATTAAGTCATAATGGTTAAATGATGCTGAATCAACAACTGGCATCTTTTAAAATTAGCCAATATATTACAAAAATGAAAGTTGGCAATTTTAATTCAACTTTGTAACTGCTAAGAACCTAAAACTAACGGTATCAGTGCATGTAACTAACTCAATTGTTTAAACAACAATGAAAGTTCCAAAATCTATTCTATAATTTTCTCTAAGCATTTATATCACAGTTTCACAGAGTACATTAGTAGCTTCTCTGCTTGCAAATAAACATTGCCATTCCTGCAAGCATGTGTAACCTACACACCTACTAAGTGTGATGCACTGTTCTATGTAAAGGCACTTAGATCACTTACAGAGAGAAAGAATGAGTTTGCTCTACAGCCTTAGCTGAGACCCAGCTGATTTTATAGCTCAATCTATCGCAGCTCATGCACTAAGCTCCAAAGGTCCTAAGTCTGGTTCTGCCTACTGACACTGCACATGGCTTTTTGGTCTAAGTATTAATTTCTAAATGCACAGACTTCTCAGAACCACATGTTCATGTACTGGCAAAGTATGCTAAGCTCTTTATATTTCTTCTGTAGCTGTCTAACATAACCCATGAAGCCTTAGAAGTTAGAGTGAAAAATCAGTGTCATTGAAGGCAACAGGAGTAGCGCCCCATTGACTTCAATGGAGCCAGGGTTTCTTCACATATCTTCTCTGATGCATGAGCCCATAAGGCTTCATTAGCCTTTTTCATAAACATGCAAATTTGCCATTCCCTTGCTGCCCTACAGCCTAGTTAGATGGCTGAATTTCAATAGCGCTGCAGAGATGAAGTTTAGTTTAGCTGTTGGGATTGGAAGTATTCTAGGTAGTTGATATCACAAACAGTTTTTAAAATCGAATATAACCAAGTGCACTGGGAGGAGAGGGGCTCTCCAAAGCAGTGCTGACAACTATGGTGCACACAAATGTATGAAAGAGATTTAAGCAAGAATACCTGAAAAATCTGCTAAGTTCGTGTTAACAGGGAAAGCTAGTAGGCAGGGGAAGAAATGTCCCTAGAGAAGAGGCAGACAACTCATTATTAGAGTAATTTAAAACTGCGCAAAGCTTCGGAGAGAACATGAACATCACCCACAGCTAGAAATTGGCTAAATGCACCCATAGTGGCCAGTGGTGGCTTGCTCCGCCCAGAGGTCACCGGTTTGCCCTAAAGGATTTTTCCATCTCTGATGTCCCTGTTCTCAGAACATCCCTGCTGAAATTGGCAGGTGCAGACACCAGCCTGTGGCCCCCTGTGAGGCTCTCAGGCCTTTTCACCTGGCAGTTCGTCCTGGCCTGTAGCTGGCTGCAGGAAGAGTTCCAGGGTGTGCTGGTCTCTACAGGCTGAGCTAGCTCAGCCTGGGGGCACCTGGTCAGGGAGCGAGGGAAGGGGCCAGGTCCCTGGGACTCACCCAGGATCTTGATGGTGTGTCTGTGCCCCTTCTCCCTCAGGGCTGCGTTGGGGCCCCTGAGCTGACTCTTGTTCCTCCACAGGGCCCTGCCGATGAGGCCGTAGAGCACGCTGAGGCAGAGGATGGGCAGGATGAAGTAGCTGGTGGTGACCCAGAGCATGGTGCCCAGCAGGCCCGATTCGGTGGCCAGCGGTGTGGGCTTGCACTCCCGGCTGAACTCCGTCTGGTTGTCCAGCTCTTGCACACCCACGAGGAAGAAGAAGGGCGCGGCGGAGAGCAGGGCGAAGGCCCACAGGGCCCCGATCACAGCCTTGACCCGGCGCTTGGTGATCACCACCTTGGCCTTGAGCGGGAAGCAGATGGCCAGGTAGCGCTCCGCGGTGAGCGCCGTGATGTGCAGGATGGTGCAGTAGGTGCAGGCCTCGGCCAGGTAGTGCGAGAGGCGGCAGAGCAGCTGGCCGAAGATCCAGGGCCGGGAGCGCCAGAGGCGGTAGAGGTCGAAGGGCAGCCCCAGCAGGATGAGCAGGTCGGACAGGGCCATGCTGCCCAGGTACAGGTTCGTGGTGCTCCGCAGCTCGCGGCAGCGCCGCAGCACCAGCACCGTCAGCGCGTTGCCCGCCACCCCCAGCACGAAGAGGCCGAGGCACACGGCCGTGACCGGGATGAGCGCGGGCAGCGGCAGGGCGCTGCAGAGGCGCTCGTCGCACGGGGGCACCGCCCACGCCTCGCCCTGCTCCCGGCCGCTGCTGTTCTCACAGCCGCCCCCCATGGCGCTGGCGCTAAGCCCGGGCGGGGGTCGCGAGGGCGCTGCCCAGCGGAGCGGCGGGGGACAGGCCCTGGCCGCAGCGCATGGCCCCTGCGGGGCGGGCACGGGCCGATCGTCCCGGGCCAGAGCCCAGAGACACCGCCGCTCTGCAGCGCCAGGGCCGGGCTGAACTCCCCTCCTCTGCCCGCGGAGCTTATATCGCTCCTGCGCCGGAGGAGACGTTTTTCAAGGGCTAATCTAATGACTGGCCGCAGCACATTGGAAGCCCATTTTTCACTGGCGGGGAAGTGACAACCAAAGCCCGGTCAGCCCCGAGCCTGCACTTGCCGCGACATTTGTGCTGTAATGAGTCCCGGAGCTGGCCGTAGTCAGGAATCAGCGCCCCTCCTAGGCTTCGAAGGAAAAACACGCGTCAGACCGGGCAGCTGGGCTTCCAGAAGGATGGGTTTCGTTCCTTGAAACTCAGCATGAATTGAACAGCAATTTCCACCAAATCTCAAAACCAAACCCGTGGAAACCAGGGATTTTCTCCTGCTCTCAGCCAAGCCCTTGTACTGTGGATGCTGTTACCCGCAGCCGTAAGATGTGTTATTTGCCTGCTCACCCTTCAAGGAATATGACCTCAGCTTCCAGTTTGTAGTGTAACTGAAAACTGTAGCTCGTCTATCAGAGCGGCTTGGGGATCTGTTATGGCTATTTTACAAACTTATTCTCCCAGCCACGCTCCACTTAAAATGTAGTTCTTCTATAGAAAACGTGCACAGTTTACAAGACAATGTTGAGCTGATACACAACTTCATTTTAGAATCTGAAATGTCTGGTTAAAAGTTGTAGACTGTGCTTTGACCTTACCCAAAATTCCCTGTGGAAGTTTTTCCTAAACTGGGGCTGCAGGTACGTATGACAAAAATAGATTTAAAATAACTCCTATGACTGGATCATGTGAAAAATAGTTTTTTCTTCTGGGCAAGTATTAGCTCTTTGTACTGTGACTGATATTTTAAATCCCAGCTTCTTTAGTCTTCTTGCACTAATTACTCATACTGCATAAAGGTTATATGCAGCATTTAGGATTTATAAAATATTGTGACCCACTTTGTTCAATGAAACTGAATTTTAAATCATCATTTACATTTAATATCCACCCCACCTTCTTTGCTAACAAAACAATATGGTCATGAAAGCAACACAGGGAAATAATTTACAGGAGAGCTAAGCTAAGTTTTAAGGACTCTTAGTATAGGTTGGAACTCTGTAAACTGGAATTCTCTGGTCCAGCAACAGACCACAGATGTTCCAAGATCAGAGTCGTGGCATGCTTCAGGGCGTAGGGGGCCAGGAGCTCAGTGCATGGCTCAGCTGGGCTGTGGCTCAGCTGGGCTGGAGGGAGGGAGCCAGAAATTCTGGAGTGCAGCTCAGCCGGGCTGGATGGGGGAAGCCAAAGAGAGAGGGGGAAGCCTGACATGCGTGACCCAGGGAGCCCACCACAAGACGCAGCTAGGCTGGGGAGAGGGAGTTGGGAAGACCGGTGGGGTGGCAGGGAAAGGAGGTGGGGCCAGCAGCAGAGGGCCAGAAGTGACCCCCGCCCCTGGTCCCGCCAAATTCCTCATCTAGGACCAGTCAAGTCCTGAGGGTGCTGGACTAGGGAGGTCCAACCTGTATAGCCATGTGGGAATTTTCCTAATCTCCCTATTATACTGCTGTTTGAGACTGAGTGTGGCCACACTCATTTTGTCATTTAATGGGCTTAAAACCTTGCGAAAAAAGAATACTATTTTACTTTAATGGTTGTTTCATTAACCATTATGTTGGTCTGCCAGCACGGTGGAGAAATCCAGTAACAGTTTAGTTATATCCAAAGATCAATTAACAAACATCAAAAAAGAATGATACTTTTATTTTCCACAGATTTTAAAGATACTTATGCTACATAGTTTGTATGTATTTCTATGAGATTATACATTTTTCATCTGTATGAAGTCCAACAGTATACAAGTTTAAAGTGATATGTTTGGTACTATATCTATAACGTTTTAAAAAGTTTAGAGTTTTTTTTGGAATGTACAGTATATGAGGTAAAATTAAGATTACATTAAAAACCGTCTTCATTGCAGTAATCTGCACTGAGGTTCAAATGGCAAATACACTATTAAATGACATTTACTATCAAAAATAGGAGTTCATTTGAATTTTACTATGAAAAACATAAGCCACTGCAGTTTAACTGTAGTGACAAATCTTACCATTTTAGACATTCAACCGTATAGAAATCTCTGGGCTATTACACGCAATCTCATTTGTACTGCCGAACATGGCACTTAAGAAAGTTTTAGAAAACATTGCATTTTGTGGGAAGATATCAGCCTCTACATAAAAGTGACAAATTTAAAATAAAAAAAATGTAAACATACAGTACATTTTAAAGATAGATCATTCTCATCACTTGAGGGCCAAGTTCTTATCCATTTCTTTTTAAAAACAAAACTGAACAACATTATTCTACAGCACAGATCATTGGACGTAGAAACAATTACAATACATGCCCATTCTAATATAAGAGAAATTCTTCAGAGATCTTCAAAACACAAGACAGAGGTTCTTTTTTATTATTATTTTAAGACTGACAGAAGTGCTTAATACCATTAAAAATGCTAAATCCAACACAACTAGAAGTCATTAGTGATCCACTATCTTGAAACTGAAATAAATTAAAGCTAATTACAAAACGGATAACAGATAATGTGAGTGTGATGAGACAAGAATTTTTTAAAGATAGTTTCACTACAAGCTTTATGTAACTGGCAGTCATTGACATCTAGCAAGATGTCCAACGGGCTACTTGATAAAGTTAAGTCTGATCATTCAAGAACTCACAAATGCAAGCTCACAAAACATTGATGAATTATGCAATTGCAAAGTGCTCTAATGCAACATTAACTACATGCAATCAACAATTTGGTACAGTATCCAAAGAGACATTACATTAAACATTAGGATCTCAGGAAAAAGAAGGTTGACATTTTATGGTGCAAATTATTGCACCGCCTCCCCCTCCCCAATTTGGTGCCCCAAAGGAAAAAGGCAGTGCTTCATTCTGGTGGTTATGGCAAGTGAATGTAGGGGTAACAGGAAAAATTATGGTTATCCTAGAAAATGTATACACATTATCAGAGGGCACATATATCTATATAAACAGCACCCAATCAAATACAGGTCTTTAGAAATTATTTTAATTTACTTATAGTGTTAGATCAAAAAAGCTCTCTCTCTCCTATATTTATAAGAAGCTAAAGAGGTGTTTTTATGAGTCAACATTGAATCTGGGGCAAGATAAATCACTTGTGCCATATCTTTTTAGTCTTAAAAATATATACTTGCAGTGGAAAACTACATTTATCAGATAAGACTCTTCTTTCATGCATTCACTTTCATCCAGTTTACTGCCTGAGAAAAGACCCTTCTATTTTTCATCAGAATCCCGCTTCCAAATAATTAAGAGAAATGAGGAGGTAGAAATACAGCGCTAGATTGCTTTCACAGCATCAGACTAACATTTTATACAGCACAAGTTTGTTAATGTAACTTTTAAATGCATTTTACTCCAGTTTCTCCCCTCTCATGGTACTAATCCTTGAAAACGTGGACCATGTTACCATTATTATGCTCCTGCTTATTGTTCATAACCATATGATGATACATTGCTTGTCTTATAGAACATTTGTACTGCAAGAAGGCATGTTAAAAGGAAATATTTCTGTGGCTTGCATTCTATAACCTGTGCCAGCATCTACTTAAGCATTTTAAGTGGCTGAAAAAATGTGCTACAGTCCCAGTGCTGATGCTAAATGCCTGTTTTTGTAAAAGTAAGAGAACAGAAATATTTTTAGAATATGAGAATGTAAAATGTAATGAGCAGCATTCTAAAAGAAAATTGTTTTTCTCACTTTATTACAAAGTACTGAATGATAAAGGCAATCAGAATGGAAAAGGTAGCAAAGAGCAGAAGGATGACAGCAGCACACTGTTCATCAGTTAGTGTCTGTTGTGTCCTTGAGATTTCCACAGTGTCTTTGTTGGTGCTTGTTGGCGGTTCAGTCCTCTGAGAGATGAATAGTACTGTAGTACTGTACGGGCCTATCAGGTCCTGGTGACCTATTGTTTCTTGGCACTGTCGAATGGCACACACACGAAAACGATATTCACAGTTCAGCTGGAGGCCTGAATACCGGAATGACCAGTCAGGACCTTTATAAATCTGCCAAGAAAAACAAAACAAATAAACAAAAACACTTCAAAACAGGCACATTCTGTTTAACATAAAAATTAAACTTAAAATGCCCTACTTATAGTTTAATATGTCTCTGTTAAATTATTGTGAAAACAGAAAATACTACTTAATCATCTGCCTTTTCAATGACATTTTTCTAGCCATATAGGCAAAAAACGAATAAAGATTAATGAAAAAGAACTTTAATGCTCAATAAAATGTATTTTCAATCTTTTGATAAAATATGTAGCATTACAAACTCTGTTAGATCATAACTTGCAAAGCACCAAATTTAACTCCTGTGAGGGCTTCTTACATGATTAAGTGCTGAATATGATGTAAACCTCATTGCCTCACCATGGGGTTCTAAGGGATTAATTCGATGTCTGAGTATATTCAGTGTTGTTATAGCCATGTCTGTCCCAGAATATTGGAGAGAAGAGGTGGGTGAAGTAATCTCTTTTATTGGATCAACTTCTGTTGGTAAATATTAGAAGACAAGCTTTTAAGCTACTTGGAGCTCTTCCTACAGTATGGATTTCTGCAATCAGTTTTTAATTTTAAAAGTAGAGCAGACTGCTTTTTTGTAGTGCTGGAACACCACAGAACAGCTCAATGAACAAGAGAGTCTGGCTCGAAGGCCATGTCTACACTTAACACAGATCAACACTGCTGCAATCGATGCAGTGAGTGTCATTTTACTGGGTCTGTTGAAGACACAATAAATCAATGGGAGAGCACTCTCCCACTGATTTGTGTACTCAATCTTCTAGAAAAGAATAAGGGAAGTTAGTAGGAGAGTATCTGCCATCAACCTAGCACAGTGTATACGCTGCGGTAAGTGGATCTAGCTATATCAACTTGAAGTTACACTATTCACATAGCTGAAGTAGCAGAACTTAGATCAATTCACTGTGGTAGTATAGAGCAGCCCTTAGTGGTTTAACCTAACGTATGTGTTCACTTACACATTATAGGCCAGTTCCCCAGCTAATCAGTGTAGCTCCACTGAAGCTCTGCTAATGTGCACTGCCTGAAGATCTAGCCCTACACATTTTGTAATAAGCAGTAACCCAAAACAGAAACTGTGTTTATTTCAAAAGGGCTTCTTACCCTAATATCCAGATACCTTTAATATTTTGTTTCTATTCAGTAGCCTGCTTTAATTTCCAGTGATAGTTTTTACAAAATTAATGCTAGTTTTTAAAATTCTACCTCAATTTACTGTGCTAAACAATTACAGTGAGGCATGAGTGGTCATACAGATTTGTTCCTTCAGTGTCAGTTTCAGGCTTTAAGAGTAATCTTTATTTTCTTTTACAATACATTGGCGATGTGCACCACTTATAAAGAACACAGTCCTTCTGTCTCTAGAGCCAATTAAACAGCATTTAATGAATTCTACTGACAAACTGAATGCTGCATTTGCAAATTTCAAGTTATGAAATCAATGAAAAGAATATTTATACTGCAAGGTAATACATGCCTTGATTAACTACAGTGCCACTTATGCTGAAATTATAACAAATGGAAGTAAAATATGTAACACTACACTGTAGATACTTATTTATGAGACTAGTAAGGTGCATAATCTAACAAAATACAGCACTATAGTTATTTAATTAGGGGCCATAATAAAATTACAACATCTCAAAATTAATCGTACTTCCTCTTGGGAAGGAAACCTGTTTGCTTAATAGTGTGAAACAGAGCTCACAAGTCTAATTATATGTCAATTTTCTGAGAGTTTATAGTAACAGACATCAGAAGCTAAGTAGTATTGTATATCCTCTGTAAAAAGCAGTCTATTTTGTTATTTGGCATCTCAAACTGCCTATCTACACGGTAAAAACAAATTAACTGAAAAAAATAACTGTTTGGTACTGGTGGTTGCAGCATGCCCTATCACTGGGAAGGGAATATATGGCAAGAAAGAGAAGGAGGTTCTTGATCCTGTGCAGTAACGGAGGTTCTCTGAGATGGTTGTCCTTGTTGGTGTGCCACCTTAGATCTCTGGGGGTGTCGCTGTGCTCCTGGTCAGAAATTTACAGTAGCAGTGCCCTCTGGTAGGCTGCGCATGTGAGGAAGATGGAACGTGTGGTGCCACTACCACGCATTCACAGCCAACTGTCCCTTCAGTTCCTTCTCTGCTCCAGAAGGAGAAATCAATATGTCCGAAGCAGAGGAGAGGATGGGTGGGTGGTGGAGCATCCACAGGGACAACCATCTCAAAGAATCTCTGTTACTACAGAGGATAAGTAGCCTTCTTTTTTTCTTTGAGTATCATCCCTGCGGGTGCTCTACCTTAGGTGACTATAGAGCAGTACCTATAATGGGAAGGGAGATGCTCTGGTTAAGTGCTGTGTTGGACCTTGGTCAGGCCCGTATGTTCAAATTTAGTGTCCTGTTTCAGGTAAGTATTGAGGGCATAATCTCTGGTGAAGGTGGGTGCAGAAGACCAAGTTTCAGCTCTGCAACTGTCTGAGAGAAGAATGCTACTTAGGTAAGCTATAGAGGTTGCCATGGCCCTCGTGAAGTGTGCCCGCAATTGAAGTGGAGGCTCCTGGTTAAAACTGGTGTAAGCCAGGCAGATGCAGTTCACAATTCATCTGCATAGTCTCTGGGTAGAGATTTGCATGCCCAGGGATCTTTTAGCAGTGGAGTTGAAAAGTCTGTTTTACGAATTGTCCTTGTCCTTTCCAAATAGAAGGCAATCACTTGGAGCACAAGCAAGAGTGTGCCATTTAGCTACTTCAGCGGTAGCATGAGGCTTTGGAAACAAAACAGGTAACACCACAGGTTGGTTGCAATGAAAGGAGGTAAGTATCTTTGGTAAGAAATTTGGGTGTGGTCGCAAATATTGTAAACGATGGGTGAGCCATTTGTGCCCCAATTTCACTTACCCCTGTGGCTGACGTAAGAGAGATTAGCAGAGTCACCTTCACCGAGAAGTGAAGCATTGAGCAGGTCACAACAGGTTTGAATGGGGCATGGGTGAGAGTGCGAAGTACCCAGAGTGAGGTTCCAGGTTGGAACTGGGGTTTTAACTGGTGGGAACATGTTTTGAATGCCTTTTAGAAAGTGCTTAGTCGTTGGATGGGCGAATACAGGTTTGTTTTCAATGGGTTGGTGAAAGGCTGTTATGGCTGAAAGGTGTACTTTCAGTGAACTAAATGAAAGACCTGAGTGTTTTAGGTTTAAAAGGTACTCTAATATATTGGATTGTGGGATTGTTGACAGATTTGCAGATCTTTGACCTGCCCAGAGGGAGAATCTGCTCCACTTGTGCAGGTAAGATTTTATTCTTGTTTCTCTGCAACTGTTTATTAAGATCTGTTTGACTTGATTTGTTTCTATTGAGGAGAGCCACTGAGCAACCATGCCTGGAGGTAAAGGATCTGGAGGGATGGGTGCCGGATTTGACCATCTTTCTGTGTTAGAAAATGGGAAACACGTGGAACAGGAAAGTGTACCAGGTATGTGGTGGAGCGATAAATATTACTGACACTGCAGTTGACTACCTGGTGAAGAAATGGGATTGGAGGAAACACATATTGAAGGCATGCGTTCCAAGGTATTGTAAAAGTATCCCCCAGCGAGTGCAGCCCAACGCCTATATATGAACAATACTGTGGACACTTCCTGTTGGCACTGGTTGCAAATAAGTCCATCATGAGAAATCCCCAGCATTTAAAGATCATCTGTGATATGTCGTTGTCCATCTCCCATTCTTGGCTGGAATTGAACTTCCTACAGATGGTGTCTGCTGTAAGATTGTCCTTGCCCAGGAGATAAAAAGCTTCTATGAAGACATTCTAATCTATGCACCATGACCATAGGTGGACTTCCTCTCTGCCTAGTGGGTGAGATCTGGCTCCACCCTGCCTGTTTATGTAATACACTGTGGCTTGATCGTCCATAAAAATCTGTACAGTGTTGCCCCGTATCAGGTGGAGAAAGTGTTGGCATGTGTAGAGTACCGCTCTGAGTTCTAATACATTGATGTAAAGCGAATGTTTGTGTGGATCCCATCGGCCCTGGACTTTGAGAGGACCGGAGTGTGCTCCCCACTCCAGGAGGGAAGCGTCTGTCATGATTGTGATCGTCGGGGGATTTCTGTGGAAGGGTACCCCAACGCGCATGTTTTTTGGATCCATCCACCAGTTTAATGATTGTTTGGTTTAGTTTGGAATAGAAATCAGTTTGTTGATACTGTTGTAATGAGGCCTGTATACCATTCTCAGCCACTGCTGCATTGGTCTGATATGTAATCTGATGTGTGCCACCGACATGGCCATTGCCATGTGGCCTAGTATTTGGAAGCAAGCTCTGAGTGAGACTTGTGGGCTGGATTGGAGCAATCTGATAAGGTGCTTGATAGACTGGAATCTCTGTTGTGAAAGGGAGGCTACTGCCCAAATGCAGTCGAGATAAGACCCAATAAATTCTATAATCTGAGTTGGTTGGAGCTTGCATTTGGAAAGATTTAGTTTTAGCTCCAGAATCTGGAACAGAGACATGGCTAAGGAGACTGCTTCGTAGGCCTTTTGCCTTGTGGTTGCTCTTATCAGGCAATCGTTGAGACAGGGAAATATGGATATCCCTCATTTGCGGAGGTGCGCAGCCACCACTGTGATGATCCTTGAGAAGACCCTTGGGACTGTGGCGAATCTGAAGGGTAGCACTGTGTATTGGAACTGTGCCTTGCCGAGTGCAAATCTTAGGTACTGCTGATGTGCAGGCTGAAAACAGGCATCCTGGAGGTCGAAAGTCTATAACCAATCCCCTTCATTTAAGGCTGGTATTATCATAACTAGGGTCACCATCTTGAAGCGCTGATGTTGTACGTGTTGGTTGAGCCTTCTGCGATTGAGAATTGGTCTCCACCCTCCTGATTTCTTTGTTGTGAGGAAATAATGGGAGTAGAAACCCTTGCTCCTGTACAGTTGAGTTACGGGTTCTATGGCCCTTAGGTGGGGAAGGTGTTCAATCTCTCTGTATAGTACGCTCTCATGAGATGGGTCCCTGAAGAAGGATGGGCAGTGTGGGGAGGAAGAAAGGATAGTGGAAAAATGAATGCAGTATCTGCCCTTCATGATGCCTAACACCCACTTGTCGGTCATGATAGATGACCAGTGGAGATAGAAGGGTAGTAGGCGGTGATGGAATAGCAAATGGATCTGAGGTTGCTCTAGATGTGGGTTTGTTACTGGACTCTCAATCTGATCTTCAAAACACTTCCCTCAAGGTTGACGGTTGAGATGTAGCAGGTTGGTCTTCATCTAGTTTGTTGTTGCCTCCTCCTATTTATTGTCAAAATGCCTCTGAGCTTGACTGAAGGGTGAAGATTTGTATGTTTGATTAAAATATCTGTTCTGTTTCTGTTTGACTGCAGGTACATGTATGCCAAGAGTTTTTAAAACAAAATACAGGACTACGTAGCACTTTAAAGACTAACAAGATGGTTTATTAGATGATGAGCTTTCCTGGGCCAGACCCACTTCCTCAGATCAAATAGTGGAAGAAAATAGTCACAACCATATATCCCAAAGGATACAATTAAAAAAAATGAACACATATGAAAAGGACAAATCACATTACAGAACAGAGTGGAGGTGCAGGGGGGGGGGGGGGGGGGAAGGAAGGTAAATGCCTGTGAGTTAATGGTATTAGAGGTGATAATTGGGGAAGCTATCTTTGTAATGGGTAAGGTAGTTGGGGTCTTTGTTCAGTCCCCTGCACTGAGTGTCGAATTTTTCTTCCACTATTTGATCTGAGGAAGTGGGTCTGGCCCACGAAAGCTCATCATCTAATAAACCATCTTGTTAGTCTTTAAAGTGCTACATAGTCCTGTATTTTGTTTCAGCTACACCAGACTAACACGGCTACATTTCTATCAAGAGTTTTTAACATTGCCCTGGAATCTTTAAGAGAATGGAGGGACGCAACCGTAGTGTCTGCGAACTGCTTTGATCCTTGGAAAGGGAGATCCTCTACCATGGCCTTTACTGGTTTTCCCTGTGAGGTAAAGTGAAGCCAGGAGGACCTTCTCATCACAATCGCAGTTGTAATTGACCAACTTGATGCATCAAGGGCAGCTCGTAGGGCTGTATGGGAATTAAGCATGCCCTCATTTACGTTGGCTGTGAATTGTTCTCTTTTATCTTCAGATAAGTTGTCAATAAGGAGTGAAAGCTGTTCAAAGATATGGTGGGTGTATTTTGCCAACACTGTCATGCAGTCTGATATGAGGAGCTGAAGAGAGGCCAAGGAGTAGACCTTTCTCCCCAGGAAGTCTAGGTGCTTCCATTCTTTAACATATAGGGTAGCGCGCGTGGCGTTCTGTTTGCCCCTCTGATTAACAGCATCTGTTACTATAGAGTTAGAAGATGGGTGGGAGAAGAGAAAGTCCGCACCTTGTGGGGCCACATAGTATTGACCTTTTGCGGGACTGTGGCTGGCATCTTCCATACGACCCTGGCAGGGTCCATAACCGCAGGATCCATGGGTAAGGCCAGTTTGGAGGCAGGTGAGGTGTAGAGTATGCTGATCAGTTTGTGCTGAGTTTCAGGAAGGCTAACCAGGGAGACATCAAAGACCTCTGCAACCCGCTTAAGGAGTTCCTGGAAAGAATGGAAGTCATCTCCCGCTGTGGGGGGGCAGAAGCATCAAGGTGTCGTAAGCAGAAGAGGAGAATGTGCGCATTTGGGGATGGGAGGAAACAGAAGACTCCTCGTCACTAGATGCCGGTTCCTCCTTCTCTTGATATACTGACCTGTCGAGTAATGGCAGGGATGCTGCACTAGAGGAAGATGCTGTTGACCTATGGGGTTGCACCTGCTGTGAATATTGGGCTCAATATGCTGCCCAAGGGTCCCAATAGGGCCAGGTGAAAGGGAGTGGCATGGGAGGAGGCAACCATTGAGGCAGTTGCAGTTGCACCACTATGTGCTGTTGCTGTGGTTGGGGTTGCTTTGGGGAGAAATGCCTTGGGGTATTGGTGCCAACCAAGGGCTCCTTGTCCTCATTGTTAGACAACGGCAGTGCTGAGCCCAGCATAGCTGAGCGTAGGATGCTACCAGATGCGGGCATACTGTCCTTGCAGAACAGAGGAGTTGTGGGTGCCGACGATACCCTGAGCTCCTCCGTGTTGGTGAATGGGACTGGTTCCAGCATCTGTGGTGCTGACAGCAACTGAGATGGGACTATTGCTGCTACCTGCAGTTCCGATGATGCTGAATGGGGAACCGTCTGTGCCACATGCTTATGCTTCTTCAGTGCTGGAGGCAGCATGGGTGCTGACGGTGCCATATGAGGCTTAGGCTTCTTCGGTGCCGGTGGTGCCTCGGTGAAGATGGCTTGGTCTTATCTTTCTTCGGCACTGATGTGTGTGCTGACAGCGCCAGAGGCACTGATTTAGACTTGTCTTTGTATGGTGCCTTGGTACTTTGCTTTGTTAGGTTCCTGGATCCCTGGGAATCGTTGGTGTCTGGAGTTGTAGTGGGATCGGAGCAGGGGCTACTTTGCATGCTTGCTCCTGTTTTTTTCTAGGGAGTCACCTTTCCCCGAGGAATGAGATCTCTTCCTAGATTGCTTGGACGAAGAGTCTCTCAAGGTACAGCTGGAAGACAAGGCCCTTTCAGACATGGCCAAGGGGGATGGCTGGCGCGGGGGAGGAGTGCTCTGGATATGAGGCAGGTCTCATAGTTTTCTTGAGCGATAGAAGTGTCAGTTGAAGCTCCTGTGCCTTCCATGTGTGAGCTGTTAACTGCCTGCAATGCTGGCACTGTGCGGTAGCGTGTGCCTGATCCAAACTGCGCACACGCCGGGAATGACCATCTGAGACAGGGATAGATAACCTGCAGGAGAGGCAATGTTTGAATATTAGAGAACCAGGCACCCCAGGTAGTAGAAGACTGCGAGGCTGAAAAATGGTAGCTGTACAATAGGAGAAAAGAGGTGTGTGTTTTTAATTTGAAGAAAAAAACTGACTAGAAAGAACTGTAACGCTAACTCACTACATGAGTAACAAGGACATTTTCAAAATTTCAAAGTACTTTAAAAAGAAATTGGAGAGCAACTGAGGTTCTGACTGATGCCGGTGGTGGCAGAGAAGAAACTGAAGGGACGGTTGGCTGCATATGCGTGATAATGGCACCACGTTTGCCATCTGCCTCGTGTGCGTAGCCTATCGGAGGGCACTACTACTGTAAATCTCTGACTAGGTGCACAGAGGCACCTCAAAGACCTAAGGTGGAGCACCCATAGGGACACTCCTCAAAGAACTAATGACTGGATTGGGTTAGAGCCCTCCCCTCAAGACACTACTCCTTTGTGTCTACATTGCCTATAGATTTCTTCTCGTAACGCAGGGCCAGTCCACTCTACTGTGCTTTCCACACACCACAGACAATATAGCAAAACTTTCTAGACTATCAATAGCATGAACAGTCCATGATAAGCAATGAATATCTAATCTGTTTACTCTTCATAAATCTTGCTTCCATCCCTTTGATTAGTTTGTTTCCCCTTTCTCAATTCCTAACATTCATGGACATTTTCCTGACCCTCGCAGCAAAGAACAGTACAAAATATTCAAGATGACTAGTGATTACAATGTAGATTCATCGATTCCAATGCCAAGGGAACACAGTGATCATCTAGTTTGACCTTCTGTATAACAGGTCACAGAACTGCCCCCAAATAATCCTCAGAGGAGATCTTTTAGAAAAACATCCAATCTTGGTTTAAAAATTGTCAGTGATGCAGAATCTACTACAACTCTTGCTGAACTGTTTCAATGGTTAATTACCCTTCACTGTTAAAAATGCCCACTCCATTTCCAGTCTGAAACTATGACATCCTAATAGTGAGTCTTTTCCCTCTGCAAACATTTTAGATGAGGAAACCTGGAATATTAGCTTTCTACATAAAATCAGCATGTGTGATTAATATAACATTTGATCTGCACATTCTTTAATTGCAGTTAATCGTCACCTATACTTTTCATATAGACATATTATACTTTTTAATAAACTATACCTGTTTGAATTCTGAGTCTTTTCCCACCATGACCTGAAGACTGTAAATAATTGGGTCACCTTTCATTGGTTGCAAAGCCTCCCATGTGATTTCACAAGTGTGATCATTTACTCTCTCTATTCTTGGTGCTGAAGGAAAAAAAGCAAATACATTTGTTAACAGTGTATTGTCTCTAGTTAGTTAGTGGTTCTCACTATTTTGTAAACCATAGCCTCTATGGTATTTTGTTTCTGAAACACAAAACCAAAATATTTAAGTGCAAAAATGTTTTTCCTATCAGCATCTCATGTTGATTCACACTACATAAATAAGGATACTAGCACATTTGTTTGCTTCACAAGGAAACCAGGATAATTGTGATACTTATGAGCATCATAAAAAGATTAGTTACTATGAAGAAAGTAGTCTGAAAGAGCTTTTATTGCAGAAGAGTATGAAGTAACTGAATCTAGATAAAGAATTGCAGTACGAGATCCACTGACCCTGTCTGAGCATAGGAATTTCCTGACTCAACCATCAGTGGCAAGAACCAGACGCTTCAGAGGATAGCATAAGAATCCTTCAGCAGGCAGAGGCAGGAGAATCTGACCCCACTGCCCCAATACAGAAAAAATAATCTATATAGTGGGTTACAACTGGAAAGCTGGTGAGTCTGAGACTGAGAGAGACACTATGGAAGAGACTGGGTGCTATGTTGTGTGTAGAAGTAATTTGATAAATTCCTCCACAATACAAGGAAAGGAAAGAGAAAGTGATAATGTAGGAAGGGGCCTCAAATGAATTGGTCTGTAGGTGTCCTAGATGAATGTGACCCAACCCTGCTAACAGGACACCAAAAATGCTAGACTCCAAGAAATGTTTCCAAAAGGAACTACGTTTGATCGTAGCCAAAAAGCCAGGGCTCAGTGCAATCAAGGCTAGAGGCTGCAGCCAGGACTCGGCATGCCCAGACTCAGGGCTTCTTCCCTGAGGGCTCCTGCTGGAGTTTGGAGTGATTCAATTGAGGCCTGGGCACCCATTTTTCTGGGGGGCTCCCTGATTGACTAGCAACCCCTGCCTTAATCTGTCACTGGCCTGGACTAGCATCTAGGACCCGCCCTGCTCCCCACTCTGGGGCTCTCCTAGCCACACAAGAGAGATCCTGCACACCTCCACCTCCCAGAACCGCCTCTAATGGCAGGAAACTGGGAGGCTGCTACCTAGGCAGCACAAAAGTGAGGAAAGCAGTATTGGGAGCCCCCCTACAACTACTTTGCAAGCACCTAGGATTACATTACAACACTGCGAAATTTCAGATCTGAAATTGTAACATTGATTATTTTTAAAACCCTCTGACTGTGAAATTGATCAGAAGGGACCATACATTTGGTAGAGCTCTATTTAAACTGAATAGGACTCGTAGAATTGATTTATTAAAATAGTGAAAAAAATGCCACTACAGTTAAATGACATGTGAAAATACAATACTTACCTTTCAAGGCAGCTGGAACAGATTTAGGAGTAGTGAAAATATATTCTTGAGAAAGTGGACCTTCACCAGCTTCATTACAAGCCTGAATACAGAATTTGTAGGATGTTGATTCAATGAGTCTTTGTACTTTGTATGTATGACATGGTCCTCTGTATAAGGATATAAGCCTGAAAGTGGAAACAGTGCTTATGTAAACAGATTAAATAGAGTCCAGCATAGTCTGCATGATTCCCAAGTTCCTTCATCGTTGTTCAATAATACACAACAATGATCTCACTTTTCAATAAGCAGTGACTGCTGCTGGTCTTATTTCTTTTCAGAGTGAAGAACGAGGAGGGCTCTGGATTAGTTTTAGAATGTGGCGTTTTCTATTATCATTGCTCCGGTCATCTTCCTCTTTTTAAAAAATTAGTGGGTCGGAATTTTAGCTCCCTGCATCTTAGCAATACTCCGAATTAGCTCTAACAAAGGGGCAGGTCTCTGTGGTTCCTATTGGTCTTATACATTTTTGTGGGGGAAGGCATGCTATGGGCCCAAATCCCAGGAGGGATTTGTCAGTTGTAATATATGTTGTTGTTCCATTCTGATGGGTTTTTTTAGACTGGCCACACACTCATGCTAGGACAGATTGGTTTCACTGGCCTGTCTGTTTGATTTTTAATGTTGGGGGTTCTAATACATACCAGTACTTTTGGCTCAGAGAGAGTGAAGAGTTTTGTCACTATGTTAAACTCTCTTCCTTTATAAAAATTAGGGTGCAGGCAATTATTGAGCATGAATTACTTTTGTGGCAATGGTAAATTCCCTGCTAAGTGGATCTCCATTTCTGTTTCTCCCTGTGTCCACTTGGCAAATCCCTACTTTTGTCCAATTCTCAAGCTATCATATACTCATACTAGGGTAGTGTATGTGGTGAGGTGACATCATTTATTTTGCTATCTAGGGGAAGGTAGTGCAAGTACAAATTTAACATGTTTAATTCCTTAAGTTCCTCTCTCTGTTTAAAAAAAAAAAAAAAAGCAACAGCAAGGTGAAAATCTCCCCCCTCCCCCGCATGCCCAAAAGTCACATTAAGTTTAAATAATTTGATCAGACTTAATACAAATACTTAACAAAACCACAGAAAAGGAGAAGAGCATGGCGGAACAAGCCATCTCATCTCCACATCAAGGTCTTCATGTTGAACCTTCACTATGAAAACTGCCTTACACCTTCTAATGCTGAACATCAGAGTTTCCCCTTTTGTTCCCAAGACAGAAAACTTCTTAAATTCGTTTAAAATTAAACCAAAGATATAGTGTCTTCTTCCATTATGCCTTTCTAATTTTTTCTCATCCATCAAACAACACCATGAATAATACAAAGCACACAGAAAAGGGAGTAATATTAGTGCTAACCTTCCATTCTTATCTTCCATTTGAAGGTGGTACTGAATGGAGTCAGATAATGTTTTTGAAGTTCCCTCTCCCCATTTCAGCTTGAGAGTCTGAGAACTGTATGCAACACATTCCAGGCGAGGTGGATCAGGAGGGAGTGGCTTTGTTTTCATTTTTATTGTGTGGCTGAAAGGACCTGCTCCAAGACTATTTAGGGCTTGAATTCGTATTCTAATAATTAAAAAGAAAAAAATATCCATGTAAACATGAAAATAGATTTAAAAAAAGAGGAACTGATTTATTCCAGCACTCATATTTAAGAGCGTAATAGCAGAGAACAGTAAGGATATTCAATAGATACTACTTTTACGATATACATGTCCCTTACCACTATAAGCTGTTGGATTTAATAATAAATATTAACAAATGTGCATTCATCTTAGAATATGGATGTAAGGGTTGTCAGATAAAAGTTCTAACATTTGGGTCCTGGATAGGGATGTGATTGGTTAACCAGTTATCCGGTAAGCATCACCCTTAATTGGTACCTGGGAGCATCCCCCCCCTCTATTTCCTTGGGCTGCAGCACCTCTCCCCACCCTGCTTCAGGCAGGGGCTGCTCTAGCTTAGTTGGGTGCCGGGGGGCTCCCCTCTTTAATTGGTTAACCATTTCAACATTGTGTTGAACTGGTTAACCAATTGAACAGGATTTTACATCACTAGTCCTGGGACATCGGGTGATCCTAATTCAGCACAAGAACTGATATTTATAGAAAGCCATGATCTTCCGATTCCCTTTCAATTATTGCATATTGTCATTATACCTGATAAATGAAGTAACAAGCAACAAATGCTCAGTTTTCTCTGATGATAAACATCCATGTTAGTGCCAGCCTTAAAAAAGTTGGGGTGGCCAGAGAGAAGTTCTGAGAGCCTACTAGAACTGAACTAATTTATTAAGAATGGAAGGTATATTTGGGCTGACACTAGTTTTTTCTCTTGCAGGGAGCTTACAATGGTGCTAATATCACTGGAAGCGGCACAGTTGGTCACTCCCAATAATGAATTATGAAGGGGGCCACAAGAAAAAAATCGAAGAAATCAATCAATCAAAGGATTAGCAGCTGTGAACTTTGCAGGCCATTATAATTGTTGCAGGTACCAAAAATAATCTGTGATTTTCAGGAAGTCAGTGTTCCAAACTTTCCATCTCAGGAGCAGGTTTACAGTTTGAATGTCTGTGACCGAACAAAGATTAGAAACCTTTTTTTACAAAACAAAAACAGAAAATAGTCCTGAGGTTTAAAGAACATAGAAGTCAGGATATGGCTGCAAGCTTTATGGAATTCAAAGGCAGCTTTGATTAGCCAACACTTCATGACTCTAAGCCATCTCATTTTCCATTAAAATATCATACATTAACATCAGTCTTGTTTTGAAAAAAAGTTAATGATTGAGCAATTGTGAAAAATAATCCAAGCTCTAAAATTCAAAGCTCATAATTTAAAAATGTTGGAGTCTGCATGCATGTATATAATTCTCGCTCTCTCTCTAAATTTGAGTGTTAATTTGTTAGCACATTGTTGTACTGACAACCATATATTTCAGTTTTATTTTCACGTGGACCTGGAAGTTTATCAAATCTGTGATATAAAAGTACTTTTGTATCTCTAAATGCAAATATATCTCTGCAGTGTAGATTTCCAGTTCTTCAGTAGTGTTTTTTTTTTTTTTTTTTTTTTTTTACAATTTCTCATAATTTGGCACACTGTGGTTCTTTCAGTTACTAAGATAGCCGTTTTAAAAGTAATAACACAAAAGTATTTTATTTCTATAAAAAATATTAAGGGTTACCCAGGCAGTCTATAATATTTATCATCACACACATGGGGTGAAATCCTAGCTCCAATGCAAGCTTTGCCATTGCCTTCAATGGAATCAAGATTTCACCTGGTATATTTTAACGCACAAGAATTGTATTTGTAATGAGCACAGAATGATCGAAGTTCAACACAGAATGATGTTCTAGTGTAAAACTGGCTGAAGTGGAATAGTGGAATTTGTGTTCCTCTTTTAATAACTTCCATACTAAATTTAACTGATTTACAAGAAAAGGGATGGTTTCTGTAATCATTTTTTTCAGACACCACCTAGGATCTCAAAGTTATGCTCTTTGTGCCTAGATGTATCACCACCAGCAGTAAAGGTTCTGCAGAAACTGAATTATACTCTGTAACAACCAGGGACTGGGTCAGACATGGAAAGTAATTACTAGTGGACACAGAGGATAAAATAATGTACAGTCCTACCATGGACAGACCTTATTTAATTTGACATGCACCTTAGGCATCTGTCTCTTTTTTCAATACATCAGCAACACCCCTTAAGCTTGTTGTCAGGAATTTAAATCAGAGCTTTGTTAACCAATTTGAAGTTGATTCATGAATGGAATTAGGTTCTTGTTTCCAAGAACTGAATTGATTCTGCCATGCAGACAGGAGCAGAAACTTAGGGGAGACAACTTAATACCCACAATGACCAGATCTGTTGAGTTCATTACAAAGTCTGTTTTCTGACCAGACGTACACACTAATACTTTGATAGTGTTGTAGTGATTAGAAGCAATGTGGGAACAAAGACAATAGATTATTTTCTTTGTATGTAAAATGCTAAGAAAGCCACACCACTTTGCACAGCGTACCTGTATGTTGTGTCTGGCTGCAAATTGTCTATGAAATAGCTTGAAACCTTCCCAACAGTTACAGGCTGCTTTTCTCCATAGTCTATGCTATAGCCAAGGATTTCAGAACCATGGTCACAAGGCTTTTCCCAGCTTATGGCAAGGCATGTAGAAGGTGAATAGTGTGGACTCTCTACTTCATCTTCATTTCTTCCCTGAAGACAGGTCACAACTGCAGGTACAGAGGCTGGCGTCATACATACAACTACTTCACTGAAAGGTCCTGCGCCTGCAACGTTCACGGCCTGCAAATGCAAAGTAACATAAGAACTGCCATATTGGGTCAGACCAACGGTCCATTAACTCAGTATCTTGTCTTCCCACAGCAGCCAGTGCCAGGTGCTTCAGAAGGAATGAAAAGAATAGGCAATCATCAAATGATCCATCTCCAGCTTCTGACAATCAGATGCTAGGGATACTCAGAGCATAGGGATGCTAATAGCCATGGATGGAACTATCCTCTATAAACTTATCGATTTCTCTTTTAAATCCAATTATAGTTTTGATTTGCACAATGACCCCAGACAGTGAGTTCCACAGCTTGACTGTACTGTGTGAAGGACTTCCTTATGTTTGTTTTAAATCGTCTGCTTATTAATTTCACTGGGTGACCCCTAGCTTCTTGTGATGGAGGAACTAATACCTCCGTATTCACTTTTTTCACACCACTCACAAGTTAATCGATCTTTATCATATCCCTCTTAGCCATCTCTTTTCCAAGTTGACAAATCCTAGTCTTTTTAATGTCTCCTCCCAGTCTCTATCCTTAATCATTTTTGTTGCCCTTCACTGCACCTTTTTGAATTCTAATACATCTTTTTTGAGGTGGGACAACCGGAACTACAAACAGTATCCAAGGTGTGGGTACTATGGATTCATATAGTGGCATTATGATATTTTTTGTCTTATCCATCCCCTGGTACTCCAGCTATGTCACTTGGGAGCAGAGTTCCCTCAAAGGTGTGTGTCTGGCCGTGCACAAAAAATTCTAAGCCTGCTCACTTCCTTCACACGGCAGTACTCACCTGCTGGATTTGGAAAGTGAGTGGCGTAGCTGCCACAGATGACTACTCTGGTGGCTAAGGCTGTGCTGGAGGTTGGCTTTTCTGGCTGCCGCCGGGTTTGGGACTGAGGGCAGGCAAGAGGGTGTCTGCTGCTGGGATTTTGGGTTGTGGGTGGGCGGGCAGGGTGTCTGCCACTGGGATTTGCAGCCACATAGCAGGTAGGTTGCTGCCACAAGGGTTTGCAGCCACGTGGACGGCAGGGGGCTGCTACTGGGGTTTGGAGCAGCGGGAGGGTTGCTCCCCAGGGCTTGAGGTAATGGTTGCATGGCGGATGGGAAGCTGCTCCGAGGCAGGGCTGTATGGCTCAAACACTGGGGTGAGGGTCAGAAAAGACAGAATCAGATAAAGTAAGAGCAAAATCAGCATTTCTTTAGTCCTGAGTGTGACTGATTCTGCTCTCACAGCTGTAAATCAGCAATAGTGGTAAAACAGACATGCGAACAAATGTTTACTTTTTTTTTTTTTAAAAAGAACAGATGCACACAAAATGCATTAGAAATGGAATCACTCTGATTTGACCTGTCCTTGAAGACTAAAATGTAGGGTTTTTACAGCTGGTGGTGGTATGCTTAATGTACTTGATATTAGACTTCATTCTTCATTTTATTGTACTGAAATAAAAATCTTTAAAAATTAAAAGAAAAAGATTTGCTGTAGCAGTAATAAGCAGTGGAATATGGAAAATCTAAGCATTCTTCAATATTGTACAAAGCAAAGCCACTGTCCATCTGAAATATACATATATTTGTATTACTCTTAGCTTTGAAAAGAGTGTTGGGGTGAAGGTAAAGGTTGTCTGATTTTGAACCAGAAATGAGAAGCTGCTAGTTGTGCTTCTAACAGTAAAAATAATAGCGCAGGTAGGAGGAATGCTGATCAACTCTTCCTTGAAACATTATTAATCTGAAATTATTACTTGCTTGGAGCTCTCTGTGAAACTACTGATAGTGAAATTTTTACTACTACATGCAACTAAAACTGTTGCCAAATGTATTCTTCATCTCCCCCTGCTGGTACAAATATTATTTACCAGCTTACCATAAGCTTCTTGTGCTTTTGCCATAAATTACATGTGTCATTAATAGTACCCATTTCTGGTTACTCTTCCCAGTACAGTCCAGAAGACATATTCCACTTTCCTCTATAGCTATAGTAAGTAAAAGAAGTCTTATATTACATTAATATAATAAGAGTCTGCATGTTCCTTTGGAAGACCCAATTAATTAACTGTAAATGCACACTGATAATAAATAGTTCTCCTCAGCTACTGATTTATCTGTCTAGGATACTGTAGTAGTGTCTTTAACTATATGCTGAAGAAATTTGTCTAAATATCAAGCATGAATTGGCCCAGTGATGGCTCAGGTACATGTGCATTACTTTACACTTATCCACATTAAATTTCATTTACCATGTTGTTGCCCAATCACTTATTTTCAGAGAGCTATCCACGATGACTACAAGATGTCACTCTTGAGTGCGAAGAGCTAAATTAGACTCCATCATATTGTATGTATAGTTGGAATTATGTTTTCCAATGTGCATTACTTTGGATTTATCATCATAGAATTTCATCTGTCATTTTGTTGCTCGGTCCCCTGTTTTTTTGAGATCGCTTTGTAATTCTTTACAGTCTGATTTGAATTCAATCATCTTGAGTAATTTTGTATATCTGCAAAATTTTCCACCTCACTTCCACTTGTTTTCCCAGATAATTTATGAATATGTTGACCAGCACTGGTCTCATTACAGATTCTTGAGGGATGCCACTATTTATCACTCTCCATTTTGAAAATTGACCATTTGCTCCTACCCATTATTTCACGTCTTTTAACCGGTTACTTACCCATGACAGTACCATCTCTCGTATCCCATAATTGTTACTTCACTCAAAAACCTTTTGTGAGGGGCCTTGTCAAAGACTTTTAAAAAACCCAAGGACGCTATATTCACTGGATCACCTTTGTCCATGTTTGTTGATCCCCCCTCAAAACTTCTAATAGATTGGTGAGGAATGATTTCTTTTTACAAATGGTATCTGCCTCTGTGTCTGAAAATTCTGTTCTTCACTATAGTTTCAACCAATTTTCTTGTACTGAAGTTAGACTTACTAGCCTATAATTGCCAGGATTGCCTCTTGAGCCTTTTAAAAAAAATGATATCACATTAGTTATCTTCCAGTCATCTGGTACAATAGCTGACTTAAATGATACATTTCACACCAATCAGTTCTGCAGTTTCATATTTGAGTTCCTTCAGAATGCTTGGGTGAATCCCATTGAGTCCTGGTGGCATATTATTCTTTAATTTATCAATTTGTTCCAAAATCTCCTCTATTGACAACTCAATCTGGAATAGTTTCTCAGATCTGTTACCTAAAAATAATGGCTCAGATGTGGGAATAAATCTCACATCCTTTGCAGTGAAGACCAATGGAAAGAATTAATTTCACTTCTCCGCAATGGCATGATCTTCCTTGAGTGCTCTATTAGCATGTCAGCTATTCAGTGGCCTCACTGATTGTTTGGAAGGCTTCCTGCTTCTGATGTACTTTGATGTTAGTTTGAGAGTTGCTGACTAGTTGCTCTTCAAATTCTTTTTTGGCCTGCTTTACAATTGACTTGCCAGAGTTCCTATTTTCCTTAGTAGGATTTAACTTCCAATTTTTAAAGGCTGTCTTTTTGCCTCTAACCACTTCTTTCACTATGTTGTTTAGTCACAGTGGTACTTTTTGGTCCTTTGTGTTCTTTAATTTGTATTATGCATTTAATTAGAGCCTCTATTATGGTATTTTTAAAAAGTTCCCATGCAGCTTGTAGGCATTTCAATTTTGTTACTGCACTTTTTAATTTCTGTTTAACTAGTTTCTTCTTTTTTCTGAAGTTGCCCTTTCTGAAGTTAAATGCTACTCTGGTGGGTTTCTTTAGTACCACATCCCACTGAAGGCTGTTAAATTTAATTATATTATGGTCACTACTATCAAGAAGTTCAGCTATATATTTTTCTCTTGGACCTGATCCTATGCTCCACTTAGGACTGAATCAAGAATTGCCTCTCCAGTGTATTCCAAGAGTAATTAGCAGTCATTTATGGTGTCAAGAAACTTTACCTCTGCATCCCATCCTGAGAATACATGTACTGAGTCCATATAGGGATAGCTGAAATCTCTCATTATTTAGTTTTCTATTTTTCTTGCTTCTCTAATCTACCATAGCATTTCACAATCATCACCACCATCCTAGTCACAAGGTTGTTGGTAGATCCCTACTGCTATATTCTTATGAGTCAAGCATGGAATTTCTATCCATAGAGATTCTATGGTACAGTTTGATTTTAAGATTTTCACTGTTGACTGTATTCTTTCACATATATTGCCACTCTCTCATCAGCACGACCGACCTATTCTATCACTCTTTTATACATTTCATCATCTGGTATTATTGTGACCCATTGCTCATCATCTTTCTACCAAGTTTCTGTGAGGTTTATTATATCAATATCCTTGTTTAATAGGAGGCACTAAAGTTTACCCATCTTAGTATTTATATTTCTAACAAGCACTTCTCTCCCCCAAAAAGGTACCCTCAGTGTAAGAGGATACCATGGCATCATTTGGAAAGAGGGTCCCAATTATGGGACCATTTCTCTCTGCTCCACTTTGCTGTTCTCCTTTCCGGAGAAAGTAAAACAAATATTCACACAGATCTGTGAATAGCAGGATACCAACAGTAAATCTTCCTCTTTACCTGAACCCTGCAGTAATATATAGTCGCAGGCAAAAGTCCTTTCACTTCATAATTGAGTCCAGATCCACAGTAACATATCTGCATACATCCTTCCACACTGCCCCACTCCAAACGATATTCTGTGATGTCGGCTCCATTACTTAATGGGACCTTTAAAGTGAAGAGAAATAATTAGGACTTAAATTCACTGCCTAAAAATTAGACCATACTTACCAAATCTTGACTACTTTTTTATAAAACAGTAAGACAATGAATGTAGCATTTTAAGCCATAAAAGTGGGCCAGAAAGCTGTAGAACAGTGGTGGGCAAAGGGGCCTCTGCAGGCTGGATCTGGCCTGCTAAGTGGGTTGATCCAGCCCATGGAGGCCCTGCCGCTCCCCTGTCCCCAGGCCAATTAGGACCTGGGGGAGGGGGGGAAGACATGAAGTTTCCTTCTCCCTGCCAGGAGTGCACCCCAATCAGGGACTGGGGGTGCACACAAAGTTTCCTCTGCTCTGCCCCCACCCTGCAAGGAGCACATAGCACTTAGAAGCGCCATGCACTCCTAGCAGGGAAGGAGGAAGCTTCACATGCTTCCCTGCCCCCAGGCTAATCAGGGTCTGGAAGGCGGGGGGGGGGGGGGGGGGGGGTGCACAAAGTTTCCTCTGCCCTACCATCGCCTTGAAGGAGCATGCAGCACTCAGAAGTGCCACATGCTCCTGGCAGGGTGGGAGGAGACTTCACGCGCTCCCCCGTCCCCAAACCCTGTTTGGCCTGGGGGCAGAAGGGGGAGCACGCGAAGTCTCCTCCCACTGCCAGGGGAATGGGTGACTAGGGGGAGCTTCTGGGGGGTAGCAAAGGTGCTACTCCAGCCCCAGACCAATCATGATCTGTGGGTGGGGAAGCAGGGAAGTATCCTGGCCATGATCCTTCTAGGGCAGCACAAGGCCACTTCAAAAATGTCTGAAATGGCCCCCGGCAAAAAAATTATTGCCCACCCCTGTTGTAGAAACTACATTTCCATAGGAAAGTCACCTTGTGGTAGACTCAGTAATCTCCAGTTTATTATAGTACAAGCAAAACACTCCGGCTACATCTACACTGCAGCTCTTTTCCGGAATACCAATTTTGGAAAAGCAGACGCATTCTTTCACCATCCCTGTAAACCCCGTTGTACGAGGAAGAAGGGATGTGCCGAAAGAGGAAAAGCCTCTTTCAAAATAAAAGCGGAAAAAGACATGCAAAATATGGTTCCGACTTTTCTTTGTAGTGTAAACACAGCCATTATTTTAAAAGTCTTGAGCACATTAATATACTAATGGTTAATGTTCACAGTGGCAGAGTATTTTATGTAGAGCAGTAACTGCTTTTTCAATTAATTTAATACTGAAGTGATCATCATAAAATATGTTAAATGCGGATATACTTCTAAGTGATTTCTCTTAAAAGGATTAGATTACAAATTAAGAAATAAAAATTATTCTCTTATTTTACGGAGGACATGAATGTACTATGCTGCCTCTTCCTTGCATTTACCAGTCCAATATACTGCTTCTCACTGACGATATGCTATTTGGACACAGACTGGCTAAGCTAGTGAGGAGGGTTTAAACTAGGTTCGATGGGGACAGCTGAGCAAAGCCCACAGGTAAATGGAGACCTGGGAGATGGGTCGGAAATGGGAGGGAGTGTGGGCTATAATGGCAGAGAGAAAGGAGGGTCAGGGCAAAACTGGGAGGTAAGGTCAAATCAGTATCTTAAATGCCTATATACAAATGCAAGAAGTATGGGCAATAAACAGGAAGAACTGGAAATGCTAATAAATAAGTACAATTATGACATTGTTGGCATCACAGAAACTTGGTGGGATAATACACACGATTGGAATGTTTGTATGGAAGGGTACAGCTTGCTCAGGAAAGACAGACAGGGAAAAAAGGGAGGAGGTGTTGCCTTATATATTAAAAATGAACACACTTGGAGTGAGGTGGAGATGGACATAGGAGACAGAAGTGTTGAGAGTCTCTGTGTTAGGCTAAAAGGGGTTAAAAACAAGGGTGATGTCATGCTAGGAGTCTACTACAGGCAACCTACCCAGGTGGAATAAGTGGATAAGGCTTTTTTTTAAACAACTAACAATATCATCCAAAGCCCAAGATTTGGTGGTGATGTGGGACTTCAACAACCTAGATATATGTTGGGAAAATAACACAGCAGGGCACAGACTATCCAATAAGTTCTTGGACTGCACTGGAGACAACTTTTTATTTCAGAAAGTTGAAAAAGCTACCGGGGGGAAGCTGTTCTAGATTTGATCCTAAAAAATAGGGAGGAACTGGTTGAGAATTTGACAGTGGAAGGCAGCTTGGGTGAAAGTGATCATGAAATCATAGAGTTCACAATTCAAAGGAAGGGTAGAAGGGAGAACAACAAAACAGAGACAATGGATGTCAGGAAGGCAGATTTTGGTAAGCTCAGAGAGCTGATAGGTAAGGTCCCATGGGAATCAAGACTGAGGGGGAAAAAAAAAGCTGAGGAGAACTGGCAGTTTTTCAAAGGGACATTATTAAGGATCCAAAAGGAAGCTATTCCGCTGCGTTGGAAAGATAGAAAATATGGCAAAAGACCGCCTTGGCTTAACCATGAAATCTTGCATGATCTAAAAATAAAAAAGGAGTCATATAAAAAATGGAAAGTAGGACAAATTACAAAGGATGAATTTGGCAAACAACACAGGAATGCAGGTGCAAGATTAGAAAGGCAAAGGCACAAAATGAACTCAAACTAGCTACGGGAATAAAGGGAAACAAGAAGACTTTTTATAAATACAATAGAAGCAAGAGGAAGACCAAGGACAGGGAGGCCCACTGGTCAGTGAGGAGGGAGAAACAGTAACAGGAAACTTGGAAATGGCAGAGATGCTTAATGACTTCTTTGTTTCGGTCTTCACCGAGAAGTCTGAAGGAATGCCTAACATAGTAAATGCTAGTGGGAAGAGGCTAGGTTTAGAAGATAAAATAAAAAAAAGAACAAATTAAAAATCACCTAGAAAAGTTAGATGCCTGCAAGTCACCAGGGCCTGATGAAATGCATCCAAGAATACTCAAGAAGCTGATAGAGGAGGTATCTAGCTATATTATCTTTGGAAAATCATGGGAGACAGGAGAGATTCCAGAAGACTGGAAAAGGGCAAATATAGTGCCCATTTATGAAAAGGGAAATAAGAACAACCCAGGAAACTACAGACCATTTAGTTTAACTTCTGTGCCAGGGAAGATAAGGGAGCAAGTAATTAAGGAAATCATCTGTAAACACTTGGGAGGTGATAGGGAACAGACAGCATGGATTTGTAAAGAATAAATCATGTCAAACCAATCTGATAGCTTTCTTTGATAGGATAACGAGTCTTGTAGATAAGGGAGAAGCGGTGGATGTGGTGTACCTAGGACTTTAGTAAGGCGTTTGATACGGTCTCGAATGATATTCTTATCAATAAACTAGGCAAATACAACTTAGATGGGGTTACTATAAGGTGGGTGCATAACTGGCTCGATAACCATAATCAGAGAGTAGTTATTAATGGTTCACAATCCTGCTGGAAAGGCATATAACAAGTGGGGTTCCGCAGGGGTCTGTTTTGGGACCGGCTCTCTTCAATATCTTCATCGACGATTTAGATATTGGCATAGAAAGTACGCTTATTAAGTTTGCAGATGATACCAAGCAGGGAGGGGTTGCAACTGCTCTGGAGGATAGGGTCATAATTCAAAATGACCTGGACAAATTGGAGAAATGGTCTGAGGTAAACAGGATGAAGTTTAATAAAGACAAATGCAAAGTGCTTCACTTAGTAAGGAACAATCAGTTTCACACATACAGAATGGGAAGCGAC
This sequence comes from Pelodiscus sinensis, assembly GCF_049634645.1. NCBI lineage: Eukaryota > Metazoa > Chordata > Testudines > Trionychidae > Pelodiscus > Pelodiscus sinensis. The sequence continues at coordinate 289,538,949 of NC_134711.1, read as the reverse complement.
TGTGTAGGAAGGAGTACGGCAGAAAGGGATCTAGGGGTTATAGTGGACCCCAAGCTGAATGTGAGTCAGCAGTGTGATGTTGTTGCAAAAAAAGCAAACATGATTCTGGGATGCATTAACAGGTATGTTGTGAGCAAGACAAGAGATGCCATTCTTCCACTCTACTCTGTGCTGGTTCGGCCTCAGTTGGATAATTGTGTCCAGTTCTGGGCACTGCATTTCAAGAAAGATGTGGAGAAATTGGAGAGGGTCCAGAAAAGAGCAACAAGAATGATTAAAGGTCTAGAGAACATGACCTATGAAGGAAGGCTGAAAGAACTGGGTTTATTTAGTTTGGAAAAGAGAAGAGTGAGGGGGGACATGATAGCAGTTTTCAAGTATCTAAAAGGGTGTCATGAGGAGGAGGGAGACAACTTGTTCATCTTGGCCTCTGAGAATAGAACAAGAAGCAATGGGCTTAAACTGCAGCAAGGGAGGTTTAGGTTGGAAATTAGGAAAAAGTTCCTAACTGTCAGGGTGGTCAAACACTGGAATAAATTGCCTAGGGAGGTTGTGGAATCTCCATCTGTGGAGATATTTAAGAGTAGGTTAGATAAATGTCTAGCAGGGATGGTCTAGACAGTATTTGGTCCTGCCATGAGGGCAGGGGACTGGACTCGAGAACCTCTCAAGGTCCCTTCCAGTGCTAGTATTCTATGATTCTATAATGAATCATGCTCAGGGATAGCTTTTTTAAAAAGCTATCATTAGTTTAAGAAATGGACTATATGAAAAAGGAATGTGATTGAACATAAACAACATTTGAGAAGATAGTGTTTGATATCCTACAGTTCTGATGGTTAGAAATCTCCCTTCTATAATTTACAATAAATTGTGACCCATTCTGGACCATTCACAGATTACATAAAAAAATGTTAACACACATTTAGATTGCAAAGCCAGACACTAGAAAATAAGGATGCACCAGAAGCTAGGTTGGCTATTATGGCAAAGCTGTCTGTGCCCTGTGGGTTTCACACTACTGGAAGATAATATTGGCCTGTGTTGGTGCGGGGGAGATTTGGGGTAACCCAGGCCCACCCACTATTCCAGGATCCAGCCCAGGGACCCTAAGGCAACAGCAACAGACTGGGTTCTTTTTACTTCTAATTTGGCAGCTTTTTTCCCTGGGCTACTTCCCCAAACAGCCCCCCCCCCCTCCAGTTGCCTCCTCCTGGTACTTGCTAGCCAGTCCTCAGCTCACACACATGCACACAGTTTCTTCTGGTACTGCACTTCTCTTTCTGGTCAATCACTCCTTGCCTTCCCCCTCTCCTTACCAGGGGGGAAACCTTTTAAAGCAGCCCCACTGGCTTTAATTGGCTGCAAGTGTTTAATGACTTGCCTGAGGGAGCAAGCTAATTAACTAGCCCCAGGTATCTGCCTGCCTTCATTTTGTGGCTGCACTCTAGGGGCATGTCTACACTTATTGTGAAATACAGTAATTCCTCATTTAACACTATAGATATGTTTCAGAAAATGATCATGTTAAGTGAAAACATGTTATGCGGGGGTCAATTTTCCCATTGAAAATAATGGAAAAGGTGGGGGTTGCGTTTCAAGTGGTGGTGTCTGTTGGGACCGGGACATAAAGTTGAGGGTAAAGGAGACTGGGTTACAGCAGAGAGGGGAGATGTTTAGCTCTAGGGAAGGGAAGGTGTAGGGAGGGGGATTGGGTTGGGAGTATGCCCCTGTGGTGGGTCCGCCGGGACTTGCACTGCGTCCGGCGAGGGGGGTGGGGGAGCGGCACCGGGGAACGACACGGTGAGCAGCGAATCCTCCGCCGCTTTGCAGGGAGGCAGGGGAAGCCCCGTGCAGCCGCCGGCAATGGGCCGGCTGGGGAAATCATGTTAGTCTGGGGATGGTTGTGTAATTCAAAAAAATGTTCCCTTAAAAAAAAAAAAAAAGAAATTGTGCTATCGCGAAAATGTGTTAAGCGGGCACATGTTAAATTAGGAATTACTGTAACAAGGCGAGCCTCCACACTACCAAGCTTGTTATTTCAAAAAAAAGTGCTTGTTATTTCAAAATAACTCCTGCTTGTGAAGAGGAATAGTGCTATTTTGAAATTTTTATTTTGTGAGTTATTATTTCGAAATAACTCCCTAGCGTAGACATGCCTAGGAATTTACTCTGGGAAGAGAAAGCCAGTTATCCAGCGCTATGTATACCTGCCTTCTGCCAGAGTGTTGCAGGCTGCTGGTTTGGGTCTGTCACACTATGTAAACTATAATTCTGCTTCCTTGTGTATATGAAAGATTATACAGTACTTAAATATTACTATATTCAGTAACTCCTCACTTAAAGTCATCCTGGTTAATGTTGCATTATTAGATTGCTGATCTATTGGAGAACACACTCATTTAAGGTCACGTAATGTTGATCTATTAGAGAACATACATGTTTAAGGTTGTGTGGTCAACTGTTCTGCCTGCCCAGCATTCCAGTAACGAAGCGGAATGGGAGCGCAGGGACTTCTGAGCTGGCTGTGCCTTAACCAAGCTTCATAATTATTACTGGTGAGTACAATATTAAATGGTTTACAATTATTTAAAACATATACAGCTTATGCATATAATGTCTTTTGTCTGGCAACTTCTCTGGAAACTACCCCCTGCCCAACTACAGGCAGTCCCCGGGTTACGTACAAGATAGGGACTGTAGGTTTGTTCTTAAGTTGAATTTGTATGTAAGTTGGAACTGGTACATATTGTAGGGGAAACTCTAGCCAAACATTTCTCCAGAGCTCAGTTTTATTCTCCCACACCTCACTTCCCTCAGTCCTTTATTCTCAAGCTGAGGTGTCTGCTGAGAAAAGCCGCTTCGCATCTCCCTGGTCTGCTGGGGGGCAGTGGGGGGCACGCGCTAGCTTCGCGTCTCCCTGGTCTGCGGGGGGGAAGCAGCTAGTGTGGGGTTGCCTCACCCCGTTTGTAAGTAGGGATCCGATGTAAGTCGGATTCATGTAACCCGGGGACTGCCTGTACATTATGAGGAAATCAGATTTGCTCAACAAAAATGTTTGAAGTAGAATTTTTTAGGAACATAATAATAATGTTAAGCAAGGAGTTACTATTTTACTGTCTTTTTATTTTACCCCAGCCCTCATTGAGGGCACAGAAAGGACAGTCAAAGAATCCAAATATTTTTATTCTCACTTTATAGTTAGCGGATCTATGCCTTACTTACTGAACTTTGTCCAAAGCCTATGACCAACGCAGAATTTTTCTTCTCATGATATTTTCGATCATGATACAGGTTAAACCTACCTGGTCTGGAACCTTTGGGACCTGACTGATCCCAAAACGAGGGAGCTTGCTAGACCAGGGAGGTTCAATTCTGGACCCTCTGCTGCTGACCTCTAGGTCTCCCTGGGGGCTGCCAGCCTCCCAGCTAGGCTCCCCTCAAGGCTGCTGCCCCTGCTACGTGGCTTTACTGCTGCCCCTGGCTTGGCTACCCCCCAGCTACTAAGCCGGCTCAAAAATTCTACTTCAAACATTTTTGTTGAGCAAATCTGATTTCCTCATAATGTACAGGCTCTTGGTTTCTGGTGGAGCTCTGGGCTGCTGACCCCTCTGGCCACAGGACTAGCTCTGCTGTCAGCCCCTGATGGGGCTCTGAGTTGCTCTGCTCCTGGTCCCTGGCTGCTGGACTGGCATTGCAGGACTCTGGCCTCCTCCCAGTTGGGGGACCCACTCTACAATGCTGACAATATTAAGCAACTATTTTAAAAAGTTGATTCCTTCCCACCCCACAGTGACAATCTTTTTCAAATGTAGTCTTAATGAGATTTATTTTGCTTACTAAAAATCACACACTTGAAAACTGGGGGCTTAATATATAGATAATTTGTTACATTATTATTGATATGATAATATAAAGTATACATCAGCTTAGAAAAATTGTGAGTATAAAATAATCATTTGTATTATGTGGTATTCTGGGTTTTCTGCAAAGGAAGATAAATAAATGGCCTTAAAACATTAAAAATAATCTGCATTAAATTCTTACAGTTTAGCACTCGTGAAAAATCCATAATAAAATCAAAGGAACAAGAGGACATTGTGTGTCAAAGTCTGAATATGCATAGATCATTTAGCTACAAATTTTGTATAAAGGAAATGCAGATGATGCTTTGAGGACTTTTATATGTTATGTTTAAATTTAAATGTAAAGATGACAATCAGGGAGCTTGTTTTAACGTCTTAACTATAGTTTAGGCTTTTTAAAACTGACTGAAGAATGTAAAAGGTATAAACCATAAGACATAAAATAAGCCTGAAATACACAGAACAACAAAATATTCCTACCTCCCAATACACCTGAGCACATGTTGCCGATCTACATGTCACTTGAGGGGGTTTGCATTGATCTGGTGGTCCTGGGGCGGTGGTAATTTCACATTTTTCTGAATAGGGTCCAAACTATTAAAAACAGATTGATATAATTACTATCATGTTTTTAAATAGAAGTTTTGCCCACAGTGGCTGTACATACTATTAGAATTTGACATTCAGCACCAAATATTGTCCTATTAAAATAACTTGTAATGACTTCAAGGTTCATTATAATGTCTCAGCATTCTTAGAACTACCATAATATTTTCCTCTATTGGAGATGTAGTGAGAATAAACATGGCAATTTGCAGTCTGTAATTTAGAAGAGAACTACAAGGAGCCCTGTGGCACCTTATAGACTAACAGATGTATTGGAGCATGAGCTTTTGTGGGCAAAGACCCACTTCGTCAGATGCATGTAGTGGAAATTTCCAGAGGCAGGTATAAATATGCAGGCCAGAATAAGGCAAGAGATAATGGGGTTAATTCAGTAAGGGAGGGTGAGGCCCACTTCTAGCAGCTGATGTGGAGGTGTGAACACCAAGAGAGAAGAAACTGCTTATGTAGTTGGCCAGCCATTCACTATCTTTGTTTAATCCTAAACTGATGGTGTCAAATCTGCAGATGAACTGTAGCTCAGCAGTTTCTCTTTGAAGTCTGGTCTTGAAGTTTTTTTGCTACCTTTAAATCTGCTACTGTGTATCCAGGGAGATTGAAGTGTTCTCCTACAGGTTTTTGTATGTGACCATTCCTGATATCTGATGTGTGTCCATTTATTCTTTTACGTAGGGACTGTCCAGTTTGGCTGATGTGTATAGCAGAGGGGCATTGCTGGCATATGATGGTGTATATTACATTGGTAGATGTGCAGGTGGATGAACCAGTGATAGTGTGGCTGATCTGGTTAGGTCCTGTGATGGTGTCGCTGGTGTAGACATGTGGGCAGAGTTGGCACTGAGGTTTGTTGCATGGAATGGTTCCTGAGTTAGAGTTACTATGGTGCGGTGTGTAGTTGCTGTTGAGAATTTGCTTCAGGTTGGTGGGTTGTCTGTGGGCGAGGATTGGCCTACCTCCCAAGGCTTGTGAAAGCAAGGGATCATTGTCCAGGATTGGTTGTAGATCACTGATGATGTGTTGGAGAGGTTTTAGCTGAAGACTGTAGGTGATGGACAGTGGTGTTCTGTTGGTTTCTTTCTTGGTCTTGTCTTGTAGTAGGAGGCTTCTGGGTACATGTCTGGCTCTGTTAATCTGTTTCCTCAGATTCTCCCTGGACACACAGTAGCAGATTTAAAGGTAGCCATCTTGCTGCAAAAAAACTTCAAGACCAGACTTCAAAGAGAAACTGCTGAGCTACAGTTCATCTGCAAATTTGACATCATCAGTTTAGGATTAAACAAAGACGGTGAATGGCTGGCCAACTACATAAGCAGTATCTCCTCTCTTGATGTTCACACCTCCACATGAGCTGCTAGAAGTGGGCCTCACCCTCCCTGACTGAATTAACCCTCTTGCCTTATTCTGGCCTGTATATTTATACCTGCCTTCGGAAATTTCCACTACATGCATCTGACGAAGTGGGTCTTTGCCCACAAAAGCTCATGCTCCAATACATCTGTTAGTCTATAAGGTGCCACAGAACTCCTTGTCGCTTTTGCAGATCCAGACTAACACGGCTACCCCTTTGATGCTTAGAAGAGAACATTACTCTATAAGTCACACTTGCCAGGTTACACATGACAACACACCTGTAACAGAGACTATTGTACAACTGTGTATTTATTTAAATCTAAATAAAACAGGAGACGACGAATAATTGACATCTATAATTCTTCCTCTAGACATTAGAAAAATTTTTGGTGTCCTTGACGATTCAACATGTTGCTTCTCTGACAACAGTGCCAACTAGTGACAAGCATGGTAAAGGTTTTTGTGAGATGGATTTCTGTACAGCATTACATGAACGGAGATGCCCACTCATTTTACTTTAAAATTAGGACACTGGCTATTTAATAAAATATTTTAAAGTAATGGTTGATTATAAAACAGTTAATGCAAGGTTAACGTCCAAAATATAAGGAGCCAGAGAATATCTTTTTACACTTTGTGATGTACATATTGAGATAAAAAGCATGGAAAATATGTAAGAAAATTCTAGTTGTTGTGCTCTGGAAAGCCTCAGGCTGTGGAATGCACACTCAATTAATGTGCAAAATGACAGCATATAAAATCATTTACTTACCACAGGGACATTATGATAATTTATTAAAGTATATGCTTTGAATAACTGACATCACTTAGATTTAAGTAGTAACTTGATGTTTTCTCTCTCCTTCATCCAAACAGCCAAGACTTATTCAAATTGGTCTTTAACTGCTGGTTATCACAGTGCCGCAGTAAATCATCTTAACCAATAAAATATACATTAAGAATTTGCATGACAAAACTTCTTAACATTAAAAATGTCTGAAAACAGCAACATGTACAAACATGATTGCACTCTGATTTCTGCCTGTCTCCTTACCCCAGCTTTGTTAGCGGCTCGCAGCCTAAAGCTGTATGTCTTTCCAGGGAGAAGGTTGCTTACAGTACATTCAACATCAGAGCCTTGGTAAACCTCTCTGTGTTCATCTGTTTCTACAGAAGACATTTCCAGACCATAACAGGTAATAGGAGATCCACCATCTGCCTGAGGTGGTCCTAAAATAGGAAAAAAGTTTTGTATGGTTTTAAAAACAAACAAACACGCTAGCACATTTTGATCAAGAAGCAGTGAGTTTACATTGCTATATAGAAGGTTTAGGTTGGACATTAGGAAAAAACTTTCTGTGAGAGTGGGTCAATTGCAGGGAGGTTGTAGAATCTCTATCACTGGAGATTAAGAGCAAGTTAGACAAATATTTGTCAGGAATGATCCAGATGGTGCTTGGTCCTTCCATGAGGGCTGAGGGCTGGACTCAATGACCTCTCGAGGTCCCTTCCAGTTCTAGTGTTCTATGATTCTGTGATCTCTCAAGCTATATTTATTCTTTAGACTTCTGGAAGCTTTTCTATGTCAGTCTGAGGTGTAAAGAAATGAGATGTCTGACTGACACAGTTGTGCTGACAGAAGTCCTTAGAATAGGTGCAGATGAGCTATAGAAGTAAAAGCACAGCTTTACCAGCATGTTTTATTTGTGGGAGGTGGTTTTACTATATTAGTATAAAGCACATCTTCGTTGATATTGCTCCATCTACACTTGGAGATCTTTGCTGGCATATTATTCTGCTGATATACCAAGCATAAGCATAACACACTGGTAAAGCACTCCTAGTGTAGGCTTGGCCTTAGATGATAGTCACAATAACAATTACCCCATCTCAGCTGAATTTCTTTTGCTCTTGGTCTGCCCTGTAATCTGGGAGTTTGGCCTGGACCAGGAAGCACTGCTGGTGTCTGCACTAGTAAGGAATCAGATGCCTGTAAAGGAAAAGTATACAAAAGCCTTAATGTAACAATGCATTTTGACCTTAACTCAAAGAAAATTTGAATTGCAAATACATATCATAAATGTCATAAAATCAGTGAGGTAAAAATATTTATAAGTATTTCCATGAAGATCTCATTTTAGAATATCTATAAAAAGGGGTCAGTAACCAGGGACAATGGTAAAAAGACGATTTGTGCACTGCTATGTTGATTCTGGATGTATTTTTTTATTGATACAGTTACACTGGTACAAGTCTAGTGTAACAATAGTTATGTCAGTATAAAGGTGCCTGGGACAAGTATAGCTTATTCCCCATCCCATATGCTCAGGCAAGGGCAGAGTAGAAGATCAGCAATTGTGCAGATCTGCCAACGCATACTGTTGCACAGGAATTACAGGTGACCCCTAAGCACTACACTGTGGCCTGAAGAAATATTAATTTCCTGCCTCACCTCCACCTGTACTCAGCCCACCTATTTAGACTGGGTGCTAGAATGATGATTTGGCTCTTTGAGACATGGATATTCACCTTCCTATGCTAACAAACAAATACTGCTTTTAGAAAGCTTTTTTATTTCTAATAAATCATCAGAAAAGTAGGCCAATTATACGGTCATGTGTTCTGAAAATTAGAATGATAGCTGGAATAAGTAAAACATTTGCTGGCAGATAAAGATTCACATTTTATTTCTCTAAGAAATGGGAGCAGAAACTCAATTTTTGGTAAAATTTTCTGAAATTTTCTTGAGCCCCTACTTATAGATACTGTATTACATTTTGGTAGTATGATTATTCTACAATGTTCAATGTTCCTAGCTTAATCAGATTTTCTTAAAGCTAAAGAGTTTTTCCACAAGTGTGACATTTGTATATATAAAATATATCAGACAATATTACCGCACTCTGCCCTCCTTCCCCAGTACAGTACACACGTAAGCGATAAGAGCAGCCTGGATTTAGTCGATCACATAAATATTCCCTAGCAGCTCCACTGTATATTACGTCCCAGTTGTTTCCTGAAAGATTAAGAATTAGTGTTCAATGAACCAAGGTGCAATTTTCAGCATTTCAAGTATTAGCCATAGCAGATATCCTAACTTTATTAAACAATCGTGTGTGTCATTTGTTAGACACATTCAAAGCTTACTTTGAATTTCCTGGAAATGATCTAATTATCTCATGACGATAGTTTCCTAGACAAATTTGTGTGAATTTGCTGAAGTGAAATATCTCCTTTATCTGACGTACTCATTAACTAAAATGTACAATCTGTATTTAATAAAGCAGTTTAAATGTGCTTACAGGTCCAGTAACAACATTATAAGTGAATAAATGGAAGAAAAATAATAGTCATAAGAGCCAATGGAAAAGATACTTTAATTAAATCATGTGTGTTCATTTTACAAAGCAGGACTGCTACTCTTCCTAAAATTGAAGTCTGATAAAGCGAGCCTGATGCCTGAGCAGTAGGAAGGGACTTGCAGTACCCAAGATAAAAGGAAGTTACCTATCCTTTGTAACAGGAGTTGAGATTTTTAATGAATCTGTAAACACAAGGGTGTACTCTATGACTGGAGAATTGCTAATATAGTTCCTAGTTTTAAGAAGGGGGGAGGGGGGGGCAAAGTGATCCGGGAATTGTATGCAAGCTCTTGGAACAAATTTTGAGAGAGAAAGTAGATAAGGACATTAGAGATAAATGGTAATTGGGACAAAATGTAACATGCTTTTACAAAAAGTGAATTGTGCCAGACCAGAACAATCTAATCTCCTTCTTTGAGAATATAACTTATTTTTTAGACAAAGGAAATGGAGTAGATCTAACCTACCTGGATTTCAACACTGCATATGATAAATTTCCACACAGAAGATTATTAGTTTCATTGGAGAAGATAGGGATTAATGAGACTTGAAAGGTGAATAAGGAACTCATTAGAGAGGAGACTATAACAGGCCATGCTGAAAGGTCAGGCTGGAGATAGGTTACTAATGGAGTTTGTCAGGGATTGGTCCTGAGATCAATCTTATTTAATATTTTTATTATGAAATTTAGCACAGAAAGCGGGAGTGTGGTAATAAAATTTGTGGATTACACAAAGTTGGGAGGAATTGCCAATTCAGAGGAGAATCAGAATATAGAAAGGTTACTCACCCAGTGCAGTAACTGAGGTTCTTCAAGATGGTCCCCGTGGGTGCCTGCGTGCCACTGTGCTTCTAAATCAAAGATTTTAGATAGCAGTGCCCACGGTTGGCATGTGAAGCCAACCGTTCCTTCGTTTCCTTCTCTGCCCTAGACATGGAAGATTCCAAAGCAGAGGAGAGGATGGGTGGGTAGTGGAGCACTCACAAGGACAACTATCTCTAAAAACTTCAGTTACTGCACCAGGTGAGTAACCGTCCCTTCTTTGAGAAGTGTCGCTGTTGGTGCTCCACATTAGGTGATTACGGAGCAGTAGATGTATTTGGTGGAGGGAGCTCCAGGAGACCTGAATTGGTTATAGGGAGTACTGTTCGGCTGAATTGAGTATCTGAAGTAGAATAGGTCTGGATGGCATGGTGGTTGGTAAATGTACATGCCAAAGGCCAGGTGGCAGCTCTGTAGATTTTCTCTATTGGTACACCCTGAAGGAAGGTCGTTGATGCCATTGCTCTTGTACAATGAGCCCGAATGATCAATGGGGCTCCTGCTGGAATATGCTGTATGCAAGATATATGCATCCTGAGATCCATCTGGATAGTCTACGTGTTTTGAAATAGGTAGACCCTGAGACCTCGCTGTGGTTGAAATTAAGAGCCTTGGAGATTGTGGAAAGGTTTTGTGTTTTGTAGGTAAAAGGCAATTTCCCTGTGGATCTCTAAGGTATGCAAGGATGCTTCAATGCTGTCCTTATGAGGTTTAGGATAGAAGATGGGTAAGTAAATTGGTTTCTTACAACAGAACAAGGTAAGTACTTTCAGGAGGAATTTCAGATGTGTACAGAAGACTACCTTATCTTTATGAAAGATAGTGTAAGGAGGGTCCATCATTAAGGCCCCCAAACTTGCCTACTCTACTTGCTGATATAATTGCCACGAGAAAGGAAACCTTCATTGAGAAGCGAAGCAGGGAGCAAGTGGCCAGGGGTTCAACAGGTTTGCCTGTTGTTGCTCTCAGCACTAAGTTTAAGTCCCATGCTGGAGCTGGGTTTCTCACTGGTGGAAACATGTTATGTAGGCCCCTCAGAAAGTACTTGACCAATGGCTGTGTGAAGATGGGACAATTGTCTATGAGGGGAAGGAATGTTGTGACTGCGGACAGGTGCACCCTGATAGAGCTAAGGGAGAGACTGGAACACTTTAGACACAGTCAGTATTGGAGAATCTGTAGGAGGTCTGTGGATGCTGGAGCACCATACTGTCTAGTGTGTCTATAGTTCATGATGACCTCCTATCTGGATGCAGGACATGCAGCTTCACGAGTAAACCAGCCAGAAGTCACGTCTAGAGGTGAAAAGTCTGTACGCTGGGGTGATGTAGTTGCCTGTTCTGATGCTTTAGCAGGAGGATATTGGCAGGAGGCGCCACAGAGGAGTTATGCGCATTTGTAGCAGGTACAAATACTATGTTTACCTGGGCCAACTGGGAGCTATGAGAATGATCCTGGCCTTGTCCTGTTTTATTTCAAGAATTACTCACTGAAGGAGGGGAACAAGGGGAAATGCATAAAGCAGGGGCGCTTCCCATTTTATGTTGAATATGTCCCCTCGAGAGTGCTATGCCAGCCCTGGAGCAATAGTTGCAGCATTGGGTGTTCAACTGGGTTGCGAACAAGTCCATAGTGGAGAATCCCTACTGTTTGAACAGGGGAATCAGCACCGAAGGGGTGAATTCTCACTCATGGTTCTGTGGAAAGTGCCTGCTGAGATTATCTGCCAGCACATTTTCTTCGCCCAGCAGGTAGGTTGCGATTAGATGGATGTTTCATGGGATGTACCGTTCCCATAGATGGGACTGTTTCTAAGCACAGTGAGTAGAATCAGACTCCACCCTGCCAATTTATATAAAACATTGTGGTAAGGTTGTCCATGAGTACTTGCACTGCCTTGTTTTAAATTAAGGGGAGGAAATGCAAACAGTCTTTGTGAACTGTTCTGAGTTCCAACAGACTGATGTGTTGCTTGGACTCCTCCTGTGACAACTATGCCTGGATGACATGGCGGCCTAGGTGAGCTCCCCACTCTGTCAGGGAGGCCTCCATAGTAATTGCTACAAATGGCTGTGGTGGTTGGAAGGGCAATCCCTTGCAAACATTTTTGCAGATGGTCCACCATGACAGAGCGTTCTTTATTTTGGAGGGCATGGTGAGCGTTTTGTTTATATGGTGGATGTGTGGTCTGTATATAGTGTGTAACCAGGCCTATTTCATATGGAGGCGAGTGTATGGTACCACAAACATGGCTCCTGTCACGTGTCCTAAAAGTTGAAGACAGTGCTGAGCTGTGATGTGTGGACTGGCTTGTGCTAATGATATGAAATACACAATTGCTGAGAATCTTTGTGTTGGTAGGGAATGAGTGCATTACTGGGTATTCATCTGGAGCCCCAAGGTATCGAATAAGGACCTGGTGTGGATGACTGCCTGTTCTGTGTCATGCACTGTGGGAATTTTCAGTAGGTAGTTGTCTAGGTATGGGAAGATGGTAATTCCCATTTTCCACGGGTGTGCTGCCACCACCGCTAGGACCTTGGAAAGAGCCCATGAGGCTGTTGAGGGTCTGAATGGCAGCCCTCTGCATTGGAAGTGGAGATCCTGGATGGCGAATCGGATGAAGTGTCTGTGTGCTGGATGTATGGAGACATGAAAACAGGCGCCCTGGCAGACAGCCAGGCTCCCTTATCCAAGCAGGAATTATGGAGGCTGGGGTTACCATTTTGAAATGCTGAGTTAGAATGAACTGACTGAGGTTGTGGAAGTCTAGGATAGGATACTGTCTGTGAGAAAACAGTAGGAGTAGAAACCCTTTGCCACTGTGCTCTGGAGGTACGTGTTCTATGGCCCCTAGTTGAAGGAGATGATCCAATTTGTGTAGGAACATCTTCATAAGAGGAGTCCCTGAAGAGGGACAGGCAAGGTGGGTGGGAGGGATGGATGGATGGATGGATAACTGAAAATAGGATTCAGTAACCCATTTGAATAATTTCTAACACCGATCTGTTGGTGACGATGTTGAGCCACACTGAATAAAATGAGGCTACTCCTCATCCATAACATTTGGCAGCAAAGGATTGCTGCCGTGGAGATACTGAAGCTGTCTGACCCTCGACCAACACTTTAAAAGGTCCGACATGAAGTGAATGATTGTGGGGCTGATGTCTGGTCAGATGCTTGTCTACTCCTATTCCGGCATGGTCGGCACTTGTTGTATTGCTTATGTTGTTGGTTAAAAGGCTTTGTGGTCTGTATCTCTGTGTAAACGATCTTCCCTGCTTTCTTTTTGTGACAGGGACATAGATGCCACGTGTCTTGAACATGGCTTGTGAGTCCTTCAAAGTGTGCAATGAGGCATTGGTGAACTCAGCGAAAAGCTTAGTGCCCTTGAAGGGCACATCTTCAATTGTGGACTGCACCTCTCTGGGGAACCCAGCGAGCTGCAGCCATAAGGCCTGTCTCATCAACATAGCAGACAAGGTGCATCTAGCTGCCGTGTTGGCCTAATCTAATGAGACCTTTAATGCTGTTTGGGAGATTAGAGCATCCTCATTGATTTTTTATTTAAATTACTCTTTTGTTGTCTGGGAGGAATTCAATAAAGGTTGTCAACTGGTTGAAAATATTGTGGGTATATTTTGCCAGAAGTGCCATATAATTGGAGATTCTGAGAGGCTGGCTATAGAGTACGCTTTCCTCCCAAACAGGTCCAATTTCATCATTATCATAAGTTGTTATGCAGGCTGTTAGTCGCCTATCCCACTGGTTAACAGCGTGCACCACCAGAGAATTTGGTGTGGGATGGGTGAATAAGAAGTCTACCTCTTTGGGAGTTATGTAATACTTTTTGTCCAATCTCTTGCATGTCGGGGGTATTGTGGCAGGCGTCTGGTAGATGGTTTTTGCTGGATCCATCAAGGCAGCGTCATGGTGAGAGTGAGCCTAACTTGCGGAGAGGCATGAAGTATATTTGTCAGCTTATGCGGATTCTCTGGCATAGTAGATAATGGGATTTCAGGAGAGTCTGCCACTCTTTTGAAGAGCTTCTGAAATGACTTGAAATCACTCCCTGCAGTTGCAGGTGGGGGCATGATTGTGTAATCAGGAGATGAGGAAGATAGGTGAGTGGATGGAGGAGTGTCACCTGTTACATCAGCCTCCTCCTTTCCCTCAGAGATGGATTGGTCAGGCAACTGGTAATGGGTGCCTGGGACAGGTTGCTGCACCTGGTATTCCGCCTATGAGTCCCAATTCAGCCAGTTGGGAGGGATTAGTGGTGGCTGCCATTGGAGAGGCTGTTTGCTCAGCTTGGGAGAAGACTATCTTGGAGTATATACCTTCAGAGGCGGCTCATCACTGTTGTTGCTGAACAGTGGTGGAGCTGATCCCACCAGGATAGATAAACTAAAACGGGATGTATTTGTGGTGCCGTTGGTGTGGAATAGCGGTGTTCCCGGCACGAAGGAGACCATGAGATCAGTGCTGGTGATGAATGTTTGCAGTGCCAACATGGTGGGCAGTGGTGCCGGTACCAGGGCAACTTGTGGCACTGTAGGCTGAATTGCCGGTGCCGAGTGCTTAGCCTGCAACGGGTGTTGCTGTTTGGTTCAGATGCACCAAAGGTGCCAGATGTTACAGTGGTGCTGACAATGCCATAGGTGGCAACATGGTAGTACTTGTTGCTGACACTGAATGTGGTCTGGTCTGCACGGCGGTTGGTGCTGGTGGTGCCTATGCCAAAGGCTTTTGCTTTGCCTCTTTCAAGGCACTGACAGGGGATTGAGCCTTCTCCTTACAGCAGTGGTCCCCAACCTTTTGGGGCTGCTGTGCGCCCAGGGGCGGGGCCACCCATGCGCCACATGCCTAGGGGCAGGGCCGGCCCAGATCATTCGGCGAGTGCACATAAATGCCCCGGTGGGCGCCATGGCGCCCACGGGCACCATGTTGGGGACCACTGCCTTACAGTCTTGGCTCCTGTCGGTGTCAGACTTGCCAGCTGCTTCCTTTTCTGGCCTCTTCAGTGCTTCTTATGCAGAGAGCATTTCCCTGAGGGGAAGTGAACCCCTGAAGAGCAATGAGATCTCTTCTTGGGCACCTGAACCTTATCAGAGTCCTTGGGTCTTGACCTTGTGGGAGCCGCTCTCTCAGAGGCCACACCAGGAGATGGTTGCCTGAGCGGTGCAGTGTGCTCCGGGTCAGAAGTGGGTTGGACTGTTTTCTTGAGGAGTCTCATTTTTAGCCGTAGCTCCCTGGTTCCTTGGTTCTTGATGTGAGTTTCTTGCAGTGGGGGCACTGGGAGATGAAGTGCTCCTCACCCAAGCAGCGGACACACTAGGAATGTCCGTCTAAGGCAGGAATGGACAGCATGCAGGTTATACACCCTTTAAAGCTAGGCTAACCAGGTATGTCCCAAGAAAAAAAAGCAGCGATTACTAGACTGCAGGAATCTTAAAAGCTTAGAACGAGAACTAACTTTAGTTGTCCTATGAAATTCTTTTAACAGCTACACTACTAATTATGAACTGTTAAACTGAGGAAAAAACCCAGGAAACTGCTATTAATAACTAACACACACTTGAGAGTGACTACTGGGTTCTGATTGAAGCTGACAGCACTAGAGAAGGAACTGAAGAAACAGTTGGTTGTGCATGCAGAGTGGCCATTTTAAATGGTGCGTGCCGGCTGCTCCACATGTGCAGCTGACCATGGGCACTGCTACCTAAAATCTCTGATTAAGAGTGAAGTAGTGCTCAAACACCTAAGGTGGAGCACCCAAAAGGACACTCCTCGAAGAAGAACATTTAAGATCTAGATTACCTTGAAAACTGGAGTAAAGGAAATGGGATAAAATTTAATAGTTCAAAAGGCAAGGTTATGCACTTAGGGACTAACATTTGAACTTTTGCAATAAGCTGGGAATATATCAGAAGTGAGAGGAGGAGATAGACCTGGGGTTAATGACTATGAGCTGATAAAGTGATGGGGGCTGTGAAAAAGCTAATTCTACAATGATTCAGATGTGGTATTTCCACTAGGGACATGGGAGTATTTATACTGTTACACAAGGCAGCGGCGAGACTTCATCTGGAATACTGTGAGCAGTTCTGGTCTCCCATGTTTAAAAAAAGAAATAAGCATGATGGAAAACTTATGAGGGGGGACTCCAAGAGCTTGACTTGTTTGGCCTAGGCAAAAGGCTGAAGGGAAATATGATTATTCTCTTTAAATACATCACAGGGATAAATACCAGGGAGGGAGAAGAGTTATTTAAGTTAAGCACCAATGAGAACAAAAGGGTATAAACTAGGGATGTTAAATATCAAGTAATTGACTAATTGAAGTAAATGCATTTTCATCGACTATTCGATTAGTCAATAGGGTGCCATAGGGCTGTTGCTACACTTCAAAGGCAAAAGCACCATGTGGAGCCCAGGGTCAGTTGAGGACTCCCCCACTGACTACAGGCTCCATGCAGTGCTGATGCTTTAAAATACCATGGAGAGTCTGGTGTAAGGTTCCATACAGCATTTCAAAGTGGCAGTGCTCCATGGAGCCTGGATCAGCTGGGGACTCCCCTGCTGACTTCGGGCAGCGCTGCTGCTTTGAAATGCCGTGGGAATTCCAGCATCAGGCTCCATGCAGTGTTTCAAAGTGGCAGTGCCACACAGAGCCCAGGGTCAGCGAGGAAGTCCCCATCTGATCCTGGGCTCCATGTGGCACTGCTGCTTTGAAACACTGCGTGCAGCCCGGAGACACCCAGCTGGCCCCAGGCTACATGCGGCGTTTCAAAGTGGCAGTGGCGTGTGGAGCCCAGGGTCTGGCCCCAGGTTCCAAGAGGCATTACTGCTTTAAAGTACCCCCACCTTGCTGCCTCTTTTTAATAGAGGTAGCAAGAGGGAGGGGGAAGTGACTAGTTGACTAGCTTGTCGACTATATGATAAGCATAAACTGCCACCAACAAATTTAGGCTTGAAATTAAATGAAGATTTCAAACCAGCAGAATAGTGAAGTTTCAGAAAAGCCTTTTAAGGGGAGCAATGGAAGCAAAAAACCTAACTGGCTTCAAGATTTGATAAGTTTATGGAGGAGATCGTATAAGACTGTCTACAATGGCATGTGGATGATCTTCAATTGCTAGCAGTAAACTCCAATGTAATCATGCAGTAATCATGATTTGAGGACTTCAGTAACTTAGCCAGAGATTAAGGGTCTATTACAAAGTAGAGTGTGAGGTTCCATATCCTGCAATGCATAGGTGGTCATACTAGATGCTCATGATGCTCTCTTCTGGCCTTACATACTATGAGATGGTTCCTATCTGTATTCCAGTGTGGGTATGCTAATGAACTCCTACAATGCATCAGGCATGGTATTTCAACTAGGGACAGGGGAGTGTTTATACTGTTACACAAGGCTCTGGTGAGACTGCGTGTGGAATACTATGTGCAGTTCTGGTCTCCTATGTTTAGGAAAGAAAGAAGAGATGTAGAGAAGAGCTACTAGAATGATAGACAATTTATGAGAGAGGACTCCAAGAGCTTGGATATGATGTTGGGTCCTATATTGCAGAGATGGGAATCTACACCTGCAGTCCAGAGACCAAGAGTGCTCCACTGCCTATAGGATGGTTTCAAGATTGGCTTGCCCGTCGGTGTTGAGGTCTAGCCTTTCTGGTGCCTAGTGTAATATCTGTGGTACTGGTGGCCTGCTTGTTCTTTAGCTGCCAAGTCCACTTCAGGCAACAAGAGCCTTAAGAGAATTTGTGTCCCCTGCTACTCCCGGGAGTCAGAGGTGGCCTGGAGGGCTGGGAGTTCTGATCTCAGCAGTATCCCCTTGGAGTCCCTGGGTGGACACATAGCCTCACAGAAGTTCTTTGCTCAAAGTCCCTTTCCCTTCCAGTGATAGGCGGGGGAATGGGGAGCTTCCCTTCTTTTGCCATTTGTTAAACATTGAGGGACAAAAGTACTGGGTGGAGCGCTATGCACTGATGCCAAGGTGCTTAGGGTTTGTCTACACTAGCCCCCTAATTCGAACTAGGGTGGCTAATGTAGGCATTCGATCTTGCAAATGAAGCCCGGGATTCCTCGTGGAATGAGGTGTAACAGTTAATCCGAACTAAAGACTTAGTTCGGATTAACTTCTGACTGCCGCGTGTAGCCGCGGGCAGTCAGTTCGAACTAAGGGGATTTAAAAATGGTGTCTGCTCGGGAACATGCAAATGAAGCCTGGGATATTTAAACCCCGGGCTTTATTTGCAAATTTGAATGCCTACATTAGCCACCCTAGTTCGAACTAGGGGGCTAGTGTAGACATACCCTCAGTGTGGCTTCTGAGCAGGAAGGCTCTGATACAGGATACATTTACAGCATTTTACAGCCTCCATGAGGAGGTCTCTCAAGTGGATAGTCCATTCCTTTTGGGTTCTAGGATGAAAGTTTTACAGATTTTGCACTTGTCTTTTCTATGGGACTCCCCCAAGCACATCAGATAGCTGTTGTGGGGGTCAATGATGAACACTGTTTGAAGTCTGGGGAACAGGGCAAAGTCCCAGGAAGAACTACTAAACTAAAGACTAATACTTAATAACTACATGCAGAAGTTAGATAACAATGACCTGCTGAGTATTGCTAATGTTCTTATGATACAAGACAAGGCGCTCTGACCAAGCATCACAGGCAATAAGAAGGAAATGAGAGTGCGTAGAGCTGGCAGCGCCTCATATACTGTCACGTGAGTGTAGCACTTAATAAAGCACCATAGCCAGCCCTAGAGATAATGTTAAAAGTAAAGTGGGTATGCACCCCCGAGAATGGAATCGACATGAGTGAACATAAAGAGAAGAACTTAAAAACCATGCTTCAGTGCCCTTCCAGAACAGGGATGCTTTCCTAAACTGGTACTATAGTGCTGTCTTAGCCTGCATCACACTAGACACATAATTAACTATGAACTAAGGGGAAAAACCAGTAATTATTCCAAAAGTGCTCTGCATCATTTCACCCCCATTTAATGAAATTAAAATGCAAAAGAAATGTTAACTAAAAGCTCAGTCACAAGAAAAGTGTCACTAGTTAATCTCTGCTATGATCAAACAGTAATTCGATTTTATCTGTTTTATCTGTAATTTCACCATCCACAGAGAAGGTTTCTAATACATGGGTAATATTTGGGCCATCTCTTGAGACACAATAGGATACAACATACAGCCTCGTTATTACAACTTGGAAGCATATTGTTTATATATTCAGAAAAACAAGAGAGCCTTTTAGTGCCCTTCACTTTTCTATTATAGTAATTTCGAGGAGAGCTAATCAAGATCAAATCCCCATTATGCTAGATGCTGTATTGAAGCATACAAAAACAATCCCTGCCCCACAAAATTTACAATCTACAGCATTTTAAAAGATGATCAGAAATACAACATGAAAAAAAATGAGTGAACACTGAGCTCTATTTAAAAAGTTCCTACATTAATTCTTACCATTTAAGCCTTCAGAAATCTCCACAACATATTTAGTTATTGCTGCCCCTCCATTGTCTTTTGGTGGATCTACCAAATATAAACAAAAAGTCAGGCAAAACACACTGTTCTGGACACTACTGCATTTATGTGATGTAAATGAAAAACTTTTTGTGGAATATTTAAAGGAAATATTTTCAAAGACACAAAGGCCATTTAGATGCTCAACTCGCAGAGCATCTAAATGCCTTTTGTATAATTGAAAATCTCCCTATTTGGGCTTGCTGATATGGGTGTGTGTGTGTGTGTGTGTGTGTGTGTGTGTGTGTGTGTGTGTGTGTGTGTGTGTGTGTGTGTGTGTGTGCGCGCGCGCGCGCGCAAACATTACATGGGGGGGTATGAATTCTAAGGTGCACTAATATGTTGCGCATTAATTGGTTTAATGTGAACCAATTATTAGTGCATTTTAGAAATCATAACCTTGTAGTGCGCACAACTGCTTTGCGTAGACAAGTCCTTAATCAAGAGCAAGGAGAATCTATAGCAAGATTTTTGGCAATAAACTAAGGATGCTCAAACATTTAGACATATAGCCAGCCTGATCATGCGCAGACAGTAACAGCACAATCCCTTCAAAAGAAATTCATAATTTCATAGAATAATTAAGAACATAAGAACGGCCATACTGGGTCAGACCAAAGGTCCATCTAGCCCAGTATCCTATCTGTCGACAGTAGCCAATACCAGATGCCCCAGAGAGAGGGATCACAACAGGTAATCCTCATGTGATCCCTCCCGTCACCCTCTTCCAGAAAAACAGAGACTAGGGATACCATTCCTACCCATCCTGGCTAATAGCCATTAATGAAACTAAACTCCATGAATCTATCTAGCTCTTTTTTGAACCCTGTTAAAGTTCTAGCCTTCACTGCATCCTCTGGCAAGGAGTTCCACAGGTTGACTGTGAGCTAAGTGAAGAAAAACTTTCTTTTGTTTGTTTTAAATGTGCTGCCTATTAATTTTATTTGGTGACCCCTAATTCTTTTATTGTGGGAATAAGTAAATACATTTTCCTTATTCACTTTTTCCACACCAGTCATGATTTTATAGACATCATTCTGATTCATGATACTGACATCATTTTGAATTCTAGACAGGAGCTGATGGTCAAGCTGATTTACAAACAGATGTTCCAAAATAATTTAGGGAGCAGGATTTCCAAGTATTTTTAACATATTTTTCAGGAAGATATTGGGCATTTGGGTGGGGAAGCAGCACTTCCTGCCTAGAAGTTGATTCCAGCATATATAGGATTTACAATTTAGTTCAAAGGCTCTCAGCACCACTACCATAAAAATTGTTTCAGCATTCCTGGCAAATGGCCCACAGTTCCCAGCCATTATAGACAGTGGAGCTGTAGATGGTGAGGATACCCCATAGCTCCTGACTGCTGCAGGTGATGGGAGACCCTTCAGCTCACATCCATCGGTGGCAGGGGATGTCAGAACTCCCATCTTCCATGCAGTTACTCCACTGCAGACAGTGTGGGTACCTACAGATCCCCATTTTGTCTTAGATCTTTTTAGTAAAAATCATGCCCAGGTCACAGCTTATATGAATTTTTCTTTATTGCCATGACATGCCCATGACTTTTACTAAATATATCCACATCAAAATTTTAGCCTTACAGGTTGACAGATTGAGTAGGAATTTGTACCTGGAATTCAGGAAGCACAAATATTTCAAACTAGAACTGTGTGAAGTTCTCATTAGAAAACCTAGAATTATGCTCTCCTTCTGCTGGTTTTGTTATAAACTCAAAGCTCAGACCAAGTTCATCGAAAAGTGTGTGAACCTAAGCCCAGTTTTAAGAAAATCTAGGCCAATTTATAATTCTGCAATGAAACACACAAAAACTCCTGGTTCATATATTTTCAACAGAAAACCAGGTATTTTTGGTAAAGTTTTTCTTTAAGACAATTCGAATACAGAAACACTGAGTTAAACTCAGGGACAGTAACAGAGTCATAGTGAACACAGGCAAACTGAAGCCCCCGTGAAATCAAATCCCAATGAACCAAAAAAGGCTCAAATCCCTATGTCTTTGTTTCACACCTGATAGTTAAATACTGTGGCGTCCTCTTAAGTAGGCTGAAGTCACTGGGTCAATATTCTTCTCTCAACCACACTAGGGCTAATCCAGAAAAACTGCTGACTGCAACAGTACTGAGAGCAGAATCTGTCCTTCTGTACATACTCATTTACGTAAATACAGGCAAAGGTATTCAAATAGAACTGAACAAAAACTTTACCCCAAATTATTTTAAAACTTTGTGCATGAATTTTTCCTTTAACTGATGGTTTTGAAGGTGCTCCAGGCTTGTCTGGTAAAGTAGTAAAGTCTACTACATCACTTGGACTACTTTTGCCTTCCAAGTTATAGGCAATGACCTGAAAAATAAATAAATAAATAAAGTGCACTTCTGGCATTCTATACAAGCTGCTAATACTAAATGTGTGTAAATAATTTATAGGTTACAAATCAGCAAAGGAAAGGAAAGGAAACTGTCACACATATTTGTATATTATTCTTCCACATTTTTGAGGGATTTTAGTAGTCACTTTACTTTTTACTGAAAAGAAAAAATGCAGAGAATTGCCAGAAGGGAAATTTTAATCTTTAAAACAAATGAAAATTAGCTTTTTACAATAGGTGTAAAGAAAATAAAGAACAAACAATGCATGCCGATGCTGATGTATTGCTATGGCTCTTTGGCAATATACACATTGATACATTCTGGTTCCTTCTAAGGATCAGATTAGCCACCCCTATTATATACCCTCAGAAATAAAACTATATTGAAAGCATCTATACAAATAGCTACTGATACAGAAATTAGGATGTTATACAACATTTTATGTATTCTACTATTAAAGGAAACTGAAATACTCAAATGTGAATCATATATTCCCCACTGAGGCAAAAGTAATTTTGTATGATTACTATTCTGTAATGTTTTGCTTTCATAATAATGTAATATTTTGTTAAACTAGAGACCATGTAGTTCTTGCCTTTCCATAGTTTTTCTTGTAAGAAAATAACTACAGCAATAAAAAGTAGGAAATTTAAAAAGTGACTGCACTTATAACTTTTGCCAACAAAATCAATGAGGTTATTACATAAATCTGTCACATCATCTTTCCATAATCTTAAGAAATGCTACTCCTCCCCCCATCTTCTTCCATTTACAATAAAAATGAAAGTTGATTAACGTAGCATTTATTCTTCATTCTCCCACACTGAACAAGAGCCTCTTCTATTTAAAAATGGTTCAGTTTACCAAAATAGGGTATGAAATCTGTGTAATATGTTCTTCGACCAATAATGTGCTTTCAAATCCTCACAGACCTTCAAAATGTGTTTTAAGTGTTTCCAGTTTAAATACATATGCAACCATATGAGGCCTCAATGTTATACTATTTTGGGGATAGCGTACTCAAAAGACAATGATGCATGAAAGACAGTTACCTAGTGTTCTTTGAGATGTGTTGCTTATGTCCATTCCACATTAGGAGCGTGAGTGTGCGCACGTGTGCGTGCAAGCATGTGCCACATACCACTGAGGGAAAGCATGGATGTATCGTAAGGGACTGGCTCTAGCAGAAGGACCTTTGGTCTGACCCAGTACGGCCGTTCTTATGTTCTTAGCACCCTCTAAAATAGTGCACATATACTGCAGCAAATGGGGTGCTGCCAGATCCCTCTGCCCTTAGTTCCTACTTGCTAGAAACTCCAACAGTTATGAAGCATAGTAGCTCATGGAACGGACACGAGCAACACATATGGAAGAACACCATTTATGGAAAAGGTAATTGTCTTTTCTTCTCCAAGTGCTTGCTTATGTCCATTCCATGTTAGGTGATTCCAAGCAGTACCTATGAAGGCAGGTAGGAGTTCATGGATGTGTAACTTGTAACCAGTGTTCCTTCTAATCTTTTCCATCCATGTGCAAAATATTTTCACGTGCACCAGGGCACGTGCAAATGTGCACCAAAACAAAAAACCCAGCTGTGGGTGCTCTGCTAATCACCTGGAGGCTTTTGACTCTCTCTGTTGAGTGGCTGCAGAACCTGTTAAAGCTCAGATTAACTACCCGATTATATACCTTCAGAAAAAACAAATGAACAAACCAACTTATATTGAAAGCATCCATACAATAGCAAGTGGATGTTGCAATGATAACTGCAAATTTGGACATTGCAAGGAACAGTGTAACCAAAGATCCCTCAAAGCTGCACCTTAGGTTCCCTTGGCTATTGGGATTAGAAAGTAATAGGAATAGACCCCTTGATCATGAGGTCGGAGGGACTTCTTCCATGGCCCCCATCTGCAACAGGCCCTGCACCTCCTACTGCAGTAAACTCTTGAGAGAGGGATTCCTGAAGAGGGACGGAGAAGACAGGTGCTTTAAAACAAACAGAAGGGCACTGCACTGTGCCACAACATTGAAGAGAAATATTGAGGAGGAAAAAGAAAGAAAGAAATGGGTGGGACTGGTATGTTGCCCTTAAATTATAAAATGGACATTTCAAAATATACTGAAAAATACTACTTCTGCTAAAAAGTCAAACAGCTTTCCCCCTCATATTACAAAGAAGGGATGCTCTCTCCCCTTGGGCAGCACTCATTTCTTATCTATGAACAATTCTTTAGGAAAGTATCAGTAAGCGTGTTACCAGTTTATTTCATCACAGAAATTAATCATAAAACACAACTGCTAACATGGAGCCATTCTGCAATGAATAAAGCCAAAATAATTGGAAGAATCTTACCCTAAATTTATACTTTGTACTGCGTCGAAGATTCTTCACCGTGCAGGTGAGATCATCTCCATCGTATTTTGGCTTGAAACCATATCCCTATAGAATGAATTAAATATTAATACTTGATAGCAAAACTCATTTTATATGAAACATAGTAATTTGTTTGGCTGCTCTGAGTAAAGCTATTAAAACAAGTTTTTATTCTGTAAACTAATATTTTTGATTTACCCTTCACCATTTGGCATGGTGTATAATGGAAATAAATGAATAATGATCAAAACAATATAAAATTATAACAACCCCCTGTGACGGAGTGACTGCCCCATACTGGCTAGAAGGGGGTAAAGTAGGCTGGAGGGAGCCTGCACAGAGCCCTGGCCAAATGGAGAGGCACTTTTAATGAACCAATTAGGGTGTAGCTTGCTGGGGCAGACCTGTATAAAAGGAGCTGCCAGCATAGAGAGATAGCTAGACCCTCACAAGGGAGGGTGTAGGACCAGTTCATAGAGAAGTGACTTTGGTAGAACAGTGTTGGGCAGGCTCAGGAGGGCTAAAGAGTAAGGCTCCAGCCTGATACTTGCCACGCTGTTGGCCTTGCTACAAGGGCCAGGAGGGTGCAAAGAGTCACAGGGGAAGTGGCCCAGGGAACTAGAGGAGGAGTAGAGGAGGGCAGGATAAGGCTGTAAGAGGATCCCTGGGTCGAGACCCAGATTAGTGGGCGGGCCTTCGGTCCCCCATTTTCCCTTCCACTGTATCTTGCCACCGACGTGTGGCCAACACAGACTGTGGCTTGCCCCTGAGGTAAGGGGCTAACTTTGGGGCAGTGTCTGGCGAAACCGAGAACTGCTGATATCCTCCTGGGAGGAGTGTGGCCCAAACAGATTGTGGCTTGCCCCTGAGACAGAGAGTTTAGGCTTGGAGGCCACAGTGGCAGTAGAGATTCATGACTGCCAATAAACCCCTGGAAGGTAGCGAGAGACCACTGAAGTGGGCACTGCTGGAGGGCATTGTCCTGAAGAGGATACTGTGGTCCAGAAGATTGGGGAGTGAGGATGAGGGAGACACCAACCACAAGGAGGCACCCTGCTGACAACAGAGCTAATCTCCAGTGCTACCCACAATTGAGAGTTGACCCTGTGACCCCCCCCCCCCCCCATCTTCTGACTATGAAACAGAGGTTCTAATGTAAAAAAAGGGAAAAGGAGAAAGTAATATATAGCCAATAGTGGTCTACTAACATAACTTTTATGGGGCAGAGGGGAAATCATAGCAGCATTCATTGAAAAATGAAGGCAGATAAGATGAAATGACTGTCAAGGGGAGACAGTTCCTCACCACAGGGACTTTTGGTACAGATTCTTCAAGGATTTAATCATGAGCTTGACTTTCTATACAAGAATAGACAGTGTGTATGTCTTTGCAGGATCTGGTCTTAACAGCAAAAACATAATCGATAAGGATTGTTTAACATAACAAGAGTAAAACAATATGGTTTTGTCATAGTAAAAGCAAGAATCATTATAATTTAAGAGAAGGGAAAAGTCATGTTTTGATATTAACAGTTTTTCCTTGGAAAACAACGAGTAGTTCTATGGAACCTTAGAGACTAACACATATATTCTGCTATATTATATTTGTTAGTCTCTACGGTGCCACAAGACTGTTCGTTGTTTTCAAAGAAAGTTACAGAAAGTTTTGCCTTTGAACAGTCCGTGGAAAGACCATAAGCCAGCCCAAGGTTCTTTTATATAAGGATTCTTACCACTATTCTGGCTGTGTAAAAGGGCCCTAAAGTGGGCATAAATGAAATTTCCTTTAGGACTACTTTGTACTGCCAGAATGGCATAAAGAGGGGCTTCTATAAAGGGAAGCAGGTAAAGGGCTTCAGCTTGCCTTCCCCTGCCTTACTGTCAATTAATATCAGATTCATGATTTGCATAAAAATAATCACAGAAGTCACAGAGATGAAGTGATGCCTGTGAGGTTCTCTGTCCAAGGCTGGGGCCTTAGCCAGGAACTAAAACCATTAAGGGATTTAAAAACCAGAAAGATCTGCTTAATCTGTCACTTTATCTATAGCCAATGCAAGAGACGCTGAAGTGGAAGACCATAATCAAATGTGAGGGATTTGCCATGTCTGATAGTTTTCCACAGAAAGGATATGTTCAAAATTGACACCAATTATTTGCTCGTTACTTACATCCCTTAACAAGTAGGGACAGAGAGAAAGTAAGAACATCCTTCCAACAATGCCCTATTACTTGTTAGCAAGACTCATCCCTTTGTAGGACTGAGGATGAAACAGATTTCTGCCAAGGCCAAAACCTAATTTGTGGAGTCCATAAGGCAAGAGATATATGAATGTATAATATTAAATTGTAATGTAATTAAAATGGAAACATATTAAGCATTTCAAAGTTATGCGCTGATATTGGTTAAACATTACTAAACATCCTTGCTGACTACAAAACTCTCAGCTGCACACTAATTTATATAGTGAATTATTTTTGCACATTTCCCCCAATTTTAATATTGTGATAAAGCTCCTACTTAAACCTGGTGGTTCCTGCACTTTCAGGAAGATTTGCTTGCCTCAGAGGCTCACAACAGTTTTTCGTTTTAGACAACACACCTAGTGCATTAGTTTGCTGTTTGTGGAGCTCTTTTCATCATTGGCCAGTGTATGATTAAAGTGTAGAATAAACTCCACAATACTTTTCCCTGAGTGGAAATAAGAAAGTGTGTGTTGAGGGGAACCTGGGCCCACTCTCTCCAGGTTCCAGCCCAGGGCCCTGTAATAGCAACTGCCTATGTGAGTACCTGACACCTGCTATATGACAGCTTCAAGATGCTTGCGCTACTTCCCCACACCTTCCTGTTCTCCAGTTCGTCCTCCTAGTGTCCACTTGCTGTCTGTTTTCATCCTACTCCCAGCAGTGCTTTCCTCTATCCTCTCAGCTACCCTTACCCACCACCAACTGCAGGAAAACTCCTTTTATAGCCAGTCTCAACTGGTTTTCCTAATTAAACCCAGACATCCTAATCAGTCTAGACTCACCTGACTATGCAAGCCTGGTACTTTAGCCCAGGTGTTTAACTGCCCCTGACTGCCTCTGCTGGTTCTAGATTAACCCCTCCCTGTTATTCTGGGAACAGAGATCTCCTTGGTCTGAGGCTTACATACCTCCCCTCTACTACTTTTTTGTAACTTTCTGCTCTGACCCTGTCACAATATGAAATTTATCTTCTACCTCTACTGTAATAAAAACACCCTCAAGTCTCATTACAACATCACATCTACATCAGAAGATCCTGCCAATGGCAGGTATTATTATACTGAGATACCATTGATATGCTGGAATGTTCTGGGGTGGGGATGGGGATGAGAGGTTCAGTATACAGGCTACGCAGGGAGAGCCCTCTCTTACCCCCGGAGCTTGGGGCCAGGTGAGTAGTGTCTGTTGATGGATGCTGCAGCTGCAGATGGAGAAGCAGGACCTGTCCCCCAGCTGGAGGACAGACACAGACAAACTCTCTGAAATATATAGTAGGATAGCTGCCCCTTTCTCCACTCCTAGACCCTGCTGCCTCAATGGGATTATTCTTGTCCCAGTCTCCATCACTGGCCCCTTGCTGCCTCCCGTGGTCATTTTACAGTATAACTTTTCCTCCTGCCAGACCCCTCCCTTTCCATTTTATGAGAAACAATCAAATTCCAGGCACATCCCATTGTCCTATCCTTACTCCAAACCCTGACCTTGCTTTAAGTTATGATAAGAAGAAGCTGCATAACAAATATGGTGGTCCTAGCTCTTACTTTTTAGGGATTCTTGAAAAAAGGACTCACAGACAGACACAGAGAGACATATTTCTAAAATATACAGTAAGAAGATTTCACACTTACTGAGGTCTCATCCTCCATCTCTAAAATGTAAGAGATGCCTTCATCCGTTGGCGTTCCTGAGGGTTTAGTCCACTGTAAGGATAACCAGGTAACTCCAGCTTTAATCAGCATAGGACTAGCTGGCATGGACGGGGCAGTGCCTGAGGTATGATACAGGACTTCTTCACTAAAACCACTGTTTTGAAACAAACAGTATGTAACCTCAATGGGATAAAGTAGGAACAAGAATGCAACAGTTTCAAGTTAATTGGTCAGACATATACATTGGTAATTGCATGTTGGTACATGATAATGACCATCCTATACAAATAGTGCCTGCGTGTGTAAATCATGCTAATGCAAGTTATACATGCCCATATTTGGAAGTTTTGGCCTGGAATTAATATACATATTTGTTAAAATATATCAAAAATAAAATGTGCTTTTTAAAATCAACTTTGAACAGTCATGTGCACAGCAGTAAGTCTCTAGAACACTTAGGTAATTTATCCAACTAATACAAAAGCATATTCTTGAAACCTTTACTCTACACTGTTTTCCTTTGTCCAAGATTTAATTAAAAATAAATTCATTTTTGCTCCTTAGCAAAATACCTTTACAAACCCTTACAGACTTCAAGTGAGTCTATTATCAAGTGCTAATTTTTCAGGGGTCCAGAAAATGAGACCAGTAGAGTCTGACTGAAAGTCAAGATTCCGGTGGAATTGCCAATACAAAATTTATATTTTATCATAAATGAAAATACAGTGTAGACCACCAATTAATCTGGCAAAGCCTGATTCGTCAGCTTTACTTGTCTCTTTGGTAGCCTTATTTGGAGACAAAAGGCAAGTAAATAGCACAAGAAAGAATGAGAGACATTAAGAAACAGTATCATTAGGGAGGGATGCAAAAGTGAATGAGGGACTATTAGGGAACCTGAAAAATATAGTTCTCTATATGGCTTACATAATAGAGACAATTTAACAACTCTGATTTCAAAATCTGGATTTCTTTTACATTGCCTGGACAATGTGGATTATTAAAAAGTAGAATCCATCATACCGCCATTTAATTTCCCCACGTCCATTTACTTGTTATTTGTGTTTTTCCACACATTAAAGTGATGTGACTACTATAAAATAGGGATGTTAAAAAGTGGGTAAATGGGTAACCATGTAACCGCTGAAAATTTCAGTGGTTACACACACTTGCAATGTGGGGTGGCAGCCAGCTCCCCAGGAGCTGGTGCACACCATGAGCTGGCTTTTAAGTTGGCTTGTGGTATGCACTGGGTGCTGTCCAGTGCTGCCATCTCCCCAGGAGCTAACATGTACTGGCTCCTGCCTGCCAGCCCCACTCCTGGGGGACAGGAGCCAGTGTGTGCCGAGAGTCGGCTGCCACCCCGTGCTCTGGCTCACACTGGTTCCTGGCTCCTGCCCCATGTTGCAGGCTCAGATACAGAGCCTGCAGTGCAGGGTGACAGTCACCTCTGTGTAACTGTTCACAGTAACCAGTAAGTCCAGGCTTACTGGTTAACTGTGTAAATCGTTATCCTATTACAGCCCTACTATAAAACAAATATTGTGATCTTTTTGGTGTAACAGATGGGTCGTAACTTCATTAAGGAACTCTTTTTTTTTTTTTTTTTTAAAAACACAATTAAAAAAGCCTAAGACAACAGGTCATAAAAGCTTTCACAAAGACAGCATGCAAACCGGACCTTGGAAATTACTATATAACGAACACAAAACAAGAGAGAATTTTCCTAATTTTTGCACTTGCACTAAATCATTAGTAAGAAAGTCTTAGGAACAGAGATGTGTATTTCATTATGTCAGTTACTGAAAACAAAACAAACAGCCTATATCTACATCTATGTATGCTAAATGCATGGAGCAAATGGAAGGGTGTCAGGACCCGACCAATCTTGAGACTGGGCTCATAGAGTTGCCAGTTGTCTCCCTGCTCTCACCCAGTATATTGTTACTAATCAACTAAGCAGAAAAAACATGAAAACTGAAGCTACATCAGGGAGGCCTCTTCTGAGTCCTCATAGGAGGAACACCACAAATTGGTCAGGGCCTATTTAAACCCAAAGAGCGGTACAGAAAGTTGTCCACACAACTGTGCTTTACCTGGCTGTTATATCAGATCCTGGCTTCTTGCCTGACTCCTGGTTCCTGCTTCCCTAATGGGCTCTTGGTTTCTGTCTTATTAGTGATTCTTGCCTCTTGTCTCCAAATCTGGCTCCAACCCTTGGCTTGATCATCCACCCCAATTCCTGCTTCAACCAGATTACCCAGCCATCTACATCCCGGCACCAAGAAAAGGGTAGAAAACAGACTTGGTTGGCCACTCACAAATGCCAAAATACCAAGCATTCATCCAGTGAGTTGTTTTTAACTAACGGGTATGTTAAAATTAAATGTCAATAAAAAAAAAACAACCAGTTCTTAATTATTTTTTACTCTTGGTAGGACCAATTCAAAGCACACTGAAATTAGTGGAAAGTGTCCCATTGACTCAAGTGGACAATGGATTAGGTCTTAGCAATGTATTCCAATTTTCTACTAGCTATTTCTCTCTGCTTCCTTTTTGTACTTTTCTTATTTAGCAACTGTTTTTTGTGCTGTATTTCATATGTGGTTGAAATTAGGAATGGTTAATAATTTAAACACACATAGGAGTTGTTTTTATATTTCTATGAAATATGTGATTAAAAAATGCTTAGAGTGTAGTTAGTTTTACAAAGATATACCACCATACAGAGTAATGACCTCCATCAGAAAATGTGAATTACGTGCCCAGATATTCACAAATGGACCTGAAGACGTTTGTTCATTTTTATTTTATTCTTCAAGATTATCGTAGCTGTTTAGGTGTAATGCTATTAAAATGACTTAAAAACAAAAAATCTCTATTTTAAATTGCTGAAAATAAAGCTTATTAAATAACAGGAGCAATATACTGTATGAAGCTCTAAGAGGGTTAAGAAAACTTAAAAAATAAGTCATCCTGTAGCACAAATATAACAAATATATTCTCTCCCTCCCTCTCCACTTCTTCAGCATTCATAGCTCTTGTGTCTTAGTGTATAGCACATGGGCATAGAAATGATATTTAATTACAGCAGCATTCTACTGTATGTTGTTCCTACATACACACACGTGGATGTATACACATTACATTGTTTACGTATATAACATGATGATACCCACCTCATACCCATGTCATTTTTGGCTGCCAATCTAAAAGTGTACCCCATTGCTGGTGAAAGTTTGGTAATTCTATACTGCTTCTGTTGGCCATAGTAACACTGACAAAACTCTCCATTTCCTTTTCCCTAAAAGAAATAATTAAAACTCATTATTTACATTTCAGAGGGGTAATTTCTGTTATAGGAAAAACTTAAAAACAACAAATAGTCTAGTAGCACCTTAAAGACTAACAAAGCATGTAGATGGGATCATGAGCTTTAGTGGGCACAACTCACTTCATGATGTCCTGTCATCTGAAGGAGTGGGTTGTGCCCATGAAAGCGCACGATCCCATCTACATGTTTTGTTAGTCTTTAAGGTGCTACTAGACTATTTGTTGTTTTTAAGGTTTTTTTATTATATACACTGTTAATCAGGCTTATCTATTGTTTAAATGTAAATGAACATTTATCCTATTAAACTCAAAATAATCCACAGATGACCAAAGAAGTAAGTGTTATATCATATTTTTTTAATTCTGAATTCAAAATGCTTTTCTTTCAGTCCTCAGCTCCACAGGACTGATGAGGAGGCTGTGTATATTCTGCCCCACAGCCCACCTAACTCTTTCCATGATAAGCCCTTTAGTATCTAGAGGGCGGAGCCAGGAGATGTTTCTGTGGGGACAGCTAAACCATCCTTACACAATGGAGATTTTCACATGGACATGACTCTTAGCACATAGATCTTGGAAGGAAGAACTGGGCCACCGGAAAGGAAAAAGCCACCTTAAACAGTGACTCGGGCTGTGTCTACACTGGCATGAATTTCCGGAAATGCTTAAAACGGAATACTATTCCGTTTTCAGTTTTTCCGGAAAAGGAGTGTCTACATTGGCAGGCTGCTTTTCTGGAAAAGCCCTTTTTCCGGAAAAGCGTCTGTGGCCAATGTAGACGCACTTTTCCGGAAAAGAGCCCCGATCGCCATTTTCGCGATCGGGGCTTTTTTTCCAGAAAAGACTACTGGGCTGTCTACACTGGCCCTTTTCCGCAACAGTGTTCCAGAATAAGGACTTATGCCCGAGCGGGAGCAGAACAGTTTTTCCGGAATAGCGGCTGATTTTGTACAGTAGAGCATCGTTGCTTTTCCGGAAATTCAAGGGCCAGTGTAGATAGCTCGCAGCTTATTCCGGAAAAGCGGCTGATTTTCTGGAATAAGTGGCCCAGTGTAGACACAGCCTGGGTGTCTGGCTGGTGAGTCTTGCCCACATGCTCAGGGTTTAGCTGATCGCCATATTTGGAGTCGGGAAGGAATTTTCCTCCAAGGTAGATTGGCATAGGCCCTGGAGGTTTTTCGCCTTCCTCTGTAGCATGGGGTACAGATCACAGCTGGAGGATTCTCTGCATCTTGGGGTCTTCAAAGTATTTGAAGGCTTCAATATCTGAGATATAGGTGAGAGGATTATTCTAGGAGGGGGTGGGTGAGATTCTGTGGCCTGCACTGTGTAGGGGATCAGACTAGATAGATGATCATAATGGTCCCTTCTGACCTTAAAGTCTATGAGTCAATGTAAATTTTAAAAACCATTAGATTACACTGCCATTTTCTATTCTATGAATTGTGACCTATATCTTTGCCTGAAAGATATAGGTCACAATTAAGGATATGATCTGGTCACAGAGTCTGTAATTTTAACAGACTTCTATTCATGACTCTGCTTGTACCCTGCAGCGGCCAGTGGGGCTCCAGCTGTCAACCTCTCCCCCTCCTTCACCGCACAATTGACAGGGATCCAGTTGTCAGTGTCTCCCTGCCTCCTGCCTCCCTCCCCGCTCCGTGTGAGGCCTTAGGTACAGCCTGATGTTGTAGAGCTCTCGTTTCTGTGATCTATGCATTCAGTCAGTGTATTTTAATAACAATTTCCTTGCCAAAATCTTAACTTTTGTCATAATTTTCTTCTGAAAATATGTTCCTATTCATACAAAACTATTTAAAAAATATATAAAGATATCTACTTACTTCATCCCATTCTAAAAGATAATTGTGGATTTTGGAACCATTGTCACAAGACGCCTGCAACAAAGGAAAAGAATAAAATTAGGACTCTGTAGGAGGAGGACAAGATTACTTTGGGAAAACGATAAAGGGCTACAGATATTCATTTATAGGTCACCTGGTCCAATTAATTCAAAGTGAGAGGTGACCAACTGTTCCCTGATGCTGGCTGTTTGAGATTTCCCTCAAATCTCCTTTTTTTGACTACATGCATTTTAAAACAATATTCTGACAACACTGTCAAATATCATGTTACAGCAATTTTTTGAGAAGCTATAGGGTTAGATAGGTATATAAAGAATTATATTAGCTTATCTTAAGGAAAATACATTCATTTTGCAGTTTAAATGAAGTAACAGATTTTTAGCAGCCATAGGAAAGCCTTGAAGAAAACATTAACTGGAAAGGTCAGTTGTAAAAAAATGCTGAGCTCAAAATGTGGCTAATAATAGATGAGAAGCCTTTAATTATTACAGTTGGTTCCAACAGCCAACGAAAAGTTGTTTTGTGATATGATTTAGAATGACATCTAATGCAGCAATCATATCTTGAAGAAAGAGATCCACTCAAACTTTTATTTACAGGGTTAAGGGTCAAATCCAAACTAGCCAAAACCTGTTTTTTAAGGAAACAGTCAACATGACAACACTTATGCTGTATAAAACAATCAGGTTTGCTAGGTTATTTAATCAGATCTACCTAAAAAATGCCAGAGTAAATCAGGATCACAGAATCATAGAAGGTTACAGTTGGAAGAGACCTCAGAAGGTCATCTAGTCCAATCCCTTACTCAAAGCAGGGCCAACCCTAAATAAGTCATCCCAGCCAGGGTTGTGTCAAACTAGGCCTTAAAAACCTCTAAGGATGGAGATTCCACCACCTTCCTAGGCAACCCATTCCAGTATTTTACCACCCTCCTTATACCCAACCTAGACCTTCCATACTGTAACCTGACACCATTGCTCCTTGTTCTATCATCTTCCTCTTTGGAACCCCCGTTTCAGGTAGTTGAAGGCTGATGTGAAATCTCCACTCATTCTTCTCTTCTGCAGCTGAAATAAGTCTAGCCCCTGACAAGTCACATTTTCCAGTCCCCTAATAGTTTTTGCTGCCTTCCACTAAACTTTCTCCAATTTGTTCACATCCTTTCTATAGTAGGGGGCCCAAAACTGGACACAATACTCCAGATGTAGCCTCACCAGTGCTGAATAGAGGGGAATAATCACTGTGCTCAATCTGCTGGCAATGTTCCTACTAAGGAGTAGAGCAGCTGTCTCTGACCAGTCAATTGCGACTGACTGATCATGGAGGCTCTGACAGTCCATCTCCATCTCAGTCCCTTATGATCCCCTCTCCTCCCCTAGTTTTCCAATAGGAGACTCAGCTGAACTCAAAGAACAGGCTACATGCTCCAGGCTGATTTGCTGGATGCCTCCAGGCTGATTTGCTGGATGCCTTCTCAGCCGGAATTGTTGTCTTTACTTTGAAAGGTGCTTAAAGGCACATGGAGGGGTTGAGCAGATCATGGGCTGGGCTCACTGCTTTGACTTGCAACTAGGTTCCCTCCTCTGATGATGAAGAGGAGTGGGCAGAAAAATGCCTTTCATACACCTCCTAACGTGGATTAGGGTGTATTTTTTCCAACAGCCAACCAGAAGAGTCTACATGGGGGGGGAGGTGAGGAAATCCTCTGCAGCCCCCCAGTCCTTGCAGGTTCACCAGCTGCAGTAGTGGGTGGGGATGGGAATCCTTTGCAGCTCTCCAGCCCTGTCTGTAAGGGAGGGAATCCCCAGCAGCTCAACAGTCACTGCAAGGCTGGGAGAGGGGAGAAGGGGACCAACAGTTGCCAATCTAAGGAAGCCCCAGCTTGAGAACCTCCTTCATTAAACAAGTCCCACACAGGTTTCTCCACACACGTCAGGCCTATATCAACCTCATTCCCAAAGAGCAGCTGGAGCATAACAGAGGCTGCAAAGGGTTAACAGCAGCAACCTTGGTAACTGCCACAGCATGAAATGAAAGACTCCTGTCTCCTGAAATACCATGAATGGAGCAGAGCCTGTTTCCGGCACAGAGCCTGGTGCTCTCAGCTGGGCAGGGGGATGAAGTGATTGCCTGCTCTGTGAATTCAATATGGTATTTGATGTCAAGTCATAACTGAAATAACTGCACAAATCATACTGCTAATTTGGGATGCTGCCTGAGTCCTTTTGGGTAACGTAAATGCTGGGGAAGGCGGGGGGGGGGGGGGGGACTAGCAGGGATAAGGCTGCACTAACCACAGACGGGAGAGGGAAAGTGCCTCTGCCACCCTGAAGAAAACTAGCCATTCCCTGGGGAATTCAGCATGGAGAGCATGGGACTGAGATGGTTATTATATGGATAGCTATGTGCGTATGTTTGTACCATGGTGAGCTGTCTGTGAGATCGTCACAACCTGTGTTTTTATCAGCATATATCAAAAAAATAAGCTAATCTTCTCAAACTGCATATTTGCCTCTCTTCCACTCCCAGGACATGCCTATCCCTGTTCCACATGATCCCCGCTTTCCTTCCACTCCCAGTACTTACCTCACCTGCTCTTCATCATCTTCTTCCTCTTCCCTAAGAGGTTGGCTCCCCATCTAACACTTCCCAAAATCCATCTCCCTTTGGCTGACTCTCCTTCTCCATCTATTCTCCCCTCTTCCCAGTCAAAGCTTCAGCAGAGCCAGTTTTCCAATGGAATTGATTTGGGCTTCTTTAACATTTGGTGCATGCTGGGAAGATGGTGCATGCTGGGGTTTCTTTTTCCTGCAGTGGGGGTGGGTGGGCGACAGGCACAATGTACTCTGAACCTCCCCACAGCATGACAAACCGGGAACCCCTCCTGTCTCCTTTCATGGAGCCCCAGGAGAGAAAAGTAGTCTAGTGATCACAAAGCTGTGTCAGACCTGTTCACATTTCTCCAGCAGAGAGAAAGGCCACAGTAATGACCATGCAGAAAGAGTAAGGGCCTAGACAACCAGGTCTCAGCTGAGCTCCTTTGGGTGCTAGAAGACATACTGATCTCATAGAGAACTTTGTCATTTGCTAGAAGTGTCTTCTCCACCTGCCCCATTACCTTCAGATTACTTCTGTTCCCCTTCCCCATGCTTTAAGCTTCTCTGACTCCGGCTGCCTCTCACCCACTTCTCCCTCAGTTTTTGCTACTCCTCACGTTCCCCCTCCTCTCTTTGGACCCCTTTAATTTTCGCCCTTCCTGCTTCTGCTGCCTCTATCCATGCCTGATCACCCTTTTGCTGTTGTATCCTCCCACTCTTTGTAGTTCCTGCCATCAATTTGCCTCCTCCTGTTGCTACCACCTCTTGCCGCTGCCTCCTCCCCTCTTGACTACTTGGTGATCTCGTTCAGGAAGCTGGCTTGGTGATCAGGGGGCTAAACTGGGATATGATAGAGAGCTGGTTCAGCTGCTGTGACAAGTGGTGGCTCTTGCTAGCAAGAAGGTATTTTTACAAGTATGGTTCTCATAGCCTCAGGAGGAGAGGCAAGGCTTCTAGCATGGATTGCCCCTGTGCATTCAACAGGGAGTTCGAGGACGATTATAACCAATCGGCTAACCACCTGCTAAGGGGAGTGGGTGCTGTTGCCTGTGAACCTTGAGAAAGTGTACAGTTGGAGTTAGGCAATAGCCCAGACCACACATTACAGGGATTGTGGTCAAGTGAACTCCACCAGGCCCTTTGGCGCATCCACTCATACAGGCTTTTCCTTTGGGCCTCCAGCCTGGGAGACAGCTATCCTGCATGCTAGTGGGCACTGAGAGGGGAAATGCAAAGTCCTGCTTCCCACAAGCATTCAGGTGTTTTCTCCTTGGCCTGGTTGCTTGCTTAGCACCCCATACTCCCACCTCCAACCCCACACTCTGACCAACCTGAAGTCATAAAAAGGTTGTAGATCACTGGATTAGGGAGCTACCCTGGGTCTGATCTTTTTGTGAATAGTCTCATCAAATGCTTATGAATATTTGTTACTGTGGCAATTGCTTATTATGTAGGCATTTTAGACATTTTTAGAGCAACAAATGCCATTTGGCCTTTAGATTTAATAAAGGAATTTATAATTGAATTTCTGTTGTGTTTATTAATATAGAGTATTAAGTTGAACCTTTCTAATCTAGAACTCTCTCATTCAGAATGATTTCAGTTAGCCGAATGTCCATTTTTCATGGGTGTGACCAAGTCTCCTGCGGTCCCGATAAAGTTTGTTTGCAGCCACCAGTCCTAGTTCTCCATGTTCTGTGCTATTTTTAGCTCTAATTTACCTCTAAATGTCCTCTAACAACACAGTAAGCAGTGGAAATGTTGGTAATGCTGCTAGACAATATTGACCTCTCGTGTTCCAGAAAACTCTTTTGTTTGGAATTGGTCAGTTCCCAAGTGTTCTGGATTAGAGAAGTTCAACCTGTAGTAATAATTCCAACAAGAGCCGAACTACAGTTACAAAGAATTTCTTAGCATGATGGCTGACGATCTTGCCTATAATTTTTTTCACCACATAACAAAAGTAAAATGATCACTATACATTATGACAGCCTTAATTTGCTCTTTTTTTGATATTTGATATTTTGAGTCCTAAAAAATGAGCAAAGTCCATAGGACAGGAACTCTTTTTCACAAACTGACTTACTGCCTACAAAAATAAGTTATACAACTCTTTTTCTGTGAAAACAAAGAATCAACATAAACTAAATTAAACAAACAGAAGTCTTTGTAAAATACATTTTGTAACAAATTGATTTGACAAATATACTGTACAGATACTGAAGTTCAGACAGAAATGGTTACGAGTCTTAAGACTGTTTTAATAAACAAATATACTGTACATCAACAAGTTATTTTAAAAATAGTTCATGTTGTTGATTTTGAAATAATCTGCAAATGACGAGACAAGTTCTTATTTAAAAGCTGAAACTTAAACTTCACTTTTTACTTTAGCTAGATGTTCATTAAAATGATCAGCGGTGATTTAGTTAGCTATGCTGGCACTTAGGTATCAGAGTGTGAACTAGTCAACTGAGACGACCAGAGCAGTTTACATTTCTGTAAGCTATTGGTTTAGAATGTTTACAGTCTCACAAAAATAACAGTTTATACTTGAGTTGATGTTTAAGGTTCTTATGTCTTTTTTAAAAAAAACACAAAAGCTTACCTACGAAGCATTCATCTGATAACAAATAATTTACAATGTAAATAGTTGCTGATGATCGTGAAAAGACGAAAAACCCACAACACAAAAAATTAATACAGAAATAACCTCTGAAAACATATTTTAGGGTTCACTCAAAACTGCACTACTTCTGAATATTATAATTCCACACTTATGGTTATATTGAGATTTGCACTTAAAGTAGGTATTACATCTCTTTCTGGGGTCATTTAAAATAAGTCTTACTTTCCATTGCAGAGTCAGAGAATTTTTGGTTCGATTAGTTATCCTTGGAGGATTTGGAGTATCAGGTTCACAACTCATTGTTGTAAAAAACTCAGCTTCTGAAGGGGTTCCCTTTATGTTGTTGCATTCAGCTTGGACTCTTGAGTAGTAAAAGAGATCATAAACATTTTGTTTCAGCATGTAAATATACAATTTCTGTACAACCTGAACAATATTTTGAGTAGACAATGTTAAAAAAAACTAACATATTCCCCCCAAGTTACAGTTCAAAGTAATAATAAAAATGCAATATACTGCTTTGGATATAAATACATAGTATCTTCCAGCAGTCAACAGTTACCCTGCCTATAGCTAACTGTGGTTTCTCACATATATCTGCTTGTAGTGTACTAGATACTAGGGATGTAATAGTGTAGCCAGTTAAACGATTTATCAGTTAACGATATCAGCTACGTGCAATCCTCCTCCTCCCCGGCTCTACATTTAAAATATTTTAGGAGCTGGCGGGCAAGCATGATGGCTCAGTCCCGACTTGCGCCAGGTCCGATAACTACCCCTAACACAGCTCTGCATTTAAAGAGCTTGAGAGGTGGTGCGTAAGCATGTTGGGCTTGGTCCTGGCTTGCATCGCATCCGACAGCTACCCATGCTGCAAGCTGCAGCAGGGGTACTGTTAGGGTATGTCTACACTACAGCACTAATTCGAACTAACTTAATTCGAATTAGTTAATTCGAACTAAGCTAATTCGAATTATTGCATCTAGACCTAAAAACTAATTCGAATTAGTGTTTTGCTAATTCGAAATAGCATATCCACATTGAGTGGACCCTGAACCGAGGTTAAGGATGGCCGGAACCAGTGCCGGCAGGGCATCAAGTTAGGACTTAAGAGCATGGGGCTGCTGCCTCAGGCTAGCGGAGGGCTGTGCTTAAAGGGACCCAACCCCCACCCCGGACAGACAGTTCTCAGGGTTCCCCGCTTGCTTGTCTACCTCGATGCGGGACAGCAAAGCAGTCCTGACTTGGAGTGCTCTGAGTGCCCTCACTCGGCACATCACAGCACTCGGCCATCAGCCTGGCTGCACTGCCATCCGGGGAGGGGGGGGGGGGTCAATCGGGGGGCTGCAGGAGAGCTTCCACCCCGAGGAGCCTGCAGAGCCACCCCAGTCCTCCTCATCGGGGGCTCATGCCCCATTCCTCTCTCACCTCCTTCCACTCCCCCCCCTGTTTTGTTAAATAGAGTTTCTATTTTTGAACACACATGTCCTTTATTTTTTACATTAGGGAGGGGTGATTAACCTCTGGGGAGACTGGGAAAAGGAGGTGGGAGGGGGAAGAGAGAGGGTGGAAGAGGGGAGGGGGAAAACGTGGGAGGAGAGAGCTGGAAGGGGGGAAGCCAGGGGAAGAAGGAAGAGGGGAAGTATAAAACTATGGTACGCCATATCTTCAGTACTGTGTACAGATGTGGTCTCCTCACCTCAAAAAAGATATTTTGGCCTTGGAAAGGGTTCAGAAAAGGGCAACTACAATGATTAGGGGTTTGGAACAGGTCCCATATGAAGAGAGGCTAAAGAGACTGGGACTTTTCAGCTTAGAAGAGAGAAGACTGAGGGGGATATGATAGAGGTCTATAAAATCATGAGTGGTGTGAAGAGGGTGAATAAAGAAAAGTTCTTCATTGGTTCCCATAATAGAAGGACTAGAGGACACCAAATGAAATGAATGGACAGCAGGTTTAAAACTAATAAGCGAAAGTTCTTCTTCACAAAGCAAACAGTCAACCTGTGGAACTCCTTGCCACAGGAGGTTGTGAAGGCTAGAACCATAAGAGAGTTTAAAGAGAAGTTAGATAAATTCATGGAGGTTGGGTCCATGGAGTGCTATTAGCCAGGGGGTAGGAACAGTGTTTCTGGCCTCTGTTTGTGGAAGACTGGAGATGGATGGCAAGAGACAAATCGCTTGGTCATTGTCCATCCCCTTCGGGGGTACTTGGTGCTGGCCACTGTCGGCAGACAGGCTACTGGGCTAGATGGACCCAGTCTGACCCAGTACGGCCATTCTTATGTTCTAAGTTCAGGGCCGGGGGTCTCACTGGACCAACTTGATTTTCATGCAAACCTGATCCTGGGTTCGCATGCGGCCTTTGGTGGCCAGGCTGGCAGCTATCCTGCCCTAGACGGCCGCATTCCTGTGCCTAGTGCGGAGGTTGTGGACGTTGGAGGCCTCCCCCCAAACCTTGATGAGGTCCACGATCTCCACACTAGACCAGGCGGGCGCCCGCCTCTTGAGGCCACGGGCAGGCTTCTGGGAGCCACCAGCCTGGTCCTGGGAAGAGGCGGAGGGCTGGGTGGCAGCAGGTGGCTGGCTCATGCCGTGCCAGGTGCAGGGTCTGCTGGCTGGGTGCTGAAAGGCTTGCACCTGGCACGAGCACCGTAGCCAGACCTTAAAGGGCTCTGGGGCCGGGAGGGGGGCAGACGAGTTTCCCTGGTTGTGCCCAGAATGGCCACCAGGGCAAGCTGGGAAGGGCTAGCCTCCAACTAGTTCGAATTAAGTGGCTACACAGCCCTTAATTCAAACTACTTAATTCGAACTAGGCGTTAGTCCTCGTAGAATGAGGTTTACCTAGTTTGAATTAAGCACTCCGCTAGTTCAAATTAAGTTTGAACTAGTGGTTTGCATGTATAGACGCTATGAAAGTTAATTCGAACTAACGGCTGTTAGTTCGAATTAACTGTGTAGTGTAGACATACCCTTAGACTCGGCGCGAGTAAGGACTGAGCAACGTGTTTGCACACCAGCTCTCAAACTCTTTAAATGCAGAGTAAGGATTTTAAGAGGAATGTAATTGGCTAATTATATAGTCAATACAATTTGTATCAACTACATGATTAATTGATAAGGGAAGGCACTCTGTCCTGGCTTGCTCTAGGTCCAGGAGCGAGCCCTACTACGGCTCTGCATTTTAAATGTCATAATAGCCGGGTGGCTCTTACTAGAGTTGGGACCCCCTGTGGATAATAGCTGCTGCCACCAAGCAACTCCTGCCCGTAGAAACGGACAGGGGCTGCTCTGCGGGATGTGGAGGAGACTCTGCTCATGGTGAGCCTGGGCTGGCTGTGAGCTGAAGCTGCTTCATGGCAGCCTGCCCTGACATCTCACCCTGCGCTGATGCCTCTGATAGAGGCAGCAGCATGAGGCGGGCAGGTGGCATCACAAAGACGGTGCTAGGGGGAACTGGCTTTTAAGCTGACTCCCCTTAGCACCGTCTCCTGCTTCCTCTCCTGTTTGCTGCCTCTGATATTGAGGCAGCAAGGGGCAGGGTGGGGAAATGCGAATAGTTGACTACTCGGCTAATTGCTTACATCCCGAATGCACAGCTGCTTATTTGTTAATTGTGTACCTGACAAACATTTGTCAGCTACACGAGTACCAGATTACATGCTTCCTAATGTTCCTACTGGATACCACTATGAGATAACTATGGGTAAAGGTAGATTTTTAACAGTGACCAATGTATATAAAAAAAATGATCTAAAGGTAAAAGAGTACAAAAATATTGAAATTTATCAACCTCCATATTTTTGTTTCAGATAATAGTACATTGCAGTAAATTACAACACTGCTAAAAGCCAATATTTAAAAAAAAAAAAAAAAGAGAGCTATTATGAGATGTATTGATGCTTAGAATATCAGATACATGAAAGAATTTAAGCAACTTCCACCAATTTTCACAATTTGTGCAAAACCAGGAAGAAAAAACATAACATATCACAACTTCAAGTTTGGTCTTTACCACTTACCTGCATTCATTAGAGAAAAACCTAAAAACCTTTGTGGCTTAAGGACTTCATGTTTCATACTTAGGCCAAAATTTTCATGCCTAGATGTTAGGCACTTGAATACATATTTATTCAACTAAATGTGTATTCTCCACAACCTTTTGTTAGTCTGAAGTCTCATTAGCATCTAACTTAGAAATGAGAGAGAGAGAGAGAGAGCGCGAGCATGGAATCTTCTTCCCCATCATTTGCTATTTCTTCCATGGGCCATGAATTGTGTAGCAGTTCTTGCGGGCCTGAAGAATTATAGTGAACTAGGGACCTTTGTAACAGTGCACAATTGGTCAGATTCTCTTGTCTATTATCACACTGAGTAAATTGCACAAAGTGGCCTTGAAATGTCCAGAAATAGCCAGTGGATTACCCCTTCTATAGGTGAACTCTCCATTGGTAGAAACTTGGCAGAAATGGCTCCATCAACCACCTGTGCCAACCCTGCCATAATAGGAAGGAAGGGATAGTTTCAGGGATGTTCTGGTGGGATGAAGTGAGAAGGAGGGAGCATGGTATAGTGGGAACCACAATTGGCTTCCAGAATCTACAAGTTTGGACCTGAGGAAGTAAGAGTTCACTACTCTTAATTTGTGAGTATGAATGTGTCAGCCCTACTTAGTTCATAAACTATAGTGATCATCAGGGAAAGAGCAGAATGTCTAATAGCAGAGACTGAAGCTCTCAAAGTCAGTTACTGTGTTCATATTGTTATACATACTAATTATAATCAAATGCAGAAGTTTACTTTACAAATTTCCATTGCATTTAATAGATATAAAAGGGTCCTTACCTTGCATGGTAATCGGTTGCTGGCCTGAGATCATTTATGGTAATACTAGTTTTTTCTCCACTGGAAAGAAGTACAATTTTATTTAAAATATTGTCTCAGAATAACAAATTAAAGATGGAAATAACCTAATCAATCCACTGCACAGTGAGGATTGCTCTGCATTATTTGCTACAGATTTGTTGCTGTAGTATATTTAGCGGTGCTTTATTAAAGATGTATCTATCTTTTGGTTTCCAGTTCTTTTGTATAAAAAAAGGTTGTCCTCCATTTTGGTTACCCTACATGTAAAATATCATTTGACTCCCATCCCTAGGTCTACACTACATGATGGGTAATCCTTTAAAATGCTAAACATATATATACACACCGTATTTTAGCGAATATAACCCACGGGTATACTCGGGTGTGGGGTATACAACTTTTTTTTACTCACCTGGTGGTGAGCGGCGCACTCCCCCGCTGCGCAGCCACCAGCCTCCAGGTGGGGGAGCACTCATCCCCCGGTTTCTGCGCAGGAGCGCTCCCCCTACCCCTTCTTGCGGCTGCGCTGGAACCAGGAGGGGTGAGTGCTCCCCCGTCCAGAGGGTGGCAAATTCCCTCTTCCCCCAACCCACAGAAGCCTCCCCTCCCCCACGCAGTTTGAAAAAAAAAAAAGTATTGTATACCCCGCGGGTTATATTCGTGCGCGGGGTATACAAGATTTTCTTTACTCAAACTGCAAAAACCGTAGGGTATATTCGGGTGCAGATTATTCTCATGAGCGGGGTTTATTCGCTAAAAGATGGTAATTTATAAACACTGATTTTCACACCTCTCTGAGGTAGATAAAACAATTACTTAAAATAGTAACTGATTTTTCAAGAGAGCTGCCACTGTATATTCACATTTGTGGAA
Source organism: Pelodiscus sinensis (assembly GCF_049634645.1). Lineage (NCBI taxonomy): Eukaryota > Metazoa > Chordata > Testudines > Trionychidae > Pelodiscus > Pelodiscus sinensis. The sequence continues at coordinate 289,494,549 of NC_134711.1, read as the reverse complement.
ATACCAGCACACTTGGAGTAGTTCTTATTGGGCTGAATGAGCCCCAATTACTTCATTTCATACTAATTCTCATACCACTGTACATTCAGAACGGAGGCTTTAAAAGCGCTGTGTAGCCCTAGTAACAATCCTTCCATTAAACCCATAAATCCTATGAGCAAAGAAGTTGGAAGAAGAGGGGATAGGGGCAGGTGGAGTAGAGAGGCAACACACTTGAATAACCACAATTATTATGGTACATAACTTTTTGCAATCTTTAAGGAGGACTGTATATTTCTACTATTGAGAAGCAAGCAAGAAGTGCAGCCCACAGAAGATGTCCATTAGCCTGGTTGGTCTAGATTTTAGATTACATTGTAGAGGTTCATCTACTCTCCCTTTGTTTTAGGGAAAGAAGAATCTAGGACTCTGTTGGCGAGGCTTAAGTTTTGCTTACATTATACGGTTTCCAGGATATTGTATTCTGGAAGTAATAAAAGGTATAAAAGACTGTCATGGGGTCCCAGAACCTTGGAAAAGTACCTTTGTAAAGGTAATAGCAGTAGTGCAAACTGAAGTAAGTAAATAGAACTTTAGATCTGATCTTGTATCGTTTCAGATATCTCACCTTCCACTACAGCCAACTAAACTACAGTCAGGGGAAAATGAAGGCATTATGTTCCTTAAAGCACGGGTTCTCAAATTTTGTGATACCGTGATGTCCCTCTAAGTTGCTCGTGACCCCTATGGGGGTTGGGACCCAGAGTTTGAGAAATGTGGCCTTAAAGGATCATGTCTTTAAATAGTAAATTATTGGGAAATAAAGCAGTTTCATCTGACTGATTAAAACAATTTGCCTCAAAAGTGAAGTTGTGGAAGACTTCTTATTATTTCAGCCTGTAGATAGAATGCAGTTTTTAAAATAGGTTTTTATGTACGAAGTTCAAGGCATCAGTAATCGAATAAAGATAACAAATACCTACGTATATACAGTTTTGTATTTTCCATCTTTTCCAGTGTTTGAAATCAGAACTTCATAATCATATACATCCGGCACATTCTTCTTATCAGTGTCCCCATTGATGGCACTGGATGGATGGGACCAAGCAAGTACTACCGTCCGTGCCTGAATGTCTGATATCTACAGAAACATAACATTTAAGAACGGTCATATAACTTATAACTAAATAGTATGAATAAAACAGAATAGAAAGTGTGACCGTTTCAGAATATTTGTACAATTACAACAATTCATTGGTTAGGCTACAAGTGGCATCAAACTATGCATTTGAGAATAAAAGGAATGGCACAATCACTTCCATCCTCAGACACAAAAATGTTTGCAACCAAAGAACATAGATAAGTAACCAGAGCCACCTAGTGGTAAAATACAAGTGAACAGTTTGAATACATTTATTTTTCGCTCTTGTATATAAATTCTGGGAATACCTTTTTTTTTTTTAAATTTAAAAAGTCACTTACGTGCATTATTTCTAAATGCTACTTTGAGAGCTCTTTGCACAGTGGTTCCCAACTGCCGGGCTGCGGTGGCTGTCAGAGCTCAAGCTGGCTGTTCCCAGCGACTCACCTCTGATAGCTGAGGCGCAGGTAGCAGCAGCAGGAGGCAGAGCAGGAAGCACATTCCTTCCTCTTCCATGCTTGGGAAGATACACTTCATGCTGCCTATGGATGCTCCCCCGCCTGCGTGGCCTCTTTTGCCAGTGGAGGCAGGAGGAGGCAACTCCCCAGGGCTCCACTTCCCCCTCCGCACCACACCAGCGCAGCTGCTTTTGCTAGCGGCAGCACTGGGGCTGAAGCAGCGGCAGGAGGAGTGCCTCCCTCTCTTCTCCCCACCTTGTAATGGGAGCCGGCTGGGGCTCCACGCTCTGCTCCCCCACCCATGGGGATACAAGATGCACCTGGAAAGGGAGGGGCCACAAAGGAGGACCATTCTCCATGCCCACACAGCAGTAACAATCACGCTCCATAGAGGGGGCAGCCTTGCCCTGGTGAGTGTGGGGGTGGGGAGCATGGTGGGGTCACGGGGCAAGATGGTGTTGGCATGGGCAGTAGGGGGTCAGAGGTAAAGGGTCAAAGGCCATGGGACATAGGAATGGGGTCAAAGAGTGTTAGGAACCGGGGGGAATGGGGATGGGTTATGGCTAGGTGGACTGGTAACATTTTATTTACATATTCATTTTATTTACACAATGAACAGGCAAATAAATTGTTACCAGTCCGCCAAATGTTTGTGAATTGGTTTGCCGGTCTGTGGCATAAACCACTGTCTTAGCATCACAGCTTAAGTCTACATTTATGGCTGTATGGCAAGTACATACACTGCATGTCTCCCGCTGCCTCTCACCCTCCACAGGTGTAAACAGAAGTGTAGATGGTGAGGCACTGTTTAGGTGGGTAAAGATATATCCAGAACCTTAAGATATATACTCTACATGGCTGTTTATATGCCCAAGCACTGCCTTCCATGTCTAAACTGGAAAAAGGCTCCAGCAGTGGGACAAGGCTGGGGGAGGCAGAGGAGAAAGTCTCCGGCAGTTCCCTGCTTCTGAAGCCTTTCCCCACCACTGGGAGCTGCTAGAGCAGGGGTTGGCAAGCTTTTCAAACCAAAGAGCCAAACTACATCAAAATTCAGAACAAGTGGTCAACAAGAGCCATATAAAAAAGTCCATTTGCATGACTGGAAATATACAACTTAATATTATTGATAATTGACCTAATGATTAATAATAGTATAAATGATACACTGTACTCTCAGACTTTATTTAATGGGACTTCTGCTGCTGCATCTTTTCGCACATTTCTTTGAAGTTTACATCATAATTGGTCAAATCGAGCTTCATGCTTGCATTCAGGCTGTCTCCTGTCAATCTTATGGCAGGAGGCTTGGGGTGTGGGAGTCTGGGTTGGCGGTACGAGGCAGGAGATTTGAGCGTATGATGGACTCAGGGCACAGGATTAGAGTGTGGGGGAGTGCAGGAGTGTTATGGCAGGAGACTGGGAATGTTGGGGTGCAGGAGTCTGGGCTGGGAGTATGAATGTCTCAGGGCAAGGTGTTCAGGTGTGTGATGGGCTCAGGGTTAGCGTGGGGGTGTGTGTGCAGGAATGTCATGATGCTGCAGCCAGATGGGGCCTGGGCTCCAAATGGGAGCTTGTTGGCCAGGCTTCATTAAATAAAGTAAAATATTATGTCAACACAAAAGGTTTCAACGTGGTCTTTATTTATGATAGGAGTGGGGAACCTTTTTTGGTTTGGGGGCCACTGACCCACAGAAAAATCAAATGGGGACCACACAAGTGAGAAGCAAAAAACAAACAAAAAAAACCCTCCAAAACCCCCCAATCCTTCACTGATGTGGCCCCCAACTGAAACACCTCACTTCCCTGGTGCTCCAGCACCATGGTGGGGGTAGGGGCAGGGAGGACTTAGGTTCAAGGCCTCAGGCCAGATTTACTCTTCAAGGGGTTCCAGGGTTACTGAGTTTTGTGACACCCCCCCACCCCAGGTTCTGGGGTGGGACAAAAAATGAAGGGTTAAGTGTGTGGGACAGGTCTGCCATTGAATGGGATAGTGATGGGAGTGCAGGATCTGGGAGGGAGGTGGAGTGTATGAGGGGGTGCGGGTGCGAGGTAGGATGCAGGAGCAGGCTGGAAGTAGGATGTCTGGCCAGGGGGAGGAGCACGGAGTAGGCTGGGGGCAGATGTCTGGCCAGGGGGGTACTTATTTGTTTTCATGTGGCACTGCAGGCACCATGCTCCCATTCACTGGAAGGAAGGTTCTAGGAAGTGTGCCCCGGGAGAAGGAAAAGCACAGAGTGAGGAGCCATTTTTGGTTCTACTTGTTCCCTGCACGCTGGGGGAAGGAAAGGGTAACACACGTTCCCCGCTTGTTCCCCACACGCAAGATCCAGTGGGGTGTCTAGGGGCTCTCGCCCCATACCTCCCACAGAAAGCTGGCGCTGGTGTTTCAATCCTGCGGGGGGCCCTAAGGCTGTAGTTCCAGCATTGCCTCCCTGCTGGAGGGAGATCTAGGGGGGGCTGAGTTGGAACTCCAGAAGAGCCATATCTAGCTCCCTAGTGAGCCATATTTGGCTTGCGAGCCATGGGTTGCTGACCCCTGTGCTACAGTCTTTCCCCATCACAGGGAAAGTCTCTGTTCAGGGGAGACAGCAGGAAAATGCTCCAGCAAAGGGAAGCTACTGGAGTCTTTCCCCTCTGCCTCCCACCACTAGTGTCTTTCACTGCAGCGTGGATTCAGCCTGCTTCTCACTGCTGCATGTAACATGTACCATACATGCCACTGATGCCAAAATAGACTAGGGCAGAAAAGAACATCAGGTAATCTAGTTTGATCTTCCAAACAACAAAGACCACTAAGTTATCCAGTTATCGCTGCACAGAACCTAATAGTTTGGAATAGAATACACGGCGCTTTTTTGCACAAAAACCTCTTGCGCAAAAGGTAAAGGAAGAGGAAGAGCAAATGAGAGCGCAACATATGCAAATGAGCACTCCATCTGCATTTGCTCTTCTGCAAGAGGCTTATAATGTAGACGTAGCCTGTGTGGCTTCTATCTCTGTTTGCCCAAATGATTTTAACTTTGTAAAGAATTCAGTGGGTGAAATTCTCTTCTTAGCTACACTGGAACTGTAACAAGGTGAGTAAAAAAAGAATTCAGTTTAATAAACTGTCTTTTTAAGGTTTATCTAAAATTAATGAAATAACCACTTTAAATAATATGAACTTTAGCGACTGAAGATCCATCAGTCAGGTGAATTTTCATTATTGTTGCTATCTAAAAGTCATTCAGACCTTGACAACAGAAAGCCAAGTTTTACTATGGGATAAAACATGAATAGCTCAATTCTGATTTTATGAAAAGTAGCATTTACTCACCACTGGCTTGGTGATACTAGAAAGTAGTGCTTCAAGTGCTTTTGTTTCTTCATCCTTTTCTTAAAGAAACAAAACAAAGGTTTGTGATTAATTGTTCACATTTTTACAATAAAGCATCTTTTTAAATATAGACATCACGCATACATTTAAATGTGTGAAAGTAGAACTTCCATACCAACTTAAGCTGCATTAATATAAGGGATTCTAAAACTGAAATAAGAGTATCTAAGCAAAGAGGTTGTATATATGTAATAGATTACAGAGGCATGACCATCTCCTAAAAATATTTGGCTGTGTCTACATTGGCCCCTATTCTGTAATAGGGATGCAAATGTAGCACTTTGGAATAGGCAAATCCACGGGGGATTTAAATATCCCCCGCGGCATTTGCATTAACATGGCTGCCGCTTTTTTCCGGCTTGTAGATAAGCCGGAGAAAAGCGCCAGTCTGGACACGATCCTCCGGAAAATAAGCTCTTTTCCGGAGGATCTCTTAAGAGCTTATTTTCCGGAGGATCGCGTCCAGACTGGCGCTTTTCTCCGGCTTATCTACAAGCCGGAAAAAAGCGGCAGCCATGTTAATGCAAATGCCGCGGGGGATATTTAAATCCCCCGCGGATTTGCCTATTCCAAAGTGCTACATTTGCATCCCTATTACGGAATAGGGGCCAATGTAGACACAGCCTTTGAGTTTAAATAACCCGCTGCTTTGGAGGGTTTAAGAAATATCTTGGATATCTCACCCTAATTTTTTCTTACCAGTGTAAAAAAAGTGTCTACACTATACACTTATTTAAGCTACGTCATACATATCTCAGTGGCACGTGTGAGAAAAATTAAGTGACAAAATTAACAAGTCAACCAATTTAACCTAGCTTAGGTAGGCTGGGTCTAGATGGTAGTAACGGGGTATTTTTTTTGTTTGTTTTTTAACAAAAAGGAGAACATTTCAAGTGAACGCCCCCCTCACTAAATCTCCCACCTGAAAGTGAGATCAAATCAATTCACTATTTTATATTCATAAGAATTTTTGTTACAGTCAATTAAAAATATCTGTGACCTATTATGCCCTTGTTACTGAAATTCTAGGTTACACTTTAAAGTGTTTCCTCTTTTAAAATCAATTTTAAATTTGACATAAATCCTCTGAAATGAAGCAGACTTGCAAAGAAGACTTGCTATGTGTGCATATTTATGATTTTTAGTCACAACAGAGTAATACTGAACTTTGATTCAAATGCAGTTAGTAATTATGTTAAACAAGTACAATAAAAACAGTGAAAAAAGTGAAGGTAAAAACAGAAAGAAAAATTCTGGTACACAACTGTAACGCTGTTAGGAAAAATATAGCAATTACAGTTTATAAGTGTTTACATAGAAATACCTGTACTGATAAGATTCTCTATTATTACATAACTAGCCAATTAGCCAGTCATAAGACAGGATTTTCAGGTCTCTCCTCCACGTCAGTCTTCTCTCCTGAGCCTCCAGTCTCTCATTCTGTGTTTCTCTCTCTTCTCCTCCTGCTGCCTCCCCCTCTCTCTCCCTCAGCTCTCCTATGCCTCAAGCCTCTCTCTTTCTCTTCTCCTCCCCCCTCCCCACCTCACTCGGGGGACCAATGGAGCCCAAACGGCCACTTGCACCACTTGCTCCCACACGGCGGCCCGGCTGAGCAGTGCCAAAGTCAGCTGAGCGCCACAGCGGGAGGCGAAGGGGGTTGGGGCGGTGATGTTTATGGCCAGGGGGCAGGGCCACCCAGAGGGAACAGCCAGCATTTCAGGCAACAGCGCTGCCCAGAGGGAATAGCCAGCATTTCAGTGTTACCCCCCACTACGTCACAGTCTAACTTGCTAACTCACTGGCCACTGTCTGTAGCACCACCAAGCAAGACAGGTGATGAGTCACTATGCAAAGAGGCCCTCTCAACCTGTCTGACCAGCTAACCCCCATGGAGAGGAACAAAGGAAGGTGGATGCTGCCCTGGCTGGGGGGCAGGGCTGGAGGAGAGTGAGTTAGTTTCTGTCTGGGAGGATGGAGGAAGCAGCCTCAGCAACAGGCTGGGGGGTTTAGAAGCCGAGACCCCCCCATATCAAGGGGGGCTGAGGCATCCTAGGCCTTTCCTGTAACCTGATGACATCTGTGCTGTATGCTGGAGAAGCAATAAACCACCTCTATTCTACTGGCTGGTGGAGTCTGTTCGTGCCATTTCGGGGGTGCAGGAGGCGGGGGACCCCAACACGCCGTCACACAGACATTGGGCGCTCTCTCTCTCTAACATTTTTTATGCTGCCCCCAAAAGAAACATCTTTTATTTAGACATATAAAACTGAGGTATGATAGCTATTAAAAGTCTGTAGGATGACATCAGATGCTGAGCAAATTAAAACAACCAAGGTAAAAATCAACCCAATTTGAACAATGTCTGTTCTCTTACTCTAAAAAGTTTGACTACTTTCAAACATAAAGCTCACATTTCAGGTATATTACTGTACTGTAAAATGTTTCACTGATTTATTTTATAAACCTTCTAAATAAAACTGTTCTACATCTTAGCGAAAGGATGAGAATTTTATTTTCTTAGTATTCCATATAGACTAATATTGACAATTACATCTTTACTGATATGTTATTTTGTTTTTAAATTTACTAAAAAGCCACAACTTATTGTATATAAAAGTGTAATACTATTCACACACAGTGAAAATAGGCAGTGGGGCTAACAAATTTGCCAAGCCCCTGGACAAGGTGTGTGTGTGAGGATGGAGCTGCGCCCCCAGAAGGAGCTGGAGTTTGGACAGAAGAGGCAGAACTAAGACTAGCCTCTCTCAGGAAGCCCACAGGGCAGCGTGGAATGTGCCCCGCAGAACTCTCATGTTGATTCAAAGGGCCTGGGGCTCTGGCCACTGCCCTAGGGCAGCTACCCCTCCCGCAGTGTAAACAGGCCTTAAAATAGGCCATCAAGCAATCAGTAACACGTTCAAGGACCAGCCCCAGCAACAATCTTGTCCCTTCCAATAGGGAGAACACAGAAGCGATATAACCAGCCAAGCTATGGTGTGGTCAGCCCTAGAGGTTGAGACCACAGATCAGCCTACTGGTTACAGCTGTGTTGAGGTGAAAGAGAGTTCAGGATCTAGCCAAGGGTAAGTAATGGAGGGACAAAAGCGGAATGCCAGAGCCAGAGGGTAAACCAGAGTTGTAAACAAGAGCCTGAGTTTAGGATTGAAGCCTAAGTCTGGAGCAAAACAAGGGCTGAATCCTAAGCAGACAACCGTTGAAGCAAGAGTGAAAACAATGCTGGAGCAGGGACTGGAATGGATAGCTGGAGCAAGGACTGGAAACAGGAGGAGGACAAGCTAGTGATGTAAGAATGTAGTTGATTAGTCGACTACCCGTTAAGCCTCTATCAGAGGCAGCAAGGGAGAGGGAGTAGGAGCCAGTGCTGGGGGGAGCCAGCTTAAAAGCCAGTTCCCCATAACACTATCTCTGCTTCTCCCCACTGCTGCCTCTGATAAAGGAGTAGGGAAAGCTGCTCTGGCAGCTCCAGCAGCAGCCTGTCCTAGCAGGTCCTTGCAGGGAGCTGGGATTCCTGCAGACAGGGACTGCTGCCTGTGAAGCAGAACAGTCATGCCAGACCACAGGTGTTACTGGACCAGAGAATCCCAGATTTTAGAGATGCGACCTATACCACATTCACCTTGTCTCTCTAACATGTTGTAACAAGCAAGCATATAACCAATGGATCTTGAAAGGTGTGTTGTGTGGATACTGACCATTGTAGCAGTGGTGATATGTATGAAGGTTTTAAATCTGTTCTGGCAGGGTTTGATGCTGTTTTGAGTTGGTGCATCCTGGACTATGGGGAGCTTGCTTCTGATTATTATGGATGTTAAAGTTTATTAATAAGCTAATCGAGTAGTCGATGGAACTGCCACAACCTGCAGCTCTTGCTACATTTCAAAGGCAGAGGTGAAGTGGGGGAACCTGGCATCATCTGAAGAAGTGGGCTGTGCCCACGAAAGCTCATGATACCATCTACATGTTTTGTTAAACTTTAAGGTGCTACTAGACTATTTGTTGTTTTTTAAGTTTTTCCTGTTACAGACTAACTCAGCTACCCCTCAAGCTTTTGGTATAGAAAGACATTTAGAAGTTAAATATGAAAACAAAAGCCCATATAAAAATAGGATATTTCATCTGCTTAATAACTGCAATGTAAAAATAGTGGAGCCAGAGACAACTGGAAGGGCATGTGAGGTCATTTCTGCCAGGGAGGGAGTTGGGCTGAGTTCAGCTCAGGAGTAAGTGCCTGGAAAAGGCACTGGCAACTTGTGCTCCCACTGAATCCCACTAACAGGTGTGTAGAGAAGAGAGGAAAGATGGGGTTGGCAGTGCAGCAATACCAGCATTGATGTGGGGAAGCCCTCTGAATTCCTCCCCACCTGTACCACAGTTATCTGTTTGGCCTATATTAGGGGAAGTGATGGGAGAAATAAGTGGGGAAGGAGTTGTGAAGGGAGTGGGGGGAAAGGGGATAAGGTGGAGCTGGATTGGAGCATGTGTAGGAGGTACAGGGAAAGTGGGAAAGGGTCCAGAGGTGATTTGTGGGGCAGTCACATACCCTCCCCCCCCCAATTCTTTAAATTGTGTCCACCAACCGTAAAAATTACAAGTCATCCTTGGCAGGGATTGCCTCCTTTATGTCCTCCACAGTGCCATGCAAATAGTTTGTGCTGATAGATACATCAAAAAGTGGTACCATCAACATAAAAAAGAGAAACCCAATGGTGGACAAAGTGCAGACATTTATCTAAATGGAATTGTATGATATGACCTATCTATTATATGGCATGACATCTATCAGGAATGGTCAGACAGTACTGGGTCCTGCTGTGAGGACTCGATGACCTCTCAAGGTCCCTTCCAGTTCTAGTGTTCTATGACCTACAAAACTTGCTCAGATGAAGTTGGAGCTTTGCAAGCTTGCAGCTGCAATTTCTCAGGGCTATCCCTCCTTTAACAAGGGTAGTTGTAATCTTCATTTTGTTCTGGTTATTTGAAATCAACAGGCTGATGTCCAGCTCCAATCTTATCACAGTCTGAGTGCTCCACCTATACAGATAAAATTACATCATGTTAATTTTTTGCTAATACTTACCTTCTACTTCTGTATCCACTTGAGAATTACTTTTGCCTTTTCCCAAAGTCTTGCTCTTTGTAGATCCTGTGCTTACACTACTTGTGTTCTGTCCTTTCTCAAGTCCATTATGTTCATCTGTGGGTGAAGGACATTTCTGAGGTGATAGTGGCGGACTGTTCAATTTATCCTTCGGTGTTCCATGCCGATCTTTTAATTTTTTCTGTAAACGTTCATATGTTTTACTAGACCTTTCGTCTCTAAAGTTGGACCTTCCATGGGTAGAGAGAGCATCTAAATTAAAGCAAAAACAGGAAATGCTCAGCAAATACCACAATGCATAAAATATATTTACAAATTCATTTAAAGAGATTCCAAATACAATCTTGAAATTAGATCTGTTCTTTTCACATTGTGAACCTAACCAGCATAAAAGCTCACCTATTTAGCATTTCAAGCAAATACTAACTGTTGCATATAATTTTTTTTTAAAAAAAGTGTAATCATTAGTTCTGTTTTAACTAAAAAATAAATCGTAAATATTCCAAATCCCACTCTGCACTGTTAGGTACAAGATCTAATAGTATCAATATGGAAAAATTAGTGCTTGTCAATATGACATCGCTCTCCCTCTCTACCCTCAATTAGAAGTCAAGTTGATCAAAACAGCAAATAGTCGTGAATTGGTATATAGCTGTGACATAACCAAAAAAGCCCAACCACACAAACAGAACAGGGTTTTGGACAATAATAACTAACAATAAGTAAGAACTGTTGATTCTTGACAAATTTTGTACTGAAGATCCTACTTCCTTTCCCAACCCTAACATTTTCATTCATATTTAACATCACATACAGAAGTTCTTTAATTACGCAGTGCAGCCTTTTAAAAGGTACACACCACAGCACCAGATCTGTTTTCTCAGTGTAATCCTATCTGTCATTAGTAAAGGAAACAGCTGGTGTTTGTTTTACTTATGGGAAAAGGAGATTGCTCTCAGGATGAACAATCTGTCTCTCTTCTTTCTCCGTTTCTGCAGTGGTTGCGTTTAGATGAAAAGTTTAGAAATGTGAAGACAGGTATCAGATGGATGAGATGGTTAACTCATCAACTTTTGGTAGCAAAGATGGTTTTAAGACAAAGTACTTAAAATGAAAAAAGCTTTATAAAATATTTTCTTTGCATTATATAGATAGCATACGTACACATACGATACTTATAATACTCATTACAATATATACATATAAACCAATCTAAATATAAGGAAATAAACTTGTTGGATATTTTGATTTATCGCTAATATTTTAAATAGACAGAAGTAACACACTGGCATCTTAGCTTGAATAGATGTACCATATCATTGCACACAATCTGAAGAGATAACTATGAAGTGGACTTACAAATATAAATATTAATTCAATTTAGGGATGTACAATTTTGATTTGGCTAATTGAATAGTTGATGCAATTTGATGCACTGACCATTCGATTAGTTGATAAGGGTGCCTCCGCCTCTGAAGTGTAGCAACAGCCCCAGGGGCTGTTGCTACACTTCAAAGGCAAAAGCGCTGTGTGGAGCACGGGGCCAGTGGGGGACTCAAGCAGCCTACTGCTGGTCCCTGTTCCCCGTGGCATATCACAGCAGCAGTGCCACATGGAGCCTGGAGTTAGCAGGGGAATCCCCAGCTGACCCTAGGCTGCATGCAGCATTTCAAAGAGGCAGACCCCGGTCTCTATGAGGGGCTGCTGCTCTGAAATGCAGCATTCAGCCCTGGCCAGTTAGGGACTCCCAGGTGGCCCTGAGCTGCATTTCAAAGTGGTAGTGCCACGTGCAGCCCGGGGTCTAACCCCAGGCTCCATGTGGTGCTGCCGCTTTGAAGCACCCCCTCCTCTCCTCCCCTCCCTTGCTGTCTATTTCTGATTTGCTTATCAGATAGTTGACTACTTGTTCACATTCCTAATTTAATTCTCAGATAGCTAGCTCCTGTTACATTCTGCAAATTTTAAAACAGAGATTTTCTTTGAATATTTACCACTTTATTTGGAACAATCTGTAGGTGGAATGCTAGCTTAGTTAAAAATATAAAAATGACTGCCATTAACTATATCTTTCTATTGTATGAAATAATCTGCATAAAATAAATAAACCAATTATGATCAGAGTCACACATGTTATACAAACTCTACAGTCACAGAATTTCCCTTACCATAGAACTGTGCAGCAGAACTAAAGGCCTTAAATATACAGAAAGTTTTAGCAAATTAAACTAGTTTCTAAATAGACTTAGTTAAATGGATACAAACCACTTGTGTAGCATCCTTATTTTGTTTTAAAAAAGAGAGTCTTAAACTGGATATAATGCAAGCTGGTAGGCAATCAACTGAAGCTAAATACAACACAAGACTCTTTTAAATTGAAATAAGATTATATCCACAGGAGATGGGGGTGGGAAAGAGAATGGGAGGAGAAAGAGGGGTTGTACTAATTTAACTAAACTGCTTTAGAACCTGATTTATTTTAATCAGTACAACTTAATAAATTTTGAGGCATTATCGGGCAATCTACCAGAGCCTGAAAACAGCCTGAAAGTGCATCCATTGGGTCTGCTACGTCATTCATTGCAACTGAGAGTTGAGTTTGAAGTGTATTAATGATAATCTCAATTGTATTAACCAGTTAATTTCCCCAATCATTTTAGTAGAAAAATTCAGTTAATGTGCTGAATATGGTGATTGATGCAATGATGGATATTTGAGAAGCAGCCAATTGCGTGATGATTATGGGGGTGGTAACCTAGTATTTCAAGCTCTCCCTCAAATTCCAAAACACCTTTGTTTCTGCACCGAAGGGGAGGGAAAAAGAAGAATAGTCCCCTTTCCTTCCCCTTCTCCACATCCATCTTCCTAGTGCCAAAGCTTCTGGTTGCCAAAATCCCAAATTGCATTCCACACCTGATGCCAGGTAACAAAACACCAACAATCCCACACTAGGCAGCCAAAACCTGCAGATACTACTCCTGACATATTCTGCAAAGCAGTTTGCCTCTGCTAATACAAAAATGTGCAACTTTGCAAAAAGCATTACATTTTGCACCAGTATTTAAAACATTTAAAAACAGAAGTAGATATTGAATTTAGTATGAAAATAAACAAGGAATAATGTACTGATTGTTTTATTAATTTTCACATATTTAATTGAATCAAGATCTGGTTTTCAAAACACTTGAAGTAACAATGGAAATTTCAACGTAACAGAATTCTACACTGTTTACATGGCAGAAATTCACAAAATTTGAATCCAGTGTCCCACAAAGAATAAAGAGCCCAGCTATAATGTACCAGCCTTTAAGCATGCTAAGATATTCACCATGGGTAACATCCTGGTTTCATGGTAGTCAATGGGAGTTGTGTGTCAGACTTCAATGAACTGAACTTTTAACTTCAAGTTTCTACAATATACTGCAGAACATATTAATCTGCTTCTAAGACTTGAAAATTACTACAGAGGCATCTCTTCTCTAACATCAGTTATGATATATTGATTTTTATATTAAGTCTGAAAGAAAATATATTTACTAAGGGTAAATACAACATGCAAATAAATAGATGACATAGCTGAAAATAGCCAAATTCTAGCATTTAGAGTTGCATCTTAAAAATTGAGGTTTGTTTTTCAGTGTTTGCAGAGAGCTGGCAGAATACTGAGAATTATTATATAGGATGGACCTCCTATGTATGCCACCCTGGGAACCTGGCCAGTCCTGAACAAGGGAATTTGCCAAATCAGGGGATGTCCCCTGTCACTGGCCTCCCAGGCACCTGCTGACTGCTTCTGGTCCCAGCCAGCCCCCACTGCCTTTAGCCAACTGTGCTGCCAGCCCTGGCTAGACCCCTCAGCCCGTGGACTCACAGCTTTACCGCCTAAGCCCCTGCAATAGGGCTCCTAGCCACACTGCAGAGTTTCCTGTGCTGGCTGAGACAACTGCTGAGGGGCTCCACCCTCCACGGTGGGACTCCCCATGGCACCTGAGCCCCCTGCTGTGCTCCTTGCTGCACCGCTGGTGGCTCGAACAGAGCTGTTTCTGGTAGCGATGTGCTACTGGTAGAACACTAAGCTCTCCATAAGTAGCACACCTCTACAGCGAGCAGCTCTGTACAAACCACCAAAGCTCCCTGCACCACCTGAGCCCCCTGCACCACGGGACTCCCTGCACCACCTGAGTCCCTGAACTGGGATTCCTGGCTGCACCACCAGAACTCCCCACGCTGGCAGACCTCCTGTCGCGGGGCTCTTTACACTCCCAGAGTCCCCTGCTGCAGGGCTCCCGGCCACATTACAAGATTCCCTGCACCCCCTGGCGCTGTGCTCCCTACATTGCCTAAGCTCCCTGCCCCGGGCTCTCTGGTCCAAGAACATCCGAGGTCCAACCCACGAATGTTCCCAGGCCAGAGACTCGGTTTAGAGAGGTACAACCTGTACTAGACCGAGTGAGACAAAATACTTGCCCCAAGCACGGTACAATTTAAAATAATTGGAGAACTTAGTTTCTAATCGTTATTTCATATCCACACTTACACATTTGCAAGAGGACTATCAGACAAAGCAACATTTTTAAATGGAGGTCATTGTACAACTCTAAATGACTTTAATGGCTGTTGTGTGTCTTGGATCAGACAATCATCACTTTGCACTTATACAGCACTCATGCCAGTAGTATCTGAGCACCTCCTGAGTGCTTATGGATTTATCACAACAACATTAATGTGAAGTCAGGAATTACCTTAATTTTACACATGAAAGTTAGGTGCAGAGACAGATTATATAGACTAGATTTTGAAAACTGTGTTTAAATTTAGTCACTGAGTTAGGGACCTGATTTTCAAAAACTCTGAGCAACTAACAGCTAGGGATTTAAAATCCCATTTAATTGGTTAACTGGTTAAATGTATTGATTGATTTTGGTGATTCAGATGTGTGGTGCTCATTGTGACTATTTTGATTGGTCTTTTCTGCTTCTATATTCAGTTTCGTCCAAAAGTCAATATTGATTTTAAGCTGTGAAATGATATAGTAGTCAGTAAATGAACTGATATAAATGAATTGGGTTTAGAAAAATCTTATGCTTCTTTTGCTCCATTATTAATCCCTCAAACTTGAGCAGATCAGATCACAGAATGTTTGTGTTTAAAGCAGGAATGTTAGGAAGCATGTAATTTGGTAACCATGCAGTCGACAACAAAAATTTTGGTTACACCACTAACTGCTATCACTCTGCATTGAAAGGAGCTTGGGAGCCAGCATGCAGTCAGGCTGGCTCAGTCCCAGCTTGTGCTGGGTCCCGGCTGCTACCCCCGCTGCAAATCTGCATTTAAGTATTTCCTCAAATACTTTAAATGCAGAGCTGCAGTGGGGGTAGCTGCTGGGAGCTGGCACGAGCCGAGATAGAGCCAGACAGCTTGCCTGCTCATGGGCTCCCAAAATACTTTAAATGTAGAGCCGGGATCGGGGGAGGGGGGGCGCGGCGGGGGGGGGGGGGGCGAGGGTAACTGCCGGGACCTGGCACGAGCTGAGATTGAGCCCTCCTGCCTGCTCTCAGGCTCACAAAATACTTTAAATACAGAGCCATGGGAGAGTCGGGAGGGAGTGGGGAGAAATGTTTGCATGTGGCCGGTAGTGTTAACCAATCAGCATCCGCTCATTGAATAATCATTTAACCTGATACACTATTACATCCCTAATGTAAAGGGACATTGTCTGGTAGTCCAGATCCTAAATATTATATAAATGTACTATATATTCCATATTCCACTCCACTGCAACAAGTGCCGTCTTATATTTGTGTACATAACCACTCTAATTCAATTTAAGAAACAAAATGTATACCACTGATACATATAGTAAGTCCACATTATTAGGAAAATACAATACAGAATTTTAAAAGTATCATATAAAACTGGTTTTAAACTGCATTAGGATTATATTAGGAATTATGTAAGTAGTAAATGAGCTCAGGAAATCTTACATGTCCAGACATGGGTAATTTTTTTCTGGATATTTAAATATTAGCAATCTGGAGGGGGTATTCTGAAAAATGGTTTTCATACCCCAATAGTGCTCAAAACCTGTGGTGGTCAGTGGTATGGATGTAAACTCCTGTTTAATCAGTTAACAGTTAAATGTTATATTGAACCAGTTAACTGCTTGAACAGTGGCAGGCTGCTCTGGCCTGGCCTGAGTGCCCCTCTTCCCACAATGTAGCAGGCTACTCCATCCTGTTGGACTGCCTGTTAAGCTGTTTAACCAGTGAATCATTCACATCCCTACTTGGGGTCTTTAGAGAAGGAAAACGTTAATGTCCTCTGAGAGGACTACCCTGGCAGGCTAATAAAACTGGCATTAGAGCTACACGATCCAAAACCATTCAATATCAGCACTATTTACAAAAAATAAAGGAGATGAGGAACTGGGAAGTAGGAAATCTACAACAAAATTAAATACTGAAATACATTAATTAAAGAAACAACCAAAAAGCCCCTCTGGCTCTAAGAGAGCTCTCAAAATTGGTGTATGCACCCAGCTACAAATCTCTAAATGTATACTGCACCATTATACACCAGTTTAGGACAAAGTGGAACCACCACTATACTTAATTACATAATGAATTTTTGGTAGGAAGAACATACCTATACTGGAATTTAGCCAGGATAGAGTTAACACTCTTACTCTTATGAAAAACCCCACAGGTAATCAAGAACTCCTTTTTATGTCTCAAATGAAGGATACACTTGCAAGATCACCATCTCGTAGAACCATGCTGAAGCAACGATTTAAATACCAAGTCAGAGGAAAGAGTAACACTCACTGCACCACAAAAAGTACATCATATATCTCTTACTGATCCTGTGGGATGAGCCTTCTTCTCTAACTCAACCGGTCTAATCTAAGTAGAATTGTGATATCAGACAATCTTCTGAAACAATGTACTTAACATACCTTAATAAAAAACTTATATGGTTCTCTAATACTGCCTTTATTTGTACTGCAGGATGCCTAGCTAATAGCTCTAGTTTAGGCTATAATAGTGCTTACAGCTAACAGTTACACAATGGAAGAATACTGAATGGATCAGAGAAGCCATTAAGATATGAACATGATGCTTTGATAGGCTCTGTAACACTTTGATAATTTACTTACCCAGATCTCCATATACTTGTGAAGTGTGATACTGTGGTATGTACTGTGAAGCCATATCACCTGCTCCAGTCACTGTTGAGTATATATGTCGTGGTGGAGGGGGCATCATGGCTTGAAGTGGAATGAAGCCAGACAATGGAAGATGCGGAGGCCGATGTATTACTGCATGACTGCCAGGGTGAAATTCTGGAGCCTGGGGAACCACCACAACCCTTCGAACACCATTGTCTTCGATAACCTGTAAGCCAAGAGAACGAAATAATTATTTTAGATAACAAACAGCTCATTTCAAATATACGCCTTAAAGAAGAAATGGAGTTGGAGCTATGCAGTCTGAAAGATAAAAATTATCTTAAAAATTGTTTTCTTTTTGAATGTAAGAGCAAAACAATCTTCAATGGCACAAGCAGAGCAAAATGGTGATGTTATGACAAAAACAGAGAAGAAAATGACGGATCCTTAGAAGTGTGTTTAAGTGGATTTCTTGCAGGAAAGAGTTAGGGTATGTCTACACTAGCCCCCTAGTTTGAACTAGGGAGGCTAATGAGGGAGACCAAAATTGCAAATGAAGCGCGGGATTTAAATATCCTGCGCTTCATTAGCATGTTCCCGGGCGGTCACCATTTTGGAAACTGCCTAGCCCGGAATAACTGCCTGCGTCTACACACGGCAGTGAAACGGGAGTTGGAAGTAAAGCCCTAACCTGAATTAGCTGTTATTCCTCCTGGAATGGAGTTACCATAGTTGGACGTATTGTGGAGGCAATAACTTCAGCCTTCAGAGTGCCAAAAAGGGGAAAAAAAAAAATTACACTGACCTCAAGATTCCAATAACAAAGTGTTACAGAATAATATCTCAGAGGCAGTTGCTAGGCCATTAAGCTGACAGGTCTGCATGCTGATGAAGTTGCAGTTTGTATGTAACAGGAAGCAATAGCCATTCAGAAAAAAGGAAAAGGAAAACCTATATGTCTACTATATCTCTCTGCATAAAAAAGTTTCACCTGCCAGATGACAGAATGTCCTGCTGGGCAACAGGATGACGTCATCATGTCATCAACATCAATAGGCTCTCTCAGCAGCAAGAAAAAGGGGGGTAGGCGAGCGTACAAAGCAGAGGGCACAGCCCCCTAGTAATATCCTAAATATCTTCCTACCATAGAAGATGGACCAATTGGCATATATTGTGAGTTGCAGTGATGTTTAGTGAGATGACCTTCTACTGTGATGGTCCCACAGAAAGATCAGTTGGCGGCTGCACAGAAGAAGGAAAAATAAAAACAAAACAACCCCCCACCCAAAATAAAAACCAGAAACAAAATCACGGATGTGACCCCTGACTGTGAAGGATAAAGACACTTCTCCCTTCCACACTAGAGCCTTGGGGGGGGGGGGGGGGGGGGGGTCCAAGCTAGTACATTTTGTGTGTGCTGTGTGGGGACAGCGGGGGAGCTGGAGCACCAGCACAAGCTCCCCAATGCTGGAGGGAGCCCGGACCATTAGGGGCAGAATCCAGGCAAGCTGGGGGCCGGATGCGGCCTCCAGGTCTTAGGTTCCCCACCCTTGCTTTAAAGTAAATATCACATTGAAACAGTCCCTTGTTGGAAAAGAAGAATATTTTAAACTAAAACAACATTTCTTAAATCTACCAAAATTGCTGAAGTGCTATCCTTGCAATTTAGATATAACAACAGAAGTATAGGCAGCTATAATTAGAGTTGGCCAGTTTAATTGCCCAAACACAAAGATGTAATTTTAATTAGTTTTAAGACCCGTTTGTTTGAAGCAAGGATAGTCAAATGAAATATGTTTCTAACATACAAAAATTATGCTACGTGTTACAGCAAAATTTGGAGTCTGACAAACTGAAAAAATAAAGAATGAAAGTTCTCTTGGCCCTGTTGCACTTAGTTGAGGCATTTACAGTGTGTAAGATTATGTCTAGTTCACAGCCTCCTGTGATATCTCAGCATGTCAGACTAAGTAGAACTTCAAATGCGTATACATATATTTTAAAAATTTTAACTCTAAAAATGCAGCATATCACACAGCTATAAAAGGTATTCAGCAAAGCATAATGTATTAAAATCTACCTTTCTTTCCACACCTGGACCTGTGCCAGCTCCTATTCTCTATGATGCCCCTGTACAGTTTCTGCAGCATCATCATACTCAACTGCTAGAGAATGGAGACAACCTATATGGCAGTGTTTTCAGACAACCAGCCTGGTGGTTAGATCTAGCCTGCTAGCAGTATTTATCCAGCCCCATAACAGATTCAAATTCGGTAGCAAGGAAGATTTCATTAAAACAATGTTTCTTGCCCTTATGCCTTAAAAAAATCCAAATTTTATTTGACTGTAAACAAAGTGCAAACCAATATAGTGCAGTCCCTCTTGGGAAACTGCCCCATTCATGACATTAGGTTCTGAAATCCAATAATTAAAAGTTAATTGCAAATAACTTACATGCACAATTGTATATTTATTTAAGCATTAAATGCAATTGTGTGTGCTAATCAGATAACTGCACAAAAAAACAAAAAAAAAAAAGTGTCCAAGAATGATTTTTCCTCCAGCAATGAGGGATGCTGAATGCAACCATAATCTTACCAGTTAAACATTTAAATTTGGCATAAGGCTCATCTTCTGTATCTTTGTGCAAACCTATCAGCACCAACATTGGGAGATCCACTACAGATCAAGGGATGTAAACAGACTGGACCACACACAATACAAGTGTAATTTCACTCTCTTCCCAGAATGAATTTAACTCCCACGATATTGGTGGTAAAACAAATCCTGTTGTTTTTTAAACAGTATATCACATACTTTCTGAAACACTTATTAGTTGCATAAAGTGTGTGAAAACCAAAGCATATCTTATTCTAAATGCTGGCTCTAATCTCCAGAAGCAGGAAGTATAGTGTGAAATCTCAAAATTCAGGAAATGGGGTATAAGAAACCGAAACTAAAATAACACATGAATGATGAATATGTTGAATAGCCTTCCTAGCCCAGGGGTTTTGGTCATTCAGCATGTATATCTGCAGGTCTTCAACACCTCTTAATATACATTTGCAGGGCACCTTCAGGTTTTTTTTCTTCTTCTTCTTCATGTTAAGTATAGGGAAACAGTTACACCAGGGGTGTAGCAAGGGATGGGCTTTATGACCCATGCACTTAGGCACCAAGCCCATCCACCTCCAGTCCTGGCTCTGCTCCTGCTCATATATGGGGGCTTGCTCCTCTCCGTCCAGTGCTCCAGCCTAGTCTGGGGAGCAGAGACATGGGCTAGCCGTGCTCCACTCATCCTGTGTTCCTGCCAGGGAGCAGAGTTGGGGGCTTGTAAAGCAGGAACGCCAGGTGGGCAGGGGAAGCAGGGCAAGCCACTCCCCCCCCCAATTCTGCTTCATGGCTGGAGCACCAGAGCTAGGGCAAGCACCGGCACCACAACCCCACTCCTCATTGAAAGCTCCAGGTGGGCAGAGTAGGGCAAGCCCCAAGTGCCAGATGGAAAGTACAAGGCATACATATTTATGCTCCCCCCCATTTTTACAAGGCCCCTGTGAATCTATCCCTTCCTAGCCCAGGGCCAGCGGGAGGAGTGGTGGATGGTGGGGAAAGGTGGCTCCACTACTGTTCACTCACCTGAAATCAGGGCCCACTCACTTGTTCCATCCTGGCTATGCCTCTGAATCTCATACATACAAAATGGGAAGTGACTGCCTAGGAAGGAGTACTGTGGAATGGGTTCTGGGAGTCACTGTGGATCACAAGCTAGATATGACTCAATAGTCTAACACTGTTGCAGCAATAACAACAAAAAATAAAATTTCATCCTGGGATGTATTAGCAGGATTGCTGGAAGCAAGACATGAGAAGTAAATCTTTTGCTCTACTCTGTGCTAATTAGTCCACAATAGGAGTAGTGTGTCCAATTCTGAGCACTACATATCAGGAAAGATGAGGACAAATTGGAGAAAGTCCAGAGGACAAAAATGATTAAAGGTCTAGTAAACATGATCTATGAGGAAAGACTGAAAAAGTAAGTTTTTTTAGTCTGGGAAAGAGAAGACTGAGGAAGAACATGATTACAACTTTCATATACATAAAAGGTTATTACAAGGAGGAAGGTGAAGAGTTGTTCTTTTTAACATCTGATGACAGGACAAGAAGCAATGGTCTTAAAACAAATAGTTTAGAGTGAATACTGAAAAAAATGGTTAGGGTGGTTAAGCACTGGAACAAACTATCTAGAGAGGTTGTTGAATCTGTCACGGGAGGTTTTTAACAACAGGTTAGGTTTCCCAACCTATGGGTCGGGACCCAAATATGGGTCACCATTACATTTCAGGGTCGCCAAGTGTCTCCCCCGGTGGCTCTGCTCCTCCTCCTCTCCCCATTTTTGAATTGCCTTGGGTTACCAAGTCTTCCTGAATTGTCAAAATGGGTTCTCATCTGGAAAAGGTGGGGAACCGCTGGGTTAAACAAACACCTGTCGGGAATGATCTAGTTATTACATAGTACTGCCTTAAGTACATGGGACTGAACTAGATTACCCACTGAGGTCCCTTCACTCTGGTCTATACTAGAGAGTTATTTTAAAACAACAAGAGGCACATCCACACTACTAAGCTCGTTATTTTGAAATAAAGGGCTGGTTATTTAAAAGTAGTAACTCCTGCTTTCCATGAAGAATAATGCTCATTTTGAAATAGTTATTTTGAAATAGCAGAAGTGAAGTGTCCACACTACTGTTTTTCAAAATAACTACTCCAAGTTATTCAAAGTAATTACTCCTTAGTGCTTCATGGGGC
This sequence comes from Pelodiscus sinensis, assembly GCF_049634645.1. NCBI lineage: Eukaryota > Metazoa > Chordata > Testudines > Trionychidae > Pelodiscus > Pelodiscus sinensis. The sequence continues at coordinate 289,472,506 of NC_134711.1, read as the reverse complement.
TCTAAGTTGAGGTAGTACATCCACATTAAGGGAGCCTGCCTCGGACTAATTTCAAGGCTTCCCTGTAATGTGGACATGCTATTTTGAAATAATTATTTTGGGAGTTATTTCTTCAAAATAATTTCCTAGTGTAGACATGCCCTTCCAGTCCTACACTTCTATGACTAATTTATTAATATCACTAAAATTATTTAGCCTTTATTTTAATCACATTTTAGCATTAAAGTAAACCACTTGAAATAAACAAAATACAGAATTAACAAGGTCATGGCAAAGATGTAAGGATTTTCATGTTTTCTAATGATAAAACATGAATTTTGATAAGTAACATGCCTTCCGGTTATGGTCTAAAACAAAATGAAACAACTAAAGACCACAAAATCCATTTCTCCTTCCAATTTCAGAACTCTAATATTAAAAATTTAAGAACTAACCAAGGGCTTGTTTATACGGTCAGTGCATATTAATCCAGGGTATGAATCGACAGCATGCTAACCTGCCATGAATCATGCTACTGAAAAATAAAAGTTCTGATTATGGTACATTTAGTGCACAGTAACAGAGTCCACAAGGGCAATAAGCATGTGGCACACTAGAGCCCTGTACATTCACTTCCTGCTGGGAAAGGTATATGTATAAAAAGTTGATCGCATGGTCATTTAATGTGAGCAAGCCGCAGTGAAAGTAGGTGGACCTCCTGCCCTGTATGCAAATTCTCTGCTGGTGACCATCTGACTGGCTTTGGTTTTTTTTTTCAAGTTGTACTGTATTTTGACTTGTATGTTTGTTTCTTATTCTATACCCCAGGCTGTGCACATTGGTCAGCAAAGGGAGAGTGGGGTGGCTGCAAAACCAGTACAGAGGAAAGAGAAAAAACTGTAAGGCAATACACTGACATTTATCAAAGGCTAGTATAGTAATGCAATCATTTCTAATGACCACAACCATGTTGGTTTTACATTAGGCTAGGCATTGCAGACACAAATAATAAGTGACAATATATATGAAAGAGATAATTGGCAGTTTATCTTACATGTTATGTTGTCTATATAAACTATTTGGCTGTTTTACTCATTTAAGTCTTAGCCTGGCAGGGAGCTCTTGGGGAGGAAGAACACTAACTAGATGGAGCCCACCTTGAAGTAAACAGGGCTTTGCGCAAACAAAGAGGATCTACCAATATGAAGTTCAGTGCAGGACTGGGGTCTTGGCGTGTATGTTCTATAGAATAAGAAACGACATCTTTCTATATGTTTGTACAATGCTTACCACTAGGGTTTCCTGATCCAGACTGTGAACTTAGTATGCTATTACAATATAAATAATTGGAAATAAAATAAATATTATACATATGCATAAAAAAGGAGGCTAATAGAAGCATACAAGGAGACTTCTACTGAAGAGACATCATGGGACACCACCATAATTGCTTTTGCAAATCACTGTAATTCTGGAAACCAGGTTGAACAGCTAATCATTATTTGAGTCCCAGGATTTTATGTATGTTTTATGCAACTTCAAATTATGTGAATATATGAAGTCATATGAACCACATGTTCGGACATACCTGTGGGGCATATCCAGGAGGCACATAAATAGGAGGCACTGAACCATTTGGGGACATCATTGGAACCTGAGCAGGACCTAAATGGGTTATAGAAGTATTTCAGTACAGCACTGTTTAACAAGCTTTAAAAGTTCTAAGTACATTCTGAATTGCAATATCTTTCCAATAAATATACAAGATAACATGGATAAACAGAGCACATTGGCTGTAAAGATAAAATTATAGTGAAGGGTACTCAATTCATGTGAACAACAGATGCAGCTCATAGAAAAGTTATTTCCCTGCAAATATTTCTCTCTTTCTGCAATAAAGCTTCTTTAAAGCAAAGCAAGCAAACAAACAAAAGCTAAAAGCACCGAAGGTAGTTATTGAAAGGATTAGAAATCCATGTGTATATTTCCTAGGAAAATATTTGAGAAGAATGGCTTCATGGCAAAAACACAGGATTAAGAGAGTGGAGTTCTATTCTCAGCTTTGCAACAGACCTCCTGGGTAATCTGAGGGAAATTAATATTTGTAGGTTTATTTTCAGAGGTTCTGAGCACATAGAGTTCATAACTATTTAAATGGAGTTACAAAAGGGATTAATTTGATTCTTCCCACAGCGCACGGTTGGCTTGTGAAACTCCTTGCCAGAGGAGGTAGTGAAGACTGGGACTTTACCAGGGTTCAAAAAAAGAGATTCAGGGAGGTTAGGTTCATCAGTGGCTATAAGCCAGGATGGATAGAAATGGCATCCCTAGCTTCTGTCAGAGAGTAGGAATGGGTGATGGAAGAGGGCTTGCTTGATGTTTCCCTGTTCCATTCACTCCCTCTGGGGCATCTGGCATTGGCCACTCTCAGAAGACAGGATGCTGGGCTAGATGGACCTTTGGTCTGACCCAGTATGACCATTCTTATGGTTCTTATTCTTTATCTGTAAAATCAATATAATACTTTCTGCCCCCAAAAGAGTGTTTTTATTCCTAGACTTAAGGCATTAATGCTTGAAAACTGTGTTCAGATCTGCAGATTCAAGGTACTATGTTAGGGCTGGGCAAAATATGGCCTACAGGCCGAATCTGGCCCACCAATCCACTGGATATAGCCCTTGGAGAAATGGGGAAACTCAGGCAGGCTCCCTGCTTGCAGCACCTCTCCACAAACTACTCAGAAAAGTGGCTGCTGGACCATTTCTTTTTCACAGCTGTGAGCCCGAGAGTGGGAGAGGCTTCTTCCCCCAGCACAATCTCATTGCCAGTTTCTGACCAACAGGAGCTGCCGGAAACAGGCAGCACACAAAGCACCAGTCCTCCTCTTATTCAGAGACGTACATGGCCCCTGCAACAGAGGCAGGGGTGGGAGGATGCCTGAGAAACGTGTTGGGCTACTGGCCAGGAGTCATCCAGGTAAGTCTCCCAGCCAGAGCCTGCTTCTGGAATCCCAGTCCCTTCCTCCAACCCTGTCCCCCCACTCTTGCCCCCCTACCCCACATAATCCAAACTCTCCGCCCCACTTCTGAACCCCTCCCAGATCCTGCATCCTAATTCCCTGCCCTAGGTCACAACTCTATCCTCAGAACCCCCTCCTGCAACCCAATCCCCTGCACCAGGTTACAACCTCTTCCTTCACCCAAACTCCCTCCCAAACCCCATACTGTCCACCGCAATCCCTTCCCCCTAGCTTCCTTCTGCACCAAATGTCCATTCCAGACCCTGCGCCTCCTCCATTAATATCATTGAAGATAAAAATAAAAATTTTGGCCCATAAAAATTACTGCTCACCCTTATGCTAAGTAAACACTAAGTATTAGCTTTATACGCAGATTAATCCATCCCATGCTTGATGAGAATAAGATGCCTGAAGAAAAGTAAAGATACCTCTGCCTGAAAAAAACTGGACTAACGTAACAAAAATATTTCTGAACCGATAGTGGGTGATCAAATTTTAAAACTTTACAGAAGATCCTCAACATAAAACATGCAATTCTGTAAATGTTTCTTCTCCAGAGAAGCTCAGTTTTATTTTCTGTGCAACTAGTAATCCATTACTTAAAGAATTTTTCTTTGCTTTCAAATTTCAAAACCAAGGTCTTTGGTTGTATATGGTAAGAGATGGGTAAAGGCAAATTTAAATTAAGTATTTTTAATATTTTGTTTAACTTAGAATTACAAACCTCCTTCAGCAACTGAAGCAGTGGGAGTTCTGCTAGAGTAAAAATTGTTGAAGAGGACCATAAATAATGTTATAAACATATTAGCCTACAATGGATTGCTATTGTCCCTAACCCTAAATTGGTCTCTCTTCAACAGAACGTTTAAGAAGAAAAACAAGGATGAAACTGCTTAAAAAAAAATAAAGGCAACAGCAATAGCTGCAGCCATATTAAATATATCACCCCATCCTAAAAAGGAAAATACTTAACATTATTAAATAAAAACAAGGGGTCTGTTCTCTGCTGCCTATATCTTGTAGCCATTTATACCAAGGAGAAGTGGATACAAAATGATACCACCCTGCTTTAAACCACTCACTTAAAACAAATATAAATGACTATACAAGTTGCAAGTCAGTTAAAAATCAAGTCCATAGTTCTTCATGTTGCCCACATCTAATTAGAACAATTATGATGAAGAGTTTCAGAACCTCTGGTGATGTACATCTATGAAGATAAATAGATACTATGGCTAAATGGTTAGCTGTTTACTGTTAGATGATATGACTAAACGGTTACGGTGTTTACTGATGCTGCATCTGGTCAAATTAAGCAGAATGTTCTGAACAGCAAAATTATGAATTTTGTGCATTTATTGCCTTTCTGTCTTGACTTACATAAGAAGCAGTTTTCTGCAAAGTCAATACCAAAATTGCCATCTGGTGGCATTAACACATTGATCTCAACACAGCCATATTCAGAAACCATTTCTTCCCCAGCAGTTAGAAAATACGTGACTCAACGCATTTGTGTGTGTCCCTCTTGTGGTGTTAGCATTAAGCCAACGTGCTAACTTTGCAATATTTATTGCTTGACTTTGAAATTGTGAAGTTTTAAAAAGAGTGAGAAGATGGTTTCTTCATGCGCAGGCTGCAAAGGTGAACTCTATTACACTTCTTATGTTTCTAAAACTCTGTTAAATGTAATCAAAGATAGATAAACTTAAAAAAAAAACCCCACCTTACTCTGATGTTTTTGCCAGAAATCATGGTACTGCTTGCTTGCTTGACTTGGAAGCAAACATTTTTTGGGAGAGCATGGGATAAAATGTTAATATCTTACTTTTTAAAAATAAAATTGTTTTTTTTTTTAAACAACTAATGTAAAAATCTTGGTTTTAGAATACATTGTAAAAAAGCTCTTGGGTTTCTATTTGCTATTGCTTTTAGTTACTTTTTAAGACTAAGTATACATGACAAATTTACTGTACCTAGCACAGGAATACCACATAAACCTATGTACAACCTTGTGTGGGCCAAACAATTTCTGCATATTTTAAGATGATTTTAAATCCCCTGCATTGGTTTAAATTTTAAAGTCAGCTTATTTTGTATGTTCTTACATAGAAACAACCCATTTACAGTATTGTCTATTTACACACTTAAACTAAAATTATGTACACATGACAACGAAGTGCTAATGAATTGCATGTTAGTATGCTGTGTTGATGCAGGCTGCAGTTCTTGCTCTAGTGGGCTGTATACAACCATTGGCCATAGGTTGGATACCGCTGGTTTAAAATATAACTGCGTGCAAAATGCTTTACACATACTAAAAATCTCCCCTTAAACCAGAAGATACATGTTTTCCCATACTTTTAGTAGTGCCATTGTATCAGAATGTCTATATTTCCACTTAAATTATTATGGCAAAACTAGCTTGTAATTTTTTTCTCTGTGGTGAAAAGCATTTTGTCCCAAGGGGAAATAAAGAGACAGTGGTAAGGAACAAGTTTCCTGAGACTTTTGCAACAGAATTAATGGAAATTAAGAACACATTCAGGAAGCAGTGAAAACTAAACACAGCAGCTCATGTCATATCAACTGCAGCAGATTGTTTAAAATCTTGAGTTTGTCCAAACAGAATGTAAAAGCAAATGTATTGTTCTTCTTATAAACACTGTAAAGAGGGAAACAAAATGTATGTGATATCTGCTTTCTACTGCCATGGACATAAGTTAGTCTTCCCAAAATACATTTAAAGCCTGTAAACTTAAAAATACTGCAATTAGTTTTCTTAGTCTTTAAATCTCACTCATTCAATTTTGAATTCAGCTTTACAGAAATTGTAAACTTAAATGGACTGAATTTTTAGCAAATTAGTAACCAGTATTTGGAGGCTATTATGAATACTGATTTTGTAAGAGCACTAGTATATACAATTACTGTCCAAAAATAATGTTTGTTTTTAGACTGAAAAAAAATTGTATGTTGACACACAAAGAGGTATTTAAAACAGGATATGCAGCAGCACACATTAATCTACTCAACCTACATTATAATAAACACAACACTTCATAATTTTATATACTACAAGATTTATATTTAAATGTACCAACCCTCTTCTACCTTTTATAGCTATTATATATCTGGCATCTGCTGAAAACACAGACTGGATTTAGATTTATGTAATGCTTTTCTCACGTTTTAACACAAAAGCAGAACTCTCAAAATACAGGCAGCAAATCTTACCACTCATTTTGTTTTTACTGCAATAGAAGAAGAGTAAACAAGATGCAGTGATCGAAGGTCGGACACGTTAGTAGCTTTAATTGGGAGAATGCTTTCGTTTTTGTGCTGTTTGAGGAAAAGCTCCTTTGACCCAATCACATGATCATCATCACATGACTTACTGAGACAGAGGGGAAAAAAGGACGCTCCAGGTGTGTAGTTCAGTGATTTACTCTTGTAAAAACCATACTTCTTTTTCTGTGATAAGATTTTTATTTTTGTTTTTAAGTATGTACTAAATGTGGATTGTAAAGATTGCCAAAACAAGAGGCAAAAGTAGCTCAAATTAAAGAAGGTAGTATCTGTTCTCAGTGGAACATCTAAAACACTTAATTTACTGTTCACAGGATGTATATATACTCTGATTTTTTTGCCATCTATTAAGTACTACATAATAATAATTGCTGATTATTTAAATACATTTTTATAACAAAGCTTTTTACGTTGTAATTAACAGAATTAAGTTTTAAAGGATTACATTAAGCACATTTTTTTCTGATTAGGAGGGTTTACTTTTAACTACAGTAACTGATAATCAGTGAATCCTTGGGGAAGGAGGTACATACAAATACCTCTTTTTAAACAACCACTATTCTGACACCATGTTTAGCAAGCTGCAGTGGTTGTGATACTAATCTGTGTGGATGCTGCAGGTCATGAACACAGCTATACTTAGCATTAGTCTAATGTGAACAAGGATGAATCACACTCTCTTTGTTATTCCCAGAAGGAAATAGTGTTCAGGATTTACTGCAGCACATTAGGTTAACTATGTCTCTGTAACTGAACACCCACACTTTGACATCACACAGGCAATGATATGCATCACTGACGCAAGCACTGCCAGGATAAAAAACAAAGGCCACAGCAGTTGAAACAATAGAGTGCTCCACTGACGTAGCAGCATGCCCATCTAACATTGACAGACTGCAGTAAATCAATAGTCCCTGATGCCAGGAATAGTTGCACCACTTTTTCTTTATATAATAGCTAAGACTTGGAAGTTTTATTTTAGGCTTCCAGCAGCTACAGTAATTATAAGAGATAGCAGCAGCAACAAAATGTAAAAAGTCTCTATCCCTTTAAATTCTGTTTGTAAGCTACCATGAAGGATCAACTCTAAGCCCTGGTCTACTCTAGGGAGTTATTTCAGAGAACCCCCCCCCCTTATTTTGAAATAACAAGTGGAGTGTTCACACTACCCAGCCTGTTATTTCGAAATAATGGGCTGCTTATTTCAAAATCTGTACTCCTGCTTTCTTCAGGGAATAACGCTTATTTGGAAATAGTGTTAGTGTAGATGATCCGGTGCAGCTATTTAGAAATAATTGGCCTCCAGAGGCCTCTCTCAGCTGTACTTGTGGCTGCCCTGGTCACACCTGCCAGCTCCACTGCTCCCCTTCTGTTGCAGAGCTTAGAACAGCAGGCTGCTGCAGAAGGGCTTGTGGCATGTGGAGAGCTTTGCCAGCCCTATGCCATACAGCTTTTGCTGACAGAGCCACGGTAGACTCTAGCACTCCCTCTGAGCCCCTCCATAGCTGCCAGCACTCCCACAGCACCTTTGGCTGGCACTGGTCAGGGATGCAGGACACCACCACCCTGGACTGGTGTGGAGATCCTGGACCTCATGGAGGTTTTGGGCGAGGAGACTAGTCCCCAGGATCTCCATACCAGAAAGCGCAATGTGGATGTGTATGGTCAAATGACCGCTAGTCTGGTTGACGAAGGCCACACCCAGACCCTAAACCAGGTCCAAATGAAAATAAAAGAGCTCTGGCAGGCCTACAACAAGGCAAGGGAGCAGAACTGACACTCTGGAGCGGCACCAGACACGTGCCGCTATTATGAACAGCTCAATGCCATCCTGTAAGGGGGGGCCAGTCACCATCCCCCCCAACCAGTCATCGAGTCTGGCAGGACGCACCTGGCAGCAGCCTCCATGAGGGTGGGCTTGCAGAGGAGGAGGAAGTGGCCAGTCAGGAGATCATGCCTACCAGCTAGAACCTGCTCTTCACCCCGGACCCAGTCCTGCCCTGCCGGGATGCCTCCAAGGTGTCAGATAAACTTGAGAAGGCACTTCAGATGAATTCTATAACTTTCCCTATACACATGCAGGGGCAGGCAGCGGGCTATGAGGGGCTCACTTGGTGTATTCAGCCTGGGGGACGCACAACAGCCTGGCTCTTAAGTAAAGTAAGTTGTCGTGGGATAAGAGGGAAGGTCCTTTCATGGACTGATAACTGGTTAAAAGGCAGGAAACAAACGGTAGGAATAAATGGTATGTTTTTAGAGTGAAGAGAGGTAACTAGTAGGGTCCCCCAAGTGTCTGTCCTTGGAACAATCCTATTCAACTTATTTATAAATGATCAAGAGCAATGTTTCTCAAACTGCTCCATGGAACCCCAGGGCTCCATGAGACATCTCCAGGGGCTCCGCGAGGTTCATAAACTGGAAACATTGATAGGTACAACACATATAATCCGTGGACCGCTGGGGCTCCACATAAGTACAACACATACAATCAGTGGACCGCTGGGGCACCACATACATTTTTACGCATGTAAAGGGCTCCAGAGCCCAAAAAGTTTGAGAACTGCTGATCAAGAGAAAGGGGTAAACAGTGAGGTGGCAACATTTGCAGATGATACCAAACTGCTCAAGATAGTTAAAACCAATGCAAATTGTGAAGTGCTTCAAAAAGATCTCACCAAACTAAGTGATTGGGCAACAAAATGGCAAATGAAATTTAATGTTGATAAATGTAAAGTATGCACATTGGAAAAAATAATCCCAACTATATCAATATGATGGGTACTAATTTAGCTACAACTACTCAAGAGAGATCTTGGAGTCATTGTGAATAGTTCTCTGAAAACATCCATTCAGTGTGCAACAGCAGTCAAAAAAGCAAACAGAATGTTAAGAATCATTAAAAAAGGGATAGAGAATAACACAGAGAATATCTAATTGCCTCTATATAAAACTATGGTATGCTCACTTTTTGAATACTGCATACAGATGTGGTCACCTTATCTCAAAAAAGATATACTGGCATTAGAAAAGGTTTAGAAAAGAGCAACAAAAATGATTAGGGGTTTGGAACAGGTCCCATATAAAGAGAGATTTAAAAGACTTGAACATTTCAGCTTAGAAAAGAGGAGACTAAGGGGGGATATGATAGAGGTCTATAAAATCATGATTGGTGTGGAAAAAGTGAATAAGGAAAAGTTATAAGAACTAGGGGTCACCAAATGAAATTAATAGGCACCAGATTTAAAACAAACAAAAGGAAGTTTTTCTTCACTCAGTGCACAGTCAACCTGTGGAATTCCTTGCCAGAAGATATTGTGAAGACTAGGACTTTAACAGGGTTCAAAAAAGAGCTAGATAGCCATTGATGGACCTAACCTCCATGAATCTATTAGAAAGGATGGGGAGGAATGATGCCCCTAGCCTCTGTTTGTCTGTAAATTGGTGACAGGAGAAGGATCACGTGAGGATTATCTGTTGTGTCCCCTCCCTCTGGGGCATCTGGTATTGACCACTGTCGGCAGACAGGATACTGGGCTACATGGACCTTAGGTCTGACCCAATATGGCTGTTCTTATGTTCTTTCTCATGTGCAGGTGGAGTGCTAGTCCAGATCACTCATCTCCATGATGCTCTTACACAGAAACCCCTCAGTCCCTCTCACAAGGTTCATGGAGAGGCCTGACTTACTCCAGCCTCCATGGTGAGACACCTTCCTACAACAAGCCACCACTAAGGAGTCTGGGGTCATGGAACCATATAGCAGTGCCGCATATTGCATAGGCTCATGCCCTCACTTGGTCAGTATCTGCTCCCAGTCAAGTGCAGCAATGCAGAGGAGATTGAGGTCGTACATGGAAACTTGCCAGGGATAAGAAAAGGAGGGGACCCCTATATTACTCTCTCCAGCAAGCAGCCTCTGCCACTCAGACATACCTTCCTCTCTCCCCCTCCAGTGGGTAGGGATAGAAGTTCTCTCTCTGCGGGACACTGCCAGTGCTGGACCCAGTGTGTGCAGGACACGGAAAGAAGCTGAGCTGCCCCATCTCCCCTTCCTGCCCACAGGCTTCTGGCCTGAGCAGCACCTTCGCATGCCTCCTTGTCCCTGGGCCGTGGATATAGCAATACTCCCTGGGGATGTCCGTGCCTCTGCAGGCCACATGGGGAATGCACAGTCTAAGAGCTAGCCTTGGCTGAAACTCTCCTTCAAGGCATCCCTGATGAGCAAAGCTCGTTGATGTGCTCGTCCAATGGCACTGGTGTCTGGCTGCTTGTATTCCCATACCAGCCATTTAGCAGAAAAGTCTCCCCTTTACTCTTGCAAAGATTGTGGAGCACACAGCAAGGGGGATGTTGTGCTTGCTGAGGTCCACAAAGGTGATGTTGACTAAGGACCACAAAGGGGATGTTGTGCTTGCTGAGGTCAAGACAGTTGAGGATACTCCAGAACGTCCCCTTTAAACAGCTGAATGCACACTCCACCACCATGCATCAGCTGCTCAGCCTGGCATTGAAGTGCTTCTTAGAGGGGTCTAGGCTGCTTGTATAGGGCTTCATAAGCCAAGGGAGCAAGGAGTAGACTGTGTCACCCAGGTGTGCATCTTTTGGAAGAGGCAAGATTTCTGGAAGATATGGATTGTGTGCGCCTTCCCCGACCAGCTGAAGTTGATGTTGGTGAAGTGCCCTTATGGTCCATGAGGGCCTGCAGCACCATGGAGAAGTGCCCCTTCCTATTTATGTAGTCTGAGGGATGGTGGTTGGGAACGAGAAAGGGGACTGAGCATCATCTATGACTCCCCTACAGTTGCGGAAGTCCATAGCGGCAAAGCCATCCATGATGCTGTTGATGTTCCCCAGAGTGATGACCTTCTGTAGCAGCACATGGTTTATGGCCTTCGCTACTTATATGAACACAGCCTCAACTGAATTTCCCCATCCCAAACTGGTTCCCAATGGAGCAGTAGCTGTCCAGTATGGAGAGCCTCCACAGGGCCGTGACAACGTGCTTCTGCACGAGAATGGCAGGTTGCAGTCAGGTGCCTGTCATCTGAGGGCAGGGGCGAGCCACTCACAGAGCTCTAGGAAGGTGACCTTCCACATATGGACATTCTGGAGCCATTGCTGGGCATTCCATTGCTGCAGGGCAACGCGATCTCACCAGTCCAAACTGGTCTCCTTCCAGCAGAAGTGGCATTTATAGACTCATAGACTTTAAGGTCAGAAGGGACCATTATGATCATCTAGTCTGACCCCCTGCACAGTGCAGGCCACAGAATCTCACCCACCCCCTCCTAGAATAATCCTCTCACCTATATCTCAGATATTGAAGCCTTCAAATAGTTTGAAGACCCCAAGATGCAGAGAATCCTTCTGCTAGTGACCATGCCCCATGCTACAGAGGAAGGCGAAAAACCTCCAGGGCCTCTGCCAATCTACCCTGGAGGAAAATTCCTTCCCAACCCCAAATATGGCGATCAGCTAAACCCTGAGCATGTGGGCAAGACTCATCAGCCAGACACCCAGAAAGTTCTCTATAGTACTTTGTTATTTGACGGTGTCCAGGGGATTGAGGAGCATTTGCAGCAGCAGGAGTGACAGAACCTATGTGAAGAGGTACTCCAGCTTGGGCTGGTCATTGTCCTGCTGGAGCAGCATGTGGGCAGTCTGGACAAACTGTGCCATGACGTACAGCATGAGGCTTGTGAACCTGGCACTGCTTTGCAGCAGCTCCAGCTATTTGTTGTAAGTGCTGTGGCATCTGCAAGCGTAACCAGAGCTCACTGTGTCCCTTTTGTGTCTTGCGAGGGGGGAGGCAGTGGAGGAGTGGCATGTGAGACATGGCTGTAAAGGGGAACCCGTGAAAGCGTGGTCAAAGCTTTCCTGACAAAGCAGCCACAGGAAGCATCCATCCTCCTGGTGACCTCCCCAGAGCGCTGCTAGGGGGTCTAAATCTGAGGCAGGCTCCAATCAGTGTGGATGCGCTATTTCAAAATAATTCTGACTAATTTTGATGCTCCCCTGTAGTGGGGACACACTATTTTGGTTTTGTTATTTTGGGAGTTATTTCGATTTTACTTATTTCTAAATTGTTTCCTAGTGTAGGCATGCCGTGACAGACATAAGAAAATGCTACAAAGAAAGAATCAAGAAATTAACTTATAATAAGCAAATAACAATCAAAGAAAGCACTAACAGAAAACAAAAAGAGAAAGCATAATTACTTTGGGGCTTGAGCTGAGAAAGAGGCGTCAGCAGGAGCTGTGAGCACTACAAGGATGTGGAATAACAGTGCTGTCAATCTAACATTTTCCATTAGCCCTAAATTCACACTGACCAACACCCACCTCCCCCAGTCTAGCTTTCACATGAAGGCTGTTTGGTTAATCAGGAAGCTTAGTTTATAGAAATATAGGAGGAAGAATGCAAGGGGAAAATGCTCAAACAAAGCAGATACCTTAAGAACTGGAAAAACCCCATCAGTATCATCCAAAGAAACTGAGGAATAATGGCTCAAAGGACATAGAGCTGTGAAGCGTGATCATCTCCAACCACTCCTGAAGAATCCCTTCCATAAAAATTCCCAGGTTTTTCCATGAGGGAGTACACACTCATTCAAACTGAGAAAATAAAAGGAGGCCATCAAATCTCCTTACAGAGGCAAAATGCCTGGAGAGGCATTCCCTGTAGGGTTAGCTATAGGGGTTCCCTGTAAGGTTTTACAATCAATAAACCAATCAACCAATATTAACCCAAACCTTTGAGGAAACAGAAGATACAGGCTTCCATTCCAGAAACATCAAATATACTTTTATTTCATTTATTTCTGTGATCATAATGAAATATTTTTGCCAGTTAACTTTTTAAGCAATATAATCTTCAAAATATAAAATAAAATTTTGGACTTTGCAGCAGGATGATCAGCCTCTGCCAACTGGGGACATGTATGCCATCCAAAGGTGTTCCAACCCCAATGTGACAAGGGCTGCATAAGTGCTTAGACAGATCTGTTGCACATCTGAGTTGAATGCTACCCTGCCCCATCAAGATGAACATCTGAATGAGAAGGTATTGAACTAAATGGAATTACAGTAAAACCTGTGTTATCTGGCACGCTCGGGGATTTGGTCGAGCCAGTTACCTAAAAATTCCAGGTATCTAAGGGGGGGAGGGTGAGAGCCCTGTGGAGACTGGGGGACGGGAGAGGCGGAATGGTGCAGGGGACAGGATGTGGCCTGCTAGGAGGGGCCACAAGCCATGGGGGGAAGAGGGTGAAAGGCAGGATGCAGCCTGGGGGGTGGGGTGGAAGCTGGGAGGTGGAGATGGTGAGGGCGGCCTGCCGGGGGGGGGGGGGGAGCCGCGAAGGTGCTGAACTGTGGGGGCAGGGAGGGGGCCAGGAGGCATGGGAGAGGCCAGGCTACCACAAACCACGGGTAGCTGACCTCCTGGGAAGGAGGCCAGAAGTCGGAGGGGGGAGGCGGAGGAAGGAGGCTGGGCGGTCATGAGCGTCAGGGGTGCCAGGCTACACACACGTCTGGCAGGGGTGGGGGGGGGAGGGAGCGTCTGAGGAGCGGCCCAGCTTAAAGCGCCAGTTTCCTTTTTTTTTCTTTCTTTTAACGTGTTTTCTCCTGACTCGGAAATTTGCTGGTTTCTAAACTTTTCCGGCTAGTTAAGTGCCGGTTAGAACAGGTTTTACTGTATTATACAATCTCTGTTCCAGACTCTCAAATGTTCAGTTTGGGTCCTTTCTTTTATGGATAGGATCAGACTTGTTTAGAATAATTATTGTGTATCTGTATGTAGTAGTATCATTTCCAATAAATTAATGTTAAATGTCTCCAGTCTTCTTATATTTTGTCCTGATCCAAATGCTTGGCTATGCATAAGTCACTAGGCATCACAAAGAGACAAATACAATATACTAGGCTGAACACAAGGAATTTTTCCATGTTAATGTTCTTATCTGTTGTAAAAATCCAACTATCTCCACTGGCTGTGATTATACAGCAGTATTTGTCTTACGCCTTGACCTCACACAAAAAATGAACTGGGGAAAGAGTGAGAGACTCTCAGTTTCTCAAGACTGCCTCTGTGCAGTTCTTACATAATGGGACTTTCACTACTTGTACATAGTACTCAATAGGTAAAGCCCTACATGGATACCAAATTTGTATCTCCATCCACAAAAATGAGCCATGGATATCTGCAGTGACATCCATGGATGCGGATACCCGTAGATATAATGTGGATATCCACACATTTGCAGTGTTCTAGATACAAAATTTGTATCTACATCCATATCCATAGAAATGAGCTGTGGATGTGGATACCCATTGATGTGCAGGGCCTTATCAACAGATAAACGTATAATAAGACTGAGATAATTTCGATGTAATTAAGCAACCAGTCTGATCATCTAGTGGGACTGAACACAGCTCTTGCTAGGGAAGATTTTAGCCACACAGTTCAGCATTTTTTCCCATGCTGCATCTTTCAGTCCTTCAAAAGAAAAAAGTTGTATTACCTGAAATGGTACTTTCTCTATCTTTATATCCAACACTCTGCATTAAAGGGTTTTTTTTTTCTGTCACAACTTAGTAGGCAGCACTAGGACCTAATTAGAGTGCATAATTTTTTGGTATTGCCTGCCTTCTGAGGAAATAAAGATCTCAGGTGTGGTAATCAATTATTTTTATCTAGGTCTAAATTTTTTGGTCAAGGTATAGTCAATGTCCAAATTACAGGGATGATGATAATAATAATAATAATTAATAATAAATTTTTGGGGGTCTGTTCAGAAACATCTGGCAGTCCAGATTTTCCCTGCAGTTCAACTATTAACTAACTCTGATCTAATAAATCCCATTTCTCCAGTTGTGAATTTCTTAATACTTAAAAAAAAAAAAAATCACCCTGAATAAAATTTGCATAAAGGTTGGCCATGACTAAGAAAATCAACTATATGCACTATTGTTTAAACCCAAAATACTTATTTTCATATTCCAGACATTCCAGAGTTATGACAAACTCTATGGAAAATGCCTTTGGGAGGTAATGATTTTCTATTTTCTGTATTTTAATGACTGATGGTATTTGAATATTAAACCACATATCTACTTATAAAGGATAGGAGAATGTCAGAAGGCATCACTGCTTCAAAAAGCAACACCCAAAGAATATACCCAGAAAGTAGAAATTATCCAACTTGATTTGGTGAATAGTTGGAAAAAAAGCCAAATATCTACCCTACAGATTTTTTTCTACAAAGGAGATGTTTTCTCTTCTTTCTGTTCATGAAAAAATACCTTTAATAAAATTACCTTTGAATTAGGATCAGTTGAATCATCTAGGCTTCAGATACGTGTAAGAAAATTGAATGGTAGATTTATCTCAATTTTAATGACAACAAAATACCAGTACTTCCCCTTCCTAGCAAATGGATTAGGGCAGAAACTGGGAAGACCATTTTCTTAGGTAAGTTGGAACAGAGGCAAAACTTTTAAATAGTAAGAGGTGACAAGCTGAGGATCTGTTTTTCAACAAGACAGTGGAGAAAATTCATAGGACAGAGCATCTGGTTTACTAACTGATCCATCAGAAAGAGTGACAACTAGGTAATTGATCTCATGAGTTGTAAAGATTAACGTGCCTCTCCCCACTGATGAAGTTCTGGAACCTGGATAGCTGGTGCAAAATGTGGCTACTATTTAGTTCCCATTTAAAAAAAAAGGTTAATGACTGATGTCATCATTTGTTTTAAACAAATAGCTCAGTTTTCTGTAACATCTATTTCACTGAATGTATAGACATTCTGTTTCCCTCAGCTTATGTATTTGTTTTTCTGGCCAGATGAAAAGGCTTTTTGTTACTGCTGACAGAAATGAAGACAGGCCATTAGGAACTGAGTTCATCCCTCTCATACGACACTACCTACAATTACATTTTAGCCCTCTAATGATAAAAGTAGATGGAATTTCCTGAATTTTCTTAAATTCCAGGACGTTGATGTTCAGATTCTACTTTTATTTGGAACATTTGCTTTGCACAAGAAAGTGCTCAATGTAAACCTCTGAACTCTGCAGGTTTGTATCTACAAGAACCTTTCACATGCATTCTTGAAGTCACTTCTTTCTGAAAAATTGTCCTTACCATTTGAAGGGGGATGGCTACCATCCGAAGCAAATGAAATGAAACAAAAGAAGTTGTCACAGATGCAAGCTCCCTCTGAGGAAACCCAAGCTGCAGACGACAAACTCAAAACCAGGGCAATCATACAATATCCATGTATGACATGTTAAAAAAAAAAAGACCAGGAAATGATGGACTCCTCATCATGTACAGATAATTTACCCCATTCTTTGTTTATCCACAAGACAACAACATGAATATAGCTATAGTATGCAACCCTTCTGAAGAAAGAATGGAGACTGAAGTCTGGCTGATCACTGCTGATCTTAATTATTTTATTAGGCTTCTGTATAATGTGGTGATTGGTGCACTATTCAGACTTACACAGTAGATTAGATACCTGATTTTGGCAGTCACTTTTAAAGTAAACTCAGGGGAGTAAGTTTTCACTGATCAAACAACTTTATGGAACTCTTGTCCCAGGTCAATCAGCCCAAGGATTCAGAATATCTGAAAAGATTAGGAGACTGATTTTTTGGTTAGACTTAAACATGTTTTACTTAAACACAGAGAAGAACTATAATTGACATCCTATATCTGACCTTTTCCCTAGTGTAGGTTACAAAACTACTGCTACTACCTTTCATCTTTCAGGGGAAAACTTCAAATTCTGATGTTGACTCTGCAAAACCAAAGTTCCTGGAAATCTAGGGATGCTAGAAAATTGCTTCGATTGACCTCTAAAAAAATCAATTTTTAAATCTGTTCCATCTACATAATTTTAACAGGTTTTACCATGTCAAATTCTGAACTGGATCTCCACTTTCTTCTTTTTGCTTCTATAATGAAAAGGGAAAAAACTTCCTGATTCTATTATGGAATCAGAACAGATAGAATCCTTTGCTTGCCTTCCAAAAAATAATTTTCTTACACAAAGTCTCCACCTATCAAGAATCAAAGAATTAACAGAGACATTATAGAGCAGTGGTCCCCAACATTTTGGGGCTGCCGGGTGCCTGGGGGCGGGGCCGCTCACAGGCCACGTGACTGGGGGCGGGGCCAAGCATGCGCTGCACGCCCGAGGTCGGCACCGGCATGTGCAGCGATCCCGGGCAGGGGCTGCCCAGGTTCTGTGCGGCGCCCCCGGGGCTGGGGCAGGGGCCGGGGCTGGCGCAGTGCCCCCGGGGGCGGGGCTGGGGCCGGGGCTGGAGTCGGGGCTGGCGCGGCGCCCCCGGGGGCGGGGCTGGGGTCGGGGCCAGGGCTGGCGCGGCGCCCCCGGGGGCGGGGCCAGGGCCGGGGGTCAGGGTCGGCACCGGCACGCGCGGTGCACCTGGGGCCGGGGCCGGCCATGCGCCCGGGGCTGGCATCTGCCGCACGCCCGGGGGTGGGGCCAGCCCAGATTGCTCCGGGTTGGGGACCACGGTTATAGAGGCACCAACCACCCCTTTTCAAGCTCAGTTCTACATCTTTCCAAACTAACTAATAACAGATTATTTTTATTAAGCAAATATATGCAGTGAAATTCCTACCATGCTTATGCAGGGAGTTTAGTTCTCATTGAGCTGACTCACACTAGTTGGTGTGCAATATGTAAACTTTACTAATAACACACACACAGGATGGCTGTTCCTCTTTTAATTTGCCTCATCGTGTACAATACAGAAGTGGCTTTGTGTGTACTAAGCAGGTGACATTGTGGTCCGTGGTCCTTGGTTTTGCTGGTGAGCTATGTGCATTCTGGAATAGCTCTCACTGCACACTGTGGGATACATAATGGAAGCCAGGCAGAAGCCAATGGAATTCTGGACTTGGGGTCAAATTCTAGGAATCCCATGGTTCTGTTCCCTCCATCCCACGTGTCTTCTCTTTCTAGGCAGGCTAATTGTTATTTTCAAATGCAGTCTGTTTGCCAGCATGGACCCAACAACACCCTTTGCTGCTGTAGTGGCAATCATGGATACATAGAGGTTCTTTGGGCTTTATTTGAGCTTTCAGAACAAGATGCTTTGATTTTGGACTTTGTTTGCCACACCACTGAACAGATGATGTGGCAGCACCAACTCCTCCTGCTACATGATCTAAAAATCAAAAAGGAGTCATATAAAAAGTGGAAACTATGTCAAATTACAAAGGATGAATATGAGCAAACAACACAATTATGCAGGTACAAGATTAGAAAGGCAAAGGCACAAAACAAGCTCAGTCTAGCGAGAGACATAACGGGTAACAAGAAGACATTCTACAAATATATTAGAAGTAAGAGGAAGACCAATGACAGAGTAGGCCCATTGCTCAGTGAAGAGGGAGAAACAATAACAGGAAACCTAGAAATGGCAGAGGTGTTTAATGACTTCTTTGTTTCAGTTTTCACCAAGAAGATTGATGGTGATGGGATGCCTGATATAGTGAACACTAGTGTAAATGGGGTAGGTTTCGAAGTTGAAATAGGAAAATAACAGGTTAAAAATTTCTTAGAAAAATTAGATATCTTCAAGTCATCAAGGCCTGATGAAATACATCCTAGAATACTCAAGGAGCTGATCTCAGAGGTGGTATCTGAGCCTCTAGCTATCATCTCTGAAAAGTTATGGAAGTCGGGAGAGGTTCTAGAAGAGTGTAAAAGGGCAAATATAGTGCCCATCTATAAAAAGGAAAATAAGAACAACTCAGGAAACTACAGAGCAGTCAGTTTAACTTCTGTTCCAGTGAAGATAATGGAGCAAGTAATTAAGGAATTAATCTGTAAACATCTGGAAGATAATAAGGTGATAGGTAACAGCCAACATGGATCTGTAAAGAACGAATCATGTCAAACTAATGTGACAGCTTTCTTTGATAAGATAACAAGTCTTGTGGATATGGGAGAAGTAGTGGACATGGTATACCTAAACATTAGTAAAGCATTTCATATGGTCTCGCATGACCTTCTTATCAACAACCAACGGAAATACAACTGAGATGGAGCTATGATAAGGTGGGTACATAAATGGTTGGATACTGATGGTTTGTTATTGTTTCTGGGAGACTGTTCTTTGTTCCTCTTCCCCCATAGAATGGAATGTCAGTCTATGGGTAGAAGCAGGATTGTTTGTAGCACCCTATACTAATGGTGTTTTGCAGCAGCATAACAGTCTGGATAAAGTCTAACCTTGTGTGAACACTGACCTTCATAAAACCAAAGTGAGGTGGGCTGGCCCTGAACCTCAGTCCCTCCCTGTCCCTTGCCCTCACCCCATGATGCTGGAGCACCAGAGGAGTGAGGTGTCTCTGGGGCCACATCAGTGAGGGTTGGGGATTTTTGGAAGAGGTGTTTTTGCTTCTCATTTGTGATCCCCAACTGATTTCTCTGTGGGTCCCTGCCATATATAAAGGAAAAAGCGTTTGAAAGCTTTTGTGTTGGACGTAATATTTTACTTTGTTTAAAATGAAGTTTGATGAACTAACATGAAAGTTAAAACACTTAGTCTATTTAATAATTTAAATTCTCCCTAGCTGCAGCTGGTTCAGAAAATATGGTCATCGTACCCAGCCTGCCCCTGCTCCCTCCCCTTCTTCCTTCCGGCACACAGATGTGTGAATGAATTAAATCTTGGCATGCCACTTCTGAAAGGTTGCTGACCCCTGCTCTAGACAGAGATGGTAGTGTTCCATCTCAAGGCAAAATAACAGAGAAAGAGCTGAGGGCAGTTTGCATGACCACCACTACATACCACTGATGTCTGCTACAAGGAGGAACAGAGCATGGGACAAATAGACACTGCTAGCTAGATAGCTCTGATTCTGGGCTTGAGAGGCACACATACATCTGAAGTGAAACATCCATAGGGACACTATGTGAAGATTTAAAACAAAAATACAGTAGTTTTTACCACTTACATTCAGAATTCAAATTCCTTGTTTCATTAACTTACAACGTTGTTTAAAAAATTCTATACTGGCAGAAGACCACTCATGAGAAATAGGAGTCAGAAAAGGGAATTTGGTATTATTTATTTAACTCTGTGAATAATGAACAGAGCTGCGATTGGGAACTCACAATGAAGCTAACAATGGAAAAAGTTACACTATAATGAAGGTAAACTTCCTCTCCCTTTCAGTTCTTAAACACATTTAATGGATATGTTACAGTATTCCTTGTTTTACACTAAAATAAAAAAGCAGGCTTGCTTATTTTTCTTTCCAGAGATTTGTCTTACACTGATATTTTATTCATTTTGAAACATGAAGTATTTATGATCCATTATAATTTACACACATTATCATTTTATGAATACAGTAATTTTCTTTAGCAGAGCCATATATAACATGGTCTTTCTTATTATGTCAAGTAACATTTAATAGCCCTTACTTGCAACTTGTGACTGTTATAAAATGTGCTCAGAATGAGTCATCTTCATTCACATATTCTCAGTGGAAAGAATTCATGAATGGACGATCTACAAAGAGAACCCATTCATGCATTTTAAACTCAGTTTTATGAATCATTCTAATGTATCTGATAATTCCACTTCAGAATAAGAAAATTTTGGCTTAAGGATGGTTTCACAGAAGCCCAGAAACACTTACTATCAAAAATGGCAATATAGATTTACAAGAAGTCTCCCCTTTAAAAATATACATTTCAGTACAGGCAGTCCCCGGGTTACGTACAAGATAGGGACTGTAGGTTTGTTCTTAAGTTGAATCTGTATGTAAGTCGGAACTGGCATCCAGATTCAGCCGCTGCTGAAACTGATCAGTTTCAACAGCGGCTGAATCTGGACACCAGTTCTGACTTACATACAGATTCAGCTTAAGAACCCCAGGCGTCCCCAAGTCAGCTGCTGCTGAAACTGATCAGCAGCTGATTCCAGGAAGCCCGGGGCAGAGCAACTCTGCCTCGGGCTTCCTGTAGTCAGCCGCTGGTCAGTTTCAGCAGCGGCTAACTTGGGGACGCCTGGGGCAGAGCAGCTGGGTTGGTCCAGTAGCGCCAAGGAGCGGTGCTGCGGGACCAACCGGCAGCACCCCACCTGCTCTACCACAGGCCCCAGGCTTTGCTCCATGTCTCCCTGGTCTGCTGGGGGGGGCCACTAGTTGCGTCCCCCCCCCCCAGCAGACCAGGGAGACACGGAGCAAAGCGGCGGAGGACCTGGGCCCGACTAGTGCTGATCTGGAAGCACCGCGGGTCGGGCCCGGGTCCTCTGCGGCTTTGCTCAGCGTCTCCCTGGTCTGCTGGCTCGCCCAGAAGACCAGGGAGACGGGGAGCAGCTTTTCTCGTCCCGGAGGAGGCGGGCGGCGGGACCAGGCATCCCGCTGCTCCTGTCCTCCGGGGCGAGAAAATCCCCGTTCGTAACTGCGGATCCGACATAAGTCGGATCCGCGTAACTCGGGGACTGCCTGTATAGTATAAATTATTTCAAAATAATTTCCTAGTTTAGACATACCCTATAGCTGTGTCTATACTGCACCCCTTTTCCGGAAAAGGGATGCAGATGAGACAAGTCAGAATTGCAAATGCAGCGGGGATTTAAATTTTCCCCGCTGCATTTGCATGAACATGGCTGCCGCTTTTTTTTCCGGCTCGGGACTTTGCCGGAAAAAAGCGACAGTCTAGACAGGGATTTTTCGGAAAATAAAGCCTTTTCCGAAAGGTCTCTTATTCCTGATTTTAAGAGGAATAAGGGACCTTTCGGAAAAGGCTTTATTTTCCGAAAGATCCCTGTCTAGACTGGCGCTTTTTTCCGGCAAAGCCCCGAGCCGGAAAAAAGCGGCAGCGATGTTCATGCAAATGCAGCGAGGAAAATTTAAATCCCCGCTGCATTTGCAATTCCGACTTGTTTAATCTGCATCCCTTTTCCGGAAAAGGGGTGCAGTGTAGACACAGCCTAAGAGTGTCCACACATGGAGTTAGTGCAGAGTAGGTAGTATGTGCCAACTACAAGGCTTTTCCCTCATGTAAACAACCCCTTAGTGAGGGACACATTAAAATTCCAGATGCGATTTTTAAACTTTCTGCCCATTCTTTCTAAGTTTGAATAACAGCCAGAATAAATCAGTATGTCTTTCTTACTGACATCTCAGTATTAAAAATCCAGCTCAGTTGTTTGGATTTTATTTCATTATTCCAAATTCTTTTTTCAATAATCTATTCTGCATGACTGTTTCCCCAATTCAAACCTGCTTGGTATTGTCATCTCTTTAACTTTAATGTCACCCCATGGTTGAAAGTAAAGCTTTAATACTTGGGAGTGCACCTAAGAATCTTAGAGCTAGAAACAGTGATCAGTCATTTATCTGACCTGGGGTCTTAGAAGCATATGGGAATTAAGGATGTTAAATATAGAGTAATTTACTAGTCGAGCAGTCAGTGGAATTTCCCCACTGAGGCTCTTGTACATTTCAAAGGAGGAATGCGGAACTCCAAGTGCAGCCTGGGGCCACCAGGAAGTCCCGCTGACTCCGGGTTGCACGTGGCGTGTCAGCATTTCCCCAGAACCCAGGATTAGCTGAGGACTCCCCAGCTGACCCTAAGCTCTGCACTGGAACCCGGGATCAGCTGGGGAGTCCCCAGTTGATCCCAGGCTCCACGGAAACGCCTATGCGGCATTTCAAAGGGGCAGCTGAGCCCTGGATCGGCTGTGCGGCACTGTGGCTTTGAAGTACCCCCCCCCCCCCCTTGCTGCCTCTATCTGATAGAGGCACCAAAGGGGGAGGGGAGCAGAGGAAATCAACTAGTTGACTAGTTCTTAACATCCTTAATGGGAATCAGCAGCTGGATACAGTCACAAACTGGCATCCATTCAGAGACTGAGATAGGGAGAGGTTGGGAAACTTGGCAATTATAAAATCACTCATCTGAAAATTACTGTTAACAGAATACAGTAATATTTATACAGAGATAATATGAATTTTTGCATGAAGCTTGATAGATGACAATTTCCCATACAACTGTAAAACTAAGATTATCAGAAATGAAAATTAAGTATCAGTTCACCTTGGATTCAATCTTCTGATAATTTGATAATTTAAGATTACAATATAAAAGATTGAATTATTACAGTGATGAGTTCAAATTTCTTGAACAAAAAGAATGAACATTTAGTCTTATGTTCATTATGCATTATTTACTTCTATCTGAATGTCAAGGTATAAAAGTACTATATTCTCCACTGAAAATGTGAAGTAATTACTACACTGCTATATTTCAAATCAATCCCACAAAACTGTCAATGGCAAAGTTGACAGATTTGTTGTTCAAAAAGGGGAAAAGAATACACAGTAACAAACTTCTGCAACTGTTCACATCCTCTTTAGGATCACGCTAGAGTCTTCAATATAAATATGACTATAACTCACTTCTGAAATAGTTTAGTTTCCAAACATTCTGCAAAATCACAGCGTCTAATCACAGAATCATAGAACACTAGAACTGGAAGGGACCTTGAGAAGTCGAATCCAGTCCCCTGCTCTCACGGCAGGGGACCCAGTACCGTCTAGACATCTATCTGGGATGGTCTATCTAACCTGCTCTTAAATATCTCCAGAGATGGAGATTCCACAACCTCCCTAGCCAGCTTATTCCAGTGTTTAACCATCCTGACAGTTAGGAAGCTTTTCCTAATGTCCAACCAAACCTCCCTTGCTGCAGTTTAAGGCCATTGCTTCTTGTCCTATCCTCATAGGCCATGGAGAACAATTTTTCTCCCTCCTCGTCACACCCTTTTAGATACTTGAAAACCACTATCTTGTCCCCTTAAAGTCTTCTCCTTTCCAAACTAAACAAGCCCAATTCTTTTAGTCTTCCTTCATAGGTCATGTTCGCTAGATCTTTAATCATTCTTGTTGCTCTTCTCTGGACTTTCTTCAGTTTCTCCACATCTTTCTTGAAATATGGTGCCCAGAACTGGACACAATACTCCAATTGAGGCCTAATCAACGCAGGGTAGAGCAGACAATGATTTCTTGTGTCTTGCTCACAACACTCTTGTGAATGCATCCCAGAATCATGTTTGCTTTTTTTGCAACAGCGTCACACTGTTGACTCATATTTAGCTTGTGGTCCACTATGACCCCTAGATTGCTTTCTGCATTACTCCTTCCTGGACAGTCACTTCCCATTTTGTATGTGTGACATGGATCGGTCCTTCCTAAATGGAATACTTTGTTTTTGTTCTTATTAAACTTCATCGTATTTACCTCAGACCATTTCTCCAATTTGTCCAGATCATTTTGAATTATGACCCTATGCTCCAAAGCAGCTGCAACCCCTCCTAGCTTGGTATCATCTGCAAACTTAATAAGCATACTCTCTATGTTAATATCTAAATCGCTGATGAAGATATTGAACAGAATTTATCCCAAAAAGACTCCTGTAAAACCCTACTTGTTATGCCCTTCAAGCAGGATTGTGAACTGTTAATAACTGTTCTCTGAGAACAGTTATCCATCCAGTTATGTACTCACCTGATAGTAGCCCCATCTAAGTTATATTTGCCTGCTTTATTGATAAGGAGATCATGAGAGACCACATTAAATGCTTTACTAAAATTTAGGTATATCATGTCCACTGCTTCTCCCGTATCCACAAGACTTGTTATCGTATCAAAGAAAGCTATCACATTGGTTTGACATGATTTGTTCTTTACAAATCCATGCTGATTGTTACCTATCACCTTATTATCTTACAGGTGTTTGCAGATGAATTACTTGCTCCATTATCTTCACTGGCACAGAATTTAAACTGATTGATCCATAGTTTCCTCTGTTCTTCTTCATTCCCTTTTTGTAGATGGGCACTATATTTGCCCTTTTACAGTCTTCTGGAATCTCTCTCATCTTCCATGATTTTTCAAAGATGATAGCTAAAGGCTCAGATACCTCCTGTATCAGCTCCTTGAGTATTCTAGGATGCATTTCATCAGACCCTGGTGACTTGCAGAAATCTAACTTTTTTCTAAGTGATTTTTAACTTGTTCTTTTTTATTATCTTCTAAACCTACCCTATTTCCATTAGTATT
Source organism: Pelodiscus sinensis (assembly GCF_049634645.1). Lineage (NCBI taxonomy): Eukaryota > Metazoa > Chordata > Testudines > Trionychidae > Pelodiscus > Pelodiscus sinensis. Next base: position 289,447,084 of record NC_134711.1, on the reverse strand, counting down.
CACTCTTAGACATTCCTTCATCATCAGACTTCTTGGTGAAGACCAAAACAAAGAAGTCATTAAGCACTTCTGCAATTTCCAAGTTTCCTGTTACTGTTTCTCCCTTCTCACTGAGCAATGGGCCTTAGTCTTCCTCTTGCTTCTAATATATTCATAAAAAGTCTTATTGTTTCAGTTTATGTCTCTAGCTAGTGTGAGCTCCTTTTGTGCCTTTGCCTTTCTAATCTTGCCCCTGCAAACCTGTATTATTTCCTTATATTCATCCTTTGTAATTTGTCCTAGTTTCCACTTTTTATATAACTCCTTTTTGATTTTTAGATCATGCAAGATCTCCTGGTTAAGCCAAGGCAGTCTTTTGCCATACTTTGTATCCTTCCTACGCAACAGAATACCTTGCTTTTGGGCCCTTAATAATGTTCCTTTGAAAAACTGCCAACTCTAATAATGGAAGGGAAAATAGTTTTCATTGCCAGTTAATTTACATCCTTTAAAAAATTTTAAGACTCAAGACATCTAAGATACACTTTCCTCCAGCAGCAGATGGAGACAGAATAGCCACTTGTTTGACAGCACCATCTTCTTTTTATATCAGGGATTTGTCAGTCCACAGAACTCAGCTGAAACTTGAAAAGTCATACTAGCAAAACATAAAGCTAGAAATAATTTCAAAACAATTTCATAGTCTCTTCATTAGCATTTGGCTCAGTATACAAATACTCCTTAAATATGATCCATAAATACCCTTCACAATTATGATTAATAGCTGTTGGCAGAGACATGACATGTCATCTTATGATGAATGATTGTGCATATATCCAACCCCATGGAGCTTCGTAAAACTCTATGCATTCCTTGGGAAGACTGCCAAGCCATTATCTTCCCTGTACTGAACAGTCTCCTTGCTTGGGTTCATAGTGGAATTGAGCTCCTGACTCTGAACACTTTTGGCCTAAAATGCATTTGAGAGTTAAAGAGAAGCATCTTCCCTGGACAAGGAGAATCACATTTTCTCCTCTCTGTTTTGAATACCGAGCTAGGTTTTTTTTTTTAGGCTTGAGTAACAGATGCAGACTCATTGCCATGGCACCTCCTGCTGGTCACTCAGGGAATCAGCTCTTAAGCTTCAGAGCACCTTATGCTGGCCAGCGTCTCACCCTTAGTTACCCGCCTCCTGAACTGGTTCAGGCCCTGTGCACCTTCCTGCCTCAGTGCTTTTTCCTCATGGTACTGTCGTACAGCAATGTCCCTGCACTTTGAGGACCTTGCTCCCAGGAACTCCTGCCCCTATACCCACCTTGCTTCAGTGACCCGCTAGAGTCTAAAATGGCCACTCATAATTGGCAAGAGGGTGAGCCTGCTGACTTCTGCTGGCCTGACTGCCTCCCAGCAGCCCTAGTACCCTCAGGCCTTGAGAGCAAGGCCTCAGCCTGGGAGTTTGTCTGGCCAGAGCTCCCCAACTCTGCCTGTCTTTCCCCAGCAGTTCTCTGCCTCTGATACCCTTTCTAGCCTACCACCAGCTAGGTCCTTCCTACTCCACAGCTGGAGCAAGTGTGTGCTCTCCTCCACTCCAGGAGCCCTTATTTGTACTCTCCAGCTTGGTCTTACTATCTGCCACAGCTGTAGGCTCCACAATCTTAGCCCTCCCCCAGGGTAAGGTTTAACCCTTGTTAGGCCAGTGCGGGACAGTCACCCCACCACAGCTCGTCATAGTGAGGCTAGTATATTTTATAGGAGGAGCCTTAACCCCATAGTTTCTTCTATTCATATTGATTATGCCTGTCTTTGGAATGTTGATGTCCAGCATAGATTGAACTACAAGCCTTTGTGATACACAGAATGGGGAATAGGTGGTCCTGGATGTTGCAGGTTTACAGCTGTGGTTATTCTTTTGTTGGAGGGAATGGAGTTTCCAAGGGATGGAGCTCTCAAGGGAGGTTCTACCAATGAGCTTGGCCCTTAGGAGACACGGCATACTTTCTGTGCTTTGTCTCTTCCCCATGGTATACTGTTTTACAACAAGTGTCTCTAGAGGTGACAAAACTTCACTAACAAATGAAAATGCTCTGTATTGCTTAGAAGGCTAGAGTGATCTGATAACTCCACATGCGGCTGCCAGAATAGTGCTGAATGGTGAGCTTGCTGGCAGTGTTTTCCTGTGGAAAAGAGAGAAGAGCTGGAGTAATACTAGCAGCTTTTCATTTCTGCTGTGATCTGAACAGGGTGGAGCTCATTTGGGGATGGCATGGATGGTGCTATGCCTGCATCTGTATACCATGATGAGTGCTGCTACCTTTTAGCTAGAATAGGTTGGATCTGGGCTGCGTGACTCATGGGTCTATTAATGAAAAAGGAGAGAAGCTTTCTCAGAGGAAGTCTATCTTTCTGAGGATGGAGATCTTCTTCCCATAACACTTTCTTTCCTCAGAATCTGCTCTTCCTCTCTTCATCCAGAAGGAACTTGTCACATATGGTTGTGAGAGCTTGGAAATATGAGCAATTTCCAGCCTTGGAGTTCTTCAAAGTACACAAGCTGTACTCCAGTGAAGGATGGCTCACTGAATATGGGGCAGAGCACTCATAACCTATTCCATTCTCTTCTTTTCTTGAGGTTTCTCTCAATCGGTCTGAGTACCCTCACCTGCTGGAGAAAGAAACCTCCAAATTCTGAGAGCCAGCAATTTCTTTATGCATAAGGAAGGTGTCTTTAAGGTTTTTTTAATTGTATCCTTTGGTATATATGGTTGTGACTACTTTCTTCCACTATTTGATCTGAGGAAGTGGGTCTGGCCCAGGAAAGCTCATCATCTAATAAACCATCTTGTTAGTCTTTAAAGTGCTACATTGTCCTGCATTTTGTGTCTTTAAGGGTATGTCTACACAGCAAAGTTATTTCAAAATAACAGCTGTTATTTTGAAATAACTTTACTAGCATCTACACAGCCAAACCACTATTCTGAAATTAATTCAAAATAGCGGAGCGCTTATTTCAAATTTGGTAAACCTCATTCTACAAGGAATAACACCAGATTCGAAATAGCTGTTTCGAAATAAGTGCTTTGTCGACACATATCGAAATAGAGGGCCTCCAGCCTTCTCAGGATGCCCTGGTGGCCACTCCAGCTTCAACAAAGAACACTCCACTCCCTCCTCCCTCCCCAGAGCCCTTAATAGGGTTGACTCTAGCCACAGTGCCTATACCAGCTCCGGCCCTGCCAGCCCAGAGCCAGCAGTCACTGCCCCTGACCCAGTGGCCCCAAAACATGAGCCAGCAAGTCATTAGCAGCCAGCCCTCCACCACTCCCCAGGAACAGTCTATCAGCTCCCAGGAGCCTGCCAGGGCCTGGAGAAGGCAGACACCTTCCTGGTCTAGGGTGGAGATCATGGAACTTATTCAGGTTTGGGGGGAATGCCCCCAACATCCATGATCTCCACACTAGATGGAGGAATGCAGCCGTCTATTGCAGGATAGCTGCCAGCCTGGCCACCAAAGGCCACATGCGAACTCAGGAGCAGGTTTGCATGAAAATCAAGTTGGTCCGGTGAGACCCCCCAACCCTGAGCTTCCCCTCCCCCTTCTTCCTCTTGCTTCCCCTTTCCAGCTCCCTCCTCCCAGGTTTCCCCTCCCCTCTCCTACCCTCTCTCTTCCACTCTCCCACCTCCTTTTCCCATTCTCACCAGAGTTTCATTTCCCGCCTCCCAGTTTTGTTAAATAAAGAGAGCTTGTGTTTATGAAAATACATGTATTTTATTTAATATCAGGAAGGAGGGTTAGGGAGGGGTAAGTGGAAGGACATGAGGGAGGAATGAGGCACAAGCTCCCAGTGGGGCAGACCAGGGAGGCTTTAGTGCTCCTCAAGATGGAAGCTCTCCCGCAGGGCCTCCTGGATGAAGGCCTGGATGAATTTAATTTCAAGAAAAGGAACCACACAAAAATGAGGAAGCTAGTTAAATGGAAATTAAAAGGAACAACCACAAAAATGAACTATCTATAAGCTTCATGGAAACTATTTAAACACAGCACTATATAGGCTCAAACTAAATGTATATATACACCAAGGCTGCGTCTAGACTGGCATGATTTTGCGGAAATACTTTTAATGGAAAAGTTTTTCCGTTAAAAGTATTTCCGCAAAAGAGTGTCTAGATTGGCACGGATGTTTTTGCGCAAAAAGTACTTTTGCGCAAAAGTATCCGTGCCCAGTATAGACGTGCTTTTGTGCAAGAAAGCTCCGATGGCCATTTTAGCCATCGGGCTTTTTTGCGCAAAAAATTAAGGTGCCTGTCTACACTGGCCCTCTTGCACAAGTATTCTTGCACAAGAGAGCTTATCCCTGAGCGGGAGCGTCAAAGTATTTGCGCAAGAAGCACTGAATTCTTACATTAGAATGTCAGTGCTCTTGTGCAAATTCAAGTGGCTAGTGTAGACAGCTGGCAAGTTTTTGCGCAAAATCTTGTCAATCTAGACGCACCTCAAGTGTATTAAAAAAAAAGCAATGATCCAAAAAAATGCCACCATAGCTAAATAGCAGAGCAAAAGAGGCAGTTAGAGGTGAAAAAGACATCCTTTAAAAATGGAAGTCAAATACTTCTAAGGCAAATAGAAAGGTGCATAAACTCTGACACGTGTAAAAAGAATTCTGAAGAGGAACTAGAAAGACACAAAAATGAATAGCAATTTTTAAAATTGTATCAGAAGCAGAAAGACTAATAAACAATCAGCAGAGCCACTGAAAGATCAAGGTGCTAAAGGAGCAGTCAAAGACAAGGCTGTTGCAGAGAAACTAAATGAGTTCTTTGCATTGATCTTCACTGCAGAAGACATGAAGAGATTCTCACACCTCAGTCTTTTAAGGTTACAAATCTGAGGAACTGTCCAAGATTGTGATGTTAATAGAGGATGTATTGGAACAAACTGATAATTTAATAGTAATAAATCATCAGTACTACATGATATTCACCAAGAATCCTGAAGGAACTCACACATGAAATTGCAGAACTACTAACTGTGGTATGTAATCTCTTGCTTAAATCAGCCTTTGTGCCAGATGAATGGAGGACAGGTAACGTAATGCCAATTTTTAAAAAAAGGTTCTCGAAGAACAATAGTTACGAGAAGTAAGTAACCTTTTTTTCTTCTTCGAGTCATTGCTCATGTCCATTCCATCTAGGTGACTCCAAAGCCAAATCCATGGAAGCAGGGTTGGAGACTATAGACAGACAGACTGCAACTGTCCTGCCCACAGCCGCGTTGTGCTTGGACCGCTGCACAATGGCATAGTGACTTGCAAAAGTATGCACTGAAGACCAGGTGGCCACCCTGCAGATATTCACGATGGGCACCTGAGCCATAAAGGCAGCAGACGAAGCTTGGGCCCTGGTGGAGTGAGCTGTAATGGGGGAGCTGGAACATGAGCCAGCTCATAATATGCCCTGATTCAGCAAGTGATCCAGGATGAGATACGCTGAGCTGACACTGTAATACCCTTCATCCTGTCAGCTATGGAAACAAATAACTGGTGGGACTTACAAAAGGGTTTTGTTCTAGCCAAATTAAAGGCCAAAGTATGTCTAATGTCTAAGGTATGTAGAGCCTGCTCTGTTTCTGTCATGTGATGTTTTAGGTGAAAACCAGGTAAAAATATATCATGGTTGACATGGAAATAAGATACCACCTTAGATAAAAATGTGGGGGTGAGGAGCAAAGCCTGACCTTATCCTTGAAAAAAGACGATATAAGGGAGGTGTGTCTAAAGTTAAGGCCTGCAGTTCTGAAACCCACCTACCAGAGGTAATGGCCAAAAGAAAGGACACCTTCAAGGAAAGGCGCAACAGCAAACACATTGCTAATGATTCAAAAAGGGGGAGGCATCAACTTAATGAGCAACAGGTTAAGGTCCCAGAGTGGGAGGGGCTGTCACATCTGAAGCTATATCCTATCCAACCCCTTAAGGAAGTGATACACCATAGGGTTCGCACAGAAAGTCTTACCCCAGGATCCCAAATGGAAAGCCGAGATAGCAGCTAGGTGCACTCTAACCAAAGAAGAGGTGAGGCCTCTGGACCTTAGGGTCCAGAAGGTGGTCTTAAGATAGAAGGGACAAGGGCTTCCGTGAGGAAGAAGCACTTCCTCTCTGACCACAGCATGACGTGCTTCCATTTTGCCAAATAAGTGGAGGGTTTACAACTTCCCAGCAAAACCCTTTGGATGCGCTCCTAACACTTCCTCTTCAAGGTGGTTAACCATGGAGCTTCCATGCCATGAGGTGCAGAGACTGGAGATTCAGATGGCAAAGCCTGCCAAAATCCTGTGAGATCAGGTCTGGATAGAGGGGAAGGGCTAAGCATGCTCCACTGAGAGGCTGAGCAGGGCTGGTACCAATGTTGGAACTCCCTGACCTAAAGTATCACCTTGTGAATCAGAGAGAACAGAGAAAGGCATACAACAGGACTGGAGGCTGGAGAACCAGAAGGGCATCTCCCAGGGACCCTAGGCTGTGGTTGAAGAGGGAGCAGAAGCGGGGACACTTTCTGTTGCTGCAAGTCGCAAACAGATCCAGGTGGGGAAACCCCCCACCTGCAGAAGATATCCGCTTTGAGGGACCATTTGTGCCCCTCAAAGGACCTGCTGAGATGGTCTGCCAGCACATTCTGTGCCCCAGAAAGGTAAGAGGCCACTAGGCAGATGGGATGGGTGATGCAGAACTCCCACCGGAGGAGAGCCTCTCGGAACAGGGGTTAGGAGCGAGCTCCACCCTATCTGTTTATATAAACATTGCTTCCGTGTTGTCTGTCAGGACCGAGATGCATCTGTTTCAAAGCCATGACAGGAAAGCGCAGCAAGCGAGGTGCATAAACCCTCAACTCCCTGAAGTTGATATGCAGGGACAGTTCTTCAGGCGATCACATACCTTGAGTCTGAAGGTCCCCGAGGTGGGCTCCCCATCTCGTATCAGAGGCATCCATCACCAACCAGATCAATGAGGAAGGGCTGCTAAATAGCATCCCTGCATAGACCATTGCCTCTTGCAGCCACCAGTTGGGGGACCTCAGCACATCCTCGGGAACTGTCACCATTGTCCATGGGTTGGAATGCTGGATTGTGAATCCACTTCAGCCACAGCTGAAGCAGGTGGAGCCAGAGCCTGGCATGCTGCACCACATACGTGCACGCTTCCATGAAACCCAGCAATCCCATGCAACACTGGACCATGGTAATGGGGGACAAGCGAAGCCTCAGAATGATCCCCTTTATTGCTAGGAAGCAGGCTGCAGGCAGGGAGACCATGGCCACGGTAGTGTCAAGGCAGGTCCCCATGAACTGTATTCTTTGGATGGAAATTAGAGTGGACTTGGCCTCTTTCAGGATGAGACCTAACCTGAGGAAGGTTACCCTGACTAGGGATATATGATCTAAGACCTGGGAAGGGGAGGAACTAGGGATGTGAAGACTAGTCGACTATCTGATAAGCAAATGTTTATTGGATAGTCAACAGGATAGTCTACTAGTCGTTTCCCCCCTCTATCATGTAGAGTCCTCAGCTGACCCCGGGCTTTGGTGCTTTCGCCTTTGAAGTGTAGCAACAGCAATTAGGGCTGTTGCTACACTTTAATGGAGGAGGCACCCTATTGACTAATTGAATAGTCAATGCAAAAATGCATTGACTATTGGGTATTTAACTAATCAAATACATAGCATTCTTAGGAGGAACCCCTTACGAGCCAGTCATCTAAATATAGGTACACCTGAACCCATCTTTTGTGCAGAAGTGCATATCATATAGAGGCAGCAAGAGAGGGAGAAAAAGGGGGTACTTCAAAGTGGCAGCACTGCACCCCCAGCTGATCCCAGGCTTCATGAAGTGCTGCCGTTTGAAAGGCCGGGTGGAGCCCTGGATCAGCTGGGGACTCCCCTGCTGACTCCGGGTTCTGAGTGGTATTGCTGCTTTGAAAAGCTGCGGGGAGCCCAGAGTCAGTGGGAGAGTCCGCAGTACACACCCTCAGACATTGTCTACTGGATCAGAATCTGCACAAAACTCTGGCCTAGTATACACTAGGAAATTAGGTAGGAATAACTGCATCGCTTATCAATGTGAAAAGTCCACATCATTGAGCAACACAATTAAATCAATCTAACTCCACCCACTCCAAAAGATAGCGGAAGGTTAGTGGGAGAATTCTTCCATCGCCATAGCTCCTGCTTCTCAGGGAGATGGAGTACCTACATTGATGAGAGTCCTCTTCCCTTCAGCATAGGTCCAGAGTGGTCAAATACTGGCTGGTAGGCTGGATCCAGCCTGCCAGAGTTAGTCTCTGGAGGAACGCTACCGCTATATTTACCTGTGCCTCCAAACGTACAGGTGATTGCAGCTCCTGTTGGCCATGGATTGCCATTCTCACCAATGGGAGCTGCAGGAAGCTATGTTCCAGTCCCAGAATGGTGATCTGTGGCCCATGGAAGCTGCAATTGCTGGTACCTGCAGAGGGGCAGGTAAATATAGTGGAAATGGCCTGCCAGGGTCTAGCCCTGTATAACCGTTGCTTTTTTATTGCCCACCCCTGGTGTATCTTCACTGAAGTGCTACAACAGTGTTACTGTAGCGCTTGAAGTGAAGACAAGCCCTTAGGCAACCGAATGCCTATCCTTCCCTGGCTTGTCAATTAATCTGGGAGTTAGGCAAGAGATAGGCACCTGGAAACTTAAGGGAAGCAGCAGTTTGCCTGCTAAGAGGCAGAAACATAGGTGCCTGGGAAACTTACTGCAAAAACGTAGGCACCTACAAGGTTTAGTGGGAGTTTTGTGCCTCACAGTAATCCTTAAATCTCCGATTTAGGTACCTAAAGCAAGGACTTGGGCACCTAAATCCTTTTGTTTGTCCAGGTCTATGTTTCTATCATGATAGCTGTTGTTCACTGAAGGTAAAGAGCAAGTGCCACTAAGAATGCATAAAGCTGACAGATTCGTGTCCTGCTAGTGCCAGCTCTTTTAGAAGTACTGTACTATATCACACCTGCATTGGTGAGCATATGGAGACCAGGAGCACACAGGAGAGTCTAATGCCAGAAACACTGCTGCTCTCACAACTGGGTGCCTATACATTCATGGGACTGCTGTGATAGTCACTGACTGCTTCCTAGTTCTGCTGCTGTTATAGTGGGTACCTTTAAATAGTCTCCAGAAGTAGAATGAAGATTTCATTTTTTTAAACTTCATTGCTAGTTTCCTCTCTGTCTTAAAAGTCCTTATGATTCATTTTATAGTTACCTTCAAATGACTGTCAAACAAATGGTTTCCAGAGTCAGTAATTTCAAAATCTGAATTACAACTCTAAGTTCTAAATTGAGATTTGCATGTAATAAATAAGCAAAACCATAACCATTGCTATGACACTTATTCACCTGCACTACAGACTTTCAATAATTTCCTCTGCAGAATTTAATTTTATGATATATGTAGAAGTACACTGGTGGTTATGGTGATGGTAGTGAAAAAGAACAAAATCTACACACTAGCAATAATGGGAATCTTCAGTAAACCTTTTTTTAAATCATATCCTCATCAACCCTTTTCTTCCACCTTCAAAAACCACACATTTACACAATGAAAGAATTTCTTGCAATACCTTTTGTTTATGCTGAAATAAAATCAGAATATCAAGGAAATACATTATTAACTTTACCTGTAATGCACTGAAACTGTCCATCTTCTCTTCTTATTGTAAAAGCCTCTCCTGGATTAACTTGCACCAGAATAACCTTAAAAATAAAAAGGTGTTTCAAACTGTTACACAGGAATGTGCCACATAACCCAGCACACCCAATAGGCCATTTAATGTCTACTTTCCTTTCCATAGCATGCTGCTTTCTAGCTTCTTCCCGGACAGAAATGAATTAAGGTAACATAAAGGTTCACACATGACTTACATATAGATCTATATTATAAAACATTTTGAAAGTTCAAAGATAAAGCTAAATACATCATGGAGGCAACTTTACATAATTTAATTTCTGAATTGTTGGTGAAATTTAAAGAGGTACTTCATGCTATATTATTCCAACTACAAATATGACCTATTAACTTGAACATTAATCAAAATATTATAGATAGCTTCATAAAGAAGGCTTATAATGCCTACTTTTTGAATATTAATCATAACTGCTTGGCAAATAGCTCTCAGCATGAGGGAAATATTGTGCAATTTCCTTCCTTTCATAGTGCAAGTATGTTTGTACTTTCATTAACAGATAAAGCATTACATAAATAATGATAGAATAACAGTACCAGATGTGCAGCATCAAACACTATATGTATATTTTTAATCATGGAAAACATCCTAATGTTGCAGAACTAACCTGCTTTTTGTCAGTTGTACATTACTCGATAGCTGAAATAAACAGAGGAAAACTGATCTGTATACCCAAAGCAGAAATCTACAACCTCTTTAGCCTTTTGTATATTAATTATTAGCCAGCCTTCCTGTGTGGAAAAGGGCTTTATAATTATTTAAACAACCTAATTAAAATTAAAAACAAAACAAAAGAACAAATTGAGTATACCGCACAATTCCCTCTTTAGACAGAATCTTTGGCTTCTTTAGTCTAGTTCGGACATTTGAGACTATCTGAACATGGTATTTGTCCTTTGCCTCACTTATACTACAGTGCAATGTATCTTACTGCACATCATCGACCACTATCCTGAACATTAAAAATTAGCATGCTAAAGAAAATATATTGAGTTTGTGCTTTTTTTTGTTTATTTTTATGGTGCAATAAAGGCAGCAAACAAAATGTAAAGTGTTTTTCCCTCCTGCCTATTTATTCACTTTGGGTACGTCTAGACTACGGCGCTATTTCGCATTATATCCGGTATCCCGAAATAGTGATTTCCATATCTTTACAGCATGCCCATTATTTCAAAATGCAATAGAAATCATGAGCATGCTCTTCTGACATCCTGGTAAGACTCGTTCCACAAGTATTAAGGGACTTGTTGGAATAGTGGTCTATTTTGAAATTTGGCACTGTATAGATAGCCTATTTCAAAATTTGGCGCTATCTTGAAATAACATAGCTTACTTCAAGCTAGCACCGCAGTTTTCATAGGTTATTTCGAGCTAGCGCTGCAGTGTAGATGCACCCTTTCGGAATAACAAACCACAATTTCCTGTTTTGCTAGAGGTCACCTTGGAGAACCAGATAATGAAGAAAGAACGTTCTCAGCCTTCCACTGAATAGGCAATAGTACTGAAACTTTCACAAAAATCTTAACTCTCAACTGTTTACTGGGCATTTAAGGGTTGAAGATGTTTAAAAAAAATTAAATGGAAATTCCTTTCCTGGACAATTGTTAATGGCTTACATTCTTAGTACTTGCAATGTCATAAACCTGCAATTCTTAAGCAGTACAGAGTACTATAAATAAAATAAACAAAGCTTGACATTTTAACTTAAAACACAAGAAAAAATATAAAACAATTAATCCATCTCTTCAAAAAATTCCAAAAGAAAACACGGCCATGAAGGCCACTTTTTAACACCCCATTGAGAAGAAAGTGGGTGAGGAGGGACGAAAGCATTTCCTTTCCCTGTTTGGCTGATTATCTTTACAGATTAAACAAATAAAATAAAATAAATATCACAGTTTTTAATGCAGATTTACTAGTGACTTAATGGGAGCGCCTAGACACTCAGCACTCAGTCAGGACACTTATTTCAGTGCCTAAATACTGATTTGGCTTAACTTTAAGCATCTCCTTTTATATTGTTTTGTTTTTTAACATTCCAGTTTATGTTGTGTCACACTGTACAACTCTTCATTTGTTCCTGGTATTACTTGCCTTTGAAAACTTCTCAGACGACCGGAATAAACTGGCTTCATGTCCATTTTATTTAAAAATGGAATGTGTAGGGAAATTAAATCTATGAATGTTATATATAAAATATACAAATGAAAGCAACACACCGTATTCTAGAACTTTTTCATGAATGTCTGACTAGAGATGTCAACGTGCAGTCAACTACATGATTAACTGACAAGTCTGTTTCAGAGGCAGCAAGGGGGAGGCGTGAATCGGTGCCCGTGAGAAGCTGGCTCCCCATGATCACAGATCCATGGAGCCACTTGCCCCGCTGCATTGCTGCCTCTCTATCAGAGGCAGCAGTGCAGGGTCGGGGGGCAGGGGAGGCTGCTACGGAGCAGCCTCTGTCTGCAGTGGGCCCAGGCTAGCCACAGACAGAGGCTGATCTGTGGGACACTGGCACAGTTTCTGTGATGATCTCCCAGTTAGATTTTACTAAAGAAGATGACAAAAGCTTATCGATTTGGATGTACCAAGTTACCATTGAATCCAATGTGACAGAAAGTTCCCTAAATGTTGAAACTGCATTACAACTGTATTTTTCACTAATAGTCACTAACTATAGTGGAGCACATTCCATGACAAGGAAAGAGCATTTTACCAAGCACTTGAACAGGGCTCCCATCGGTCTTGAAAGTACCAAATTAAGATCCCAAGGTGGAGTCAGGTGCCTTACCCATGAGTAAAGCCCGTCCAGTTTATTAAGAAAACGTCTACAAAACGTGTTAGTAAAAATGGACCTGCCACATGCTCACCCCAGGTGAAAAGCCAAGATAGCCTCTAGGTGTGCTTTAAACAAAGACACTGATATCCCTGTCTGTTTCAGAGGTAGCAAATACTCCAAAATACACAGTACGGCTGCATCTAGACTGGCATGATTTTGCGCAAAATCTTGCCGCCTTTCTACACTGGCTGCGAGTATTTGCGCAAGAACACTGACTTTGTAATGTACAAAATCAGTGGTTCTTGCGCAAATACTCCGACGCTCCCACTCAGGGATAAGCCCTCTTGTGCAAGTATTCTTGTGCAAGAGGGCCAGTGTAGACAGCCACGTTAATTTCTTGAGCAAGAAAGCCCAATGGCTAAAATGGCCATCGGAGCTTTCTTGCGCAAGAGAGCGTCTACACTGACACGGATGCTTTTGCGCAAAGGCACATGCCAGTATAGACGCTCTCTTATGCAAATACTTTTAACAGAAAAACTTTTCCGTTAAAAGTATTTGCTCAAAATCATGCCAGTCTAGACGCAGCCTACTGGAACTCAAATGGGTGAGTCCCCTTTCGGTATTGATCAGATCAAGAACCTTTTCCATTCTGCAAGATACATGGCACTGGTGAATAGCTTTCTGCTCCATAACAGAAACTCTTGGAACTGTCCCAGAACACATTAACTCCAAGAAATTGAGACATAGAGCTTTCAAGCTGTGAGATAGACCCCCAAGGCTCAGATGCATGCATTATCCTGAGAGATTAGATCTGGAAACAAAGGTAGGGTGATTGGTTTTTCTACTGAGAGGTCTAGGAGAATGGTAAACCAATGTTGAAACGGTCAGGATGGCGATATCAGGATTAGACTCTCTCCATGTTTTTTATCTTCAGCTGGACCTTGTGTATGAGCAGAATGGGTGGGAAAGCACAGAAAATATGGTCCATTACATTGCATGAGGCACATTACATTGCATGAGGCTACATTTTAGTTACATACACTGAGTCTAGACTGGCAAGTTATTCCGGAAAATTAGCCGCTTTTCCGGAAAAACTTGCCAGCTGTCTACACTGGCCGCTTGAATTTCTGGAAAAGCACTGACGATCTAATGTAAAATCATCAGTGCTTTTCCGGAAAAACTATGCTGCTCCCGTTCGGGCAAAAGTCTTTTTCTGGAAAACTGTTCCGGAAAAGGGCCAGTGTAGACAGCACAGTAGTGTTTTCCGCAAAAAAGCCCCAATCGCGAAAATGATGATTGGGGCTTTTTTGCAGAAAAGCGCGACTAGATTGGCCACGGACGCTTTTCTGCAAAAACTGCTTTTCCGGAAAAGCGTCCTGCCAATCTAGACGCGCTTTACCAAAAATGCTTTTAATGGAAAACTTTTCCGTTAAAAGCATTTCCGGAAAATCATGCCAGTGTAGACGCAGCCGGTCTGTTTACATGGAATACTGCTGTCTTTTTCTCTGTAGCCATTGTATCATCGCTGGCTTCCCTTTCAACAGCACCTGTAGCTTCAGTGCTCTAGCCCCTCTTGCCACCAGTGCCAGATCGGACCCGATCAGTGTTGGTGAAACCCATAGGGACTTTAAGTCCTGGGCTGCCTGAAATACCTCATGCCATTGATGGAAGCTCCAGTCCTGCACTCCTGTGGCTCCCCCTCAGGCTATGTTGATGCTGCAGGCTTCTTGCTCAAGGACAGCTGTTCTTGCGCAAAAACGTGCGGAGTTTCCACACTACAAGCCCATTTTTGCGCAAGAAAATTTACAGTAGATCGTCGGAAGAGAGGGCTTTTTGCACAAGAGTTAGGATGGGAACAGGGTTTTCTTGCACAAGAAAGAATCCACACTGCCATGGATGCTCTTGCGCAAAAGCACATCTCTTGTGCAAAAGCACATGACAGTATGGATGCACTCTTGTGCAAGAACTTTAGCACAAGAACTCTTGCACAAAACATTCTTGCTCAAGAAGCCTGCAGTATAGTCATAGCCTCACAGGAGAATTCAATGGCACCAGACTGGATGGCTCCCTCACTGGGGCCAGAGTCGATAGTACCAAGTTAGTAACTGTTGTGCCTGAGTGACCATGCATTGTGACCTGTGTCCTTGTAGTGAATCAGCATGGCCTCCTGCTGATCCAGAGGGAGGAAACTCCCACAAAAACCCCTTGGTGGGTGGTGCCAGAACCACCCAGCCCCGCCCAGAGGAAACAGGAAGTCAGGGCTAGGGATATAAGAGGAACTCCAAGCTCAGTTAGGGTATGTCTACACTACAATGTTAGTTCGAACTAACGGACGTTAGTTCGAACTAACATTCATAGCCGCTACACTAGCGCTCCGCTAGTTCGAATTTGAATCGAACTAGCGGAGCGCTTAGTTCGAACTAGGAAAACCTCATTTTACGAGGCTTAAGCCTAGTTCGAACTTACTAGTTCGAATTAAGGGCTGTGTAGCCCCTTAATTCGAACTAGTGGGAGGCTAGCCCTCCCCAGGTTTCCCTGGTGGCCACTCTGGCCAACACCAGGGAAACTCTATGCCCCCCTCCCGGCCCCGGACCCCTTAAAGGGGCACGGGCTGGCTACGGTGCCCGTGCCAGGTGCAAGCCTGCCAGCACCAGCCAGCAGACCCTGCACCTGGCACGGCACAGAGCCACCCACCCCATGTCCCCCAGGCCACCCCCTCTTCCCGGGACCAGGCTGGCGGCTCCCGGGAGCTTGCCCTGGACCGCAAGAGGCGGGCACCTTCCTGGGCTAGTGCGGACATCATGGACCTCGTTCACGATCTCCGCACTAGGCACAGGAAAGTGGCCGTTTAGGGCAGGAGAGCTGCCAGCCTGGCCACCCAGGAGCAGGTGTGCATGAAAATCAAGGGGGTCCACTAAGACCCCCGACCCTGAGCCCTGAGCTTACAATGGCCGTCCTGGGTCAGACCAAAGGTCCATCTAGCCCAGTAGCCTGTCTGCCGACAGCGGCCAACCCTAGGGACCCTGGAGTGGATGGACCGAAGACAGTGACCAAGCCATTTGTCTCTCCAGCCTTCCACAAACTTTGGGCAGGGACACCACTCCTACCCCCTGGCTAAGACTACTCCATGGACCCAACCTCCATGACTTGATCTCACTTCCCTTTAAACTCTGTTCTAGTTGTAGCCTTCACAGCCTCCTGCAGCAAGGAGTTCCACAGGTTAACTATTTGCTTTCTGAAGAACAACAACTTTCTCTTACTAGTTTGAAGCCTGCTACCCATTCCTTTCCTTTGGTGTCCTCTAGTCCTTCTTTATGGGAACTCAGGAAGAACTTTTCTGAATGCACCCTCTCCACCCAACCCCTGCTTTTAGAGACCTCTATCCTGTCCCCCTTCCGTCTCCTCTTTTCTAAGCTGAACAGTCCCAGTCTCTGTAGCCTCTCTTCATCTGGGATCTGTTCCCAACCCCTGATCATGTTAGTTGCCCTCCCCTCTCCCAGCCTTTCTCTTCCCCTCTCCCACCTCCTTTTCCCAGTCTCCCCCAGTTTTGTTCAATAAAGACAGAGTCAATGTTGGAAGAAACGTTATCTTTATTTTGTACATCAATAAGAAGGGGGGCTAGGGAAGGGTAAGTGGAAGGAGGTGAGGGAGGAATGGGATACGAGCCCCCGATGGGGAGGACTGGGCTGGCTCTGTGGGCTTCTGGGGGTGGAAGCTCTCCTGCAGCCCCCCGATTGCCCCCTCTCCCCAGATGGCAGCCTGCAGCAAGTGCAGCCGGGCTGATGGCCGAGTGGTGTGATGTGCCCAGTGTGGGTACTCCGGGCAATCCAAGCCAGGACTGGTTTTCAAGCGGGGCACCCCTTAGAACTGTCTGTCCGGGGTGGGGGTCGGGACCCTTTAAGCGCAGCCCTCGGCTAGCCTGAGACAGCATCTCCACGTTCTAAGTCCTCCTCTGATGCCCTGCCGGCACTGCTTCCGGCCATCCTTAAGCCCTGTTCAGAGTCCACTCAATGTGGACTTGCTAGTTCAAATTAGCAAAACGCTAATTCGAACTAGTTTTTAGTTCTAGACGTGTTAGTTCGAATTAGCTTAGTTCGAATTAACTAAGTCGAACTAAGTTAGTTCGAACTAGCGCTGTAGTGTAGACATACCCTTAGAGCTCTACTGCTGAGTAGGGCAGAGGCTCTTCCCCAGGGCCAACGGAGGAAGACCCTACCATGCTGCCTCAGAGGGAGGATTGGGTTGGATCGCCCAGGCCACTGCTGGGCCCTGAGCACTGGCTTAGACTGCCATGGACACTGCTGGACCTGGATCATTCAACAAGACTGTGGAAGCCGCTGACTGGGCCCACAGATTTACCCGGACCCCCAGGATCCTGATAGGCTCAGCCAAGTGGGCTGGACTGCCTAGACCCTTACCCGCGCAGGACCCCAAGCCTATGGACACTCTGCTGGCACCTCTGTCCCCTGCCAACACCGAGGAGCAGCAGCCGAGCCAGCTAGGCTCCTGGTGGAACAGGGAAGTGGCGTAGGGACAGCCAATCCCGGGGCAGCTGATGAAATGGAGGTCAGCTGGGTAGCCCATTGTGGCTTGGACCCCCACGGTCCCACTAATCTGGATGGCGAGTTACAACTTGGAGCCCCACCAAACCAGTGGCTGCGGCGCTGCCACTGATATGGCCCTGGGCTGGGACGCAGTGGAGCGGGTGGGCGTGTGTCCTCCCTGCCATCCCTTCCCTTGGATGGCAGGTTCCCCTTGTAGGGAAAGAAGCCCCTGTGCTTGTTGGCTCTCTGCCAGCAAGGAGAACCGACCCCCGGCTCAGCCTGCAGTCAGGCCTGGGCTTTGAACTCTGTGCACTACTTAACTGGTTTTAGACTGCTTGTTAATAGATTGCTGGCCCGCCCTTATGCCGGGCCTGGCCTTCTAAAACTGTGGCTTCGCCTTCAGTCAGGCCTGAGCCTTAAACTGTTGCTCAAGCTGTAAACAAACTGTTTAACTGTTTGTTGCCGCACCCTGATCAAGGGCCTGGGCTCCTTAGACTGTTAATTAGCATACAAATGTATTACATAACCAGGGCTGGCCTTAGGCCGATTAGTCCGATTCCCCTGAATCAGGCCCCATGCCTAAAGGGCCCCCGTGCCCTGAACCCGGAAGTGTGTCGGGTGTGCTGCGAGTGGGGGGCGTTAGCCCCAGCGGAGGACTGAGGCGGCTGCCTGCGCTGCAGGAGATGTGAGTTGAACACGGGGGCGGGGAGGGGGAGATAGCTATCTCCAGGGCTTGGCAGGGGAGGTAGCTGGGGATTTTGTGTGCCGCCCTTTTTTTTTTTTTTTTTTTTTTGCTGAAGCAAAAAAATTCCTGGGCCCCCTGTTGAAACTTTTGTGTGGGTGTTTGTTTGTTTTGCTCAACCAAAATTGCTGCGGGGCCTCGTCGAAATTGTTCAAATTGGGCCCTGCACTTCCTAAAGCCAGTGCTGTACGTTGTTTGTTTGTCTCCTCACTCTGATCCAGGGCCTGGGCTCCTACACTGTAGAGCAGAGTACTGCCTAATGGTTGATTTGCTGCCACACCTCTGAATAAGGGTGTGGCCTCTATCTCTGCTGTTTGACCTGCATTCAGACCTGAAGCCCTAAACTTCAGCAGCTCACAGTGAGTCAGTGTGGCCTCTCACTGACAAGAACCCTTACAATCCTCTACAACATTTACCACAATATTGTCACAAATTGATAATAGTGGACATACATGCACGTTCGTGGCTGGGCTTTCTCTTAATAGCTTCTGTGTCAAGGTTCTATGACCAGGTGTTCACTGCTCTCCATCTCATATTAATCAGTGTCCCACCCATATTTCATATATAATACAACAATTTTTGAAAATATAAAATCAAGTATTCAAATTCTTTATCACCACTCAGCACAGTAAATTACATAGCAATTATGATGTTTGTGTAAATGCATGGGTTAGCTGGGCCTTCTGTGTCAGACTTCTTTCTGATCACAGGTTGAAGCACAGTACAACAAGTCTGTCTTGACAGTGTTAATGTGCCTTAGCTATAATTTTGAAGTCAAAATAATGGCAAGTTACTTACCTAGTAACTTGATAACATGTAATCTTAGCTGATTATGCTTTTACTCAGGAGTTCTTTGCAACCTCTCATCTTGGTTGTCTCCACTTAAGGGTGCTTCTACACTACAAATTAAGATGTATTTGTAGCATGTGTAGGCAGTACCTTTCATCTAGCTTGCATGAGTAACAAAAACTGTGAAGATGTGGAAAAGACACTTACCCATTCCATAACTGGTGTTCTTCCAGATGTGTTGCTCATATCCATTCCACTGTAGCTGTGCATGCTCACCACATGCACCAGTACTAGAAGTATTTTCCCTAGCAGTACACATAGGGGAGTGCCTCTAGCAAACTCTAGAGTGGCATTTCCATGGTGTAGTACTAGGGTTTCTGTACAATCCTCCCACCCTTGGCTCCTTCTTTCTGGAAACTCTGACAGTGGGAAAGGATTGTGGGATGTGGAATGGAAATGAGCAACACATCTTTAAGAACACCAGTTACAGAACAGGTAACTACCTTTTCTTCGAGTGATTGCTCATGTGCATGCCACAGTGACTTCCCAGCAGTATCCAGCTGGAGGTGTATAGGCGTTCAGGAACAAGTAAGTTGCAGCACAGCTTTGCTGAACACAGCATCATCCCTAGTCTGGGTGATGATGGCATAGTGCATAGCGAATGTGTGCACAGATGACCAGGTAACTGCCCGACAAATGTCCTGGATCGGGGCGTGCACCAGGAACACCGCTTGAGGCCTGCACTCTGAATCAATGGGCTCTTATAATCAGTGGCAGAGTGATTTTCTCCAAGTTCTTAGCAGGTACAGGTGATGCAATCTGAAATTCTCTGGGTGGAGACAGGCTAGCCCCTCAGTATTCTGCTGCAGAAATGAACTTTCGTGTAGATATCTGGAACAGCTTATTCTGATCTAGGTAAAAGGCCAGCGCCCTTTGGGGAGAACAGCTGGGTGTGGCCAGAGCTGGACTTTGTTCTTAAGAAAGATGGTGTATGAAGGTTCAGAAATCAAGACTTGAAGCTCAAAGACCCATCTGGTGTTACAGTCATGAGGAAGGCCACATTCCAGGACAGGTGGTATTAGAAACATGTGGCCAGAGGCTCAAAGAGAGGTCCCATGAGCTTGGCCAGGAATAAGTTTACGTCCCATTGGGAAACTGGGAGCCTGACCTGAAGGAAGAGCTGCTCCAGGACTCAGAGGAATTTTCCCATTATATCATGGGAAAAAGCTGTGTGACATTGCACCAGTGGATAGAGAGCAGAAATTGCAGCCAGATGCACATTGAGTGAGGAAATAATCCGACAGTGGTTGAAAAGGAGCATCTGATGAAATGCTGCAATTGTCCGCCCACTGTGAGAACCTCATCCATTTTACCAGGTAGACCTGACAGGTCGAAGGTTACCTGCTCTGAACAGGTCAGTTCCTTGGAGTTCAGCCATGAAATATGCATGCTGTGCAATGGAGGGAAGCAAGGTTGGGGTGCAGGAGGCGTCCATGGCTCTGGAACAGGTGATATGGCAGTGGCCATGGGGGGAGCACTACTAGGCTTGATGGAATGCCAAACTAATGGTCTCTCATCCATGACCAGAGGAAGGCATCAGATAGAGAAATGGCACCCAGGTCCTGTCTGGAGCAGAACTGGGAGCATCAATGGTTCTGCCTGCTTGTAAACAGATCACACTTCTGGAAAATTGTGAGAGTCATCTCTGCATGCATCGTCCATTCCTGGTGAGAAGAGAAGTCAAGGCTCAAGGAATTTGTGAGAGAGTTCTGGATGCTTGGGAGGTGACAGGCTTCTAAGTTGATATTGTGACTGATGCAGAAGTCCTACAACTTGAGGGCCACCAAGCAGAGCACTGAAGAATGTGCTCTTCCCTGCCTGTTGATGTTGAATGTTGAAGCAGCGTAGTCTATAAGGGCCACCTTGCCTGACAAACGAGAGAAGAAGGCTGTGCACATGAGAGAGACTGCCCTGAGTTCCTTGATGTTTATATGGAGCTTGGTATCTTCTGACCTCTCTTGACATTTCTGAGATGGGCTCCCCAACCAAGGACCAATGTGTCCAATGGTAGCTTGATGGTGGGAGGATTACCCTGAACAGGACTCCTTGAAGGACAGCTAGACCCAGCACCAGAAGGAGATAAGTACAGCTTTGGGAACCTTGTCCAAGTGATCTCTGGAGTGGGAGAAAACTGAAGCCAGACATATCTGCAGAGGACACACATGAAACCTGGCATGGTGTATGATATAGATGCATGCTGCCATATGCCCCAAGAGATGGTGGCACACCCTGGCCACCATCACAGGGAACCTGGAGACCTTGCCAATGAGATCTGTTAGGGCTCAGAACCATTCCATGGGGAGGAATGCTCTGGTGGCTATGGCATTGAGAAATGCCCTGATGAATACTATCCTTTGCACTGGTATTGTTGATTTCTTCTTGTTTACTATCGAGCATCCCGCACGGCACATGGAGAGCATGAACATCACATTACTCTGCACCTGGGAGCTGGAGCTTTCCTCGATCAGCCTATTGTCAAGGTATGGAAAGATCTGGATACTTCAGTGCCAGAGGTAAGCTGCATTTGGTAAAAACCCTACGCACTGTCAACAGGCAGTATGGGAGGACTGTGAACTGGTAGTGTTCTTAACCTACAGTGAAATGGAAGAAGCACCTTTGGCCCTTGAAGATGGGAACATGGAAGTATGCATTCTGAAGATTGAGGGCAGCATACTAGTCTCCAGGATCCAGTAAGGGGATTATCAAAGCCAGAGAGACCACACAGAACTTTAGCTGTGTTAGGTAAGGATTTAGGTGTCAGAGGTCCAGAATGGGCCTAAGACTCCTCCACTTGGCCTTGGGGATAAGGAAATAATAGAAATAGAAGCCCTTGGTTCCCCCTTAGGAACCACTTCACTGACCCCAGTCGTAGGAGCTGTTGCAACTCCTGATCTAGAAGCTGCCCATGAGAGGGGTCCCAGAAGAGGGTGGGGGAAAAGTAGGTGGGGGGGGAGTAACTGGAGGGTATAGCTCTGGGAGATGACATTGAGGAGTCAGCAGTCTGAAGTCATCAATGCTCAGGCTGGGAAAAACTGGGGGGGAAAAAAACAACTGGAGAAGGGGGGAAAGTCTGTATCCATCACACAGACTGGTAAGTTGCCCCTAAGCATGCCATCAAAATGGGCACTTCTTGCTAGCTTGATTGCATTGGGAGTGGCCAGGTTGGGAGTCTGACTGAGGCTGGTGAGAGAAACATTTGTATGGCTTGTGGAAAGGCTTCTGGCAGAAGTGGCTCCCCTGACTTGAGGCCCGCTGGGGCCTAAACTTTGTGTGGGCTGGGACTGGGACATAAAGACCGAGTATCTTCAATGTTGCAAGTGAGTCCTTAAGTCCACGGAGCTTAACATCTGTCTGTTCGGCAAACAGGGCCTTCCCATCAAATGGGAGATCCCGCAGCAAATTTTGGGCCTCTATGGAGTAGCCATGAAAGGAGTAGCCATGACACTCTGCAGATTGACATCTCCAAGGCCATGGTTTGAGCAGCTGTCTGCCACATCCAGAGGCTCATGGAGAACTGCCCTGGCAGCTGCAGTGCCCTCCTCCAGGCAGACCTTATAGTCCTGTCTGTCAGTCTCAAGCAGGGATTCTTTGAACTTGGACATATTCTGTCACAAGTTAAAATCATACCTCCACAAGAGTGCCTGGAAGCTAGTCACCCTCAGTTGCAAATGGGATAATGAATGAAGTTTGAAACCAAATAAATCCAGCCTTCTGGAGTCTTTATTTTTAGGGGTTATTGCAAGCTCACTCTGAAGCTCTCTGTGGTTTACTGCTTTCACCACTAGAGAGTTAGAATAAGGATGTATCTGTGGCCCCTGGAGGGCACAAAGTATTTCCATTCCACCCTCTTGCAGACAGGAGCTAGGGAAGTGCTTTAGAAATCTGTCACTCCTTCATGAAGTGTCAAAGCCACCTTGGTCAATGCTGCAGTGAAGAACACATTGAAGAAGGAGTCTGAGGAGTCTTCAAGTTCCTCTGCCTATAGTTAAGTTTGGAGGCCACCCTCTTCAAAAGCTCCTGTTGAGCCGCAGTGTCCTCCTGAGGAATGGCAGGAAGGAGTGCAGTAATTGCCTCATCGGGGAATGATGATGATGAAGGCACCATGCCCGTTGCCACCCTCAGTGCTGGAGGTTTGGGCGCTACTCACCCTGTGGAGCTGGAGGAGTCCCCTCCATTGAGAGCTCTTTCTGGGGCTGAGAGAGGGAAGCAGAAGGTTTCTACAAAGCCCCAGCCACAAATCAGGCAAGTTGAGAGGGGTGAGTAACACCCCCTGGCTTCCAAAGCTACTATGGTGTTGACTATCGTGCCTGGTCCACCACACCAGCTGTGGCACCATCAGTAGGGGAGGTCTGCTGGAAAGGGCTTGTCATATAGGTGCACTGAGATCAGCGCCAGGCTTGTCATTGTAAGTCCAGCATCGAGAACCTGGAATGGCTGCCTCTAGAGCAGCTGTGGCTGGAAGATCTGCAATGGCCAGTGATCTATGCCACATTCTGCACAAGCAATGCCACAATGATGATCTGGAATTCGAGGTGGATTGAGAATGGCACTTGTACGTGCCACCTCAGAATGATAATCTAGGGCATTGTTTCCCAATTTTATTTGGCCACAGAACCCTTTTAAACTCAGAAGAATTTCGAGGAACTCCTACAGCCAGGGAAAATTTATCAAGCAAAAAAAAAAAAAAAAAATCACCGCCAGGAAAATTTGTCGAGCAAATAAAAAAACAGCCACTGGGGACCAGGGAGCCCTAGGGGCCAAAAATGCCATCCTGCATATCTTGAGTGGGCTTTGGAAACGCAGAGTGGCAGCGGGAAAGGGGAGGTGCCAGTAGGAAATCAGAGAAGACGCTGGCACCTCTCTGTCTCTTTAAGGGGGGGGGGTGATCAGGTTCTTGAGGAACCCTTACTTTCACTTTGCGGAACCCTTGGGTTCTGCAGAGCACCATTTGAGAAACACTGATCTAGGGGATGAATGCCCATATAAGGAGCCACGCTGTTCACACGAATAGGTGCTTGAGCAGTATTGTGGATGCTGCAGTCTTTGGTACCAGTGTCCCTGATCCTGGTGGAGGGGCATATGCTGCTGAAGGTCTGTGCTCTCATGCTGGAGATCCATGCTTTGAGTCTGTGTCTGGTCTCCCAACCCAACAAATGGAAAGGCGTTAGCAGGGTTTACGTATCTCATTCCAACTCCTGGTAGTCATGTGCCAGGGAACGGCACTTGAATCTTTCTCTTGATGGAGTCTGGTACCATCAGGATGGAGATTCAGGGGGACTGAGTGAAGGCTTGCCCCATGACCAGTGGGCTACGGAGGTCTAGGCAGCCAGCACTGACAGAATGAGTAGCTCTTATGCCACTTGGAAGGTCTCCTGCATGGACAGCACTTGGATGTGGCTAAGGTTCCCATTTATGTCTGGGGAGTCAGGCACAAAGCATGGGCTGCTCTGCTCTACTTGAGCTGGGCCCCATAAGCCTGAGGGGGATTGAGAGCTACCTGATGTGAATCTGTGCTCCCTCTGTTTATGGGGTGAGGATGAATGACAGTGAATTATCCTCTTCAATTTTTTCTCAATTTTTTCGCTGGGGCCAGAGAAGGAAAGCAGGGTCAATTGGTAGTCGGTGCTGCAGAGGCAATACGGCCTGAGGCCTCAGTAATTGGCACTGATTTAGATCAGTGAACTGGTGCCAGAGTTAGGGCTGACTCCATAAGGAGGGCATGAAGCCGAATGTCCCATTCTTTTTGGTCTGGAGGATTTGCAAATCTTGCCCCTGTCGTTGATAGGAGCTTTGCCCTGGCAGCACAAATAACTCCTGTGTGGATCACAAATAGGCATGGGCCATTTGCAGGTATTACAAGATTTGAAATCTGGAGTCCAGGACATGCCCTGATCTGGGCAAAAGTCCTGAAGGGAACCAGAAAACTTAATCTATTCAGGACAGTAAGAAACTAAGTACATGGACAAGAAGCAGTCTGAAAGGAGAGAAGGTTATAGCAATTAGCTGGAGTGAAGCAGTTCTGTTGCACTATCACTGGTGACAAGAAGGAATTGAGGGTGGGGGAACCACACTGTATCCCTTATATCTTGCCATGGAGACACCACTCCAGGGCTATGTCTACACTGCGCATATAGACATGCCTCATTTGCATACCTAATGAGCCACTATTTTTGCAGAAGGGGCTTTTGCATAAGGAGCTGACTACATTGCTCCTTCTTGTGCAAAAACCCCCGCTTGCACAGGAGCCGTTCTTCCTGAAAATAAGTGGCAGAATGGCTTCTGCGCAAGAGGGTTTTTTGGCGCAAGAAGGAGAAGTGTAGACAGCTCCTTCTTGCGCCAAAGCCCCTTCTTCAAAATGGCAGCTCATATTCATCACGTTGTCTCATTTGCATATCTTCTTGCACAACAATGCGTGGTGGAGACGTAGCCCAGGAGTTCCTGGAGGTGCTCCCCTATGGGTACTGCTAGGGGAAAAACTTCTGGCACTAGTGCATGTGATGTACACCTGCTATGGAATGCACACGAGCAATTACTCAAAGAAACAGCAAAGATTTCAGCGCTGGCTAGCTGCCTCTTGTACAAGGCCACTGTGGACACAGGTAACATATCTGGGTTGCTAGCCTATATGACTATCGTGCCTTACTTTGTGGTGTAAATGTACCCTCAGTTTGGCCTCATTTCTTCACTCCCTCTTCTAACCCCTCAGCAGATTCTCTGCTTAGCTTGGTGTGTCAAATGAACAAAATGACACTTTGCTACTCAACTTATATAGCATCCTTAGATAGAAGAGAAGATACATATTACTAACTCATATTGTGACATCTACTAAGTATCAAACTACCCCTCATGTGAATGAATACCTAAGATGTGGAAAAAGCTTGACTGAATTTCTCGCTGTCATGAGATTTCCAAGAATATGCTGCCAAGTTCACCTTCAGTTCTGATTTTGTTGACATCAACCTACCATCATAGTTCAGATAGAGACAGACTCTATCCATTTGCAAAGTTTTACTTAGTTAAAATACAGAAAGGAAGGGACTTGAATAGGCAGGGTTGATTCAAAACAAGGCAGATAAATTTTGGATGAGTCACACAACTGGGGATACACAGGCAGACAAGTTGCAAATAAAAAACTCACTAAGAAAAAGGTCTCAGTTACAAAACAAAAGCCCCATGGGGAGAGGAAGCTTACTTTCTTTAAAACCCCAAGAAGGAATTGAAAGCTTTGGGGATTTTGGGGATGTCCTTAATCTGTGGTAATGTTGTGGTATTTGTTGTTGGTTTGTTTGTTTGTTTTTAAAGGAGGATCTGAATCATAACTCTAATTTGAAAGAGCACAGTAAATATTTCCTGGATGAATTTTTGTCTGTTTTTTTTCCTCTTTAAGCATGTTGGAAGATGTATATCTGCCAGCTTTACAGCCACAGAGATTTGAAAAAAAACTACACAAAGTGAAATATTGTCATGATGTGGTATATTAACAGATCTTTTTCATGTTCTGAAGTTAACTCTGAGCACTTTGCATTCAGCTCTCTCGGGAAAAGTATCACAAACTAATATATGTTTAAATGGTCAAAAGCAATAAGCCCACAGTTAAGGCTACACCTTTAACCTTCTCCCTTCCTACTGTGCACAGGTACAACAGCACATGTGATATGAAGATCCACTTAATTCAAGGAGATCTCTGCAATTCATGGGCTCAATTCTTGCATAATGAGGTTTAATTGGAGTCTTAATATTATTTGAATTATATTTTATAAGGTAACTTTTTTTTGTGATTGTCCTTTTTAAAATAAGCCTGAGTTGAACTATGATCATATTAAGGCCTAATAACTTAAGCCAACATAAACAAGGGACCCAATTATGATTTAGCCAAATTTTGTTTACAGGTTTGGTATTCATAGCAACATCTTCAAAATCTTTTAAAAATTTATAGTAGGCTATATATCGAAAATATTAAGACTTTCAGGCAGAACGTGATTATATAATAAGAACCTAAATATATAGACATGTGCACCTGCAGTTAAAAGTTTTAATAAAGTAGTTAATGTAGAACAGAGTAACAATTTGTAAAGGTAGCTTGGGCTTTTGAAGACAGTCTACATTGGTGACATCCAACAAGCAATATTTCACTTTCAAATATTATATCTTTATATTCACTGGGCAAAATGGAAACCCAAGACAAAAGACAAATGGAAACCCAAAAAACAATAAGTATTTTAAATTTGTATCAGTTAAAGGGGACATCACCATGACTGTCATATCCGTGACCTAACAAAGCCCTCCAAAATCAAAAGATCACCAGTTCTTTGAACAGAAAACTAATAGTTTGTGAATACAGCTCTAAGTCTGAGCAAACTAAACATATTACTACTCCTTATTTCTTGTCCTACAGTCTTGCTCATGACATATACATTTAAACAGTTGGCTCAATCCCTGTTCTCTCCATAAACTAGCATCCTGTGTCATCATGAGGATAGCAAAATGTGAAGAGATGTACTTTAGTTTTGGTGTAAGAGGTATTTTCAAAGTAGGAATTATTTTTCTATGGGGGAGAGTCATTTTTAGGGTGTTCAGACATGACATTCTTATAAAACCAACTCAATTCATTCTTAGATTGTTGTAAATTTTTGTTTTTATGATGTTATACTTTGGGATGTATTTTTCAGTTATAAATCTGTAATGGAAAAGCTAATCTCTCTCTCTCTAGAAACATAAATGGCACAGACAAAATAATATGGTCTCTAATACTAATATATAAATATATAAATTCAAATTTTGGTATCACTATTAAAATTATTGGAATATATTCTGGAGTAGATATAGTGTATTACAAATTACAATATTTCTTACTAAAGGGAAGAAACCAGACAATATTCTGTTTTATTGCATTAACTTTGCTTATGACTGAAGTTACAGACAATACTATGAAGAAATATATTTTGCTATAAGTAACCCAGCTCTCTGGCATGAGATATTCAAATGAAAGATACAGTAAGGTAGGAAGTACAGCTACTGTATAACAGGATAGATAACAAATGGGAAAAGTCACAGAGCTATTGAAAAGCAGAGTTCTAGGTTTGGGTGTTTTTGTTTTTTTAAAAACAGGCTGACTACCTGTAACTTCAAAAGGTAATATGGATTAAGTATATTTCTCTTGACCCTTGAAGCCACAATTTTAAAAGACCAGTCATAACCAATGGTTGCAAAAGCAGAAATAACATTCCTCTCATAGGTGTTTTACTGCAAAAAAAATGGAGATAAGGGATATATTTTTTAATATCAAAGCCTCTAACTTAAGTATTTTATGAATACAGCTGCTGAGTAATTGGCAAACAGTTGTCAGCAGAAATGAACAGATGATGGAAAATATTTTTGTACTGAAGTTGCATAATCTTTAAATACATTAGTAAAACTGCAGATATAAAAATAGTATAGTGTACAGCTTTGTCTAAAATGCTGCAAATGTAATTAGCATTGCACTATTAATAAGGAGTATTTTAGTCAGACAGTAAAATGTACATTAATTTTAAAAGTTTACAAATTAGAACTAAGCAATAGCTAATGTGCTTAGTGATTCCAACTATAAAGATTTTTAAAATGCTCCACATTTCTTGCTTAATGGATGATATAGCCAAGACCTGTATAAAATGCACAGAGTGCATAACAGTCTTGTCTGTGATAAGATAAAATACACCCAGTTTTGGCTTCTTTGTTTAATCTTAGGGGAAAGAAACATAATACAAACACACTTCCTTGTAAAGCCATGGCTTACAATCATTGTCCTCAGGGCACGTACACGTAACAAATTATTTTTCCCACTGTGTAAAGCAGCTAACAGCTACAATCAAGATCTTAATTACTGACATACTTAATTTAGTAAACCATTCAAAAGCCTTAGCACTTTCACTTACTGTAGCTCTCATCCTTTTATTTCTCTCATTCAACTGGTGCTACCACAGTGACAAAGGGTGAAGGAAGATTCAACAGTCAACACTCCAGATGTTCCAATCTCTTCCATTCACTAAAAACTGAGGCTATCTTCATTGATGTGCCAGACACTGGCCTCCCTCTATTTAACAGAGCAACCTAAACTAAACTCCATTCCTTATAGTAACTCTCTTTCTATAGCTGTGCATCCATAACACATACAGCAGCAGGATGTTAAAGGTATGACCAATTATCAGTATAGTCAGCAATACCTACCTCAAGCCTTGCTTCCTATCAAATTAGCCAATGTACAGTGAGTTTCCTGCTGTACACGAATGTATCATGTCACCATAGCAACTAAATCAGCAAATAGCTGCAGCAGCATCTGCTTCTGGATCATATAACGTCAGTCAACAGAAGGTTAGGATTTAAGAGAGCAAAGCTTCCAAATATATTCCATTTTAGAGTCATATTTTAACCTTTGGATTCAGATAGAATCTGCTAGCTGCGAATCTGCTAGCTGCGAATGCACAAACTTCTGGCTCTCTCTGGATCTATGATGCAGTGGGTGGCTTCAATTTGCAAAAAAAGGAACAGAAATAAAGCAGTTTCAGAGGCTGAGCTGCATAGCAGGAAATAAATCACTATCTAGCAGCTGAACTCCTCACATTATTCTTATATATAATGCATTTTATATGTATATGCTAAGAGTTTAATATTTTCTTTTGTCATTTTTCATTCCTCCATCTCCTAATTTTTCTTGAAAAATGTTACTATTTATATATGTTTATTTTAAATGCTATCATGAACTGAAACAGAGTTACATATTTGAGAAATATAATCAAGGTGGAAGGAGACATTGTCCCTCCTTCTTCTGCAGCCCTCCCTGTATTTCTTCCCCCTCAAATCTTGATCTACTAAATTCAAAGTAGCCATTACTGGTTGCTAACAAGAATCAGTCTCTCACTTTTGATTTCTATGGTAACTTAGGTCCCCTGTCTCTATTATTTATGTACATTTGGTTGTGGTGATATCCTGATGCAGTACATTTGAATAAACTGACACTAACAGCATATGCGCATGAAGCTGATTTTAAGATTTGTAACTCCAGGACTGTAAGTACGGTAGAGACAAAATGCCTTTAACAACATGTCATAATCACCAGATCTCTAGAGCATTATGATATTCGATTCAGACATTCTGATAACTTCTAAGTTTTCTATACTTCAGGCAATATTTTAATCATTGATGTCCTCAAAGATGATAAATATATATTTATGTATGTGAAGACCAAACCTACAATCAACTAAAACAAAATGAAGAGCTTCACAGCTGTGTAATGTCAAGAGTTAAAAATTTGGTATGAACTGCACAAAATTTATTTTTAAGCAAAAGCTGTCCAAGCCAAAAGCTTCAGTACATCATAATTACTTTTTTCAAATGCTCACTCAGTTTTAGGGTTTAAATAGTCTGGCATTTCATTCACATGCACAAAACTCTACTAAAAAAGAACTATCAAGTCAAATTTGCCCCCCCGCCTCCCAGAAAAACAAGACACAAGGGTGATTGTGTGCTCCAATGAATCCAAACCTAAAAAGTCAAGAAACCAGAATTCTATTGCCATCTCTGCCACTAACATGCTTTGTGATTTTGTGCATGTCTTATTATACCTGTCTGTGGCATAATTTTTCTGTATGTAAAACTGGCAGAATATTTCCATTTTTGGTCTTCTGAAGTCTACTGATAAAAACTGCAACTTGTGACCTATTCTCTATTAGGAACACAGATACTGCCATATGTGGCAATTAGGGTTGCCAGATTGTTTCAACAAAAATACCAGACACACCCAGACATACTTGACAATCTACATTACATCTTATTTAGAAAAGACCAGACATTTATATTTTCTCAAATACCAAACTGTCTGGTTCAAAACTGGACACCTGGCAACCCTAGGCAAGGTCAGTCCCACTCCTGGGTCCCAGACACCAGTTCAATCCACAGTCTCACAACCTAGGTACTGCAGCATGGTTCCTGCTTGCCCTTCCTGGAGTTTGGGCTTCTGTACCTGGGCTAAAATAGGCATTGGGATAGGCACCCCCCCCAGTCAGCATGGGTGGGAAAACAGTCTTCCCCAGCTACCAGCTGAACTCTTAGGCTACCTGGGGGAAAGGGAGTCCAAGTACTCCCTATTGGAGCTTCTCACCCTTCCCCCCCCCCATTTGCTGTCTCTGGTAACACTGACATTCTCCTGCTCAGTATCTCTGATTCTCTCCTTATCTGTTATGCATGCTTACACACACACACACACACACACACACACACACACACACACACACACACACTCACTCACTCACTCACTCACTCACTCACTCACTCACTCACTCCAACTTCTTCTCCCCCTCCTTCCTCCAGGGGGGGAGGCTTCTTTAAAAAAAGGCCTCCTGGCAGCCTCAAGTGAGATCAGCTGGCCCTAATTAATTTATAGCAGCCCCATATCTGCTGCTCCCACTCCATCCATGATAACTCCTGGGTCAACTGCTCCTGGCTGCTCTGAAGTAACCCCTTCCTAATTAGCCAGGGCTGTTTCAGCTTTTTAGGGCTGCCTCTCTCTCTCTCTCTCTAATCTAGCCCTTTAGCCTGTCCTTCACCAAACACACTAGATTATGTTAGTGGTCCCATTTATTCAGCATCCAGTGGTGAGAACAAGGACAAGATATTTCAGAGGAAGTTCCAAGAAATCCTGTAGAACAGAGTTACAGGATAATCTTCCCCAAAAAAAGCATTTACAAAACCGGAGGCCATGTCTACATGAGGTGATTATTTAGAATTTACTAAGTTCAACTTCTGGGTACCTGATTTTACAAATTTGAAGTTCCGTGTCCTCAGTATGGGGAAGAATCGAATGTAGTGCAAGGTAAGATGTCCACCTTAATGGAGCCTGTCTCAGACTCAGAGCCCCAGAAAGCACTCTAGGGAGCTGTGGGAGGCCACCCGGAGACCAATTAGTTCAAATTAGCGGCACTGGAGCATCTACACTAAAATTATTTTGGATTTAAAAGTTCAGGAATAGCGTTACTCCCTGTGATAAGCAGGACTACAGACTTCGAATTCCGTGGCCCCTTATTCTGGAATAATGGGCTTGCGAACAGGTGACTGCAAGGCAAACAGGTGACTGCAAACAGGGAGTTTAGAGACGGAGTTCTCCAGGACAGCAGGTATGGATAGTGATAGTTCTCCTGTTGTTACCTTCAGAGCATGTGCCATGTTTGTCTTCCTCCTGGAAGAAAGAAGGGATTTCATCTGCACTAAGTGCAAGCTGGTCACCATTCTGGAGGAAAAAATTAAAGGACTGGAGGCCCAAATGTCAACCCTACGCTCGATCTGAGAGGATGAAGACTTCCTCGATAGAAGGCAGCGTTTAATCCTGCAAGCAAGGCAGGCAGAAGATCCAGAGAGGGCAGTATAGGACGAGGAAGACAACTGGCAGCATGTAAATTCTAGAAGGACAGAAAAGCCAGCACGAGAATCTCCCATTCCTACAGAGGTAAGTAATCGCTTTCAGGCTCTCTCCATAGCCTCTGTGATGGAGAATGCTTTGGAAGGGACTTCACAAGGAACAAATTGGAAGGGAACCACTTCAACTGGAAGGCATGGGATGCATAGTCCTAGGGATGGGAGTTCCACGACCACCCCCCCCAAAAGAAGAAGGTAGGTGGTGGTGGTTGGGGACTCCCCCCTAAGAGGGACTGAGCCATCCATCCGCCGTCCGGACTTGGCATCTCGAGAGGTATGCTGCTTATTGGGAGCTCGAATTTAGGATGTGACTGAGAGGCTTACAAAACTGATCAAACCTTCGGATCGCTACCCCTTCCTGCTTCTCCATGTAGGAACAAACGATACGACCAAGAACGACCTTAAGCAGGTTACTGCGGATTACGTAGAGTTGGGAAGAAGGATCAAAGAATTCGGAGCGCAAGTGGTGTTCTTGTCCATCCTCCCTGTTGAAGGGAAAGGACTGGGTAGGGATTGTTGAATTGAGGAAGTAAATGCATGGTTGCACAGGTGGTGTCGCAGAGAGGGCTTTGGTTTCTTCGACCATGGGACTCTGTTCCGGGCACAAGGATTGTTAGGTAGAGATGGGACCCATCTAACAAAGAGAGGAAGGAGCATCTTTGTGGGCAGGCTTGCAAACCTAGTGAGGAGGGCTTTAAACTAGGTTCGTTGGGGGATGGTGACCAAAATCCTAAGAGGAGTGGGGAAGTCGGATACCGGGAAGAAATGCAAAGAGGAACGAGCATCAAAGGAGGATGCAGAGGGTAGGGAGATCAACTGGTTATCTAAGGTGATTGTACACCAATGCGAGAAGCCTGGGTAACAAACAGGAAGAATTGGAGGCCCTGGCCCAGTCCAAGAACTACGATTTGATTGGGATAACAGAGACTTGGTGGGATGACTCGCATGACTTGAGTACTGTCATGGAAGGGTATAAACTGTTCAGGAAGAACAGGCAGGGGAGAAAAGGAGGAGGAGTTGCACTGTCTGTAAGAGAGCACTATGATTGCTCAGAACTCCAGTGTATATATAGGGAGAAAAGCCTGTTGAGAGTCTATGAGTCAAATTTAGAGGTGTAAGCAACAGCAGTGATGTTGTGGTTGGTGTCTGCTACAGGCCGCCGAATCAGGTGGATGAGGTAGACAAGGCTTTTTTCGGACAACTGAGAGAAGTTTCCAGATCACAGGCCCTGGTTCTCCTGGGGGACTTTAATCACCCTGACATCTGTTAGGAGACCAATAAGCAGTACACGGACAATCCAGAAAGTTTTTGGAGAATGTTGGGGATAACTTCTTGGTACAAGTGCTGTAGGATCTGACCAGAGGCTGTGCGCAGCTTGCCCTGCTGCTCACAAACAGGGAGGAGCTAATAGGGGAAGTAGAGGTGGGTGACAACCTAGGAAGCAGTGATCATGAGATGGTAGATTTCAGGATCCTGACCAAAGGAAGAAAGGAGAGTAGTAAAATACACACCTTGGACTTCAGAAAAGCAGACTTCAACTCCCTCAGAGACCTGATGGGAAGAATCCCTTGGGATGCTAATATGAAGGGGAAAGGAGCCCAGGAGAGCTGGCAGTATTTTAAAGAGGCCTTATTGAAGGCACATTCCAATGCGTAGCAAGAGAAGCAAATATGATAGGAGATTAGATTGGCTTACCGGGGAAATCCTTGGTGAACTTAAGCACAGAAAGGGAGATTACAAAAAGTGGAAACTTGGACAGATGACTAGGGAGGGGTATAAATGTATAGCTCGAGAATGCAGGAGAGTTATCGGGAAGGTGAAAGTGCAATTGGAATTGCGACTCGCAAGGGATGTGAAGGATAACAAGAAAGGTTTCTACAGGCATGTTAGCAAGAAGGAGGTGATCAGAGGGGGTGTAGGGCCCTTGCTGGATGAGGGCGGTAACCTATAGTGACAGATGATGTGGGGAAAGCTGAAGTACTTAATGCTTTCTTTGCCTCTGTCTTCACGGACAAGGTCAGCTCCCAAACTAAAGCGCTAAATGACGCAATATGGGACGAAGGTGGACAGCCCTTGGTGGGGAAAGAACAGGTTAGGAACTATTTAGAAAAGCTAAAAGTACATAAATCCATGGGTCCGGACTTAATACATCCAAGGGTACTGAAGGAGTTGGCAAATATCACTGAGGAGCCTTTGGCCATTATCTTTGAAAACTCGTGGAGATCAGGAGAGATCCCGGGTGACTGGAGAAAGGCAAATGTAGTGCCCATCTTTAAGAAAGGGAAGAAGGACGAGGGTTAGGGTTAGGGTTCCAGGGAACTATAGGCTGGTCAGTCTTACATCAGTCCCTGGTAAAATCATGGAGGGGATACTTAAGGAATCCATTTTAAAGCACTTGGAAAAGGGGCAGGTGATCAAGAAAAGTCAGCATGGATTCACGAAGGGCAAGTTATGCCTGACCAATTTGATTAGCTTCTATGATGAGGTAACTGGCTCTGTGGATATAGGGAAGTCAGTGGATGTGATATACCTCAACTTTAGCAAGGCTTTTGATATGGTCTCCCACAATATTCTTGCCAGCAAGTTAAGGGAATATGGATTGGATAAATGGACTGTAAGATGAATAGACATCTGGCTAGACTTTTGGGCCCAGTGGGAAGTGATCAATGGCTCGATGTCAGGATGGCAGTCGGTTTCTAGCAGAGTGCCCCAAGGTTTGGTTCTGGGACCTGTTTTGTTCAACATTTTTATTAATGATCTGGATGAGGGGATGGACTGCACCCTCAGCAAGTTTGTGCATGACACTAAGCTAGGGGGAGAGGTAGATATGCTGGAGGGCAGGGATAGAGTCCAGAATGACTTAGACAAATTGGAGGATTAGGCCGCAAGAAATCTGATGAGGTTCAACAAGGTCAAGTGTAGAGTCCTGTCCTTGGAGTGGAAGAATCCCAAGCATTGTTACAGGCTGGGGACCAACTGGCTAAGTAGCAGTTCTGTAGAAAAGGACCTGGGGATTACAGTGGATGAGAAACTGGACATGAGTCAACAGTGTGCCCTTGTAGCCAAGAAGGCGAATGGCACATTAGGTTGCATTAAGAGGAGCATTGCCAGTCGATCCAGAGATGTGATTATTCCTCTTTATTTGGCTCTGGTGAGGCCACATCTGGAATATTGTGTCAAGTTCTGGGCCCCCAATTATAGGAAGGATGTGGATGCACTGGAGAGGGTCCAGTGGAGGGCGACCAAAATAATTAGGGGGCTGGAGCATATGACCTACAAGGAGAGGCTGAAGGAGTTGGGACTATTTAGTCTGCAAAAGAGAAGAGTGAGGGGGGATTTGATAGCAGCATTCAACTTCTTGAAGGGAGGTTCCAAAGAGCCTGGAGAAAGGCTGTTCACAGTAGTGATGGATGGCAGAACAAGGAACGATGGTCTCAAGTTGCGGTGGGACAGGTCCAGGTTGGATATTAGGAAAAACTATTTCACTAGGAGGGTGGTGAAGCACTGGAATGGGTTACCTAGGTAAGCAGTGGAGTCTCTATCAGGAGCGGCCCGAGGTGGGCTGTGGCAGCTGGCGCCCCAGGTGGAACGCGCGATCGGTGCCCCCGCGTGCACGGCTGTCACTGGAGTGATGTCATCATCGGGCGCCCCGGGCATCCTGTTGAAGGCGGCACCCTAGACTATTGTTAAGTGTTCCTTGCTGGAACCAAAAGATCCCAGTATTTCAGCTGGGAACATACCACTGTAACTGATGTTGTTAATATGGGATGCAGTACTGACAGACTTTTGGGTATGTCTACACTGCATCTCTTTGTCAGCAGAGGGATGCAAATTAGGCAGGTCGACATTGCAAATGAGGCAGGGATTTAAATATCCCATGCCTAATTTGCATAAACATGGCTGCTGCGTTTTGCCAACTCAGCACTTTGTCGGCAAAAAGTGGCAGTCTAGAGGGTGATCTGTCGTGAAAGAATGCCTTTTTCAACAGATCCCTTATGCCTCCTGCAAGGAGGTTTACAGGATCTGTTGAAAAAGGCTTTCTTTCTCGACAGATCCCCTTCCAGACTGCTGCTTATTGCCGACAGTGATGAGTCGGCAAAACGTAGTGGCTATTTTTATGCAAATTAGGCGTGGGATATTTAAATCCCTGCCTCATTTGCAATGTCAACCTGCCTAATCTGCATCTGTCTGCCAACAGCGGGATGCAGTCTAGACATACCCTAACTGAGGATCTGTAGGTATGGATTCCCTTACACAAAAATCAGACCTCATGTCAGAAAGTGTCCACCATGTTGACTAAGGCACCTGTACAGGGGAGAGGGAAAAAGGGGAGGGGTCCTTCTCCAACCACAGTCTCATGGCCTTCTTCATAAGGTACTTTCTAAGCCACAGTTCCCACACCCCACAGGTACAGCTAGAGCAGATGTGGCCAACCTGAGCCTGAGAAGGAGCCACAGTTTACCAACATACATTGCCAAAGAGCTACAGTAATTTGTCAGCAGTCCCTATCAGGTGCCTCCTCTCCCATCTCCAGTATCTTTTGCCCACCAGCAGCCCCACTTATCAGTGCTTCCTCTTCCTTCCCCACAGCTCCTGCCCACTGCAATCAGCTTTTTCATGACACCCAGAAGACTCTGTGGGAGAGGGAAGGAGCGAGGGTACAATACACTTGGAGGAGGAGGTGAAGCCAGGAGTTGAGCTCTGGAAAGGTGGAACCTGTAGCGGCAGCCCTGGAGTCAGTGCCTGAGCAAGGAGCCACATATTAACTTCAGAAGAGCTACAGGTGGCTCCAGAGCCACAGGTTGGCCACCCCTGAGCTAGAGAAAGAGCAGCAGATATTGTGCCTATTCAAGATTTGTGCCCCCATGAAACAGTAAGGCTACGTCTACGTTGGCATGATCTTGTGCAAATACTCTTTAACGCAAGAGTTCTTGCGTTAAAGTATTTGTGCAAGAGAGCGTCTGCACTGGCATGTGCCTTTGCACAAGAGATGTGCTTTTGCGCAAGAGCATCCGTGCCAGTGTAGACGCTCTCTTGCGCAAGAAAGCTCTGATGGCCATTTTAAGCATAGGGCTTTCTTGTGCAAGAAATTCATGTTGCCTGTCTACACTGACCTCTTGTGCAAGAACAGTTGCGCAAGAGGGCTTATTCCTGAGCGGGAGCATCATAGTTCTTGTGCAAGAAGCACTGAGTTCACACATTAGAATGTCAGTGTTCTTGTGCAAGAACTCGTGGCCAGTGTAGACAGGCAGCAAGTTTTTGTGTAAAAGCGGCCACTTTTGCACAAGATTGCGCCAATGTAGACACAGTCTGTAGGCAGTTATGATGGTTGTTTCTGACTAAAAGGAATGAGGGCAAGAAACAGTTTTTTAAGCTTGGAGATCTGGCTTAAATACCTATAATAAAGGTTGTGGGGAGGGGTGGTTCCCCAAGACAGGGAATCTATGTAATTTTTAAAAACTCTGTTAAATTACAAGCATGCTAAAGTTACTAAAACTTTTGTGACAGACTGCTGGCTAAGCCAGAGCTCTGCCACTACAGCCTGGCTGAAAAGGTCAATCAGAACCATCTGAGTAAGCCCAGGCCTGAAGGGCTATTAGAAGCAGCTGTGGGCCTCATTAGCCAGCGGGCTATATAAGCCAAAGAAGCCCCATGAGGGTAGGAGCAAAGAGAGGAGCTACAGTGTGCTTCCCCAGGCAAAAGGAGAGACTGGCTGAGTTTGCTGCAATTTTTAACTCTGTAAATAGAAGGTGGTGGGAAACTGACAATAAAAGGCATTGGTGACTGCACCAGAAAGGGTCTCTGGCTGATTTGTGGACCAGAAGATGTCCCAGGCCAAGGGGCCTGAACCAGGACCTTGTCACATATTGAGAGCTACATACAAAATGCACACAGAAAATTTTGAAATATTTCAAGATCTAAGAACACCAACGAAGCAGAAGAAGCTCTGGACACTTGAGATTCTGACCCAGGGCAGATGTGGTGAGAAGATAGCAGCTTAGGTTGAAGTCACAAATATTAGATAAGAGTTTTTAATTCAAAATACTATCTTAGCTGCAGATGCTGCAAACATTTATTCAAATGCTTAAGTTTAAGCATATGAGCAGTTCGTGTACTTAAATGTTTTCAGAATCAAAGGCTTAATTTTTAACATATTGATTTGTTCCTCTAGCAGTTTTGCAAAATTTAAGTAAAACACCCTTCATACCAAGGTGGCATCTTGAGAAGTCATGATGTAAATTAATATTATACATGTTAATCTAAAATTAAGCCAAATTTTTAAATATTTGACAAAGTTTTAACCTTAAAAATAAATGGCATGTTTTAAATAAACTATTTAAATCACATTGATTGAAACTGTTCCCCCTAAATCAGGGGTGGCAAACCTTTTTTTTTTTTTTTTTTTTTTTTTTTTTGGTCAGAGGTCACTGACAAAAAGAAAAAAATCAGTTGTGGGACATGCAGCTCCACAAAAGGGGGTGGAGGCTCAGGGCTTTCCCTGGGCTCTGGAGTAGGGCCAGAAATGAGGGGTGCAGTGTGTGGAAAGGGAGCTGGACTGGGACTGAGGGGTTTGGAGAGCAGGCTCACGGATGAGGGTTGGGGTGCAGGCTCCGACAGGGGGTTGGGGAGCAGGAGAGCGTTCTAACCTGGGGCAGGAGGTTTGGGCTCTGTGAGGGTGTTTGGCTGAGGGAACTGGCTCAGGACTGGGAGACAAGGTTGGAATGCAGGAGGGGGCTGATGGCTGGAATCGAGGATTTGGATGGGGATCCAGGTTATGGGAGGGGATGGGACTTTGAAGGAAGTGAAAGATGTAGGCTTCCACTGTATGCTGCTTATGACTCCTAGTAGCAGGGCTAAGGTAGGCTCCCCCGTGTTGGCCTGTGCTACTCCCAGGTGCTGCCACAATGTGGCCAGGTGGCTGTGCATGGTGTATACCACCCACACCTACAGGCACCGCCCCCACATTTCCCTTTGGGTTCCCACAGGTTCCTGATGTCCAAGTCAGTCAGCTAGACAGGAAGGGTGGGTATAAGTGTGAAGATCAGTAACTTTTTGGAAAGCACTAAGGGGAAGTTGGGAGTTGATGTCAAGGGCTATTTCCCTAATTTACAGTTCACTGGGCTGCCCTGCCTTGAGACACTCCTAGGCTCATCATAGGAAACATTTTCATCTCAGAAAGTTGTTGAGCAAGGTACAGAAGTGTGTGGAGATTGTTTAGGATACATAGATCTCTCCCTGGCTCATTTTGTTCAAAGCACTTTCACTTGTTTCTCAGTTCTCTGCTTTTAGTCTTTCTGGTGCTGCTCAACTTCAGCTCTCTCAATATTACTGAATAGCAGGATGGTGACAAAAATAGCACAACTCTGAATTTCTCAAGTGAAAACTGAGTGATGTTCTTTTGCAAAAGATTCACTTAGACTCTCTTAAGTAGGATCGCTCGTTGATGGTATGAAAAAGGAAAGCTTTCCTGCAGTGGTGATTCTTCTCTTTTTCTGGTGATACAGGAGTAGAGAGCTTTGTGAAGATGCTGCTGCACAGATGACTGGAAACACGGAGGGCTCGTCTACACTGGCCCCTTTTCCGGAAGGGGCATGTAAATTTCACCAGTCGTCGTAGGGAAATCCGCGGGGGATTTAAATATCCCCCGCGGCATTTAAATAAAAATGTCCGCCGCTTTTTTCCGGCTTTTAAAAAAGCCGGAAAAGAGCGTCTACACTGGCCCCGATCCTCCGGAAAAAGTGCCCTTTTCCGGAGGGTCTTATTCCTACTTTGAAGTAGGAATAAGACCCTCCGGAAAAGGGCACTTTTTCCGGAGGATCGGGGCCAGTGTAGACGCTCTTTTCCGGCTTTTTTAAAAGCCGGAAAAAAGCGGCGGACATTTTTATTTAAATGCCGCGGGGGATATTTAAATCCCCCGCGGATTTCCCTACGACGACTGGTGAAATTTACATGCCCCTTCCGGAAAAGGGGCCAGTGTAGACGTAGCCTTATTGTCACTTTGTTTTTAATCTTTTTACTGTGTACTCTTACCTAGGGTGATATCACATCTCCTATGTGCAGACACTTGCCCATGCAATGCTTGACTGTGACACAAACTATTATTGTCCTAGGGAGGGATTTCAATTATACTGTAGATT
The DNA here is from genome assembly GCF_049634645.1 of Pelodiscus sinensis. Classification (NCBI taxonomy): domain Eukaryota; kingdom Metazoa; phylum Chordata; order Testudines; family Trionychidae; genus Pelodiscus; species Pelodiscus sinensis. The sequence continues at coordinate 289,406,843 of NC_134711.1, read as the reverse complement.
ATATGTGAAACAGGAATCACAAGCAGCCACATCTTCAATCAGCCATGGAAGTTTTCTGTTTCTAGCAAATCTTTGGGCTAGTAGATATTTGGAGGTTCTCTCACCCCATGTTAGCTGCTACATTTGGCTGAAGCTACTCCCAATCAGGTCTCAGGGTCTACACTGGATCACTTTTATATATCTCACAAAGGTCAGTGTGAACATTTGTTTTGTCTTCCCCGTCTCTGCCTCTTCCTGCTTGTGCTTATTGGCATTTCAATACCAAATTATTACAGGATGTGAATTTCACTCAGATGTTAACTGCTTCCCAGTTTTCAGAGGCATTTGTTAGGATATTCTCTGTCTGGGATGCTGTATGCTCTTAGTTTGGAGTCATTTCTGCACTTCCCTCAAAGACATCTGAGGGCACGTCTACACTGCAGGGAAAAAGTTGAATTAAGATACACAACTTCAGCTACATCAATTGCATAGCTGAAGTTGAAATAGCTTATCTTGGCTTTTGGCAATGTCTACACGGCAGAAAGTTGAAGGAAGAACACTTTTCCTTCGACTTCTCTTGCTCCTCATGAATTGAGGGTTACAGGAGTCGAAGTAAGAAGTCTTCCATCTCGACATTATTTTGAAATAATGGTTTGCTGTGTAGACACGCATGATGTTATTTCAAAATAACATCAGTTATTCCAAAATAACACTGCTGTGTAGACGTATTCTGACTGACCTTTCTGTGCCAGGGCTGCCAGATACTTTTCTGGTTCATCTGTCAGCCGATCCTGATGGTATCTCAGTTTTGATTATGTCTGACAGTGATATGCAGCCATTTTGTGCTTGTTCACAAAGATATGAACATTTTCTTTCCACATTAACTGGGCTAAGAGCAATTTGATCTTACTGATCTCTTGACAGTATAGTGGTCTCCCTTTGTTGATCCAACACCTGCAATGGGGCACCACTGGGATTAAAGTGTTGATGGTAGTTTTTGGATCTGTGCAATATACATTAAGGATCACAGAAGGGGCTGAGAATGTACAAAACCACCTGCAGAAATAATACTGGCTCCTTCTTGGACTTTCTTTTAAGGGGCACGTTTTGATTGCTTACTGTCTTGTGGCCTCAATGTTTTCTTGCCAGCTAGTGTATCTAGGCCATTTTCTGGGCCTTTAGAACTAAGTTCAGAGGCATATTAACAATTTTTTAAAAACAGTCACTACTGGTTGCAGTGGAAAGTTCTGCATCATAACAACCAATAATTTTGTATGCCATATCTGCACGGTGCTCCTTCTGATCAGCTTTAGACCATGAGTTCCATTTTTTCCTATATTTCTCTCTTCCTCCCCCAGCAGTTTTTCAGTAATTTGAGACTAGATTTGTGCAAAAGCGTGTCCACATTGCCATGTGCTTTTGTGCAAGAGATGTGCTTTTGCGCAAGAGACTGTCCAAACTGCCATGGATGCTCTTGCACACGAAACCCCTGTTGTCCATTCACACACGCCTTTTTGCGCAAGAGCTCTTGCACAAAAAGTCTTATTCCTCGTAGAAAGGGGAATAACTCTTGCACAAAGAGCCCTGTCTTCTGATGATCTACTATACGTTTTCTTGCGCAAAAATGTGCTTGTAGTGTGGACAGCTGTTTTTGCACAAAAAATTTGCAGTGTAGACATAGCCCAAGAAAGATAGTGACCACATTCAGCTGGCTTCCTATCTGCTAACCTTTTGCTGGGTCAGGTTCATGTTTTTGTGTACTGTGATGGGCTGGACAAAGCCAACCTTCCTGCTGGAGGCCTTTCAGCACCCTGGCCAGCAGCAGGAGCAGTGGAGAGGTCCTCCACGCTGGGTAGAGGGGCAGCCCTTGTGGTAACCAATCAGGGTGCAGCAGCCCGATATAAAAGAAACTGCTACACCAGAGCCAGGCAGTTCCTTCCTGGAGCTCAATCCTGGCAGGCTTTAGGGCTAACTGTGGAAACCTCAGCACTTTGGACAGCTCCAAGTGGGAGCCACCTATTGTAGTTGGACAGAGCCCGGTTCTACGGCTGTAAGCTTGCCAAGAAGCCAGGACAATCTGGCCATACCCAAACAAAGGGGCTCAATCCCAAGACCCTAGAGAGGGGCTGGATGGAGCAGCTTCCTGAGGAAGTGGCCCAGGGGTACATCAGCAACTGTAGACATTGAAACTTAAGCAGGTGACTGCTATTTAGGGTCCCTGGGCCAGGACCCAGAGGAGTGGGCGGGCCTGGGTTCCCCCCCAATCCTCTTGCAAACCTCACCTGGAGCAGAGGATAAATGAAGAGGCCTAATCTACGGTTCCTGCTGGGTCATTGACTTATCCCAGATGGGCAAGTAAAGACTTTGAGACTTTCCTCAGTCACCTAGGGGGTGCTCACCTGAAGGGCAGAACCCATTACATCCGTGGTCCCCAACACGGTGCCCGCGGGCGCCATGGCGCTCACGGGGGCATTTGTGTGCACCCACCAAGTGCTCAGGGCTGGCCTGGCCCCGGGCACGTGGCGCATGCATGGTGCCGGAGCCGGCCCCGGCCCCGGGCACATGGCGCACGGTGAGTGCTGGCCCCGGGAGCGCTGCGGATTGGCCGCCCGCACTCTGGGCACGTGGCACTTGCAGGGGGCGCCGGCCCCAGGAGCGCTGGCCCCGGGCGCGCAGCACTTGCGGGGGGGGGCACCGGCCCCGGGCGCGCGGCCCTTGGAGGGGGCACCAGCCCCGGGCGCACGGCCCTTGGAGGGGGCACCGGCCCCGGGCATGCGGCTATGGTGGGGCCGCCCCCGGGCGCGCAAATGTCCCCGCCCCCTGGCACCCGGTGGGTGAACAGCCATGCCCCCTGGCACCTGGCAACCTCAAATGGCTGGGGACCACTGCATTACATGTACCTGTTACATGTACATGTAATTTTATAACATTTTAATAGTTTTTAAATATGATTTTATGAGCCAGAATGTCTACACTGCAATTATACAATGTGAGTCAGCTGGCAGGTGTCTGGGGTGGAGGGGGGAATAGTATGTGATCATGTAATTGAGGTTGCACAGGCAATCTTAATCCTGACATTTCCTAATTTTAGACTGCTTGATTTTGCAACTTAACTTTCTTTTAACATAGAAAATTGCATTCAAAGTCAAACTGAAAAATTTAGAAAACAAAATTCCATTATGTGGAATTATATTGACTTTCTACTTGAGTCACCAGGAGGATTGGAATCTTGATTTCCAAAGCACAGTCTTCTACTAGAGCTAACAGAGGAAATGATTACAGCAGAAGGCTGTCATCTTCTATGTGGACCTGCCCTGAGAGAGAAATGGAGATACTTTGCCTGTGAACTTCACACCTATTTGCTGATAGCAAGAAAATGCAGAGACTCAGAAATGATTAGCTCAATTTCAGGTTCTACAGGGGAGTATTTTGTAATGGTTACAGACCCTTTTGTTTTGTCCAATAGCTCCTCAGTTCTTGCCAAATTTCAAGTTCCTGCTCCAAAGGAAGTAGAACTAGAGCTTCTTAATAAAAGTTACAAGATTTATTCTTTTAATATGGAGAAAACAACCTACTGGCTACGTCTACACTGGCATGATTTTCCGGAAATGCTTTTAACGGAAAAGTTTTCCGTTAAAAGCATTTTCGGAAAAGCGCGTCTAGATTGGCAGGATGCTTTTCCGGAAAAGCACTTTTTCTGGAAAAGCATCTGTGGCCAATCTAGACGTGCTTTTCCGCCAAAAAAAGCCCCCTTCGTCATTTTCGCGATCGGGGCTTTTTTGCGGAAAACACTACTGTGCTGTCTACACTGGCCCTTTTCCAGAAAAAGACTTTTGCCCGAACGGGAGCAGCATAGTTTTTCCGGAAAAGCACTGATGATTTTACATGAGATCGTCAGTGCTTTTCCGGAAATTCAAGCGGCCAGTGTAGACAGCTGGCAAGTTTTTCCGGAAAAGCGGCTAATTTTCCGGAATAACTTGCCAGTGTAGACTCAGCCACTGTATTTCTTGAAATAGCTGAATCATTTTAGCTAAAGCTTTTAAAAATAAACTTGAGGCAAACATTTGGCAAGGAAATTTTCATCTCAAATAGTTTAAATTTGGTAAAGTTTTACACAATTGAAACCAGGATTTTATAATGGAAAATGGTACACTCCATTAAGCATAAGCACTGCTGTCTGCTTAATATACAGTGTGGTCAGTCTCAGAATTATTCATGCAAGACCCATTCAGATAGATCTGTATTCTCTATCTCTTCTTCTAATGGCACGATTGAGTGGAGAAAGGAAGCTTACACGGTTATATGTGTAGATTTACAGGTATATGCTTTTACAGGTCCAGCTTTTACTTCCTGCGAGGAGATCAAAACTGTGGATTCATGATACTCTTGTGACCTTGGACCTGACTGTGACAATGAGCTCATTGTGACATCTGCCCAGGACCACAAAGGACAGTGGCCCCCAAAATCTCCATGGCTGCAGCAAGAGCATAATGGGGTCAATCAGCTCTGAGTCCTGGCCCAGCTGTGGCTCCGCAATCAGCCACAGCCCTAGCTGCTGGCCCATCTCCATCCCCCTTATCCCTGTCCCCACCCCTCCCTGGGAGCCATGGCCCTACTCCATGACCCAACTCCTGACCATGGCTCTGAGCAGAAGAGGGTTACAGACAGATGTATGGGGGAGATGCAATGTACATTGGGGACCACTGGTACAGTAGGAGACCACTGCTACAGTAGGAGAAAAATGGCTGGAAAAGAAAATCCTCATTTAGAGAAACAAACCATTTGTGGATTTGAAAATGTCTTCAAATGTGGGGAGGGAGGAGAAATCTGTGAAGTACATGCACTTAGATTTTTTTTAAGTCTGATATATTTCAAGAGCTTCCTCAGAATATGAGGTCCATTTTAAAGCACTGGTGTAAATAACATTTATAAAAATCTCCTCTGCCCAAAGAACATTTCCCCACCATATCTAGTATCCTAAAAGTGGAATTCTTTCTAGGACTGGCAGTATGATGAGAGTATTATGGAGAAAGGTCCCAGTCATCACAAATCCAGATCTTTTCCACATTATGAAGATGGTGTCTCCTCTCGCTCTCTCAACTAAGATCTATCCTTGTAAATCCCAGAAAATGAAGTTAAACACAAAGTACCATGTACAACAGAACCAAAGATTAATAAAACACAAGGAAACAGCTGCAGTTGTTCTTCATGGAAGCAGAACACAAAACCGGGGGAAAGGAACACCGAAGTGGGAGATGCTGTCTCTATTATGATAAAATTATATATATTACCCAGTTGTTAGACTTGACTTTTAAAAGCACAGATTTTGTTCTTTTTACAGCTGAGGATGTTAGGGAGATTCCCAAACCTGCACCGTCCTTTGTGGGTGATGAATCTGAGGAACTGTCCTGGACTAAAGTGTCATTAGAAGAGGTTTTGGAACAAATTGAAAAATTTAACAGTAACAAATCACCAGGACCGGATGGCATTCACTCAAAGGTTCTGAAAGAACTCAAATGTGAAATTATAGAACTATTAACTGTGGTTTGTAACCTATCCTTTAAATCAGCTTCTGTACCCAAGGACTGGAAGACAGCAAACATAACGCCAATATTTAAAAAGGGCTGTAGAGGAGACCCTAGCAATTAGAGACTAGTAAGTCTAATGTCAGTACCAGGCAAATTAGTTGAAACAATAGTAAAGAATAAAATTGTCAGACACGTAGAAGAACATAATTTGTTGGGCAAAAGTCAACATGGTTTCTGTAAAGGGAAATCATGTCTTACTAATCTATTAGAGTTCTTTGAAGGGGTCAAAAAACATGTGGACAAGGGGGATCCAGTAGATATAGAATCCTTAGATTTCCAGAAAGCCTTTGACAAGGTCCCTCACCAAAGGCTCTTATGTAAATTAAGTTGTCATGGGATAAGAGGGAAGATCCTTTCCTGGATTGAGAACTGGTTAAGAGACAGGAAACAAAAGGGTAGGAATAAATGGTAAATTTTCAGAATGGAGAGGTGTAACTAGTGGTGTTTCCCCAAGGGTCAGTTCTAGGACCAATCCTATTCAACTTATTCATAAATGATCTAGAGAAAGGAATGAGGTGGCAAAATTTGCGGATAATACTAAACTGTTCAAGATAGTCAAGAACAAAGCAGACTGTGAAGAACTTCAAAAAATTCAAACTGAGTGACTGGGCAACAAAATGGCAAATGAAATGTAATGTGGAAAAGTGTAAAGTAATGCACATCAGGAAAAATAACCCCAACTATACATACAATATGATGGGGGCTAATTTAGCTACAACTAATCAGGAAAAAGATCTTGGAGTTATCGTGGATAGTTCTCTGAAAATGTCCACACAGTGTGCAACAGCAGTCAAAAAAGCAAATAGGATGCTAGGAATTAATAAAAAAGGATAGAAAATAAGATGAAGAATATCTAACTGCCAATATATAAAACTATAGTACGCCCACATCTTGAATACTGCATACAGATGTGGTTTCCTCACTTCAAAAAAGATATTTTGGCATTAGGAAAGGTTCAGAAAAGAGCAACTAAAATGATTAGGGGTTTGTAATGGGTCCCATATGAGGAGAGACTAAAGAGACTGGGACTTTTCAGTTTAGAAAAGGGAGACTGAGGGGGGATATGATAGAGGTATATAAAATCATGAGTGGTGTGGAGAGGGTGAATAAAGAAAAGTTATTTACTTGTTCCCATAATATAAGAACTAGAGGACACCAAATGAAATTAATGGATAGCAAATTTAAAACTAATATGATAAAGTTCTTCTTCACACAACCAAACTGTGGAACTCCTTGCAAGAGGAGGCTGTGAAGGCTAGGACTTTAACAGAGTTTAAAAAAGAGCTAAATACATTCATGGAGGTTAGGTCCATAAAAGGCTATTAGCCACGGAGTAAGGAATGGTGCCCCTGACCTCTGTTTGTCAAAGGCTGGAGAAGGATGATAGGAGACAAATTGCTTGATCACTGTCTTCGGTCCACTACCTCTGGGGCACCTGGCACTGGCCACTGTTGGCAGACAGGCTACTGGGCTAGATGGACTTTTGGTCCGACCCACTATGGCCATTCTTATGTTCTTATGTTTAAAAAGAGGGAGCAGCAAGGGGACAGAGATGGAGATGGGGACAGCTATACAGGCTGCCCCTGACTTGCGATGTGATCAGTTCCGGAGATCGTATTGCAAGTCGGGGGCATCGCAACTCGAGTCTGCATTTATGACAGGTGTCGTGCACCGTCATTAATGCCTGGCCGAGGATGTAAGCCCATGGCGAGTAGATTGTAACCCAGAAGAGCCAGGTTTGGGTGATCTGCGCATGCGCAGATCGCCGGACAGTGTGGCTGGCGAGCAGGGCTCGCCGCGGTTCAACAAGCCCTGCTAATATCCAACCTTGATCTCCCCCACTACAACTTGAGACCATTGCTTCTCATTTTGCTATCTGTCACTACTGAGAACAGCCTCTCCCTATCCCCTTTGGAACATCCCTGCAGGTTGTTAAAGACTGATATCAAATCCCCCCTCACTCTTCTCTTCTGTAGACCAAACAAGCCCAAATCCCTCAGCTTCTCCTCGTAAGTCAATATGTAGCACTGTGTCTCATTTTATGCAGCATGATGATCTATCACAGTGATACTTAGACTGAGGCTTGGGAGCTGCAAGTGGCTCTTTGCAGCACATGATATTAAAGAACTGTGAGATTTAATTATTAACTTATAACCAAGATATTAATCAAACAGGATGCTTTTATTATATTATAAATCATTTGTAGAATACTTGGTCAGTCATTTCACTGAGGGGAAATAAATATGAGAGAAGGGTGTGTATAAATGAAACAATGAATTCTCACTATTCTGGCTCTTTTGGGTATAGGTTGGACCTCCCTGGTCTGACTCCCTCAGGATCTAACTGGTCCTTAGCCAGGGAATTTGTAGACCAGAAGAGGTCAATGCCAGCCCCTCCACTCCTGGTTGCTGGCCCTCCCCTCCACTGGCCAGCCAGAACTCCTCGCTGCTGGTCTCTGGGGTGCCACGGCTCTGTTCCCTGCCACCAAGCTGCTGGGGCTCTCCCATCAACCCCCAGGGCACAAGGCATCCACTCCCCCATCCTATTCTTCTCTGGTCTCTCAATACTTTTGGCCCCAGCCTGCCAGTTTTTCCCAGTGAGTGCTCCAGCCCTGGAGACTCACTGGGTCACCAATGATGCCAGTGGTGTTGATGGACTACGTAAATCCAGATTAGGGAGAGCCAACGTATAATGCTTTTTGATGATTTGGCTCTTCAACCACTAAGATCTGAGTATCACTAGTCTATCATATGTTTTTCATCAAGAAAAAGGTCAAAATTAGAATTTAAGACATAAATGAAATGTAAACTAGTTTAAATATTCACTAGCATTTCTACTTAACTCTACATGTTGAAACAAAGAACTTTATAACAAAGAAAATACTACATTTAATAATCAAAAGGTGAGAGTAATAAAGTGGGAATCCTTTGAGGTACTGCAGTCAATTTTATATCTATCCTTATTGCTCTGTTGATTAAAAAGATTATTCTTTCTACTAGTGCAAGCCAATACAACCCAGTATGAATCTCAAAAGATCAATTTATGAATCCCAAAAGAGCAATTGCTTTGAAAAATACTAACCTGGAGACCTGATAATGCTAAAGGCTCCTTTTTATTTCAGACATCTTCACCTCAATGAAAGAAAGAATGAAATAAAGGAATTTCCCAGAAAGTGATTTTAAAAGCAAATCTCAACCACAGTAGAATTATTTTACAGAATCATTCTTCAGTTAAATTTTTCTAGCATTAATCCATTTCTGTATTTCTCTGATATCACCACTAACACTACATTAAAATTGGCTGAGACCACTCGCAAAATAAAGACTGGATTATACACAGAGAAGAGCCCCTATGCCCTTGCGGAACACCACTGATTACATGAAGATAGTTGTAGGATCAGTGTCTGAGATTGTAGAAAAAATGTAAATTGTATTATTTAAGTAGCTATTTAAGTAGCAGCATACTGTGCATTTGTCTACTACAATCTTGTGATCCATGAGTAGAATCTTGTAATTTTTTCATTCCTGTTTATATCTATTGATCATTATGACAACGGAATACATACATTTTAATCAAAAGATCTTTTAAATAAGTCCTTTGTCAGGTATGAATTTTAACAGCTTTAGAAGCATTCATATGCAGTATAATTAGGCAAATATTCCTAGAATAGTAATTTATTATTGTAATATCTCACAAGTTGTTTAAAGTTTGTATTAATAGTATTAATCATGTTATGTCTTAAGTCTCAATGTAGCTATTTGTGATTTTCATATGACATCCTTAATTAGGCAAAATAGATATTTTCTTTAAATACTGGATATAGTTTTAATAACCTTGTTAAACTTTCTTTAATTTCATATACAAATGATTTCAGTTACAAGTTTGTGTATAGAATTTATACTTGTTTGGTACTGATTTGAAAGTTATTAATACAGTCAGTATGAGCCAGATCCTTTGCTGATGAAGTCAATAAATGTATGTTGATTTATACCAGCTAAAAATCTGTTCCTGTATTTGATTGGACAGAAGCATGTTTCATTTAAATAGACATAAACATGAGTATTTCCGATGCTAAGGATTTAACTGTATTACATAGTAATTGCGTATTTAGTGTAAAATATATTAACGAAGCACAACTAATTAGTGGAAGATTTACCACTGGGACATCTGGGACTGTGCTAGAAAATCCAAATCCAGGCAACATCTATACTGCAGTCTTCTTCCACAAAGTTTATGCAAATGAAGCACAGAGTAGAATAACGCTGTGCTTCATTTGCAAAATTAATTAGCAGCCATTTTTGCACAAGAGGCTGAAAAAATGAGGAAGAACAGCTGTTGAGCAAGAGGGGTTTTTGCACAAAAAGGAGTTGTCCATACAGCTCCTTTTTGCGCAAAAGCCTCTTGTGCAAAAATGGCTAATTAATTATGCAAATTAAGCGTGGTGATATTCTACTCCATGCTTCATTTACATAAGCTTTTACGGAAGAAAGCTGCAGTACAGATGTAGCTCCAGAGTCTGGAGATAAAGAATTAGTTACTTAGGACAGAGGCGGGCAACTTGCAGCCCACATGTGGCCCATTGGGGTCCCACCTGCAACCCATTTGCCCCCTTTCTGCCCCCTTTCCCTTGCCTTTCATGCACTGGGGCACCAGAGCCTCCCACTTACTTCTCCCCCTCCCTTCCAGCACTTTCAGAGTGCCATGAATCACCTGATTTGCACTGCTCCTCTCCTTCTCTCCCAGAGTTTGAATGCCATGAATCAGCTGATTTGTAGCCACACCACCTCCTCCATCTGGGAAGGAAGAGGTGATGCAGCTGTTGTGCCAACAGGTGGAACTGAACTTGAGACCTCTGGAACTTAGTGCATGAACCTCTACCACTTAAGCTAAAAGCCATCTGGCTCTCAGCTAAGGCTGCAGAGTACACTCATTTTTTGTCTCTGAAAGCGGTCTAAGTGCCAGTACATAGTGCAGTGAACCACACCCAATATGTGTGTGTTACATGGGGACAGAGCATGAATCAGAAGATTCATGGCATTCTGAAAATGCTAGGAGTAGAAGATAAGTATGGGACTCCAGTACCCCAGTGCAGGAGGCACTAGGGAAGGAGGCAGAGAGGGGATAAGCAGGTTGCACGCAGGTGGAATCTGAATGGGACCATGCAGCTTGCAGGCTGCAGGTTACCCACCACTAGATTTCAATCTTGCGGTTCACTGAGATGAAGGAGGGCCGCTCGTGCAGCCCACTCACTAGTCTTGGTTACTGACTTAGGTCCTACTCCTTCAATGAGCTCTGTACAGGTGAATCTTGGAGCTCATGAAGAGCTCACTACAGGTTCACTGCAATATTGTTGTGCAAAGGACAAAATCCACTACTTCGGGCATTGCTTCCTCAAGTATGATGAAGTTCATTTTAACCAAGATCTAGACTTCCTCTTGAGGCCAGGGATGAACAGTACTCAGCCTTGTGAGAACTTTCTGGAACTGTGTAGCAATGAAAAGCCAGTGACTGTTAGCTCTGCTTTACTGGATTGAGTTGAAATGGGCTAGAGCTGTGGTCACCAACTCTTCGATTGCAATCGACTGATTGATTGGGAGGGCTCGACCAGTCAATCATGAGGCATTCGGGGCCTCGCTATTTCCCCCCCACTCCGAAGAAGCTCCACTACCTACCTCCAGCGACAACGGAGGTAGTGCCGGCTTCCTGCGGGGTAGAAGGAAGTCTGGCAGCTGCACGCCACTTCCAGGGTTTCAGGCTGCTCTCCCTCATCCAAACAGCCGGCGTGGTAATACAACCCAGGTCTGTGGCATGACGGGGACTTGCTGCACAGGGCAGGGGGAGCAGGAGTCCCCAGAGGAGGCATGCGATAGGGCTTACCTCTTCTGGGGGGGTGGGGAGGGAAAGGAGGAATCCCAGGAGGAGGCACACACTGGGGCTTCCCTCCTCTGTGGGGGGAAGGGTTAGGAGTCCCCAGAGGAGGTGCGTGCTGTCCCCTGCCCCCACTGGTACCCTATCCCCGGCCCAGCACCCTGTCCCCTGCCTCAGCACCTACTAGCACCCTTCCCAGTACCATGTCCCCTGCTCCCACCAGCACAGTTGGGGCCACATTACTGAGACTCGCGGGAGGTGGGGGGGGGGGGGGGGGGGGGGGGAGTTATTTTTTGGCATCTCACTTGCGTGTCCCCAACTGACTTTTCTGTCTCAAAACAGGTTCCCCACGCTTCTCATAAAAAAAGACAATGCTGAAACTTTGTGTTTAACGTAATATTTTATTTAAAATTGAAGCCTGACCCAAAAAACCCCAGTTGGAGCCAAGCCCCCATCTGCCTGCAGCATCATAACACTCCTGCACCCCCACCTCCAGATCCTAGATCTGAGACTATCATACAATGGAACCCCCTGTCCTGAGTCTCTCATCCCCAAACTCCTGCATCCCCACATCATCAGTCTTCTGCCACAACACTCCTGCACCATCCACACACTGCAAATCTGTGTCCTGAGCCCATCATACTCCCAACTTCCCTGCCCTGAGCCCCTCACATATCCCAACCCAAACTCCTGCACCCTCACATCCACAAGCCTATGGCTTTCTCAGTACCCCAACCTTCCACCTGACCCCAACACTCCCCGAGCCAGCATCCACTTCTTCACCTCCTCCTGCATCCAAATTGCCTCCCTGAGATTGCACCTCTCACCCCTTCCTACACCCAAATCCCTCATTCCCACCCCAGAACCCACACATTCTGTCTCAACCCAGTGAGGATATGGCTAGACTGCAGGAGTTTTTCCGGGATTCCAGAGGTATTCCCAAAAAACTCTTCCATGTCCAGGGACACATTTGTTCTTCCACTTTTTTTTTGCGGAAGAGCAAACATGCTCTTTTGGTTACCTCTGTATTCCTTGTTCCACGAGCAATAAGGGGGCTTCCAAAAGTAGGGGTTTTCCTGACATTTGGCTCAGTTTAGACAGGCCAAATGTTGGAAGAACCTCTTCCTACAGAAAAATTGAAAAAAGCAGCAGTGCAGCTGTACCCCGAGAGTGTATAAGGGCTGGGGATAGCAAGTGATGGAGAGGAGGAGAACAGAGAGGGCGGTGCTTCAAGGAAGGAGTGGGGTCTTGGGGGAAGGATGGGGTGGTAGATCTTGGCTTGTTCTGACATTTAAAAAGTAATCTTGGGTGTAAAAAGGTTGGAGACCACTGGGCTAGAGCTTGGAAGCGTGAGATGAGAAGGCTGGTAACCTCTCCAACCTAGATTCCTCACACACACTCCATCAGAGCTCAAATTAGTTGGAAAAAAAGTAGGGGCACTGTGTCTCTGCCATCTAACTGCTTTGTTCCTGGTGTGTGCCTTTGTATATCCCAGGAGGAACAGGGCAACCTATTTATTTATGACAAGATTACATTTTTGGAGATTTCCTATTCCTCTTGGGAAAATGTGACTATCCCATGGAATAACCAAGGTAGGAAAGGCTCACTAAAGAACTAAAGACCAGCTAGCTCTGTGATAAATGCAGCACTTTACACATGACAAAAATCGTGCCTCATCTCACCATGAGTAAGAGATAAGAGAGAGAGAAAGAGAGAGATATCAGAGCGCACATACAGGAAACAATGTAATTAGGTAGGCCCAGTCTATATTAGACCAGGAAGGTTGGCTTAAGGTATGTAATTCCAGCTATGCAAAATGCATAGCTGGAGTTGGCTTACCTTAAGCCAAGCCTTGGCGGCATTCACACAGCAAGAGGCTGATGGGAGCAAATGCTCCTGGTCTGCTTCCCTTACTCCTTGCAAAAGGAGGAGTACTGGAAGCTGGAGGGTGCTCTCCTCAGCGTTCGATTTAGCGGGTCTATACTAGACCTGTTAAATAGAATGCTAGAAAATCGACCTCCAGAGCATCAATCTTGTGGTAAGTATACACATGTTCTTATTGCCTAATTTCCAGAGGTCCTCACAAACTATATTTTCAAATGTCAGAAGGGTAGCCATGTTAGTCTGAATATGCAAGAGCAATGAGAAGTCTTGTGGCACCTTATAGACTAACAGATATATTGGAGCATAAGCTTTAGTGGGCAAAGATCGACTTCATCAGAATCATGTGACGAAGCGGATCTTTACCCACGAAAGCTTATGCTCCAATATATCTGTTAGTCTATAAGGTGCCACAGGATTTCTTGTTGTTCTTATATTTTCAAAAAAATCTATATCCTAGATTACTACTTTTTTCACAGTTTAACATGAGAATGTATACCCCAAATTAAAAAAAACATAGCAAGAGACCTAAAAAAGAGTCACTGTGGCTTAACCACCATGTAAAAGAAGCAGTGAGGGACAAAAAGGTATCTTTTAAGAAGTGGAAGTCCAGTCCTAGTGAGATAAATAGAAAGGAACATAAACACTGTCAAATCAAGTGAAAAATCTAATAAGAAAAGCAAAAAAAGATTGAGGAACAGCTAACCAAAAACTCAAAAAGAAATAAAAAAATGTTTTTTAAGTACATTAGAAGCAGGAAGTCTGCTAAAAAAACCTGTGGGTCCCTTAGACGATCGAGATATAAAAGGAGCAATCAAGGATGATAAAGCCATTGTGGATAAACTAAATTATTTCTTTGCTTCAGTCTTCACGGCTGAGGACATTAGGGAGATTCCCAAACCTGTACTGTCCTTTGTGGGTGATGAATCTGAGGAACTGTCCCGGATTGAAGTGTCATTAGAGAAGGTTTTGGAACAAATAGAAAAACTTAATGTTAACAAATCTCCAGGACCGGATGGCATTCATCCAAGGGTTCTAAAAGAACTCAAATGGGAAATTGCTGTACTATTATCTGTGGTTTGTAACCTATCTTTTAATTCGGCTTCTGTACCTAATGATTGGAAGGTAGCCAATGTGACACCAATATTTAAAAAGGGCTCTAGAGGCGATCCTGGCAATTACAGACCGGTAAGTCTAACTTCAGTACGGGGCAAATTAGTTGAAACAATAGTAAAGAATAAAATTGTGAGGCATGTAGAAGAACATAATTTGTTGGACAAAAGTCAACATGGTTTCTATAAAGGGAAATCATGTCTTCCTAATCTATTAGAGTTCTTTGAAGGGGTTAACAAACATGCGGACAAGGGGGATCCAGTAGATATAGTATACTTAGATTTTCAGAAAGCCTTTGACAAGGTCCCTCACAAAAGGCTCTTGTGTATATTAAGTTGTCATGGGATAAGAGGGAAGGTCCTTTCTTGGATTGAGAACTGGTTAAAAGACAGAAAACAAAGGGTAGGAATAAATGGTAAATTTTCAGAATGGAGAGGGGTAACTAGTGGTATCCCCCAAGGGTCAGTCCTGGGACCAATCCTTTTCAACTTATTCATAAAATGATCTGGAGAAAGGGGTAAGCAGTGAAGTGGTAAAGTTTGTGGATGATACCAAACTGTTTAGGATAGTCAAGACAGAAGCAGCCTGTGAGGGATTCCAGAAAAGATCTCACCAAACTGAGTGATTGGGCAATTAAATGGCAAATGAAATTTAATGTGGATAAGTGTAAAGTAATGCACATTAGGAAAAATAATTCCAACTATACGTACAGTATGATGGGGGCTAATTTGACTATTACAAATCAGGAAAGAGATCTTGGGAGTTATCGTGGACAGTTCTCTGAAAACTTCCACACAGTGTGCAGCAGCGGTCAAAAAGGCAAATAGGATGCTAGGAATTATTAAGAAAGGGATGGGGAAAAAAGAGACACAGAATATCTTACTGCCTCTGTATAAAACTATGGTACGCTCACATCTTGAATACTGTGTACGAATGTGGTCTCCTCACTCCAAAAAAGATATTTTGGCCTTAGAAAGGGTTCAGAAAAGGGCAACTACAACGATTAGGGGTTTGGAATGGGTCCCATATGAGGAGAGGTTAAAGCGACTGGGACTTTTCAGTTTAGAAAATAGGAGACTGAGGGGGGATATGATAGAGGTATATAAAATTATGGGTGGTGAGGAGAGGGTGGATAAAGAAAAGTTATTTATTAGTTCCCATAATAGAAGAACTAGAGGACACCAAATGAAATTAATGGGTAGCAGGTTTAAAACTAATAAAAGAAAGTTCTTCTTCACACAGCGTGTAGTCAATCTGTGGAACTCCTTGCCAGAAGAGGCTGTGAAGGCTAGGACTATAACAGAGTTTAAAGAAAGCGGCAAGGAGTCCCGTGGCACCTTATAGACTAACTGCAGTGTAGGAGCATAAGCTTTCGTGGGCAAAGACCCACTTCGTCAGATGCATGTAGTGGAAATATCCAGAGGCAGGTATAAATATGCAGGATGCAGTAGGTTGCTATATAAGTAGCTGCTAGGTAAGTATCTTGGACAGCTCTAACTGGGAGCTAAGCCTCATAATTGAGCAGTGCTAGATCCTGTGGCTAAAGGTAGCCAACAACAACTTTGCAGAACCCCAGACAAGGGGAATTCAGCAACAAGGCCCTAGAGAAGGGCTAGATGAAACGGCATCCTCCGGAAGTGGCCTAGGGATGTGACCACAATTAAGGACTTTGAAATATAGCAGGTAACTGCTATGTATAGGGTCCCTGGGCCGGGACCCAGAGGAGTGGGTGGGCCTGCATCCTTCCCAACTCCCCTGAAAACCACACCCAAGCAAGGGGGAGGTAAAGGAGAGGCCTGAACCCCGGCCATGGATTGGACATTGACTCGCCTGCAGACAGGTGAGTAAATATTGCGAGACCCCCTTCAGCCAGCAGTCCCAGATGAGGGATTTTGCCAGACCAGCTGAGGTTATATGTGGCCCCCTGTCACCGCCAGCCGGCCCCCATCTCTTGCTGGCCCCACTGGGCAGCTATTGCTGCCTGACTCAGGACCTGCTGGACAGCCTAGCACTGGGTCTCACAGGGAAGCTGCATGTACCGCTCTAGACCTCAGGGACTTGCAGTGCAGCCATATGTCCCATGCTGGGGTTCCAGACCGTGCCACGGTTCCATGCCCCACTAAGCTACCGCAGCCACATGCTGGGTCTCCTAACCCCTTTGTGAAGCCTTGCCATCAGCTCGCGGTGGGCAGCCCGCTGTCCCGCTAGCTCTTTTTGCGTACAAGAATGGCTTTTTTTTCCCCAAGAGCTCTTTTGAAAAAAGGCGTTCTTTCTTGTAAAATGAGGTTTACCGCTGAGGAAAAAACCACTGCGTTCTTTCCATTTAATTTTGAAAGAATGCAACGGCATCTAGGTGCAGGTGAAGTTTTTTTAAAAACTGTGTAGTCTAGACATAGTCATAGAGGGACCTTTGCTTTTGCATAGCTGAAAACCAAACATACATAGAATAAAGAAAAAAATGAATATGAAGAGGCTATCTTAGCAAAATCTACTGTCAACAGATTATGCAGTCTCTCCCTTGTGGCATACTATGGTTCCTTACAGTGCACATTTTCTGCTGGTTTGATAAGAAGCATATTATATTCTTTATTAGTTTTGAGGTATTTCCTGAAGCAACAAAACTGGCATTTATACAGGTACCATGTTTTCTGAAACATTATTGGTCACTCAGGGACCTTTTGGGAACCACTAGCAGAGGGCACAAGTGTAGCATAGGACCACAGGAATTCCCTGGGTTTGATCTCTATAGTTTGTCAAAGGTTGTCATGTAAGGTCTCTACTCAAAGCCTGTCACACAGACTATCATAATTGTTACAAAATGTATAGATGAATAATAAGCAAGAGGTTATGTATATAGACAGAAAATTGTGCACTTAACATCTGCAAGCTAAATGCTGGTCACCAAAAAGTGATGAGTCAAGTTTCTTTCAGGTAGGAGATGGTTATCTACCTATCTGGCTATATGTAAATTGAGTACTGCATACTTCATAATGAATGCCTATTGACAGCCAGTTTAGAAACAAGTTCCCCTCGTGGACTGGCTGCCTGTTGCTCTGTGCTGCTCCCTCTGAAAGAGGCAGCAGCACAAGGTGGTAGCAACCCCTGTCTAGGCAGGGTCTGAGCTCCCAGGCCTGCCTGTCTGCCTGGCTCCTAATACATTTTAAATGCAGAGCTGCAGCGGGGGTAGGTCCCGGACCCATCACAAACCAGGACTGAGCCAGGCTACTAGCCAGCCTGCTAAAAAAAATGTACTGGCAAAGGGTGGAGGGCAGGGGAGGGGGAGGAATGCATATAGTCTATGGCATTAAGCTCTATGATTTTGCTTATCGGTTAATTGGTTAATCGACTACACTATTATATCCCTACTCCCAACAGAAGTTGTGAAGGCAAACAATTAGTTTTGAGAAAGAGATGGACAATTTTATGAATGGCACTGTATTATGGGGTTGCATGATAGAGGGGACAGGGTTCGAATCTCAGGCTTTAGGGTCTCAACCAGTCAACTGCAGGAATCAGGAAGGGATTTTCCATACACTCCTCACCTATTGATGTATTCTTGGTTTTTTGTCTCTTTGCTCTGAAGGTTCAGAGATGCCCAAAGTTGGAGATGGGACAGTGGACAAGGTGGGTCAGTGCTGTGAGACTGCACAGAGATTCTCTCAGGGGCTTAGCTAGCTAGTTCTTGCTCACATGCTCAGGGTGTAACTGATCATCATAGGTGGCATTGGAAAGGAATTTTTCCCCCCAGGTCAGAAAGGCAGTGACCTGGTTTTTGCATTCCTCTGCAGCATGGGATGTGGGTTATTTGTGGCGATTATCTAGGTATTTCTCACTCAATTGCCTGCCATTTCAGGAAACTATGGCATTGAAGCTTCTCGGTACTGCCTTTTCTGTTTGTGACCTGTGATATACTGAGGATCAAACTAGATTATTTGATTGTCCATTCTGGCCTTAAAACTCTATGGTAATTGCTAGCAGGCAAATTCTTGGAAATATTTATATTCTCTATAGGCAATGTAAATGTCTCAAGAAAAGGATCAGAATCTGGTACCTGCAGTACCCGGAATGCAGTTTCTCTGTTCCATAGCCTACGAATTGATCAAAATATAGTGAGCCTAATCTACATTGACTTCTCAGGAGATATCAGAATGATGTGACTACTATTGTCACAACTTTTGCTAATGAACATTTGGTGTTTTCAAGATTTGGATCTTTTCAAATATCCTACCTCTTTGCTTGATATATAACTACATTTATTTTGCATGTATAGCAAATACAGCAAACACACTGAAGTTTCTTTACCTGTTGTGTTCCATCCCCACTAACAATAGGGGCAGGTAAAAGAGGAATTTCACTACTTATAATCTGAGTAGTATCCAGGAGTGGTGGGTGCTCTGCCATCCTTGATGGTACATTAATTCACAGGATCACCTGTAAAAGAAAAAACTACAACAATTACATATGTGCATGTTATTAAAATATATAAGTGAAAACTGATTTAATAGTAAAACAGTCTTTAGTGTTAAAAAAGTTGGCAAGATAATTAAATGCACCAGTATAAATATTTTTCATAATGCATCTCAAATGACTATTCCATAAATATGACTATGATTATTTTGGAATGCTTGCACAGTGGTTCTCAATCAGGAGTCTTCCAGGGGGTGTTCTACTCATCTAGATCAGTGTTTCTCAATCTTTTTTTTTTTTTTTTATAAAGTATCCCTTAAAAAAGTACCCCTTTAAAGACCGGGCAGGCAGCAAGCCAGGATACTGCAGCCTGGCGGCGCTGCCAGCTCCTTGCAATGTCCGGGAATCTGGCAGGGCACCGTGCTGCAGCTGGAAAGTTTCTGGGAAGAGGGGAGGGTGAGTTTAAAACTTTAACAGAAAACCTCCTATGTATAATGTGCACCCTGATTTTGATGCTAAAAAAAACAGGGGGGGAAATGCACATTATACTCACGATTTTACAGTAAATAAAAATGAGAAAGTGAGCAATATTTCAGTAATTGTGTGCTGTGTCATTTTAGTATTTTTTGTCTAATTATCTAAGCTGTTTTTATGTGAGATAAAAACTTGGGTAGGCAAGACAAATCAAATGTCTGAAAGGGGTACAGTAGCCTAGAATTACTGGGCTAGTGTAACCCACAATTATACTCTATAGGTGTCCAGCCCCCTCTAGTGGCTGAACCACAGAAGTTTGTGTGTTCACTGCAGCCTCTGAGCCAACAGAGGCCAGCCTTTTAAGTCAGTCAGTAGAGCCTACTGCTTTTAGGTCCAGAGGTCCAAGTTTTAATCCTCACTACTGACAGTTCATCTACGGTCACGGTGTTACATTAGAAAGGCTTGAAAGTGCACATGTGTCTAGTTTCATTATGAACAAGAGCACCAATACACTGATCTAATGTCAATTCATTTTTATTTATTTTATTACTGTCACACCTAAGAGCCCCAGTTATGGACAAGGGCCCCTGCTGTGATAGGTGCTGAACAAAAAGACAGTTCCTGATAAAGCTTACAATCAAAATATAAAATGAGACACAACAGATAGATACAGTCAGATGGGGGAGTGCAGGAAAACAATGAGACAATATTGGTCCACATGATTACATTGTTCAGTGATCTTAGCATGCCTACCACCAAAATGTTCCCAATCTTTCTGTAGGCATCAAAGAAAAGGAGGGTTTTGAATGAGGTACCTTTGCACATGTTTACCAGGACCTCCTCCCAGGCCTGAGGGGCAGAACAGACAAAAATACGAAGGTGCTTGTTTGAAAATTTAACAAATGGGCAATAGGTAATAAAAGCTAGCATCTTGGCATGATTGGACACAAGAGACAACATCTTGATTGCCAATGAGATATTATACATAAGCTGAGGGAAGGAAGGGTCTTTAAAAAATTATCTCCTTCTGTTTGATGTTGACAGATTTCAGCAGCCTCTTTCCCTTCTCCAAGATGTTATTTTTCTTTGAGGATATGCAGTTTTCCAGGATTTCTCATTTCCTTACCTAGCTCCAGCCCACACAAGACTAGAGTAGTCACTGGCAAGGAGAGCTGGACACAATCCTCTCAACTGAGACCAATGCTCCTTCTGCCCCTGCATGGTCCAGTCAACTGAAAGGAGTACTTTGATAAAGATATAAAGTACTCTAGTCCTTACAGAGGCCAAGTACACTGCTCCTGTAACACACTTTGTTTCTGCTGTTCCACAGACCAACGGACAAACCAACACTGTCAGAAAGGTACAGGTCAATCTCCTTGAAAACATTATAGTTTACTGTTTTATGAACCAGTTAACAGTAGTACCCCATGTACACAGAGCCAAAATGCATCAATCATGGTTCTAAAATCAAGCTAAAGCTTTGGACTCTACAATTCTAACACAATATGGCAATGTTTAAAGCTATAAAGTCAGGCTAAACTGAAAAGTCATAAAAAGTGACATTTCACACAAAGCTTTTGAGATTGTATTATTTTCTTTTTGAAGTATTCAGAATGAAGCCATTTTTCCATTTTCAGAATTTGAATCAAAAAATTAACTTTGTTCACTGAAAACGTTAAGTTGTTTCAGTAATGTTTAATTTTAGAAAACATGGACCAAATATTGAAAATTGGTATAATTTCCTCAACATTGAAGTTTTAAGAGTTCACAACTTTTAATAAAACTTTGTTTTTGAAAAGGACATTTCTTGACAAAAGCACTTCATTAAAACCACAGCAAACTGAAATCTTTACAACAAAGTTGGACACTGAGGATCTGTAACCAGAATCTGCAACAGAATAGATTTTCATAATGTACATGCCATCAAAGGTCCTCATTCAATAATGTACTTAAATACGTGCTTAACTTTCATCATTGGAGGAGCTTTTAACTTCAATGGCACTACTCACCATTTTACTGCTAAGTATGTTTACCTTGCTGAATCATGCCTTTTGGAGATGCATGACTGTCTGTAAAGCAGATGTGCTTTTGCTCATACCAGCTGAACCTCCCAGATTCAGGGATCTCTGGTCCAGCAACATCCCTGATCCGGCAGGGCCAGGGATGTTGCTGGACCAAAAGCTCCAGAGCAACACAGTGGCTGAGGAGTCCTGGCTGGGCTATACAGCATCCTGGGACCCCCTGCCTTGGCCCGGAACTCCCAGCATCAACGGGACATGGCAGCGGCCCAGGAGTGCCTGCCTGGGCCAGGGAACCTCCGGCATTAGTGGGGCCAGGTGACCAGGGAGTCCCAGTCCCAGCAGGGGAACCCCTATCTGCAGCAGAACTGCCTGCAGCCAGACAGCCTTGGCCAGGAACCCCGAGACACCCCCGGTGGCAGCAGGTCTGGGATGACCAGGCAGCCTCTGCTAGGGAATCCCCGGCTGAAGTGGGCCTGGTGGAGGCAGGTGGCTGGAATCCCCAGCAGAGCAGGGTGGCCCTAGTAGCAGGGCAGGGTGGCCAGGTGGCCTCAGCTAGGGAAAACCCCGATGGCAACAGGGCCAATGGCGGCCGGATGGCCCCAGCTGGGAACCCTGGAGAACACCCTGTGGCAGCGGGGCCAACAGCAACCAAGTGGTCTCTGCCAGGAACCCTGGGAGACCCTGGGGCAGTGGGAAAGGCAGCAGGATGGGGAGCCTGCTAGGCCAGCTTTAGCAGGGCCAGCAGTAGGGCAGGGAGCCCCAGGTAAGGAGCCCGGGAACAGAGCAGTCAGCAGCGGAGCACTGACCTCCCCTGATCTGGCAAACTCCCTGGTCCAGAACAGCTAAGGTCCTGAGAGTGCCAAACCAGGGGAGGTCCAACCTGTAGTGTACTGCTCCTACAGAAGGGAATAGGAAAATCTGTTGCAGTACATTATGGATTATTGTTGTAGGCAGTTGCAAAATAGAATTTCAGCAGTTGATTCAGAAGTATTTTAGACATTACGTAAAATAAGATTACCACTTAAGAATAAATGAAAGCTTTCAAAGAGAAAAAATTACCTACAGCACTAAAAACTACCGTGTAACCCCCTGCTACCCAGGGAAAAAAAACCAACACACAGGCCAGCATAGCTCCATTAGGTCTAACTAAAAAGTGTTTTAGTTCAATATACTAACTACATCTATTTAAGATTCCAAAGCTCCTCTTAACAGTTTCCAGAGATAGTCTTCTAAACATACAGTATTTTTATTTTTAATACCAGAAAAAAAGCCTATAAAAACATAGTATGGTCTAAATGCCTTTTTGTAAAACTTTTACTTTTTCTTCCAATAATCTTAATTTCCTGCATTAAGCGGCTCCGACAAATAAAAAATGGAAAAGTTGTTCAAACAAACTAACCACTTAAAAACAACAAATACTTCTATTTGGCAACAAGAGCCTCCAGTATGATGGAATAAGGGTTTTTTTTTTTTAAAGCTCTGTATAAATATGGCTCATAAGTATGCCTAGAGGACTAAAATTATATCTTCAGATACTTTATTTCACATTCTGCCACATACAGGCAGTCCCCGGGTTACATGGATCCGACTTACATCGGATCCCTACTTACAAACGGGGTGAGGCAACCCCGCAGTAGCTGCTTCCCCGCAGCAGACCAGGGAGACGCGAAGCTAGCGCCCCCCCCCCCCCCAGCAGACCAGGGAGACGTGGAGCGGCTTCTCAGCAGACACCTCAGCTTGGGAATAAAGGACTGAGGGAAGTGAGGTGTGGGAGAATAAAACTGAGCTGTGGAGAAATGTTTGGCTAGAGTTTCCCCTACAATATGTACCAGTTCCGACTTACATACAAATTCAACTTAAGAACAAACCTACAGTCCCTATCTTGTACGTAACCCGGGGACTGCCTGTACTTATTTTGTGCAGACATGACATACTTTCATGGCTAGTCAATCTCCTTCAAGGTTGCAATGCCTATTAAAAAGCACTGAAACTCCAGTGAAGACCGTCCTCATCTCATGGAGGTACTGGGATATTCCCAGAAGAAGACTCTGGCTAACACGTCTCTGGCAATCATATTCCCCAAACACACAATACTACTGTGTACAAGTGGTGGCACATCAGTTTCCCTGTAGTTTCTGGGGGGAGATGTCAACAAATAGGCTACTCCCATTATGCACTTGAATCTGATGTGTACCTGGAACTGTTTGAGGGAATCTTGAAACAGTTTTTCACGGAGGAAACTACCCATTACATTTGTTTCTTGAATACCAAGAAGAAAAAAAAAATCTTTTGATCAATATCAAAGCAGCTTGGATATTAACATCCACTATCATAAGATTGTGAACTGGGCACTCTGCAAATGAAAATCAGTAGAGATGAGACCAAGATATAATCATTCAGAGTTGTTAGAAGCAGATTTTAACAGCAGCCAACACTATTGACTGCAATATTGTAAGGGAAGTGATGCTTTTCAGATTTGACTCTCTCTCTTCAAAAGGAGTCAAAGGGTACATCTATACCACAACATAAGCCCAAAGTTTCAAGTCCTTCTCAGTCTGCCCCCTTCCTCCTAAACACAAATTGCACATCCCAGGCCTCAAACCCAGTTTCCCAGACAGGGTTCCCTCATAGCTGCCTTCTCTTAAAAGGTCCCTGGCTGCAGCCAGAAAAGGGTCCTGAGCTACAGCCAATAAAGTTCCTGTGTTCTGGGGCAGCCCTTCCTGGCAGGGGCAGGGAAGAAGAGGAGGGGAAAGTAACTCCGCTCGCTACCATTCTTGCTCCCTACTGGATGAAGCCATCACTGCAAGTGCTGGGAGACTCTTTCCTTGCACTGCCTTGCC
The DNA here is from genome assembly GCF_049634645.1 of Pelodiscus sinensis. Lineage (NCBI taxonomy): Eukaryota > Metazoa > Chordata > Testudines > Trionychidae > Pelodiscus > Pelodiscus sinensis. The sequence goes on along the minus strand of NC_134711.1, from coordinate 289,382,672 downwards.
TAAAGGCTCTGCCACCACAGCTCCCATTGGCCAGGAACTGAGGCCAATAGGGTAGGCACCATCCCACACTACAGAACAGCACAGGCTGCATGGAGACCCCTATTCTGGAGACACCCATTTGTTATGGAGACATAAAATTAATTCTGCACAGGAACAATTTATGGCAGGGGTGGGGCTGAGGAGTTCAGAGTGTGGGAGATGGCTCAGGGTTGGACGAATGCAGGGCTAGCCTTTCCATGAGGCGAACTGAGGCGGCTGCCTCAGGTGTCAGATTGCGTGTGTTTGTGTGTGTGTGTGTGGGGAGGGGGGGGGGGGGAAGGCACCACTAGGACCCAGAGTGTAGAAAATTGTGTCTGCTGCTGGTGCATATGTATTCTCTCTGCTCTAGATGCACAGAGATGGTGGAGTGCTGTGCTGGAGGAAAGAGGGCACAAGAGACATAACAGCCAGGCAGGAGAAAAGGTGAGGGAATAACAGAAAGCAGCAGGAGCTGCAGGCAGAAAGAGGAGGAAGAGCCTCTTACGTACCTCTCTAGCACCCTCAGAAGCCTGGACTGATTAACACCAGCTTCCCAGGGAGCTTCCTGTTTCCTGCTGCTTTCCTGAACCCACTTGAGAAGAACAGGCAGTCAACTGAAGTAGTAGGAGCCAGTTGGGCCCTTAAGACGCGGATATCTTCCCTCACTCAGGCCCTGCTACCAGCATGCTTATTTGTCTCTTTCAGTTAAGTACTGAGAGCCACTATAGCTGGCACAGAACAGCAGTCATGAGTGAAAGAAGAAAATGCCCCTCTGGAGCAGCATTCAGAAAAAGAAAGCAAGCAAAGGAAGCTTTTCTATCTAAGCAGGAAGGAGCTCTCCTGAGATACATAGACACAAATGTTCATGGTGAGCCTTCTGGCCCCAGTGAGGAGGTGAGTGGCAAAGAGATGCCTGATCTTCCAGTTAGTCAGAGTGCAGGTGACCTGGCAGCTACTGCAGCATCCATATCTCCATCTCAAATGGATGTAACCATTCACATTTCTGAAGAAAAGTGTAGATCAGAGAAGCGTGTGGTGGAGGCACAAGAAACAGCTGCTGCTGAGTTTAGTTCCTTAAGTCTAGACGATCCAGGACTGTGGACCCATTTGAGCAGTAGCCTGAGGGACTTCCTTGTACTGCATGAGCCACAGCAAGTAAAAAACTTCATGTTCCCCAAAGACAATGAAAATAGAAGTTTACATCCAACACACTACTGGCGTGAAATCCCCAATGGTGACAAAGTGGAGAGGTCATGGCTTATGTACTCAAAAACCCAAAATGCTGCATACTGTTTTTGTTGCAAACTCTTCCAGTCTAATGTTCCAGCCACATTGGGTTCTACAGGAATAAAAGAATGGAAAAATCTGGCTAGAAATCTGGCATGCCATTAGAAGGCACCAAATCACCAGAGAGCATTCCCTAGGTGGAAAGAGCTTGAGATGATACTAAGGTTAAAGCATCAAGAGAAGATTGCGTCAGTCTCTCTTTACTGGCAAAATGTTCTGAAAAGGCTCATTGCCATTGTGAGAATGCTTGCTACCCAAAATCTAGTGCTGCGTGGCACTTCAGATCAGCTGTGCCAAACAATGGAAAAGTCCTTAAAATTGTGGCGTTGATGGCTGAGTTTGATGCTGTACTCCAGGAGCATCTAAGAAGAGTCCCCCGCCAAGAAATGTACACACACCACTACCTTGGAAAAACAATTCAAAATGAGATCATACAATTATTGGCAACAAAAGTCAAACAGAAGATTGTGGCAGGTCTGAAGTCAGCAAGGTATTATTCTGTTATTCTGGACTGCACACCTGACATCAGCCATACGGAACAAATGACTTTAATGGTGCGTTTTGTAACAACAACAGAACCTAGTGAAAATGTCCCTGAAACGGTGACTGTCAGAGAGCATTTTCTAGAATTTATTGACATTGATGATACTACAGGAGCTGGTATGACAAGTGTGCTTCTTAAAAAGCTGGAAGATACTGGAATTGTGATAGCTGATATGAGAGGTCAGGACTATGATAATGGTGCCAACATGAGAGGACAGAACAAAGGAGTGCAGACACGGATCTGAGAGTTAAACCCTCGAGCTTTTTTTGTCCTATGCAGTTCTCATTCATTGAACTTGGTGGTCAGTGATGCAGCATCAGCTTCTAGTGAGACTGCTGAATTTTTTAATGTAATTCAAAGCGTATTTTTCTCTGCATCAACTCATCGATGGCAAATTTTGAAGCAACATCTGGGAATATCCTCTCTGACACTGAAACCACTGAGTGCCACACGATGGAAAAGTCGAGTGAAGGCAATAAAGCCTATCAAACACCAAATTGGGAAGATTGATGATGCCATAGTTGCCATTACGGAGGATAATGCTATGACAGGAACTGTTTGTGGGAGAACAGTGGCAGAGGGAAATGGAATCACCAGAAACATAAGGCATGTCTACACTTGCACCCTACTTTGAACTAGGGATGCAAATGTAGGCATTCGAAATAGGAAATGAAGCCGGGATTTAAATATCCCGCGCTTCATTAGCATAATCTCGTCCGCACGCTGTTTCAGAACCCAGCTGATTCGAAAGTGAAAGTGTGCTCCAGGCTGCATTAGTTTGAATCAAACCCCTTGGTTTGAACTAATGTTACTCCTCATTTGACATGGGGACGTCATTTGAGCTCCTCACCTCAGGTGCCAAAATGTTGTGGGCCGGCCCTGGGCGAATAAGAGCTCTGGCTGTGGGTGCAGAATCTAGAGTGGAACTGGAGATGAAGGGTTTAGGGTGCTGTAGAGGGCTCTAGACTGGGGCCAAGGGGTTAGGAAGGTGGGAATGAGATCAGGGCAAGAGACTGGAGTGAGAATGCAAGTTCTGGGTGGGAGTGAGGATGCAGGAAGGGACTCAGGGTTCAGGCTGAGGATTCGGGTGTGGGGCTCTTACCTGGGGCAGCTTGCATTTGGTGGCGGTGCACTGATATGGAGGTGAAATGTCAGACCACCTCCATATTGGTGTGGTACTGGATTGGGTCAGAATGAAGCTACCCACTTCAATACAATCATGCAGAACAGGTAAATAAACTCAGGGGCGTTGCGAGAGGGGTCCCTGGGTGCCACGCTGAAGGGGGCGCGCCAATTTAGTCCCCCTCCGTTCCCCCTGTTATCCCTCAGCTCGCCTGCTCCTCCTCTGCCCACTACAGCTGGCTGGAGCCTCCTCCCCACCTCCAGCCCCACCCTCCTCTATCTCTGACGGCGGGTTAGTGTGTGCAGGGGCCCGGCTCAAACTGAAGGGAGCAGGGGAAGATGCAGTACAAGCCCCCTCCCCCGCCATCCTTCCAGGGTCAGGCTCAGCTGTGAGCCGGCGGAGGGGGGGCGGGGGGAGACAATTTTTTCCCAAAATTCGGCCACAGACTATTTTTTTCCGATTTAACTTTGTAGTGTAGACATAGCCTCTCTCCCTCTGTCTGCAACTCACTTCTTCCCCATGCTCCAAAGACTGCTGCTACCATTTTCTTATACCTGTAAGAGGCTTAATGACTTCAAGGCAGACAAATGGGAGAGAGAAAGTACAATTTACACAGAACCATGGGAATGTTGGCCTAGATCAGTGGTTCTCAAACTGAGGTCCACTGACTCTTGGGGGTGTGCAAGGGTATTTCAGGGTGTCTGCAAGTCATGTCTGAGGCTGGTCAACTCCTTTCCCTTCCTCTGGGTATCTTCTACACATGCCAAATCCTTTCCCACCCTCTCAATGCTTCCTGCATACTGGAAGCACTGGGAAGAGAAGGGAGGGGAAGATATAAGGTGTGTTCAAGGAAGGGGTCAGAAAGATGAGTAGAGGTGGGGCTTTGGGGGAAAAGGGTGGAGTGGGGACAGGGGCAGAACCTGGGGCTGAGTGTAAGTTTGAGCACCTCCAGGGAAAGTCAGGAGCTAGCTTGAAGGGGTCTGCAAACATTTTTAGTCAAAAGAAGGATCCCTGGGTTGCTAAAGTTTGAGAACTGCTGGCTAGGGATGTTAAATTGTGGATAATCAGCTAATCATAGAATCATAGAATAATAGGACTGGAAGGGACCTCGAGAGGTCATCGAGTCCAGCCCCCCGCCCTCAAGGCAGGATCAAGCTCCGTCTACACCATCCCTGACAGATGTCTATCTAACCTGTTCTTAAATATCTCCAGAGAGGGAGATTCCACCACCTCCCTTGGTAATTTATTCCAATATTTGACCACCCTGACAGTTAGGAATTTTTTCCTAATGTCCAATCTAAACCTCCCCTGCTGCACTTTAAGCCCATTACTCCTTGTCCTGTCCTCAGAAACCAAGAGAAACAAATTTTCGCCTTCCTCCTTGTGACACCCTTTTAGATATTTGAAAACCGCTATCATGTCCCCCCTTAATCTTCTTTTTTCCAAACTAAACAAGCCCAGTTCATGAAGCCTGGCTTCATAGGTCATGTTCTCTAAACCTTTAATCATTGTTGTCGTTCTTCTCTGTACCCTTTCCAATTTCTCCACATCTTTCTTGAAATGTGGTGCCCAGAACTGGACACAGTACTCCAGCTGAGGCCTAACTAGTGCAGAGTAGAGTGGCAGAATGGCTTCACGAGTTTTGCTTACAACACACCTGTTGATACAACCTAGAATCATATTTGCTTTTTTTGCAACAGCATCACACTGTTGACTCATATTCAACTTGTGGTCCACTATGACCCCTAGATCCCTTTCCGCCATGCTCCTTCCTAGACAGTCGCTTCCCATCTTGTATGTATGGAACTGATTGTTCCTTCCTAAGTGGAGCACTTTGAATTTCTCTTTATTAAACCTCATCCTGTTTACCTCTGACCATTTCTCTAACTTGCTAAGGTCATTTTGAATTATGTCCCTATCCTCCAAAGAAGCTGCAACCCCACCCAGTTTGGTATCATCTGCAAACTTAATAAGCGTACTCTCTATCCCAATATCTACATCATTGATGAAGATATTGAACAGTACGGGTCCCAAAACAGACCCTTGAGGAACTCCACTTGTTATCCCTTTCCAGCAGGATTTAGAACCGTTAACATCAACTCTCTGACTACGGTTATCCAGCCAATTATGCACCCACCTTATCGTGGCCCTAAGTTATTTGCCTAGTTTATCAATAAGAATATCATGCGAGACCGTATCAAATGCCTTACTAAAGTCTAGGTATATGACATCCACCGCTTCTCCCTTATCCACAAGGCTCGTTATCTTATCAAAGAAAGCTATCAGATTAGTTTGGCATGACTTGTTCTTCACAAACCCATGCTGGCTATTCCCTATCACTTTATTACCTTCCAAGTGTTTGCATATGATTTCCTTAATTACCTGCTCCATTATCTTCCCTGGGACAGACGTTAAACTGACCGGTCTGTAGTTTCCTGGGTTGTTCTTATTCCCCTTTTTATAGATGGGCACAATATTTGCCCTTTTCCAGTCTTCTGGAATCTCCCCTGTCTGCCATGATTTTTCAAAGATCATAGCTAAAGGCACATATACCTCCTCTATCAGCTCCTTGAGTATCCTGGGATGCATTTCATCAGGACCTGGTGACTTGCTGACATCTAACTTTCCTAAGTGATTTTTAACTTGTTCTTTGTGTATCCTATCTTCTAAACTTACCCTCTCTCTGCTTGTATTCACTACGTTAGGCACACCTCCAGACTTCTCGGTGAAGACCGAAACAAAGAAGTCATTGAGCATCTCCGCCATTTCCAAGTTCCCTGTTACTGCTTCTCCCTCCTCACTAAGCAGTGGGCCTACCCTGTCCTTGGTCTTCCTCTTGCTTTTAATGTATTTATAAAAGGTCTTCTTGTTTCCCTTTATGCCTGTAGCTAGTTTGATCTCATTTTGTGCCTTTGCCTTTCTAATCTTGCCTCTGCATTCCCGTGTTGCTTGCCTATATTCATCCTTTGTTAGTTGTCCTAGTTTCCATTTTTTATAGGACTCCTTTTTTATTTTGAGATCATGCAAGATCTCCTTGTTAAGCCAAGCTGGTCTTTTGCCATATTTTCTATCTTTCCTACACAGCGGAATTGTTTGCTTGTGGGCCCTTAACAACGTCCCTTTGAAATACTTCCAACTCTCCTCAGTTGTTTTAATCAAGTAGTTGATGGAATTTCACCAACTACTCGATTAGTTGATAAGGGGGAGGGAGCGCTCACTAACCCCGCTGCAGCTCTGCAGTTTAAATGTAATAGTAGGAGCCAGGCAGCCTGGCTCCTAATACATTTAAACTGCAGCGCAGCAGTGGGGGTAGATCCTGGCGGTGGTGCAAGCTGGGACCAAACAGTACCAGCTCACACCAGGTCCCATGCAGAGCTGATTTCAGCATGTGTGAGAAACTGCAGCTAGGTACGTCCCTACCTCTGTGTGTGCTAGAAGGGGGCTTAAGAGCTTGTCACAGCCAGGGGCAGATGATCATTTTCCGGGGCCCAGGGCAATCCAATTTCGCAGGGCCCCCCCTTTGCTATGGCGCATGCGCGGGGCTTCTTGAAGCACGGGGCCTGGGGCGGCCGCCTCGCTCGCCCTGCCTGGATTCATTTTACACTGCACTGATGTAACCAGGGCAGGGCGAGCGGGGCGGCTGCCCCGGGCCCCGTGCTTCAAGAAGCCCCGCGCATGCGCCTGGTCACAGCAGTGCAGTGTAAAATGAATCCAGGCTGATGCGACAGGTGAGCTCAGTGCTACCCCAATCCCAAGTGGCATCCTGAAAGGCAGGAAACCCATCACGCCCGTATCTTATATAGAACACTCTTGTTAACATACTATAAAATTATATTATCCTTTTCCACAATTCATCACATTGTTGACTCATTCAATTTGTGATCCACTTTAAACCTCAGGCCCTTCACTTCAGTACAACTGCTTAGCCAATAATTCACATTTTGTATTTGTAGGTTTTCCTTTCCTGAGCGTAGTACTTTGCACATGTCTTTATTGATTTTCATCTTGTTGACTTCAGACCAGTTCTCCAATTTGTGTAGGTCATTTTGAATTCTAATCCTGTCCTTCAAATTGCTTTCAATTCTTTCCATCTTGGTGTCATCCTCAAATTTTATAAGCATGCTCTCCACTTTAGTAGTTAGGGAAAGGGCTCATAGGAAATTTGATCTCTGAGTTCCAGAGGACCCTTGCAATCAAATGGAACTGTGGGCAGAAAGTTGGTAATAGTGCTCTGGCTGATGAATCTGATGCACACACACAGTACAGGAACTTTGGAAAAGTGAAACCGTAAGCAACTTTGACTATCATTACATTTTTAAAATTTTTTACTTGAACCATTAGAGATGTTTTAGCAAATTAGCATTCCTAAAACACATACAACAGAATTTTTGCAAGCGTACGAAGTTCTCACCTTGCTCTTTGTGATGACTTGGGAGGGATCTATATTCAGCTTATGAATTCTGACTGATTTTATAAGATTGTTGCAGCAAAGACTAGGGAAAATCAGTCTAATCAATCTTGTCTGCCCAGCTGGAATTTAGGGCAATGTAATTTTCCCACCAGCAGCAAGAGAAGCCAGGTATTAATATTTAGTCTTAAAAGTCAGAGAGCATGAGAGACTTGGGGAAAACTTAGGAATCAAATGCATAGGAAGCTTGGGCAGGAAAAGAGGAACATGTTTTTAAAGCAGATGGAACCTGTTTTTGAGGCAGATGGATGCACAGAAAAGACACACTCCAAGCTTCAGAGGAGCAGCAAGCCATGTGGAAGATGGGGTAATATCTAATTCCTGAGAGGGAATCTGACATAAGTAAAAAAAAATGCATTCAAAAGTGGGGAAGACACTGGGTCACAGAAACACGTGTAGACATTATTGAACAGTTTAGATCCATATGCTTCAACTAACACAAACAGTGATTTTAAGAGTCCCAAAACAGAAAAGGCATGTCTACACTAGGAAATTATTTCAAAATAATAACTCCCCAAATAACTATTTTGAGGTAGCATATCCATACTACAGGGAAGCCTCAAAATTAGTCTGAGGCAGGCTCCCTTAATATGTGCTACCTCAACTTAAAGCCCCAGGAAGCACTTTGAATGACTCTGGGGAGTAGTTACTTTGAAATAACGGGCTTGGTAGCATGGGCACTCCGCTTGTTATTTCGAAACAAGGAGAGTTAATTTGAAATAATTCCCTAGTATAAACCAGGACAAAGTGTGGCACTTGTTGCTTCCACTATCACATGTCCCTGAAAAAGTGACTTGAGTCAAGACTGCTTACAAGATGATGATCTGAGAAGTGTGCTGAGGAAACCAAGGACAGAGAATGCTGCAACATACGCAAACTAAGAAAAATTTAAGAGTATACAGATCTACCACGTGGAAACAAGGGCTGTTAACAGTTAACTCAAGCAATTACCTCAAAACAAATTAACTGAATAATTAATCACAGTTCTAATCGCATTGTTCAACTATAAAAGAACTAGCCAATTAGCCCATCATAAGATGGGATTTTCAGGTCTCTCCTCCAGGTCAGTGTTCTCTCCTGAGCCTCTGGTCTCTCACTGTGTCTGTGTGTCTCTCTCTCTCTCCTTCTCCTGCCTCCCCCCCTCTCTCTCAGCTCTCCTACCCCACCTGCCTCTCACTTGGGGGGACTGCAGAGCTCAAACAGCCGTTTGGACACCGTGCTCCCCGTGCTGCATGGGGAGTGCGGAGCCCAAACTGTCACTTGCATCACTTGCTACCACGCAGCAGCCTGGCTGAGCGGCGCAGAAGTCAGCCGAGCCCCACTGCAGAAGGCGAAGGGGGGCGGGGCGGTGATGTTCATGGCCAGGGGGCAGGGCCTGGAGCCACTGTCACACCGCGTGTCACCGCCCCGCCCCCCTTCACCTCCCGCCGTGCTGCTCGGCTGACTTCTGCGTCACTCAGCAGGGCCGCCGCGGGGGAGCAAGTGGAGGAAGCGGCTGTTTGAGCTCTCCCATGGCGACCTGGCTGAGCAGCGCAGAAATCAGCCGAGCGCTATGGCGGGAGGCGAAGGGGTGGGCGGGGCGGTGATATACACAGCCGGGCCCCACCCCCTGGCAGTGTACATCACTGCCTGCTCCCCTTCGCCTTGGCTGACTTCTGTGCTGCCTGACTTCTGCGCCGCTCAGCCAGGCTGCCGTGAGGGAGCAGGCAGGCTGCCCCGTGGCAGCCCGGCTGAGTGGCACAGAAGTCAGCCGAGTTCCACGGCAGGAGGCGAAGGACGTGACTCAGCCAACAGCGTTGCCCAGAGGGAACAGCCAGCATTTCAGCATCACAGACATTAGGCTAATATATATACACACACACACACACACACACACACACACACACACACACACACACAATACCAGTTTAAATGTATAATAAATACTAGCTGGAGTTACCTGGCGTTGCTCAGTCCTGCTCCCTGCTTACTGATTCACTCCTCCACCCTCCCGCTAGCCCTACTTCCTGCTGGCCAGTTCTCCTCCTTCCAATCTCCCCCAGCCAGCCCTGCTCCTGTTGGCACCCCCTCCCCGATCTCCCCCGACCAGCTCTGCTTCCTGCCGGTGGGTCCCCCCCCCCCCCCCCCATCTGCCCCAGGCAGCCCCGCTGCCCCCTCCCTATCTCCCCGATCAGCTCTGCTTCCTGCCGACCATCCCTCTCCCGATCTCCCCCAGCCAGCCCAACTGCCCCTGCCAGCTCTGCTTCCCGGCCCCTCCCCGTTCCTCCCGGGCAGCCCCACTCCCCTCCCAGCTGGTTCCTCCTTCCTCCCCCCCCCCCCCCCTGATCAAGTGTATCCTTTTTTTTTTTTTTTTTTTTTTTTTTAAGACTACCTGGTAACTGTAGCCACAGGGGGCAGGGTGGATGCCCGAGCCATTGTGCGCGTGGATATGGGGCGAGTCGCAGATGGCGCTGGGGACCGCAGGCCCTAGGGTGGGCGGGGCTGCCCTTGCAGCGCAGTGCGGTGGCTTATTTTTTATTTTTACAGATTGAGATCGGGCCCGACTGGGTCCAAAATTACCTCCTGGAGAAAAGGTTATCCCATGGAAAGTTTGGTTGCGGTAGGTCTTATAGTGTCCAAGTCATTAGAGCACAAACATACAAACATGGAGCACATATTCTCCTTTATATATTAAATTTTGGATGTTTTTCTGCATTTCCAAATATAACTGAAATCAGTTATAACACAGAATACAAAGTGCACAGGCTCACTTTTCTACTTACATATATTTGCACTATAAAAATAGATACAGTATTTTTCAATTAATGTCATACAAGTTCTCCAGTGTAGTCTCTAAGCTTAAAGAGATTAAAAGTGTACAGTTGTTCACTGGATATGGGTGACAGGAGAAGGATCACATGAGGATTACCTGTTCTATTCCCTCCCTCTCTGCAATCTGGTTTTGGCCCTTGTCAACTGACAGGATACTGGGCTAGACAGACCTTTGGTCTGACCCAGTATGACCATTCTTATATTCTATAACTGCACTCAAACAAAACTATGTAAAACCGTAGAGCCTACAAATCTACTCAATCCCACTTCTTGTTTAGCCAATTGCTAAAACAAACAAGTCTGTTTACATTTACAGGCGATAATTTTGCTCTCTTATTTAGTGTCACCTGGAAGTGAGATTAGACATATGCATCGCACTTTTGCAGTTGTTACAGGATATTTACATGCCAGTTATGCTAAATATTCATATGTCCCTTCATGCTTTGGCTACCAAACCAGAGGACATGCTCTCATGCTGATGATACACATTTTAAAAAATTGTTTTTATATATGTGTTGAAACCCCTTAGGGGAGATTTGTACATCTCCTGCTCCATGGTTTTACCCACATTTTGTCATATATTGGGTTATGGCAGTCTCAGATGACGATCCAGCATATGTTGTTTGATTTGTCAAATCTGCAATGAAAGATTCTTAAAACACAAAGAAGGTACTAGGTAAAGCATCTGATTCAAGGTTTTAAGAATCTGATGTGCCTTCCACATGAGGCATGGAATATGTTGTCAGAAATCTTAAAAGACTAACACTATGATCCAGAAACTATAGAATCCAACCCCCCCCCCCCAAAAAAAAATCAACCTTCTGTTGGTGGCAGATGACTCAGATGATAAAAATGAACATGCATCAGTCTGGACTACTTTGGATCGTTATCAAGATGAAGCCATCAATAGCATAGAAATGTCCTCTGGAATGGTGATTAAAGCATGAGGGCATATCTATATATACATTTTAAAATGTGTGTCTGTCCAACTGTGAATCTATTTGTTCTAGAACTCCTCCTAAACAATAAGACTACATCTAGACTATACACTTCTTTCAATAGAAGCTTTCTTGAAATAATCAAATTATCAACAGGTGTGTTGTAAGCAAAACTCGTGAAGTCATTCTGCCGCTCTACTCTGCACTAGTTAGGCCTCAGCTGGAGTACTGTGTCCAGTTCTGGGCGCCACATTTCAAGAAAGATGTGGAGAAATTGGAAAGGGTACAGAGAAGAGCGACAAGAATGATTAAAGGTTTAGAGAACATGACCTATGAAGCCAGGCTTCATGAACTGGGCTTGTTTAGTTTGGAAAAAAGAAGATTAAGGGGGGACATGATAGCGGTTTTCAAATATCTAAAAGGGTGTCACAAGGAGGAAGGAGAAAATTTGTTCCTCTTGGTTTCTGAGGACAGGACAAGGAGTAATGGGCTTAAAGTGCAGCAGGGGAGGTTTAGATTGGACATTAGGAAAAAATTCCTAACTGTCAGGGTGGTCAAATATTGGAATAAATTGCCAAGGGAGGTGGTGGAATCTCCCTCTCTGGAGATATTTAAGAACAGGTTAGATAGACATCTGTCAGGGATGGTGTAGACGGAGCTTGATCCTGCCTTGAGGGCGGGGGGCTGGACTCGATGACCTCTCGAGGTCCCTTCCAGTCCTATTATTCTATGATTCTAAGAATCTTTCAAAAAAGCATCTTTTGAAAAAGTGTCTAGACAGCACTAAGTGGATCGAAAAAGTGATCTGCTTTTTCGAAAGAACGCTCAGACTGCTTTGAAGTTCGGTCAAAAAAATGGCACCCAAAACCATTTCTGGCAGGGCATGGGGGCAGCATTTATTTCTGGATGCTGCTGCATCAGCCTTGCAGAGACACGTGCTTAAAGGGATCCCCCGGACAGCTGTTTCTCTGCTGATGATGCTGCTGGCTTGCCTGCCTCTCAGAGGGACAGCAAAGCTGTTGCAGTGCTTGTTCTGGTTGCCCAACTTGCATGGACACCATAGCATTTAGTTTTATGTTGCTTTTTCTGCTGTTTTCACTTTTTTCTATGGAGCCAGAGCTGCCCCAGGCAAGTAATGGCCCTCCATGGTCATACTGCAAATTCTGCTGCATCTACAGGACACTGTAATGATGCTCCTGCCTGATCTGGACCCAGACCCGAGATACGAAACCTTCGCCCAGGATGCAGGACCAATGCCCTTGATTCCAAACTTCTTCATGGAGAGGCGTTTGTGGAGGCTCAACACCAGTTCTGACTCGTGGGACTGGCTCATCATGCAGCTGTGGGATGACCAGCAGTGGCTCCGCAACTTCCGTATGCAGAAGGCTACATTCTAGGAGCTGTGTGCCTGGCTCATCCCTGCGCTCCGACAACAGGACACCCACCTGTGGCCCACCATCCCCCTGGAGAAGTGTGTCTCTAATGCCCCGTGGAAGTTCGCAATGCTCAACAGCTACCGCTTGGTGTGACACCAGTTTGGTGTGGGGAGGTCTATCATTGGGGCTGTCTTGATGGAGGTTCGTCACTCTAAGGGGACAGTCCCTGCTGAGTGGGGGAGCTGAAAGAGAGGGACTGTGAGGAAAAGGCAAGAGGGAAGGGGAGATGGAGTGGGAGGGAGCTCCTTGACTCACCCAGCGCTGCTCTGGGGTGGGAGGTCCTGAGGAAGGGAAACCTGGGATGTTTGGGGGGGTAGGGTCAGAGTGGGGTGGTTCTCCTCCCAAAGACTCAGACACCCCATCTAATACTCTGGGTTTTTTTTTGTCTCTTTCTGCAGGTGGTGAGGGCCATCAATTCAGAGCAATTGAAAGTAGGAATAAGAAATCCTCCGGAAAAGGCTTTATTTTCCAGAGAATAACGTCTAGACTGGCGCTTTTCTCCGGCTTTTCCCCAAGCCGGAAAAAAGCGGCAGCCATGTTAATGCAAATGCCACGGGGGATATTTAAATCCCCCGCGGATTTGCCTATTCCAAAGTCTACATTAGCATCCCTTTTCCAGAAAGGGGTGCCAATGTAGACACAGCCTGACAGTTAGGAACTTTTTCCTAATGGCCAACCTAAACCTCCCTTGCTGCAGTTTAAGCCCATTGCTTCTTGTTCTATCCCCAGAGGCCAAGATGAACAAGTTTTCTCCCTCCTCCTTATGACACCCTTTTAGATATCTGAAAACTGCTATCAGTCCCCCCTCAATCTTCTCTTTTCTAAACTAAACAAACCTAATTCCTTCAGCCTTCCCTCATAGGTCATGTTCTCTAGACCTTTAACCATTCTTGTTGCTCTTCTCTGGACCCTCTCCAAATCTCTCTTGAAATGCAGTGCCCAGAACTGAACACAATACTCCAATTGAGGTCTAACCAGCGCAAAGTAGAGCGGAAGAATGACTTCTCGTGTCTTGTTCACAACACACCTGTTAATGCATCCCAGAATCATGTTTGCTTTCTTTGCAACAGCATCACACTGCTGACTCATATTCAACTTGTGGTCCACTATAATCCCTAGATCCCTTTGTTGTACTCCTTCCCAGACAGTCGCTTCCCATTCTGTATGTATGAAACAGATTGTTCCTTCCTAAGTGAAGCACTTTGCATTTGTCTTTATTAAACTTCATCCTATTTACCTCAGACCATTTCTCCAATTTGTCTAGGTCATTTTGAATTATGACTCTATCCTCCTGATTAGTTGCAACCCCTCCCAGCTTGGTATCATCTGCAAACTTAATAAGCGTACTTTCTATACCAATATCTAAATCGTTGATGAAGATATTGAACAGAGCCAGTCCCTAAACAGACTCCTGCGGAACCCCACTTGTTATGCCTTTCCAGCAGGATTATGAACCATTAATAACTACTCTGAGTACGGTTTTCCAGCCAGTTATGCACCCACCTTATAGTAGCCCCATCTAAGTTGTATTTACCTAGTTTATTGATGAGAACATCATGCGAGACCGTGTCAAACGCCTTACTAAAGTCTAGGTATACCACATCCACCGCTTCCTCTTTATCCACAAGGCTTGTTATCCTATTAAAGAAAGCTATCAGATAGGTATGACATGATTTGTTCTTTACAAATCCATGCTGGCTGTTCCCTATCACCTTGCCACTTTCCAAGTGTTTACAGATGATTTCCTTAATTACTTGCTCCATTATCTTCCCTGGCACACAATTTAAACTAACTGGTCTGTAGTTTCCTGGGTTGTTTTTATTTCCCTTTTTATAGATGGGCACTATATTTGCCCTTTTCCAGTCCTCTGGAATCTCTCCTGTCTTCCATGATTTTCCAAAGATGATAGCTAGAGGCTCAGATACCTCCTCTATCAGCTCCATCATGGCCGGCTTTGCTAGGCTTGACTTCCCGAACAGTGGAGGAGCACTCGATGGGATACACATCCCAATCCGCACAATGCCCCTTCCAGCAGCCCACTTCATTAACAGTAAGGGCTACTTTTCAACGGTGCTCCAGGCCCTGGTTGATCACTGGGGACAGTTTGTGGACATTTGTATCAGGGGTCGGAGTGGGCACATGATGAAATGACCACAGGGGGCAGCAAGCACCCCAGTGAAAAACTGCTGGCCAGCAGCACCTGACATGGCCTGCTCTGGGGAGAAGCTGCCAGCCGTGTAAGCAGCCCTGCCACCCCCAGTGCCAGCCCCAGGGAGTGCTGGCAAGCAGCCTGCGCAGTCGTCTCTGCCCCCAGGGAGTGCCAACAGACAGCCTGCATGCCCCCCATCCCAGGGCCACCCCCACTGATGGCCCTAGGGAAAAGCCAGCTGCTGGGGTTCACCTTACTCCACACCCCCTTTGACCAGCACCAGGAAGAAACCAGCAGTCAGGGTGTGCCCCCTTCCACATTCCAGGCAACACTGGTTAAGTCTTTGGTGTGTAAATAAGAAGCAAGCAGCATTACTGCCCATGAAAGTAAACAAATTTGTCTTAGTGACCGGCTAAACAAGAAGTAG
The DNA here is from genome assembly GCF_049634645.1 of Pelodiscus sinensis. Lineage (NCBI taxonomy): Eukaryota > Metazoa > Chordata > Testudines > Trionychidae > Pelodiscus > Pelodiscus sinensis. The sequence goes on along the minus strand of NC_134711.1, from coordinate 289,367,471 downwards.
GACTGAAAAGATTTGTGGACTCTACATAGTTTTGTTTTTGAATGCAGTTATGTAAAAAACAATTCTACATTGGTAAGTTGCACTTTCACACTAACAAGACTGCATTACAGTACTTGTATGAGATTAATTGAAAAATACTATTCTTTACCATTTTACAGTGCAAATATTTGTAATAAAATATAAATTGGGCAGTGTACACTTTGTATTCTGTGTAGTACCTGAAACCATAATACATTTGAACACGTAGAAAATATTCCAGAAAGCCCTCCAAACAATACAAGTTATTTAAACAGTTTGATTAAATGTGATTATAAAAAAAAAAAAAGAAATCAGTGAGTTAAAAAAAATCTCAATTTAATTATGATTTTTTAATCGCTTCACAGCCCTAGGTGAAATCCAAACAGAGCAGTCTGTTGAGAGTCCAGCAAAGGGAGCTCTATGAGGACTGTTTGAGATGGTTTGAACACATTTCATGAGAGAATGGTCCAAATTCCTTCCTGGAGTTTCCACTTCATTGCTAAATAACAAAACGTAAGCCCCAGCCTCATATTTTCTTTGGAGTTTGGCTGTTTCTAAGAGGTTTTCATGAAGGAAAACTTCTTTATTACCCTACCTTTATTTCCCTTTGCCTCAAAAAGATAGTCAAACTCTTCTGTGCTCCTGGGTTTGAACTAATAGGACCCACCTGGGTTTGACATGAGCCGGGATGTCCCTATACCTCCCCCATGGGGGTGTATACCCACCCTGAATTTCCCCAACACCCCCCTCAGTTTTCTGAACTATGGTGCCATACAGCCCATCTTCACCTTCACGGTCTCATCTCTCATCGGCACTGACACCCCCCCTTGTAAATTTGAACACCCCCCCCCCATTTCAATTCCTGGGGAGGCTACTGGACATGAGTCAGCAGAAATATCTTTGCATTCTTTCATGGGGTAACAGCACCTGTGTCAAGGCTGTTCCTCATTCTAGCACTTCAAGTATAAAAGGTGGAGGCCTGTAAGAGACCTTAAAATACCCTGCCATTAAACGCTATTGCTTAAAAATTTCCCTGACCTCAGGTGGTAGGTTGCCACAATGCAAATGCAAAAATTCATTTGAAAAAAAAAAAAAAAAAAAAAAAAAAAAAAAAAAAAAAAAAAAAAAAAACTCAGGAAGACACACTTGGGGATTTTTCCTGTGGGGTACCCCAAAGCATTTTAACCCTCCATTAACAGAGAGCTTGGGGGGAAAAAACCCTGTAAATTTCTTAATAGCAGACCTTTCTGTCTCAGGCATGTGCACACAGAAGCTCATGCCTTTTAGGACATAGGAATCAGATCATAGTATTAAAAGTGTGGTTTTATTAACAAAACAAAGAAGACATACTTGGAAAAGCACATTTGGTTGCTAAGCATCAGAGCAACTGAAAAAATGCATATTTAAAAAAAACAAAAAAAACACAGAATTGCTTCCCTGGGATTCAGTAGGAGAGGGGGTACCTGGGCACAACAGATATGAGTTTAATTAACCCAAAAGAAAGAAAATAACCTGTTAACATCTGACTAAACATTCCCTGTTCTACGGGCTTCTCTGTTGTTCCAAGGTTTAGTCTTCAATATCACTGGAACTTCTGTGCCCTGTTCCTGGCTTAACTCATCTCTCACTCTGACACAAAAGATGGCAGCAAGAGGATCCAGCTTTTCACTTTAAAAATCTCACAATTTTTCAGTGGCTCTCCTGGCTCCTTACCAACACTTCCCATAAACTCTTAAGGACTATTTATCTCTGTATTTAACCCAGGGATGGGCAAATACCAGCCTACAGGCTGGCAGACCCCATCACTGCATTTATCTGCACCTCTGCAGGTACAGGGGAATCACAGCTTCATGGCTTACAGCTCATTAGGAATGAGCCTGGAGTACAAGTATCTCAGCCAGTTCAGAAGTGAATACCCCAACATTCAGCTATCAAGTCATATTTTAAGACAGCTCTGTGCACATATTAGAAAGGCAGAATAACTTTATGACCACAACAGTATATTCTCTGATTAAAATTCTATATAAGTCCCTGCTTTGCAAACTGACTAATGCAAGCAGGACCCCTGTATTCACACAAAGCCCCATTGGCTTCAATGGGTTCCACACAAGCAAAATAATCAGGACTAATTTATTTGTTGATTCAAACATTGATTTCAAACATCTGAAAATACAAATACTGTTTTGAGTCAATTTTTTTTCAACCAAAAAGTATTTGTTTGTTTCTTCATCTTTTAGTGTCTACAATTTTCATTTACTTCACAAATCTAGCTAAATTTTAAAATAAAGAGTCAGAACAATTTCAAAAATATCAGAATAAGAGACTGTCACATTTCTCTTTTTTAATCCAGTCAAAAATATTAGGCAAATTCATCCCAGATTCACAAATAGTGTCATTTGACTGAAACATTCATTTTGAGACAGAGTATTTGTCCCTCCAAAAACAGTTATGTAAAAAAATATATATTATGTATGTATATCAGTTGTATAGTTAATACTTACCTGTCATACCTTGTTTATCTCCCTTTATCTGTTAATAAAATCCCTTTAGTTTACCACTCTTGGTCTGTCTTCTTACCTTTAGAGTAAGCTATTAACAACCTGATTATAGATGCAGGTGTGGGGATGGGCCTGATGGTTGAGATTCCTTGTGGCCAAGGTTTCTCAGCGAACAGCCAGGCACCTAGAGAAAACACCTGCTGTTTTAAAACAGCTGGTTTTTCTCTCTTGGGGGCAGGGCAAGGGAGGGGAGGGAAGAGGAAGACTTCTCACTCTCCCCAACCCCAGGCCAATCAGGGTGGGAGGGAGAGCACAAGAAGTCTTGGCCCCTCCCCTTCTGCCCAAGGCTCCCTCCACTTCTGGGGTGGCCTGGAGCCACTTCAGAAATTTCTGAAGTGACCCCCTTTTAAAAATGATTGGCCAACCCTGAGCTACACCCCTCCTTCTTATCCTCAGCATTCCCTTTTACCTATTCCGCTCTAGTAGGGACTTTAGTGAAAGATCAACCCAAGGTTTATTGCTGACCAGACTCTGTAAGGCAAGCCTTTCCCCAAGTTGAGTCCTTAGGTATTTAGGCATCTGTAACGGGGCGGTGAGCTCCCTGCTGCCGGAGCCTACTGCCGCCCGCACTTGCCAAGACACCGCAGAGGTGGAGAAAAGGCAGCCCTGCTGCAGCGTCGGCGGTGTGAGACTTGTTCAGGCATGGCTCCCTGCGCAAGTGTAGAGGCGCCCGCCGGCTGGCAAAACCTCTCGGCATCTGTGCGGGTGTGGGGGGGAGGCCAGCCAGGAGGCAGAGGAGCAATCAGACATGGGCTCTTCAAAAGGCCCGAAGAGCTGCAGGACCAGACGGAAGAGCTGGGGGGCTGGGTGGATGTCCTAAAGAGTTGAGTCAGATGGAGAGGAAGAAGCAGCCCAGGACAGGGCACCGGAAGGCCTGCGGGTTGGTGAGCTAAGGGACAAATCCCCACCAGCTGAACAGGTGAGGATCATCTGTTCTTAGGGTCCCGGGCTGGGACCTGGAGTGAGGATGGGCCCAGGTCCCCCCTCCCCTCCAATACTGGGGGGGGGGGGGGGGGGAAGGATAGCTCAGTGGTTTGAGCATTGGCCTGCTAAACCCAGGATTGTGAGCTCAATCCTTGAGAAGGTCATTTAGGCATCTGGGGCAAATCTGTCAGGGATGGTACTTGGTCCTGCCATGAGGGCAGGGTACTGGACTCAATGACCTCTCAAGGTCCCTACCAGTTCTAGGAGATAAGCATCTCCATTCATTTTTTTTAAACCCCCTGGGTGGGACCCCTGGGGAAAGAAAAGACCCTACAGCGTATCACCCATAGGTTTTTCTGGCCAGGCGTGCATAGAGAAGTACAGGACTTCTGTAATTCCTGCCCAGCATGCCAATTAACCCAGCCTCGGACAGGGTCATAGTGGTAGGGATTCCTTTTGAGAGGGTAGCCCTAGACTTAGTGGGCTCTTTAGAACGGTCCAAAGTGGGGTACCAATATATACTAGTCCTGCTGGACTATGCCACTAGGTACCCGGAAGCCATCCCCTTAAGAAATACAACAGCCCCCAAATTAGCCGTGGAATTGGTAAAAATTTTTGCCAGGGTGGGGATGCCATGAGAAATACTAACAGACCAGGGAAACCACATATCGTCCAAGTTAATGGTAGAGCTGTGCAAACTGTTATGTATCACCCACAAACAGATGGACTGGTAGAGCAATTCAATTGAACGCTTAAAACTATGCTCTTACGTCTTACGGAGGGGGACCCACAAGAGTGGGATAAGCTGTTACCTGCCTTACTATTCATGATAAGGGAGGTCCCCCAATCGCTTGTGGGATTCTCCTGTTTCAAACTCTTATATGGGCATCAGCCAAGAGGTATTCTAGACTTAGTTAAGGAGGCCTGGGAGGAGCAAGAATCACAAGCACTAGGGTTGGTCCCTTATGTGTTATGCCTGAGAGAGAGGTTGCGGTGGTTAGGGTAATTTGCCAAGGCCAATCTATGCCAGGACCAGGAAAAACAGGCCTATTACTACAATCGGGAAGCTAAGGTGAGGGAGTTTAAACCTGGAGATAGGGTACTCTTCCTGTTGCCCACAAAGGAATCAAAACTCTTAGCAAAATGATAGGGACCCTTTGAAATTATCCGTAAAGTGGAAAGTGAAGATTATGAGGTTCGCTTGGTAGGCAAGAGATGAGGGACACAGGTCTACCACATTAACCTATTAAAGAAATGGAACCCGCATGAAAGTCTGTTGATAAGTCCCTCACCACCCCCAGTTGACTTAGGACCCTGGGCAGGGGATGTTGAGGAGCCCTGGGAGGTGGTGTTAGGGGACAAGATGACGGTAGCACAACAGGGGGAGGTGCTAGAAATCCTCAAGGTGTACCAAAAGGTGTTGTCTGAAACCCTGGGGTGTGCTACATTAGTAGCCACCATATTGCCACGACCCCGAGGCATAAAGTACGTGATCTGGTCTTCCCGTTGCCGAGAAAGATGTGGGACAGTGCGAAAGGGGGTACAGATTATGACACGTTTGGGTGTAACTGAAGAATCCTGTAGTGACTAGCAAAGTTCAATTGTCTTAGTGCCAAAACCGCATGGGCCCATTTGTTTCTGCATAGGCTTCTGTAAGGTAAACGCGATTTCCCAGTTAGATGCCTACCAGATGCCCTGGGTGGATGAACTTTTGGAGAAGCTGGGCCAAGCTCAGTACATCTTGATGTCAGATTTAACAAAGTGGTATTGGCAGATTCCATTGACACCTATATCTAAGGAAAAGACTGCTCTCTCAACCCTCTTTGGACTATTGCAATTTAAAAATCATGCCATTCGGGTTGCACGGGGCAGCTGCGACTTTTCAGAGATTAATGGACCGGGTACTAAGGGACCACCAACAGTACGCTGCAGCTTATATTGATGACATCGTCATCTATAGCCTAACCTGGCCCAAACACTTGCAGCATTTGCAGGCCGTGTTAAAAAACACTGCCAAGAGGCAGGACTCGGAGAAATGTTACATAGGACAGCAGGAAGTTACTTACTTACAGTAGGAAGGGGGAAGTTGAGACCCCCTAGTGAGCAAAGTCCAAGCCATAGTAGAATATCATACTCCGACAACTAAAAAGCAGGTATGCCAATTTTTAGGACTAGTCAGCTACTATCTACACTTTATACCCGATTTTGCAACTATAGTTGCTCCATTAACCAATTTGACCAAGGGGACACAACCTAAGAAGGTGTGCTAGTCAGAGCAGTGTGAAAGAGCAATTCGGCAGCTGCGGTTGTGTCTAATGCAAGCACCTGTGCTTGTGCAACCGAATTTCTCAAAAGAATTTATTTTACAGACCGATGCATCGATGGTAGGACTGGGAGCGGCCCTGACAAGAGATTCAAGGGGAGGAACACCTGGTATTATACTTGAGCTGAAAGCTGTTCCCCAGAGAACAGGCCTACTTGACCATCGAAAAAGAGGCATTAGTGGTTAAGTGGCTATAGAGACTGAGGTACTATTTGCTCAGGAACCCTTTTAAGCTAATAACAGGCCATACTCCACTGTGGTGGCTCCATCTATGAAGGAGGCTAACCCTCAAATAATGAGGTGGAATCTAGCCCTACAGGTTTGAGGTTCTACATCGGGCACAGACAAAACACAACAATGCCGACTTCTTCTTGAGGATGCAGGATGGAGAAGAGGGACCACAAGAAGAAGTAAGACATTTAATGGGGGGGAGGAGAGAGATATGTGACAGAGCAGTGAGCTCCCTGCCGCCATAGCCCGCCGCCGCCTGCAGTTGCCAAGACGCCGCAAAGGTGCTCGGTGCAGAAAAGGCAGCCCCGCTGCAGCATCGGCATTGTGGGGCTTGTTCAGGCATGGCTCCCCGTGCGAGCGCAGAGGTGCCCGCTGGCCAGCGAACCCTCCCGGCGTCTGCGCAGGTGTGTGTGTGGGGAGCCGGGAGGAACAATCAGGCGCAGGCTCTTCAAAAGGAGAGTGCTGGACACTAAGAGGAGGAAGGAGGAGCTGAAGGGCCAGGCGGAGCAGAGGATGCAGAGCTGGCCAGAGCCACCGAGGGGCTGGCCTGAAGAGCTGCAGGACCGGATGGAAGAGCCGGGGGGCTGGACGGATGTCCCAAAAAGTTGAGTCAGATGGAGAGGAGGAAGAGGCCCAGGACAGGGCACTGAAAGGCCTGTGGGTTGGTGAGTTAAGGGACGAACTCCCACCAGCTGAACAGGTGAGGATCACCTGTTCTTAGGATCCTGGGCTGGGACCTGGAGTGAGGGCGGGCCCAGGTCTCCCTCCCCTCCAATGCTGATGACCTCTCTCCGGCTAACTGGGCACATCAAACCGGGGGCTGAGGATCAAGGGACCCTGATATTGGACTAAGGTTGCAGGGTGAACACGCGGGATGTAGGGAAAAGGGATCTCAGAGTAGTTAGGATTACTAGTAAGCACGGGGGTCGGTCCCGATAATAGAACCTACATGGTCTGAGGGACACACTCTGGGACAGCATCTAAATACCTTTTTAAAAGATGATTCTTGGAGCTTACGCAATTAACAATTTAATTACCTAGTGCAGCGTTCCAGAGTAAGAGTTTAGACACTGTCTGCTCATTTCCCTACCACATGCACACTTCCTCACATATCTACAACAGGAACCAAATATATTTTATACACACCCACCCAAAATGCGATTATACATGTACACACTGAGGGTATGTCTAGACTACATGCTTCTGCTGACAGAGGCATGTAAATTAGACATACCGCCATAGTCAATGAAGTGGAGATTTAAATATCCCCCACTTCATTAGAATAAAAATAGCCGCTGCGTAGTGCCAGCTCAGCTGTTTGTCGGCACAAAGCAGCAGTCAAGATGGGGATTGGTCAACAAGGAAAATCTTTGTCGTCCGATTCCTTATGCCTCGTGAAACGTGGCCTGTGTGCAGAGCTAGCCATTTGACATAGTCTTTGCAGGTCTGTGATGTAGGGCTTGTCTATACTTACCCAGAGATCAATCTTCCAGGGTTCAATTTAGCAGGTCTAGTAAGGACCCACTAATATCAAACACTGATGGCACCCACATCAACCCCATTACTCCTCAGAGTCACGAGGAGTAAAGGAAGTCAACAGGAGAATTTCTCTAGTCACCCTCCTGTAGTAAGGCTGCCAGAGAAATTCAATTTAAGATGCATCAACTATGCTATTCTCATAGCTGGAGTTGTGTATCTTAAACCAAATTTCTCCCCTACTGTAGACTTGGCCTTATATTAGAGCAGTTGATAGTGTTTGAGATTAAGTACATTACCGCCAAGGAGATTACCTAGATTCCTGGGGCTCTGTCTGCTGGCAGCTCCGGGAGAGGCACACTGAGTTTGCCTTGGCTCTCCCTCCCTACCAGGGACAGAGTCTTCCCTGGCAACCCATAGGGAGTGAGATGCCCCTCCCAGAGAGTTCAGGAGGGAGAAAAAAGCCATTGTTAGAGGAGTCTGGAGCCAGCCAGGGCAAGGGGAGGGCTGGCTCTGTGGGAGCTAGTAAGCCCCAGGCCTGCATACAGGGTTTCCCCACTGAGAACTAGCCTCTAGGGACCTGAAAGCAAGATCCCTCAGCTCAGTTTTATTTCTCCACTGTTGATTCCCTGTTTGTAGAGTTTGCTGGGAAACTTCCCCAGCCAGGCTGAGTTAGCGCTCCAGCTCCCTAGGTGAGAGCTGTCAGGACATGGTCAGCACTGCTCTGCCTGCTAGTTCAGGGCTGCTGCCTGTGTGTCTGAATGCTGGGGTAGGAGATTACAGTTTGAATTTTAGTGCAGTTGTGTAACCTGCACCTTGAGCCTTGCACCCCTTTGTGGTGAGAGGAAATTCTGGGACCAAAGCAGCCTGATTCTTCCCTGAAGAGGATCCCTGCCAGAAGAGACCAGCCCCTCTGCAGAGACTGAGTCATCTCTGAACCTGAGGCTCATTCATGGAGTGTGTGAGTGCACCATCTTTTTAGTCAGTCAGGGAATTTGTTTGGGGATTTTATAACCTGCTGCATATTAAACCTGTGGAGGGATTTACCACCTTCTCCCATTTGTGAATCCTTTGGGCTGTACTGGACCCAGTCAGCCCCACTGCAGAGAAGAATTTTGTGGTCATAAGTCATCAAAGGCTCCACAAAGTACACATATCAATGGGTCACTAATCTTACAGTTGCTGGGCACCGATTAACCTAAACAGTGTTTTACCCTGTTATATTATATTTGTCTTCTGTTTATATTAAACAGAAGTGTATTAGTGTATGTGTTTGTGTTATTTTCTGGGAGTCTCCAGCTATCTGGCAAGTACGTGGGGATTATCCTGGGTTAGAATTTTCCTCCCAAGCTGCCCTGGGGACCCTGCCAGGAAAAAGTGAGGGGGGTGGAGGCACCGCCAAATAAATCCATAGGAAAAAGTAAAGTTGAGTGGGTGGCGGGATCCAAAAGAACCCAGACCTATCCATCAAAACCTGTAAGCAGAGTGTATCAGAGGGGTAGCCGTGTTAGTCTGAATCTGCAAAAGCGACGAGGAGTCCTGTGGCACCTTATAGACTAACTGAAGTGTAGGAGCATAAGCTTTCGTGGGCAAAGACCCACTGACGACATGCATCTGACGAAGTGGGTCTTTGCCCACGAAAGCTTATGCTCCTACACTTCAGTTAGTCTATAAGGTGCCACAGGACTCCTCGTCGCTGTAAGCAGATTGGCATTAAAGAAGGTAACCAGGTGGAAACCGGGCACTACAAGTATTTTTAAGCAGCAATTTTAAATCACTGTACTGGACAAACATCATTTAAATACACCTTCAAGTTCTAAAAATAAAAAGCCAGTATTTTTTAAACTTGTAAAAGAAGTTACCTTGTGAATTGAAACATTGCATGCCAAGTAGTAGTCTACAGCAAAGTTTTGCAATTTCACCAGAAACCACCTTGGAAAAAAAAACACAAGATTTAAAATTGAGTCACTAATTTGCTCTTAAAACACTGTCCACAAAGGGTTGGGTTTTTTAGGTTATGAAAAACAACTTAATGTTCATGTATATTTACTTTTTACCAGGTTTCTACAATGTAAACAGCCTCATCAGTTTCACTTTTACTGCTAGTTGGTTTCACTTTCTGATTGCCAGTAAGCAACATAACAGTTTTGTTTGCATTCAGCACCCTGTATTTACATGGTTTTCTGCTTTTGGTTTTTTCAAATTTAAAGATCCATGGAAATATTCTCATTCGTATTATGGGGGTCATTGATTTCAAGAATGTGGAGTGTAAGTCTAGCTGGAGACTTCCCCTTAAATCATATCTACACCTGCAGGATTTCACACTATTTATTTCTAATGGGAAACTAAACTGTCATTAGCATGGCTTGGGAAGACAAGTTAGGAGAGCGCAATTTCTAGCCTGCGGGAGAGGACAGTATCTTCAGGAACAGGTTGGTACTGCAGTTTGCGACTTCCCTGCCCATGGTCTGCCACTGAGAACGCTTCACCTATCTCTCCCCACCACATACACACAGGATCCCACCCTTTATCATAGAATATTAGGACTGGAAGGGACCTCGAGAGGTCATCGAGTCCAGTCCCTTGCCATTATGGCAGGACCCAGTACTGTCTAGACCATCCCTGATAGACATTTATCTAACCAACTCTTAAATATCTCCAGAGATGAAGATTCCACAACCTCCCTAGGCAATTTATTTCAGTGTTTAACCACCCTGACAGTTAGGAACTTTTTCCTAATGTCCAACCTAAACCCCCCTTGGTGCAGTTTAAGGCCATTGATTCTTGTTCTAGCCTCAGAAGCCAGGCAGAACAATTTTTCTCCCTCCTCCTTGTGACACCCTTTTAGATACCTGAAAACCGCTATCATGTCCCTTCTCAATCTTCTCTTTTCCAAACTAAACAAGCCCAGTTCTTTCCATCTTCCCTCATGGGTCATATTCTCTAGACCTTTAATCGTTCCTGTTGCTCTTCTCTGGACCTTCTCCAACATCTTTCTTGAAATGTGGTGCCCAGAAAAGGACACAATACTCCAACTGAGACCTAATCAGCACAGAGTAGAGCAGAAGAACCATTTCTCCAATTTGTCCAGATCATTTTGAATTATGACCCTGTCCTTCAAGCAGTTGCAACCCCTCCCAGCTTGGTATCATCTGCAAACTTAATAAGCATAGTCTCCATGCCAATATTTAAATCATTGATGAAGATATTGAACAGAACCGGTCCCAAAACAGACTCCTGCAGAACCTCGCTTGTTATACCTTTCAAGCAGAATTCTGAACCATTAATAACTACTCTCTGAGAATTGTTATCCAGTCAGTTAGGCACCCACCTTATAGTAGCCCCATCTAATTTTTATGTGCCTACTTTATTGATAAGAATATCATGCAAGACCATATCAAATGTTACTAAAGTCTAGGTATACCACGTCCACCGCCTCTCCCCTATCCAAAAGACTTGTTATCCTATCAAAGAAAGCTATCAGATTGGTTTGACATGATTTGTTCTTTACAGATCAATGCGGGCAGTTCCCTATCACCTTATTATCTTCCAAGAATTTGCAGATGATTTCCTTAATTACTTGCTCTATTGTCTTTCCTGGCACAGAAGTTAAACTGCCTGGTCTGTAGTTTCCTGGGTTGTTTTTATTTCCCTTTCTATAGATGGGCACTATATTTTCCCTTTTCTAGTCTTCTAGAATCTCTCCTGTCTTCCATGATTTTCCAAAGATGATAGCTAAAGGCTCAGCTACCTCCTCTATCAGCTCCTTGAGTATTCTAGGATGCATTTCATCAGGCCCTAGTGACTTGCAGACGTCTAACTTTTCAAAGTGATTTTTAACTTGTTCTTTTTTATTTTATCTTCTAAACCTCCCTCCCTTCCCACTAGCATTCACTGTGTTAGGCATTTCTTCATCAGACTTCTGGAGAAAGACCGAAACAAAGAAGTCATTCAGCAGCTCTGCCATCTCCAAGTTTCCTGCTACTGTTTAAATACTTAACTCACCAAAAGGTTTCCCACTGCCAACGGACTTTACATCCCCGCAGGAGACACATGCGGCAGGCAGCCGCCTGCACCCAGGGACACTTCAGCAGGAGAAGCCTGGTGTCTCTGAGCCACACTAGCACAGGCAAGGGGGGGGGGGCAGAATCTGCCGTCCGCGGGGCCAGCCCCCGCCCCCCCCCAAGCCAAACCCTCCCCAGGAAGGAGGGGAGGGAAAGGTGAGGAGCTAAGCGAGCTGTCAGCGGAATCCTGCCTCTGGGGGAGGGGGGGGGTTACCCAGCCGCCCCTCGCGCCTCCCCGCGGCGGGTGGATGGACCTTACTCACCGCCGGGACTCAGGTAGCTGCCTCCGCAGGTAACGGTTCGGTGCCCGTCCCCGGTAGCAGCCGCGGGCGGGGAGCTCCCAATGGCGGAGCTAGGGCAGGGGCGGGGCGGTCCCAGCGGCTTTTCCTACCTCGCCCGGCGCTCAGCCCCCGCCCGCTCCGCTACCTGCGCGCTCCGCCCCAGCCTGGCCCAACGGCGCATCGCCGCCTCAGCTGCCGAGCCGCCTCGCCTCGCCTCGCCCGCGGCCGCCACCCTCGCTCAGGGGCGGGGGAGATGCTCGCTGGGGGGGGTCGGCTCCGGCACGCACTACGCTTACGCAGCGGGAGGGGGTGTTTATCCGCGGAGGAATGGGGGCGGGGCTCAGGCTGGGCATAAAAAGCCCCTTTGTCGCTCTTCCTTTCTTGGGGGGTGGCGACGAGCTGGCAAGGTGGGTGCCCTGGGCAAGGCTGCAGGAGGGGAGGACAGACAGCCGGGGGGGGTGTCTTTTGCTAGCTCTCCAGTATTAGTGGGGGGGAAGGCATCCTGTAAGGCCAAAGTCATGGGCCTTGACCCATGGTTGATGGTTATTGGATGCCTAACATAGTGAATGCCAGTGAAAATGAGGCACTCAGAAGTTAAAATATGACAAGAACAAGCTAAAAATGAGAGGGGTAAGATGTCTTCCTGTCACCAGGGTGCGATGAAACACATCGGAGATTACTCAAGGAACTGATTGAGGAGATATCTTGATCTATTCGCTTTGAAAAGTTGTGGAATCTGGGAGAGATTCCAGAAGACTGGAAAAGGGCAGGTATAGTGCCCATCTATAAAAAGGGAAATAAGGACATCCCAGGGAATTCCAGACCAGTCAGTTTAAGTTCTGAACCTGGAAAAATAACAGAGCAAATAATTAAGCAGTCCAGTTATGAACATCTAGAAAACTTGCCAGCTGTCTACACTGGCCGCTTGAATTTCTGCAAAAACACTGACTTCCTACTGTAAGAAATCAGTGCTTCTTGTGGAAATACTATGCTGCTCCCGTTCGGGCAAAAGCCCTCTTGCGCAAATCATTTGCGCAAGAGGGCCAGTGTATACAGTTTTGCGCAAAAAAGGCCCGATGGCTAAAATGGCAATCAGGTCTTTTTTGCGCAAAAGTGCATCTAGATAGGCACGGACGCTTTTCCGCAAAAAGTGCTTTTGTGGAAAAGCATCTGTGCCAATCTAGACACTCTTTTTCCGCAAATGCTTTTAACGGAAAACTTTTCCGTTAAAAGCATTTGCGGAAAATCATGCCAGTCTAGACATAGCCCTAGATGACAATAAGGTGATAAATAACAGCATGGATTTGTAAAGAACAAATCATGTCAAACCACAACATAGTTTTCTTTGATAGGGTAACAAGCCTCGTGGGTAAGGGACAAACAGTAAATGTGGTATATCTAGATTTTAGTAAAGTATTTGATACAGTCTCACATGAGAGTATTTACTAATGGTTCACAGTCATGCTGGAAGGGCACAAGTGGGGTCCTCGGGTCAGTTTTGGGACTGGTTCTGTTGAATATCTTCATCAACAATTTAGATATTGATGGGCATAGAGAGTACACTTATTAAATGTGCAGATGATAACAAGCTCAAAGGGGTTACAAGTGCTTTGGGGGGGGGTAAGATCATAACTCAAAACGATTTGGACAAACTGGAGAAATAGTCTGAGGCAGCGTTTCCCAAACTATGGGCTGCGGCCTGGTACCGGGCCGTGGGAAAAAAATACCAGGCCTCAGCGTGGCTGCCTGTAGGGGAGCAGAGCGGGGCGGGCTGGGAGAAGGTGGTGGTGGGGGGAAGGGAGGACCGGCCGCCAGAAAGAAGGGTTGGGGGCAGCGGGGCTGTCCCATGAAGATCAGGGTAGGTGGGTGGGCGGCCAGTGGAAGCAGGGTTAAGGGTAGCAGGGCTGTCCCGTGGAGATCCAGGTGGGTGGGCAGTGGGCTGCAGAAGCAGGGTTGGAGGCAGTGGTGCTGTCCCGTGGAGATGGAGGGGAGGGGGCGAGCGGGCGGTGGAAGCAGGGTTGGGGGCAGCGGGGCTGTCCCACGGAGATGGGGGGAGGGGGCGAGCGGGCAGCAGAAGCAGGGTTGGGGGCAGCGGAACTGTCCCGCGGAGATGGGGGGGGCAGGCGGGCAGGTGACGGAAGCAGGGTTGGAGGCAGTGGGGTTGTCCAGCAGAAATCAGGGAGGGCAGGTGGCAGAACCAGAGGTGGACGGGGGTAGGGGGTCTGGCCAGGGGAGAACAGGAGGAAGAGGACAGGAGAACCAGCTGCGGGAAGCAGGGCTGGATGGGGGCAGCTGGGCTGGTTGTGGGAGGTCATTGGGGGAGCAGGGCTGACCGGGGGAGATTGGTGGGAGGTGGGGGGAACTGGCCACCGGAAGCAGGGCTGGACAGGGGCAGCAGGGCTTGACTGGGAGATCAGGAGGAGAAGGGAGGGGGGAGCGGGACTGATCTGGGCATGTGCAGCCCCTACAAACCCTGGCAGAGGAGTGAGTCTGCCTGGGGATTCCATTTTGCCCCTCTCCCCCCATACCCTCCCTTGAGTAGTTGCGAACTGCCTGGCAGGTAGACACACTCAGGCAGCGAGCACATCTACTATTCAGGCAGTTCACAGCTAAAGACCGATACACCTAATTTTAATAAAACTTAACTAATTAGAAAATACCAGACATTTTATATGTCTGGTAATTTCTCAATTTGTTTCTCAGACAAAACCCTCAAATACCAGATTGTCCAGTACAAAACCGGACACCTGGCACCTCTCAAGGTCCCTTCTAGTATTCTGTGATTTTATGACCTTGTTAATAAACTAGAGAAATACAACCTAGATGGAACTACTATAAGGTGGGTGCATAACTGGATAACTATTGCCAGAGAGTAGTTAGTAATGGTTCACAGCCATGCTGGAAGGGCAAAACAAGTGGGGTTCTGCAGGGATCAGTTCTGGATCCAGTTCTGTTCAATATCTCCATCAATGATTTAGATAATGGCATAGAGGGTGCAATTATGATGTTTCCAGATGATACTAAGCTGGGAGGGGTTGCAAGTGCTTTGAAGGATAGGCTTATAGTTAGAATCATAGGTTGGAAGAGACCTCAGGAGGTCATCGAGTCCAACCCCTTGCCCAAAGCAGGACCAACCCAGACTAATTCATTCCAGCCAGGGCTTTGTCAAGGGTTAAAACCCTTAGGCTGTGTCTACATTGGCACCATTTTCCGGAAAAGGGATGCTAATGAGACAAGTCGGAATTGCAAATGCCGCGGGGGATTTAAATATCCCCCGCGGCATTTGCCTGAACATGGCTGCTGCTTTTTTCCGGCTCGGGGCTTTGCCGGAGAAAAGCGCCAGTCTAGACGGGATCTTTCGGAAAATAAAGCCTTTTCCGGAAGATCCCTTATTCCTGATTTTAAGAGGAATAAGGGATCTCCCGGAAAAGGCTTTATTTTCCGAAAGATCCCGTCTAGACTGGCGCTTTTCTCCGGCAAAGCCCCGAGCTGGAAAAAAGCGGCAGCCATGTTCATGCAAATGCCGCGTGGGATATTTAAATCCCCCGCGGCATTTGCAATTCCGACTTGTCTCATTAGCATCCCTTTTCCGGAAAAGGGTGCCAATGTAGACACAGCCTTAGGGTGGAGATTCCACCACCTCCCTAGGTAACTGATCTCAGTTCTTTACCACCCTCCTAGTAAAATAGTTTTTCCTAATATCCAACCTAGACCTCCCACACTGCAACTTGAGACCACTGCTCCTTGTTCTGTCATCTGTCATCACTGAAAACAGCCTCTCTCCATGCTCATTGGAAGCCCCCTTCAGTCAGTTAAAGGCTGCTATCAAATCCTGCCTCAGTCATCTCTCCTGTAGGCTAAATGAGCCCAAATCTCTCCGGCTTCTCTTCATAAATCATGTGCTCCACCTCCTACTCATTTTTGTTGTCCTCTGCTGGACCTTCTCCAGGGCGTCCACATCCTTTCTGTAATGGGGGGCCCGGAAATGGACACAATACTCCAGATGTGGCCTCACCTGCATTGAATAGAGGGAAACAATCACTTCTGTAGGTCTGCTGGCGATGCTTCTCCAATGCACTCCAATATGCCATTACCTTTCTCGGCTACTAGGGCACACTGTTGACTCATATCCAGCTTCTCACCCACTGTAATCCCCAGGTCTTTTTCTACTGAACTGCTGCTTATCCAGTCAGTCCCCAGTGTGTAACAGTTATTCTGTCCCAAATTCAGGATTCTGCACTTGTTCTTGTTGAATCTCATCAGATTTCTTTGGCCCAATTCTCCAATTTGTCTAGGTCACTTTGGGCCCTATCCCTACCCGCCAACATATTTACCTCTGTCCTTAGCTTAGTGTTATCTGCAAACTTGCCATCAAGCTGGGCTGGGGCTCCCTGGCCACTTCTGTCCCTGCTGCTGCCAGCCAGGTGTGGGTCTTTCTGGGGAGAGGGATCTCCAGCTGCCTCTGGTTGAGCTGTTGCCAGCCCATGTGTGGTTCCCTGGGGCCAAGGCTTCCTGGCTGCCACCATCCCTGCTGTTACCAGCCCAGTCAGGCCTCCCCTGCTGCCACCAGCACCACCATTGTTGTCCTGGCCAGGGTTCCCCGGAGTTGGGGCTCTTCAGCCACTGCCAGCCCTGCTTCTGCCAGCCCAACTGGGGCTCCCTGGGGCTGGGGCTCCTGATTGCTGCCAGCCTCACTTCTTCTAGACCTGCCGGGGCTTGCCATCCACTTCCAGCCCTGCTGTTGGCTTCCCAGCCACCAACCCCACTTTTGCCGGCCCTGCCAAGGCTCTCCAGCCACCACTGGCCCACTTCTGACAGACCAACCAGGGTTCCCTGGCTGCCAGCAACCCCACTGCTACCAACATGGCTGGCGCTCCCCAGCTGCCACTGGCTCCATTGCTGCCAGCCCAACCAAGGCTCTCTGAGGCTGGGACTCCTTGGCTGCTACCAGCCTCACTGTGGCCAGCCCTGGTTGGAGCTCCTGGCTGCTGGACTCCCAGCTTCCCATTCCCAGCTGTGGGGGCTCTTTGGTCCAGCAACATCTCTGGTCCGGACCGCGGATGTTGCTGGACCAGAGAGTCCCAGATTTAGGAGGTTCAACCTATATTACCTGATAGTTCATATCTACCTTTGTAGTATGGGTACAAAAGACAAGAGCATACAGAAAGAGAATGTGATTGTCTGTATTACATATAAGTTCTGGAGTGTTCCCTGTAGAAACCTCACCTAAAACGCATGATTTAGATTATGTTCTTCCTGCAGACAAAGCATCTCAGGCTGTGATCTGTCAGATCTCAAAACTAAACAAATTCAGGCCTAATCAATACTTGGATGAGACACCTCCCCAGGTACTGCAGGAAATGCTGATGATGATTCATTAGACAGCATTCATCCCACTGAGTCAGTACTGAACAAATGCCATTGCATGATATTAGTGACAGTGTGCTGCTGGAAGTTTGTCTTTTGATGAGTCAAAAATCAGGACTTCACCCATTAATATTATTGAGAGATCCCAAAGAGCATGGGGTTTAATCCTCATGTCCTTGCTCATTTGGGGCCTTGGTCACCCTCAATTCCTCCTGCAGTTTCAATGGACATCAGTTGTTTAACAAAACAGAACA
The DNA here is from genome assembly GCF_049634645.1 of Pelodiscus sinensis. Lineage (NCBI taxonomy): Eukaryota > Metazoa > Chordata > Testudines > Trionychidae > Pelodiscus > Pelodiscus sinensis. The sequence continues at coordinate 289,349,975 of NC_134711.1, read as the reverse complement.
CCATGCAAATTAGAACAGTAGATTAATAACATTATATATTTCTATTACAATATTATATATTCTTCACCTACTGTGCTAACTTTTATAATGTTCTGTGCTATTAAACAGCTGCTGACTTTCAACCTAAGTTGTGGGTAAAGTCAAGCAGTTTGCATAGTGTTTTGGGATTATATACAATTCTGTCCTCTCCTACAAGGCAAACTACAGTATAGACTCAGATGAATAGTCACTCAAACTGACAACATTAAGTGACTGGAAAACCTGAGAGACCAATACAAAGCCACCGTTATCTATTTTGTGTGCATACGCTAATAGATTTATTTTTCCAAAACCAGAGGATTAGACAATGCTGAAGTAACGCTGAGATCATTCATCCGGTCACCTAGCATATCCAGATCTGAGTAGGTATCAGAAGGCTGGCCAATATTTCTTCCCTTCGTCTATTAGGGGACTTGCCAAAAGGGACCCAAGAGGCAGAATCTCTTGTACGATAGCCAAATGACGCAGAGGAAGAAATCTATTTTTAGTTTCTAAGAGGTTCTCACTGGGCACCCAAGTGTGCATGGTGAACAGTTTGGAACTGAATATTTTAGGTGAGCCCAGGAAACAAGGACCTAAATCAACTGTATTAATAGGGTATGACTCATTGTTTTTCCCCATCAGATGCATTCTGGATTGCTACAGTAAAGCCTCCCTTCTGCAGCTCTTCTGCCTTTAGTAAACAAAAGAGTGCTTTTTCTAGAGAATTCTGAAGCCTTAGCTGTGCAAAAATATTATAATTTCACATGTCTATTAAGTCAGGATTGGGGTTCCCCTGGAAACCTTAAATATTGAATACTGGAACAAGCCCTGCCCTCCAGTTCCCTTCATCTTTATGGGGAATGGGGACAACCTCCAATTGAAAAGATAAAATAAAAACCATATAATCCAGCAGAGGCTTTGAATTTTAGGGTTATATATATATACAGGGCTTGCCAAACCGCGGTAAGCCCCACTCGCTGTCCGGCGATCTGCGCATGCGCAGATCGTCCGAACCTGGCTCTTCCGGGTTGTAATCTAGTCGCCACTTCTACTTTCATTATTTGTCGAGCCCTGTATATATATATATATATGAATACACCTCCGGTATCCCAAAATAGTTATTTTGTGCCTTTTAAACAAGCCCGTTATTTCGAAATAGCTTCTGAAATAACATGCTCACTATCCTGATATCCCTGTAAACATCATTTCATGAGGATTAAGGGACATTATGGAATAATGGTTTATTTTGAAATACACTTGAAATAAGCTGTGCAATTTGCATAGCTCAAATTGCATAGCTTATTTCGAGCTATGCGGACAGTGTAAATGCACCTTAAGGTGCCACAGGACTACTAGTTGTTTTTAAAGTTACAGACTAACATGGCTACCTCTCAGACTCCCCTCTATTATTTCCCTCTGAGAAGTTTAAATGGCAATGCTCTTTATCACTCTTACATATAAGACTCAATAAGCATTTACTTTAAAATATGAATAAATGTATGAAAACAGATGCTTTAAACTACAAGAACTTCTCAGCAGTAACAGTTTATGTACTGCATAAATTCTAATTTTCTTGTGTTATCGAATAAATTGTGGAGAACTTAGTGGTCATGAAACTGAGGGTCAGCGCTGGGTCTACACAGGCATATGGGATCTTCAGCCAGACCTGAATCATCCTTGCCATATTTGTCCAGAGCCTCGTGAGAAAACCAGTCAGGCTGGTTCATTTGGTGGTTTTGTGATGTAATAAAATGGTTTACATTGTAAAGATCCTATTTCAATATCAGGTTGATGGATCAAAATAAAAGTTTATTGTGCTATATTTAGAACTAGTTATACTTAATTTCAAATGTAAAATCCATGTTTGTGGAGGATAAGAAGGAGTCTAAGATTTAAAATACATTATCTGCATTTCTACATAATCTGACAGACTGTTATCAGAATTCAACCTATTTTGAGAGGCTTCTTATAATACATTTTATACAGCACTAAAACTTTTTACAAGAACTGCATTAGAGTAAATGCTATATAAGATTTAATTTACATATTTTTATTAAAATGTCAGCAGTGGCCTTAACAAGTAACAAGCCTGGCATTTCCCCCTGCTATTCATAATATGGATGATGAAGGAAGCCATCTTCTGGCATAGAAGCTTATACTAGGCAAAAGTGTAAAACTATTGTACCAGAGTGAATAGGAGGATTAAAGGCAAAGGACACTAATCCACTCAGATAACAAAGTTCAAGTGTTCAACATTTGGATTATAGAGGTAGAATTTCATTCAATATCCACAATTTATAGATAGGGCCCTACCAAATTTCATGGTCCATTCTGGCCAGAGGATTTTTAAATTGGTCAATTTAATAATTTCAGATGTTTTCATGTGAAATTTCAGGATGTTGTAACAATGGGGGCCCTGCCCCAAAATAGAATGGGGGAGGGTTGCTAAGGTGTTTGGGGGGGGAGGGTCAAAGATTTCCACTGTCACTTTTCTTCTGCCTTCAGATCTGGGCTCCGAAGGCAGCTGTTGCTGAATTTTCTACAGTTAGAAGAGGTTCCCAGAGATGGAGGTGGGTACTGGGATTTCTCCCATTATGCTGGGAGTGTCTGTAATATAATGGGTTCTGGGGAATGTTGGGGAGGTGTGTGTGAGTGGCAGATTCTCCTCCACCTCATTGCACTGTCTCTGGGAGTGGATGCTGCCCCGAGACTGCGGGCACTCCAGAATGTGCATGTGTGTCTCCATTCTGCAGCCTCCTTTTAGTGGTGGTTTATGGTAGAAGGGTGCCCACCCCAGTGTCAGGAGTAAGGTAGGCCTGTCCAGTCACTCTGTGAGCCAGAGCACAAGGGTCCTCTGTTGTTGCCTCCTGGGGCTGTGTGTCCCAGACTGGCGCTCCAGTGCACCCATGTGTACAGACTGCTGTGTGATTCCCAGGCTGAGAAGGCCAAACGAGGAGCATGCAGCAGCCCCTGGCTGCCCACTGCCTCCACCCGTGTGTGTATAGGGAAAGTAATAGCTCTCACCTGAGGGGCCTTCCCTGGCTTTGGATGATGCCCAGGGGTGCCGGCTCTAGGGCGACCATGACCTCCTGGCTGGCAGGCATCGAGTTGGTGCTGGCTTCGTCTGGCTCCTCCTCTACCTCCTCCTTGGCTTTGTCCCCCAGGAGGGCAGTGATGGAAATCTCCAGCCCTGAGTCCACAACAAAGGAGGGAAAAGGACTGATCCGCCCCCCAGGATATGGTGGAACTGGGCATAATATGGGCTGTGCTCCCTAGCCTTGGCATAGGCCTGCCTAAGTTCTTCCATGTGCACCTGCTCTTGGGTGCACAAGTGGCCCTTGGTGGCTAGGGTATCGGCCATCTGACCATAGACATCTGCATTTCTGAGTCTGGTGCAGAGATCCTGGAGGTTTGCCTCCTTTCCCCAGACCTCAATAAGGTTCAGGATTTCTGCACACGCCTCTTCTGTGCCTCTGCAGGGTCCTGGGAGCTGGCTGCTAGTTCCTTTACAGCTGTGGAGGGATCAGTGGGGGCATCGGGATCATTCATGGTAGCAGAAAGCGCTGGTCTGGCAGCTGCTATGTGACTCAGGGCTGTCAGGGCCTGCTGTGTGCCGCACACTGTTTCTCCTCGGGCTGCAGCTTTAAGGGCTGCAGGGGAAGGGAAGCTATAGAGTTTTGATGAGTGTGAACACAGTGGCCCTCAGGGCACTTGTGAGATTTCCTAGAGGCTTCTTATTTCAAAATTACTCAAGCTGCCCTGTCTACACACACCCTATTCTAAAATAGCTATTTTGTAATAGGTGTTATTCCTCATACAAGATGTGGGAGGGGGCTCAGGGCTGAGACAGTGGGTTAGGATGCAGGGTGTATGTGTGAGGACTCTGGCTGAAGGTGTGTACTCTGAGGTGAAGTTGCAGATGAGGCATTTGAAGTCCAAGAGACTGCTCCAGGCTGGGATTGAAGGCTACAGAGGGTGGAAGGGGGAATCAGGGTTGGTGCAGGAGATTGGGGCACGGGAGGGCAGGGGGGTTCAGAGATTCAGATTCCAGGCAGCATTTTCCTCAAGCAGGTCCCAGAGGCAGTGGCATGTCCCCTCTCCAGCTCTTATGCAGGGGAGCATCCAGGTGGCTCTGCATTCTGCCTCGTCTACAGGCACTGCCCCTGCAGTTCTCACTGGCCATGGTTCCTAGCCAATGGGAGCTGGAAAGCAGGCACTTGGGATGGGGGCAGCATGCAGAACCTCCTGGCTGCCCCTACATGTAAGAGATGGGGAGGGAGGGACATTGCATTCATTCCAGGAGCTATGCAGAGCCACGGCATGTAGTGTACCTGCCTTAGACCTGCTTTGCCATTGGCTGGACTTTTAAGGCCTGCTCCGTAGTGCTGACTAAAGACACCAGAGTCCCTTTTCAACCAGGCAATTTTGTTGAAAACCAGACACCTGGCATCCTTAAGTGAGGACCCAGCTGCCTGTGATGTCCTGAAATATAGCTTCTCATTTGAGGAATTTTTATATTCCTTTTGTGATTTAATTTCAAGAGTTTATCTTGATAGCAAGGTATAACATTAATAATATCCTGGCAAATTCAAAGCATGCCCATAGCAATGAGTATATAGAGCTCATGGTTGCTCCTGTTGCAATCTGTTTACTAACTCTGAAACTAAATCTGCTGTGTCTGAGGCAGCACCACAGCATTATCCACAACAGCAGGTGATCCTCAGATACAGTACTATAATACATCTTTAATTATTGATAAGATTCCCTCTACTGGCATAACGGCTGCTTGGACATCCAGTGAGCTATTCAATAACATTTGCTTCATCATCCACATATCACAGGGCATAAAACAACTTCTCCACAGTTCTTTGTTGGAGAAGTCTATTATTTCATCTGCCTACCATAACTGCATACCTCTTTCCAATAACTTTCTCAGAATGATCCCTCACTATTTTCAGAGCCGTGATTTCTGTTATCAATTCTCTTTTTGAAGAATGGATTTTTGAATTTGTCTTGACTCGTTTTCAGACACTTTGCAATATCTGGGAGTGTTTAATAGAGATTTGGAGAGGGTTAGCCTTCTTCAGCCTCCATTCCCTGTCACCAATGAAAAAGCTTCATCTGTGTATATTTGCAAAAGTAGTTTGTGTAATAAGCTGAATGACAGTAGAAACAAATATGCTATCATTACTTCAGAATAATGAAACCACTGAAAATCATCAAAGTTATTCACAGGGGAAGATGTAAATCTCAGAAATGTTAAGGGTATCAGGCAACTCATATTTGATTCCTGTTACAGATTATCACGGCAAGAGCTTGGTACTTCAGAAAGCGATCTAGTTGCTGGTGAAGTATAATTTCCTCCTTTTTAATGAGCAATGTTTCAAGCTATTTAACTCCTTGAAAATATGCCCTTTGTTTTTGTTCTTAATTCAGTCACTCCTCAGGGAGTCACTAATTCCTGTAGTCTTTGACCAGAGAGGCTAGGCATATAATATCAGCACAACAGGTGGTGGTATGTATGTGAGTATCTCTGATAACTATGTATCTGAGTCTCAAATAGGATGAAAGAAAAAAAATGATTAATTGTCTAACTCTGAGAAAATACATTAGAGTGTAACCATATTTCAGCATTGCCTTTGTCAATTTTATAGGTAATAGAAAGTGAAGCATCCATATATTCTGACATTAATTTCTGATTTGCTGAAATGGACAAAGATATGTGAGGTGCATTATGTACCTTCCTTAAGTTACGTAAGAAGACTCTTGCTCAGAGATGAAAGTGTCCTCCTTACTTTGATCCTTCCACACCAGATGGTCTTTATTAGCAGTCAAAGTATAACCAGTAGCATACACATTGTATTATGCTGTATCATGAGAATTGAGATTTGAATATAATGGTAGCATTTTATGCAGAAAAGGCTACCAGAATAGGCATCCCTATTTGTGATAAAAGAGTATGGGATTTTAGCTCTCCATTAGATAGATTAATTATTGGCTTGTAGCAATGAGTCCAGAGTTAAATTGCAGGAGACATATATTTTACTCCCTTACATAGTAAATGTCTTTTTAAAAAATCATCTGGAGCTTGAATCTTTCCTTGCTTAAATTTCACTCTAACGGTGAATTTATTTTTCATTTGGAACATTAATATGACATCTGCTGAATGATTATGGCACTGGAAGAAGTAAAATTCCTTAAAAATATATAGCCCTATATTTTGTATGTAATCAAATAACAGAAAAATAGTTTGCAGCACAGATTCACATTTATCAGGGACTTAGTGCCATAGCCAGAGACATGGGGGCTACGTCTACACTGGCCCCTTTTCCGGAAGGGGCATGTAAATTTCACCAGTCGTAGTAGGGAAATGCGCGGGGGATTTAAATATCCCCCGCGGCATTTAAATAAAAATGTCCGCCGCTTTTTTCCGGCTTTTAAAAAAGCCGGAAAAGAGCGTCTAGACTGGCCCCGATCCTCCGGAAAAAGCGCCCTTTTCCGGAGGCTCTTATTCCTACTTTTTCGGAGGCTTTCCGGAGGCTTTTCGGAGGCTTTCCGGAGGCTCTTATTCCTACTTTTTCCGCCCTTATTTCCGGAGGCTCTTATTCCCGTGGATTTCCCTACTACAACTGGTGAAATTTACATGCCCCTTCCGGAAAAGGGGCCAGTGTAGACGTAGCCGGGCAGCCAGTGTGTACTGGTCAGCCGCTAAATTGCAGTCAGGATAAGAGTAGCAGAATTGGGAGCAAGCAGGGTGAGGATACAAGAAGGCCTGGGTCAGGCACCAAGTAGCAGGTGGCAGGCAAATAGCAGAGGGGTAGTTGAGCTGGGTCAAGATAGCAAGAAATTGGGGTCAGAAACCAGGTTATAGACAGGAAGCACATAGCAAAGCTGAGTACGAACCAGGGTCAGGAGCTAGAGTGGAGGGTCTGCCACCAGCAAGGTCTAGAGCCAAGACAGGCATCCTGCATTGTTGCTCACACAACTTCCCCTGGTTTAAATACTAGCATCAGTTAATAAGTGGGCTGTGAAAGGGCCACCACTCAGGCCAGGGGTGGGGAGGGCGTGGGAGGCGGCAACAGAATTGCCCAGCCCGGGGGCAAGACAGGGAGTGGCTCTGTGCTCCTGGGAGGGGTGAGGTTTTGGGTATAAGGGTCTGGTGGCTAGCCTCCACCCCACTCCCCACCTTCTGTGCCACCTGCAGCTCCAGTGGTGATTTAAAGGGTCTGGGGCAGCCCCTTTGCCCTCCCCTGCCAGCAGTGTCAGACAGCGCTTCTTGCAGAGCCTAGCCCCAAATGATCCTGCAAGGGAACACAGACTAAGCTTCCAGGGATGAGGCAGAAGCATCAGCAGAACAGAACCCCCATGGTTCCACCTTTGATTCCTGCCGGTTCTTACATCATTTCCCTCTCCCCTCAGGTCCTCTGAGGCAGTGCTAGTCCAGGTTTGTGCAGATGAGCATTGTGGATTTCCCCCACCTAGTTAGAGTCAAGGACATGGGAGGTGTCATAGCCTTCCCAGTTTGCCAGACAGTGCAGGTGGCCATGCATCTGTTGGGAATAAAAGATGGCATGAAGGCAGCAGAGGGACCTTGGATTTCTCGGCTGTCACAAGTGAAGGGGGGTTCCTTCAGCTCCCAGTCACAGACCCTGGAGTTCCCAAATGCCACAGGTGATGTTGGGCCCCTTCAACTCTGCGCTGCTGAAGTTGGCGGGAGGTCCGCAGCACTCTCAGCCACTGTGGGTGGTGAGGGGACCCTGGATGTCCAAGCACCTGGGGGTGTCCAAGGGACCCTGGAGCCACAGTTGTGGTGGATGCTGGATCCTCCCTTCCCATTTTGTCAGTTATTGTTAGTAAAAGATAGGGATGGGTCATAGGCTTTCTTGAATTTTTGTTTGTTGCCTGTAACAAGTCCCTGACTTTTACTAATAATAACCATGGACAAATCTTAACCTTAATTATAAATGCTCTGATTGTTCACAGCAATAGATATGAACATTTACCATGTGCCCATGAATCTCTCAATGTTCAGAGCATTGTTTCACTGTTCTTCATCCAGTTTGTGTTCACTGTGTCTCACATTCATTCTTGAACTTATTCTCTTTTATTTATTTCCTCAGTGCAGTTTCTCCCCCTCCCTCACACATGTGATTTAGGCCCAGATCATGATCTAGTACCCCCTGTTCATTTGAATAGAGGGGGATAAAAAGTGGACAGAGAGTTGGTTCCAGCCTACTACTGTGGCTTCTACATATGACACTGAAGGGTTGATGCCGTGGATCAGAACAAAATGCTGCCCCTTACTCAGGGCAGATTGTAGAGCGGGTTCTTCAGCTGCAGCACCTTTTATCTCCTTGATTCCTCATTGGGGCCTGGTCTATACTAGACCAGGAAGGTTGGCTTAAGGTACACAACTTCAGCTATGCAAAATGCATAGCTGGAGATGGTTTACCTTAAGCTGAGCTTTGGTGGCATCCATACTGAGGGAAGCCAATGGGAGCCAACACTCCCATTGGCTTCACTTACTCCTTGCAAAAGGAAGAGTACTGGACACCAGCAGGACGTTCGATTTACGGGTCTATACTAGACCTGCTAAATTGAACGCTAGAAGATCAACCTCCAGAGCGCTGATCTTGCGGTAAGTATAGATGTGCCCTGAGCGTATTCTTTTTTTTTCTTAACCATTGGTCTTAAGGAAATCTCCACGGTGGCTTGATTTTCTCTATCTGGAGCTACTACATTGTCTCTTTATTTCGAGCCTCTAAGCCAGGGGTTTCCAGCCTTTTCATCATAGATACCTACTTTGGACCAGCATAACATTTGAGCCTACCCTGCAGCATTAGTGAAAGAGAACTTAGATGTAATTAATGTGTTTTGGTTGAGTGCAAACTATTAGGGTGATATTTGATACCACATCCTGTCTACTTGTTTTTCAAAATTTGGTGCTGATATGTTAATCTATTAGAGATGCACAATACTTGGGTGTGGTAATAGTTGTAGCACAGATATTTCTGTAGGCCAGAAGAAAGTTCCCATGTTAATAGATTAGGTATTTTGCTTTGTGTAAAAAAGTCCACAATTCAGCATCCTTGCATCTGTCGTTCAACTAGCTATCAGTTTGCAGGGTGACAGTTTCCATTCATACTGTATTACCATTCAAATGGAACATTTCATTCACTCATCTCATTAACAGTAGCCAGATCATTGCTGTCAACTGCCACAAAAGGGCTGGAAACAAATACTGGTTATGATTCTAATTTCTTACCCTCACAGAAAATTCGGAGACTGTGTCAGAAAAAAATAAGTTTTATAGGTGTCTTGAACTATATAGAGTTTAACAGAGAATTATTGCATATCCCTGCTGTAGTGACATGCCTCAGCAAAAGAGTGGACAAACCTTCACTGTCCACAAAATCAATGCAATGCAGAATGCAGCCATATAGGCTTTGCCATACCACAGCATGAATATATTTCAATCCTGTTTTGGAGGGGCCATATATAAGGCTGAGAGAGTAGCTTCATCTGAGTCCGTTAATTCCCTGGGCTTCCTGATAGAACTAGCAACAAAGAAATGTGTTGTTATGATTACTGTTGTGATGTGGACATAAGCTCACTAGGAATTAGGCTGACTTAGATCAGCTACTTATTTTAGTATCTACTGGACAATTTTCTTCTTCATGTAGGTGATTTTTGGTTTAAAACAATGGAACTATTTAAGGCATGTTTTTGTATCAGAAGCTCTTCCAGTTTTGTTACCAGGAGTGTTGGAACAATTTTTATGGCAGGGGCGATGATAGCTGTTGTACCAACTGGAAACCCTGTATATGAGGGAAACCATTTCAAGCCAGGAGATTCTGCAGCACCTTCCAGCCTCGAATACTAGTTTCAGGACCTATGTTTGTTACTTGTATGGTTTGCCATGAGGGATACATTTGAATGTTCCTGCAGAATGGGACAATCAAAATCACAGACTGCCTACTTCAATTCTGCTAATGTGTTTCAGTTTTCTGCAGTTGGTGCTATCAACAAGAAAGAGATATTTTAATTTGTGGCTTCAGCAAAGGATGTCATGCTAATGCTGCAGGAAGCTGGGGAGGGATGCAACAAAGACAAAAAAAAGTTGTTAAAGATTTGTGAACTGGTGGGTTTAAGTGTTTCTTAATGTGTGTGTAAAATGTTCTTATGCTGTGCACAAGGCCCCTTTAAAAAAAAAGAAACAACATTTCCTCTTGGGTTGGAAGTTAAATTTAACCCGATAGCTATAGCATTTCCTATTCTAAGTAAGAAAAAAAAGGTCCTAACTACTGTGGCAAAGACAAATACACCATTGTGATTACTGTCATCTTTTAAAATTATTGTACTGTTCTGCAGGCTTGGAGCAGTGAAAAATATTTAAGTTGCTGAGTACTTTCCAGGGTATTGGTGCACTTGAATGTGTTAGATTTGTTATTATTGAAAATGAGAATCAGATTGACAAAAGATGAACAACAACAAGTTGACATATTTATCATGGTAAAACTGTGCTTAATATTTTGCAGGCCAGATTGTGGCATTCAGCTACTTACAACCCTGGGGTAATTTAGAGTCATACTGCTTCAGCTATTGGGATGAAATCCTGGCCTCACTGAAGCAATGGCAATGCTCTTTATTGAATTCAATGGAGTCAGTATTTTATCCATGGACAGGGGAGTGCATGAAATGTACCTTTCCAGCCTGGAAATTCCAGGGGATCATTGAATTGGAAGGAACTTCCTTGGTCACTGAATTCAGTTCCTTGCTATTATAGCCAACCTCATCATATAATCTTCCCTTGGAAAAGCTGTTGTCTTTTCAGTACAATGCTATCAGTCAGCATGTTGGACCAGTAGGAGGAAAGGGTTCAATTCAAGCACAGATAATTTTATTGCCCTAGAACTTGGGTGGATAGGAAGACAGAGGGGGACAGAATAGGAATGGTCTGGCTTCACAAGTTATAGAAGTAATTGGGGAATAACTATGCTAAACAATCTGAGCATGCAAATGACAAAAGTATTTGTCAATAAGATCAGCTCTTACTTGCAACTTACATTTTGTTTTACCTAGGAAAGGTGAGGGGGAGCACTTATCTGACTCTTAATGAAATCCAGGAAATTTCAGTGCATTTACCAGAATGACAACTTACCTTATGAAGATTGAGATATATAATAGTCCATCTGTGTAGCTGCTATTTCACATTGAATTTGAGATAGCATAATTAAGATTATATATATAGTTTAATAAATATAGCTAACTGTTGCCTGGAAATCTTTTGGTTGCATATCTATTAAATCAGAGGTCATATAAAAGCATTCACTGGAAATTTAAAATTGGAATAAAAAGTTTGGCTCAAAGAGGTTTGGCTGTGTGGAAATCTACTAGTCAAATAGGTTAAAATTATTCAATCCAACAGAAAGTGGTATTGAATCAATATAATACTTTGCTGAGACTAAATGGCAAGATATTTCACATTTTTATCTGATCGCTTAAGCTACTTGCAGTTGATGGGATGGCACTCATTTAGAACTCCTGTCATAACAGAGTGAGAAAGAAGCTAGCTGGCAGAAAAAAATACATAGAAGAGGATCAGAAGGATATCAAGTTTGTACATCTGTCTGTCTGTGTGTCCATCCATTTGTTTCATTTTGTTTGTTCAAGAATTCCTTATAAATGGTAAGAGCTAGGACCACCAATCTGGGATGTAGCTTCCTCTTATCATAACTTAAAGCAAGGTCAGCGTTTGGTTGGGCTAGGACAATGGTATGTGTGTGGAATGTGATTGTTTTTCATCAAACAGAAAGGGAGGGGTGTGATAGCAGAGACTGTTTTACCCCAGAATGACTGCAGAGGGGGCAGAAAGTGCACCAGCCTCAGGGAGCAGCCAGTGGTCAGCAGCATGGCCCCCACTGTCCCCAGGCTGGCCCTGGGGAGAAGTGGGCGGGTGGGCTGTGCAGCCCTCGCCACATCAAGGCTGGCCCTGGGAAAAAGCCAATCGGCAGGCTGTGCAGACTCTGCCACCCCTGGGCCATCCCAGGGAGAAGCTGGTAGCCACCCCCACCTCCTGCCCTGAGCCCCCTACCTGCTGCCATGTATCCCCCACCCCCTGCTCTGGCTCCTGCACTCCTACCCCTTTACTCCCCAATTCTGACTCATGCACCTCCCACACCACCAGCCCTCTGCCCTGAGCCCCCCACATTCCCAAGTCTTTGCCCTGACTCCAGTACCCACACACCCATGCCCTGAGCCCCTCCTTAATGACCCAAGCAACACCCGGTAAATTTTCTAGTCATATATAAAATGTCAAACAGTTAAAGTAGTAGTAAGCAAAGCCTCACTTTGGGACTTTCAGTGCACTGCAGCAGCATCCACATGGGATGTTACTGCACATCCAGTTGGTGCACTACAGGTTCACAACCTGCTTTGTTTGGCCTTCTTGTGCACCTCCCTGCACCGTTGTATATATTAAACCTTGTTCTTAAGCACTTTCCTTTACTACATTTAACAGATTACAAAAAGAATCTGACATAAGTTTTAGAAAAGAAGGACCATCTTCTAGAGGCAAAGCATACAAAGACATATATGCTGTGTGACCTCATTCCGGAGGGGGGAAATAAGTGAATAATTCCCACTTTCTCCTTGGGAGGAACCTAACTCAAAATTGTGTTACTACTGTGCTTGGAAATTGGCTTGAACAATTTACTGAAGGCTGTCTGGGAACATCTGTGAGCCCATAAAGGCCAAAGAGCAAAAATCAGAGTCAGTGACTATGTAGGATATCTACTAAGTTCTTCATGTGATATATACAGGGGGTGGGGGTGATCTGTCCTTGTGATTAGAGCTGGAGCCAGGAATCAAAGCTAAAGGTCAGAAACCAGGCAAAGGAGCACACCTGAGAATAAGGCAGGCATGGAAATGATCACAGCTGTGGCTGTAAATGCTGAGCAACCAGCAGCCTGCTGTTGCTGCTGGTCTAAGAGCATGCCTGGTGATTCCTGCCTCCTATGAAGTGGGCCAATTAATCAGGCAGTTCTGCTGTTGCTCATCTGTGGTCATTCATTTGGAGCCAGAGCTAGCTCAACCCAGGCTTAATTGCAGGTCCACGGGATGAATTAATTCAGGGTAGTCATGGACAGCAACAACAAGTTCCTGCTTCTTATAGGCTACGTCTACACTGGCATAATTTTCTGGAAATGCTTTTAATGGAAAAGTTTTCCGTTAAAAGCATTTTCAGAACAGAGCATCTAGATTGGCACGGACGCTTTTCCGCAAAAGCACTTTTTGCGGAAGAGCGTCCATGGCCAATCTAGATGCACTTTTCCGCAAAAAAGCCCTGATCACCATTTTCGTGATTGGGGCTTTTTTGCGGAAAACAAATCTGAGCTGTCTACACTGGCCCATTTGCGCAAAAGTTTTGCGCAAAAGGGACTTTTGCCCAAATGGGAGCAGCATAATGTTTCCGCAAAAAGCACTGATTTCAGACAGTAGGAAGTCAGTGCTTTTGAAGAAATTCAAGCGGCCAGTGTAGACAGCTGGCAAGTTTTTCCAGAAAAGCGGCTGATTTTCCGGAAAAACTGGCCAGTCTAGACACAGCCATAGCATGTGGCTTTTGGGAGATGGAGACTCATGGAGGAAGCACCTCCTTAGATCATGTCACAAGATCAAAATATGATGGGACTTATTCAAAGGATGGCAGAATTGCTGGGGAGAGACAGCTTTGCTACCTGGGAAAGCAATGCAGGGTACACACTAGCAGAGTAGCAGGGGACTTGGGAAATTGATTATCTTCTTAGGCTTGGCTAGTGATGCTAGATGGAGCCTTAGGTAGGAGGACAGCTCGGGGCATACTAACTGGCAACCTCTGCAAGTCATTCTCACTGGCTTTTGAAAAGATGTAAAACTCAAAGCAAAGTTGATATGGTTAGTACAAAGACACGCAAAAAATAAGCTATTATTAGGCTGCTAAATGTATCCATTTCCCATTTTAGAATATTCAGTTACAACATTGTAACAATTCAAGAAAGCTACTTTTCTAATATTCTAGAAGTCTGGAGTTAAAAATAATGCCAGTTTAATTGTCATTTTTCTCAGCTGATGTATAATGGCCTTTGAAATTTCAGAGTGCTAGTAACAGGTTCGGTCCTGTGTGTGAGCGCCCCTTGGTGGCCTCACAACTATTTAACTCACCTGTTTGCAGGCAAGTCAAAGTCCAGTCTGTGGCCAAGGTTCAGGGCTTCTCTTTTGCCCCCCCTCACTTAGGTCTGGTTTTCAAGGGGCTGGGAGGGGGGGGGGAGGGAGACCCAGGCCCACCCACTCCTCTGGGTCCCAACCCAGGGACCCTATACATAGCTGTAACCTGCCAAGTTTCAAAGTCCATAATTATGGTCACATTCCTGGGCCACTTCCCCAAGATGCAGTTTCATTCAGCCCTTCCCTAGGGCCTTGTTGCAGAGTTCCCCTTGTCCGGGGTGCTGCAGAGTTGTCGCTGGCTAGCCCTTAGCCACAGAATCTAGCTCCGCTTAGTTACAAGGGCCCAGCTCCCACTTGGCACTGTCCAAGGTTCTGGTGTTCCCAGTCAGCCCAGAGGTCTGCCTGGGTTGAGCTCCAGGAAGGAACTGATAGGCCTTAGGTAGCAGCTCCTTATATAGCAGCCTGCCGCATCCTGATTGGCTGCAGTGAAGGCTGCCCCTCTATCCTGCTCGGAGGATCTCTCCATTGCTCCTGCTGCTGGCCAGGGTGCTGAAAGGCCTCCAGCAGGGAGGTCAGGCTTTGTCCGCCCCATCACAGTGCTTTTCTGAAGCATATGAGGACAGCTTTAAGTTATATGAACAATGTTGCAGAGTCTAAAAATTGCAGTGTATGCCAGCCAAGATCAGCATTAGTTTACACATAACAAATTGCTGTCATCTAATTTATGGTTTAGTGTTGTATTCTACTGATTTCACTTACTTTTGATAAACCCTCTTTTTTGGAGAGAGAACAGCTATATTAAACACAGACACAGTCAACATATGGCTCAGAAGATTTGCCCTTTTGCAGTCTATGATACATTGGAGACAAAATTTGGTTCAGAGACGGCCATCAAGCCTCTGGAGGCCAAATTTTTAAAAACAAAGGTTAGAGAACAAGTAGCCTTACAGCTTCCGGAACAAACTACAAAGCTAATTTAAAAGATGTCTCCTCTTTCCTACAACACTCACAATATCATTATTTAAAAAGATGAAATCAAAACTATTCCTGCTACTGGGGAGGATACAGTCTATCAGTTGACAGAGGCCTATACACAAAAGAAAGATAATATCTAGCTGTATATTTAGAAATGTGCATCTGTCTGTGAGTCTGTTTGTTCAAGAACTCCTCTTAAATGGGAATAGCTAGGACCACTAAGTTTGGTATGCAGCTTCCTCTTCTCTTAACTTAAAGTAAGGTCATAGTTTGGTTGTGCCAGGAAAATGGGAAGTATGGGGAATGGGACTGTTTTCCATAACAAGGAAAGGGATGGGATGTTTGGAAGGATGCTATAGTCACAGTGTCCACTGGGGGCAGCGTGTGATGGAGAGAGCTGTACTTCAGAGTGACCACAGGGTGGCTGCTATATCAACCAAGGGAGTGGTCAGCTGAGGATGGGATTTGCCATTTTGCCTGCCACATGACTGAATAAGTGCCCCCCCCCCACCCAGGAGAAACCTGGTGCCCCTCTGCTCCAGGAAGAGAAAGGGAAAGGGCCCCCCACCTTGGAAGATGGGGGAGAAAGCCCCCAGCAGTCCTGGTCTCCTGTCTTGACTTATTCACCCCTCACACTGCCACCCCTTGCCTTGAAGGACCCAGGCAATGCTGAATAAAGTCTTCTAGTAACAATATAAATAAAAGAATGTAAAGACTCTTAGTTCAACTAGCCAATATGTGGACATACCTAAATTGAGTAACCATGTCACTGTACACCACTGCCTGCTGACTTATCACTCACATTGGTTTTACCACTCGTTATGTTTACAGTGTAACCTCTTGGGCAGTGAGTGTGCCTGGTGATAAAAGCTCTGAACTGGAACTCAGTGATGAGGGTTCAGTGCTCTGCTCAGCCACAAGCTTCCTGTACGATCTGGAGCAACTAAGGTTATGTCTACACTACAGACCTTACAATGGCACAGCTCTACTGTTGCAGCTGCACTGCTCTGAGGGCTCCCATGTAGCTGCTCTATGGGAGCAGGAGAGAGCTCTCTTGCCAGCATAATTAAAACCACTCCCAATGAGAGGTGATAGCTATGTTGGCATATGACCCCACTGGTATTTTTGAGGTTAAACTTTTGTTGGTGAGGGTCAGGGGTGACATGGGGGAGGGGCTATGAGGGGGCATTTGTCCCCAAATGCTGTGGGCAGGAGGGACAAGGGGCCAGAGCCTCTGGGCAGCCCAGAGGAGCAGTAGGGGGGGCCTGACACTGGCAGTAAAGGTTATCTCCCTGCACTCACCAGCAGTGGTGAGGGAAAGCAGAGTAATGTGTCCCTACCTTGCTCTGCTCCCATGGCTCTGAGCTCATCACTCAGGGGAGGGGACCACCACTGTACTCACTGTTAGTGACATGACCAGGGGAACAGAGTGAGGTAGGGCCATGCTGCTACGCTTCCCACTCCTCCCCGCTGGTGAATACAGGAGGACCTGACTGCTGCATTGCTCAGGGGATTGCAGGAAGAGGTAGGGTAAGGTTGGGGCAAGGATGGAGCAGGGGTGGGGAGAGGCATGGCAGGAGTGGGGAGAGGTGACAGCAGAAATGGGGAGAGGTAGAAGAGGGGAGAAGTCATGTGCCCCCCCCATATCTTTACTTACCAGTCATGCCTGTTCGAGATATGGGGTTTTATTCACATTCCTCAGGACAAAAGTGTTAGACAAAAGTACTAGTTTAGACATTGCTTTAGTTGCTCTGGTGTGGATTCACAAAGGGATTTAGGAGTTGCCATGCTGTGATAGGCCCCTAAGAATGGGATTCACAAAAGCCAGACTGATAGATGGAAAGCTGCTTAAACTAGCCAGTGAGAGATGCTTACAAGATGACTCTGTGCTAAGCCTTTCATTGAGATAGGCGTTTGGCTACAGCCCAGTGGGCATCTGTCTCTGCTAGTGATCCACAATCGGAAATCCCTTTCGCGTCAGGGGGCCTAAGGACCTAAATTGTTTCTTGTCAGGGTGGGTTAGGCATCTGCGTCTTGCCACACACAACAGCCAGAGGAGAAGATGCCACTTCCTCTCCTTGTAACTTTAAGCCCATTTATTAGGACAATCACCATGGGCATCCAAAAGCGGAGGCAGGGGAAGGCACGGTCTTTCCAAATTGCTAGGCATGGCCCGGCCCGTACTCGGCTCCTAGAACGCCTGCTGTAGGGGCAGGGAGGCTGGAGCAACGTGCCCTCCCCCCTCCCTGGTGCTCTGGGGCTAGGGAAGTTCCAGCTGTGTGGCCTTCTCCAGCTGTGTGGCCTTCTCTTCCTGGTGCTCCCTCCCCGTCCCTTCACTTCCCCTCTTTGTGGGGGGGGGGGGGCACACTTAGCATGCTGTCCCACTTCCTTCCCCCCCCATGAGGGAGGTGGGGACTCAGCAGAGGGGGCAGGGCTGTATGTGGGTCTCAGGGCCTCTTTCTCCCAGCCCTAGCTGCTTACACCGCCCTTGCTGAGTCACCTGTCAGATGGGCATTCCAGATGCAATTTCCTCTTCTGCCTCAGGAGCATGAAGATTTGACAGGGGTCTCCCACACCTCTCAAGAGAGTGATTTTACCACTTGACTGTGGAATATTCTGGTGGGTGTCTTTCTCAAACTCTCCTGTTGATGCCGTTGCACTTTGGCAACAGTACTTCCACAAATGACTGGGATTTCTGAAGATAAATAAATTAATTCTTGTGAGGTGCTTAGATGCGAAGATGAGGTAGGGCTAGATTAATAGAATTTAAGGCCAGGAGGAGCCATTACATTCTCTAATATGGTCCCTTTTATAATACAAGCCAGTTTCACCCAGTTATCCCTGTACTGTTATCCCATGTACTTTTTATTACTGTTAAAAAAAAAAGTGTGTTTAATTTCTAATTTTAATTTGTCTGGTTGCAGCTTCCAGTTACTGGTTCTTTTTATATCTTTCTTTGCAATACTTTCTTCTGTAATCAAATCCCATTTTCTAATAGGCTACGTCTACACTGGCCCCTTTTCCGGAAGGGGCATGTAAATTTCACCAGTCGTCGTAGGGAAATCCGCGGGGGATTTAAATATCCCCCGCGGCATTTAAATAAAAATGTCCGCCGCTTTTTTCCGGCTTTTAAAAAAGCCGGAAAAGAGCGTCTACACTGGCCCCGATCCTCCGGAAAAAGTGCCCTTTTCCGGAGGGTCTTATTCCTACTTCAAACCCTACTTCAAAGTAGGAATAAGACCCTCCGGAAAAGGGCACTTTTTCCGGAGGATCGGGGCCAGTGTAGACGCTCTTTTCCGGCTTTTTTAAAAGCCGGAAAAAAGCGGCGGACATTTTTATTTAAATGCCGCGGGGGATATTTAAATCCCCCGTGGATTTCCCTACGACGACTGGTGAAATTTACATGCCCCTTCCGGAAAAGGGGCCAGTGTAGACGTAGCCATACTGAAATACAGGATACAATATTTACTGTCATTTGAATCTAATTAGGATGGTCATTTTCAAAGTAACATTCCTACTAATGTACACATGTGAGTCTACCTAAGCAATAGTGTTTCTTTTTTTATGAGATTTCTCTGTGCATTTTTTGTGAATACAGTGACAGACAAGTGGCACCACAGAAATGAAGAGCCTCAGGCTCGCTCTCAAGATATTTTAAGATTGAGATATTTTTAGCTGGAATTTCTGTGGCAAAATAAGTGGAGGCATCTATATTTTTCACTACATTCAGTTGGTCTAGCTATTCCAGTAGCACCTACTTTAGAACTGCCTCTTTGATAAACTAGATCTACACCATGGGAACTTTAAATGAAAAAACAAAAAGGCTGTTATTTTTATTCGCATGCTTTTCATTCTTTCTAAAAAGTCTCCATAAAGGATCAGTTAGCACATGATGATTACAGCCAGTGTAAGCAACATGTCAGTGTTAGCAACTGGATATCCTATCATTATTTCTTGGAAAGAGAATTTTTCAGGCTATTTATGCTCCCTTGTGGTATATCTACAGTATTCATCCACACTTGCCGATGGATCTGTTCAAAGGATAAGAAGACCCATTTAGCCTAATTTCAAAGCCCGCTTTTAACACTGTTGGTTCAAAATTTCTTCTGAGACTTTTAGACTCAGAGTGAGATAGTGTAACAAGTGAAGAGGCAGGCACACTGGGGTTGAGTAGCACTTCCTCCTTGTTCCTCCCCCCTTCCCCTCCCCAGGGCTGGCTTATGTCTTGCCAAATATTCCTCACAGTGGTCCCCACATAAATGCATTTTGGGAGTGCTAGTGTAGGTCTTCAGAATATTACGCTTCTCCTTTCCTATGTGCTGTAAGTGGTGAATTGTTAACTATGTTGACATCAGAAGTATCATGACTGGTATCCAAGCTTAGTATTCATTGAAATGAATGGGTAAGTTGACACCTAAGAGCTGTTTTTTCAGGCTCTCTGCAAACTCCAATAGATGTGTCTAAATTGGTGACACTGTTTTAATTTTTAAAGGTTTCCTCTGCAATCTCCATAACAGCCAGGGTATGTCTACACTACCCCGCTAGTTCGAACTAGCAGGGTAATGTAGGCATACCGCACTTGCAAATGAAGCCCGGGATTTGAATTTCCCGGGCTTCATTTGCATACGCGGGGCGCTGCCATTTTAAAAACCCCGCTAGTTCGAACCCCGTGCAGCGCGGCTACATGGGGCACGAACTAGGTAGTTCGAACTAGGCTTCCTAGTTCGAACTACCGTTACTCCTCGTGAAATGAGGAATAATGGTAGTTTGAACTAAGAAACCTAGTTCGAACTACCTAGTTCGTGCCCCGTGTAGCCACGCTGCACGGGGTTCGAACTAGCGGGGTTTTAAAAATGGCGGCGCCCTGCTTATGCAAATGAAGCCCGGGAAATTCAAATCCCGGGCTTCATTTGCAAGTGCGGTATGCCTACATTACCCTGCTAGTTCGAACTAGGAGGGTAGTGTAGACATACCCCCAGAGACTTAGGCCTCCTCAATGTTACAGAGTTTTGTCATCAAAAGGCAACTTTGGCGACAAAACTGTGAATGTATATATGCTGCAATGTGACTTTTGGTGGCAAAAATGCTGCCATGGCCGCCAGATCCCTGGGGCTGACCAGGGCGCAGCAATCATGCTGCCCAGCTGCCAGATTCTTGGTGCTGGCCAGGGCATGGCAATTGTGTTGCCCAGCTGTCTGAGCACCTAGACCGGAGTTTAGAGACACTGTGGCTGCGCAGGGTGCTGGCTTTGGGAGTGTGGCACCTCACTCCCCATCCCCAGCCATTGGTGCTGAGGCTGGGCGATATGGGAGGGGGGTATAATTTGGGCTCCTGTGAGAGGGACGTGTAGAAGAGGGGCCACCCATGCCTAGCACCATCTTACTGATATATGGTGAGTGACAGTACCCAGAGCCCTACCCCTCAGCCAGATACTTTCTACTTTTGCATCTATCACCCCATCACAGAAAGAGAAACCCATTTCTGCAAAGCTCTCCACCATTTCATGTGCATTTCCCAGAGTCATAGGCCTCTGTAGCTGCATGTGATTAATTGCACTGAACACTTGTATTAATGCAGGCACATCGCTCAACTTCCCAACTCCAAATTGATTTGCAACTGATTGGTAGCAGTCTGGAGTCACCAGATTGCCTCACACTGCTCTGCCAATACAGCCCCTCTCATTCTGGTGTCCTTGTGCCATAGTGCTAGGATGAGCTCCACAGACTGTTCCAGGAAGGTGGTTTTCCACACCCGGAAAAGTTCTGTAGCCTCGGCTCATCATCCCAGACTTGCATGATGATATGATCCCATCATTGAATGCTTGTTTCCTGAGCTCCAACTAACAGTCCACCAACAGCAGCTGTTCTGTGAATGCCAAAAACAATCTAGAGTTGCTCCTATCCATATCACATAGCATGTTAGGGAGTCTTCTTCAATTAGGAATGTTGTGATTAACTGCACTGCCATCCATGATGTCTTAATGCCAGTTATCAGAGCATAGATGAGCAGTGGAGGATCCATCCCTTCTCACAAAAATGCCGGGGGGCACAGTAAATAAGGGCCATTGGAAAAGGTTGCAAAAGAAAGCCAGAAGCCCATTGAATGCTGGGATAGAAAACAATGCATCATGGGAGGTCAAACCCAGTCCCAAGATGTACCATGATCGCTTCTGCTTCCCACAAGACCTAGCAATAGAAGGTGTTGAGGTGGACTGTGGGCTAGGTATCCGCAGTGCATAGCTTACGCTGTGGATGTGCTCTGCCAACAGAGGATGCAAATGTGAACATGCAATACCAATATTTATTACAGGCAGTCCCCGAGTTACGCGGATCCGACTTATGTCGGATCCGCAGTTACGAACAGGGCTTTTCTCGCTCCGGAGAACAGGAGTGGCGGGATGCCCAGATGAGCCGCGGTCCCACCGCCCGCGTCCTCTGGGCGAGAAAAGCTGCTCCCCGTCTCCCTGGTCTGCTGGTCAGACCAGGGAGACGCGGAGCAAAGCCTCAGAGGACGCCCGCAGCGAGACAGCCACGGCGCATCTGGACTGTCCCGTTGCGGGCGTCCTCCGCGGCTTTGCTCCGCGTCTCCCTGGTCTGCTCGGGGAGGGCGGGGGCGCAGCTAGTGCCCCCTCCCCCCCAGCAGACCAGTCTTTTCTGCCCACGACGCCTGGGGTAGAGCAACTGGGGCGCTGCTGGGTTGCTTCAGTAGCGCCGAGGAGCGGCGCTACTGGAGCAACCCAGCAGCACCCCAGCTGCTCTGCCCCAGGCGTCCCCAAGTCAGCCGCTGCTGAAACTGACCAGCGGCTGACTACAGGAAGCCCAAGGCAGAGTTGCTCTGCCCCCGGCTTCCTGGAATCAGCCGCTGATCAGTTTCAGCAGCAGCTGACTTGGGGACGCCTGGGGTTCTTAATTGAATCTGTATGTAAGTCAAAACTGGCATCCAGATTCAGCCGCTGTTGAAACTGATCAGTTTCAGCAGCGGCTGAATCTGGACGCCAGTTCCGACTTACATACAGATTCAACTTAAGAACAAACCTACAGTTCCTATCTTGTACGTAACCCGGGGACTGCCTGTATAGTGCTTTCTGAGTATCGACATCATTTTTGTTGACAAAACTCTGTAGTGTTAACAAAGCCTTATTCTATCTTTTAAAAATGATCTGTCTGCTTCCCTGTGTTGGTGAGTTGTCCCCCAGCCCCCAGAGGCATGTCC
Source organism: Pelodiscus sinensis (assembly GCF_049634645.1). Taxonomy (NCBI): domain Eukaryota; kingdom Metazoa; phylum Chordata; order Testudines; family Trionychidae; genus Pelodiscus; species Pelodiscus sinensis. The sequence continues at coordinate 289,327,565 of NC_134711.1, read as the reverse complement.
CACACTTTGTGAAATGCAGCATCAAGTCCTGCATGAGCTGCCTCTGAGCAGCTTGTCACACTGCTCCCCCCCAGCCATGAGCTAGAGCTGGAACCGGGCCAGAGTGCAGCCCCAGAGCAAGTCGCCCGTGCTAGGCCAGGGCAGGAGCAGCCAGACAGCCTCGGCCCCATGACAACCCTGCCCTCTCCTGCTCCCAACAAATTCCGTCCCAACTCTGCATCCTGTGCCAAGGTTTGCAGGAGGTGAGCTCAGGTCTCATTGCCTAAACCCCAGGAATTCTAACCTAACTAGTTAAGGGCCTCTTTATGGCTTTTGTTCGGGTTGCACATACTCAAATTCTTTGATGAATCAGGACCATTAAAATTCTCTTGCCCAAACTGGAGTTTGGTCAGGTCCCAGATTAACACCCCCAAGTTTGTTAACAGTGCCCTGGGGTACTGAATGTCTGAGAGTGCATGCTAGTTGCACTGGTGCAGGAGAATGCATTGTGAGTAGGTATCCAATTTAGTTCATCACTTGAATGACCAGAGGACACCCTTCAGAGGCATAGCCCCAAGTTAAAATAGGCAAGAATCAAACACAAAAGTATTCACAACACATGGCTGTTGCTCCACTGAAAAGAAAGAGTTAATTTCTGCTGTATGACACTGAATTTACATAACAGAGTTCATCATCATGTGAAATAACATGTGACATGGCACAGACAGCCGTTTAGGTCACCGAGTGATGCTTTATACAGGCATGCTCTACGTTTTGGAAACCATAAACATACCAAGATGTGAAATCTAGGAAGCTGAATAAAAACAGCTACAACTGCATTTGCTACTGATCATGCTATGGCTATTTGAGTCAGGAAGGGAAAAGGAAAATAGCGTATTTCAAAGCCCTGATGTGACAAAATGTTACAGCTCAGCATTGTATTCTGACTGATTCTGGAAAGAAAGGTTCACAATGACATTTGACTGGCTTCTCACTGTGAAAGGACATTTCCTGTAGCACAACTGTGTTGGCATCTGAAAGGTCAGCTATTCCTTTCTGATATTCCCTGGTGGTGGTAGTCATCATTCCTCCCAGGACCATATATGGTCTTCCTGTTGGCTACTTAGGTAACTCAACCCCCAGCTTGCCTGGGTTGGGCCCCTGAGGCTCAGAGTTCCCCCACGCTAACATTGGGGAGCCCATGCTGTCACTCCAAAATCTACTAGCCTGGGCCCTCCTAAGCTCTGGTGTGCCAGGGGAATGTGGGGAGTGTTTTTTCTCCTTCTCAGTCAAGGGCCACATCAGTGGGATTTTTTGTGTGTTTTTCACTTGTATGCAGCCCTTGACTGATTTTTCTGTGGGTCAGAGGCCCCCAACTGTAAAAAGTTCCCCACCCCTGCTCTATATTATACACCATTCAGAGGTTTCAATAATAATAATTTCTCAGATATCCATCATTTCAAGGGATACCTCTCAGCCTAGGCTTAAAGTTACTGAAGTTGCTAAAGTATCATACATTACATGCATCGAATCTCCCAGTTCTCGATGCAGGCTTGCAGCAAAGATGTGATAACTGCTGGCTTAAAAGTCCTTGTTGCACATCCTAGGTCAGGATGGGTCCACAGTTCCTTCCAGCTCTTCAATCCCTGCACTGCTGCCTCTGGGATGAAGTGCTGAGCAGAGTACAAGATGGAGATGGCCACATGGCAAATGTATACCTTCTTCCTGGTTTCTTCCAGAGTCACGTGGCCAGGTGTGTCTTTGGCCTTCAGAGGCCCATTGTTCCCTGGAGCTTCGCTCATTAGCATATCCATAGGCAAACAGTCCTAGCCCATAACTCAAGCACATTCAGGGAGACTTCCAGTCTCCATACAGAGTACAGATCCGTAACTCCACACACAGACATTATACAGATATATAAAGAGCAGATACAGAATCAGAAGAAAGTAAGCTTTTGTTTGACCCCTCACATGGCCCCCTTTGTACCACTTTTGGGGCGAACACCCCGCCATGGGTGCAGTAGTGACCCGGCTGCTCCCCTCACAATCCAATAATGTGACACTTCCTCCTGGAACAGTTCATGAAGGTATGTTGGCCCTGGCTTGAGCTGCAAGCTGTGGAAGTGGATGTGTAGGCAAGCTGTGGAGGTGCTCCAGGCTGTAGAGATCGTGAGATGTGAAACAGGCCAAGACACAGAGGGTAAGTGTCTCAAATAGCTCATTGCAGGGGCACAGAAAAAATCCTTGAGGAATTTCAATGACATAAAATAATAGTTTTTACAAACTGAACTTCAATATATTGTGAGAAGGATGCTTCAGAACACAGAAGCTTGGTTATCACTGCAAAAGAAATGCAGACACAATGGTAAGTTAAAAATGCAAATGTTTTGATTTTAGAAAATTGCAAAAATACTTACGTTACAAAGTGTTTGTGTGTGTGGGAGTGTGGAGGGAGGTCAGGGCTGCCATCAGAGGCTGTACTACAAAAGCTTTTTCTGTGATTTTGGGCCTTCTGCATTTTGGGGACCATAGCCTTACTTGTGATGCCTGAATGGCAAAGGGAGATGTTACTCCAACCTGTTTATGGGAAACCTGCAGTATGTGCCATAGAAGTATTCAGATGTATAGTGACTGAACAGTATGTCTATGAGAAGGGTTCTACCAAATTCATGGCCATGATGAATGCATCATGGTCTATGAAATCGGGTCTCCCCACTGTGAAATCTAACCTTTTGTGTACTTTTATCATATACAGTAATTCCTCATTTGACATAGGTTTCAGAAAATGATTGTGTTAAGTGAAAATGTGTTATGCGGGGTCAGTTTTCCCATTGAAAATAATGGAAAAGGTGGGGGTTGCGTTTCAAATGGTGGTGTCGAAGTCAATTTTCTATTGGTGTTGTGTCGTCAACGTCAACATTAAATGATGTACTATACAGTACAGTAAAACTCCCAGTAGGGCATCAGCTGGAACCCGGAAGTGCTCCCATCAGCTGCTCTCTCGGCGGGGCTGCTGAGAGCTGCATGTGCGCTTGTGGCTCCAGCCTGCACTTGTTAGCAGCCAGGCCTGGGACACAAGGTTGGGGGAGAAAGGGGACTGGGTTACAGCAGGGAGGGGAGGTGTTTGGCTCTGGGTAAGGAAAGGGGAGGAGAGGGGAAGGGGATTGGGTTGGAGTACAGTATGCCCTTGTGATGGATCTGCCGGGACCTGCACTGCATCCGGCGAGGGGGGGTCACCAGGGAATGGCATGGCAAGCGGCAAACCCTCTGCCACTTTGCAGGGAGGCGAGAGAAGCCCCATGCAGCTGCCAGCAACAGGCCTGCTGGGGAAACCCAGCCGCCAGCCTGCAAGCAGGGGCGGAGGAGAGGGAGCAAGGCGTCCGGCGAGGGGGGGTCCCTGGGGAATGGCACGGTGAGCGGCGAACCCTCCACCGCTTTGCAGGGAGTCAGGGGAGGCCCCACGCAGCTGCCAGTTACAGGTTAGCTGGGGAAACTGTGTTATTTTGGGGATGGTTGTGTTATTCAAAAAACATTCCCCCCCAAAATCATGCTATTGTGAGGAAGGCATGTGTTAAACGAGTAATTACTGTACTATACAGATTTCACAGGAAAAACTAGCATTTTTTAAATTCAGTGTCCTGACCGAAAAGGGAGTTGCAGAGAGTTGCAAGGTTATTTTAGGGGTGTTGCAATATTGCAACCCTTACTTCTGTGATGCCTTCAGAGATGGGAAGTCGGAGAGTGGTGGTTGTTGACAGGGCACTCAGCTCTGAAAGCAGCACCCACCTGCAGCAGCACAGAAATCAGAGTGGAAGTTCTGCAAATTTGTGACCCCCTTCAATTTGGGGGGGGGAGGGTCAGGACCCCTACAATTACAACAATGTGAAATTTCACATTTAAACTACTGAGATTTGTACATTTGGTTTTCTTTCCTTATTTTTAGCTTCAGATAATTTATTTTTGTTGCCTATAAACCAGTTCTCCAGTTTATTAAGATCCCTTTGCATTTTACCTTCTATCCTCCAAAGTGTTTGCAACCCTCTACTCTCCAGCTTTGTGTCCTCTGCAAATTTGATCATCATGCTGTATATACCTACATCTAAGTCATTAATAAAGGTGTTGAATAATACTGGACCCAGAACAGATTTGTGTGGAACCTCACTTGAAAACTACTTCCAATCTGATATCAGTCCCTTTCTTTTTGTTTTCAGTTGTTTAATCATGTATCGACTTAATCGTAGTTCTATAGACCATGATCAAGTCCCCCCAAGTTCCCGGCCACCTTTGTATTCACAACTAATTCATCCATGCTGGTCAAAACCTACTTGTTACTCAATTTTCTAAATGAGAAAGTTGCTCCCTACACATGCTAAGAATCTGCAGGACCAGGACTGCCAATGGGGGGGGGGGGAGGGAGGGGGAGGAAGAAGACTACTATGGCCCTTTAAATCCCTGCTGAAGCCCCAGGTGGCATTGAAGGGCTGACAGGAGGAAGCTAGCTCCCAGCCATGCCCCTTCTGCCTGAGGCCTCACCCCTTCTGGGAGCACAGAGCCACCCCCAGACCTTGCCCAGGGGACAAGCAACTTTGTTGGCCTCCCTGTGCAGGGCTGTAATGGGGGGGGGGGGAGTGGCCGTCCACTGAACTGGAAGGGGAAGAGCTCCTCCACAAGCCCATTTGAGCAGAGCCACTTGGGTTACAAAGTGTTTGTGTGGGAGGCAGTGTGAAGGCAGAAGTCCAGAGGTGGAGCCAGGACTATAAAAGGCTAGCCAGCAGAGGAGGCAGGTGTCTGCCCTGTGCTCCAGGGCTGGGAAGCTGAGGACTGACCTGGACCCCTGTACCTGCCAGGAGTGGGGATTGGCCTGGATCGGCGGAGCTCACAAATCCCAGCCACCCCATGGACCCGTTAGAGACCCAGGTACCCACGGAGAGGGAAACAGAGATAGCCCAGGGAGAGCTGGCCATAGTTTATCTGGGCTACAGTAGCGGTCAGCGTGTTGCCGTGTGGATCCCCACTGACGTGACAGATTGCTCTGCTGCTATTAGGGCTTTGGGATGGGACACAGTGGAGAGGGCGGGCCTGCACCCCCCCTACCATCCAATTGCTGGTTGGCAGTCTCCCCACTTAGCCACCTCAGCTGAGCTGTCTAGTGCTTGGGATCTCCACCTGAACGAGGAGGCCCGAGTCTGAAACTGTTTGTTTGTTGCTCTGCCCTGAACCTGGACCAGGGCCTTTCTACTCTGAAACTGTTTGCTGCCCTGCCCTGAACCAGTGCTTAGGTTATCGAACTGTATAACTGTCTGTTTGTGTTGCTGCCCCACTCTACACCAGGGCTTGGGCCCTACTGTTTACCTGCCACCTGGCCCGATCCCGGCCTGGGCCTATGAACTGTAACCGGTGACTGACTGTGTGGCCACCCTGCCCTGACCCAGGGCCAGGCTGTGGATTTGGTGTATATCATCCATCGTGAACCAGGACCTGGGCTTCTGACTATTTGCTGAACTGGGCTGACCATCGGCCGGGGGCCCAGGACGAAAAGGGGGCTCCATGGACGTAGGTGGAGTGGCTGCCCACTGACTCAGAAGGGGAAGAGCCCCTTCGCAAGCCTCAATGGGCTACAAGGACATACTATATTTTGCTGTACTAGTCAACTAATGGATATCAGGGTAGTTTAAATCCCCCTTAATATTTGCGTATGTATAGTATTTAATCTTGTTTCCTGCTTGTAGAATGCCTCATCCATTTCCTCTTCTTGATTTGATGGTCTAGAACCTTTTTTCATAAAGTACTCCTTTTTCAAAAAAAAAAAAAAAAAGTATCCCCAGTACCTACAGTTTTCAGACACACAATTTTTTTCTACCATTGCAACACATTTGTTTAAACAACTTAATTGTAACCGGGTGATGAAATTTTTGGGTGCAGAAAGTACAAAAACAATAAAGTGATGTAAAACTGAAAACAAAACTTCAGTTTTCTCCAAATTTCAGTTGTGTTGACGTACCCCCCCAGACTTCTCTCAGGTATCCCTACGGGTACTCGTACCATTGGTTGAGAAACACTGGTCTAGAATACGCTCCCACTACAGGCAGTCCCCAGGTTACGTACAAGATAGGGACTGTAGGTTTGTTCTTAAGTTGAATCTGTATGTAAGTCGGAACTGGCGTCAGCCGCTGATGAAACTGATCAGTTTCAACCGCGGCTGAATCTGGACGCCAGTTCTGACTTACATACAGATTCAACTTAAGAAACCCAGGCGTCCCCAAGTCAGCTGCTGCTGAAACTGATCAGCGGCTGATTCCAGGAAGCCTGGGGCAGAGCAACTCTGTCTCGGGCTTCCTGTAGTCAGCCGCTGGTCAGTTTCAGCAGCGGCTGACTTGGGGACGCCTGGGGCAGAGCAGCTGGGGTGCTGCTGGGTTGCTCCAGTAGTGCGGCTCTCGGCGCTACTGGAGCAACCCAGCAGCACCCCAGCTGCTCTGCCCCAGGCGTCCCCAAGTCAGCCGCTGCTGAAACTGACCAGCAGCGGCTGAATCAGGACGCCTGGGGCAGAGCAGCTGGGGTGCTGCCGGGTTGGTCCGGAGCGGCGCTGCGGGACCAACCCGGCAGCCCCCAGCTGCTCTACCCCAGGGGTAGGCAAGAAAAGCCTGGTCTGCTGTGGGGGGGCACTAGCTGCACCCCCCCCCCCAGCAGACCAGGGAGACGGGGGTGGCAGGACCGCCCAAGTCCTCCACGGCTTTGCTCCGTCTCCCTGGTCTGCTGACCTGGGAGACGCGGAGCAAAGCCGCAGAGCACGCGGGCAGCGGGACAGTCCAGGCGCGCCACGGCTGTCCCACTGCTGGCGTGCTCCGAGGCTTTGCTCCCCATCTCCCTGGTCTGCTGGTCGGGAGATGGGGAGCAAAGCCGCAGAGCATGCCCGCAGGGGGACAGCTCAATCGTGCCCGGGTTGTCCCGCTGCGGGCGTACTCCAAGGCTTTGCTCCCCGTCTCCCTGGTCTGCTGGTCGGGAGACAGGGAGCAAAGCCACGGAGCACGCCCACAGGGGGACAGGTCAAGCGCACCCGGGCTGTCCCGTTGCGGGCGTACTCCAAGGCTTTGCTCCCCGTCTCCCTGTAGACCAGGGAGACAGGGAGCAGCTTTTCTCGCCCCGGAGGACGGGGTCGGCGGACCGCGACGCATCTGGGCGTCCCGCCGCTCCCGTCCTCTGGGGCGAGAAAAGCCCCGTTTGTAACTGCGGATCCGACATAAGTCGGATCCGCGTAACTCGGGGACTGCCTGTATAACATCAATATCATTCTTTTCCCTTTTTATCCCCATCCAGAGGCTCTCAATATGTCTGCTGCCTATTCCCTCGTAAATATCTGAGCAAGTGTGTACATTTTTATGTATAGTGCAACACCTCCTTTTTTCTCACACATATATCCTTCTGGACAGATATAGATACCATCATAATAATTACTTCATACACTTTCTCTTTAGCGCTGCAAGAGGCTCCAAGGATGAAAGGTGGTAAAATCATGACTGTGTACAGGTCTGCAATACAAGCCATACACAGCAATGCTGTTTATGGATAGTGCAAAGGCAGAATGAGATTCTTAAACATAGTGGTCTCCAATTGGTATTTTTTCAATCCTCTATCTTTGAACACTCAAGTTCCTCTCAAGTTCCTTTTGTATCATAATTATAATGAAATTGGCAACAGTCAGATTCACTTTGGGTACATCTACATTTCAACACTATTTCAAAATAACTAGCGCTATTCTGAAATAACATAGTCTGTGTCTACAAAGGAGGCAGTTATTTCGAAATAGTGTCAAAATACTGTTAAGCTGGAGGACTTCTTATTCCAACTCCTGTAACCCGCATTGTACGAGTAATAAGGGAAGTTGGAGGAAGAGTGGTCTATTTCAAAATAAGTGCTGTGTAGAAGCTCCCTATTTCAAAATAAGCTATACAATTGATGTAGCTCAATTTACATAGCTTATTTCGAGTTAAGCCCCGCAGTGTAGATGCACCTTTCCTGAATTTTGTACTAATTCATAGAAATCAATTATTATTTTGGCCTTTCCTTTTGCAGGGTGTAGGGGAAGAATGAATTATTTTACTGTGCAGCCCCAATGGAAAATCTTTAAATATGTCAAAACTTATTTATTTATTTGGTCATTTCTGAAAAATGGGGGTTTGTTGAGCAAGAAAACAGAGCACAATCCATTGTTAGGACAAAGTTCTAATGCTTTCTTAGAAATCATTGAGATCCTTGTGTATTTTTAGGGCAGAATTTGACAGCTAAAATCCAATCTGTTCAGAACTGAAAAATCATCACCTAATTTCAATATTATAGAATGCTGTAAATCTTTTGGAAGTTAATTGTGCTTCAGTGTCAAACAAGTTTGCTTTTAGACGCTAGTGCAATGTCCACTACTCCATGGTTAACATTACTAATGACATTGTATTATCTTTGGATAATAGAAGGTTACATGGAGCTATTTTATTGACTTAAGCAAAACTCTCTGTACATTTGAGCATAATATTTTAGTGAGAAAATAATAAATACAGGACAGGTACTAAGAGATTATTTATCAAATTGCTGTCAAATCCATTATAAAAAGCAATGAATTGAAATTTCTCTCCTCTGGAATCCCCAAGGTTCAGTTCTTGGCTTATTTTATTAATTTGTTATGTAACAAAAGTAATGTCATTGATTTTTTTAAAAAAAACTGTAAGAGTTTTTGGCTATGCAAGTACCCTTATATATAGGTCTTGGAATCTTTGTGTGGTGTGTGTGTGTGTGTGTTCACTTTGACTTTCACTGCAATCCTGATCAATTTTAAAATTAGCTCAAGGTGGACACATTAATTTAAAAAATCACAATCTGGGCTAGTTACTTCAGATCCAAGATGTGTGGAATCCCTGTTATATTACTAGTTTGGCAGATCCCACTTTGGCCCTATGCTGCACTTCAAAAGTAGAGAGGCTTCCAAATTGAAAACTGTGATCAAACTCCTTTGCAGCCTGTTTCTTCAGAGTGTCAGTGGAAAGGAAATGGCTGTTTCGGAATCTGAAACTCAGCCCATACTTGAATAGGGCCCCCCACCTCTAATGGGCTGAAGGGAAACCTAAATCTGTACACTCACAAATTCTAGGAGTTTGAAATCCAGCATGAACAAAAATCTGAATTTTGTGAGATTTCCACTTCAGAGACTTTGGAAATGATGAATGACTGTTTAGCAGTTATATTTCATAAAGAGCTCAGTAGATGTTCATTACTAAGGATGCAATTTAGACATGGAGGTTACAGATTCAGTGACATTAACAAACCTTTGTGACTTCTTTGGCAGCTGGAGAACTGGGCTGTAGACAACAAAATAAAATTCAACAAGCAAATTAGGGTCTGAGTAGCTCTATCTTCTGGTCATCTTCCATTACCAGCTTACCTTCTCCATTAGGTGGTGGGCCTTCATCATTCTTTTTTGCCTGACCTATTTGAAGAACCCTTTAATTTTGTCTCTAACATTTTTTGCTTGCTATATCCCATCCTTTGTCTTGGCTTTCCTGATTTTGTCCCTACATGCTCATGCAATTTCCATGTATGCTACCTGAAGATTAATTTGACTCCTGGTCCTAGCACCTTATGCTATAAATTGGATTTGCACACTATAACACTTAAAGCACATGGTGTCCAGTATAGCATTATCATTTAATTTGTGACAGGAAGTAAGGAAGAAAAAAGTGTTGGAGGTTAGAGAAGATCAACTGAGGATGGGAAGAGAAGTGTTTCAAAACTCAGGATCAGTGGAACAGAGTTAAGGGTGTGAGAATGGAGCAAAGGAACGACTGGACATAATGTAGAGGATAATTAAGTCAGAAGTCGATCAATAAAATATAAAGATATATTAAACATCAAGATTTCAAGATTCTGTAATATGTGGGTTTACTGTACAGGAGCATTAGATGACATGCTATTAGCTTCATATTTCCTTCACCTCTTCAGGTAGTGCAGAATTCTTTTTTCATGCTATCTTTGGGCTGATGTTCTCAGTGACAGGCTTCCCTTGGAACCAGGCAGATTTTGGAAAAGCAAACTGTCCATATAACTCTAGAATAGATGAACCAAGAGCAACTCTCTCTGTGTATCTTGAAAGTCATCATGGTGTTTGGAAAGGCTTGCAGTTATGAGGGAAAACTGTGGAGACTTTGGGACTCTGCATGGTAACCCTGGGCCTGAGGCCAGCAAAGCTCTCAGAAAATCCAAAAACTGGGCATGTGAAGTTAGTGTCCAATTTCTTCCCACTTCTTCCAAAGGAGGGCAAATTTCCACCCAGTAGAGCAGTTTGGTGAAATCTCTGCAAATGACAGTGTGTAGCATATTGTAGACTATATGGAATGTGGGATTTTCCTCCACCAACAACATGTGGTCCATTCCTGTTTCATTCAGAAACTCTTGTATGTAGTATTCCATAGTGTTACTATAGGAGAAAGAGCCTGAAGCTTGGGCTTGGTGCCTGGACCAAAGTAAGCAAGCGTTATACTATGAGTAATGGATAGGCCTTGTCAGATGCAGATGTTTGTCTGTAAGTCAGTGTCTTTTGGCACTAGAACTGCTAGCACTGCTAAAAACACGTGAAATATGTAATTACATTCCACCAGGACAGTACAAGGACATCCCAACTTAGTACACGATAAAATAGTTTGAAACAACAAGAGTGAAAGCATAACAACAGGAATAGGTGGTGAATAGGAATGCTTTGGAGGAACGTACAAGGGGAGGTGCCAAATATGTCATTAATGGGTAAGGTGATACATAAGATGTATATCATAGACTGTTTATCTCTGTCTATAAATGTTGGGGTACTTCGTTTAACTCTTTGTCCAGCTTAGGGGGCAATAGTGAAGTCCATACTATTGACTGAGCCGTGTCCATTGTCACTCCCAAGCTATCTGGCTACCAATGATTATTCATGTACCTTGTTGGACAATAAACCTGACTCGGGTGCCTTCGTATCTTATCTGAGTCTGTGGTCTTTGGGGGCTCTCTTGAACTCTATTGTGCTAACTATCTGCGCAGAGCATATGAAAATGCACACAGCCGAACATTTATCATCAGGGATGAAGCAGAAGACATGTCAAGATGCCACACCAGGGAATCCAGAATTTACTACATCACTGTCCTGACCTTCTACAGTTACCACTGTCCATTCTCATCAATCACAGTTCTAGAGAGCAAAACTTCTGCTTTATATATAGCTGGATGTATAATATTGCAATATACTTTTGAGCTAGATAGCTGAGCATCTGCAACTCCCATTGATGGCAGTGGGATTGATGGTGCACAGCGCTTTTGAAAATATAAGCAGCTTATATTTAAGTATCTAAGTATAGATTTGGAAGCTAACTTTGGGTGAGGGGTGCCTCTTTCAAAAATTTTGGCCATTGATCCCATGAATATTCATATATTAGTTTGTAATGATAGTAATTAAATTAACTCACATTTACTCAACACCTCTTTGCTCAGAAAGCCTTGAGGTGCTCAACAGAAAACTATGAGTCTGTTTCTTCTTGGATGTAAACCAGTTTGACACTGACAGAACGCCTTGGATTCCAATAGAGTTACTTCTCATTTACAGGAGCATCAGTAAGAATTCTTAAGTTTCATTTGTTGAAGGAGAATCACATCTCCTGTTTGGGGAGTCCCCTCAGGATAGGCTATGCTCTCACTATATAATCTGGAGGTAGTTATGCTTTTTATTTTCTTTTTGAACTTTTTGACCATAAATGAACAATTAATGACTTTGGTGCAGGATGGCTTTTACTCTTATCACACACTTTTACTTGTCTTGGCATCAGTCATATGTTCTATCTTATGGACGAACACAAGTGGAGGGCCAGCCACTAAAACGTAGCACTCACACAGTGCGAGAGAGTGAAACCACATCTGTCACATTCATTCAAGGAGAACTTGTACTTGTAACTGGGGGCTTGTGTCACTCTCACCCCACCCAGCCTCTTGGAGCAGTCAGCTCTGTGTCATGCCGAAGGGGAGTATAAGGGCTACAAACCAACACATTTTTTCCAGAAAGTTCACCTCAGCTGTTAAACCTGGATTCAGTGAGGTCCAGCCATGACTCAGTTTTCCAGCTAAGCTGATGAAGGCAAAAGGAAGCCAAGTGAATTACTCATGTTTACACAGTCAGTGTGAGTCAGTAGGTTGGCTGGGATTTGTACTATCTCTTTGATACGGTTCCTTCTTTCTAGTTTGGAAAGCATCTATCACATTGTGGCACAGTCTCCTTCAGAAACAGACCTCAGCAGACACTGCACCATGCTGAGCATATAAGTAAACAATCTGCCTTTTAAAACAAACACTCCCCCGAAATAAACTAAACTATAGCCCCAGCAATCCCAACACAGTTCCAACCAGTGGGGGAAATGGAACTTTTAAAATATTAGTCTCCACACTGCATGACAGGAAATGCAGGATGAAAGGAAATGGTCACTTTCCAGATGACACTAGTGCTATCTTATTGTGGCTACAGGAAAATTTCAAGATCTGTGGTCTATTTATTTTCCACTTGTACTCTTCCTGCAAATTTCTTAATAGCTCCCATGTAGTTTTACTGGCGTTATTTGAACACTGAGTCCAATGATTACGCATACCTTCATATATTGTGATAAATGCTACTTGCTACCATGGATCTGCTGACTGACTTTGGACCAGTCTCTCCAGGTCAGATTTTTAAAGGTACTTAGGTGTCTGAAGATTTAGATATCTAGTGGACTTTCAGAAGCACCTAGATGACTAAGGGAGTTAGGAACTGATGTGCTTTTGAAAATCCCACTGGGCACCCACCTCCATCTTACAACGCCTAAATACTTTAAAAATGTTACCAATCACCTCTCTGTACCTCTTTTTCCTCTCCTTTGTCAGTCTTGTCTATTTAGATTGTAAACTCTTTCATAAACTCTTTTCAAAAAGTGCCTCTCACTACATGTATGTTGCACAATACGGCTATGATCTCATTGGAGATCTTAGGCACTGTCATAATATAAATAATAATGATGGATACTAGCAGGCTGTGCCTTATGCTTTCTACACTCGCCAACCCCCCTCTTGCTGGTGGCTTTCACAGCCAGAGAGTGTAAGAGTGTGTTGATATCATTTTGTCACCCAGCAGGAAAAACTTTTTTATAGAGAGAGAGATAATAAAAGGACTTTCTGTTTGAAGCAGAATGCAGACTATATGCATTCACAATTCAAATTCCTACTTGATCTACCAATGAGATGTTATTAACTTTAATTACATTTAATGAATTTTATCACAATGCTCAACTTTACATAGCGTTGAAGTTATTATTTTAAAGGGCAAATGTATTTGCATTCATAAAGGATCCCTGTGTTAGAAAAATCAAACAAAAGCAAATCATGCTGAAGCAAGATACTGGATTTTCCCAGTGATATAGATCTTGTTAAGGACTTTGCAAAGAAAATTATCTCCAGATCGTAAGGTCAAAATGGAAAGAATTATTTTTCTACTTCTGAACTTTAGCTGCTGGTCCCAATGGGAAAAATAATGGCAGTGGGGACTATTTTGAGGGACGTGGAACAAATTGTTGCCTTGGTTAGAATTAAAAAAACCAGCATCTGATGATAGCTGAACATACTGATCTACTGTGCCTTGTCATTTCACTCCAGCATAGAACAAGGGTTGAGAAGCCATTAAGCAGATATTTGCTAATTCAAATCTTGTAACTTCAGTGATAGACGCAGTGCAATTTAAGGTTGATGATGTTGACAAATCATATTTTCTGTGACAGTGTCTTTTAGATCAAATTAAAGCTGATATTTTAGCAGAGAGCTCTCAGAATGTTATTCTAATTAGCTCATTATAGTGCAAACTCTGTAGAATACGTTTAAGGAAGTGATGAGAGTCTTTGCTAAAAGTTAGGGGTTTTGCATCTGCTGAAATCTCTTGGAATGTAATTTCATAACACATCTTTCCTCATCTCATGACTACTTTCTGGATGAATTGCTCTTTATAGTTATGCTTTTCTGGACTATATTAATAGCTGATTCTTTAAAACATTTTACACGTCTTTAGAAGCAGACATGGGTTATTGTATTTTTGTTCCTTTCACTCTTTTGGAACTTTTAAAATCTGATATATATATAAGTAACTTTTGGGAAGATTATGGGGCCATCTTTTAGTATGGCTCTTTTTTCATTGAAGTGGTAACATTTTGACAAGAAAGACTGTCTTGCAGTGCTGGGCAGAGATGGTTTCATGATGGCCATGTTTTATAGAACCTTGTTGGTCAGGTTTGGTTTCAGTAAAACCAACATTGGAATGGGATGGGTGGGTCCAAAATCCATTTGACCAACAGAGTTTAAGGGAAAAAAGTTTTTGGTAGCATTCCATCATTTGCAATGGACAAATTAGGAGTTTTTCATTACACAAAACCTCTACTAGGGTGGATTTTTAGATCCAGGTTCTATTTATTCTAAACCTGCAAAATTCTGTAGACTCAGATAAAAGTATAAGGGTTTGGACTTATATCTTTAATACTGAAAGAGAAAGAAACTTTTTAAAAAAAAGTAAAAATGGTAATGTAATGGTAATAAAAATGTAAAAAATAATAGAGAATGACTTTTCATGATGGAGTTCCAAACTTTCAGTTGTGTAAGTACACATAAACACTTCCCTTAATCAGATTTTCTCATCCTCACTTCCTTCATTTTTTTGCCCAGGCTACTGCCTCAGTGTCTTATGAATGACTGGTTTCCCTGCTGATTAAACAACAAATATAATTTCCTCATAGACTGTGTAATTGCTGTGCAGCAATGGAAAGAATAGATTATGGGACTATGATTCAGAACTTGGCAAGCTATGGCCAAGAAGGAGGTAAAAAAAGTGATGAATATGTTGGAGATTTCTGCACAGAAATAAAGGTTTTAAGTATACACTTGGCCTGTAAAATTAAAATGTTTAAGTATTTGACTAATATAACTAGGACAAGAATATAAAGCAGTTTATGATTCTCTTGGCAAGTCACAACCTCAGCACCTGCTATTACCACTAGAGCTAATGTTCTGGCAGAATTCCTGTGATTGCTCTGATTCTAAGGGCTTTCGAATTCAGCTCTGTTGCTTCCGAAAGCAAATGGTCAGTTGACAATGCTGATATTTATAACCATGAATATAGTTTCCATTCATTCTTCTCACTTTTAAGTACTATTGGCCAAATTTTGTGAGACAATGAAAACTCCCATTCAGTCCTGTGTTTACATGTGTAAGAGGTATCAGATGGAAACAATGGAATGAAAATTTCAGTTTAATGATGAATCGTTTCAATTCTCTGACTATAAAGAAATCTGACCTCCTAAAATCCAGTACACAAATACCGGTAATTATTTTTGCTGGTTATAATTCACCAAATTATAGAGAATGTGTTTATATAAGGCTGTCAGTTGTCTTTTCAATTGTGATGAATGGGGGTGGGGTAAATTATACTCTTTTCTGGACGTTACAGCCTTTAAGTTAGCAAAGAACTTTTTTTAGTAGTTAACATTTGAACCTAACCCTAATTGTCTTGCTTGTCAGGGTTAAAACCATAGACAGTAGTTCCTAGAGAATCCCCAGGTATGCTAGGGAAGCAGGAGGCCAGGAGACCCAACAAAAACAGAGTGCTGGCTTTTGAATTGGAAGCAGTGGCCTTCCTGTTCCTGTTGTGTCTCCAGAGCTGAACCAGGGAGGACGAGAAATAAGCCAAGGAATCAGACATGGAGAATCTAGTGACATCTGTGCCCAGAGAAGGATTAAGTCTTGAAACTACAGATATGAGTAAAACAGGGAATGTTTAGTCAGACACGATCAGATTATTTTCTTTATTTTGGGGTGTTGAACTTCTCTTTGCTGAGCCATGTAACTATCCCCTTACACTGTATCTCACCAAATGGAATCCCAGGGAAGCAATTCTCAGAGTTTTTAATCCTTTTCTAAATTGCTTTGTACACCTAGCAACCAAGTAATATTTCACCAACTGTGGGGTTTTTTTTAATTGTTAATAAAATTATCCTTTTAAGACCATAATCTGATTCCTGTGTCCTAGAAGGCAGGAGGTTCAATGTGCATGTGCCTAAGACTGGGAGGCCAAACTACTAAGAACAATTTCAATTTTCTAGCTCTTTCCAGAGAAAAGATTAAAAGCACTTAAGAGTACCTCACAGGAAGGAATTCCCAAGTGCACCATAGGGGTGACAGCAAAAACCAATTGAAGGCCAGGGAATTTGTGACCTTAGGAAGTTTTAACACAAGCCTTTAGTGGCAAGGTATTTTTAAAGTCTCTTGCGGGCCTCCACCTTCTGCACTCCGAGTGTCAGAGTGGGGGAACAGCTTTAAGAACAATAATATTAGTTCAGGTTCTTTCCTTTAGTTTTCATTTTTGTTATATGAATTGTAGTAAACGTAGTATTGATTTTTATTGCCAATATAAATATTGGGCAATGGCATTCATACTATAATCTAGCATGGACAAGGTTCTAGGGGCAAAATTTAGGCATAAATGTTCGGCTAATGATCCCTTATCTATAAATGACCCAGTTATGTTAGAATAGGTTTATTTAAAGAATTTGCATAACTATCTTATATTTCTTCTACAGACTTTTCTTACGTTTAGACTCTAGTCTTCCTCTCTTGCTTGGATGTTGTGAATAGTGCAGAAAACATGCCTACCCTTGATATAAAATTATTTCTTCTTGGGAATCTACTAATTTCCCAATTGAGTGTTTTGGTGAGGTGGGGAGAGTAAGTGATGAGGTTTCCCCCCTTGTAAACCTGTTGGAATTTGGTTTTATTTCCTTTTGTATAAAAGTTGCATATTTTAAGTGATGCTTTGTCAGTTTTGATTACTTCACTTCATTTTCTCAGTTTTTCTATTTATTTCCCACATTATACATGTCTTTTTACTTTCCAGGTCTGCCGTATCCTTTCCCCATCATATCTCCAGGACAGGTAGACGAACCAGATGTTCCAAACTAATAATGCCTCAAGCACTGAGACTATTCAGGCACCCGATAAAGAAATATTTGACCTAAACATTCCTGATGGATAATATTATAAATTGTGTTTCTTGGAACATCAAAAGGTGAATTAATAAACAAAAACATAAAAAGAATTATCACTCATCTAAAATCAATGAAAGCAGGTACTATCTTCCTACAGGAAACCCACTTTAATAACTTGAAGGCTGGGAAATTTAGGAGGGGCTGGAAAGAAGAAGAGGGGTTTAACAAGATATCTGCAGACAAAGTACCCCACTTAGGAAGGACAAAATCAGTTGCACACATACAAAATAGGCTGCCTAGGAAGGAGTACTGCAGAAAGGGAATTGGAGGCTGTAGTGGATCACAAGCTACATATGAGTCAACTGTATAACAGTGTGGCAAAAAAGCAAACTCATTTTGGAATGTATAAGCAGGCATGTTTATGAAAGACATGAGACAATTCCACTCTACTCCATACTGAATAGGCCTCACTCATCTGGAGTATTGTATTCAGTTCTGAGTACCACATGTCAGGAAAGATGTGATCAATTTAGAGAAAAGTCCAGAGGATACAAAGAAAAATAATTAAAGGTCTAGAAAACATGACCTATGAAGGAAGATTTAAAAAACTGGTTTTTTTTAGTCTGGAGAAGAGAAGGCTAAGAGATGATTTAACCATTTTCAAATATATAAAAGTTGGCTACAAGAAAAAGGGTGAATTTTTTTGTTATCCTCTGAGTCTTGGACAAGAAGCAATAGGCTTAAATTGTAGCAAGGGTGGTTTAGACTGGACATCAGTGAAAAAAAACCCTAACTGTCAGAATAGATAACACCGGAACAAATTGCCTAAGGAAGTTGTGGAATCCCTCTCATTGGAGGTTTCTAAAGACAAACACCCATAAGAAATAGTCTAGTTAGTACATAATCCTGCCTTGAATGCAGAGAACTGAACTAGATGACCTAATGAAGTTCCTTCCAGTCCTACACGACTATGATACTATGAGGAAGGTACATTTTTACTTGTTAAGCTAAGATTTCTGACATTCTATACATACTGATTAATATACATGGACCAATAAAGATGTTCCAGGTTTTTAAATTTTGTTCCAAATTAACTAATTTAACTGAAAGCTAAAAAAAACCTGAGAAAATTTAGCTAAGCAGAGCTAATAATTGCTAAGAGACTACAAAAACAGAAATCTGGAGAGCAATTGAAATGGGAGCACAGATATCATCAGCTTAGCTTCCATGTATATCATAGCAGAAATACCAAAGAAAAATTCTCAGAGTTATGGGATACTTTACTCTAAGTGTCTGAATGATTTTATTAAAATCATGAATGCAACTTACCTCTCTCTTTTCTCTAACAAATTCCTTCCCTTTCCATGTCTATCCCCTTCCTTCAAATTCTGCTTCCATTCTTCATTATTTTATTTTAATAATTTTTCTTTAATTAGTTGGATTTATAAGAAAAAACTTAGTAAATTATGTGATTTTATATATATATATTTAAAATAGAGCTAATGTTAGGTAACAAATTATTAATATATTATTGTATGTTTATGTATATCATGTTATGGTTTATATATTTTATAAAATTATTATAAAGTCAACAGAACAAAAGAGAAAAGCCACGCTAACAATATATCAGGAATTTCATTGGTGCCAGATTATTGCCACTGAAATGTAATGACTCAATGAGAATTTGCATGCTAAAAATGGATGGCCCTATGGAAGACCGCAAAAAATTGGACAGTTTTATGACCAATTGGAAAAAGTAGTTTTAACTAAGGGGAAAATGAGTTGATAGAAATAGGTGACTTTAAGACAGGAAAAGACTGAGTGGATGACTTAGTTGGAGACTGTGAATTAGGATTTAGAAAGGAAAGAGGAGACAGACGAGACAGACTGATTGAATTTGCAAGCAAGAATGATCCACTCATCTGTAATACGTGATTTCGGCATCGCCTGAGACAATTATATATCTGATGAAGCCCTGGTGACAAAATAGAACACACTACACAAAGTCAATGGATTAAATTTTAATACCACAGAGATTTCATAATGCATTTTTAAATGCCAGAATGCTCCCCTGGGCAGATCCCAAACTGCTTGCTAAAGCTGAGACTAACATTAACAAATACTACTACATGACCTAAAAGAGTCAAATTTACAGTTTGCTTGTATACAGATTCAAACAGCAACTAAAATGCATAGAATATACCTAAAAATCAACCCAAGTCTTAATGGCTCCCACAGTATAACAATGAAGACACTATGGGTGTGTCTAGACTAAGGGGTTTTTTCGAAAAAAGTGGCCTTTTTTTGAAAAAACATTAGCTGCATCTAGACTGCTGCCACATTCTTTCGAAGGTAAATTGAAAGAACACAGCAGTTTTTTCGACCACGGAAAACCTTTTTTTATGAGGAAGAATGCCTTTTTTCAAAAGTTCTCTTTCAAAAAAGGCACTGTGTAATGCAAACTGTGCTTTTTCGAAAGAGAGCATCCAGACTGCCTGGGTGCTCTCTTTCAAAAAAGTGGCTTGTTTTTTTTAAAGTACTGGTTGTAGTCTAGATGCTCTTTTTTGAAAATATCTTTTGAAAAAGCCTCTTTTGAAAGAGGCTTGCAGTCTAGACCTAGCGTATGATGCTGCTAGACCATGTGCCTGCTCTTGCCAAAGCAGTAGGCGCCAGCAAAGTATTGCTAAATTCATAGTTGGCAACCAGACCAGATCACCTTTATTCTAGCATTGTTCAAGATAGGTATTAGACTTGTAAATATGTATTTAGACTATCAAATGCTTGTAAATTGCTGCATGCATTAATCTTACTTGGAACACATATATCCCATGCTGTGAGGTAACATGAAAGTTTTGCTTTATAATTGTAATGACTGCTCTGAACTTGTGTACCCAGGCAGAAGTGGTTCCCCCACCTAACAAGGAGGAGTATAAAACTAATATCTGAAATATCATGATACAAAAACTGGGCTAATAGTCTTCTCAGACTCAAGAAGATGCTGCATGCAAAGAAGCTCACCCTGTCAGACTGAATTCTGGAAGAGAGAAATTAAGATAGCTCACATGAAAATTCTTTATCTCTGCTGTTTGTACTCTCTCTGAGTTGGTGCTAGGAAACAAAAGCACAGGTACCCAGGATCAACCTGGCTCAGCCCTAAAGATACTCAGTGATGACTCTGTCACCTTTTGAAACCATAGACTGTAAATCATTTGTGTATATGTGTTGTCTGCGTTATTCTGTAAATAAACATTTCATTTCTTTTTCTTAGTTAATGAATCCTTAATTTATTCTGAGATTGAAACTAGTGGGCTGTGTCTAGACTGGCAAGTTTTTCCAGAAAATCAGCAGCTTTTCCGGAAAAACTTGCCAGCTGTCTACACTGGCCACTTGAATTTCCGGAAAAGCACTGATGATCTCATGTAAAATCATCAGTGCTTTTCCGGAAAAACTATGCTGCTCCCGTTTGGGCAAAAGTCTTTTTCCGAAAGACTTTTGCCCAAAAGGACCAGTGTAAACAGTATAGTACTGTTTTCCGCATAAAAGCCCCGATTGCGAAAATGGCAATCGGGGCTTTTTTGCGGAAAACCGCGTCTAGATTGGTCACGGACGCTTTTCCGCAAAAAGTGCTTTTGCAGAAAAGCATCCTGCCTATCTAGACGCGCTTTTCCGAAAATGCTTTTAACGGAAAACTTTTCCGTTAAAAGCATTTTCAGAAATTCATGCCAGTGTAGACGTAGCCCTGTTGTCTTTGATGTGAGATATGAGGTACAGATTGACCTAGTGTAAACAACTTGTCTCTTGGGACTGGAAGCAATCTGAATCTTTTGAAATCTTTCACGTATGAAAAAAAGGTATCTCTAGTCAAGCTGGCCTGGGTGCTATGATAGATTGGAGTACCCAAGGGGAATGTTGGCCCTGGTCTATACTAGGGAGTTGTTTTGGAATAAGCCCCCTTATTTTGAATAAAAAAGCAGAGCGTCCACACTGCCAAGCCCATTATTTTGAAAAAAAACGAGCTGGTTATTTCATAATATGTACTCCTGCTTTCCTCGGGGAATAACACTTATTTTGAAATTGTTATTTTGAAAAGTATTCGTGTGGATGCTCTAGTGCTGTAATTCAAAATAATTGGCCTCCAGAGTCCATTCACAGCTGCACTTGTGGCCGCTCTGGCCACACCTGCCAGCTCCACTGCTCCTCTTCTCCACAGGTGCTTAAGGTACCAGGATTCTGGAGAACGGCTGTGGCACATGCAGACCTTTGCCAGCCCCATGCCACACAGCACCATCTCAGTAATCATGGCAGACCTCAGTGCTCCCTCTGAGTCCCCCACGGCTGCCAGCGCTCCCACAGCACCCTCGGCCGCCACTGGTCAGGGATGCAGTAGAGCACTGGCCTGGACTGGTGTGGAGATCCTGGATCTTATTGAAGTCTGGGGCAAGGCGATCAACCTCCAGGATATCCACACCAGAGAGAAATGCCGATGCGTATGGCTGGATGGCCGGCAGGCTGGCCAACAAGGGACACACCTGGATCCTCAACCAAGTCTGGAGGAAAATTAAAGAGCTCCGTCAGGCCTACAACAAGAGAAGAGCCCCTGAAAACACACGTCACAGCTTGCCTGACCAAGCAACCATAGGAAGTAACTGCCCTACTTATGCCCTCCCCAGAGTGCTTTCAGGGGCACTAAATCCAAGGCAGGTTCCAGTCATCGTGGACACACTATTTTGAAATCATTCTGAGCTATTTCAATGCTCTCCTATAGTGGGGATGTGCTATTTTGATTTTGTTATTTTGGGAGTTATTATTTTGATTTTACTTATTTCAAAATTATTTCCTAGTGTAGACATACCTTTGGTGATTCCAAAATAGACTATTAGGCTACATCTCACTATCCAGTCTTGTGCAAGAACATATGCAAATGAGGCGCAGCAATGGATATCGCTGCACCTCATTTGCATACTTAATGAGCCACCATTTTTGCTCAAGGGGCTTTTGCACAAGAAGGAGCAGTCTACACTCTCCTGAAAATAAGCAGCAGAATGGTTCTTGTGCAAAAGCCCCTTGTGCAAAAATGGCAACTCATTAAGTATGCAAATGAGGCGTGGCGATATTCATTGCCATGCCTCATTTGAATATGTTCTTGCGCAAGACTGGGCATTGTAGACGTAGCCTTAGTGTACAGCTACACAGCATGCTTATATCGAAATAAGCTATTTCTGGGCCTCCAACCACTGGGCATCTGTCTACATATACCACAAGAGCTACTTCTCCATGGTCCTGCAGGCTCTCATTGACCACAGAGGGCAGTTCACTAACATCTGCGTAGGGTGGTTGGGAAAGGTGCACAATGCCCACATCTTCAGAAACTCCAGCGTCTTCAAGAATCTGGAAACCAGCAGAGTGCATTATCAGGGGTGGAGATGTGGACATGCCACTGTGCTTCATGTGGTATGTGGCTTCTCCTGCTGTGGCTCATGAAACCTTACCTGGACACCATGACCCCAGCTAGGAATGCTTTAATGCCAAGCTCAGCAGGGCCTGCCTGGTAGTGGAGGGTACCTATGGGCATCTCAAAGTGAGGTTCAGATGCCTCCTCACCCAGCTGGATGTAGAGGGGCAGAACATCCCCCAGGTGGTAGCTGTGTTCTCCACAATATATAAGAGCGGAAGGGGGAGGCATTCCTCCCTGAGTGGGGGCAGAGGCAGGCCAAGTCAACAGGGTCTGTGCACAGCTGCCATCTGCCAGGCTCATCAGGCGAGGGTGCACATCTGGGAGATCCTGAGGGAGAGTTTCTCAAAAGGGCCCCAGTGACTCTCTCCCTGGGACCTTCCTACTAGGGGCCTGTGCCTTGCCTCTCTATGCCTTTCCTCCCTCACCCTTCCCTTCCAGCCCTCCACAGCAAAGACAATAAAACTGACATTTTTTTTTAAACAATCAACTATGTGTGGTTTATATTTGGGGTCAAAGTAAGTGGGCAGGGACTAGGGAAAAAACCTGGGAGAGGAGAGTGGTGGGAGGGAGGGGTGTGATGGGAACCTTTGAGGGGGGAGAAGGAGGGAGGAAGAGAGGCTCAGGGCTGGGAATGGGATTGGCACCTGGCTCGGTTGATTCCACTGCCTTGTGTGTGGGGATCTTGGTGACCGTGGGGAGGGGAGAGGAGAGCGAGAAGCAGGAGGTGGAGCTGGAGCAGGGTCAGGCATAGAAGGAGGGGCAAGGGCTTGCATGGGAGGAGGAGCAGGACTAGGAGCTGGAGCTGGGGTTGGGGTTGGGGCTGGGGCTGGGGCTGGGGCAGCAGCAGGAGCAGGAGCAGGAGCTTGCTCTGGGCGGGCGAGGAGAGACTGAATGGCCATGTATATGGTGTGGCCCTGCTGCAGCAATTCCCTCCAGCTCTCTTTGTACAACTGCATGTCCTCCTGGAGTCTCTCATCCCGCATCTCATGCAGGGCCTGGAGCATGGAGATGTGCTCCTGCAGCTCCCCCTGGTGTTGGGTGGCTCTGGGAGAGGCATAAGGATCTTGTGCAAAAAGGGGGTTTTGCACAAAACAGAAGCGGCTACACTGCTTCTTTTTGTGTAAAAACCCCTTGCGCAAAAAGCATCCATGGAAAATATACTAATGACATCACAAGCCATACCAATGAGTCTGTCATTCGCATACTCTGTTGCAAAAACCTTGTAGTGTAGACAAAGCCTTATAGTGCTTGAGGAGTTCACATTTTGTTACTGGGCTGAAGAAATCTAATTAGAGAACATGCAGCTAGTTTGGGGTGGCTGCCTTGCTTTTTGATAGTCTGCACTGAGATTGGCATTCATGATTGTGAACATCTCCAGACAGCATCACAATTTCTGCACAGAGGAAAATTGGAAAAATGTTAAGAAAAATGTAAATGCAGCCACTGTGTTGGTCAGGTGTAATGCAATGCAATAATGATGAATTTATAAACCCAATAAATGAGAGAAAAGCAGACAGGAAAAGTGAGGAATACTGAAAGTCAGCGGCGGATTTAGGGCAGGGCGAGCGGGGCGGCTGCTCCGGGCCCCGTGCTTCCTGAGGCCCCGCGCCTGCGCTGTGGCGCCACGGCACATGCGCCGTGTCAAAGGAGGGGCCCCGTGAAATTTCACTGCCCTGGGCCCCGCGACACTCTCATCCGCCCCTGCTGAAAATTACACAAACAAATTCAAAAAGCTTGCAAAAAAGGAGAAGAAAAATGACTAGAACAAAGATGCAATGAAATAAAAGCATAGGAAATGAGGCACAATCACAACAAGATTCATTGCACCAAAGAAACAGAACAATGAGATAAATACAGAAGTCAAAAAAGGAATTAGCTGAATTAAAACTACAGATGGCAGAGTGTTCTATGCAACCAAGAGCACACATGAAAGGTGGATGGAATATGTGAAGGAATTTTCTGAGGATCTTTAAAGATTGGAAGATAAGAGATTTTGAAAGAAGAAAGGGAAAGGTACTGCATATTACAATATGGGAACTAAAAATGTGCTAGAAAGTATAAAGCAAGGAAAAGCAGCTAGGGAGGATGGTATTGCAACTTGATTCCAGCATTCTTACTATCAGGCAAGATCATAGGCAAACCAGGAAGAAAAAGAAAGAAAGACAGTTAAATCAGAAACAGCACCAAATGGGCTAGTATACAAAGGAGAGTGGAAGTTTTATTACTCGGTTACAACAACTTGTGCATTGGCAAATCACTTGAAGAGGAGAGTAAAAGAGAGCTACACTTTTGTCTAGGAAATTAAAATTTTCTTTTGGTATTCAGTTCTTCAGATCTGACAGTACAGTCAGTTAGAATGAACTTGCAAATACAGGCCCTGATGTTTGCCTACATTCAAATTTTTAAAAAGAAGCAGAAAAGAAAAACTGTTACCAAATACTACCTTGGCATTTTTTTTTCAAGAAGGTCAAACTTCTTTCCAAATGCTAATTAACCATATCAGCCTCCACCCAAATTCCACCCACAATGCCAGATTATCTCAGTGGTTCAGATAAAATTATCAGTAGTGAAATAGTTAATTTAGGATATAAACTGGTATCATTAGACTTCTAATATAATACCATAAAGCGCTTCAGACCAGTCTTAGGCTTTGTCTACACTGCAGGGTTTTTGCGCAAGAAACTTTTTGCTGAAGAGATCTTCTGCAAAAACTTCTTGCGCAAAAGTGCGTCCATACCTCAAAAGCGATGTGCTTTGCACAAAAGAGCATTCACACTGCATGGATGCTCTTGTGCAAGAAAACTCTGATGGCCATTAACAGAATGGCCATCAGAGCACCTCTGCTTTTTCTGATAGGCTCTTTTTTGCACAAGAAACCCCTATGGAGCATCCACACATGCCTTTCTGTGCAAGAGCTATAGCCAAAAAGGAGTTATTTCTCATGGGGAGAGGAATAACTCTACCAGCAAAAGCCCTCTGTCCTGTAAACGCACTTGAGGTGTGGATACTCTGCTGGTTTTTGTGCAAAAATGGCCATTTTTGCACAAAAACCTTGTAGTGTAGACATAGCCTTACAGCTGTTATTACCTTCTGAGTTATTATTTCCATCTGAATAAAGATTTAATATGATAACGCTATATCCAATTCTTATTCAGAAGGGTACATCTACAACCCGGAGGATGGGAAAGAATGTGAAATTTGTTTTTTGTTTGTTTGTGTTTTTCAAAAGCAGACATTCTTCAGAAACTAATAAAACTACTGAGTAAGTCCTTGTGGGATGTACCACCAAGTATCTGTTCAATTGGACTATGAATATACCATCAAAAGTCCTTGGCAGCTGACGTAACTGGATAGAAAGACATATAGTCAAGAGTAGAATACTTACAATAGTTTCTTTCTCAATGTGACAACATGCATACCAATAGAAGGCAAATTTTGGAATTTCAAGAACTGAAACAAACTCACTTGCCTCCCTGAGCTTTATTTATATGTGTGAATTTGTGGAACAGAGTACATGAGCCTTACTTCAGCCTTACTTTTTTTTTTTTTTTGCCATAGCGTTACACAGTTGACTCATATTTAGCTTGTGATCCACAATGATGTGCAGATCCCTTTCTGCAGTACTCCTGACCTTGCTTTAAGTTATAAAAGGAAGTGCATACCAAAGTTGGTGGTCCTACCACTTATTGTTTAAGAGGCGTTCTTGAACAAACAGATAGATGGATGAACAGACAGACAGATGCACATTTGTAAAATGTATAGTAAGAAAGAGGTGCTTTTTCTTTAAGAAGCCTTTTGTCTGTCTGATTTTGCGCACAATTCACTTTTCAAGGAAAAAATGGAAACATTAACTAATTTACTCTGGGGTCACAGTCAAACATAATAAAATACTGCTATTTATAGTGGTTGATTTTAATTCTAGAGCCAGAGCAAGCTATGGCAGTAAAAAAATAATTTTCAAATATTATTGGTTTCTGGATTCACTTCCCTTTCTCTGGGTCGGAGCCAAGGCTCACTGAACTGCATGGAATGACATCCATTGACTTCAAATGGATCAACAAAATGTTACAAAAAATCTGTATCTTTTTGCCACCCATCTCCTCATCAGCTAAGGTACATAACAATGTTACTTAACACTTACACAGAAGACTGGAAAAGCTACCGGAAATGTTTACACTTTCAGAAGTCTGGAAAGGGGGAAATATAATGCCCATCTATAAAAAGGGAAATAAGGACAACCTAGGGACAACCAGTCATCTTAACTTCTGTACCAGGAAAAATTATGGAGCAAATAGTTAAGGAATCCATTTATAAACATCTGAAAGATAATAAGGTGATAAGTAATAGCATGGATTTGCCATGAACAAATCGAGTCAAATCAATCTGACAGTTTTCTTTGATGAAGTAACAAACCTTGTGAATGGGGAGAAGCAGTAGATGTGGTATATCTAGTAAGGCTTTTGATTCAGTCTTATATGACCTTCTCATTAACAACCTAGGGAAATGCAACCTAAATGGAGCTACTATAAGGTGAGTGTATACCTGGCAGGATCACCATTTACAAAGAGTACTTATCAATCGTTTACAGTCATGCTGGAAGGGCATAATGAGTGGGGTCCCCCAGGGTTTAGTTTTGGATCTGCTTCTCTTCAATATCTTCATCAATGATTTAGATAATGGCATTGAGGGTATACTTACAAAGTTTGCAGATGATTCAAAGCTGGGAGGAATTGTAAGTATGTCGGAGGATAGGATTATCATTCAAACTAATATAAAAAAATTGGAGAAATGGTCTGCAGCAAATAGGATGAAATTCAATATGGACAAATGCAGAGTATTCTACTTAGGAGGTAACAGTTAGTTGCACACATACAAAATGGGAAATGTCTGCCTCGGAAAGAGTCTTATTCAAAACCGGGTGAACTGCAATAGAAGGAAACTAGTACCATAAGCATCTCCACACACTGCCACAGAACTAAGATCCATAGACGATAGTCTCAGAGAGGTAGCTGTGTTAGTCTGTAACTTTAAAACCAATGAGTAGTCCTGTGGCACTTTAGGGCGTGTCTACACTATGAAATTATTTCAAAAGAACTCATTTTGAAACAATAACTCCCAAAATAACTATTTTGAAATAGCATGTTCACATTACAGGGAAGCCTCGAAATTAGTCCAAGGCAGGCTCCCCATATAGTGGATGCTCTTCCTCAACTTAGACCCCTGGGAAGCACTGAGGTGTAATTACTTTGAAGAACTTTGGGAAGTAGTTATTTTGAAATAATAGCAGTGGAGCTTCCACACTACTACTATTTCAAAATAACTATTTCAAAATAAGTATTATTCCTCATGGAAAGCAGGAGTTATTATTTCAAAATAACCAGCCCCTTATGTTGAAATAATGGGTTTGGTGGTGTGGACACTCTGCTTGTAATTTTGAAATAGGGGTAGTGTAGACCGGGGCTTACAGACTAACATGAGCTTTCATGGGTAAAACTCACTTCATCAGATGAAGAATTGTGTCCATTTCTGTCTCAAAGTGCTGCGGTGAGAGAAAGCTGGGGATGTTCTCTCTCCCTGGGATGCTTGCATACAAAACCCCTCATCCCTAGCCCCATCCCAGAACAATGATTTACATGAAGGAAAACAAAACTTATTTGAGTTAAGGAGTGAGCAACTCCAGGTAAATCTTCTTGTGATGACATATAGTACTTCTTTGTCAAAACATCTTTTTTACTCTGTGCAGTATTTCAAATTAACCTTAGTAAGGGCAAGCTTTTTGTCATATTTTCTTCTATAGTAAGGGCTTTACTCGGTATAAAATGACAATAATTTTTCAAACCACTATTATTAGATGACTAGTTTGCAGTATTCACTTTAAACTAGGTTACCTGAGATGCACCAGAGCTGTGTCAATTGCTGTAAAGCAGCCAAGCTTTGCACGGCTGGAGCAAATTCTTCTCCCATGAGTCTCCAATTCTTTTCCAGGCTGAGTCTCATGAGAACTCATTCTAAGGCCCTTTGAGACTCTGATGCTTTTCTGAGGCTGACCCTGTGTGAAATGTTGTCCTTGTACAATGCAACCTGTGCTTTGTAATTGTATTTATTTATGGTATGCAGAGCTTTCGATCATTGGTTCTTGTTTAAAATAGCAATACAAATGCAGAAGGACAGTATTCACTTAGAAAAAGAAACTTGCACAATTACATATTTAGGATTTCTTCTCATTCGTTTCAGAGTTATTTTTGAACAGTTTAGTCAAACTGTTCAGTCTGCATCATCAGATGCACTTCTCAACTTCCATAGATGCACCAGAATAGATGAGTGCTGTGTTCATGATTAGCTGAGTTTTAAAGCTTTCTGTTTCTTGAGGAAGCTCTGAAACAGAAGCTTGAATCTTGAGAGTACCAACCACACGGAATAAATCTTTACCAGAGTAGCAAGAATTCCACATGCTGAGGTTCCAGGCTTGATATTACTGACTGTGGAGAAATGAGCACACAGTGGAGTCATGAACTCCTGTGTTCTAGTGCCTGTTTTGCAATAAGATCTTGGGCAAGTAACATCCCTTCCTCTTGTCAAACTTGGAGTTGAGGTGTAAGGAACTGAGTTGGGAGGGGCTGAAATATGGTGTAAATTGCACCAATTTATATTCTGCTGGAGTTGGCTAATACATTTTTCTCAATCTAAAATAGAACATAAAAATGTGAATGAATATAATCAGGTTACAGAGTATCATCTTGTATCAAGAGGAATGTTGATCTTTTTGCTTAAAGCTCACAAGCTTAGCAGTCACTGGCTACAAGCTGGGACCAACCTCATGGCACTTAAATATTAGTATTAATTCACTGTTGCATATGAATGGGTAAAGGCCCCACCTGCTACCAGTGCTTCATTGCAGAAGAGGCTTATATTTAAAAAAACAGTCCCCAAAAAGTGGGGGGGAAGGAAGTGTTATCCTTGTTTTGCAGGTGGGGAATGGAGGCCCAGAGAAATTAAGGGTGTGTCTACACTACCCTCCTAATTCGAACTAGGAGGGTAATGTAGGCATACCGCACTTGCAAATGAAGCCCGGGATTTGAATTTCCCGGGCTTCATTTGCATAAAGCCGGCCGGCGCCATTTTTAAATGCCGGCAGTTTGAACCCTGTGCCGCGCGGCTACACGCGGCACGGAGTAGCTAGTTCGGATTAGGCTTCCTAATCCAAACTAGCTGTACTCCTCATTCCACAAGGAGTACAGCTAGTTCGGATTAGGAAGCCTAATCCGAACTAGCTACTCCGTGCCGCGTGTAGCCGCGCGGCACGGGGTTCGAACTGCTGGCATTTAAAAATGGCGCCGGCCGGCTTTATGCAAATGAAGCCCGGGAAATTCAAATCCCGGGCTTCATTTGCAAGTGCAGTATGCCTACATTACCCTCCTAGTTCGAATTAGGAGAGTAGTGTAGACATACCCTAAGAGACTTACCTAACAACATAGGAAGCCAATGGTAGGGGAAGAAACTGAACTCAGATCTCATCACTTCCAGTCTAATGACTTCGGACCATGTCATAGATAGCCCATATTCTTTAGTTACCACAATTCTGGGTGCTTTAGGAAACCCTAAAATGGAAAAAATCATTCTAAGTATTTGTACAGTGCTGCAAATGTAGAGCACTATTTAAATGCCTCACTTTTATTATAAATATGACAATCTTTTTCTAATGAATGGGAATGAGGGGTAGAAGGATCAAAAGGTTTGTAACCAATGGAAAGCTGATAGAAAAATTCCATAATGCTGTTTGCGGGAGCTATAAAGATTATTAGCCACTATTTAGCAGAAGGAAACCCACAACTGGATGCTACTATGAACACTGTCTAATGGAAGCAAATAGAAAATGAAAATCCTCATCTTGAGATATCAAGTCCAAAACTATCAGGGCACAAGAAATTCCTTAAGGGTTATGGGCCAACTTCACCACAGACTCTTCATTGCAGAGGGTAACTGTTTCAACTGGAATGTTCTGAGCCAAGGCTGAAGACTCTGTTACAAATCTGGACCCTTCTATCTGAATTAACCTTCTCCCGCCAAAACTCAAGCACAAAACAAAAACACACGAGATTTTCTCTGGGAAAATGAGCTAAATGTTCACCTCTTCCCAAGATCCTGCAGAAGAGCATCCAGGAAGGTGAGGCTTCTTGGATGAGAGGGAGGGAAACAGGCTAGGGCAGGATTTCCACAGGATTGCTTCCCCATATTTCTTCTAATATAAGCTGATATTCTATCAGCAATAATTTATGCTGGTTATCCCATTGTGAAGGAGGAGAGTTTAGAGGACAAAGGCATCTGGAAAACCCAAAGGAGCCTGTTCCTGATGAGCACATGATGCCATGGAAACCAAGTGTGTAGCAGATAGGCTTCAAAAGCACAGGACCTCCTTACCAATGGACAAGGTCTCTTTCAGGCAGATCTCCAGAAGAGCCAAACTTTCTTCCCACTCCATGGGATGGGCTCAAAACTGTCTCCCCAAGAAATGATCAGATGGGAACTCTAAGGCTGTGTCTAGACTGGCAAGTTTTTCCGTAAAAGCAGGCGCTTTTGTGGAAAATCTTGCCAGCTGTCTACACTGGCCGCTTTGAATTTGCTCAAGAACACTGACGATCTAATGTAAAATTGTCAGTATTCTTCCGCAAATACAATGACTCTCCCATTCGGGAAAAAGCCCTCTTGCGCAAATGCTTTTGTGCAAGAGGGCCAGTGTAGACAGCTGAGAACCGTTTTGCGCAAAAAAGCCCCAATGGCAAAAATGGTGATCGGGGCTTTCTTGCGCAAAACCGTGTCTAGATTGGCATGGATACTTTTCCGCAAAAAGTGCTTTTGCGCAAAAGCGTCGTGCCAATCTAGACACTCTTTTCCACAAATGCTTTTAACGGAAAAACTTTTCCATTAAAAGCATTTGTGGAAAATCATGCCAGTCTAGACGTAGCCTAAGAGTATGTCTACACCAGTCCCCTAGTCCATGAGGAGTAACAGTTAATCGAACTAAGGACTTCGTTCGAATTACCTTTTCACTGCTGCATGTAGCCGCGGGCAGTTACTTTGGACTAGTGGAATTTAAAAATGGTGACTGGACGGGAACATGCAAATAAAGCCCGGGATAGTTCGAACTAGGGGGCTAGTATAGACATATCTTAAAGAGACCAAATTTTGAACTTCCACTTCTCTATGCAGGAAGATCCCACAAAGGATAATTTGGGCCTACGTGTTTCAAATAGTGTTGTCTATACACCATATAGGCCATTTTTGGAGACTTAGCACAGCAGCTTATTTAAACCTGATTTTTTAAAATTATCATCAGAGTTCACTTCTCTTTGGTAGCAAATAATGTTGATAAATCAGTATGCACTATCTTTTAATCGTGGTGGGAGGGCAGGGAGAAGATAGGCCTGGATGCTCCCTTTTGAAGTAAATGAATTACAGCAGTGACGATATAGAAAAGAAGCATTGGCAGAAAAGGAACTGATTGTGTCTCCATTCTCTATGGAATTTTGAGTCATTCATCTAGCACAGTAGCTGAAGACTTTGAATGAGTCATACATTACTAACACTGGAAGAAAAAATGTATTTTCCAAAACATTCAGTTATTACTCATATTTTTCACTTCATCTTAGCTGATGTTAGTTCCTTTATACCACTTAACGGAGTTAAGATTTAGTGCAGTGGTTTACATAAAAGATGGATTGGATATAAGTTCCATTTAAAACAGATGTAAGATACCTGGCATCAGAGCCATTGTCTTTATGTGAAATATTGTGAGTGCTTTTAAGGTTTGTGTGAAAGTTATTATGTTGTAACAAAATTATAGCAAAAATCTCTGAAGTTAGAGCCCAGGGTGATTACTCTAGATAACAATATTACATTTATATTGTGCCTTTCATCCCAAAGGGGTCCAATGTACATTACTGAGAAATAAAGTGTTTCAAGGGATCATTTCATTCGCCAGAGAAACATACCCACCTGTAGAATGAACTATGACAACTGTTCAACAGTATACAGCAAGGCTTACACATCAATGTAGGGAAGAAGATCATCATGCTGGACCTGGAGGAGTAGAATACAAAATGATCAACAGTTTGTTAGAATTTTTAAATTCATTCACTGTGCTCATGTTCACATGTGGGAAGTGGTGTGGCCCAGTTGTCAGAGCACTGGATTGGGAATCAGGGTATGTCTATATGCAATAAAAAACAACAAGAAGATGTGACACTGAGGCTACGTCTACATTGGCATCCCTTTCCGGAAAAGGGATGCTAATGTGACGAGTAGGAATTGCAAATCCGCGGGGGATTTAAATATCCCCCGCGGCATTTGCATTTACCTGGCTGCCGCTTTTTTCCGGCTTGGGGATAAGCCGGAGAAAAGCGCCAGTCTAGACGCGATTCTCCGGAAAATAAGCCCTTTTCCCCTTGAAAGTAGGAATAAGAAATCCTCCAGAAAAGGGCTTATTTTCCAGAGAATCACGTCTAGACTGGCGCTTTTCTCCGGCTTATCCCCAAGCCAGAAAAAAGCGGCAGCCATGTAAATGCAAATGCCACGGGGGATACTTAAATCCCCTGCGGATTTGCAATTCCGAAGTGTCTAATCTGCATCCCTTTTGCAGAAAAGGGGTGCAGTGTAGACACAGCCTGAGTGTCAGAGTGCAGGTCAAGTGATTTGGGCTTGCAGAGCTTGTGCCAGGCACTTAAAAATGGCTATGGAGATGTTCCCAAGTGATTTGTAGGCCAGGTTTTGAAGCCCAGTGAGGGGGAAGGGTCTCGGAGCCTAGGTGCCAGTTAAGGTGGAATATCTACACTCCTATTTTAGCCCTGCAACCTAAGCTCTGAGAATCTAAGTCACATTACTTGGGCTCTGCAAATTGGTGTCTTAGGTTTTTCTTTGCCATGTAGGGCATGTCTACACTGCACAATGATTTTGGGATACCAGAGGTATCCCGAAATAGCTACCCTGCATCTACACAAGCCACCGGTTATTTTGAAATATTTTTGGAAATAACAGGCACACTATTTCACCATCCTGGTAAACCCTCTTTACACGAGGGATAAGGGACGGCTCGAGATAGCATGTTATTTTGAAATTTGGCAATGTGTAGAGGCGCCACATTTCAAAATAAGCTATTTTGAAATAGTTTCAAAATAAGATACGTGATTTGCATAGTGCAAATTGCATATTTTATTTCGAGTTTAGGGTGCTGGGTAGACACACCCTTAGACATACTCTCAAAGACCTTGGTTTGGTTCCCAGTTCTGTCACTGGCTAAGTACTAAGCAGAAGGGAATAATGACAGTGACCGTCTCTTAAAATGTTGAGAGAGCTCTGGGTGAGAAGATAAGAGCTCGTTGTTATTATTTTGTGTTTCCTTTTTGTGAGCATTCAAGTGATCCAACTTCCTGGCACAGATGCTCACCGAAAGTGAATTTCAGCATTTGTGCTGCATTAGCCTGTGGAATTGTCACAAGCCTTCACTGAGGCCAAGAGCTTAGTAGGATTAAAAAAAATAGACTGGACATTTTTATGGATAATGAGAATGGTCCATTTTCATTAGTCAGGATTAAAAAACTAAAATACCCCCCCCCCCAAGAGTTTTGGGAAAATATTAACCTTAAGCATTCAGGGCCTAAAGCAAGTTGTAATTCAAGCAAAGCAGGAAGAAACTTTCCCTGCAGGGAGCTTGTTTCATAAATGCCCATTGCATTAGCCCCTTCCTTTGAAATCACTGACAGCTGCTGTCAGAGAAGGGATACTGAATTCAGGCTACACCACGCAAGTGCTGCTAATCCTCTAATGCCACCCCACCATTCTCTCCTTCCCTAGAAGGACAGAGTAGTCTTCTTAGTATACGTGCAATGTGCCTCAGGTGTGACGTGACCAGGTTTCATCACCGAATTTGGTCCATAGGTTGGATCATCAGCTTCCTTGCCCTGGGCCAGGTACTAGTTGGTAGTGTGGTGTAATGCTGATCCATGCCCCCCTACAGACAAGTTCAGCAGGGAGAAAATTCTCCAATGACTTAACTCACCGAAGCACAAAGAACCGGAGTATCCTCCCCGCCCTCAACTCAATAGTCCTAGAGGCACATTGTGGAGTGCTGCACCAGTGAGGACACAATAACATTGCTAGGATGCTGCAAAAGAGCTGCTCACATGCAGACTAGGCTAACCCAGATGCTCAGACCCAGATGCCAATCCCCTGAATTACCTCTGCAGTGAAGACATCACCTCAGTCAACAATGTATTTACATGAACATAACCTCCTTTCCCGCACAATTTTCATGTACCAGATTAGTGTCTCCTTAATGGTCCCAAAACATTTACTGATGTTAGTAGAAGTTCTGTGTGCTTATTGACAGATTAATAGATTCCTCCCTCCTCAAAGCCTAGCTATCCCCTGGAGCTTAATCAAGCATGTACTAGAGTGCGTAACTCAAATGCAAGCAGATGTTCCTTTGCTCATACAAAGTATGTAGGTTAATTCCATAGAGGAATGCACCTTTGCTGCTAATATAGCTCAGACATACTGGGAAAGCAACTTCAATGGGAATCATGGAGGGTCAGCACCACTGAAAAGTCAGGCCACTTATCTGGCTGCCTTTGGATTTAGACAACTAATATTACAGACCAAAATTTGAGAATTTTGGCCAAGAAGCAAGGCAGAATTAGTATGAAGAGGGATGATGATATGTTCTGTCATCTCCATCTGGATTAAGGTTTTAGTTCATTAAATTAATGCAATTGGCCCAAAACTCATCATCAGAGAAACACAGACTGATTTGAATATGATAAAAGAGTAAATCTAATAGGTGATATGCAGGGCCCTGCCAGATTTGCAGCCATGAAAAGCGCATCATGGACTGTGAAATCTGGTCTTTTGTGTGCTTTTACCCTGTACTATACAGATTTCATGGGGGAGACTGGTGTTTTTCAAATTGGGTGTCCTGACCCAAAAGGGAGTTGTTGGGGGTAGGAGGGGTCATGGTATTGCCGCCTTTACTTTTGTGCTTCCTTTAGAGCTGGACAGCTGGAGAGTGGCGGCTGTTCACCAGACAACCTGCTATGCAGGCAACACTGTCACAGAAGTAAGAGTGTGTGATGGGTTGGGTCTCAGAGATCTCCTGTCAGCTGATAAGCTGATCACACCACCAGTGTTCCCTTTAAGGTGCACGGCAGCACAGCTTCACAAGTGATTAATCAGCTCCTTAGAGGGAGCACAGCTCACCACATCAGAACCTTGCCTGTATTGGATATTAGACCTTTGGTACAGCTGTTACCCATTGATAGCGCTGGTTAAAATGCCCTAATGTAGGCACAGCCAGAGAACCTGAGTGACTTCCTCAGGATCACATAGGGAGTCTGTCACAGAGCCAGGAACTGAATCCAGATCTTCTGAATCCCATTCCAGTGCCTATTCACAAGATCAGCCTCCCTTTCTCTCTCCCACTTACGGGCTGTTAGCCTTATGTCACTGGGGCTGGGGTTGCAATGAGGGTTGTATGCTATGCTATGGAAGATGAGGTTTGACTCTTCTCATTGGGCATGCTGAAGTTGATGGTCAGCTGATCTGGAAAGATCCTAGGCTGGCTGCAGAGAGCAAGCAATGGTGTAGTGGGCATACGGGGGGGGGGGGGGGGAGAGAGAAGGGGAAGGACAGGGAGTCTGGAGGAGCAGGGAACAGCTGGTGGCTCGGAGTAAGGGTATCTGGGGGGAGCAGAGGGAAGTTGGCAGCCCTGTCTCCTGTGTTCGCACATTGACATTTCCATCATGCCTGTGGTACATAACTGTTGTGGGAGACAAGGATTAGGATGCTGATACAGGTGACTTGGACCAGCCAGTCACCTGGAGAGCTTTTAAGAGGAGGCCTGAAACCACAGATTTGATTTGGTATTTCCAAGTGGAAGCCTGGGCACTGTCACAAGGATTGTTTTTAACACCAACAGGATCAGTTGGCACTTCTACCAAGATCCCGTCCATTGTGAATGGCGCTGCTGCAATGCCAGGGAGCCTCACTTCTAATGCCACCTGGTTTCTTTTCCAAGAAACAGGATCTTTGTGAAAGAGCTTCACCAGTGTGGGTGCATGAGGGCGGAGCAGTGCATGGTGGAGGAGGCTCTTGGGGAGAAGTGAGGGAAAGAGGAGGGAGGGGAGAGCTGTCAGGGAAAAGGAGAGAGCAAAGAATGAGATGCCCTGGAGGTGAAAGAGAGGACAGACCTAGGCGGTGGATTCCTGGCATACAACTGAAGGGGAGGGAAAGCTGCTGCTGAGGGAGGGTTGCCAATGAGGCTGGGGTCAGGCACAGAAGAAGGGCTTGAGCAACAGCCTGCCAGTAAAGAAAAGGAGAAGGAGTCAGAGAGAATGGAGGGGAATTGATGGGGACTGAAAGAGAGTGGTGCTCAGGTATTGGAGGAGGAAGAAGAGGTGGGTTGGAGTATTGCAGGTGATAGAACAGAGTATAGGAGGAAGACAAGGGAGGAGGCACAGCAGGCAGAGCTGAAGGCTCCAGAGAATGTGAGTGGGGCTTGAGATATCAGGGCAGCACTAGAACATAGGGGACAGAGCTGCCCAAAAGGGTTGCTAGCTCAGCTGGCTGACAGAAAAGGAGACAGGTGCATGTTGAGGAGGCAGAGCCTTCCACCACTGCTATGTAAATATGGGCTACCGATAGCCACGTGCACCCTGCAGGGGAGGAACAGAATACTCTGCCACTGCAGAAGCTCAGCAGCATCTTTGTCATGCTGCCTAGGGGGAACCCATTGAGACAAGACTGCTTCTGGGAGAGAGGGCGAGGCCTAGAGCATAGAGCCAATCCTGTGTTTTGTATACAGAGGATCAAGTCATCCCCCAATGAGAACTTTTGACACATAGTCCTCATCATGACATTGACTTATTTCAACCAATAAAATCACAGAATGCAAATTAATTAGAGAGGACTCCAATAACACCTCCTTGTAGTCCCTCCTCAAGTCTCACCTCTTCAGTAATGCCTAAACCTGATAACAGCCAGGCAGGTGGGAAGTTGTGCTCACTGCTACTGAATGACCAAGAACTGTGCACCAAGAACTCATTAACCCTTCAACCTTCTTCCTTATTTTTCTCGGCCACCTGTTATGTCTCATCTTTAAAATGTAACACCGGTGGAAGCCAGAACTGCCATTCTCTTTATTTTTGAATAGTGCTTACCACAATAGGACCTATCTTAATTGGCCTCAAAGCAATCTGAATGTTGAAGATAGATATATAGATTAGCCTTACAATGTAACAAGCTACTGTCAGAGTTCTTAATTACTTTTAAATCATTTAATACAAAATTCCACACATGCATGTCTTCTTAATGCATGAACGCTGGTGACTATTTTAAAAGGGTCGCTGTCAAATTTGAAAGCATGGCTCAGCTCCTTAACTGAGGTCAAGGACTACATCGTGCAGCTCAGAAGAGGTGTTTACAAAGGTAGCCCTATGCAAACAGTCCCATCCTTCAGCAGAAGGTCAAGCAGCTAACAACAGGTTCAAGTGTCAACACAGCATCAAGGAATCAGCAAGGTGACTGCCATGCCCCTATACAAACAGCAAGAAGAGGAGTTGTGTCTGAACTGCCTCCCCATGGTTTTGCCCCCAGATGATCCCTCTGGTGATATTTGTAGGGCTGGTAACTTGTAGGGCTGGTAATCATGGTTTTGAGATGGCTTTGTATCAGGATTGTGATGCAAAATGGCTGCAGCAGTGAAGCATAGCCTAGCCCCTCAGTTCACATATTTTAAAATTCCTTAGCTCTATTGCTAACAACATTTTGCATTCCTATAACCTTTGCAAAAACATATTGTCTCTTCACCAATTAATGCTTACATTTTCCATTCCACTCAGCCTAGGCAATGAAACTAGACTGTGCAAACATTGTATATTTAGAAGGAATTAGCTTAATTACTTTCATCTAGTTGATCCCAGGTATCAGTTATCTTGTTTAAGTTTGGGGTCGCACAACACTGCAGAGGAATGTTTAAATTATAAATCCTGTTTTCATTCAAATCTTTATTAGAAAGTCATAAAAACCTCATTATTTGTATTAGCTGGTGATACAAATTTGATTTCCTTTAAACCAAATTAAAAGGAATGCTGTCAGGTGAGCTTCTGTGTGGAGAGATAAATGATGTGCTTAATCATCTAAGAAGCAAAGGGATACATTTTCTTGTAGTTTTTGAATACATCTCATGAATAGCTCCCATCTCATCTTAGGTTAGCTATATTTACAGAGCTGACAAAGAATCATGTCACTGTATTTTTGGCTTTCTGTATTTTGCTAGGGCTTCTAGTGAATTAGAAAACAACCCAACTCTGGTACACAGAAAATATGCAGAAATGCTCAAGAAAAATCTTTTCCTACTATGCTGTCCAAAGTGTGATTAACATATTGATTAATCAATGGTTCTTCTACATCTACAGAAGGTTAAGAACCAATGCTGGCCAATGTGCTCTGGAATCAAGGCATTTTGACCATGAGAAAGACCTTCAAGGGGATCTTTGGCGGTTTCTAGTTACAGTAGAATTTCCTCAGTACAGAATTTCTCACTTATTAAAATTACACACACATACCCCCCGTTAGTCCCCTACACCGAATTCACAATCCACTCAGGAATCAGACATTAAATCGATAAAATAAGATTGCTAATCTATGTGTCTATCAGATGTCACTCAAACCTTGTTTTGGGAGCCATGCAAAGCTGCCCTGTCCCATGAGGCACTCAAGGAAGATCTGTCTGTGTCTAAAGAAGCACAATTCTTCCTGAATCAGCATAGACATCATAGCATCACTTTAGAGGATATAGCCTGCTTCCTGCAGTGCACCTGGCAAGCTCTGTAGGCTAGTGTGGGAGGAGAGTGGCCAGGCCAAGACTCTGCTTCCTGATATTTCCTTTGGATTGACTTGCATGCTCAGGCTCTGTAATGCAGCAGTGCCTGGGCTAACCTGAGCACAGAGTTACTATGAGCATAGACTATTGTCTCTGGCTTTCACAAGAATGGGATGCCCTTCCTCTCTGCCATCATATGCTAGCTAAGGCACAGTTTGAACCTGAAGATCTAAAGTGAACCAACCAGCCAGATACTCAGATTTCATAAAAAATAACTGGCCCAAGTAGCACTGCTGGGGGTTCTTAAACAAAATACCCTGGCAGGGAAAGAAAAGCAATTAATAAGAGGTGATGGCCCCCAAACCAGTCAGGAAGAGTTTAACTTGTTATTTATGGGGGTAGAGTCAATAGGTGCCTTACACACAGGTGCAAGAGATATGGTCATGTCCTAAAGACCTTCCCTACCTGGGGCTAGGAGCATGATTAAAGGCAGCCAGCCAAGCAATCTGCTCAAACTCCTCTGAGAGAGTATTACAGCCTGGTAATCTACTATATAGCAGAGGGAGTCTGTGTGTCTGTTTTTACGCCTCCTAAACAGTAAAAGGTAGGACCATCTAATTTGATATGCAGCTTCTTCTTATCATAACTTAAAGCAAGGACAGGGTTTGGCTGTGCCAGGAAAATGGGATAGCTTGGAATGGGATCGCTTCTCATAAAACCATGCAGAAAAGAGACCAAATCACCAGGCAAGTGAAAGGAGCGGGCTGTCCCATCCTTAAGCCCCCCCCCCCCCAGCTACCTTCTATGGATAGCAGGGGGCTGAACCTCTCTTTCCCATTCATATGGAAACATTGCTGGATGTTCCCCTTCATCGGGGACTGAGGGGAAAGTGCACAGTTTAGTTCATTCCTCATTCTGGCTGGGCAGTGCAAGGTGCTGAGGAACCTGGAACTGCTGCTACTGCTGGGAGAATATGTACCCGTCCTCAGGGCTATGCCCTCTGGAGCTGCAGTGTCCATGGAGAGGCACTTCTCACCTGCCACCAAGTTGCTGCAATGAGAGAGGGCTGAGGGAGTTCTCTTTTCCCAGGGCAGCCTGCATACTGAACCCCAAATCATCAGCCCCATCCTACAGCAATGATTTAAATGAAACTTGTACATTTTCATTTTATTTTAAAAAAGGACCTATGCCAGGTAAATCTTCTAGTAATACATAATTAACCCTCCAGCACCGCATCTCCCTCCTGCTCTTTGACAAGTTGCTGGGGATGCCCAGACCTGGGAGACACTGTGCTATGCCTTTCAGCCTCTGAAAGTGGGACCTTTGCTGCAGCCAAGCTGTGTCAGCTCTTTAACCCATCAGCTCATCTGCCTTTGCCAGCAAACTCCTGAGGATTCTCCAGCCCAAACCTCACCTCAGTGAGGGAATCAGTGAACTGCAGCCCCTGAACTGCTCTGTAAAAGACAGCCGTTATCACTGGACATTCACAAGATCTGCTCTCTGCTCTGTGTCTCTGGCTCTGTCTGACTGGCCCAGCTCGCTGATGGGCGAGGCATTTTTAAATAACTAGCAAGTCAGCCAAAGGACAGGACAGTGTCAGGGGTTTTGCCCCGCACTGGCTAAGAAAGGGTTAAAACTGCCCTTGGAGATGGCTGAGGCAGGAACCTATCAGGAGAAGGCATAAGGCAGCCAATCAACAGATATTCACAGATAGTGGAGCAGATAATGGAGTGGATACCCATGCAGGGATCTCCCTCCTTCCTCTGCCCAGACACCAGGTGGGGGGAGAGGTAAGCAGAGGGGGGCACCAGGCATGCCCTGCACTGTTGGCAGGGGAAAAATGCAACAAACTCCATCTTAAATCTCCCTGCAGGAAGGGCCAAAAGTTGGCCCTGCCCAGCCCCTCTCTCCCTATGCCTCATGAGCACTGACCTGTGGAGCGCCAGTCCTAAGTTCCTGCTGTCCCTCGTCCCCAGTCCCTGCTGTCTCTTACCCCTAGTCCCTGCTTTAGTGCTGCCTGCCTCTTCCTGGCATAACCCTTTTACCTCCTTGCTCATCTGTGCTTCCCTCCTCCTCCCCTACAGATGGTTTGCTGTGTGAATGCAAGAAAATCCAGATCACAGATTGCAGATTGGATGATGAGCTGATTCTAGTGCATGTGGATCCGATGCAGAGCTCTACCAATCAGGGCCAGCATTGGCTGTATAAAAAAGGCTGCACACCAGTGGGAGAATGACTGAATGCCCCTAGATAATAGGTACCATGGACAGAGCAGTTCTGGGGAAAGTCGGGGGAGCCAGGGGAGCTCTGGCCTGATCAGCTCCCAGACTGAGGCCCTGACATGGGCCTAGGAGAGTACTAGGGTTATGGGAGGTGGTCAGGGAGGAAATAGACAGCAATCTACTCCCCCCTACACCCTTACCGAAGATGAGAGTGGCCAATTTAGACTGCAGTTTGCCTCTTAGTGGGTCACTGAGGTGAGTGTTAGGGGTAAATGTAGCTAGTTCACTGAAGAGGAGAGATCCAGGAGAGAGCACCACCAGACGGCAACATGTGGAGACATGGCCTCATGGCATTGGTAGGCAAAACCCCATGGGAAGTTAAGTCTAATGGGAAAAACAGTTCAAGAGAGTTGGCAGCTTTTCAAAGAGATATTAATGGCAGAAGAGCAAACTATCTCAGGCTACAGCTAGATTGCAAGCCTCTTTCGAAAGAGGCTTTTTCAAAAGATACTTTCAAAAAAGCCTCTTTCGAAAGAGTGTCTAGACTACAACCAGTACTTTTGAAAAAGCAAGCTGCTTTTTCAAAAGAGAGCACCCAGGCAGTATGGATGCTCTCTTTTGAAAAAGCACAGTTTGCATTACATAGCGCCTTTTTTCGAAAGAACACTTTCGAAAAAACGCATTCTTCCTTGTAAATGAGATTTTCCACGGTTGAAAAAACTGCTGCTTTCTTTCAATTTTTGAAAGAACCCTGTAGGCTAGACACATCCTCACTTATGAGTGATAGGAATGATAGGAATGATAGGAATTATGGCAAGAGACTGCCAGTGAACAGAAAAGAAAAGAAAAGAAAAGAAAAGAAAAGAAAAGAAAAGAAAAGAAAAGAAAAGAAAAGAAAAGAAAAGAAAAGAACCCTACAGAAAGTGGAAATCAGGTCAAATGACAAAGGATCAATATAAACAAATGACAGAAGTATGTAGGGACAACATTAGAAAGGCCACGGTATGAAATGAGATTAAACTAGTTAGAGACAAAGGGTAACAAGAAAACATCTTACAAATACATTAGAAGCAAGAGGAAGACCAAGGACAGGGCAGGCATGCCATTAAATGCCTTGGGAAGGCAATAACAGAAAATCTGGAAATGATAGAAGTGCTAGGTTGGGTTTTTTTTTTTAACTTTTTATCCAAAAGGTTAGTAGTGGTTGGAAATCTAACATAATGAAAGCAAGTGGAAATGAGGGTATGTCTACACTACCCTCCTAGTTCGAACTAGGAGGGTAATGTATGCATACCGCACTTGCTAATGAAGCCCGGGATTTGAATTTCCCGGGCTTCATTAGCATAAGCGGGGAGCCGCCATTTTTAAATCCCCGCTGCTTCGAACCCCGTGTAGCGCGGCTACACGGGGCTCGAACTAGGTAGTTCGGACTAGGGTGCCTATTCCGAACTACCGGTACACCTCGTTTCACGAGGAGTACCGGTAGTTCGGAATAGGCACCCTAGTCCGAACTACCTAGTTCGAGCCCCGTGTAGCCGCGCTACACGGGGTTCGAAGCAGCGGGGATTTAAAAATGGCGGCTCCCCGCTTATGCTAATGAAGCCCGGGAAATTCAAATCCCGGGCTTCATTAGCAAGTGCGGTATGCATACATTACCCCGCTAGTTCGAACTAGCGGGGTAGTGTAGACATACCCTGAGGTAGGATCAGAGGCTAAAATAGGAAAACAGCAAGTTAAGAATTATTTAGACAAGTTAAAGGTCTTCAAGTCACTAGGGTCTGATTAAATATATACTAGGGTACTCAAAGAGCTGATTGAAGAGATATCCAAACCATTAGACAGGTTTCAGAGGTCGATGTGTTAGCCTGTTTCAGCAGAAACAACAAGGAGTGTGGTGGCACCTTACAGACTAACAATTTTTTTATGGCATAAGCTTTTTGAAGGCTTATGTCAAAATAAAACTATTAGTTTTTAAGGTACCTTTGGACTCCTTGTTGTTTTTGATGAACCAATAGAGATCATCTTTGAAAAGGGATGGAAGACTAGAGGGTTTCCATAGGACTGGAAAAGGACAAATATAGTGCCATCTATGAGAAAGGAAATAAGGATAACACAGGAAATTACAGACCAGTCATCTTAACTTCAGTGCCTGGAAAGATAATAGAGTAGATAAGCAATCAATGTGAAACATCTAGAAGATAATAATAAGTAACAGTCAGCATGGATTTGTCAAGAACAAATCATGTCAAACCAACTTGATATCTTTCTTTGACAGGGTAACAAGCCTTGTGATTAGGCAGAAGTAGTAGATGTGGTATCCCTTGACTTTAGTAAGGCTTTTGATGCTATCTTACATGATTTCTCATAAACAAACTAGGGAAATATATGCTAGATAAAGCTACTATATAGTATGTGCATAACTGTTTGGAAATAAAACATTCCCAGAGAGTAGTTGTCAGTGTTTCATAAGAATGGCCATATGGCATCAGACTAAGCATCTTGTCTTCCAACAGTGGTCGGTGTTGGGGGCGTGTAAAAATTAAAAGTTTTGAAATGGCCTTTTGCATTAGTGGCCAGGGGTTAGCCACAGAATTTTCCTTAAACATGCTTTTTCCTTTTATTCTTGTAGTTTGGGATGATAGGGTCCAGTTGAGACCAGTATTATGTTTTGATATATATAGCCTTGTTCTCTCTTTCTGTTCTGTAGCCTAGGAAACCAGGTAAGTATGGAGC
The DNA here is from genome assembly GCF_049634645.1 of Pelodiscus sinensis. NCBI lineage: Eukaryota > Metazoa > Chordata > Testudines > Trionychidae > Pelodiscus > Pelodiscus sinensis. The sequence goes on along the minus strand of NC_134711.1, from coordinate 289,283,256 downwards.
TACTCTACTTTGTTGTGTCTCTTGCTTATCCTCCTTGACTCTGCATAACATCTTCAGGGTCAGATTCTTTGTAATCTCTGTAACCTGTTAGTTTGTAGCATGGGAATGTGTTGATTTGATTGGAAGTTCTGTAAATGGTAATTAGGGGCGGATATAATTGTATTCATTATTTGCTTATTAATATTCATTCTATGGGAGTTAACATTACTAAATAAGGCTTTAGGAAAGTAGTGATAGACCTGTGAATTAACATACTAAAATAGATAAAAGGGTGTGATGAACACCAGGTTTTTGCCACTTGGACATTGCATTAATGTCCGAGATAAATGTGCGTAGGCAATAAAGCAGTTCCTTTTACCTCATCTGCTTCTGGGTTGCCTGTTTGTTCTCTAACAGTCAGTGCCAGGCATCTCACTGGGAATTAACAGAACAGGCAATCAACAAACGATCCATTCCTTGTCACTCATTCCCAGCTTCTGGCAAACAGAGGCTTGGGACACCATCCCTGCCCATTCTGGCTAATAGCCATGGATGGACTGATCCGCCATGAATTTATCTAGTTCTCTCTTGAACTGTTACAGTCTTGGAATTCACAACATCCTCTGGCAAAGAGTTCTACACAGTGATTGCATTGTGTGAACAAATACTTTTATTTGTTTTAAACCTGCTCTACTGCAGCACATTTCAAAAAAGATGCAGACAAATTGGGGAAATTCCAGAGAAGAGCAACAAAAATGAAAGAAAGTCTAGAAAACATGACCGATGAGGGAAGACTGAAAAAACTGGGTTTGTCAAGTCTGGGGAAGAGAAGACTGAGAAGGGACATGTTAATAGTTTTCAAGCAAATATAATATTGTTACAAGGAGGAGGGAGAAAAATTGTTCTTGTTCTTCTCTGATTCTAGGACAAGAGGCAATGGGCTTAAACTGCAGCAAGGGCAATTTAGATTGCACTTTAGAAAAAAACTTCATAACTATCTGTTGGTTGAGCACCGGAATAAGTTGCCAAGGGAGGTTGTGGAATCCCCATCGTTGGAGGTTTTTAAGAACAAGTTAGACAAACACCTGTCAGGGATGATCTATAATAGATAATGCTTAGTCCTGTCATGAGTGCAGAGGACTGGACTAGACGATCTCTCAAGATCTCTTCCAATCCAATTTTATGATTCTACTGATATCAGGCAGGAATCAGAGTTCCTAACAGCACAGCATTAAGGCACAGTTATAGAGCAGGCACAGACTGGCTACTGCTACACTATGAACTTTTTCCAGAAGAGGAAATGCAAATGGCGCACTCATTTGCATATTCTCTTCTGAGCCTTTTTGCGGAAGAGGTTTTTGTGCAAAAATGTGCTGTGTAGAAGGTGCCTTTTTGCGCAAAACCCCCCTTTTGTGCAAGATCCCTTCTTTCAAAAATTGAAGAAGGGATCTTGCTCAAAAGAGGGTTTTTGTGCAAAAAGACACCATTTACACAGCCCTTTTTTGCACAAAACCTCTTCCACAAAAAGGATCAAAAGAGAATATGCAAATGAGTGTGAGATATGTAAATGAGTGCTCTATTTGCATTTCCTCTTCTGGAAAAAGTTCATAATATAGCCATAGCCTGAGAGAATCACCTGTTGGTCTGGGTGAATCCAAAATGTCACGGAAGCAGAATCAAAATTGTCTCCCTGCAATGTTATCTCATTCTCTCCATCCACTTTTTGTGTGCTAACTTCTCTTGGTGTATTTTGTCATAAAGAATGGTTATAAAGTAGAAATAGTGACTTTTTTTTAATGTCTGTACACTACCAAGCACAGTGAGGTGCTATTCTCAAACTGGGATTTCTAGGGTCTAGTATAGTTTAAAAATATTGAAGACTCTAATGAAAGGGGATCAGAAGGGTGCAGGAGGGAGGCAGAACTATAAACCATCTCAATCCCCCATTCATCATGTCTCAAACAACCTGCAGCATCCTAATAAATGGCGTCAAGTCCATGCATTCTTGAGGCATAATTATTCAGTGCATGGAGCAGTGTAGTGCAGTACGGTGCCACATTCAGGTGCTATGCAAATGACACAGTTGAGCCCTTCCTTCGTTACAAGAATACTGTCTTACAAACCTACCACTTTCTCTTGTGAGGGGACCAAGAAGCAGAACGGCACTTTTGAAGCACTATAGGAAAAACAATAAGCATGTGAATTTGAACTCCTTCCTATGCATGGACATTTGGGATAACTCAAATCTTTGAAGGATTATTCCAAATTCTAGCGTCTCACTGGCTGAATGCCCTAGGGCTTTTACCACAATAGGTTCCTCAGCAATTTGAGTATCTCACATAGGTTTAGCTTTTTATTCCTTTTCTTCTTAATTCAAAGGCTTATTTTAAGTTCAGAAGACTGGGAGTCAAGAAAGCTGGATGCCTGGCTGTGCCCTAGATTTACTGGGTGACCTTAGGCAAAACACTAAATCTGGGCCTGATTCTACCTTCACCAGCAGTGGTTTGTAAACTATGGTGACTTCATTAACTTATATGCAAATTAGTCCAGATTTATACCTGTTTAACTGAGGACAAAATCAGGTCCCAAACCCTGCCTCAGTTTCCTATCAGTAAATACTGAGAAAATGCCTATTTGGCTTTATAGAGCATATTGACACCCCTGGATAAAAGGCATCAGGTAAATGCCAAATGTTATTGTTTAATATGCATCTTTTATAAGCTACATTTTGCATTTTTTATTTCTTGTAAAAAAAAAGCATCAGCTCATCTCTGACTTTATTGCTTCTGACTAATTTTCTTTTCAGTTTAATATCATTGGCTGAGGAGAAAACTCTTATTTCAGTTCCATTTTCTGCATTATTTTTCTATATATCATAAAATGGTAAAGAATGAGTATTGATTCCCAGGCAGAATTTTCAGCTGGGCCAATATCTAAACACTACCTGTATGATGTTTGTTTCTTAATTCTTACAACTTTTCAGTCAAAAAAGCTAACACTTCATACATAAATGATTTCACACTTTTAATATCAGATGAGCACTACTTTGGGCGTGATTTGGATCTCATTTAATGATGTAACTATTGTTTCAGTATAATTACTCCAGATCCACCTTAATGTGAGAGAACAAGAGCCTTTTGGGATTTCCCCCTTAATGCAGGCACATGGAGTGATGGCAATTTTGTACCCAGGCACTGAAAGGATACTGTATAAGCCTACATATCCAAGAGGACGAACATGTCTGGTTGATTTCTCATTGCCCACCTTTGTAGAAAAGATAGCTTTTCAAGACACAAATATAGGTAATCCTACAAAAATATACACACATGCTTAACTTTACCCTCTGGGAATACTCCTGCTCTGTACAGTTAAATGTGCACAAAATGCTTACAGGATTGGAGCCATTATATAGAATTTTCTTAGGCCCTGAAAACTTTAATATCTATTCACTATGTAAGCCCTCAACTCTATTGCCCCACCCTTCCTTTTTATAACCTCATTAATCAGGAGAAACTAAAATATCATTTTATTTCCTGCAGTAGCTTCTTTTTTCTTTTTATATCTTTTTCTCACATGTTCCCCGCATTACTACAGGTACAAAGGAGACAGTTTCCACCAAATCCACCTACGACTGACAGTCAACTTGAGAGCCTCTCTCTTTTCAGTTTCACGTTTTCTTTCTTCAAACAAGGTGACTCAACATCTTCAAAACCACAGCTTCCCTTTCACATCCAATGCATCCAATTTTCATGCCTGTTTGAGCTTATCAAAAATGAAGTGCATTTCTTTGACAAAAAAGAAAATGTTGAAGGGCTACCGATAACATCATAGGCTACATCTCAGGAAAGCCAAGGAAGGCTAAAGCAATGGCAAGCCAGTGAAGTGCTGAGCAGGACATCACATGGATCTCTTTTTCCTCTGCTTCTATTAGCCTGACCTTTACAAAGGAACATTGCAAGTACTTCAATGAGTAAGTTTCAGCTCTGACCACAGGACATTTGCTTGTCTATGAGCAAAAAACTTCTTCTATTTCTGCATAACAACAGAAATTTTAAAATTCACCCTCGGATAATCCCTAGATTTATTTCTGATATGGAGCCATAGGCTGCTGAGTAGAGAACATTGTGTATGTCACTTAGCTTAAAAATGGCAAGGGGAAGAAGTCTCAGCTTTACTGAAAAGCCTGGGGTTTAGGAACAAGACACCTACTCTTGATTTAACAGGCATACAGCTGGAGCCCTAACATAGGAACTCCATTCATAAAACATAGGGCAGCCATTTTTTCAAGAGGATTTTATTTTAGGTAATAAAATCAAATGTGTGAAGTCAGGGATGTTCATACGTTCTGGAGCCCTTAAAGCTGCAGTCTCAGGGGAAAGGGCTAGTGGCACACACGAGACCACCTCGCAGCTGCCACAGCTTCCCTTTGGGTGACATGAGCCAGTCTGTAGCTCCTACCCAGCCCCTAATTGCTCCGAGGGAGTTGGATGGCTCTCAGGCGCCTAGCTGAGGGCCAAAAGAGATGTGCGCCTTCCTGGTCTGGTATGGCAATCCTGGGCTTTATCGAGGTTTTGGGTGATGAGACCAACCTCCAGAATCTCTACACCAGGTGCAGGAACACCAGTGTCTATTGCTGCATGACTGAGAGCCCGATCACCAAGGGGCACATCTGCACCCAGGAGCAAGTGCGGATGAAAGTCAATGAGCTCTGCTAGGCATATACTAGCGCTCTGAGGCAGAACCCCACAACTGCTTGTTCTACAAGGACCTGGACTGCATGCTGAGGGGTAGGGCAATCCCTTCTCACACACACACGGTATTGGACTCGTGGCTCGAGATGCCCGTTGTCGCCCTCCCGGCGGACAGAGCTGATGAGGAGAAGGAGGAGGAAGAGCCAGAAGACACCAGCACAATGACTGTCCTGACCCTGGAGCTGGGACCCCATGCTGCGGACATGTCTTAGGCATTTTCGGAGGCTGGGGAAGGCACATTATGTGAGTGCCATCCTGTTCCCTTCCCACAGGGGGTGGAGGTGGTGAGCAGCAAGGGGTAGCTGGGCACTCCATGCTCAGCCCTTGTGGCCTGGGGATCACACAGCCGCCTGTGCACGTGGGAGCATGTGCTGCGCTGCTCCTGGCCACACAAGTCACCTCTAAAACGATACTGGGGACATTCTCACACACACACACACTCTCAGCAGTCCCACACAATAGCATGTCCAAATGCTCAGGGAAGCATCCACTGCTGGGGACAGCACGGTGAGGCTCAGGAGCATTTGCCACTCGCACACACCTTCCCCCCAGCACCTTGCCCCCCTCTCCTCAAGCAGGTAGGGATACAAGTCCTCTCCCTACGGGACACCACCACTGCCTGTCCCGGCGTGTGTGTGGCATGGAGGGAAGGCCAGCCACCCTGTGGCCCCCCCTTCTGCCTATAGGATCCCAATATCACTTGCACCTTCACATGCCTGCTTGTCCCTGGGATGTGGGAGAAGTGAGGCTCCCCCCGGGGACATCTGGCCCCCTGTAGGAAACGGCCGACTGGCCAGCGCTCACATGGCCTCACTCCAAGCACATCACCTTCGACTGAACCGAGAACTGACTGACCCCCTCTCTTTATTCTCCAGACGGACCAGCTGCGAGGGGGCAGAGGCGATTGACCACACCAGTAGCAGCCTCCCAAGCCCAAGTGTTCCATCAGCACTGGAGACCCTGGGACAAGTTCCAGAGGGAGCACCTCATGGCAGTCCAGTCCCTGGAGCAGACCTCAATTGCAGGCTTCAGGAAGACATCCACCTGCGGCGAGACACCTGGCAGGAGCTGTTTGAGCAGGGCCGCATAATGTGTGCAGCCGTGTAATCCCTCATTGCCAGCATGATGCCCTCTCCTGCTTCTGTTTAACCGCCCTGACAATTAGGAAGTTTTTCCTAATGTCCACCCTAAACCTCCCTTAGTGCAGTTTAAGCCCATTGCTTCTTGTCCTACCATCAGAGGCCAAGGGGAACAATTTCTGCATCTCCTTCCTGTGACACCCTTTTAGATACCTGAAAACTGCTATTATGTTCCCTCTTAGTCTTCTCTTTCCAAACTAAACAATCCCAATTCCTTCAGCCTTCCCTCATAGATCATGTTTTTGTTGCTCTTCTGTGTCTCTTCTCCAATTTCTCCACATCTTTCTTGAAATGTGATGCTCTGATGGGCCAGCGGTGGCCCGCACTGGAACAGGTCGGGTAGTGGCTCCAGCCCCAGCAGGAAGCCTGGAAGAAGTTGCCCAGCCAACATGCGGCCAGGATGCTGCGTCCGCTGAGCCCGGTGTGGAGCAGAGTCCCGCGGCCGTGGCAAATAGGGACGGCTGGCGGGCTGGGCCGGATGTCTGTGCCCCAGGCAGGGGATGCCAGGACGCAACCCTGCCCCCTGCGTCCTGACGCAGGGACGCCGGCAACGCCGGGGGCGGGGAAGGGGGGGACGGCATGACCTCCGGTGGGAGGTTTAAAAGCTGCCCCCAAGCCAGAGCAAGAGGAAGGAAACCAGGGAGGCGATTCCTTCCCCCCCGGTGGAGACAGGAAGCCGGGACTCCCGGAGAGCCGCAGGGAGGACTCCTTCATACCTGCGACAAAGAGGTAAGGGCCGACGGCTCGGGACCAAAAACCGTGGACTCAAGGGAGGCTAGGAAGCAGCCCAGGGCAGGGCCGTTCTGGTGCCCGTGGGCTGACGCATTACAGGGTGGGACCCCGTCAGCCGAGTAAGGGTTGAGACTCAAACCCTTAGGGCCCCAGGCTGGGACCCGGTGGAGAGGGTGGAGAGGGTGGGCCCGGGTCCCCCTAGCCACCCCTTTATTCCTCTGTGCTATGCACAATGCTGGAGGGGAGTGAACGGATGCAAAGTGAGAGGGACCTCCACCCCGAGAACTATGGTGACTGACCGAGGTGCCCCGAGAGGGGAACTGGAGATGCAGGGCTCGCTGGGCCCCGATCCACCCCACGGTGGGGCATCGGGAGCTCGTGCCCATTTAACTGTTGAATTTGTAGCCTTAAGACGGCGAGCTCGCTGAGCCCAAGGTGGGGGTTGCGTGCTCGCGCCCAGAACTAAATCCATCACTGGTGCCCAGAACAAAGAATCACTGGGGTGGCCAGGGCCCTTGAGAGGTTCCTCAGCCCATCCTCCCATTCCCCCCTACACACACCAGAAACAACCCCCCACTTATTCCATCCCTCAGCAGGGCTTTGTGAGGGCGGGTCTGAAATAACCTCCCAAGGAAGGGGCTTCAAACACCACCCCCACCCCAAGTCCCTCTTTCCCTAGAGAACCCCATTCCAACAGTCCACCCCCCTCCTGGGACAGTAGCCTGAGAGTGACATACCTGCATGAGCATAGCTCTGACAATTTTCCCACGCTGAACTGATTCCCAACGGAGCAGTAGCTGTCCTCCATGATGAGCTTCCAGAGGGCTATGGCAACACATTTCTGGAGGGGGATTGCAGATCTCATGTGAGTGTCCTGTCACCTGAGGGTGAGGGTGAGCCACTCACAGAACTCCAGAAATGTGGCCTTCCATATACGTAAATTCTGGAGTCACTGCTGGTCGTCCCACTGCTCCAGGATGATCTGGTCCCGCCAGTCAGACCTAGTGTCCAGTCACCAGAAGCAGCAGTGAATGGTGTGTAGAGGATGGTGGGTGGGATCCAGCTGCATGAGCCATGCTCAGAGAGATCTGAGAAGGGTCTCCCAGAGAAGCTGAGAGTTGGGTTCTTGCAGGGCGTGGGCAGCGGTGTGCAAAAACTGCTGTGTGAGTTGCAGCACAAGCTGCAAAAGCCATAGACTGCCCAGAGGCCGCACCAGCTGGCAAGCTGAGGTGTCCTCAAGGGCAACCACAGCAAGCAGAGAAAGGCTTTGCTGTCCCTCAAGGAGGTAGGCAAAGGAAAAAAGCCTGAGACACAACTGTACAGGGGGGTCCCTGTAAGCAAGAGCCTCAGCTAGCTTCAAGCAGCAGCCACGTGAAGTGAGTGCTGACCTGATGCCCTGCCAGAAGTGGTTCGGGGTGGCCTTAAATGTGATTTAGCATCTGATGAGTGTGGACTCTTTCTTTCGAGATAGCTAAGCACTATTTCAAGGCACATTTGGGCTATGTCTACACTGGCACCCTTTTCTGGAAATGCTTAAAACGGATCAGTTTTCCATTATAAGTATTTCTGGAAAAAGCGTGTCTACATTGGCAGGATGCTTTTCCGGAAAAGCACTTTTCCCGGAAAAGCGTCCGTGCCAATGTAGACGCGCTTTTCCGCAAAAAAGCCCCGATCGTCATTTTCGCGATCGGGGCTTTTTTGCAGAAAAGAAATCTGTGCTGTCTACACTGGCCCTTTTCCAGAACAGTTTTCCGGAAAAGGATTTTTGCCCGAATGGGAGCAGCATAGTTTTTCCGGAAGAGCACTGATTATTTTACAGTAGATCGTCAGTGCTTTTCCGGAAATTCAAGGGGCCAGTGTAGACAGCTGGCAAGTTATTCTGGAAAAGCGGCTAATTTTCCGGAATAAGTGGCCAGTGTAGACACAGCCACAGTGTGTAGACGCGCTATTTTGAAATAAGCTATTTCTGAAGATATTTTCTGAAATAGCATATTTTGAAATAAATGTGCAGTGTAGACGTAGCTGAATGGGGCAAAAGGTTGTTATGTGGGAGGGGTCAGGAGTATGGGCTCTGGCCCGGTGGCACTTACCTCAAGTGGCTCAGCAGAAGTGACATGTGAGTTTGGTTCCCAGGTGGAGGCACGGCCAGGTTGCTCTATATGGTGCATACTGCCCTTGACTCCAGGCACCACCCCAAAGCTCCCATTGGCTGCAGTTCCTAGATAATGGGAACTGTGGAGTCAGCACTTGGGGCAGTGGCACTGAAGATATTCTGTTACTTAGGCATTAAAATTTCAGAAAACTCAGTTGGGAATCTGTCTGCACTAGGAGTCTTTCTGACCCTCCCTTCTTTTATAGCATGAATCATCTCTGATTTCTAGAGGAGCATCTAAAAATTCCTTCCGAGAGACAGAGATCAGTGACAGAGACAATCTATTAAAACGTTATTTAGGACCTCTACTGATTTCCCTCTCAGCTAAACATAGTTCTGAATACAAATTAAACTGTTGAGATTGTTTATTAATATCTGACTATGTTGTATAACATTTTTGCTCTCACAAATAGCATTCTTAGTTCTGTTAACCTTTAGCTTAAGTCTGTATGCCACCAGCTTACAAGCTCTCTTGCCAGATTCCCAGTAGCTTTGCTTCAAACACAATATATCAAACTTAGCCCTTGACAGAAATTTGTTGATTTCATATTTTAGAATGATGAGGGCTCTGAGTATATCTGGGAAGGGAGCAGAAGCATGTTCTGCTTCCAAGTCCTTAATATCCTTTGCATGGATATCAGTTGTGTTTTTTCTGTCTCTTTTAAAAGTCATAAAAGAATATATGGCTTTTGACAACAGCTTTTAAAGGTTTTCCAAAGCACGGCAGCAAATGATGCAGTGGGGACATTTGTTTAAAAAGATTGATCAGAATTAATCAAATCTTGTGACATGAAGAAATGGCCCCTGTGATGGGGTGAGGTCACAGAAGATCTTTTGGGGGAGCTTCCCCGAGTGCTGATATGGCCACTGCCATTTGCCTTCTGGTGGGCTTCTCACCGCTTGCGCCTGCTGGGCCAGCTCCATGGGTCTCCCCCAACCAAGGCACCAAGCTGAGATCATTGCCCCCCACCCTGAGAAGCAGTACAGACACTTGAACCTCTTTCAGGACTAAGGAGAGTTCAGTTTTGAGCCCAGTTTCTTGGGATAACTCTCTCCAAATTTGATCAAAACCCCCCATGAATTATTTGGGTAAGCCCCCTTTAACAACGAAAGGAGGACTGTACATACTGATTGCTCTCCCAGGTAATAATTATTTACACTATGCTTGATAGTAAGTAAAAGTGATTTTATTAAGTACAAGCAGCAGGATTTAAGTAATTATAAGTGAGAACAGGCAGAGCAAAGTGGATTGCAAATTAAAAGTAACAGAAAATGCTTAGCTAATTCTAACACTAAATCCTCAGATGAACTTATCACAAACTCACTCTAAAATTGTTTCTATTCCAGCTGCACCTTCAAACCAGGGAAATCTCCATTTCACTTGGGGTCTCTGGTTCACTCTCCTGGGTGTGCAAGCCAAAGACAAAAGACTCCCACTTTCCTATTTTTTTTATAGATTCCCTTGTTGCCTAGGGAGTCACCCGGCCCTTCCTACCAACCACTGCTAAGACTTAAGGACAAAAGGCACTGAGGCCTCCCTTGATAACTTTCATTCACACATTTAAAACCCATAGGCCTCATCTAGACTGGCAAGTTTTTCCGTAAAAGCAACTGCTTTTGCGGAAAAACTTGCCAGCTGTCTACACTAGCCGCTTTGAATTTGCTCAAGAACACTGATGATCTAATGTAAAATTGTCAGTGTTCTTCTGCAAATACAATGACTCTCCCATTCGGGAAAAAGCCCTCTTGCACTAATGCTTTTGCACAAGAGGGCCAGTATAGACAGCTGAGAACCGTTTTGCGCAAAAAAGCCCCGATGGCGAAAATGGCGATCGGGACTTTCTTGCGCAAAACCGCATCTAGATTTGCACGGACGCTTTTCCACAAAAAGGGCTTTTGCTCAAAAGTGTCCGTGCCAATCTAGACACTCTTTTCCACAAATGCTTTTAATGGAAAAACTTTTCCATTAAAAGCATTTGCAGAATATCATGCCAGTCTAAACATAGCCATAAAGCACTCCCTACTCCATATGTCTAATTTTACACACAAGAATGATACAGACACCATAATAAGATAAACAGATCCAGTGGATTAAGACATGAAGATTGATAGGTTACATGAAGTAATTTGCTCAAAGCACCTTTGAGTTATGCACATGTATGTCCATAAATCCAACCATCACAGTCCCATCTTGAATATGCTGAATGAGCTGTAGGGGGGAAAACAACTATGGTCTATACCTGCAGGATTACCCAACCTCCACATATCTTGTCAACTTAACTCAGTTATATATGTGTGAAGTACTGGGGGAATATTAGTGTTTTTATATAGATATGGAGAAGATTTATCAAGAACCAGATCTAGAGTTTTGTTAAAGACTCCAGCTATAATAATAGATGGTGGCCTATGTACTGTAATTTATACTTAAAAAAATTGGGATCATTCTGATTTGGCCTATGGTGACTGGCAAAGTGATTATATAATTGCTAATTTCAGCCTTGAGGACAGAATATCTGCCCTCACTGTTGGACTTTGTGCTCAGAATATTACCAGTCAACTTTGTATGTATTAATATACAAGCATCCCCTCATTTTAGAATAAAAGCATTTAAAAACTGAAAGGCCCACCCAATCTGTATTCAGTTCAAAAGCTTTAAGACCTGTCAGATGTGTCTCCTGGAGCATGGCAATGTCAACATTCTCTTTTAAAATATGGAGTATAGCTTTTCCTTTTAATAGGGCTATGAAAACCCTTTCTATTCCAGGAGACATGTTTAATTATCAGAGCCATCATTGGTAACATATCAGATAAACTATAAAGTTGCTCTGTGAATAAATGAGAAATTCCAAATTTTTCTGAGAAGCATACCATTCCTGCATATCAAAATAGCCAAAATTATTTAATCCAGTGGTAGGACATCTCTTCCCAGTACATATTCTCCAGAAGCAAGAAGGAAATTCCCAGTGTGTGAGGGTAACAACAGAGAAGCAGAAAAAGGAATTAAATAAGAGAAGGAAAAGATATCAGAAAGGGAAAAGTACCATACAGCCAAAAGAAAGAATCTGATTATACAACCTAAAAATACATACTTCACACCCAGGGGAGACAGTTGGATCAGGTGAAACTTAGAGATCCATACAGTCCTTCTGTTACCAATAGAAGTTTGATACATTAGTCCATAAGGCACAAGGAAATGCTATCTAATAAAGCAAAGTTATATATATATAATTGCTAATAAAATGATGGATTTTTACATTGATGCTACTTTTCCATGAATTAAGGCAATAAGAAGTAAATTGATGATAATCCTTTAACCTTTTAAACCCAATGGCTACGTCTAGACTGGCATGATTTTCCGCAAATGCTTTTAACGGAAAAGATTTTCCGTTAAAAGTATTTATGGAAAAGAGCGTCTAGATTGGCATGGATGCTTTTCCACAAAAGCACTTTTTGCGGAAAAGCGTCCATGCCAATCTAGACACGGTTTTGCGCAAGAAAGCCCCGATTGCCATTTTCGCCATCGGGGCTTTTTTGCGCAAAACAATATTTCGTTGTCTACACTGGCCCTCTTGTGCAAAAGTATTTGCGCAAGAGGGCTTTTGCCCGAATGGGAGCAGCATAACATTTCTGCAAGAACATTGACAATCTTACATGAGATTGTCAGTGTTCTTGTGGAAATTCAAGCGGCCATTGTAGACAGCTGGCAAGTTTTTCCACAAAAGCAGCTGCTTTTGCGGAAAAACTTGCCAGTCTAGACGCAGCCAATGAGAAAGAAAGAGAGAAGAACTAATACATCAGTAGCAACTAGTACACATCAACTTGTTTAGAGCAGCCAAACCAGACCTCAAAGAGCAATTCATGAATTCTATATGGTCACATCATTCCATAAATGTCTTCTCTTGCAAGAGAGGAATTTGGAGACTTTTGAGGTATTTGTCTGCCTCCTAAAGGGAATGGAATAACACTATCTTCCTGCCATTCTTAATATGGAGCAGTGATGGGGTTTTCATACAATATTTTATGTCCATCTTCCTAGCTAATTGCTTCACTTGGTTAAAAGATTGCCTTGATGCAACCACTGCACTGGCATAATATTGAAAACAGTACTGTATTTTAATGGCTGGCTTGCCCCATATCAGCTTCCTTTTTCCCCTCTGGATTTCTACAATATAAGCTCCATAGTCATAACTTCAGGGACTTCACATCAGTGCTCTATGCTGATATCCTGGAGCTGTCAAGGGGCCAGTGTGCCTGTTCTGTATGAAAACAAAAATCTACCAGCAGATCCAACAACTTAGATAGCAGTTTCAGGACCAGTTCAGAGGGTTTCCCTTTCTCTGTTGATCCAGGTTTGTTCCTCCACAATCCTGATGTTCCATCATTGTGAATGGATTTTTAGATCAATGAGGATGGTTATAATAGCTTGATATCATTACAGTATGTACAAGTGTCCTTTTTGGTATCATCCGCCACATCAGAAATTCTGTTGCTTGTTTCACCCATCCATCTTGATAGAGCTCATAGGGCACCCTGACTGTTGGTCATGGTGATCTGTAGGGTAGAAAGTAGGACTGAATTTCAATGGTATCTGTGGCCACTGTTTTTCTTTTTATAGAAGTGGAACAAATACATCTCCTCTGTTTTTTCAGTGCTTTCAAATTCGAAGAGGAAGATGAAGAATTAGAGGGTGTCTTGGGGGCTTCCATAGTTGGGCACAATTTTAGGGTGGGATAGTGGACTTTTAGGGGACAATGTTTGAGGATACCTTGAGAGCCACTTCAGACTTTAAGCAACCTGACTTCACCTTAGTCACAGTGCCCTCTAATGTTTATGCTACCACAATTCTATGACCTATTAGAATGGACACATCACTTATTGTGAGCATATTGTAAATTAGTCACTTCATAGGCTTAAGGGCTCTGTCATTCATGCTAGCAACATGAGAATCCACAGATGCAAGCTCAAAGATTGTTCTGAGGAGTGGATAGACTGTGCAACTGATTCCCATACAACAACAAGCCTCTATGATACTGACTCCAGAGAACTCTAGATACACTCTTTTGCATGTAAGTTTATACCATCTATTGAAGGTACAAAGATTTTGGATGCATTGTCATTCTTCTCTCTCCTAGGCAGAGCTGGTGACTCTACAAAATGGATTTAGGCCTGTAGATGCACCTGCTGGTAGCTAGGTGGGCAACTAGAAATTGTTTAGAGAGGCTCTTTGCCCAGTGATTTGGAGCCTGACCCAACCATTTGAAGTCAATTGGAATCTCTCCATAGACTTCCATGGGCTTTTTATTTGGCCTTCAAAGAGAGGAGGGAGTCCTGTGTTCTGCTACCAGTTGTCACTGACACACTGTGAAGCTTTGGGCAAGTGACTTGGTCAAATATTTTCAATTTTGGGTGCCTCACATTAAGCATCTAACCTTAAATAAGAGGCTTGATTTTCAGTCCCCAATAAACCCTAGGAAAGTTGTGTTGCTCAGCACCTGTGAGAACCAGGACATTTTTATTAAGGTGACTGACCAGGGATTTAGGTAACTTCTGTAGCCTCTTGGTGTGTGGCTGTCCTTACCTTCCCATTTCCAGCACTGTACCCCCATTACCAGAACTGTGCACCACCATCCAGGCATGATGATAGAGGAGAAGCCAACATCTCTTCTGTGACTCCACATTTTAGTATTTTTACCAGCAGATTACTGAACTGGCATCTGGCCACATGATCAGTAGTGTTGTCATACCTGGTCCCGATGGATTGGCTAACCCTTAACTCTGTAGCAGGTGATGTACATCTGCAAAATGCTCACACAATCCCTTTTTTCGATTGTCATGTTACAAAAGAGACTATATGAACAATGTATAAAGTTGAATTTTACCCCACAATTAGTAAAGAAGATGTGAAAATTCAGATGAAAATCAAATCTTATGGAGTTCTCGCCAGGATTTTTAACCAGCCTGGCCATTTCTAGGATTTTTAACTAGTCTGGCCATTTTTTCTACTGCCTTGCTGGTTACCAGTGAAGATGTGCTGGGGCTCTTCCCCCCACTCCGTACTCTTCCATACTTAGCAGAGACTTTCTCTGGACCTGTTACTGTTCCTTCAAGAGTTGGATCACCCTATGAGGGCTCCCTGCTTTCCACTTCTCTGTAACATGACCTGGGTTTGTCTGAACTCTCTAGATGACACCTTAATAGGATGAAGGGAATACATAGAGTTGTTGTGTGGCCACCTTTTCTGCTGGTTGCTTGTGTATTTGACTTGTGGAGCTGCCTCCCATACTGACTGGACCCCTACTCTTGAACAGCTAGTCATAAGAACATAAGAATGGCCGTACTGGGTCAGACCAAAGGTCCATCTAGCCCAGTAGCCTGTCTGCCGACAGTGGCCAGCACCAGGTGCCCCAGAGGGACCCAAGACAATGATCAAGCGATTTGTCTTGTGCCATCCATCTCCACCCTCTGACAAACAGAGGCCAAGGACACCATTCCTACCCCCTGGCTAATAGCCTTTTATGGACCTAATCTCCATGAATTTATCTAGCTTCTCTTTAAACTCTATTATAGTCCTAGCCTTCACGAGGCTGTACTGGCAAGGAGCACCACAGGTTGACTATGCGCTGTGTGAAGAACTTTCTTTTATTAGTTTTAAGCCTGCTACCCATTGATTTCATTTGGTGTCCTCTAGTTCTTCTATTATGGGAACTAATAAATAACTTTTCTTTATTCACCATCTCCACACCACTCATGATTTTATATACCTCTATCATATCCCCCCTAAGTCTCCTCTTTTCTAACCTGAAAAGTCCCAGTCGCTTTAGCCTCTCTTCATAAGAGTCCTGTTCCAAACCCCTAATTATTTTAGTTGCCTGTTTCTAAACCCTTTCTAAAGCCAAAATATCTTTTTTGAGGTGAGGAGACCACATCTGTATGCAGTATTCAAGATGTGGGTGTACCATAGTTTTATACACGGGCAGTAAGATATTCTGTGTCTTATTTTCTATCCCTTTCTTAATAATTCCTAACATTTTATTTGCTTTTTTGGCCGCCGCTGCACACTGTGGAAGTTTTCAGAGAACTATCCATGATAATTCCAAGATCTCTTTCCTGATTTGTCGTAGCCAAACTAGCCCCCATCATATTGTACGTATAGGTGGGGTTATTTTTCCCCGATGTGCATTACTTTACACTTATCCACATTAAATTTCATTTGCCATTTTGTTGCCCAGTCACTCAGTTTGGTGAGATCTTTTTGAACTTCTTCACAGTCTGCTTCTGTCTAGACTATCTTAAACAGTTTAGTATCATCCACAACCTTTACCACCTTTACCCCTTTCTCCAAATCATTTATGAATAAGTTGAACAGGATTGGTCCCAGGACTGGCCTTTGGGAGACACCACTAGTTACTCCTCTCCATTCTGAAAATTTACCATTTATTCCTACCCTTTGTTTCCTGTCTTTTAACCAGTTCTCAATCCATGAAAGGACCTTCCCTCTTATCCCATGACAGTGTAATTTACACAAGAGCCTTTGGTGAGGGACCTTGTCAAAGGCTTTCTGAAAATCTAAGTATACTATATCTACAGGATCCCCCTTGTCTGCATGTTTAACCCCTTCAAATAACTCTAAGGGTATGTCTACACTACAAAGTTAGTTCAAACTAACGGATGTTAGTTCGAACTAAACTTTCATAGGGTATGTCTACACTACCCTGCTAGTTCGAACTAGCGGGGTAATGTAGGCATACCGCACTTGCAAATGAAGCCCGGGATTTGAATTTCCCGGGCTTCATTTGCATAAGAAGGGCGCCGCCATTTTTAAATCCCGGCTAGTTCGAACCCCGTGCCGCGCGGCTACATGCGGCACGGAGTAGCTAGTTCGGATTAGGCTTCCTAATCCGAACTAGCTGTACTCCTCATTCCACGAGGAGTGTAGCTGCGCGGCACGGGGTTCAAACTAGCTGGGATTTAAAAATGGCGGCGCCCGGCTTATGCAAATGAAGCCCGGGAAATTCAAATCCCGGGCTTCATTTGCAAGTGTGGTATGCCTACATTACCCTCCTAGTTCGAATTAGGAGGGTAGTGTAGACATACCCATAGGCGCTACACTAGCGCTCTGTTAGTTCGAATTTAATTCGAACTAACAGAGCGCTTAGTTCAAACTAGGAAAACCTCATTTTACGAGGATTAAGCCTAGTTCGAACTAGCTAGTTTGAATTAAGGGGTGTGTAACCCCTTAATTCGAACTAGTGGGAGGCTAGCCCTCCCCAGCTTTCCCTGGTGGCCACTCTGGCCAACACCAGGGAAACTCTTCTGCCCCCCTCCCGGCCCCAGAACCCTTAAAGGGGCACGGGCTGGCTACGGTGCCCGTGCCAGGTGCAAGCCTGCCAGCACCCAGCCAGCAGACCCTGCACCTGGCATGGATTGAGCCGGCCACCCGATGCCCCCCAGCCCTCCCCGTCTTCCCGGGACCAGGCTGGCGGCTCCCGGGAGCTTGCCCGGGACCGCAAGAGGCGGGCACCCGCCTGGGCTAGTGCAGACATCGTGGACCTCGTCCACGATCTCCGCACTAGGCACAGGAAAGTGGCCGTCTAGGGCAGGAGAGCTGCCAGCCTGGCCACCCAGGAGCAGGTGTACAAGAAAATCAAGGGGGTCCAGTGAGACCCCCGACCCTGAGCCCTGAGCTTACAATGGCTGTCCTGGGTCAGACCAAAGGTCCATCTAACCCAGTAGCCTGTCTGCCGACAGCGGCCAACCCTAGGGACCCTGGAGGGGATGGACCAAAGACAGTGACCAAGCCATTTGTCTCGTGCCATCCCTCTCCAGCCTTCCACAAAACTTGGGCAGGGACACCACTCCTACCCCCTGGCAAATACCACTCCATGGACCCAGCCTCCATGACTTGATCTCACTTCCCTTTAAACTCTGTTGTAGTTCTAGCCTCCACAGCCTCCTGCAGCAAGGAGTTCTACAGGTTGACTCTTTGCTTTGTGAAGAACAACTTTCTGTTACTAGTTTGAAGCCTGCTACCCATTCATTTCCTTTGGTGTGCTTTAGTCCTTCTTTATGAGAACTAATGAAGAACTTTTCTGTATGCACCCTCTCCACCCCACTCCTGCTTTTAGAGACCTCTCTCCTGTCCCCCCTCCGTCTCCTCTTTTCTAAGCTGAGAAGTCCCAGTCTCTTTAGCCTCTCTTCATATGGGACCTGTTCCCAACCCCTGATCATTTTAGTTGCCCTCCCCTCTCCCACTCTCTCTCTTCCCCTCTCCCACCTCCTTTTCCCAGTCTCCCCCAGTTTTGTTCAATAAAGACAGATTCCATTTTGGAAGACACGTTATCTTTATTTTGTACTTCAAGAAGAGGGGCTAGGAAAGGGTAAGTGGAAGGAGGTGAGGGAGGAATGGGGCACGAGCCCCTGATGGGGAGGACTGGGCTGGCTCTGCGGGCTTCTGGGGGTGGAAGCTCTCCTGCAGCCCCCCAATTGCCCCCTCTCCCCAGATGGCAGCCTGCGGCAAGTGCAGCAGTGCTGATGGCCGATTGCTGTGATGTGCCCAGTGTGGGTAGTCCGGGTACTCCAAGCCAGGACTGCTTTGCAAGCGGGGCACCCCTGAGAACTGTCTGTCCGGGGTGGGGGTCGGGACCCTTTAAGCACAGCCCTCGACTAGCCTGAGAAAGCATCTCCACGCTCTAAGTTCTTCTCTGATGCCCTGCCAACACTGCTTCCCACCATCCTTAAGCCCGGTTCAGGGTCCACTTACTGTGGACATGCTAGTTCGAATTAGCAAAATGCTAATTCGAACTAGTTTTTTAGTCTGGATGCGTTAGTTCGAATTAACTAAGTTAGTTCGAATTAACGTTGTAGTGTAGACATACCCTAATAGATTAGTAAGACATGATTTCCCTTTACAGAAATAATGTTGACTTTTGTCCAACAAATTATGTTATTCTACGTGCCTGAAAATTTTATTCTTTACTATTGTTTCAAGTAATTTGCCCAGTACTGAAGTTAGACTTACCGGTCTGTAATTGCCAGGATCGCCTCTAGAGCCCTTTTTAAATATTGGTGTCACGTTAGCTATATTCCAGTCATTAGGTACAGAAGCCAATTTAAAGGATAGGTTACAAACCACAGATAATAGTTCAGCAATTTCTCATTTGAGTTCTTTTAGAACCCTTAGATGAATGCTATCCGGTGATTTGTTAACGGTAAGTTTTTCTATTTGTTCCAAAACCTCCTCTACTGACACTTCAATCTAGGACAGCGCCTCAGATTCATCACCCACAAAGGATGGTGCAGATTGGGAATCTCCCCAACATCCTCAGCTGTGAAGACTGAAGCAAAGAAATCATTTAGTTTCTCCGCAATGGCTTTATCGTCCTTGATTGCTCCTTTTGTATCTTGATCATCTAGGAGACCCACTGGTTTTTTAGCAGGCTTCCTGCTTCTTATGCCTCCTCCTAGCCCCCCACCCTCTGGACAGCTGCCTGTGTGAGGGGGACAGAAGGAGGTAGGCTGGTTGGGAGTCATCGGAGAGGAAACTGGGAGGATTACACTGGTGGGCAGTGGCTGGTTTTTCCTCATTCCAGAGGCAGTAACCCTAGTTCTCTCAATATTACTAATTGTCAGGGCTCACCAAGCGGCAGCGAGCCCTGCTCGCCAGCCATACAGTTCTGCGAGCTGCGCATGTGCAGATCGCACTGTGCATGCTCGCCACAGGCAAGTAGATTACATGATTTGTCGAGCCCTGCCAATTGTGACAGAGTGTACCAATCCCCCATTGGGGAAGCTAGGCTTAACCAGGCTCACCTGGCTGAAGAAGACTGCAGCACAGGTATAAAAGCCTGGAGAGAGGTACAGTCTGTGCTGGCTACTGAGGAGGAAGGAGGTACTGCCAGAGCTCCTGAAGGTGAACTACCAGAGGGACTGGCCCTGGAAACCAGCCAGGGAGATACCAATGCTGCATCAGAGGATATGGAGGAAGGACCCTGGAAGGAGGCCAGTGGAGACGGATAGGCAGTAGCCCAGGGTGGGAGATTGTATCTTGTGGCTCTCAGTGTGTTGTGGTGAGATTCCCTGCTGAGAGATAGCAGTGGACCATGCCACTGCTAACAGGGCCCTGGGCTGAGACCTGGTGGAGTAGGGAGGGCCTGGGTTCCCCTACCATCTCTTCATTCCCTGAGCTGAGGAGGCAGCACTTGTTTATTGCTAGAGACTCTGGCTGCTAGGACGCACTGCCCTGATGGAAGGGATACACAGTTGCATTGCAGGGTTGGTTGTGGTCTCAAGAAGTACAGGCAGTCCCCGGGTTACATGGATCTGACTTACATCGGATCCCTACTTACAAATGGGGTGAGGCAACCCTGCACTAGCTGCTTCCCCCCAGCAGACCAGGGAGACGCGGAGTGGCTTTTCTCAGCAGACACCTCAGCTTGAGAATAAAGGACTGAGGGAAGTGAGGTGTGGGAGAATAAAACTGAGCTCTGGAGAAATGTTTGGCTAGAGTTTCCCCTACAATATGTACCAGTTCCAACTTACATACAAATTCAACTTAAGAACAAACCTACAGTCCTTATCTTGTACGTAACCCGGGGACTGCCTGTATAGGGACATGGCAGCTCCCCCTGGGAGAGGGCTGAATGAATCACCCTATGACACTAACAGCACCCTTGTGTACAGTCACTTGTATTTCTGGCCTTGAATCAGGAACCTAAAAGGAAAACCACCTCCCTCCCTCAGCTTAATTTTACAGAAAATGCTGAACTATGCATCAAATCTCTGTCTTCTGCAGCTTTATTTTTATACATGTATTTTGATTTTTCAATGGTACATTTATGCCTGGATCACTGTAATGAGCCTTAATTCCCAGTGGCTAGAAAGGGCAGACATGATTAAGACCGGGTTACCTTGTCAACACCATAAAACCTCAGCTGCTCCTTCCCTCTTGTAGCCCTTTCATATTTCTGCTTTCCAGCAGATGTACCTCAGTAACCTAAGCAACAGCTCAGACATGACAATTCTCTTGTTTTTAAAGGGACAGCCTCACATGCATCTGATGAAAACTTGCATTTGTTTGGAGAAAAATTAAAAATATACCAGATATAAATTAGACTAGTGTTGTGGGGTTTTTTTTAAAGTGAGAAAGAGAGCTGGATCTGCATAATCCTACAGTAGGTACATTAGCAGAGACAGACTAGTTTGGTGGATTGATCATGGAAGTAGGAGTCAGGAACTCTTGAGTTTCAATCCTAGCTCTAGCTCTGACTTTCTGTATGGCTTTGGGAAGCCATTATCTGTAAAATGGGAATAATCAGAATTGTCAACCTGCTTCCCAAGCTTACCGGCAGTTTGTACAGATTAACCAGTTAACATTTTTAACTGACATTAATCCAAAATTAAAGGAAGTCATGTAGCTCTGTCCAATTAGACATTCAGCTAGTATTCTATTTATTTATTTATAGTGTGATAGTTCTTTGCAGTAATTACGGTTTAGTGGACCTACCTCAGTAATGATCTTAATTGGGAGAAAATGGCAAGAAAGTGTTACAAATGATTCAGTTGCTTGTAATAATAAATGTTGATGGGAAAAGGTAAAAGTCCAACTCAGCCTGTTACATGAAATTGGTTATAAAAGTCAGCAAAAGAAGTTAAAGAAGATCTGAATTAGTCGAAACAAAAAGGCCTACTGATAAACTCAAGGACTGTGTTGAGATCACGTCTGGCAAATAAGAGCAGTGTCAGACAAGAAAATACAAGTCTAAAATGGATGTGTGGAAGTTAGGCTGAACTGATGGACAAAACCATGGGAACGGGGGCTATTCTGCACATGACCCCTTTCGTGGGTTCTAAGGTATTATGATAATACTTCAAGGGAATGGGGAACTAGGGTTGCCAGATGGTTTCAACAAAAATACCAGACACACTTGACATTACATCACAATCTACATTACATCTTATTTAGAAAATACTGGACATTTATATTTTTTTCAATTTGTTTCCCGAACAGAAAGCTCAAATACTGAACGATCTGGTTCAAAACCGGACACCTGGCAACCCTAGGAAAGATGGCTGAGAGCTTTTCAGAGGAAGGGGAAAGACTGTCCAGCATCTGCTTTGTTGCAGGGCAGAGATCTCATATTCAAGGCCCAAGGGCCAAGCCTGGCCAGGGGGAGTCTGAATCCATCCCCCAAAACCTGCTTCTTTCTGCCACCATTTCATCCTCTCCTAGGGTTGCCAGATACTTTCACAAAAAATCCCAAACCTGGTGGGGTCCAGTATTTCTGGGTTTTTTGCCGGACAAGGGCCACAAATATTGGACTGTCAGGGAGAAAACTGGACACCCGGCAAACCTATCCTCTCCTCCCATGGCACCTGTTCCCCCAAAAGGATGCAGCTTCAAGGATCACCAGGAGGTCTGGAGTGGGGCAGCAGGGAGGCCCCCCCATGCTCCCCACAGTGGTGGGAGCCTACTATGTTTGCTGGGGCTTTCACACAGCAGAGCAGTGTGTTTGTATGCAGGCTGAGGTTTCTGTACACAAAACCTCAAGCTTTGATTAACACTGTACAGTGTTCTTTGACTTTCTGTGCTCTTTTATTACATAAAATTAACACCAGAGTGCTTAGAGGCCCCAGGGAAGCCTCCCTTCCCCCTCCTCCATCGTGCTAGGCACATAACAAGAAAAGATATAGATCTGCCCCCTTCTCTATGGGTCGGGAGGCCCATATCTACCTGGACTGGAATGATTCTTCTGCTAAAAGCATAAGGGTAGGAAGATTTAGGCACAAGAGACCCTGCCTATCCTGGATCTGTGGGTGTGCCCCAGCAGGTCGGCGATTCAGAGGAGAGAGGGATTAGGTGTAACTGCACAGATATAATTCTTGATTTGTGTTCTTTAGAATGGTTTAATGATTCTGGAGGAATACAGTTCACTTCCTTTTATGTGATTGATTCTTATACAGTGACAAGAATAACCATAAACAGTGAGCAAAACTACTGGGCCAAAATCATTCCTATACTAAATAAGACCCTACTTGTAAGAATCAACCACCTATAAGAATCAAATCATCCAGGACAAATGTGAATCTTATAAATGGAGTGCATTATAGATAATTTTCTACTAATGTCAGTAGATCTCAAAGAAGTGTTGATTTAATCTCTAAATTCTACAGAACTTTTTCAAAAGCAAGGTCAAGAAAAAACGGTTGGTACATGAAATATCTAAATCATATCAATGCTTTCCTCATATGCTCCCCATCCCTTCTACAACTTTCCAACCAAAAAGGCTACATGGAACATCCTCAAGCACTTGCCATTTTTGCCACTGCATGAGTGAGTGTCAGGATATCAATCAACTAGACAGATGGAGCTTATTTCCCAGAAAAAGAAGTTAACCACATCTGCAATATTTCTGTCTCCTAAAGTCCTAGAGAAAGAGTGACAGATCTCTAGTACATGCGCTTGGTGCATCTACTGGTTGGGCCCTTCTTTCTGTGAGACAGCCTTGAAATGAAATGTTTCCATCTTCATTTTCACATATATAACCTTAAATTTTGCTATCTTTCCGCTGAGGATCAAGAATATTTTAAGCTCTTATCATTTACTTGCAATATTACAATGTACATGTTATTAATATTCATGATATACCCTTCTGATATAATTGTACTATCCTCAAAATATGCTATGCTTCCTTAATTCTTATATTTAATGTATCCATTTTAGCAAGAGATGCTTTAGGCTGATGGTTACATTAGTTGATTATAAATAAGACTATATACAGAGATTTAAAAATCATAACACAAAAGTCAATATGCATTAACATTATTTCTCTTCCTCATTTTTCCTGCACATATTATACATGATTTTTCTTGGTATAGTACATGGAAAACGAAGTATGGGTTAGACAGTGCACTATGAAGTCTTTCCTAGAAATCTGGACCTGCTTGCATATGAAACAAATTTAATGGTTTCGATCCAGTCCCTTGCAAATATGTCTACATGACAAAGATACTTCACTATTTGCTACAAGTTTTCTGCTCTCAGTCAGACTCTCAGACCTGAGTAACTGTTGCTGTAGGCCAGCATTGAGGTGTATTGTCAATGCTAGGCAAGCTGGGGAAAATTCCAAGACACACACTTGTGTGATATTTGGCTCTAGATAGTTCTGATAACTTGGCTCTAAGAAACAGCTATCCCTAGAGTGTTCCATCTGTATGCCAAGCCTAGGGACAAATGCAGTTGTTGTCTCTGGGGAACTGCAGGTACTACACTCTCCATTGGGGGAGGGACACAGCTTCAGAGCTGGCTGGGTGTAGATAGAGGAATAGCATGCTGATAAGGCAGGGTAAGCCCTCCCTCTGTGCTCCTTTCAGCTCCAGGAGGTCTAAGGCATCGTCATATTGAGGTGACATGACACCACATTGTTCTCGATGAGGGCAAATGGAAAAATGCCCCAATCTGGCCCTCAGACTGGGAAATGAAAACTCAACCATATTGTTTGTCCCATTGTGAATTTGGAAATATTTTGAGATATTGGCAAAGGGTATGTCTACACTACCCTCCTAGTTCGAACTAGGAGGGTAATGTAGGCATACCGCACTTGCAAATGAAGCCCGGGATTTGAATTTCCCGGGCTTCATTTGCATAAGTGGGGAGCCGCCATTTTTAAAACCCCGCTGGTTCGAACCCCGTGCAGCGCGGCTACACGGGGCTCGAACTAGGTTCCACGAGGTGTACCGGTAGTTCGGAATAGGAATCCTAGTTCGAACTACCTAGTTCGAGCCCCGTGTAGCCGCGCTGCACGGGGTTCGAACCAGCGGGGTTTTAAAAATGGCGGCTCCCCGCTTATGCAAATGAAGCCTGGGAAATTCAAATCCCGGGCTTCATTTGCAAGTGCGGTATGCCTACATTACCCCGCTAGTTCGAACTAGCGGGGTAGTGTAGACATACCCAAAGATACCTATCCAAGGACAAGGTAGAACAACAAATTATTCCGCCATTGAGGCCATAGGCTAAATATAAGACCTAAATGCAAACTGAGGGAAGATGGCCTTCCCGTTACAAGCAACACAATCTTCATTTTCTAGTAGCAGTTGAAGAAAAGTTCAAGTTTGCTCATACAGGCTCATAGTTCAAGTTCTAAAGAGGTTTTTTGTGAAAGCTAGGACTTCATTGTAAATGATCTTTCAGGAACGAAAATTTCAAAGGGGTAGCCGTGTTAGTCTGTAAGGGTATGTCTACACAAGCTCCCTATTTCAAACTAGGGAGGCTAATGTAGGCATTCGAACTTGCAAATGAAGCACGGGATTTAAATATCCTGGGCTTTATTTGCATGTTGGTCTGCTCACCATTTTTAAATGCCACTAGTCCGGACTAACTGCCTGTGGCTACACACGGCAGTTAAACAGTAATTCAAACTAAGTCCTTAGTTCGAATTACCTGTTACTCCTCCTGGAATGAGGTGTAAGAAGGGGTGGGCATGAGGAAGGCTGGGATGGAGCAAGTCATGTGTGAGGGCACGGGCATGAGGGAAATGGGGGCAGAGGATGGTGAAGGTGTGGACATCAGGGAAAAAGAGGGCAAAGGGGGCAGCACCAGGAGAGTGCAGGGGTAAGGGAAGGTGCAGGTGCCAGGGGATTCTGGGGGTGAAGCAGAAGGGCAGACACCTGCAGGGGAGGGACCAGCACCAGAGGAGAGAGGCAGGGCAGGTTTGTAGAGGGAGGTGTTAGAAGAGGGGATGAGGAGGGGTAGCTCACATGATCAGAGTGGGGCTACTGGAGGAGAGGGTACAAGGGGGAGAGAAGGGCTGGTGGAGGGGGGCAGGTTGCAGGAGGGCTGAGGGCAGTGAGAAGAGCAGGAGTCAGGACAGCAGAGGAGGGTGAGGAGTTGGAGGGGCAGCCGGCACCAGGGGAGCTTATGGAACAAGGGGAGGAGACATGGCAGCAGAGAGAAAAGGTAAAGGTTTAAAAATATTTATTAATAGCTTGGGTGCCACAGTGGCACATCCAAACAAGCCACATGAACTCAGTACTGGTGCACAACACAAAATTCATTTTGCTCATGGGGGGAAACTCTTAGGCTATGTCTACACTGGCGGTTTCTTGCGCAAGAGTTCTTGTGCAAGAAGTTTTACGCAAGAACAAGTCCACACTACCATGTGCGAGCTGTGCTTTTGCACAAGAGCATTTATGGCAGTGTGGACGCTCTCTTGCCCAAGAAAGCTCCGATGGCCATTTTAGCCATAGGTGTTTCTTGCGCAAGAAATCCCTGCTGAGTATCGACACTGCCCTCTTGCGCAAGAGAGCTTACATCTGTTAGAACAGAGTGTAGCTCTTGCGCAAGATGCCCTCTCTTCCCACGCCGTACTGTAAATTTCCTTGTGTAAGAGCAGGCGGGCAGTGTGGATGTTGTGGGTTCTTGCGCAAGAACGGCTGTATGTGCACAAGAAGCCACGAGGAGAGGGAACACTTCCCCCAGCCTCTCTGCCCCCGAGTTAATGTCACACACATTGGGTTAATGCAACAGCAGGATAGTTGCATGAGGGGGGTTTGGTGGGGGCCAAACTAATCCCTGTTGGTAGGAGGAGAGTGGGAAAAGCCCTTCGCGAGGGTTACATAACACTGTTTACTTCTGGTCATGTGTTCATCTTGCCCCAAGCGTGTTACCTCCAAAGGCCTGGCTAATGGAAGGGGGGGCAGGGGGTGTGGCTAATGGGGGCCAGGGGCGTGGCTAATGGGGCACCACCAAAAACTGTACAAACCTGCCGTCCATGAATATACTTACTTTTGATTTTAACCATATCTGGTCTCTGGTCATTCAATGGGCTTAAACAGCAGCAAGTGACTGGACATTAGGAAAAACTTCCTAACTGTCAGGGTAGTTAAACACTGGAATAAATTGCCTAGGGAGGTTGTGGAATCTCCATCTCTGGAGATATTTAAGAGTAGGTTAGATAGACATCTATCTGGGATGATCTAGACCTTTGGTCCCCAAACTTTTGGGGCTGCTGGGTGCCCAGGGGCAGGTCTGCGCATGTCGCTATGATGTCGCTTATATAGATGTATGGACAGAGTTGGCACTGAAGTTGACTGCAGGGGTGGGTTCCTGGATGAGTATAATGGGGGTGTGCTGCATGGTTGCTGGAAATAATTTGCTAGGGGGTTGTTTGTAGGTGAGGACTGGCCGGTCCTCTCCCCCTGTCCCCCCCAGGCCCTAACTTCAAACAAATTGTTTCTTGTTGGGAGAATATTTTAACTTAGCTTGCCCAGGCACTCTAATGGATTTAAAAGTGACAATATTACAAAAGCTCACAATGCCATCTAAATTTTTTGTTAGACTCTAAGGTGCTGCAAGACTGGGTTTTTTGTTGTTGTTGTTTTGGTTTGGTTTTTTTTAGTTCTTTTAGGAACAGTGTCTTTAGAATGACACATGGCATGATCTTCCACTCCTAATTGACCAATTCAGGTTTGACCTTTTACAGTTCTAGATTAAAGGAATCATAGGTTAATTCAGAGACTTCATTGCAAATTGAGGGAAAATGACCTTTCCCTCTGAATTTCCTTTCAATTCACAATTGTTTAGGAGAAGTTTGTAGCAGTTTATTCAGTCCTGCATATGTGCAGAACCCCCACAGTCTGTGAGACAACCATATCTGTCTTCAGAGAAATTCTAAAACCAGTGCGTAATACAATTCTTCTATGTGATGGTTTTGGTGCTCTCCTCCGCCTTACCTCAGCCTGAACAATTGGCAATATCTAATATCAGTCAAGGTTAATGTTGTGAGGCATGTTCCAAGTACAAAGATTAGTCCATAATCAATTTTACTGTGTGTCAGCACATCATCCAAAGAGGATGTTAGTAATTTTCCAGCCTTACCTCCACACACTGAGCATTACAACAAATGCTGGTGTGTCAGTGAGGGAGCTACAGAAATCATAGAGATGAGTAAATAAAGCACAGGCTGATTGGTAAATAATATTACAGGTAATTTCCAGAAATGATCACACTGCAAAGCTTTCCCCCCATCACTCCCCTCCTTATCCCCATGCTTATGAACATGCAAATACAGCAGGGAAATTTAGGAGATCTGTTACTAAGGAGACTGAATAGCTGATGACGTAAGTTATCTTACTGTTTGAAAGTCAGAGTGCCCTGTATTGCAGTAAACTTTCTCTCAGGAGCTGACAAAAGTTTCAATAATGTTTAGCTGTCCCCGATACCCTCTTAAATACTGCATAGCACAAGAAATGTACATACCTCTAGAATAAGCCTATAGAGTAAGACAGAACAGTAAAACAGCAAAATCTGTCTGTCCTAGTATGTCTTTAATCTTCTCCCATGAAAGAGGAATTGGGTTAGAGGGCAAAGGATTGAAAGCAAGAGATGATGCTGCGCAGGCTTGGGAGGGAAAGCAAACGTTTGACTTAGGTCTAGCCCAGAAATCAACCAGCAATTTATAATGACATGTCACTAAAAGGGTGGACTTGGGAGGCTTTGATGGATCCCATCATGTCTCTCCCCTTTGCATATCCCTTTCCTCCTGGCTAAGGAGAAGCTACATTTCTCATCAGCTTCTTTCCATTGCAGCAGGAAGAAGTGGCCTAGCAAGATGCTGGTTGGGGAGTGAGAGGTAGGTGGCAGTAGGGGATTGAAGAGAAGCCCCAGGAAAGCAGGCAAGGCTGTGTGTGGAACAGGCTGTGGGTGGCCAATGTTACAATGGGGTGCAGGTCTGAGTGAACAGCAGTGACAGGGCAGAGAGCCAGTGCAGAGAGAGGCCTCAATGAGAGCTATTAATTGAGCCTATTTTGGAAATCTGCAAATGTGTATTTGCTTGCATAGAGACTGGACGGGAGGGTGCCACAGGTGCTAGGTCTGAACACCCCCTGACTCCAAGTTGGACTGCCCCAGAGACTCAAACAAGAACGCCCATGGCTCACTTTGAATAGTGACTGGGTAAGCCACTGTCTAAGGTGTTTGCAAGCTTTTCCCTTTCCTGACAGCCTAATAAAATCTTTTCCATGAGCCACGTCTCAGAGGTTATTGCAGCTCATCAGGGCTAGCGCCTACAAATACCTGTTGCTGAAGCACCTGTCCAGCTTACCTCCAAGAGGTACTGCATCAAGCATGATACTGGCACCCTAAGGATTCAGGGTACAGAGTAAACCCTGTAGTTACAAGGATAAGTAGGGTGACCAGACATCCCATTTTTAAAGGTTCAGTCCCATATTTAGGTCCTCCTGCAGGTGTGCCATTTCTTAACCAAGCAAATTGTCCCATATGTTCTGTCTGCTCTGCATCAGTACTGGCGAGTCCTGTCGCTGGTTCAATCCTTGTCCATCAGTAGTGAGTGAACAGGACGCAAGTAGCCAATGATGAGGGTAGGTGTGCCAGGCTGGTGGCAGGGTGTATCAAAAGCCTTTCTAATGCTGGCTCTGGGGGCTTTGGGAGGACCAGAAACAGCTCTTTTGAATATTCATCATTTCCTTAATGAATATGCAAATATGCAAATGATTGTTACCAGTCCTCCAAAAGCTCGTGAATGGATTTACTGGTCCCCGTGTCAAAAAGTTTGGGAACCCCTGGATTAGGTGGTTAAGTTCTGTAATGGTGTTGCTTATCCAATCATGTTACTTAGGCATGTTCTGTTTCTGTGTGGTACCTACAGCAGTTGACACGCCTATTGTGGGCACATGAAATTCAGTTATTCTGCTGTCTTTGTATCAATTGTGGAGCTGCCTTGTTTCTGATAATTAGGGTTACTCTATTTGAACTTTCAAAAAAGAGGACACCCCTGAGAGGGAGTGTATCTGTATCAGTATCTACCAATTCACGTCGTATTAATGTGTTATGTACTGATACAGATACACTCCCTCTCAGGGATGTCCTCTTTTTTGAAAGTTCAAATATGGTAACCCTATGATAATATTAATAGAGCTGCTCAAGTGAGTTGCAGCCTTGGAGGTGGTTATCCCACAGGTACAGTAATATAGCCAGCAGTCTGTCGAATGATTTCATTTTGTATTTGTCTCAAAACATTAGGCACAAGTAGGTCTAGTCTGATCTCATGAAGGTATAGTGCCTGAGCACAACTCTAGTTAGATGAAGGCAGAAGCATTCCCATTTCCAGGTGCAAGCAGTGTGTCAAAGAGAATTTTCTTTCAGATGAGTTGGGTTGTAGCACTATAGTTAAGTTTGCCTGAAATTCCATTATGATACATTATTTTAAAACTGAATGTTTATGGCTGAGATTTCAGTTAACAGAGATGAACCAGAAAAATTCTTAATCCAAAACACATTGTTTTTTAATGCCATAAGGGAAAAATCTGATTAGTTTTAAATCTAAGGTGAGAAAAATTAGAGAAAATCAACCACAAGCAGCTGGTGTCTGGAATGTTGTAAGTGAAATGAGTGCCTTTTTTTTAACCAAGAATTTTTCAGGACAAAATTTTCCACACTCAGCCTCCATTATGTTTGATTAAAAACTGTTTTGTGAAAATCTATCAGCTAGTTGCTACTGGTAATGTTCAAACAGTGAACTAGATATCTATGGCTCACGTTGCTCTGCAAGCATCCATGTCTCACTCTAGAGTGGGAGAAAAACAAATACCCTTTTTGCTTCAGTTCCCCTGCCTCCTTCTCATGTATATTGATGTCCTGTTCTTCCTAGTTCCTGAGCAGTCGCTTCCCACACCACTCTCTGGCTCATCCCAAATGCAGTTTCCTCTTTCTCAGTCAACACTGGCAACCCAGCTGAGCAATTAACTGGGATTAAATTTGATTTGCCTGATAGTAGGCAAGCTGAGCTCCAATCAGCACACACATCCTGGAGCTCATTTTTTCAAGAAAGATGAAAAAAAAACCAACCTCCTCCCAGGCACCTTCTTTGTGGAATGGTGAGAAGGAACCCACTGTAGTGAATGGCTGGGAGGAATAAGTGAATGTATTGGGGAAGAGGAATAAATGAAAATGAGCGGGTTCACCACCACCCTCAGCATATCAAAACATAGAAAATTGCCACAGAATGACGTGTTAGGCCATGAGAAACAGAAGACACTGGAATGTCCAAGTGTTTTTTATTAGCTGGGTTAGGGGACTGATTTTAGGATCTCTGCATAGGTGATCATTTCTTTTTTCCCTCCATAGTAGGGCCAGAGGATTTATGGGCAATTCCCTCTCTCCAGGAATTAATTCCAGATTCTGAATTAAAAATGAGCCTGAATTAGAACTGTTGGGATATGTAAAAAATTAATAGGGGTCTGGGTTGATTATGCATCAGTGGGTAAGGGGGTCTAGCCAGAACAGGCATTTTCATTGCCCTTTAAACATGTTTTTCCCCTTTGTCCTGGCAGCCTTGGAAGATGGTTGCACTGAACAGTATCTTGTTTTGTCTTCGCACCTGTCTGTAAAAACATCTTCAGGGTTGAAGCACTTTCCCCCTCCCTATAAGCTGCTGATTAAGACAGTATGGAATGCTAATTCAACTAAAAACCAGTAAACAACAAACAAGAACCCTAGCCAAAAAAGGCTTATATCTGAAATTTACAAGCCCACTCAACTGGTACAAATGCTATTTAGTGTTGGGTGTACAAATACATACAAAAAGCTGCCTTCCTGCATGGTGTAAATGCAAATTTGGCCCAACTCTGGCCTTGCCAGACCTGCAGCAGTAGCTTTTTTTCCACAGCTCTAGTCAGGGGGGAAAAGAACTTAAATTTCTTACAGGTACTGTCCTATTGCAACCCAGGTCCCTGCCAGCTCTTTAAATAGTTCCTTGCTGCCTTCTGCTGCAGCTCGGCCAGCTCTTGCCAGAGCTACGCACCAGGGCGCACCCGCTTACTTTCACCTCTGGCTCTAGTAAGCAAATAGATTAAAACCACCAAAACAATTAGGATGATATTCCGTCCTTCTCTCATTGCTGTACATCATTTGTGTGTCAGGTTACAACAGAGTTCAGAGACGAGCATGTGATTCTGTCTGCCATTCTTCAGTCCTTTACTACAAATCTGTTTCTGAACAGAACTCACAACTTTGATTCTCTCCTTCAGCTCATAAGTTCCTTCCTTTCAGTTTAAAAGCTCGGTCATTCATGTCACCAAAATGTATTTTTTCACAGCTGAAGTCATTCTTCATGAGACACTTTTCTTCTTAGCATTGCTGTTGCTCCTCCTTAAAATGTAAGGGAGGGTCATCCTTAGGCATGCACAACACATGCAGCTGCATAGGGCACCAAAATTTGGGATACCAAATGTTCAGGAGACCCTGTGCAGCTGCATGAGCTGCGGATGCCTAAGGTCAGAAGCTGTATTTGGCTTAAAGCAGGACTGCCTTCTCCATGTACCCTCCCTTTTCCAGCCACCACTGTTCCTCTTAGCCAACGGCATGGCTTCCTTCTCACTGCTCATTATTCCTGCCCACTTTCTCCTCAGGGACTGCCCATAACATTTTGGCATCTGAGGAGGGGAGCTCAAATGCCACTGGTGCCCCCATGCCACCTTTTCTCCTGCCTGCCTATTATGTCTCTTGTGCCCTCCTTCCTCCAGCACAGCACTCTACCATCTCTGTACATCTAGAGCAGAGAGAATACATATGCACCAGCATCAGACACAATTTTCTACACTCTGGGTCCTAGTGGCGCTCTCCTCCCCACAGTCTGGCAAATGAGGTGGCTGCCTCAGTTCGCCTCATGGTAAGGCCAGCTGAGGGCTTCTGCCAGTGACAGGGGTAGAGAGGAGCCCTCAGTCTCTGTGGGTGAACTCTGGTCCTACTTCCTGCCCCTAATGGTTCATACCACTTCATGGCATGAGCAGGAGGATGGAGAGAGGCTCAGTGGCAGGTCCAGGGGTTTCTGGTACCTGCGCATCTTGGACATTTGGGCTCCACTGTGACATGGGCCCTGCCTCCTCCCTGTGCTCTTGGGCCCCTGCTGAGTGTGGGACAGTGCTGGTGGAGGGTGCTGTGCATGCAGCACCCTCACTCCAACCCTACTTTTCAAATGCAGAAGCTCGGAAGCAGTGGTCCCCAACCTTTTGGGACTGCCGGGGGCGGGGCCACTCACATGCCGGGCACCCGGGGACGGGGCCACCCATACGCCGCATGCCCGGTGCTGGTGCCACCCATGCGCTGCACTCCTAGGGCCGGCGCTGCTCCTGTGCTGCACGCCCAGGGGTGGGGCTGCCCATACACCACACGCTCAGGACCAGCGCCGCTCCTGTGCCACGTGCCCGGGGTGGGGACGCCCACATGCCATGTGCCCAGAGCTGGAACAGCCCACGCACTGCATGCCCGGGGCTGGCTCCGCTCCTGGGCCACACGCCCAGGAGCCAGCAGCGCCCGTGCACTGCCCTGGGACCGGCGCCACGCGCCTGGGGTCGGGGCTGGTGCCATGCTTGTGCCGCGTGCCTAGGGGCCAGCACCGCCCATATGCTGCACGCCCAGGGCTGGCACAGCCCTTGTGCCAGGCACCTGGGGGCGGGGATGCCCATATGCTGCGCACCCAGGGGCTGGCACCGCCCATGCACCACGTGCCTGGGGCGGGGCCAGTGCCGATCACTCGGCAGGAGCACAGAAATGGCCCGGTGAGCGCCATGGCGCCCGCGGGCACCATGTTGGGGACCACTGCTCGGGAGCCAGGGGATCCCGGATCATGCTGGGCAGGAGGCTGCAGTGACACGCAGTGGATATACACCCCAATCCATGGGTGCTCTGTCCTTGTTCCAGGTAAGCTCCTGTGGCCTGGGCCTCATGCCCCACCGTCCCCCACCAGTGTTGATGGTCTGGTGAGGGATGTGGGTCCAGTCAAATATGAGGGTTGGTTTAGTCTTTTGGGGGGGGGGGTCCCTGATCCTAGCCTCTGGGACTCTCTGCCTGGGTGGGATGGACTAGCAAGACTGTTATGAATAATGACACTGAACCCAAAATGTAATAAAGTTTTTCATATTTTATATTTACAGTATTTTAAACAGTTTTAAATTCACCCCAATTTTATACAAAATGTAACTCAGGCTCTGATAGGTCATATGAGAAATATGAAGGATGAGACAATGTGGTGGTTCCCTTTAAGTCGGTGCAGCACATGACTAGTGTTTTAGCAGAGTCTGGTTTTCCTGCACCCTCATCCATAGCCAGATGTGAGGACACTGGGGTCAGTGGGGTTTTCCGTTAAAAGCATTTTCAGAAAAGCGCGTCTAGATTGGCAGGATGCTTTTCCGCAAAAGCACTTTTTGCAGAAAAGCGTCTGTGGCCAATCTAGATGCGTTTTTCCACAAAAAAGCCCCGATTGCCATTTTCGCGATCGGGGCTTTTTTGCGGAAAACAAATCTCTGCTGTCTACACTGGCCCTTTTGCGCAAAAGTTTTTCAGAAAAAGACTTTTGCCCGAACGGGAGCAGCATAGTATTTCCGCAAAAGCACTGACAATCTTACATGAGATCGTCAGTGCTTTTGCGGAAATTCAAGTGGCCAGTGTAGACAGCTGGCAAGTTTTTTCCGCAAAAGCGGCTACTTTTCTGGAAAAAGTGGCCAGTCTAGACACAGCCAAGATGCCTTGAAATTTCTCACCCCGTGCCACAGCTTCCCGTTAGAAGTGTTTCACCTATCTGCCTGCCTCTCCCCCCTCCAAGAACTTGCATGAAAGTATGATTGTGCCTATGGCAACGGAGTATAGCAAGTCCATGTGCATCTCCAGTTCACAAGACATCAGGAATTCTCTGTATTTTCAGACAGCATAACAGTACACACGAGCAACCGTTATTTGCCTATAAAAGATAAAAAAGTAAACTATCTACCTAGATTGCTTCAGTATTATTCACCCTGAAAGCAATGTTCTTGTCACTTCTGTGGTACCACCATTAACTGCACCACAAAAAATATCACGATTCCTTTGGTGAAGCAAGGTAAGTCTTCTTGAAGGGAAGAATGGTTACAAATCATCCTCACTATAAGTCCAAGATACGTTCCAAAAAACTTGGACTTATAGCAAAACAACTTAAAGCAGGGAATTTTTTTCCTGCAGTTGACTTCGATTAGTGCAAATTGGGTGATGGTTTTTTGGGGTGGGCGGTTGCGTGACTTAAGCGTGGGGAATAGGAGGACTTATAACGCATCAGTTCCTATAAGTGACTATGACTTTAGTGTGGAACGGATGTATACCGGGGCGACTTATAGCAGGGACACCCTGTATTTCATGGCTAAGGAGTTGAAAAATCTGGGTCCTATTCAGCACAGATTACCTCCATCTCCTCATGCATGTCAGTTAGGGTATGTCTACACTACAAAGTTAATTCGAACTGACGGACGTTAGTTCGAATTAACTTTGATAGGCGCTACACTAGCGCTCCGCTAGTTCGAACTCAATTCGAACTAGCGGAGCGCTTAGTTTGAACTAGGTAAACCTCATTGTACGAGGACTAAGCCTAGTTCGAACTTACTAGTTCGAATTAAGGGGTGTAGCCCCTTAATTCGAACTAGTGGGAGGCTAGCCCTCCCCAGCTTTCCCTGGTGGCCACTCTGGCCAACACCAGGGAAACTCTTCTGCCCCCCTCCCGGCCCCGGAGCCCTTAATGGGGCATGGGCTGGCTACGGTGCCTGTGCCAGGTGCAAGCCTGCCAGCACCCAGCCAGCAGACCCTGCACCTGGCACGGCTCGAGCCGGCCACCCGATGCCCCCCAGCCCTCCCCTCTTCCCAGGACCAGGCTGGCGGCTCCCGGGAGCTTGCCCAGGACCGCAAGAGGCGGGCACCCGCCTGGTCCAGTGCAGACATCATGGACCTCGTCCACGACCTCCGCACTAGGCACAGGAAAGCGGCCGTCTAGGGCAGGAGAGCTGCCAGCCTGGCCACCCAGGAGCAGGTTTGCATGAAAATCAAAGTGGTCCACTGAGACCCCCGACCCTGAGCCCTGAGCTTAGAATGGCCGTCCTGGGTCAGACCAAAGGTCCATCTAGCCCAGTAGCCTGTCTGCCGACAGCGGCCAACCCTAGGGACCCTGGAGGGGATGGACCAAAGACAGTGACCAAGCCATTTGTCTCATGCCATCCCTCTCCAGCCTTCCACAAACTTTGGGCAGGGACACCACTCCTACCCCCTGGCTAATACCACTCCATGGACTCAACCTCCATGAATTGATCTCACTTCTCTTTAAACTCTGTTGTAGTTCTAGCCTTCACAGCCTCCTGCAGCAAGGAGTTCCACAGGTTTACTATTTGCTTTGTGAAAAAGAACTTTCTGTTGTTAGTTTGAAGCCTGCTACCCATTCCTTTCCTTTGGTGTCCTCTAGTCCTTCTATTATGGGAACTAATGAAGAACTTTTCTGTATGGACCCTCTCTACCCCACTCATGCTTTTATAGACCTCTATCATATCCCCCCTCCATCTCCTCTTTTCTAAGCTGAAAAGTCCCAGTCTCTTTAGCCTCTCTTCATATGGGACCTGTTCCAAACCCCTCATCATTGTAGTTGCCCTCCCCTCTCCCCCCTCCTTTTCCCAGTCTCCCCCAGTTTTGTTCAATAAAGAGAGATTCTATTTTTGAACACAATTGTCCTTTATTTTGTTCATCAGGAAGGGGGGTTAGCGAGGGTTAAGTGGAAGGAGGTGAGGGAGGATTGGGGTACGAGCCACCGATGGGGAGGACTGGGCTGGCTCTGTGGGCTTCTCGGGGTGGAAGCTCTCCTGTAGCCCCCCAATTGCCCCCTCTCCCCAGATGGCAGCCTGCGGCAAGTGCAGCCGGTCTGATGGCCGAGTGCTGTGATGTGCCCAGTGTGGGTACTCCGGGCAATCCAAGCCAGGACTGCTTTGCAAGCGGGGCACCCCTGAGAACTGTCTGTCCGGGGTGGGGGTCAGGTCCCTTTAAGCGAAGCTCTCAGCTAGCCTGAGACAGCAGCTCCACGCTCTAAGTCCTCATCTGATGCCCTGCCGGCACTGCTTCCGGCCATCCTTAAGCCCGGTTCAGGGTCCACTTAATGTGGACATGCTAGTTTGAATTAGCAAAACGCTAATTCGAACTAGTTTTTTAGTCTGGATGCGTTAGTTCGAATTAGCGCTGTAGTGTAGACATACCCTTAGGGACTTAGATTCCAG
Organism: Pelodiscus sinensis; assembly: GCF_049634645.1. NCBI lineage: Eukaryota > Metazoa > Chordata > Testudines > Trionychidae > Pelodiscus > Pelodiscus sinensis. The sequence continues at coordinate 289,246,438 of NC_134711.1, read as the reverse complement.
ATTTAGGCTCTATGGTGATCTACAATCCCACTCAGTTGTTGCATAATTCTGTAGTGGCTTAAACTCACTTGGCACTTACATTTTGGCTGTGCAAGTTCCCTAGATACACAAGCTTCCACCTCTGGGCATAGGTACAATACCTAACTTAAACAGTTGGATAGCTCTCTCCTACATAACCCCTAGTGGGGTCTACAAACCAGGTGAAGATAAGGGTTCCCCCATTAACATTCTGAGCATTGCAACACAAGTTCCAGAGCAGATCTGGGCATCTGTGCCTCAATTTCCCAGTCTGTAAAAATGGCTATAATACACCCTTATCTCCCAGGGAAATTGTAGGATGAATGCATTAGTGTTTGGAAAATACTGAGATCCTCAGCTGGAAGGAACTATAGCAACATGAAGTATTATATCAAACTGACTTTATTTCTTATAGTAAGTCCCATGTATTTATCTACAATTTTATGTATTTCCCATTATCTGAGTAGGACTGTTACTATCATCAGTTGTTGCACTGTATGGTAATTCAGAGTATAATTCTGACTATCAAATATAGAGCAGCAAACCTAAATCCTTTTGGACATTAACTTGGTTTGTTAGTCTCCTGGTTTAATCTATGCAAGCAATTCTGGAAGGACTCTACTTGAAATGTTACACTGCTGCATTGGTGTAGCAGTTTTATGACAGCATAAGACCAGAAAGGCTGTACAATTGCAGCATATAACATTATTAAATGAGGTACATCCTAGCCAATATTGGTCCTATTGACGTCAGTGGGAGTTTTGGCTCCAAGGCAGTCAAAGAGTTAAGAAATAAACATTTTATACTATGTGTTTATCATCTTCCCCAGTACTATTGTTTCTTAAAGTGAGGTATGCATATATTGTGCTCAAATCTGCTTGAGCTCGTATATACACATGTACATTAAGTTTCTGTAGGAGAAGCATTAGGACCTGGATGTTGAAAATTAATGCACTAGATGCTTTTTTAAAAGCATCTCTGTGAATTAGTCTCTTGTGAGCTCCTCCTGTCACTGATTACAGAACATTCTGAAGGTATTTGATTTCTTCCCCAAAATGAATAGAAACATTTTCAAAGTCTCTTGCAGTGTCATGAGTGTTAATTTACTGTACAGCACTTATCATCTAGTCACAGCATCCTTTTCACAGGATCCTGTCATGTCATCACCCCTGTTAGCTATTCTTTGTGTGATATAAAAATAAAAGAGGCTAGTTAAAGCATAGAGATTCTCCATGTTTGACATTATCTCATTTTAATGATCCCAATGTTTAAAAGGGCTGAGATCAAAAGGAACAGGTTAGTCAACAGCCTAGATGTCACACAGGCAGCTGCTTTTTGAACATTCCTGTGCCTTTCTTTATGATCTAATTGATGAAATGGAGAAGAAATTCTTTGGCGTTAAAAGAAATTGAAACTCTATGCCATTTTGGACCTCGGAGACCTCACCTTTACAGATACCTTTACAGTATAGTTAATCCAATGCTAGCCCAATAGTGTTGATACAGTAATACCAATATAAAGGTGACATATGCCTGTATGTCTGTGTCCATGCTAGGGACCGTATAACTAATTATATTGGCTAAAAAGATACAACTCTAACTGATATAGTTGCACGGGTATAAAACTGGGAGGACAAATATTAATCCTGTAGTGATAATCCAGGTCCCTTCATTTTCTCCCATTTTTCCCCATCCTGTTTGTTATTTTCTGGAACTTTTCCAGATTTTCAACAATTTTGTCTGCTGTACAATTAATTTAAAATGTGGCTAACTTTTATCGGTTTTGTCCAGAACTGCAAGACAAGAAGCAGTGGGCTTAAATTGCAACAAAGGCAGTTTAGAGTTGACATAAGGAAAAACTTTCTAGCTGTCAGGGTGATTACACACTGGAATAAATTGCTTAGGTAGGTTGTGGAATCTCCACCACAGGGGATTTTTAAGAGTAGGTTAAACACATGTCACAGATGGTCTGGCCTTGAATTTAGGGAACTGGAGCAGAAGACTTCTGGAGGTCCCTACTAATTGTAATTACTAATCATCTCTCATTGCAAACGGCACACATTTTTATTGTAATAAATCAGTGGTCCCTTAGTAGTCAAAATTGTCTGTACACTGCACATAAGAACAAAATATTTCCGCACATACTTGTTAGCTCAAATTTGAAATTTTTACTGTGTGTTTTCTCCTCCTGGAAACATTCAAGTGGAGTTTTCCTCCCATTTGTGGCCAAGGAAAATGAATTTTAAAGTTGGGTGCTTGAGTATTAGCACCAGAAGTACTAATGGTACCGAACATTGCTCAATAGAGCAGGGAGACATTGGTTCCAGAACCCTTTGTCAGAGCCATGATAAAGATAATTAAATGAGCCAGACAAGCATTTAACCATTTCTTGGTTGCTGCTACACAGAAAAGTTTTATCTTTAATTCGACAATAAGCTAAGAAGTCTTAGAGTACTCTGATTTTTTTTCTGTAGAAATCCAGTCATAGCCAAGGCCTATTTGACCCAGAAAGGAAAAGGTTTAAAGTATTCTAAATTGCACTGAGCTTGTTGTCTGAGAGAATTGAAGCCCCTATATCATCTTCTGGCCATTTTCTTGATATATAAGAACTGGAACAGAAATAACATGTGACCAAACAACTGATCAACACAGTCCAAATTTCCAGTAGAATACCAGATATGTGCAGAAAACTTTTGGCTCAGTCCATAGGAAGGGGAAAGTCACTCCACAAAGATAGTTAATCATAAATAATGAATACATTGAAAAACTGAGGTCCTTATGGATATCCTACAAACAGCCCCCCTCTCCCAATTTGTCAAACAAATTGTTTGCCTATGACTGATTCGCACCGCTTCAATACACACCATAGCCACTCAGACCTTCACAAGAGCAGCAGACGTGGCATAAAATTCACAATGAACCTTTTAATCCAAAAGTAAAGACTTAAAAAAATTAGGCTAAAGAAAAATCTCCAGTAGCTGTTATCTGTACAGAGCCTTGGACATTGAACAGTTCTACTCCTAACCAGTAGAGGGAGTTGGAGACATATCACAGACACATGTATTAGAAAGTCTCAGAGGGTAGCCAGAAAAACTTAAAAAACAATGAATGGTCTAGTAGCACCTTAAAGACTAACAAAAGTTGTAGATGGTATCGTGAGCTTTCGTGGGTACAACCCACTTCTTCAGAGCATTAAAAATCCAGTTCCAAAATAAATAGGGATTGGGGAGTGGGAGAGAAGAAAGGGGAAAAAATAGTTGTAGATTAGAGTGTAGCTGTGTTACTCTGCAACTTTATAAGGTGCCAGAGGACTACTTGTTGTTTTTAGATTAACAAATATATATATAATATCATGAGTTTTCCTGGTTAAAACCCACTTTATCAGATGAGCTGTCCTCTAACCCTAAATAGTTCATCTAATGAAGTGGGTTTTAACCACGAAACCTCATGATACTATGTATTTTTGTTAGTCTGTAAGGTGCCCCAGGACTACACATATATTAGAATTCTCCCAGTACTTTCTGTTCATCTCACTTTCTTCACCTGTGCTGTTCCTGCAGCTGGAGCACTGGCACAGCTGGAAAGGAAAGGATGCTAGTGCAGTTGGCTGCTCCAGTGCTGGCAAGGGATATGAAGGAATTGGGACAGGGGGAGAGAGAATGGGTGGCGGGATTTGAAGGGTGGAGACACGATGTGGAACAGAATAGATCAGTAGGGACTCAAAAGAAGACAGGTGACTAAGAAGGAAAGGGGCAGAATGGGGGACGGGGAATAAACTGCTCCAGACTCTCCTAGCACCCCCAGGCAGGAGTTAAAGCAAGGGGAGTTGAGAGGAAACACAGTACCTGCTGCTCTCTGTGGCTTTGAGCATTTCCACATACTTCTACCTCCTCTTTCAATTACTTAACCATTGCCCTAACATTCACTTCACCAAACCCCCCTACACACACACACACACACACACACACACACACTGTTCCAAGTGCCATTCAGCTTCCTAGAGACCTCTCACTTCCTCAGCCCTCCTAATCCAGCCTCCTCCCTTTACCATGACTCCTCACTTCAACTGTGGTTGAACCTTTCATTGCCCCTCATTTCTGAGGAGTGTGGGATCGGAGGAGAAATAAGCTTTTTCCTCTTCCACAGCTACTCAAGACTGAGTAAAGAGCTTGGAGGTGGGGGAGGGAAGAAGAGACAATGTGCAGGGGGGAGTAGTGTCTTGTTCTCACTGACAATAACTGCCATACACAAACAGGCCTGCCGATGCGGGAAGAAAGAGCAGAGGAAGGGAGCAATTGCCTCAGGACCAGGTGATTCTAAAGATCCTGAGGCTTCTAGTCACCAGAGCCCTGGGCCCTTTAAAATCATTGCTACAGCACCATGTGGCATCCTCCCAAGCCCTGTGCCACCTGAAGCCATACCCCTTCGGGAAATGTGGAACCCCCACCCCCTTTCCCACAAACACATTGCCCAGGGGCCTGGAGATCATCAGCTCACCTGTACACAGACCTAGAGAGGCCTTGACAAGCTAGATATGCAAGCCCTCAAATTGGTAATTGAGAGTTAAACATTTACTAAGAGTGAAACAGACTGAGACATCAATGGCCTGCCAAGCACTTTGGGGATACAGTGACAGCTATGACATGACAATCAGGTACACATTGGCGTCAGCAGGGCACCATTTTATAGTTCTATCTAGCACTCTATGAAATCTAAGGATTGCTGTCGCTACTACAGTCCCATTGTCTTCTTCAATCTGGCCAAGCTGCACACAACCCTCTCTCACTCATATTCATGCTGTCATCAAACCATAATTATAGCTCAGACTTGACTACATTAATTTATTATAAAGTTTCCAGTCCTGAACCATATCTCCCTTCCAGCACTGAGGTACCTTGCTCTTATTCTTGGAGTGAAATCCTTAAGTCAATAATAATGTTTCTGTTGACCTCATAGAGACAGGATGCCACCGTCAGTAATTTTCCTGGTACGTTTGGAGGAGCAGGGAATCTGAATGGCAAGTTTCTTGGCTATTTTTATCCATCTAGGGACACAGATCATGCCTGTTGCCACAGCAGCTGAGGAAACAGAGGTGTGCAATCTCTAACAAAGATTCTAAATGCAGTCTCACCAGAATCTCCCTCCTCTGGAGATCCAATCCAGTATTGCCTTTTTCCTCACACCATTATCTCTGCCCACTATAACCCCCATTAAATATATTTGTCCTGGGTTATTTTACCTCAGTTGTATGAGTTTGCAAATGTCTGACCTTGGCTCTCATTTTTGGTACCTCTTGCCCATTTTTAACTAATCTAGATCCTTTTTTATGATGTGGGGCTCTATTTGAAAATGTGGCTACGCCCACCCACGTTTTAAAGGCCTCTCCCCCAGCCTTGTAGGAGGGACAACTGGACCATGACCAACTAATTACAGGAGACAAATCATGACTAAAGGGTCAGAGAGGGTGGGTCACGAGTTTAAAACGAGGAAACTGGATGGGGACACTGAGCAGAGAACCTCGGACAGCGCCCACTGCTCCTCAAAGCTATTGATGGAGCCAGTGGACGCCACCCACAGGAACTCTGCCCGGATACGTGAAACCAGGGATGAACAGAAGTAGGACCCACAGTCGCAGAGAGCCCCCTCATCCAGCATCTTCCTCCTGGTATTGTAGATGGCAGCTTTTGCTAAGGCCAGGAGCAGGCTGAAGAGGAGGTCTCGCGACTTTGTGAATTTTTGCAAACCAGTACAACCGGTGAGAATATATTCAATTGTATCAATAACTTTATGAAAACACATCAAATAAGCTGGGAAAAATGTGTTGATGTGTGCAGTGATGGTGCCAAAGCAATGGTAGGAACAGTAGCTGGTGCTGTAACACGAATAAAAAATGTAGCACCAAACTGCACCAGCAGTCACTGCATTCTCCACAGACACGCTCTGGTAGTTAAGAATATTTCTCCCTCTCTTAAAAATGTGTTGGACGAAGCAGTACAGATTATTAATTATATAAAAACTCGACCATTACAATCAAGAATGTTCAAAATTATGTGTGAAGATATGGGTAGTCAGCACACAGCCCTGCTTCTACATACAGAAGTCAGGTGGCTATCACGAGGAAAAGTGCTGGTTAGATTATTTGAATTGCGTCATGAGCTCTCCGCAAATCTGATGGATCACAAATTCCAACTGTCTGATCGTTTAACAGACTTTTTGTGGTTATCTAGAGTTGCGTATCTTGCAGACATCTTTACAAAACTAAATGAAGTAAATCTGTCGCTGCAAGGAAAGAATGTAAATATTTTTAATGCGAAAGACAAAATTTTGTCATTGTCACGGAAGCTACAGTTTTGGATCTCATCTGTAGGACAAAATTATTTGGATTGTTTACCAACTCTGAATGATTTCCTTGAAGAAAATGGATACAAACTTGATGAAGATATTCGCAGCGACATTGCAGATCATCTCCGCGATTTATACACGAACATCATTAAGTATTTTCCAAACATCAATGACAACAATAACTGGATTCAAAATCCATTAAGTTTAACAGAAAAGCCAGTCAGTTTTTCTACACAAGATTATGAAAACCTAATTGAAATCGCTTCAGATGGCCAATTAATACAAAAATTTAAAGAAGTTTCTCTGATTACATTTTGGAGTGACTTATGTCAAAGTCAAGAATATTCATCTTTATCAAGATGCGCAATTTGTCAGCTGTTACCCTTTGCCAGTACATACTTGTGCGAAACTGGGTTCTCGAACTATGCAGCAATGAAAACGAAATACAGAAATCGACTGAATGCTGTGCCAGATATGCGAATCCAACTTTCTAGTATTAAACCAAATATAAAAAGAATTTGCCAAGAAAAGAAGAAAAACCACTCTTTGCATTGAAAACTATGAATATAATTAATATTATTTGATAGTTTTATTTTTTGTACATATTTAATATAATTTTTGTTGAATATAAATGAATGCTGTTATATTCAATATGTTGAATTTAAATGAATGGTGATCTCATGACCGTATTTAGCATCTTATTACTACCAATTGTGGTGTACTAGCAGTCTGTGTGTGTTTGGGTGTGTTTTTTTTTTTTTTGCTCGACAAACTTAATCCCTGGCTAGGGGGTTCCTTGAATTTTTTCTGAGTTTGAAAGGGTTCCGTGGTTAAAAAAAAATTGGGAAACACTGGTCTACTGTCATCATTTCTCTATCCTCAATGATGTCCATGCCTCCCAATTTAGTGTCATTCTTTAATTCAATTAGCATGCTGGTTATTCACTCTTCCAGATCATTTATGTTGATGATTAAAAAAACCTTGGACTTAACACCACTCCCTGAGGCATCCTGCTAAACACCTTCTCCTGATTTGACATATTGTCATATTTTATTACCCCTTGTTTATGGTCCTTTGGGAAGTTTTCAGTCCACCTGGCAGTGCTCATTTTCATTTCAACTGTAATTGTTTCCAAATACGATTTTCAAAGACACACATTATGAAATCATTTCTTTAAAATCAAAATAAATTAAAATCTACTGCATTCCCTTTGTCCGGGAAGTGCCAGGTCCTGCAAACACTACACTGTGTTTTATTAATGTGGCTGCTCAGTTCTTGTACTCCAGATTTCATAAGATGCCTGGTAGTCTGCCCTGTGAGCTACCAGCATTTCAACAGCTGGTGTTCTTCTTAAAGCCCTGATTCCCAAGAGTAATGTAATGACTCATAATCTTAGCTTTTATTAAAAAAATCTGTCTGTTTCTAGTCTCTCATCCCACCCTCAGTTACATAGAAGGGCTTGTTACACTGAGGGCTCCCAGAGGTCTCAAAATCCAGAAGGGAAAATGTAAAGAGTCCAACAATTTTTTTTTAAATCAATCATGATTTTTGAACGGTTGGCAATTCTGGTGCCATGACTCCAAAACAAACAGTGAAGGGGACTGTATTTTGAGCCTAAGCTTCAAGCTTTGTTGTTGTCAGTGTTGCTGGGTTGTGTTAGCTCTGGTATGTGTTTGTTTTCCCTTATATCCCAATTTATGTAATTAGACCCCTAATACAATATTTACCTGTGTAAGCTGAGTCTGAATCAATGCATCCAATACATCCAGGTGGAAGGGGAAAGGAATCCTGGGTGTGGTTATGCTCACTCAGTTGTTTAGCCCTGTAAGGTGTTCAACTGTTATGTAAATACAGCTCAACCTGGAATGGGAAAGAAATCCTGGGTGTGGTTATGCAAATATAGTTCAGTCAGTACTATAGGCCTGATAGATATGCAGTTGTTAGAACATAAGAACATAAGAACATAAGAACGGCCGTACTGGGTCAGACCAAAGGTCCATCTAGCCCAGTATCCTGTCTACCGACAGTGGCCAGCACCAGGTGCCCCAGAAAGGGTGGACCGAAGACAATGATCAAGCGATTTGTCTCCTGCCATCCCTCTCCAACCTCTGACAAACAGAGGCCAAGGACACCATTTTATCCCCTGGCTAATAGCCTTTTATGGACCTAACCTCCATGAATTTATCCAGCTTCTCTTTAAACTCTATTATAGTCCTAGCCTTCACCGCCTCCTCTGGCAAGGAGTTCCACAGGTTGACAACACGCTGTGTGAAGAAGAACTTCCTTTTATTAGTTTTAAACCTGCTACCCATTAATTTCATTTGGTGTCCTCTAGTTCTTCTATTATGGGAACTAATAAATAACTTTTCTTTATCAGCCCTCTCCACACCACTCATGATTTTATAGACCTTTATCAAATGGTCTATCAATGTTAGAATGGTATTTTGCCTGTTGTAACTAATTTGGCTGTTGTGGGGTCACAAATCATGTTAACCCTAAATGTAGGAATTGTAAAATATGACCACCAATGCTTGCAGGAGAGACACTGTCATTGTAAAAATCTCAGATGGACAAGGCTTTCCCTTCCTGACTTAAGGTGTATCTAGACTACAGGGTTTTTTTTTTTTTTAAAAGTGGCTTTTAAAAAAGAAAAAAAACAAAAACTTCCCCTGCGTCTCTAGACTGCTGCTGCGTTCTTTTGAAAGTAAATCAAAAGAACGTGGCAGTTTTTTTTACTGTGGAAAACCTCGTTTTACGAGGAAAAACGCCTTTTTTCGAAAGTGCTCTCTCGAAAAAAGGCGCTATGTAATGCAAACTATGCTTTTTCGAAAGACAGCATCCAGACTGCCTGGGTGCTGTCTTTCAAAAAAGCGGCTTGCTTTTTTGAAAGTACTGGTTGTAGTCTAGATGCTCTTTTTCGAAAGAGGCTTGCAGTCTAGATGAGGGGAAGTCAATTGGGGGGAAGGTCAGAGATCTGAACCCGTAGACTACATGCCCTCCAAGCGTGGGCTGGAAGACTGGTTCAACCTGTTTTTCTCCCCCACCCCTTCTAATGATACAACTAAAACAGACTCTGTAAGGAGTCTCTTCATTATTCTGAAAATAATGTTATTCCAAGGGATGACAGAATCTTTTTGGCCAGCCTGCATCATGGGCTAAGATCTGAAATCACTGAGAAACTGACATCACAAAGAGCTGCCGGGCAGCAGGCGGCTGCCAGGCGGCTGGCGGGAGCAGTGGGACAAGTCTTGTGAGCCTGAGAGGCAAAGAACATTGCCCAGCCTATTTGAGCTGGTATGTTTACTTGTGGTTTGGTTATGAACTCTGCCTGTGGTGTTTTCCCAAATTAATGCCACCTTACTTCCCTCCCTTTTTATTAAAAGTTTGTTTTCTACACTCAGACTCTGTGCTTGCAAGTGGGGGAGCATTGCTTCCTAGAGGCACCCCCCGAGGTTGTGTGAATTTCCTAGGTTATTGAGTGGAGGCTCAAGACAGTTCTGTGTTGGATGGATGGAAAGGAACCTTTAGATATTGAACCCGGCCCTGGCTGCTGTTGGTGCTATCTGGCAGAAGGGTTACATCTGTAACACACCTTTTGCCTCTTCATCCTTTTTCATACTTATAAGGTAAAGTGGGACATCTATTTCGTCAGGTAATTAGACCCTGTTACAGGTCAAGAACCTGATACTTGTAACAGGGGAACTGAGAAATACTTGGATTATTTGATCTATTGTTTTGATTTTCTCCTTGCTTATACTAGCTAGAAAGTAGGATAAATGAAGTAGTCAGAATGGAAAAATTGATCATTATAAGTTAACATAGGGGCTGTGTCTACATTGGGCCACTTATTCCGGAAAATCAGCTGCTTTTCCAGAATAAGCTGCGAGCTGTCTACACTGGCCCCTTGAATTTCCGGAAAAGCACTGACGATCTACTGTAAGAAATCAGCTGCTTTTCCGGAAAAGCTATGCTGCTCCCGCTCGGGCAAAAGTCTTTTTCTGGAAAACTGTTCCGGAAAAGGGCCAGTGTAGACAGCACAGTAGTGTTTTCCGCAAAAAAGCCCCAATCGCGAAAATGACGATCGGGGCTTTTTTCCGGAAAAGCGCGTCTACATTGGCCACAGATGCTTTTCCGGAAAAGCATCCTGCCAATGTAGACACTCTTTTTCCGGAAATACTTATAACGGAAAACTGTTCCGTTTTAAGCATTTCCGGAAATACATGCCAGTGTAGACGTAGCCAAGGGGTATTAATTCCCTGGCAAGGCCTTCCTGTGCCATTAGAATATGCATGTAAGAAAAATGGAGAGATGGGTGGGAAAAGAACTTACTTACGTTTTCTTCCATATTTTTCTATTTTCAGTTGCTATATTGACCTCTGCCCAAGGTGTGTGCTGGGGAATTTATGACCAGCTGGGGCTAATGGACCTTGGATTTACCTCAGATCATCAGCTCTCCAGCTGGTCATTAATCAGATGAAATGACCTGTGTCTCTACAATTAGTGTGTAAATAAATTATGGGTAATTGTGAGTTATAAAGCTATCATTAAAATATACCAAGTGGTTCAGAACTGGTAACATTATAATAAATTAACAAAGTCAAGTCTGAGCTATAATTATGGGTTTGTTCCCAATTTGCCTGTATTTTTCTGTTATGAAATGTATTGATCTAGCAGATGTCTCAAAAGGCATGTATTTCAGGAAAAATATAAAGGTGAAAAGAGATACTGGAAAATACAATACACGATTATCTTCTACACTGAAGATTAAATAATATAATCAAACCTGTTACATGTGAGAGATAATTTATACAGCCAGAATGAGTCACACAAGGGACTGATAGAAGAAAAGGGGCATCTCATTTACATAATTCTCATTTCCATTTAAGGGAAAATAAAATATTGCATGAAATTAAATGGCATTTTCACTAAAAATGCCATCTTCTGTGTCAAGTAAACTGTTTCACATGTTCTCAACTTTTATTTTAAAGGAACATCAGCCAAGGTAATATTTGCAATACAGGCAGTCCCCGGGTTACGTACAAGATAGGGACTGTAGGTTTGTTCTTAAGTTGAATCTGTATGTAAGTCGGAACTGGCGTCCAGATTCAGCCGCTGCTGAAACTGACCGCCAGTTCTGACTTACATACAGATTCAACTTAAGAACCCCAGGCGTCCCCAAGTCAGCTGCTGCTGAAACTGATCAGCGGCTGACTTGGGGACGCCTGGGGCAGAGCAGCTGGGGTGCTGCTGGGTTGCTCCAGTAGCACCGCTCCTCGGCGCTACTGGACTAACCCAGCAGCACCCCAGCTGCTCTGCCCCGGGCGTCCTGATTCAGCCACTGCTGAAACTGACCAGCAGCGGCTGAATCAGGACCTGGGGCAGAGGAGCTGGGGTGCTGCCGGGTTGGTCCAGTAGTGCCCAGAGCGGGTGCTGCAGGACCAATCAGCAGCGCCCCAGCTGCTCTGCCCCAGGGTCCAAAAAAAAAGCCTGGTCTGCTGGGGGGGGCACACTAGCCGTGCCCCCCCCCCAGCAGACCAGGGACACCGAGAGCAGAGCCGCAGCGGCAGCGGCGTGCCGCGCCTCTGAGGCTTTGCTCTGGCAAAGTCTCAGAGGCGCGGGACCCCCCCACGGCTGCGGCTTCAGTCCCGGTGCCTGTGGTCTGCTGGGGACGGTCCCCAGCAGACCACAGGCACCGGGACTCAAGCGGCAGCAGCGGCGGGTTCCCGCGCTTCTGAGGCTTTGCTCTGGCAAAGCCTCAGAAGCGCAGGAATCCGCCCGGTGCCCCTGGTCTGCTGTAGACGGTCTCCAGCAGACCAGGGGCACCCGAGCAGCTTACGAACGGGGCTTTCTCCCCCGGAGCTCGCAGGTAGCAATCCGCCACCTCGACCTCCGGGACGAGAAAGCCCCGTTCGTAAGTGCGGATCCGACGTAAGTCGGATCCGCGTAAGTCGGGGACTGCCTGTATAATAGCAAACAAAACAAACACCACAAACCAATGAAAAAGAAAAAAATTATGAGTAGTCCTGTGGCACCGAAGGCACCTAAGAAAAATTATGAGTAGTCCTGTCTACATAGCACCCTTAGCTCAAAATAAGCTATGCAATTTGCACTACGCAAATTGTGTAGTTTATCTCAAAATAGCTTATTTCGGTATTTGGCACTGTTTACACAGCACCAAATTTTGAAATAACTCACTATTTCAAAATGTCCCTGAGGTAAAATCTATTAATATATAATAAATACATAAGAAGCAAATAGAACATAGAGCACACCAATCAGTGCCAAAAAGAAATGAAAGATACCATACAAAAATTCTGTTCAAGAATAACAGCTCAGGTTAAGCAGCGTTATTTACCCAGTGTTGCTCAGGTCTTTTAGGGCAGCAGGCAGGGAGTGTGGGGGATGCAGGAGTCAGCACTGGGTGCTTTGGGGGCTGTGTTGGTCAAAGGGCAGCTCCCCAGAGTTTGCAGCATCAGGGACCTCACTTCTCTGGGCAGTGGGCAGGACGAGTACCTTAACCGCTGCCCCAATGGCATTATCGCTGTGCCTGTCCCCATCTCTGGCCTCTTGCTGCCCCCTTTGGCCATGACACAGTATAAATATTCCTGCTAACCTCCTCCTCCCTTTCCATGTTATGAAAAAAATCGCATTCCAGGCATGTCCCATTGTCCTGGCCCAATCAAACCCTGACCTTGCTGTAAGTTGTTGTAAGAGGAAGTTGCATACCAAATTTGGTGGTCCTAGTTCTTACCATTTAGGAAAATTCTTGGATGGATGGACAGAGAGACAGACTTGCTTGCTCACTCAGACAAAATTTCTCAAATATATCCTATAAATATTTCTGAAAGTTTGTTTGTTTGTCCCGAAAGATCTCTGAAACAGTAAGAGGTAGAAACACCACATTTTGCATGGATACTACTGATTTCCTAACTTAAATAACTGGATTGGTTAGATCTCGAAATCCATTCCCCCAGTTCCCCCAGCACTCTAATTGGACCCACTGATAATTCCGAAAGATCTCCGAAATGGTAAGAGCTAGAAACACCACATTTTGCACGGATACTACTGATTTCCAAACTTCAATAACTGGATTGGTTAGATCTCAAAATCAGTTCCCCCAGTTCCTCCAAAGCCCCACTTGGGCTCCCTGACAATTAGCTTTTAGTAGTGCCTGATCAGAGGCATTTGCTGGACTCTTCTGTTAAGCGTGTCACATAAACTGCAACTTCGAGATCCTAGAGGATAAAGTATGTGGGTACCTGCAGCACCATCAAGGGAAAGCCCATGGGGGAGAGGCTGCAGTGGGGCAGAGAATCAGCAACCTCCCGTATACTATGGCAACAGCAGGTTTCCAGGACAGACCTAAATGTGGCTGATGCTGGCTGGGGTCTAGCCTTGCTAATTGTGGCTGGGAGAAGCCTCCAGCTATCACAGCCTCTCAACATCTTCACGCAGCTGGGCTCTGACTGAACCCCTGCTGGAAATTAAAGTTGCTTCCCTCCCCCCACACCCAAACAAGTCATTCCACCACTCGCCCTCCTTTGGGCTGCGTGTGTTCTTCTGGCAGGGCTGTGTGCATTATCAGCAAGTGCCATAGGCATTATGCACTTTGCAGGATTCAGCTCACAGAACAAAGAGGAGGTGGGTAGGAGGACAAGGTTTTGAGCACTGTGGAGCCTGAGGAGGACACGGTACACTCAGAACAGCCTATTCTCATTAGAACAAGTACATTCAGGTGCTGCATGTTCTGATCATCTAGATATCACTAACTGCACCTGGTCTGAAGGTCTTTCGCTTTGTCTGATCAATGCAACCGGTCCAGCTGCTGGACTAGAAAGTCCATTCAGGTTGCCCCATGGAGCATGCACTGAAGGCACTCAGAGAGTGGCTAGTTGGGGAGCAGAGATTTGCTGCTGCTGCAGAGCCCAAAAGACATCCCCTCCATTTCTCAGGGCTTCTGGCAAGGAGGCTACAGCCATTGGTTTGCATAGAGTCTTTAAGAGAAGATGGGCCTTCCTGATTTGTGGGGATTGAAAAAAGAGACCCTATGGGATTTGTTGTTTTATAAGCACATCACTAGCTATGCTAATTTCTTAAAGTAATATATCAGAGAAAAGTATTTCCAATAAAATATGATATGTTAATGTAATTGACATAGTTCATTCATCACACCTTTTACTATATTTTTCCCCAGGCGACACTGTGTATTTCTGCTAGTAGTAAATATAGCAGAGTCCTTCATCTTAAATTATGTTCCTGAAGCAGTCACTTAATAAATAAATAAGGGTATGTCTACACTACAGAGTTAGTTCGAACTAAGCTAATTCGAACTAACGCGTCTAGAACTAAAAACTAGTTTGAATTAGCGTTTTGCTAATTCGAACTAGCATGTCCACATTAAGTGGACCCTGAACAGGGCTTAAGGATGGCCGAAAGCAGTGCCGGTATTAGAGGTGATAATTGGGGAAGCTATCTTGATAATGGGTAAGATAGTTCAAGTGTTTGTTCATTCCTTTTTGGAGAGTGTCGAATTTTAACATGAATGACAGTTCAGAGGATTCCCTTTCAAGTGCAGATGTAAAAGGTCTTTGTAGCAGAATGCAGGTGGTTAAGTCATTGAGAGAGTGTCCTTTCTGGTTAAAATGGCAAGAAACTGTTTTCTCTTTGTGATCTTGTCTGATATCTGTTTTGTGGGCATTAATCCTTTGGCGAAGTGTCTGAGATGTTTGTCCAATGTACATAGCAGACGGACACTTTCGGCACATAATAGCACAGATTATATTTCTGGATGCGCAGGAATATGTGTTCTTATAACTCACTTGGTTAGGTCCAATAATGGTATCA
Source organism: Pelodiscus sinensis (assembly GCF_049634645.1). NCBI lineage: Eukaryota > Metazoa > Chordata > Testudines > Trionychidae > Pelodiscus > Pelodiscus sinensis. The sequence continues at coordinate 289,231,235 of NC_134711.1, read as the reverse complement.
GCAGAATGAATATGCGGACAAAGTTGGCAACGGGGTTTGTTGCAAGGGAAGGTACCAGGGTTGGTATTAGTGTGGTATGTCCTGTGGTTGTTGGTAAGAATCATCTTGAGGTTAGGTGGTTGTCTATAGGAGACGATGGGTCTGTCTCTCAGAGCCTCTTGGAGTATGGTATCCTGTTCCAGTATAGGCTGTAGTTTATTGATAATGTGTTGGACAGGTTTAAGTTGGGGGTTGTAGGTGATGACAAGTGGTGTTCTATTGTTGGTTTTCTTGGGTCTGTCTTAAAGTAGATGGTTTCTAGGTATTCGTCTGGCTCTTTCAATTTGCTTTTTTATTTCTCCGGGTGGGTAGTTGAGGTTTATAAATGCTTGGTAGAGATCCTGAAGCTTCTGGTCTCTGTCAGTGGGATTAGAGCAGATGCGGTTGTATCGAAGGGCTTGGCTATAGACGATGGATCGTGTGGTGTGTTCTGGATGGGAGCTGGAAGCATGTAGGTAACTGTATGAGTCGGTGGATTTTCTGTAGAGAGTGGTGTCTAATTTTCCATTGTTGATTTGTACTGTGGTGTCCAGGAAGTGGATCTCTCGTGTAGAATGGTCCAGGCTGAGGTTGATGGTGGGGTGTAGGTTGTTGAAATCTCTGTGGAATATCTCCAGTGTTTCTTGGCCATGCGTCCAGATCATAAAGATGTCATCGATGTACCGTAGGTAGAGAAGGGGTGAAAGGGGATGGGAGTTGAGGAAACGTTGTTCTAGGTCAGCCATAAAGATGTTAGCATACTGTGGGGCCATGCGTGTACCCATGGCTGTGCCGCTGATCTGGAGGTATAAGTTGTTCTCAAACTGGAAATAATTGTGAGGCAGGGTGATTAAGATAACAAAAGGCTTGTCATTCAAGAAATTGAAGGATGGTTAGATCATCATGAAAACATTGACAGATACTCCACTTAAAAGACCGGGGAAAAGAGTAAGAATAAATAGTGGTGTTATTGCAGGGATCTGCATTTAGACCGCTGCTGTTAAACTTCTCATAAATGTTCTCAAAAGGTGGGTAAACAGTGAGATGGCAACATTTGCAGATGATACAATAGTCTTCAAAATAGTTAACTCCAAACCTGAGTGCAAAGAGTTACAAAGGGATCTCAGAAAACGGAATGATTGGGCAATACACGAATAGTTGGAATTCAGTGTTGAGAAATGAAAAGAATTCACGTGGAAAAATATAATCCCAACCATAAATAAAAAATGATGGGGTATACATTAGCTGTTGACACTCAAGAAAGAGATCTTGGAATCATTGTGGTTAGTTCCCGTAAAACATCCACTCAATGTGTTGTGGCAGTTTACAGCTAATAGAATACTGGGAATCATCAGGAAAGAATTAGATTATAAAAAAGAAAATATCATGTTGCCTCTTTATAAAGTCATGGTATGCTCACATCTTGAATACTATATTCAGATCTGGTCATCCCATCTAAAAAAAGATATAATTGATTTGGAAAAGATACAAAAAGGCCAACAGAAATGATTAGGAATAAGGAACAGCTTCCATATGAGGAGAGATTTACAAGACTGGGACTCTTTTGCTTGGAAAAGAAATGACTAAAGGATGGGGATATATGCTAGAGGTCTAAAAAAATAACAAATGATATGGAAAAATAGAATAAGGAAAGTATTGACATAATGCAAGAAACTCACTCAATAAAATGTATAGGCAGCTGTCATGGTCAGGAGGGATGGCCAGCAGCCTGTGGACTAAGGGGTTAACTGTACCTAGCCAGGTAGCAGTCAGCCAATAGAAATGCAGGTAGGAATTTCAAACTGGGACAAAGGAAATTTTGGTTTCTCTCTCCTTTGTCTCTGGGGGTATGTCTACACTACAGCGCTAATTCGAACTAACTTAGTTCGAATTAGTTAATTCGGACTAAGCTAATTCGAACTAATGCGTCTAGAACTAAAAACTAGTTCGAATTAGCGTTTTGCTAATTCGAACTAGCATGTCCACATTAAGTGGACCCTGAACCGGGCTTAAGGATGGCCGGAAGCAGTGCCGGCAGGGCATCAGAGGAGGACTTAGAGCGTGGAGATGCTGTCTCAGGCTAGCCGAGGGCTGCGCTTAAAGGGTCCCGACCCCCACTCCGGACACACAGTTCTCAGGGGTGCCCCACTTGCAAAGCAGTCCTGGCTTGGAGTGCCCGGACTACCCACACTGGGCACATCACACCACTCGGCCATCAGCCCGACTGCACTTGCCGCAAGCTGCCATCTGGGCAGAAGGGGCAATTGGGGGGCTGCAGGAGAGCTTTCACCCCCAGAAGCCCGCAGAGCCAGCCCAGTCCTCACCATCGGGGGTTCGTACCCCATTCCTCCCTCACCTACTTCCACTTACCCTTCCCTAGCCCCTTTTGATGTACAAAATAAAGGACAATTGTGTTCAAAAATGGAATCTGTCTTTATTGAACAAAACTGGGGGAGACTGGGAAAAGGAGGTGGGAGAGGGGAAGAGAGAGACTGGGAGAGGGGAGGGCAACTAAAATGATCAGGGGTTGGGAACAGGTCCCATATGAAGAGAGGCTAAAGAAACTGGGACTTTTCAGCTTAGAAAAGAGGAGACGGAGGGGGGACAGGATAGATTTCTCTAAAAGCAGGAGTTGGGTGGAGAGGGTGCATACAGAAAAGTTCTTCATTAGTTCCCATAAAGAAGGACTAGAGGACACCAAAGGAAAGGAATGGGTAGCAGGCTTCAAACTAGTAACAGACAGTTCTTCTTCACAAAGCAAAGAGTCAACCTGTGGAACTCCTTGCTGCAGGAGGCTGTGAAGGCTAGAACTACAACAGAGTTTAAAGGGAAGTGAGATCAAGTCATGGAGGCTGGGTCCATGGAGTAGTATTAGCCAGGGGATAGGAGTGGTGTCCCTGCCCAAGGTTTGTGGAAGGCTGGAGAGGGATGGCACGAGACAAATAGCTTGGTCACTGTCTTCGGTCCATCCCCTCCAGGGTCCCTAGGGTTGGTCGCTGTCGGCAGACAGGCTACTGGGCTAGATGGACCTTTGGTCTGACCCAGGACGGACATTGTAAGCTCAGGGCTCAGGGTCGGGGGTCTCAGTGGACCCCCTTGATTTTCATGTACACCTGCTCCTGGGTGGCCAGGCTGGCAGCTCTCCTGCCCTAGCTGGCCACTTTCCTGTGCCTAGTGCGGAGATCGTGGACGAGGTTCATGATGTCTGCACTAGCCCAGGCGAGTGCCCGCCTCTTGCGGTCCCGGGCAAGCTCCCGGGAGCCGCCAGCCTGGTCCCGGGAAGAGGGGGAGGGCTGGGGGGCATCGGGTGGGTGGCTCGATCTGTGCCAGGTGCAGGGTCTGCTGGCTGGGTGCTGGCAGGCTTGCACCTGGCACGGGCAACGTAGCCAGCCCGTGCCCCTTGAAGGGCTGCGGGGCTGGGAGGGGCACATACGAGTTTCCCTGGTGTTGGCCAGAGTGGCCACCAGGGAAACCTGGGGAGGGCTAGCCTCCCACTAGTTCGAATTAAGGGTCTACACAGCCCTTAATTCGAACTAGTAAGTTCGAACTAGGCTTAATCCTCGTGGAATGAGGATTACCTAGTTCAAACTAAGCGCTCCGTGTAGCGCCTATGAAAGTTAGTTCGAACTAACGGACGTTAGTTCGAACTAACTTTGTAGTGTAGACATACCCTGGGGAAGCTGACTCTCCAGATACTGAGGGAGTCAGACAGAATGTCTTCCTCCAAGAATAGACACTTCAGTCTTCTGTAAGTAGGGTAAAGTTTAGATAAATCCATTAGGTTTTATTGTTTTATGGTTTGGGAATGGGAATCTGATGTCTGTGCATTTAAAAATAGGTTTTCCTCTCCTTTGTAACTAAGTTTTTGGTCCATGGGAATCCCCCATGAGTATATTAATTGGTGACTTTTCCATCTAGTCATTATGCTTGTTAGAAGAGTATCGTGGTGATAATAAAAAATCTTTCTTTTTTTATTAACCTGGTATTGGTTAATTTTTGTGTCCTGGTTTTACTTTAGGGCTGAGATTTCCCAAGTGATCTCTTCCCTGGTTTTCTTACCTTTACTTGGGTGGTGGCAGAGGATTTTTATACCCAAAATCTAGAGTTTTAGGATTTTGGGGGGAAGTTTTATACCAAAGCCGGGAAAGATAAGGTTTTGGGGTACTTTTGCGGGCCCCCCACTTCTGCATTCATCATGCAAGAGTGGGGAATCAGCCTTGACAGCAGCAGATTTAAAATAAACAAATTATTTCTTCACCATCAAGCTGTGGAATTGGGCAACAAAATGGCAAATGAATTTTAATGTTGATAAATGCAAAGTAATGCACATTGGAAAAAATAATCCCAACTATACATACAAAATGATGGGGATTAATTTAGCTATAAGCCCTCAAGAGTAAGATCTTGAAGTCATTGTGGATAGTTCTCTGAAAACATCCACTCAAAGTGCAGCAGCAGTCAAAAAAGCAAACAGAATGTTAGCAATCATTAAAAAGGGATAGAGAATAAGACAGAGAACATCTTATTGCCTTTATATAAATCCTTTATAGATGTAGTATATCTACATCTTGAATACTGTATAGCAGGCATGTCCAAAGTCCGGCCCGCGGGCCAATTACGGCCCGTGTTCCGGTTTAATACGGCCCCCCAGGTAATTTGGCAATATCTATCTTTTATGGCCCCCAACGAATCCATATGTATTGAGATGAATACATTGTAAAATCTCAGTTAATGTCAGTTGGTCTAAATCAGTTATAAATATATTTGGACACAACATGTATACTTGGTGTTATGTTCCTGTTCATATTTTTTGAACTTAAAACTTGACAGACAACCTTTATTACCAATAATATGTAATGTACTTTACAATGTTCCTGACATATATTTCGGCTTCCTGGATTTTTTTTTTCATCTGGCCTTCAGATATGAAAGGCAGAGTGATTTAACACCTGTTTAGATTTGTCATCCATGTGACGAAATGAAAAGTATGCCGTTTGCAATAAACTTTGCATAAAATAGTTAATTTGCATTTAATTTTAATGGTTCAAAGAATGTCAGGCAAAATGGTCGGCCCTCACGCATGTTCACTTCATCAAATCTGGCCCTCTTTGAAAAAAGTTTGGACACCCCTGCTGTATAGAGATGTGATCACTTCAAAAGATATCTTGGCATTGAAAAGGGTTCAGGAAAGGGCAACAAAAATGATTAGGGGTTTAGAATGGGTGCCATATTAAGAGAGATTAAAAAATCTGGGACTTTTCATCTTAGAAAAGAGGAGACCAAGAAGGGATATGATAGAGGGCTATAAAATCATGACAGCTATTGAGAAAGCGAATAAGGAAAAGCTATTTACTTGTTCTCCTAACATAAGAACATGGGGTCACCAAATAAAATTACCATAAATTAGCATATATAACCTGCGGGTTATACACATTTTTACAAACCCCTCCTCCCCTCCCACGCCTGTGGGGTATACATGTCCGTGGGGTATATAAGTTTATTTTTGCTCATAAGCAGCTCTGTCCCGTTAGAATTGGGTCAGCTCCACTTCACTGCAGGGAGGGCCTGAGGAGCTTCCAGCGCGCATGCGCTGTGCTCTCTGTTCCCCCCACTGGCAGCAGGATGGCTATCTAACAAACGATAGGTGGAATGCAGGACATTGGCAGTTTATCCTGGTATGTGCAATTACCTTGAATTAGCCTATAGAACCCGCGGGTTATACACATCCGCGGGTAATCTACGTTTTTTTACACAGCAAAGAAAAACCAAGGGTTATACACAAGTGCAGGTTATACATGAGTGTGGGTTATATACGCTAAAACACAGTAATAGGTAGCAGGATTAAAACAAACAAAAGGAAGTTTTTCTTCACACAGTGCACAACCCGTGGAACTTCTTGCCAGAGGATGTCGTTAAGACCAGGACTATAACAGGGTTAAAGAAAACTACATACATTCATGGAGGTTATGTTCATCAATACTTATTAGCCAGGATGGGTAGGAATGGGCAGCTTCTGTTTGTCAGAGACTGGAAATGGGTGACAGGAGGATCACTTGATGATTACCTGTTCTGTTCACTCCCTCTGAGGCATCGGCATTGGCCACTGTCGGAAGACAGGATACTGGGCTAGATGGACCTTTGGTCTGATTCAATATGGATAGTTTTACATTTTTAATTCTTTGTCAGGGGATGGTGGAAAGGCCTAAACTATAACAGTGTTCCAATAAGAACAAAATAAGTTCAAGGAGGATAGGTCCATTAATGGCTACTAGGCAGAATGGGCAGGAGTGGGGTCCCTAGTCTCTGTTTGCCAGAATACGGGAATGGGCAACAGGGGATGGATCATTTGATTGTCTCTTCTGTTCATCCCTTCTGAAGCAGCTGGCATTGACTACAGTTGGGAGACAGGATACTGGGCCAGATAGAACATTGGCCTGACCCAGTAGTGCCACTCTGATGTTCTCATACAGAGCCCAAATGTATCAGCCCCTGCTGTAACCCACTAGACACCACTTCCCTGAAGTTCCTAGTGGCTGTGGCTCACCATTCCCAGCCAAACAGAGCTGCAGGAAGCAGTGTGGGCCACAGGGACATGCTGGTCACCATTTCCCACAGCTCCCATTATCCATTTCCTGTGTATTTGTTCACATTGTCTTGTAAGATACCTCTCTTTGCCTTCAGAAAGTGAGATACTTAGAGATTCTGTTCTTTGCTCGTAATTCAATCAATTTAATACAGTAGTCTTATGTGAGGGGGACTGAGCACTAGGAACCTCCTCGTGAGGAGATGATTAAGGAATTGCAATTCTAACCACTTCCTCTACAGACACATAAGAGCAACACTTTGAATGCACTTCTAACTGTGCATAGATTATTACTCAATTAACCTGGACCTCTTGTGCTTTGCTATTACATAAGCCTATTGATCTATATTAGGTACGTCAACACTACTGGATACGATTGAATTAAGATACACAATTTCAGCTACATTAATTGCGTAGCTGAAGTCAAAGTACCTTAACTTGGTTTTTGGCATTGTCCACACTTAAAGAAGTTGAAGGGAGAACACTCTCCCTTAGACTTCCCTTATTTCTCGTGAAAGCAGGACAACTGGCATCAACCTAGTGCCCCTCTCAGTTTGAATTAGCATGACCTCACTAGATCCCCTAATTTGAACTCTGGAAGATTGACAGCAGCAGCTTCAATCTTCTCTGTAGTGTAGACTTACCCTCAGTGACACTTAGAGCTCAGTGGTTCAGAAGCCAAATCAGTGATGCATCTTACCCAAGAGCCACAGGAGTATGAATTCGCTGTTTCAATTGCTATTTATATTCATATTTAAACAGTATGATGGGAAATATATAGTTTTTTATTATTCTCACAGCAAAATGACTAAGTATTATTCTATCAACTACAATTGGTTAATAACATAGTAAATACAACCTGCTTGGTTAATAATTAAATCACAGTGTTTGATATCACATGCTGCAAAAAGCCACAGGGGACACATTAAAATGCCACTTGTTTCTCACTAGCCTAAGTCACTGACTTATATTATTCATACCTGTAGTGCCCAATGTTATAAATGGATTGATGAGAATATATTTCCATTTATGAAATAGTAGCTGGAGTTACCCAGCGTTGCTTGGGAAAGTTGATATAGCTGAGGTGAGGAGCCTGAGGGGAGGGAGAGGGAAACGAGCCATGCGCTGCCGCCCACGCCCGAGCCCGCCCTCCGCTTCCTTGTTCCTCCACTGGCCTTAGTGAGTGACTGTCCCTACCAATTCCCCCAGGAAGCCGCTTCTCCCCATACTGCCAAGCTCTGTGCAGCCCTGGGGAGAGGCGTCGGTCTCTCATCTCTTCCCTCCCACAGTCCCTTAAAAAACTTCTCCTGGATGAAAGGTTATCCCATGCAAAGTTTGGTTGCGGAAGCTCTTATAGTGTCCAAGTTATTAAAGCACAAACATACAAACATTCTCCTTTATATATTATAGATAAGTTCTTCTTCACACAGCGCATAGTCAATCTGTGGAACTCCTTGCCTGAGGAGGTTGTGAAGGCTAGGACTATTAAAGAGTTTAAAAGAGAACTATATACATTCATGGAGGTTAAGTCCATTAATGTCTATTAGCCAGTATGGGTAAGAAATGGTATCCCTAGCTTCTGTTTGTCAGAGGATGGAGATGGATGGCAGGAGAGAGATCACGTGATCAGTATCTGTTCAGTTCACTCCCTCTGGGACACGTGGCATTGGCCACTGTCGGCAGACAGGGTACTGGACTGCATGGATCTTTGGTTTGACCCAGTTTGGCCCTTCTTATGTTCTTAAGTCCTGAGAAACTGGAAAGTTCACAAAAGTTGAAAGTTAAGCATTAAAAGAGCTGATTTTTTTCCCAAGGTTCTTGTTCAATCTTTATAACATAAACAAGTAGTCTCTGGCCACAATTCCTTTGGGCATATTCAATCTGTCAACTTTAAATAACCACGGAGAGACCTCACGGAGCAGCTTTTATATTTCTACATTCCCACAGTTCTTGCTCTCATGTCTCCTCATGGAATTAGCCCAATCACATTTTAGTTTTAGGCTCAGCAGCACCTGCCTTTGCTCTGGCAAGCATGGCCAGCTGGGACTCCAAAAACCTCTACTGAGATTTAAACTAATAAAAATCCAAAGCTTGTCTACTTTGGCAGGACTTTCTGTTAAGGCATCCATGGACAAGGCTGGCCTTAGGAAAAATGGCACCCTGGGTGAACTTATATTTTGGTACCCCTTGAGTTTAGGTGTGTAGTAGTGAAAATGTCAGAAATAAAGCTAAAAACTTAAATAACAAACACACTAATAGCACCTTGCTATTAGTTAATGAAACGCTGAGGAAGGAACAGGCAGGTTTTAGAAAAGGTAGGCATTGTATAGAACAGATCTTTGCTCTGCATAACATCATAGAACAGAGTGCAGAATGGCAACGACAACTTCACGTGAACTTTGTAGACTTTGAAAAGGCTTTCGATAGTGTAGACAGAGACAGATTATGGCAGATTTTGAGGGCCTATGGAATACCGTATCATATGGTGAAGCTCATTAGGAGCTTCTACAAAAATTATAGCTGTTGTGTTGGAGGAAGCGATATATGGTTTGAAGTCAAGACCGGAGTTCATCAAGGTTGCGTAATGTCGCCACTGCTCTTCAATCTTGTTATTGACTGGATGATGCGATGTACGACTGAGAAGGGGCATACCGGCATTAGATGGATGCTTTTCTTTACACTTGAAGATCTGGATTTTGCCGATGACTTGGCCCTTCTTTCTCACACTCATCAGCATATGCAAGATAAAACAGACAAATTAAATAAGTATAGTTCACAAGTTGGCCTTAAGATAAACTAGAAGAAGTCAGAAGTCATGACTCTGAACACTACAATATAAACCCCCATCAAGATCAATAACAACGATCTTCCCTTTACTGATAGATTTGTATATTTGGGTAGTATCATCACCCCAGATGGTGGAAGTAAGCAAGACATTCAGAATAGACTGAGTAAAGCACGAAATGCCTTTATCAGTATGAATAACATCTGGAAATCCTCAAAGTACATCGTGCACACCAAACTGAAACTATACAACAGCTGTGTTCTCCCAGTGCTTCTCTATGGAGCAGAATGTTGGCGCATGATACAACGAGACCTTACTAAATTGTCTACATTCCATACCAAGAATCTTAGAAGAATAATAAGGATATTTTGGCCAAATAAAATTTCCAATGAAGACCTACTGTCTCAGTGTAAACAAGAAGACATGGCCACTATAATTATGAAAAGACGCTGGCGATGGATAGGTCATGTGTTACGAAGAGAAGACGGATCTATTACGAAAATTGCACTCCACTGGAAACCAGATGGGAAGAGAAAGAGAGGAAGACCAAAAACAACCTGGCGCCGAACGGTAGAACAAGAATTAAAAGACCATCATCACACATGGGGAACAATAGGCGCTTTGGCCTGCGACCGACAGAAGTGGAAGGACTTTGTTGCTGCCCTATGCGCCATTGGCGTAACGGGCAGTAAGTAAGTAAGTAATAGCACCTTAAAGACTAACAAAACATATAGATGGTATCATGAACTTTCGTGGGCGCATCCCACTTCTTCAGATGACTGGAGTATTAGAAGTCCAGATCCAAGAATAAATAAGGATATGTCTACACTACAAAGTTAATTCGAACTAACAGACGTTTGATAGGCGCTACACAGGCAAACTGCTAGTTCGAACTTAATTCGAATTAGCGGAGCACTTAATTCGAACTAGGTAAACCTCATTCTACAAAGACTAACACCTAGTTCGAATTAAGTAGTTTGAATTAAGGGCTGTGTAGCCACTTAATTCAAACTAGTGGGAGGCTAGCCCTCCCCAGCTTTCCCTGGTGGCCACTCTGGGCACCACCAGGGAAACTCGTCTACCCCTCTCCCGGCCCCGGAGCCCTTAAAGGGGCACAGGCTGGCTATGGTGCCCGTGCCAGGTGCAAGCCTGCCAGCACCCAGCCAGCAGACCCTGCACCTGGCATGGCACGAACCAGCCACCCGCTGCCACCCAGCCCTCTGCCTCTTCCCGGGACCAGGCTGGCGGTTCCCAGGAGCCTGCCCAGGTCCGCAAGAGGCGGGCGCCCACCAGGTCTAGTGCGGAGATCATGGACCTCATCCACAACCTCCACACTAGGCACAGGAAAGTGGATATCTAGGGCAGGATAGCTGCCAGCCTGGCCACCCAGGAGCAGGTTTGCATGAAAATCAGGGTGGTCCAGTGAGACCCCCGACCCTGAGCCCTGAGCTTAGAATGGCCGTACTGGGTCAGACCAAAGGTCCATCTAGCCCAGTAGCCTGTCTTCTCGGGCTTCTCAGGGTGGAAGCTCTCCTGAAGCCCCTCGATTGACCCTCCCCCCCCGGATGGCAGCCTGCGGCAAGTGCAGCCGGGCTGATAGCCGAGTGCTGTGATGTGCCGAGTGTGGGAATTCAGGGCACTCCAAGCCAGGACTGCTTTGCTGTCCCTCATCAAGTTAGACAAGCGAGCAGGGCACCCCTGAGAACTGTCTGTCCGGGGTGGGGGTCGGGTCCCTTTAAGCACAGCCCTCGGCTAGCCTGAGACAGCAGCTCCACGCTCTAAGTCCTAACCTGATGCCCTGCCGGCACTGCTTCCGGCCATCCTTAACCTCGGTTCAGGGTCCACTCAATGTGGACATGCTAGTTCAAATTAGCAAAACGCTAATTCGAACTAGTTTTTAGGTCTAGATGCACTAGTTCGAATTAGCTTAGTTCGAATTAACTAATTCGAATTAAGTTAGTTCGAATTAGTGCTGTAGTGTAGACATACCCTAAGGGAAGGGGGGAGGGAAGCTGTAGTCTCAAAAGTCTTATAATTTACTGAAAAAATTGACACAATTTTATTCAATTTTATTACAGTAATAAACTGTGTCAAATGAACTAAACATGAAACTTATGAATAACAACAGATATAAAATGTTGTTCACCAAGATTCTAAGATTCAGAAGGCAGCACTGTGTATGCCTTTGCTGCTACCAACTGTGACATTGCTTGTGACAGGCAAGATTTTGTGCCACAGCATTCTTCATAGACAGGGTGTGGAATTGGATTCTCATGAGAATAAGGGATAATGAATGTTCTTGGGGCAATGAAGGAAGCTGCTCAGTTCTTTGCTCCCCTGAGTGAAGGGCCTGCTATTATTCTTGCAAAGGGAATTGTCACTATCAGTCCTTTGGCAAAGAACTTCATTTAAGAGCTATATTTTTTATACTTTTTAAGTATCTAAAAGGGTGTTACAAGGAGGAGGGAAACAAATTGTTTTCCTTGGCCTTTGAGGATAGGACAAGAAACAATGGGCTTAAATTGCAGCAAGGGAGGTTTAGGCTGAACATTAAGAAACACTTCCTAACTGCCAGGGTGGTTAAACTCTGAAATAAATTGCCTAAGGAGTTTATAGAATCTCCATCACTGGAGATATTTAAGAGCAGGTTAGACAGACACCTGTCAGGGCTGATCTAGACCAGGGCTACTCAACATGCACTCTGCAGGCCACTCATTTGTTTGTGGCCTGCAGTGCGATTTGGATTTACACGGGGCTCAACACGGAGCCCACGGGTAGGAGCCAAAACAAAAAAGTAGCCAATATAATGGTCTTCTGTTGATATGCGTTTTAATAGTTAAATTCCTGGACTGTCATTGCTCATTGAAAGTGTTGTCAAGTGGGTGGAAATCGAATAAACATTGCATTTTACTAATATCAGCAGAACTGACTTAAAAGGAGCCAGTGTGTTGTGTAGTCTTGCCTTAATCTTTGTATTCACACCTGTCTTTGTGAAAAAAAGCTATTTGCATATATATTTGCATGTATATGCAACCACACTTAAGTTGCAGCCCTCGGCAACTTCGAAAGCTGTGGCCCCCGGGGCTTCCAAAGTTGAGTAGCCCTGATGTAGACACTACACAGCAGGGCAAAAGTCGAATCAAGCTAGGCAACTTCAGCTACAGCAATTGTGTAGCTTAAGTCGAAATAACTTAATTCGGCTGTATGTGCTGTCTACACATGAAGTCCTCCAGCTCAACACTAATTTGAAATAAAGGCTTGTAGTGACGTGCACTATTTATTTCGGAATAACTGATGTTATTCTGAAATAACACTGCTGTATAGACATACCCTTAGAAATTAGCTGTTGATATCACAGTACATATACACACATCCTGAAATGTTTCCATCAGTAATAAGTACATTGTTTACGACTAGGGATAACAAGAAAACTTGTTAGTCAAAATTCAATGATACACACTTCTGAATCGGGCTTGTTACCAATGGACTAGTGAATGAAGTTAAATCAACAAATCATGTTGTGATTTAGGATATTTATTTTGTATATCTTGACATGTAATAACCCTTAGTGGTTTTTGCTGTTTTCTTGTAGTCATGTTGGTACTGGGCTGAGAGCTACAAGGTGGGTGAAATAACATCTTTCCTTGGACCAAATATGGTTTATGAAAGAGAAAATCTTTGGAACTCCATAAAGCCCTTTTCCAGGTCTGTGGCGGAAAAAAGTTCTGATCTCTTTCACCAACCAAAGTTGGACCAAAACCAAAAAAGGTATTGCCTCACCCACCTTGCCGCTCTGTTCTTATGTAAATGTGTTTCAGCCAGCCAGGCAGACACCACCTGCTGTGACCCTATTTCCCACTCCTATTGGGAGGGTACACATGAGAGAGCTGATCTCAATTAACACTCACTTAACTCCTGTACCCCACCCACCTGCCTCACAGTGGGGTGCAGCAGCAGCCCCCCTGGGACTAAGAGAGTGAAGCTTCTAAGCCAGGGGAGCCAAGAGGACAGGACCTTCAGCTGCTGATGTGGGGGACACAATGTAAAGGTTCCCCCCAAAACTCGTGTCCTATCTCCCTTCCCGGCTGGTAGCCCAGCCCTCCCCCTTGCCCTCAGTTCCACTCTGGGAAAGCAGCTTTTCCTTCCTCTCTTGTCTAGCCTCTCCCTACAGAACTGAATAGCAGTAGCAGCAGCTCTCCTCTTCTCCCTATTATTGCCAGCTATTTGGTGCACATAATATTGTTTACTTCTCCTGTCCTGGCCCCAGTTTGCCTCCATCTAGCAGGAGAGGGAGAAAGAGAGAGCTGGGCAGGCAGACACTGGCAGAAAACTTGGGGTAATGTGACCCAATGAAGTGCATCTCCCCCCATGTGTCACCATTCTGCAGGGAAGGGATGGGAGCAGGCAGGCTGGAGGGGTAGCCTGGTGTTGCTCACTGCATTTTGCAGAGCTAAATGTGTGCACAGTGCACCAGTCCTGTGGGAAGAGCCAAGGGAAAGCCCTTTCCTGGACAAGTGACTCTTAGGGGAGGAGGGGAAGAAAAGGGGAGTGTACCAGGACCTTCCCCACACTAACACACATCCAGATAGCAGGGTTGCTCCAAACCCCATTCAACCAGAACACAAAGAGAAGTTGCACTCACTCACATTCTCCTTCAACCCCCACCAAACTCAGCCACTCGCCCCGAGCCTCTTCCAGCACAGCCTGTTCCACTTACGCCCCACATGGCTTCTGCAGGGAGCCCTCTGTCCCAGGGCGAATGTGGCGCTCTCTCCACCTCCCGGGTACTCACCATGCTGCTGGTCCCACCAGACCAGAGGTATTTGAGACAAGTAAGTGAATACCTCTGTCCTCCCTAACCCTGGCTGAGCAGGCTGCTTTGTTTTCCCTGCTTAGCTGGCTAGCCTCAGGTAAGGTTACATGAGACTATTCATTTGCACCCCCATGAGCACATCCCCCTGAGCATCAGCTCCTTGGACTGAAAAACAAGTCTATTGGACTGAAAAACATGTACACCCTGTGCTACATGGTTGTTTTTAAGACCTTGAATGTGGACTAATTTTCCAAAAGTAAAGACTTATAAAGCTGAGCTATTGTGGGCTGATACCCAGCCACTGGATAGTGTCACGTTTTTCACTGCTAGCTACCTTAAAGGACTCATCTATCCCTTTCTAAAAGTTTGTAGTAATATTTGAGTCACACTCGAGTCGCATTTTTCTTTTTATGGATCATCTTGAGTACAGTGAAGCTGTAATGCCTTTTTATTCTTATCTAGCACAGCTTAGCCTGGCCTCATCTCTCTCTGGGGTGCCACAACTGTGATAAATAAAAAAGGCAGTTACTTGAGGGCGTTCCTTTGTAATGTGTTTAGGAACTTGAAATTCTTGTGTCAAAACGGCAAGAGCCTCACTCTTCATGAGGCCACCTCAGCTTTGAACCACTGTAACTCCAGTGCTATCCGGGGAGTCAAATTAGCACAAAACTATTCTGACTGAATGGAGAGTTAGGCCCCCATCATTTTGGGCCATTCTCACAAAAACTCATGATACCATCTACATGTTTTGTTAGTCTATAAAGTGCTACCAGACCATTTGTTGTTGTTTTTTCCGTAACAGACTAACTCGGCTACCCTCTGAAGCTTCTGAACATTTTGATGTCAGTCTACCACAATAATCTAGCATATCACTATTTCCTTTCTGAACCTAACATAACAAACGCTACCAGTCTAAGCACTAATCATTTGCCAAAAACTCCTGGAAGGGCTCTCAGCTATTTTTAACTAAGAGTTTCATTACAGCCATCTTAAATAATTCACATCCACTGTAGGGCCATATTTGTCAGCTAACATCTAGATTGCTGGAGTGCCCTATTATTTGTATTTCATTATGTGTATTAAGTACCCTAGGTTGACAAGCCAGATATGTTTCCTTTTTATTGCCTCAGAAATATAAGAGTTTATCATTTATAAAGCTTGGTAATGGGAGGCTGTGTCTGCTGGTGGTTGACACGGCCCAGCACAAAGTAATATACTCATGGGGAATTCCACCATGGGCCCAAACTTGGTTGCAAAAGAGAGCAAAAAACATTTTTAAAAAATGCACAGACATCAGATCCCATTTCCCAAACCATAAAACAATAAAACCTAATGGATTTATCTAAACTTTACCCTACTTACAGAAGACTGAAGAGTCTATTATTGGAGGGAGACATTCTGTCTGACTCCCTCAGTAGCTGGAGAGAAACTGCCCCAGAGACAAAGGAGGGAGAAACCAAAAATTCCTTTGTCCCAGTTTGAAATTCCTACCTGCATTCCTATGGGCCAACTCCACCTGGCTAGGTACAGTTAACCCCTTGGTCCCCAAGCTGCTGGCTAACCCTCATGATCATGACAAAGGGGCTCACAAATCTTAACCCACCATGAAGGCCCCCACCGTCCTCGTGGAAACTCGACTTCGTGCCGGACACCTTAACACGTCCCCCATTTGAACCGATGGCTACGACATCACTATACTTACAGTCAAGTTCCTTTTTCTACTAGCCATAAAATCGGCATGCTGAGTGAGCGAGCTGGCAGCCCTCGTGTCATCTCCACCGTATACGATATTCGCTAAAGACTCAGTAATGTTGAGATCTCATCCAGCGTTTATTCCTAAAGTCTGTACAGAATTTGACATCAACAAGCCCATCGTCCTTCCCTCCTTCTGTCCCAAACTGCATACTTCATTGCGTGAAGCAATTCTCCATATGCTGGATGTACACAGATCCCTTGCTTTCTACATCAACAGGACACGGGAGTTTTGCAAGACAGACCGCCTTATAATATCTCTGGCTGACCACTCCAAGGGCCAGGCATTATCCTCCCAATGCATTGCGAAGCTAATAGTTTTATGTGTTACTCCATCTCCAATAAGACGCTTCCATCTCAACCTAACACTCATTCGACAAGAGCAGTGGCTACGTCTACAGCCTTTATAAAAGGAGTCCCTTTCTGTGACATTTGCCGAGTAGTGATATGGTCCTCCAATGTCACCTTCATGAGGCATTACGTGATCATACATCAATTTGCCTCAGACTCCTCGGTGGCTACAGCAGTATTCCCACTCTACCAGAAACCTTGATTCCAGAGCCCACTTTCTGGGCTGGGGTACTGCTCCAAAGTCACCAGCAGTGGAGCACCCCCGGGGACCACTCGAAGAAGAAGAAGAAGTTATTCACTTTCGTGCAGTAACGATGGTTCTTTGAGATATGTCCGCATGGGTGCTCCACGACCCACCCTCCTCCCTGCTCTGGAATCTTAGTTCTCTTTTTCTCATTACAGATAACTGGGAAAGTCAGAGGAAATGGGCCAAGGCCAGACAACGTGCGACGGATGAAAGGTGCGAATGGTGCAAGACGCTGATTGCGCATGCGCGGTCCGGCCGAGCATGGCTATGGCAAGTCTCCGATCCACAGCACCAGGACGAGCCCGACACCAGCAGTGGAGCACCCTCAGGGACACATCTCGAAGAACCATCGTTACTGCAAGGTGCGTTACTTCATAGCCACGGCATTAGATCTCCCAGTTTCAAACGCTGTATGCTCTGCAATGAGGCAGCACCAGCCTCTGATGGACACGACAACTGTGTCAAGTGCCTTGTCAACTCAAGTTCCCAAAAAGACTGCCCACGCTGTGCTAAGCTTAAAGCACTGGCACGTAAAGATAGAGGGCTAAGGCTCAAAATGCTGATGGCTGATAAGGGCGGACACCCTTCTTCTGACCCAGGCTCGGGTCATATTACCACGGCAAAAAGGGATAAAGCCCCTGACACCATAAAAAGACGGCAAGCTCGCTGCCTCAACACTCTTCTAAGAGGCACCCTGCTGACAGGTAATCGGATCCCTCCAATAAGTGCTCAGCACTTTTGACGGCCCAGGTGTCTCAGGAGAATAGCTCACTAAAAGCAAAAGCGCTAAAACAGCTGCCCCCTCAGAGGCAACAGGTCACTTTATGCCTGCCTCGAACAACGCGGCACTGAGCAGGAAGCCGCTTGCCTCAGCACCAGCAAAACCTCAGGACTACAGAGCAGCACCGCAGCTGCTCACAGGATTCACAGGGCAGCCACTCGGCGCTGTCCCTCCTCCCCTGTTGTCAGGGGCAACCCCTCAGGTGGTGAGCTCTGTTCTCTGGCCACCACAGTCAGTACACTCTGTGGCAGCACAGCTCCCACATTCTCCCATCAGGAACTACAGGGAGATTAAAGATTTAACAGTTTATTTTATGCTCCAATCTCCTATTCTGAGTGGCAACAGATATCCTCCCTCCCCCATTCTGAGTATTCACAATCACCTTCCCCCTCTCAGTGGAAGAGGAGGAGGACATGGCTATGTTTTAGACTTATAGACTCTCTGGGTACGTCTACACTACAACGTTAATTCGAACTAACTTAGTTCGAATTAGTTAATTCGAACTAAGCTAATTCGAAATAACGCATCTAGAACTAAAAACTAGTTCGAATTAGCGTTTTGCTAATTCGAACTAGCGCGTCCACATTAAGTGGACCCTGAACCAGGCTTAAGGATGGCCGGAAGCAGTGCCGGCAGGGCATCAGGGGAGGACTTAGAGCATGGAGATGCTGTCTCAGGCTAGCCGAGGGCTGCGCTTAAAGGGTCCCGACCCCCACCCCTGACGTCACGGGCGCGCGCGGACAGGGCCGGGAGGAAAACCTGGAAGTGGGGAGAGCCTGGGAATGACGGGGGAGGGAGGATGGTATAAAGAGGGGGACAGGACACCAAGGAAGGGGGAGGACACGAACGAGGACTCCGGAAGGAGAGGGAGTACAGAACACAGGACAGTAGGAGGGGAGGAGAAGAGAGACGCCGGGTCGTAACACCGGCGGAGTGGAAGCGACTCAGGGCGGGCCATGAACCCCGGGAGCAGGTGTGTTTGGGGTACACACACCCCTGCTACCGCCAAGAGTCACGCTCTTGGCGTTAGGGCCCTGGGTCGGGGTATGGAGAGAGGGTGGTCCCGGACCCCTCACTCCGCTCCACAAAGGGCTGTGAACTCGAGCCGGTCCGGCTCCCACCTCAAGGAGCCGGGGTGAAGGGGGGGAGGCGGTGGGTCGATCCGTGACAATCCCCTTCATAAACCCATCTAGTTTAATCTTGAAACCAAATAGGTCTTTTGCCCCCACTACTTCCCTTGGAAGGCCGTTCCAGAACCTCACTCCTCTAATGGTTAGAAACCTTCATCTAATTTCAAGTCTAAACTTCCTACTAGCCAGCTTATATCCATTTGTTATTGTGTCCACATTGGTATTAAGCTTAAATAATTCCTCTCCTTCCCTGGTATTTATCCCTCTAAGGCTATGTCTAGACTGCAAGCCTCTTTCGAAAGAGAGCGTCTAGACTGCACGCGGAATTTCGAAAAAGCAAGCCGCTTTTTCGAAAGAAAGCACCCAGTGAGTCTGGATGCTCTCTTTCTAAAAAGCCTGTTTGCTTTCAAGAATGCCTTCTTTCGAAAGAGCACTTTCGAAAGAAGGCGTTCTTCCTCGTGGAATTAGGTTTACCACCGTCGAAAGAAAAGCCGCATTCTTTTGATTTAATTTCGAAAGAATGCAGCTGCAGTCTAGACACAGGTGAAGTTTTTTCGAAAAAAGGCTACTTTTTTTGAAAAAACCTCTGAGTCTGGACACAGCCTAAGGGTGTATCTGCACTACCACCCTAGTTCGAACTAGGGTGGTAATGTAGGCAACCGGAGTTGCAAATGAAGCCGGGGATTTGATTTTCCCGGGCTTCATTTGCATCTCGCTGGGCACCGCCATTTTTAAATGTCCGCTAGTGCGGACTCCGTGTAGCGCGGCTACACGCGGCACAGACTAGATAGTTCGGACTAGGCTTCGTAACAGTAGTTCGGAATAGGAAGCCTAGTCCGAACTACCTAGTCCGTGCCACGTGTAGCAAATGAAGGCCGAGAAATTCAAATCCCGGGCTTCATTTGCAACTCCGGTTGCCTACATTACCACCCTACTTCGAACTAGGGTGGTAGTGTAGACATATCCTAATATATTTAAAGAGTGCAATCATGTCCCCCCTCAGCCTTCTTTTGATTAAGGTTTTCACCACAGCTATGTCCATACTCAGAGGGGTCAGGAATGCCAGTTAATCCTGCACAGCCAAATTTCTTCCCAATACAGACGGCTCCCTCGACTCTATACCAATGGATGCCTTCACCCATGATTTGCCTTCCACAGTGGCAAATGTGGAATCAATGCCCACTGCAGCAACATAGAAAAAAAACATTCAAAACCAAACATTTAGAGAAACCTCGCACTTCTCTGATTAAATCACCCTATGTACAACACTCTTTAGGCCACAGAAGAGGCAATCCTACCCCCATCTGCTAGCAATGCAGAAGAGGTTTCCTCCTTTCAGGACCTTTTTAAAAGAGTCACAACAGATTTAAATATCACCATGGAAGAGGTACAAGACTCTCACCATGAGCTCACAAACATCCTCCAGGCTACGCCATCTGCTAAGATAGCTCTACCTATCAATTCAGCCATACTCAAACCAGCAAAAACCTTGTGGCAGGCTCCTGCCTTGATACTGCCAATATCTAAAAAGGCAGATATGGTATGTCTACACTACAGCACTAATTCGAACTAACAATTCGAATTAGTTAATTTGAACTAAGCTAATTCGAACTAGTGCATCTAGATCTAAAAACTAGTTCGAATTAGCGTTTTGCTAATTCGAACTAGCATGTCCACATTGAGTGGACCCTGAACCGAGGTTAAGGATGGCCGGAAGCAGTGCCGGCAGGGCATCAGATTAGGACTTAGAGCGTGGAGCTGCTGTCTCAGGCTAGCCGAGCGCTGTGCTTAAAGGGACCCGACCCCCACCCCAGACAGACAGTTCTCAGGGGTTCCCCGCTCACTTGTCTAACTTGATGAGGGACAGCAAAGCAGTCCTGGCTTGGAGTGCCCTGAATTCCCACACTCGGCATATCACAGGACTCGGCCATCAGCCCTGCTGCACTTGCCGCAGGCTACCATCCGGGGGGGGGGGGGGGTGTCAATCAGAGGGCTGCAGGAGAGCTTCCACCCCAAGGAGCCCGCAGAGCCACCCTAGTCCTCCCCATCAGGGGCTCGTACCCCATTCCTCCCTCACCTCCTTCCACTTACCCCTCCCTAGCCCCCCTTCCTGATGTACAAAATAAAGGACACTTGTGTTCAAAAATAGAAACTCTCTTATTGAACAAAACTCGGGGAGACTGGGAAAAGGAGGTGGGAGAGGGAAAGAGAGAGGGTGGGAGAGGGAAGGGCAACTAAAATGATCAGGGGTTTGGAACAGGTCCCATATGAAGATAGGCTAAAGAGACTGGGACTTTTCAGCTTAGAAAAGAGGAGACCGAGGGGGGATATGATAGAGGTCTATAAAAGCATGAATGGTGTGGAGAGGGTGCATAAAGAAAAGTTCTTCATTAGTTCCCATAACAGAAGGACTAGAGGACACCAAATGAAATGAATTGTGTAGCAGGCTTCAAACTAACAACAGACAGTTCTTCACAAAGCAAATAGTCAACCTGTGGAACTCCTTGCTGCAGGAGGCTGTGAAGGCGAGAACTAGAACAGAGTTTAAAGAGAAGTTAGATAAAGTCATGGAGGATGGGTCCATGGCGTGCTATTAGCCAGGGGGTAGAAATGGTGTCCCTGGCCTCTGTTTGTGGAAGGCTGGAGATGGATGGCACGAGACAAATGGCTTTGTCATTGTTTCGGTCCATCCCCTCCAGGGTCCCTAGTGTTGGCCGCTGTCGGCATACAGGCTACTGGGCTAGATGGACCTTTGGTCTGACCCAGTACAGCCATTCTAAGCTCAGGGCTCAGGGTCGGGGGTCTCACTGGACCACCCGGGGCCGGGAGGGGGGCAGACGAGTTTCCCTGGTGGTGCCCAGAGTGGCCACCAGGGCAAGCTGGGGAGGGCTAGCCTCCCACTAGTTCGAATTAAGTGGCTACACAGCCCTTAATTCGAACTGCTTAATTCGAATTAGGCATTAGTCCTCGTAGAATGAGGTTTACCTAGTTCGAATTAAGCGTTCCGCTAGTTCGAATTAAGTTCGAATTAGCGGTTTGCCTGTGTAGAGCCTATCAAAGTTAATTCGAACGTCTGTTAGTTCAAATTAACTTTGTAGTGTAGACATACCCATAGAAAGTATTTTGTTCCCCTTAAGGGCTCTGAATTTCTTTTTTCACACCCCTCACCAAATTCCCTACTAGAAGATGATGTGTAGCAAAGGAATAAACAGCAGAACCAATCCACTCCATCTGCAAAAGACAATTAAAGATTGGACTCTTTTGGAAAGAAGGTTTATGTTTCTGCTACACTTCAGAAGAGGGTAGCGAATTGCACCACGTTACTCGGTAAATACGACTTTAACAACTATGCAAAATTTAACACATTTATTGTACATATCCCTGATAACAAGAAGACACATTTTAAAACTATCATCTCAGAAG
This sequence comes from Pelodiscus sinensis, assembly GCF_049634645.1. Classification (NCBI taxonomy): domain Eukaryota; kingdom Metazoa; phylum Chordata; order Testudines; family Trionychidae; genus Pelodiscus; species Pelodiscus sinensis. The sequence continues at coordinate 289,209,352 of NC_134711.1, read as the reverse complement.
GTCAAACGATATCACATATAGCATTACAAGCCGCCCTCGATGCAGCAGATATGGCCAACGAGGACAATAGCCACAGTGATCACCATGAGAAGGGCCTCATGGTTCAATTCTTCTGCTTTTCCCCATCAAGTTCAACCAGCTGTGGAAGATCTCCCATTTGATGGTAATAAGCTATTCTTGACAAAGACTAATGAACTTCTGCAGTCAATGAAGGACTCTAGGGCCATACTTTGGTCACTGGGCATCCAAACACCTGCAACAACACCAAGACAACGCAGACACCAACCATATCAGAGAAGGTACCCACAACCCACATACTATTATCAGAGGCAAGACCATCTGCCATGCCAACAACTCGGGTGGGGTAGACAACAAAGACGATGTACTCAGAATAACAACCCCAACCATTCGTCATAATCTAATACGCAAATTTGAGAGGCCAGTCAAGAGACCAAAGGCCACACCACCTAACCCAGAGTCTCAAAACACATCATCCTAGTCCATTTTTTGTTTGTTCCCGTTTAAAAAAAACCCTGAAAAGCTATTACCTCTGACAACTGGGTAATTCAAACTATCTCCCCTCCCCTTCCCACCCTCCCACTCCATCCCTCTTCAGGGATCCCTCTCATGAGACAATCTTGCAACAAGAGCTGGATCACCTCCTCCATTTAAGGGCAATAAACCAGCGGCCCCACACTTCCATAGGACTCCGGGTAAACCACAGCAAATCAATCTTTTGCCTTCCTAATAACTCCCCTGCATTCTTGAGCAATATATTTATACTCCTCCCTAGCCATCTGTCCAAGTCTCCACTTCTTGTAAGCTTCCTTTTTGTGTTTAGGCTCGCCAAGGATTTCCCCGGTAAGCCAATCTGGTTGACTACCATATTTGCTTTTCTTGCTGTGCATCGTGATGGTTTCTTCCTGTGCCTTTAATAAGGCTTCTTTAAAATACAGCCAGCTCTCCTGGACTCCTTTCCCCTTCATGTTAGCATCCCAGGGAATCCTGCCCATCAGTTCTCTGAGGGAGTCAAAGTCTGCTCTTCTGAAGTCCAGGGTGTGTATTTTGCTACTCTCCTTTCTTTCTTTGGTCGGGATCCTGAAATCTATCATCTCATAATCACTGCTTCCCAGGTTGTCACCCACCTCTACTTCCCCAACTAGTTCCTCCCTGTTTGTGAGCAGCAGGTCAAGGTGTCCATGGCCTGCTTGGTTCCTTCAGCACTTGTACCAAGAAGTTATCCCCAACATTCTCCGAAAAATTTCCTGGATTGTCTGTGTATTGCTGTATTGGTCTCCCAACAGATGTCAGGGTGATTAAAGTATCTCACGAGAACCAGGGCCTGTGATCTGGAGCTTCTCTCAGTTGTCTGAAGAAAACCTCGTCTACCTCGTCCATTTGATCCGGTGGTCTATAGCACCAAGCACTCCTCTTGAGCAAAGCCTACTGCATAGTAGCTCAGACTTAGCAGCACTGTCCTGTGCTCAGAAACCCTTCCCTCCTTCCCCCACCACTGGTGATGTGAATGTAATTGGTACAAAGTAATCATGACAGCAATGGCACAGGTATCCTTAGCCTATACTACTTGTACAAATCAATCATGTCCTGCTGCATATCTCCATGAAAAGCTCAGGCTCTTTTAAATGCTTCTGCCATCGCGCAGTTTGTCATTGAACTGGCTTAGTCTCCAAGACCCTAGTGATGAGATCTCCCTGCCCCCCTGTTTATATATTCTTCCCTTCTCCTTCCTTCCCCCCTTCTTTTCTTTTGCTCTTATTTCTCTGTCCATTCTTTCTCCTTTCCACTGCAACTTATTCTTTTATTGCCTCTTTTTTCTTCCTTTTTCATGCCTGTCCCCTCCCCCACAATAGTAGGCTGCAGTGATGTCAGGAGACCTTTCCAATACAAGTGGCTCACCCCACAGTTTGCCCAGCTCTGCACAGATCATCCATGTGCATCCATTTGATTTCTTGAGTTCTCAGCGAGTACAGGCAAGGGTATGCCTTTGAGAGAGATTCTCTAGCTCTGTTTTCTTGCCTGCATTGCATTTCCTTCACTCTTACTTATCTTTCCCCTTCCTTCCCTTTTCTTCTGATGTCTGCCTTCTCTTCCACCACCTCTTCTCTCACTCCCCCAGGGGTGGCTCATGAGTATAGGCCAACTGGGCCGTCGCCTAGGGCACCACCTACAACGGGATGCCCGGGGTGCCCAATGATGACGTCAAGCTGATGTCACGCCGTTGAGGGCCATGCACGCGGGGGCACCTATCGCACGTTCTGCCTGGGGTGCCAGCTGCCGCAGCCCCCCTCAGGCCACCCTTGCACTCCCCCTTGCACACAGGTAAAATATAGAAAATGTCAATTGTTCCCTTTTAAACTTACATACAAAATAGGCTATGTCCCAATTCATTAAGGGTATTTTCTGCTCCTTATAATCCTATTGGTACAACTTAATGGGTAGATTTTCACATCAATGCTAGTTGATGTGGTGTGACTATTTCTTGTGGTCCCTAGGGCTGAAAGTCACTGTATTATCACCTCCCCTCTCCGCCTTAGTGAGAAAAAGACTTGGGGCTCAAATGAGTGTCAGTTCCTTGAACCCCTAGTCTGTTAGCCACCCAAATAATCTCCTCAAGATTCTGTCATCCCTTACTTTGCCTTGCAAGTTAACCCTTCATTGGTGTACTGCAGTCCCAAGCTCTTCTGAAGTGTCCCTGTGTTGTGTCCCTGTAAACGTGCCCCCCTTTACCCACCAGTCTCGTAGTCCCGTCCCACTCCCGATCGCCTCTCAGAGTCCCAGTCAACAGTATTGTCCCTCTGCCCGAGATCTGTCAGGCACGTTACTCTCGTTGGTGGAGAGAGGGGGGTCCGGGCCCGCCCTCTCTCATGGACCCCAGCCCAGGGCCCTAAGGACTTGGACGTGTTACCTGTCCAGTCCGACTGACGGGGCCGTAGCCGCAACGCGTCAGTCCGCAGGCTCCCTTTGTCCGCCCTGGGCTACTTCCTCTCCCCACCCAGAGTCGGCCCACCGCGTCTGAGCCTACCTCCGTGGCTTGGGGCCCAGCCGTTATCCAGTCCTGGGCGGGGGGGTGGGGGCGTAAGCACTCTCGGCACTCTCCCCCCCCTCACCTGCTCCCGGCGGGCGTTTAAATCCCTGCGCCGTGGCTCGCCGGCGGGGCCCCACCCAGGGCGCAACGTGGGTGGACTTCCGGCCCGGCATTATGCCTGCCGGGTGACGTCACCAGCCTAGTGACATCACCGGGCTTCCCCAGCACGTCTGGCCAGCGTGCCGCCGCCGCCGAGCAGCCGGCGCAGTGGTTTGCGGCTTGCGCAGGAGCCGCGCGAGCAGCCAGCCGCGGCTTGCCCCGTTCGGGGCTCTCCGGCTTTCCCCCGAGCGCTGCCAGACAAGTGGTCCGCCGGGGGCTCTCTGTGCGGGGCACCTCTGCCCAGTCACAGTCCCCTTACATTCACAGTAACCATCAGCTTCACCACTCCCAAGAGAACAGTATACGCAACCGGACCAGGCCCTTTATAACACTACAATGCACTAATGTAATTACAGTGAAACAATCATAAATTTATTATCAAGATTAAGATTTAAGAGATACTAAGTAAGGATAATAGAAACAGAAATGTGTTACATATAAAACAAAAGTAAAACAAGCTTCTTCATGTCTAAATTTAACTGTCACAAGTTAAAATCCACGTCTAAATATCTTATATAAGGATTCCTTGCAGTATTTTCAACTCATCTAGATGGGACTACTATGTTGGATAAAGAGGTGTCCTTCTGCCTCTCCTTTATATTCCCCCAAAGACATTCCTTTTGTTTCCAGAGTCAGTAAAACTCACTAATGTTTATTCTCTAGAAGGGGAAACAACCACACTGACATATGCAGAATGGATTACAGAACAGGAGAACATTCCAATTTCTGTTTCAGCTATTTTCAGTCTTATACTGAAATGTTTCCTCTATAGCTAATGACAAAAAAATAAGTATGTGAGAAAAAACATGGTTTACACTGTTGAAGATATTTTGTGCACAATTCCCTGAGAAAAGAATCTAGTTTGTGTTTACTTACTATGGCCACTGAGGCTATGTCTATACTGCAGCACTACTGCAGCACTCCTAAAATAGCTATTCTGTGTCTTTTGAGCACACCTGTTATTTTGAAATATAATGGGCTCACTACTCCAATATCCCTGTAAACCTCATTCCACGAGGAGTATGGGATGTTTCGGAATAGCGATTTATTTTGAAATACGTGCTGTGTAGACAGTGCCCAATTTCGAAATAAGCTTTTTTGAAATAACGTCGAAATAAGATACACAATTTGCGAAGCTCAAATTGTGTATCTCATGACCTACGGTGCAGCATAGATGCACCCTGATAGACTAAAATCAGTAATTTCTAATGGATAGTTCAGTTACTAGCATGAATTAGCAAAACGTTGTGGTCTATGGTAATGGGAGATTATTATTATTATATTAGTTAGGAGACAATTATAGAGTTTTTAGACATTCTGGATTTTATATTTTAAACTGAGATCTTGAATTAAGATTTCCTATTGTAATTTGACTCTGAATACGTATTTTTGTTTTATACAGTAAAACCTCATAAGAACATAAGAACATAAGAACGGACGTACTGGGTCAGACCAAAGGTCCTTCTAGCTCAGTATCCTGTCTGCCGACAGTGGCCAGCACCAGGTGCCCCAGAGAGGGTGGACCGAAGACAGCGATCAAGTGATTTGTCTCCTGCCATCTCTCTCCAGCCTCTGACAAACAGAGGCAAGGACACCATTTTATCCCCTGGGTAATAGCCTTTTATGGACCAAACCTCCATGAATTTATCTAGCTTCTCTTTAAACTCTATTATAGTCCTAGCCTTCACCACCTCCTCTGGCAAGGAGTTACAAACCTCAAGAATGGAGGTTGTTTATAACTCTGAACAAAACATTATGGTTGTTCTTTCAAAAGCTGACAACTGAAACATTGACTTAATACAAATTCAAAACTTTAGTATAAGGAAATGTTATTTATTCCTTCACTGACATAACACAAGAAGACCACCCAATTAAATTTATAGTCAGCAGATTTAGAATAAACAAAACAAATTATTTCTTCACAGTCAACCTGTGGAACACTTTGCCAGGAGATGGCGGAAAGGCCCAAACTATAACAGGGGTCTAATAAGAGCAAAATAAGCTTCAGGAGGATCGATCCATCAATGGGTACTAACCAGAATGGTCAGGGATGGTATCCCTAGCTTCTGTTTGCCAGGAGCTGGGAATGGGTGACAGAGGATGGATCATTTGATGACTGCCTCTTCTATTCATTCCTTATGAAGCACCTGGCATTGACCACTGTTGAAAGACAGCACACCGGGCTATATGGACCATTGGTCTGACCCAGTATGGCCCATTCTGATGGTCTTATATAAAACCCAAATGTATCTCTCTCCTGTTGTAACCCACTAGACCCCACTTCCCTACCAGAGCTGATATAGAGCCAAGGAGTCCTGACAGTCTCTCTCTCTCTCTCTCTCTCTCTCTGGCTACGCCTATACTGCACGCTTCTTGCACAAAAGCCCATGCAAATGAAACATGGATTAGCATATTGCTGTGCTTCATTTGCATAATTAATTATGGGCCGTTTTTGCATAAGAGGCTTTTGCACAAAAAGGAGCAGTGTAGACAGAAAAAATGAGGAAGAACAGCTCTTGCGCAAAAGGGGGGTTTTGCACAAAAAGGAGCCATCTACACAGCTCCTTTTTGTGCAAAAGCCTCTTGCGTAAAAATGGTCCCTAACTATGCAAATGAATTGCGGCAATATGCTAATCTGTGCTTCATTTGCATAGGCTTTTGCACAAGAAGAGCGCAGTATAGACATGGCCTCTGTGTCTCTCTCCACAGAGTTAGTAAGAAAGTAAGACTATATATTAAAACTGTAAGGCTAATCAATGTCCCTTAAGTGACATGCCAGAAGATGTCAGAATATGTTAGTATTAGAGTTAAGTGGGTCTAATATTTATTTAAATGCTATTTCTTTTATGAAGGCATTAGATACAGTGCTCCTGTCAGCTAATTGCTAAGTTACCTGCCAAAAAACTAGTTTTCCAGTGCCTTAGTAGCCCTAGAAAGAGGTGATGGATGTGTGTATGGGGAGGACAAATAGGATTGGTTCCCCCCAGTTTGCTGCTTGGCTTGTATTGAGCATTCCAGTAACACTGCTGAAGCCACTGTCCTCAGTATGCCCACCCATGCTTTTTCTCTCCCCCCTCTCTCCCATTATAATATGCACAGGTTTTCCCTCACCAAAATCTGAAATGGCGCCCCTACTTCTATGGAAGTTCCATCACACCTAAGTCATAGGTTCTGAGGCCTTGGTTCATTTGTATGTTGTTCTGGTTTTGTATATGCTTCTTTCCTACCTCTGTTCTTTCATTGTTAAAAATAAAAATACTGAAAAAAGGAACAAAAAGGGTAGGATTTCTTTCTACTTCCTGTCACTAGTCCTGAATGTGGTCTTTTGGGGGTTTTTTACTTCTCTCTGACTGGCTATATTTGGTTAGACCCTGTCTGGAGAGTTCTTGGTCCTTGGCCTCTTGTTAGGTCTAGTGATCTGCTTCAGTTTCTTAGGGCTGTCTTTCTACACACAGCCTACAGAGTTATTACTCCTTCATTGTTGTAGGCCTTCCTACTCCCTTTCTCACTGGGCTCTCTCTCCTTTTATAGCAGGCCTTGTTTCCCCTTTTGGTTGGCAATTGTGGCAGCTGGTTGAGACTGGGCTCAGGTTGCTTGCCTGTAGACAGAAAAAGCTCCCTTCCCCCCTCTGCCTCTTACCTCAGTATGAGGTTTGTAGAGGCCATCGCACGTCCAGTTAACACTAAGAATGCCAGGAGTCGAGTTTGTGAGCAGAACGCCCTGCTGGAAAAAGACCCAGGCAGTTCCAGTCAGCAGTGCTGAATAGACCAGTAAAAGTCTAGTCATTGGCACAGCAGGGGACCGAGGCTAAAGCAGGTTCCCTCCTGCCCTGGCTCTGTGTAGCTCCCAGAATCAGTCACCAGGTTCCTGCAGCCTCTGGGCTCAGGGGCAGCCAGGGAGACTCCTCATGCTACCTTAGTGCCCACAGGCACTGGTCCCACAGCACCCATTTGCTGAGAACCATGACCAGTAGGGGCAGTGTTTGCAGGTTCAAGGTCAGGGTGCAGAGTCTCCCTGGCCATCCACCTTGCACCTAATGGCTGCAAGGGCCTGGCAGCCACTTCCTAGGAGCCATGGTAAGCACTGCTGGGACCCCATACCTCCAACACCCTGCCCCAGCGTGGATTCCCCTCTGAAATCCAAACTCCTTCCTGGAGCTTGCACCCCACCACACACCCCAACCCCTTGCCCCAGCCCTGAGCCTCCTCCCTGTACCCTGATCCCCTCATTTCTGGCCCCACTCAGAGCTCACACCCCTAACCTAGAGACCATACCTGCTACATCCCAAATCCCTACGCCAGCCCAGCGCTTGCACTCCCAGCCAGGAGCTCTTGCAGCCCAACCCATTGCCTCAGCCCAGTGAAAGTGAGTGAGGATGGGGGAGAGTGAGTGGTGGAGATGGAGATGGAGCAAGGGAGAGGCTGGCGTGTTTGGTTCTTTGCAGTGCACTTAGAAAGCTGATCGCTTTAGTTAACACATTATTCTCTTTTGTGTTACTTGTTTTCTGACATTTATTGCTGGTATGGATTCAGGTTTCTCTCTCTCTCTGAAACACACACACACACACACACACACACACACACACACACACACACACTTTTTGTCAGTGAAATTTAAAGCTTGTTTTAAAAAGTGCTTGAATCTGGACAGTTCCACAATGAATGACCCAAAATTCCCAGCAGAGCATAACAATTTCTACTGCATTTCATTACCTCTTCCACTTAAGGAATATCTTTTTCTGAAACAATAAAACATGATTGCTTACACATTTGACTATAATAAAAGGCTATAATAACTTCTATTGGAGGAAGATCAGGTTTATCTTGAAATCAATTTCAAATTTCTTTTGAGTCTTCAGTAAAAAATTAATTGTGCTTTTTTACTTTTGGATATTAGATTTTCATTTTTATAATCTAGTTTATAAACTGCAATTCTTCTGACTCTTTCCTGTGTTTTCAAATTAGCTATGATGAGGAACATTGGTGAGGTTGGCGGTAGAAATATAAAGGTGAAAGTTCTGAATTTGTTTTAGCCTTTTTATTTTTCTCAGCCTAGTACTGAACTCATTGAATTTTTGATAAATCATCTTATCTTTCTTTCAGTGAGACTGAATGCTTTGGTAGACATGAAGACAGAGAGATTTTGGGCACCTATTTCTACACAACCTATTTCATACCTAATTTCAGCTTGCCCTTAATTAAACTGGCATTTGTTGTATAGCCAGCCAAAATCTGTTCTAGTTTCACTCAGACCACTATAGCTGCTTGAATTATTTTGAAAATTGTTTGTTTAAAAAAAAAGTAAGTGGTAAAAATTTCAAAATGCCATCTTATAGCTAATAATGTGACACTAGGGAAACAGAGTGGAATTTGCTCATTAACCAATTGCTAAGTAAAATCTATCAAACTATGAAAGAGAAGTGATTTTTCTCAATCTTGATGGCATAATATTAAGTACAAAAATTAAGGACCAGAGTTTCATGTACCTTAAAATATACAACTTGCCTAGGGGGTAAAGGTAGGATGGGAGAATGACTAATCAAGTCTGTCTATAATTTATTTTTAAAATCCTTAATTGAGAAATTAGCATCTCATTTGTAAAGAGCAAATTAATGTTACATAGTCTGCCAAAGCTATTCAAAATATCACAAATTAAGATTCATGGTCATACATATACAGAGGTTTCAACTAAGGGCCACTTTAATGCAGCTCATTCGACACCAAAGCAGATCACATATTATGAGTGTGGTATTGACTTTGTGGTCTATTTACTAGAAAATCAACACAAAAAAGCAGAGTCTGTTTGTTAGGAGTGATGACACTGGCAAGGAGCTCTGGGAACAAACAATGCATTTCTTATGACAGGGTGGGGAACCACTTTTGGGTCGGGGGCTGCTCACCCACAGAAAAATCAGTCGAGACCGCAGACAAGTCAGAGGTAAAAAAAATCCGAACTGCCACTGTAGGATGAACATTTCTGAGGCAGGCTATGATTCTGTTAAGAACCTCTATTGTAAATTTGGAGTCTGGGACTGGCACACAAACACAATACATCATGGTTACTCCCTTCCGCGCCCCCCCCCCCCCCACACACACACACCTAGCTCAGGGTGGGAGACAGGACATGACACATTCAATGCTACTAGGAACAATGTGCCATTGTCAAGTACTCCTAATGTCTCTGCTTCAATTCCCAGATGGACCACATCCTGCAGAGATACCTTCTTGAAAAAAAAGACAGGACTATGTAGCACTTTAAAGACTAACAAGATGGTTTATTATGTGATGAGCTTTCGTGGGGGCAGACTCCTGCTGCAGAGCATGGTGCCCCGTGCTGGTCCTGCGCCTGCTGCCCCCCCAACTGCTGTCCCCCCTCCCACTCCTGCCCCCCTCCCACCTCTTCCTCCTCAACCCCCACAACCTCTTCCTCAATGTCCACACCCCCCACCTCAACCTCCGCACCCTCCACCCCATCCCCCCGGGGACGCCGAGGACCCGTCCCTTGCCGTGCTGGGAGGCGGTTGGCCCGGCGAGACCCCCACCCCTGATCCTTCAGTTTCCCCACCCCCTCCTTTCCCTTGCTTCCCCCTTTCAGCTCCCTCCTCCCAGTTTTCCCCCTCCCCTCTCCCACCTCCTTTTCCCAGTTTCCCCGAGTATTGTTAAATAAAGAAAGTTTCTAGTTTTGTCCACACATTATCTTTATTTTGTACATCAAGAAGAGGGGCTAGGGAAGGGTAAGTGGAAGGAGGTGAGGGAGGAATGGGGCACGAGCCCCCAATGGGGAGGACTGGGCTGGCTCTGCGGGCTTCTGGGGGTGGAAGCTCTCCTGCAGCCCCCCAATTGCCTCCTCTCCCCAGATGGCAGCCTGCGGAAAGTGCAGCCGGGCTGATGGCCGAGTGGTGTGATGTGCCCAGTGTGGGTAGTCCGGGCACTCCAAGCCAGGACTGCTTTGCAAGTGGGGCACCCCTGAGAACTGTGTGTCCGGGGTGGGGGTCGGGTCCCTTTAAGCGCAGCCCTGGGCTAGCCTGAGGCAGCATCTCCACGCTCTAAGTCCTCCTCTGATGCCCTGCCGGCACTGCTTCCGGCCATCCTTAAGCCCTCTTCAGAGTCCACTTAATGTGGACATGCTAGTTCGAATTAGCAAAATGCTAATTCGAACTAGTTTTTTAGTCTGGATCCGTTAGTTCGAATTAGCTTAGTTCGAATTAACTAATTCGAACTAAGTTAGTTCGAATTAACGTTGTAGTGTAGACGTACCCAGGGTTACTTCCTGAGACAGGGGTCCTCCCCCATTAGTGCTCTTCCTCAAAAGTTCAACATACATGTGCCAGAGCCTCCCCACCCAAAATCATGACATTGGCCCCCAAGTTATGAGATTTTTTTAATAAGCACTCTATTGGTTTGGTCTGTCTTTTGATGTTTGCACTCCATCCCTTCCCATCTCCAGTGTGTGTGGGAGAGACTTAGTTGCCAGCTCTTCCAAATGTACTGGGTTAATGTGATTTTGTCCCTCACTGAAGAAGCTCTCACCACCACTACTGCATGTCTCCTGCTCAGCAATTAAATCCCCCCCACCCATTCTCCTCAGTTCAGCTCCCCCAAGAGTTCACTCACAACCCTTATCGCATCAGTTTTCTTCCCCTCACCCTCCTGCAGCTCAGTGCCCTCAGCCTTACCAGTGCTTCTCTTGGGATTCTTCATCTCCCTCTCCCTGCAGCAGAGGTGGATAGCTCCAGGGACTGTTACTCTGCTCCTCCTGGTTCTTCCCACTCTGCAGGGAGGCAGAGGGGAAGGAACAAAGGTACCATCCTGTTCCCAATGCTTGGGCAGAAAAATCTCCCTTTGCCACTGGCCTTTTGGTTGAAGAGAGGTGCAGAGGAGAGAGTGAGAGAGCTGTAGGCTCTGCCCGAAGAAGCTCTGATTGGTTATCATAGAATCAGAGGGTTGGAAGAGACCTCAGAAACTCATCAAGTCCAATCCCCTGCCCAAAGCATGCTGCCCCAGAAGGTAGGCAGGTGGAGATGGCAGCCAATCAGAGTGCTCACATTCACAAAAGAGCTGGAGCTTTTCCCATCATTGCAAAGACTGGCTCCAAAAAAACGAAATCATGTTACTGGTGAAAACCATCATGACAGTTGACAAACTGCTTCCTCTCTGGGAGAAGTCACAGCTTGAGGGATTATCTGTGGATGTGCCACACACTAAGGGTATGTCTACACTACCCCGCTAGTTCAAACGTGGAACGAGGAGTACAGCTAGTTCGGATTAGAAGCCTAATCCGAACTAGCTAGTCCGTGCCGCGTGTAGCCGCGCAGCACGGGGTCCGACCTAGCCGGCATTTAAAAATGGTGCCGCCCGGCTTCATGCAAATGAAGCCCGGGAAATTCAAATCCCAGGCTTCATTTGCAACTGCAGATGACTACATTACCCCCGCTAGTTCGAACTAGCGGGGTAGTGTAGACATACCCTCAGACCCAGTCAGCAGAAATCTACTGTGAACCACCACTCTGTTGGGCACAAGGTGGCACGAGGGGCAAATGGGAAACCATTATGGCTCCCCAAACTTTTGCCATTCAGTCGTAACATAAATTAGAACATCTAAGGCAGTGTTCTTGCTTACAGCACTGGCATAATGTCCCTAAGGGTGTGTCGACACAGCAGCCTTATTTTGGAATAATGTCTGTTATTCCAAAATAACTTAGCAAGTGACTACACAGCAAGTCTATTATTTTGAAATAATATTGAAATAACAGGCAGCTCATTATGGATTCTGTAAACCACATTCCACGAGGAATAATGCCTCTTCCGAGACAGTTATTTCAAAATAGCGATAGTGTAGATGCTCCATTACTGCTATTTCAAAATAGTTCCTCCCCAGAGCCATTCAACGTAATTATTCCCCAGTGCCTCCTGGGGCTCTAAAGCAAGGTAGCAGGTCCACATTAGGGAAGCCTACCTCAGACTAAGTTCCAGGCTTCCCTGTAGTGTAGACATGCTATTTTGAAAAGCTGTTTCAGAGTATTTCTTCTGGAATAGCTCATTTCGAAATAATCCTTGCATTAGACCTAGTAGGCCCCTTAGAATGAACAAGGGCCGGCCACCAACACATATTGGTGCTGGTGGACTACGCTACCTGATATCCGGAAGCAGTGCCCCTAACGAACACCACATCCCAAACCCTAGCTAACTAACTTGTGAAGATCTTCACCTGACTGGGGATCCCCCATGAGATACTCACGGATCAAAGGACGAATGTGTCTTCTAAGCTTATGGCAGAGTTATGTCGCCTGTTGCGTATTAAGACGTTGCATACCTCGGTCTATCACTCAGAGACTGACGGGCTGGTAGAGCGATTTAACCGCACATTAAAGAACATGCTCTGCCGATTCACCGAAAGGTGACCCCCAGGAATGGGACAAACTGCTACCTGCACTCGTGTTTCCGGTCCAGGAGGTATCCCAGGCATCCACAGGGTTCTTCCCATTTGAACTCCTCTATGGGAAGCAACCCTGGGGCATTTTAGATTTGTTGCGGGAAGCCTGGGAGGACCAGAAGACACGGGTTCAGGGGACGGGGTCATATGTCCTGCACCTTAGAGAGAAGTTACGTCAGCTCCGGGAATTTGCTAAAGCAAACCTGCTACAGGCACAGGACAGGCAAGCCTTTTACTATAACCGAGACGCCCAAGTATGAGAGTTTAAGCCGGGGGACAAAGTCCTCCTTCTCCTGCCCTCCAGTGAATCTAAACACCTTGCAATGTGGCAAGAGCCTTTCGAGGTCGTTTGTAAGGTGGGGGCCGTGGACTACAAAGTTCGGTTGGTTGGGAAGAGAAGGGGTACCCAGGTTTACCACGTTAATTGTTAAAAAGGTGGATGGAATCCAAGAGAAAGTCTATTCTTGGACCTGCAGCTGCGGCCTATCAACATGGGATCGTGGGCCGTGGACCTGGAGACCGCCCGAGCCCTAGATTTAGGGTTGGACCTCACACTAGCTCAAAAACAGGAGGTACGAGAGCTGCTCCAAGAGTTCAGCTTGGTGGTGAAGGTGGTGCGCGGGCAAACCAGGTGGATAAGCCACCACGTGGCCACCAAGCCCGGATGCAGGGTCTGCGAGTCGGTACGCCCCCTCCCGAGGAAAATGTGGGACACAGTGAGGAATGAGGTCCAGAAAATGCTGCAGCTGGGGGTGATAAAGGAATTGCATAGCGACTGGCGCAGCTCCATTGTCCTGGTCCCAAAACCGGATGGGTCAATTCGGTTTTGTATAAATTTTCGGAAGGTCAACGCGATCTCCTGGTTCGATGGCTATATTACCAATATTTTTAAAAATATATAAAAAATAAAAAATAAAACATTTCAGTTTTAATCTGAAAATAGTTAGGTTTATTGTGATGATAAAAGGACAGATTTCTCCAAGTTTGCAGAAAGCCCATCAGTTTGTTTTAAATTATAATTTTTTTAAAGAAAAAAATCAAATTTCGAATGATTTGTCTGTTATTTTTGTTTCCCTCTAGGTTATAACGTCTTTACATTTTCCATAGCATTAGATCTTCTAGAACCTTGTGTGCTTAAAAAAATAGGTTAGGATTGAGCAAATAGCAACAATTTTTCTTGCATACTATTGATATACTAGCCAATTAGCCTGTCATAAGACGGGATTTTCAGGTCTCTCCTCCACATTGGTCTTCTCTCCTGAGCCTCCGGTCTCTCGCTCCATCTCTCCCTCTCTCCGCTCCGTCTCTCTCTTTCTCTTCTCCCCCCCTACCTTTTACTCTCTCTCCGCTCTCCTCTGTCTCCGTCGGGGATGCACGCTCGTCCAGGCCCCGCCCCCTGGGCATATACGTGACCACCCTGCCCCCCTTCGCCTCTTGCTGTCGTGCTGAGCTGACTTCTGTGCCGCTCAGCCGGGCTGCCGCGCGGGAGCAAGCAACACAAACGGCCTCTCTCCTCCTCCTACTGCGTCGCCCTCTCTCTCTCTCTCTCAGCTCTCGTCCACCTCCTGCCTCTCTCTCCGTCTCTCTCTCTTTCTCTTCTCCCTCTCCCGCCTCTCACTCTGTGTTTCTCTTCTCCTCCTCCTGCTGCTGCATTTCTTTCACTCTCTCTCTTGCTGTCCTCCGCCTCCTCCGTTCTCCTCTCTGTCTTGTCCATGTCCTCTGTGTCTGCTCCGCTTTCCTCCTTTTGAATCCGGCGCCCTTTCCTGATGTCAGAGAGGCACACTTGTCCAGGCCCCGCCCCCTGGCTGTTTCCTCTGGGCGGCGCTGTTGCCTCCCGCCATGGCGCTCAGCTGACTTCTGTGCCAGTCAGCCGGGCCACTGTGCGGGAGCAAGCAGCATAAGTGGCTGTTCGGGATCCACACTCTTCATGCAGCATGGGGGTGCTGCATGGGAAGTGGGGGGGCCCAAATGGCCACTTGTGCTGCTTGCTCCTGCACAGCGGCCCGGCTGACTGGCGCAGAAGTCAGCTGAGCGCCATGGCGGGAGGCAACAACGCCGCCCAGAGGAAACAGCCAGCATTTCAGCGTTACAGAGTCACAAATATTGGGCTACTATATAGGGGTATGTCTACACTACCCCGCTAGTGCGAACTAGCGGGGTAATGTATGCAGACCGAACGTGCAAATGAAGCCCGGGATTTGAATTTCCCGGGCTTTATTTGCGTAAGCCGGCTGGCGCCATTTTTAAATGCCGGCTTGTTCGAACCCTGTGCCGCGCGTACAGAACCCCGTGCTGCGTGTTCCACGAGGCGTACAGATAGTTCGGAATAGCTTGCTAGTCCGAACTATCTAGCCCGTGCCGCGTGTAGCCGCGCGGCACGGGGTTCGAACAAGCCAGCATTTAAAAATGGCGCCAGCCGGCTTATGCAAATAAAGCCCGGGAAATTCAAATCCCCGGGCTTCATTTGCAGGTTCGGTATGCATACATTACCCCGCTAGTTCGCACTAGCGGGGTAGTGTAGACATACCCTAGATGATTGGAGGGGGTCAATTTAACTAGAAACAAGATAAGGCACAATGTGCGTGGAATACACTGATTTCCTTTGATCATTTCTGTCTTAGAAAAAACATGAGGTCCTTCCACAGCAGAGGTGGGGAACTGTTGTTTGGGTCGGGGACCGCTGACCCACAGAAAAATCAGCTGGGGGCTGGGAGCTGTGGGGAGGCAGTGGGGAGAGGCTGGAGTGCCCGTGGAGGCTCCCCAGTAGTGGGCGAGGCCCTAATCTTTGGCAGCCAGATCCAGGCAACCCAGGGACTGAATCTGGCTCCGGGCTTAGGTTTCCCACTCCTGTTCTAAAACAAAGAACAGTTTTCTTAATCTCCTGTGAAAGAGAAGTGTGCTCTTGAAAATAGCAGATGGAATCTTTAGACTTAACTCTGTTTGTAAGTGTTGTTTATTATACCGGTATGTTTACTCAATTAAATTTGCAGCCAACACTCTGTAAGGATGAGTTTGATCTTTCCTATAACTCAAACAAACCCGTACTGTAAAAGGAATATTTTCATTTTTAAATGTTCTGAATTTCTTAATTAATGTTCCTGATCATCTTATTGATCAGATTCATGAAATTCCATTGTTATGCTTTTAAAAACCATTTCACTGTTACTTCAACTGTTACTATGTGCCATCTGTCAAGGACGTACTTGATCCTGTCCCCGGGAATTTACAAATATTTCTCCTGGTTATTCAACCTGTGTTGAATAGTTTGTTCAATACAAACTTTTCAACAACCACTTAAAGTTAATAAAAAAGTGGGAAAGCATATAGCATATCCATATGTAAAGAATATGCTTATTTTATTCTTCTTTATGAAGATATAAGAACAGCAGCCATAATAGTCTGCATTGGGATATAAACCCAATGTGATTACCCGCGAAAGCAAATATTCAACCATTTTAGGCACTCAGTTTATTGATTATTCCCTCCACTTATTCTACTGTACTGAGATGTATCAGTACCTTATAAAGGGGCCTTTTGATATGGAGATGGGAATCCTTTATACACAAGTTAGATTATTCACAAGAAACTTTTGAATGTAATTATAAATATGTCTAGCTAGTTCGTGGGTCCAGTCCTGTAAGCCCAGCCACAGAGCTCAGTGGGAATCCACACATGAAGAGCTTGATTCACCCCAAAAGACCATAAAATAGTTGTTGTTTTCCCCATCCCCACACATAGTAGTCTAAGGCTATGTCTACACTGGGAAGGTTTGACGAGAAAAGTGCTGTTGACATGCAAAAGTTGGCAAAAGTGAAAACCGGTTGAGCTGTTTTTTCTGCCTCCCATTGTTGACACTTCAGCTATATCTACACTGCAAGGTTTTTGTGCAAGAAGTCTTTTGCAGAAGAGTTCTTGTGCAAAAACTTCTGGCGCAAAAATACATCCACACCTCAAAGCATATCGCAAAAGTGATGTGCTTTTGTGCAAGAGAGCGTCCACATTGCATGGACACTCTTGCACAAGAAAGCTCTGATGGCCATTCACAGAATGGCCATCAGAGCACCTGTGCTTTTTTCCTGCACAGGAAACCCATCTGGAGCATCCACACATGCCTTTTTGTGCAATAGCTGTAGCACAAAATGGAGTTATGCCTCGTAGAAGGAGGTTTACCGACACTGGAAAAAGCCCTGTTCTGCCATTTTACTGCCGATTTACTTACGCAAAAGTGCACTTGAGGTGTGGATGCTCCACAGCTTTTTGCGCAAAAATAGCCATTTTTGCAGTGTAAATTTAGCCACCATGGCCACATTGCTAGCTCCCTTATCAACAGATAGAGCAAAACAATTTGGGTGCTGTGTTGTGGGAAGGTAGAGGTGACCCCTGTGCTTCTTGGGATTCCCTCTGAGTTCTCTGACAGCATTCTCAGCAGCTTGGAGCAGCATCATGAGTAGCTCTGTAAACTCTCCATGCTGAGGAAAGTCAAAGCCACAGAGTAGTCTCTCCAGCCCTCCCCCTGCAGCAGCAATCTGCTGGCTATTGTGTTTCTAGCAGGGCAGAACAGAAGTATTCTAATGATTTGCTCTTTGTTCCCCAAAAGGAGCAGCTCACTCAGCTGTCAGATATTTCCCAGAATTTTGAAAGGGGAGGTGTGCATGCCTACAAGGCAGCAGAGATCACAAAACACTGACAAGAGCCATCAGGGCAGGCATTGTGGGATACTAGCAGAAGCTAGTTCTCTTGATAAAGCAAACAGAGTCTACAATGGCTCTTTGTCAATAAGAAAGGGAGGGGGAAAGACAAGTCTCTTGCGGGACTGGAAGTTTTTTGTCACCAAAACTGGATGTTTTTCCTAACAGAAGTTGCATTGTATTAAATGAATGGAGATGCCTATCTCCTAGAACTGGAAGGGACCTTGAAAGGTCGTCAAGTGCAGTCCCCTAGCTTTCACAGCAGGACCAAGTACCATCCCTAACAGATTTTGTCCCAGATCCCTACATGGGCTCCTTAAGGATTGAACTCACAACCCAGGGTTTAGGATGCCAATGCTCAAACCACTGAGCAATCCCTCACTGTACACACTCACTGTTTTGTCAGCAAAAGGCCGTTTTTGTTGACAAAACTTGCCATGTAGACAAAGCATAAGGTCTTCTTCCTGCTCCCAATGCAGCAAAACTCCCATTGCCCTTCACAGTACAAGGTCAAACCCTAAATAAAGTTTTTGGGAGTCAATAAATGATGCTAGTGACTGGAGATATAAGAACATACAGACATTTAATTAAAAATACAGAGATACATATTCTATAAACAAACATTTAATAAACTGAGAAATATGACAAAGCCCTCTGCTGTTACCAAAGGTGGCTTAAATGATGGAAACAGATTGATTATTGAACTGTTGCTAAATCTGAAAAAAATGTGACTACAAACTACAATGATTTGTTTCCCTTGTGTTTGAAATAGAGCTGAAATTAGCTGATTGAAGCTATTATTGTTTAACAATGATATTCTTTTTCATAATGCTTAATTCCGTGAAGAATAGTGTACAGGTGGCCCCCAATTTGCGACGCAATTGGTTCCCAGAGAAGTGTTGCAAGTCAGGGGCGTCATAGCTCAAACCCTCATTTATGATGGGCGCCTTGCACTGTCGTAAATGCTGGCCGAGGATGTAAGTCGAGGGGTTTTGGCCCCATCCACACTTACAAAAATGGTTGTAAGTTCGGGGAGTCAGAACTTGGGCGGTCGCATGTTGGGGGTTTCCTGTACTGGGAAAACAGTCACACTGCCAGAAATTGTTTTGAATAGATCAAGAGAGTTGGGAGGTAGGGAAAAACCTTTATTCAGTTTTGTCTTGAACATGACAGGCTGTTTTCATGACACATGTGGCAAATTTCAACCCGGAAATTTCTGATATTTGCTCAGAAAGGAGCAGAATCTAGTATAGTTTTTTGTGGTCAAATCTTTCTACATGGCCCCAATTAATACTCCAGCCTAATTTTTCATATGGAAATACCAATGTTTTAAAGATATTTAGATACCTAAGGATGCAGATAGATGTTTAGTGGATTTTCAAAAATGAGAATTTAGCACACAGGTGTTTTTGAAAATCCCATTAGGCACTTGTCTATGCTTAAATTGAAAAGTCTGGCTCTTGACTCCTAAATAAGGATTCAGCTGCCTACCTATAGGTAGGCAGCTTCTGCAAACTGTCAAATTCTTCACCTAACTCCCAGGAAAATGAAGCATAAAAACATTTCGGGAATACCTAAATGGTGACATGTGTAATAAGAATTACAAAGCACTATGTGTGTCCATGTGACTATTGCTCTTCATTTAATATTCACATTTCTTTATAGAATGTCACAAAGAAATGGTTTGTTTTGGGTCTCAAACCATTACGTTTGTTAAGCTGTTAGACAAAATATATCTGGAATAATGAAAGATTCAGAAATATTTATAGTGTTAAATATTTAAAATCCTGACTCTCTGTATTTTTTATAAACTACCTCAGTGCTAGTTACTGAATATAATACGTTGCATTCATATAATATTCTTCATTCAAATTTCTCCACACCCTTTTGTTCCGGGGCAAGTACCCTTTCAAAGTGAATCAAAGCTTAACTAGTCTACAATAGCCCCCTAAAACTCCAACTGAGAGCAATTAGTTACTCTAAGTAGTGGTTTATTGTCCAGTTGATGGTGGAGGAACTTGTCCCTATAAAAAAGGCTGCCTATGCAGTCTAAAGATGCTCCCTGGATGTGAAAGGGGGAGGACAGACAGTGGGAGCATGTTATTGAAAAGAAAAGGCCTCCAATTAAAAAGGTAGCTTCTAGAGAGAGATCACATTATAGAAAAGCACTCATACTATGCTCTGAAGGTGGGAGTAACCACTGGAGAGGCAGCTCTGAGGGATGAACCAGTAACATCAGCTTTGAGGAGCAGGTTGATCAATAACTCAAGAGGCTTGTAAGTGTTTTTGGGGAGAGAAAATCAAGAGAGTTTGAAGATGACAAAACTACAGACCTAGACGGTTTTCTAAAATTAAAGATTTATGTTATCAGGACCAATAAACAAAGTCCTCCAGAAAAGAGGGTTTCTTAAATGGCAAAAGCTTCTTTGAGGTGGTTTGTACTAGGTGGAAGAGAAATAGGCATGATCTCGGGATGGGATCATGGACCCCTTTCCAATCATTTATGAAGAAAATTCACAGGGTGTTCTGAGACACTATCCATTCTGAATAGCTCAGCTTTACAGTTAGGGAAATGAAGGTAACAGAGTTAAGGGATTCACCTCAGCGTTGTAGCAAGCCAGTGACGTAACTCTGAAGACCCATGATCTTTAAACCCCAGCCTGCAGTTTGATCACTAGAAAGTATACCCAGTAAGGAATAGCTATTTGTTTCTGCATCTGCTACATTTTATATATACATTTTTGAATCTCTCTTTGAAGTTTTCTCCAGCAAAGTAATAGAGTATAGGATCTAGGCAGCTATTCATTGCTGCAAGGCACAGAGTGATCACTGCCCCTTTATGCAGAAGAAAATTGCACCCTTGAAATGTATTATCCTTCCTCCATTCCTGCAAATAGATAGTTCTCAGGATGTGATATGGCAGGAAACAAATCAGAAACAAGGATAAAGTGATGACAATCGTTGACACTGCCTTCTTATGAGGGGCTCTTATCTTTGCTTGTGGAACCCTGGGCTTCAGCAAAGCTTTGATCACAAGCACATAACATACAATTATTGTGCAAAATGGGAGGATGAAACCCACTACCAGGACAATATAGTTCAGCTCACGTATCTTCTCAGAGCTCCCTTCTTGCAGATCTAAGCATTTGTTGATGTCTTTGGCTTTCAAGAACAGCAGTCGGCTGGCACATATCATCACAAAACCCCATATTACCCCACATATGATTCTAGAATACTTGATGGTAGTTAGTTTCCAATGTTTGAAAGGATGAACAATTGCCACAAAACGAACAATGCTGAGCACAGTGAGAAAATAAATGCTGCTGTACATATTTACATACAAAGCATAAGACAAAATCCTGCAACCTAGATCCCCAAATACCCAACTAGAGTTCATCAGGTAGTAGGTAGCCCGGAGGGGCAAAGTCCACACAAATAGAAAGTCTGAAATAGCCAAGTTCAGCATGAAAACATTCACTGAAGTCTTTTTCTTGTAAGGCTGCAGGAAAACATATATGGAAAGACCATTTCCAAAGCTGCCCAAGATAAATACTGAGATATATATTGTGGGATAAGCCATCTTCTTGAAGTCATCAATAGTACAGTTGTTGCAACTGTCATTTTGGTCCATCTCTAACACTAACTTCATCAAGTGTAGGGTCTTCTGACTCCCTGAAAATAAAAATAAAAAAAGAACACCTTATGAAATGTATACCATGTCATCCCTTAAGTGCAGCATTTTAACCAGTTGACTGAGGGAAATAGCAATGGGGGGAAAAACCAGTTAAATTAATAAATGTTCACCATGTCCCATTGAATTCAGATCAGTCAAGATTTACTTTGAACTTAATAATGTAACCTGCTAAGTATATATAAAGTATCACTGATATTGCAGTTTATGGGTAGTGCTTTGCAATATAAATGTTTCAAGTTAAAGCTGAGATGACTAAATATTTTTGTTCAGCATCTCCCAAAACATTAATCTTTGGACTGGTACCAAGTCTGGACAATTTTAGCAAAAAAAAAATCATAAAGTGACAGAAAAATTGGTGTTTACAATGGAACAAATGAAACAGTAAAAATGGGTGTGTTGTTGAAAGTCTACAAGACTGAGGGCATTCCTAGGTCTGTCCCAAATTCTATAAGGGTATGTCTATATTCTGGGACAAGGTTAAATTAAGATACGCAACTTCAGCTATATTAATTGCATAGCTGAAGTTGAAGTACCTTAACTCGACTTTTGGTGCTGTCCACACTGCAGGAAGTTGAAAGAACACTCTCCCTTTGACTTCCCTTACTCCTTGTGGAAGCAGGACTACTGGTATCGACGCAAGTGCCCTTCTCAGTTTGAATTAGTGTGTCTTCACTAAACCCGCTAATTCAAACCCTGGAAGATCGACAGCAGCAGCTTCAATCTTTTCTGTAATGTATATATACCATAAGAGACTTGCTGGATGGGTTTAGACAAGATGACTACTTCACTTAAGTATGTCTCAAATTACCCATCTGTGAAATGAAAATAATATCTACTATGACTGTTGATTAATCACAGTTAGCTCACACGATTGACTAAAAAAAGTGATTTAAAATTAATTATGATTAATCACAGTTTTAATCGCACTTAAACCAATAGAAAATTAAATATTTTGGATCTTTTTCTACATCTTCAAATATATTGAACTACATGAAGAATACAAACTGTACACTGCTCACATTATTTTATCACAAATATTTATACTGTAAAATTGATAGGTGAAATATACCATTTATTTTATCTTATACAATAACTGTAGTGCAATCTCTTTATTGTGAAAGTGCAATTTACAAAATATAGATTTTGTTAGATAGCAGCACTCAAAAACAAAACAATGCAAAAAACTTTAGAGCCCATAAATCCCCTCAGACCTACTTCTTGTTCAACCAATCGCTAAGACAAACAAGTTTACATTTACAGAAGACAATGCTGTCTGCTTCTTATTTACAATGTCACCTGAAAGTGAGAACTGCATTCATATGGCACTTTTGTAGATGGCATTGCAAGGTATTTACATGCCAGATATGCTAAACATTCATGTGCCCATTCATGCTTTGGCCACCATTCCAGAGAACATCCTTCCATGCTGATGCCACTTATTAAAAATAATAATGTATTAATTAAATTTGTGACTGAACTTCTTGAAGGGAGAACTGTATGCCCCTTTAACCATATTCTGCCATATATTTCATGTTATAACAGTCCCTGAAGGTGATTCAGCACATGGACACTTTCGCTGTAAATTTGCTAAAACACAAAGAAGGTACGTGGGACCAACTGGGAACCCTGGAATGTAATCTGAGATGCTTAGACACTGCTGAGCCCCACTTCTCTGACAACCTGGATCTCCTTTCTTGTGGTCTTGCTGAGCCAGGCTTTCCAGCTTCTTCTAGCAAAATCTTCAAGTAAGGCCACTCTCAGCTTCAGATACAGAGATCAGCTCTGTCAGGACTCAGCTAAAGGGATTTACTCCAGCACAAATTGAATGAAATTTGCTCCCTCAATGTGAAGGAAGGAATGTATAGCTTCTTTCCTCTGCCCCCAGTTAGAATTACATAAAGTGGGCAATATTATAAACCAGAAATAAGTTTATTAAGTGGTAAAAGAGATAGCAAACAGAACAAAGCAGATTAAGAAAATACAAAGCATGCAATCAAAGCTAGATTCACTAAAAATGGTTTACAGATAATAATTTATCACACTAGATATTATTTCAGGTAAAGTCCTTCACAGGCTAGATGTCTCTTGGCCTAGGTCCAGTTCTTCTCCCTGCCCCTTCAGTTACAGTCCTTTTGCTTTCAAGTATTTCTTTTGGGTGGAGAGGTAGAGGTAAAGCAAGCTGAAGACAATAATTATTTTCTTCTCCTGCCTTATATAGAATTTCTGAAAGACGGGAAATCTTTGTTTGATTCCCCCCACCCTCCTGTGAGACAGGTCAGCAGACCAAATAGTTGGTTAGTTAGTATAAGGTGACCAGATCACCTGACTTTGTAGCACCCCAGAGTCCATGAATCAGCAGGCCCAGCTTATTCACAATCCATTATCCTCACTGATTGGCCATCAAGTCCCAGAAGCATCAGCAAAGGGAGTGATCCTAAGCAACAAAAATGATACACAGGTCAATATTCCTAAATTTATCTGCAAAAAATGATACAAGCATACAAATGGGGTGATCATATTGCATAAATCATTAAGCTTTCCACCCAAACACAACTGCAAAGCCTGCATAAGCTGGAGGCAGGGCTTTAGAAAGAGGGAACAGAGAAGTTCAGTGGCTGACTCAAGAAAAAAGTACTACTAAGGAGCTCATTGTCCAGTGCCTGACAATGAGGCCTTGTTCATCCACAAAAACGAAGCAGGGGATGGAATGTGGGGTTAGAACTTTGACTGAGTGATTTTGTCTGGGAAGCCAATGGAGACTGCTGTAGGAAGTGGTCTGGGGAGAGCAGGATGGAGGCAGTGGCTTTGTAACACTGAGTGGAAAATATAACAAGAGCAGCCTTCATCTCTGACAAGAGGACAGCTGGAAATATTGACTGTTCAAGGGCCCAGCCTTCAAAGCCTCTACGCTACAGGGGAGGACTGAAAATCCTTGGGACAATGGTTCTGAAGGACAGGAATTTGCTTCAACAAGGATATCCTACTAACCACCATCTGACCAGAAGGCAGCACTGCTGGTGGTTGTTGTACACCTTCTACATGAGAACCTCTCTGTCACGGCTCAGTTCCCTAACCTGACACTTTGAGTGCAGAGATGGGGAGCCAGCTGGTAGAATAAACTCTGTAAAACCTGTCTCTGTGACTCCCAGAGACAAACTTGTCTCGTCTCAGTCTCCCTGAGATACAAAAAGACAAAGACTGATTCGCTCGCTACCACCACCCAAGTGAGTAGAATATAAATATAAAATAAATCCTCTTCCAGGGAAAAGATCATGTGGGAATCCCCTCCCTAAGGCAAAACTCTCCCCCCCCCCACCTCCATTTTGCTTGGAGTTGGGAAAACAGAGGGAATCCTCAGAGAAAAATGGGCTCTAATCCTCCCAGATGATTTAGGCATGTAGGCTTAAAGACACAACAATCAACTAATACCAGTTAATCAAAACAATAAGGACAACACTTTTATTATCAAAACAAAACTACTGTTGCAAGCATAGTTAATGACTGTGTGTTAAAAAGTCATGGAGTGAAATAGACTCAAGGGAAATCTCTGGGTTATAATCCTTAGTTACAAAGAGAAAAACAGTTAACCAGCTCAGACATGATTTCCAAATCCCCAAACAAATAAAACAATAAAACCGGATGGACTATCTAAACTTTTCCCTACTTACACATTTCAAGAAGTCCATTTCTGGGAAAGCCAGTCTCCCTCCATTTCTGGAAAAAACTGCCCTGATCTCAAACAAAGAAGAGAAGAAGAATCCCCCCACCCTCTCAGTTTGAAATTCCCATCTGTATTTTATTGGCTGAATGCCAGTGCCCCCTTCCTCAGGTGCATTTCCAGTTGCTTAACCTGTTCCTCACAATTCAGGTAAGTTAGACTCCCCTTAGCAGCTCCTATTTATGACACTCATTTATCTGCTTTTTAATTCTTTAGACGAGGAGTGTGTCTACACTGCACCATTATTTTAAGATAACTAGTGTTATTTCGAAATAACAATGTGAGCATGTACACAGCCATTCAAAAATTATTTAGAAATAATTAGTGGAGCTTGCCTATTTCCTAGAGGAGGAAGGGACCTTGAAAGGTCATCAAGTCCAGTCCCCTACCTTTGCAGCAGGACCAAGTACCATCCCTGACAAATTTTTGCCCCAAATCCCTAAATGGGCTCTGCAAGGATTGAACTCATAACCCTGGGTTTAGCATGTCAATGCTCAAACCACTGAGCTCTCTCCCCCCCCCCCCTGTGCAGAAATAGCCATGCAGTGTAGATGTGTCCTAAGTAGAGTGGGGCCAGGTATCCCAGCCAGAAGACTGCACGCCCCCAACCAGCAGTCCTCCTGTCACGTTACTGGATTTTAAGGGGAGCAGCCAGATCACTGCTGCACCCATGGGGGTGGGGGGGTGTTTGCCCCAAAAATTGGTACAAAGGGGGCCATGTGAGGTGTCAAACAAAGCTTATTTTCTACTAATTCTGAAAATGTTCTTCATATACCTGTATAATGCCTGTGTGTGGAGCTATAAATATGTACTCTGTGTTAATACTGGAAACTTCTCTGTCTGTGGTTAGCAATAGGCGAGGAATGCTCAGCCAATGGATATGCTAATGATCAAGGCTCCAAGGACAATGGATCTCCAAAGGCCAAACACACATGGCCACTGATCATGTGACTCTCACCAGCTTGGAAGAGCCGAGGAAAGGATATAAAAATGCCATGTGGCACCCTCCATCTTGGTCTTCAGCTCAGCTCTTGATCCCAGAGGCAGCACTGCAGGGAACCATGAGCCGGAAAGAACTGTGGGCCCATCCTGACATAGGATGTACACCAGAGACTTTTAAGCTAGCAGTTATAACATCTCTGCTAAGAGTCTGCACCTAGAACTGTAATGTATTATCCTTTAACAACCTTACTCTCATGCTTTTCTTTCTTTTAGTAATAAACCTTTAGATTTTAGATTCTAAAGGACTGGCTCAGCGTGGTCTTGTGGGTAAGATCCAGAGTATAAATTGACCTAGGAACTGTTGCTGGTTTCTTGGGACTGGAGAACTCATTTGGGGTAGGTGAGATTGGGTCTTATAACCCCTCACCTGTGTGTTAGGCCTGGGGCTATTTGGGGCTCAGAGAGAGCTAGGGTGTCAGAGGGGTTTTGCTTGTGAGGCTTCTGGATGACCAGATAGGCAGCTGAAGTGCTCTGTGGGACTGGTTTGTGGCCTCTTTGGGAAGGGCCTCCAGTCAGGGGTGGTAAGGAGCCCCAAGTTTGAGCAATTCACCCATAGCGGACGCCCTCAGCTGTGCGTAGGCCAGGCCCGGTCCGTCACACCTCTCTAGACTGGTTCAGCTATTCCTCCCCACTATTCAAAGAACAGAGTTCAACAGGCCTCATTAGGAGCCTCTCAGTTATTTTAATTACTCAATTAGAGCTGAAACCAGGTGATGTAGGACAGTGTGTCTGCCTGGCCTGCCCAGAGCTGAGAATCACTGAGAGCTAAAAATCTCTTGAGATGGAAGAGTGCTTCTGCCCAGTCTGCAAAGGGCTGAAAATTACTGACACTGATATGTAGAAGTCACAGCAGAGAAGCAGGTGGCAGCAGATCACTGGCAATCAGCAGGCACAATGAGCAGCCAACAAGGAAGTGGTGGAGAGACATGATGAGTAGCTAGCAAGGTGGCTGAAGGAGAAATGCAACAAGAATGGTGAATAGATAGCTGGTAGTGAAGCAAGGAAGGTGCTTCTATTCCCCCCATAACTCACGGTGAGAGGTGACTTCTGCAGATGTACCCCAGAACTCTGGATCTGAACTGACCAAAGACAGTGAGTAGGGTGCAGAGAAGGATCAGAACATGAAAGGGACTTTTTGGGTTGCTGAATGTAAGAACCAGAAGAGAAAAGGACATTGTTCACTTACTTGGGGGTTGATCTTTTACACATGGTTTATGTTTACGAACCCCATTTGTAGTGCTTTCCCAAATAAATACCGAGTTACTTCCCTCCTTTAATTAAACATTTCTTTTCTACACTAAGACTCTGCTTGCGAGTGGGAAAGTATTGCCTCTTGGAGGTACCCAGGAATGGTCTGTGAATTTCCCAAGGTACTGAGCGGGGGCTCAGGTTGGTTCTGTATTGGATCAGTTGAAAGAAACCTCTATATATTGAACCCAGCCCTTGTTGCTGCTGGCAGCTCCTGATCAAAGGGGTACACTTGGAAAATAGGGCCATAATATCACTGCTCGCCCTCAACTATATACCTACTACACCACCATCATGCTATGGAATTCCACATCCTCCTGTCTTGGGTGGATGCATGGGGGGTGCTTGATAACTCCTTTGTTATGCACCTAAAATGGTTCTACAGATGCAGTTATGGAGTCAGTTGCTCACTTCCAAACATTTGATTTAGGAGAGCATTTTCTATAACTACAAATGGGAATTTTTTAAAATCATCCCTAATCATCCAGACCCATACATTAAAAGCAGGACAAACGTTTGCTACATCCATCAGTCTGTTTTTCAAATGCCATATTCCCTCCTCATTCTTTGCTCAGAGGAGAGAACTGGGAGGTTAGATATCTTGTCACCCAGCAGCATTTCCCCTCGTGCTTTGAACAGGGCAATTTCCTCGAAGAGTAGTCAGCATGACTTGCCCCCGTAATTTCCTGTAATGCCTCTCCCAGCGATGTCACCGGTTCCTGGAAATAGGTCTGCATGCATCTCAGTGATATCCTTACTGACCAAGTGTGAGGCCAGTGTGCCACAGGATGTCAGCAGGTTGGTTACAAATGGAGGCGGATGTGTCTGCCCTCACCTCAGTTTTATGGATGCAGAATGCTTGCATGCTGCCCATAGCGCTGTTCCAGCATGGGAAATGGAGTGTCCCAACAGTGGTGTGACCCCTGCTGCTCTTTAAGACTGTGACACATTGCACTGGACTGTCCAAAGGGGCCACATAGCTTACTGACCACTGAGAGCAGTGCCTGCAACTCTTCATGCCTCCTCCAGAAATTCCCTCTCCAGACAGAGCAGAGGACACTAGCAGTCAGCACCCTACACCCCATAACTTACTCCAAAGCCCATTGCCACAGACACTGCAGAGAGGTGGGGAAGCCTTATCCCCCCTCTATCACAGCATGTCAGAACAGGGTAGCTCAGATGTTCTAGAAGGTGTGCTTTTTTTCTAACACAGAAACCCAACACATAGCATGCTTTTGGGGGAGGGTATATGCATACATGCTGGAATTAGGAGTACAGAGAGTGCTGCAGCATCCCTGGAAATGAAGAGGTCTCCATTCTATACAGGGTTTCCAGTTTAATTCAACAGCTCTCTGCACCCCCACTGTAAACAACTGTTGCAGCACCCCCGGGGAATATGTGACAGTGCTGCTGCTAGTCTTCTTGCTGCTACTCATCTAGTAGATCATAACAGCCATGTGGGAAGCTACCTTTCTGCTGGTCCACGTGTCAGTGCTCTGCTGCACATGCCTACCCAAGCTACACCATACTGCATTTCTCATAGCAGCACACTGAGCTGGCACTTTTTGCAAAGAACAGCAGCTCCGGATCAACCACCTGGGGGCAGCTGCAGCCACAAAACCCTCTCCTTCCACATAGGAGAAAGGGAAGATGTCCAGAGCTAGCATCCTTGTTCATCATGGTCAGTTTCACAGCCATGAGCTGGTTAATAGTTTTCCTCCTTCTAAACACAGACCACTAGGTACTGTTGATTGAGGCTGATGGATTTAGCTGCCAAAGTCATGCAAAACTTTGATGCTGTCAGTCAGCCTCTTCTCTGGAATAGATGAAGATGTTGTTTTGCTTTCTTTAAGCTCTGGGCTAACTTGTTGTGTCATAAAAACAACAAGTAGTCCTGTGGCACCTTAGGGTACGGCTACACTGTACCTGCAATGAGGAGTAACGGTAGTTTGAATTAAGAGTGTTAATTTGAACTACCTAGCCCGTGTCACATGTAGCCGCAGGCAGGTAGTTCGAGCTACCGGGCATTTAAAAATGAAGGCACCCGGGAACTTGCAAATGAAGCCCAGGATATTTAAATCCCAGGCTTCATTTGCAAGGTCGAATGACTACATTAGCCACCCTAATTCGAACTAGGGTGGCTAGTGTAGCCATACCCTTAGGGTATTTTGTTTCATCCATACCCTTAGGGCATGTCTAGACTACATGGCTCTGTCGCCAGAGCCATGTAGATTAGTTTACTAGACATATCCAAATGAAGCGGCAATTTAAATAATCGCTGCTTCATTTAAATTAAAATGGCTGCCGTGCTAAGCCGATCAGCTGTTTGTCGGCTCAGTGCGCTAGTCTGGACGCTCCGCGGTTGACATCAAAGACATTTGTCGACCGCCCCGTTATACCTCGTGGGATGAAGTTTACCAGGGCAGTTGATAAATGCCTTTGATGTCGACCGCGGAGTGTCCACACTAGCGCACTGAGCCGACAAACAGCTGATCGGCTCAGCGCAGCAGCCATTTTATTTAAATCGCCGCTTCATTTGGGTATGTCTAGTAAACTAATCTACATGGCTCTGGCGACAGAGCCATGTAGTCTAGACATACCCTTAGAGACTAACAAATATACGTATACACATATATCTGTTACTCTCTAAGGTGCCACAGAATTACTTACTGTTTTTAAAGTTACAGACTAACACGGCTACCCCTCTGAGACTTTTGGTTGCATCGTGTGCACTTTGTGATTGTGCTGGAAATTTACCATTTCTGAGCCTCATCCTTTGGGGTCATGCCAGACTCTTCCATTTGCAGAGCTAGCAAATGACACTGGTGCTGGGGGGGAGGAGTTGTAGCAGGTAGTGACTTTTGCTGCGGACAGAAATTCAGGATAGGAGCACCGCCTTCCTCTTGGAGTTCCCAGCAAAATCTTACCCAGCAAAGATAGAGGCAGTAACCTTCCGCCCACCTGGGAGCATGACAACCAACATCAACAACATATTTTCTAAAAGCAGCATAGCAGAACAAGGTTTCAGAGGATGAGAATGGTCTCTGCCCAGTGACCTGCTGCTGAGCCTCAGTCTCATGTGTGGCTGCACTAAAGAGAGAGGCACCTTTCTCCTCCTCACCACCTCCTCCAGCACCCATAATGGTTGACTGTGCCCCAGGGAATTAGTCCTCTTCAGAGTTGACTGCCTCATGCAAAGTGTGTTTTGCTGGTTCCCTTACCATTGCCTGCAGCTGTTCATACTGCATACCACTTCTGGAAAAATTGCTCTTTTTTCACAGCCTGAATGAAGGGCTCCACACAAGAATACGGCATTGCAAGCAGCAAGCTGATATATTCCAGATCCACTAACACAACTCTCAGACTCAGCTTAGTAGCATCAGAAAAAAATCCTCTATTTTTGGGGACTGCATACGGTCTGGTCCCTCTTTTCATCTTGCAAAATGAGAAGGACAGGGAAAGGCAACCCGGCTTCCTAGGGGTGATGTATATTCAGTTACTGCATCACAAAGCAGAAGAGCCACCACAGGTATTTACTGGGCTCAGAGAAAAAGAGTACCCGTTACCTGCTGTTCTGGGGGACTCCGCCCCAAAAGCCCTTAATGCAAAAAGAACCAGTCTGCTTTTTCTGCTTACAGATATAGCCACCAACAAACCTTCAATCATTAGGGGAATGTGGCTAAACTGTACCAATATGCTTTCAGATACTTAACAGGCCGCAGGAAAACCCTGAGTGCAACTATACGTTTGAAAAAAAAAAAACCACAAGATTTTCTGTCAAACATTTTTTTGGTAAAAGTCACAATTTTGCAACGATTTCAAGGTTTCCTAAATTGCATTTTTTAGTGAAAATTTGTTTTGCTAATGTCTTTTCAGATTTACACTGATCTTAGTGAGATCAGGATTAGTGTAAACAAAACAATGAATGACAAATTCCACTCACCACACACACACAAATTAGACAAAGACACCAAAACAACACTTTCCCAGACTTCCACCATTCATAAGCCCCTATTCAAGTAGGTGACTAGATCTTAATGCATCTAATAAAAAAGCTAGTAGTATTAAGATCTCAATACAATAGAAAGTAACTTCACACCATGTTTTAATAGAAACGAATATTCTGAATAGGGTAGGTTACAGTGGTATGCATATTACAAATCTAAATATTTCTAGTCTGATTTTCAAAGGTGCAGAGCATCCACAAATCCAACTCAAGTTAATACAAGATGCTTATAAAGGAAGGATTAGGAGCTCAGTTTTCCAGAAGTGCAAGGTACACATTGCTAAATGAATTTCTCAACATGATTAAGTACAGTTTAATCAAAATATATTTTGCCCAAATAAGATCTGCTAATAAGAACTATCAGCGTAGCAATGTCATGTACTATGCCTACACTGCACTTAACTTGTTAAAAAAAACTTTTGTCGCTTAGGGGCATAAAAAAAACCACTCCCTTCAAGGACCAAAGTTTTAATGACAAAAAACAATGGTGTAGACAGCACTTCACTGGCAGCAGATCTCTCTCATGACAACAAAGAGCAGCTAGTGTGTACCCCATGGCTGTAGTGGCACCGCTGCACCATTGTAAGACACGCAGTGTTGCCTGAACTTAGTTAATGTTATATTATTTGCATTAGCCATTGCACTGTCAGAAAACCAAAATATCATTGAACAGCCTGCCAAATCTTCATTCACTGGAATACCACGTATCTTACCAAGATCAGAACTACCAAAACATTATTCATTTATATTTCACCTATAATTAACATTGTACTAATTAAATTAGGCATTTGTCAGGACATGTATGACTCTTTATTCACTCTTTCAACACCCAAACAAAATCTCCACCCTCTATGGATTACTGTTAAAATCTGCAGTTGGCTGCTAGTACAAAGCAAAGGAAATTCACTTGTTCAGCTCTTCCCTAAGTTTATCATCTTTCATATGCCAAAATATTTTTAAATTACAGAATTTTACATGGATATCACTTTAAGGAAAGCACCCTTGACTAGCTTTAACATAGATGAATTAAACAGATGCTTAATTTTTCTAGCAACTACAAAACTTTGCAACAAACAGGTGATAACTAAAATTCCCCCACTCTTATTTTGAATACTATTGATCCACAAGAAAAAAAATGAAGTAAAACATATATATAAATAAATTTAGCTTTATCTTACCTCAGTTCTTGTTTCTTTCAGACAGTTCAGTAAGATATTTCCTTCTGCTTTGAGAAATTCAAATCCTGCAGCTTGCTGTGGGAATAAAAAAAACCTATTTACTCAAAACCAATAGCAAGAAAGAGGAAGTAAGCATATTATCATAGCTTTTCTTTTCTTAAGGACATATAATCAATTCAAGAACTGGCATTTTGTTCTCACTTGCATTCCATGTAATCTTTCACACAAACCAGTGCTTAAAAAGGCTCTGCAGTTTAGCAATATCTGGAAACCTTAACCAGCCACTCACATTTCTAAATATGGTCTTTCAGCAATCAACATGTCTGAAAGAGGAGGGTGTCTGTGAATAGTTGTAAACTGTCAAGTTCAGGAAATATAGTATTAAGAGGGTATTTTAGTTCAGTCTATATTAGGGAAAGTTTTCAAATCTTTTCATTGTTGATAGAACTGGATGGGTGCTACTAATACAGGCAGTCCCCGGGATACGTACAAGATAGGGACTGTAGGTTTGTTCTTAAGTTGAATCTGTATGTAAGTCGGAACTGGCATCAGCCGCTGCTGAAATTGATCAGTTTCAACAGCCGCTGAATCTGGACACCAGTTCCACTTACATACAGATTCAAGGTAAGAACACCAGGAGTCCCCAAGTCAGCTGCTGCTGAAACTGATCAGCAGCCGATTCCAGGAAGCCCAGGGCAGAGCAACTCTGCCTCGGGGTTCCTGTAGTCAGCTGCTGGTCAGTTTCAGCAGCGGCTGACTTTGGGACGCCTGGGGCAGAGCAGCTCGGGTGCTGCTGGCTTGGTCCATTAGCGCGGCCGCTCCTCGGAGCTACTGGACCAACCCAGCAGCACCCTAGCTGCTCTGCCCCAGGCATCCTGATTCAGCCACTGCTGAAACTGATCAGCAGCTGAATCAGGACGCCTGGGGCAGAGCAGCTGGGGTGCTGCCGGGTTGGTCCAGTAGCGCCAAGGAGCGGTGCTGCGGGACCAACTGGCAGTGCCCCATCTGCTCTACCACAGGCCCCCAGCTTTGCTCCACGTCTCCCTGGTTTGCTGGGGGGGCACTAGCTGCGTCCCCTCCCCCCCAGCAGACCAGGGAGACGTGGAGCAAAGCTGCGGAGGACCCGGGCCGAACCGTGGCGCTTCCAGATCAGCGCCGCGGTCCGGCCCGGGTCCTCCGCGGCTTTGCTCAGCGTCTCCCTGGTCTGCAGACCAGGGAGACGTGGAGCAAAGCCACGGAGGACCTGGGCGGACCCGCGACTTCCAGATCAGCTGAAAGCGCTGCGGGTCCGGCCCGGGTCCTCCGCCGCTCTGCTCAGCGTCTCCCTGGTCTGCAGACCAGGGAGACACTGAACAAAGCGGCGGAGCACCTGGGGCCAGACCCATGCCGCTTCCAGCTGATCTGGAAGCGGCCGTGGGTCTGGACCCGGGTGCTCCGCCGTTTTGTTCAGCGTCTCCCTGGTCTGCAGACCAGGGAGACGCTGAACAAAGTGGCAGAGCACCCGGCTGGACCCGCGCCGCTTCCAGCTGATCTGGAAGCGGCGCGGGTCCGGCCCCCGGTGCTCCGCTGCTTTGCTCCCGTCTCCCTGGTCTGCTGGCTCCGCCAGCAGACCAGGGAGACAGGGAGCAGCTTTTCTCGCCCTGGAGAAGGCGGGCGGCGGGACCAGGCGTCCCGCTGCTCTAGTTCTCCGGGGCGAGAAATCCCCGTTCGTAACTGCGGATCCGACATAAGTCGGATCCGCGTAACTCAGGGACTGCCTGTATTAGCACTGCCAATTTCTGGCCTGTCATTTACCATTCACACTGGCTACGTCTAGACAGCATGCCTTTTTCAACAGAGGCTTTGTCAGCAGTATCTTTCGAAAAAGCCGCTGTCAAAAAAGAGCATCTAGATTACATTATATGGATTGAAAATTGATCTGCTTTTTTGAAAAAGAGTGTCCAGACTGCCGGACACTCTGTCAAAAAAAGAAGGCACCCGGAAGTGCTTCTGGCAGGACAGGAGGCAGCCTTTATTTCCAGGTGCTGCTGAATTCCCTTTGCAGAGACGCGTGCTTAAAAGGATCCCCCTGGACAACCGTTGCTCTGCTCTTGCTTCTGGCTTGCCTAGCTCCTAGAGGAAAAGCAAAGCTGCTGCAGTTTTTGCTCTGGTTGCCCTGCTTCCTCGGACACCACAGCAGTTTATTTTCTGGGGTTTTTTTCTGCTTTTCACTCTGTACTGCAGGTTGTAGGCAGGAACATTTTTCCCCCAGCGGCACCTCGCACTCAGGGATGTGCAGATGCCGGTGTGCATAGTGGCTGACGTGGCCTACCCTCTGATGCCGTGGCTCATGAAACCCTACACCGGCCACCTGGATGCGAGCAAGGAGCTTTTCAACATGCATCTTAGCCAGGCTCGCATCCAGGTGGAATGCGCCTTCGGCAGCTGAAAGGGAGATTCCGTTGCCTCCTCACATGCCTGGAGATGGGCGAACGCAACATCCTGGAGGTGGTTTCCGCATGTTGTGCCCTTCATAACCTGGTGGAGAGGAAAGGGGAGGACTTCCTGTTGGGGTGGGGAACAGGTGCTGATGGTGAGGAGAGGCAATTTCAGCAGCCCCAGATGGCTGCCATCCGCCAGGCTCACAAGGCTGGT
Source organism: Pelodiscus sinensis (assembly GCF_049634645.1). Taxonomy (NCBI): domain Eukaryota; kingdom Metazoa; phylum Chordata; order Testudines; family Trionychidae; genus Pelodiscus; species Pelodiscus sinensis. The sequence continues at coordinate 289,174,547 of NC_134711.1, read as the reverse complement.
GTCCAAATCCAAGAGGCCCTGAGGGAGAGATTCTCAGAAGGAGCCCACTGACTCTCCCCAGGGCCTCCCCCATGGGGGAGTTTGGCCTGGCCTACCCCTACCTTTCCCTCCACAACCTTCGCTCGCTTCCCATTAAGAAGACATATAAGACCTGGTTCTCTTTGTAAACAGAAATTTGTTTTATTAGAAACACTAGCAGTAAAGAAAATGTGTGAACTGTTTAACAAAACTTTCTCTTTTTACTGTTCAACTGTTTATAAACAAACACCTTCCTGCATGCCTGCCACCTTCCTGCATCCTGGTGTAAGCAGGGGCTGAACTGCTGCTCAGCCCCTGCTTACACTGGCATCACCACGGCCTTGGGATCAGGTGGAGCGAGAGCCAGTCCTGGCCTGGGCAGGGTCGGGGGGGGGGGCAGCTGTTGGGCCTGTGAGGGCTCAGGAGCAGGAAGGGCTGGGGGGGGGGGGGAAGGGGAGCTGGAGGAGCAGAAGGGGCTGGAGGAGCAGGAGGGGCTGAGGGGAAGGGGGGCTGGAAGGGCAGGAGGTAGAGGGGTGCTGGAGGAGCAGGGGGAGCAGGGCCTGGCGTGCAGGAGGGGCAGTGCCTGTTACAGGGGCAGGCAAGCCGAGGACCTCCCGCATTGTGGCACAGATGGCAGTGCACTGCTGGACCAGCTCATCCAGCAGCCTGGTGCGCCACTCGGCCTCTGCCTCCATCCTCTGCTGGAGGGTCCTGTACAGGTCCTGCAGGGCCACAATGTGCTCCCTCAGCAGGTCTGTGTAGACCCGCCAGTGCCTGCGGGTGCCACGGGTCCAGGATGGTGGTGGGGCGAGTGTGCTGCTCCCCTGTTGGGTAGAGGGTCCGGCTGTGGAGAAAAAGAGGAGGCGACAATCACTGTCTGTGTGCATCCCTGCTGTCCCCGAGGGCAGGCCATAGCTGTCAGGGGCTCTCCTTTGGACAGGAGACTCAGGGGTGATACACGTGACACGGTGTGTGAGTTGGGCAGTGTCCTGAAAGCCTCACAGGGCCCCCACAGTGGCAATGGGACTAAATGTCCCCCCCCCCCCCCACTGCCAACCCATCCACTCATGGTGACGCTTCAAAGCACTCACCTGATGAGCCCTCCCAGATGTCCATGGATACCTGGGAGGTCTCTGGGGTCTGGAGAACCTGCTCCTCCTTCTCCTGGTGCAGCTCTCCCTCCTCTCCTGCCTCGTCTTCCTCCCTCAGGGGTCGGTCCACGATGTGGTGGGGTTACCTGGACTCCACCACACGCAGTGGAGTCTGGGCTTCTCCACCGCCCAGGATCTGCTCCAACTCCTGGAAATAAAGGCAGCTCTCTGGGGCTGCCCTGGAATAGGAGCTCTGGTCTCGGGCTCTGGCATATCCCTGCCACAGTTTCTTTGACCCTCACTTGTGCCATGGTGCAGGGGTGATGCCCTCTGGTGGTCAGTACCTTGGCCAGGCTCTCATAGATGTCCGCATGCCTGCGGCGTGTCTTCAGGGCCTGCAGGGCTTCCTCCTGGGACCAGAGCTCTAGCAGGTTTTTTATTTCTGGCCCTGACCAGGCTGGTGCCCGCCTCTTGGTGTCCCTGGGTGGGTCCTCGTCTCTGTCCCGAGAAGAGCCAGGGGGGCCTTGAGGCTGGAACATGGCTAGCATGGCTGGCACAGCTGCTCTGGCTAGCTGCTGGACAGCAAGGCCTGTCTTGGTGCCTGTGTCTTTAAGAAGCTGCAGCCAGGAACCACAGGATGTGCACCACAAGCAAAAACTAAAAGTCTAGATATAATGTATAATTTAAAGCAGTTACCATAACAATAATTACTTAAGCCAGGACATGCCAGGCATTTTAGAACTCACTCAAAGAATTACATTTAAGAGTAAGATACATAAAAACTATGAAATACATAGATGAGTCAAAAAAAATAAAATAATCCTCTGAAAGAAACATCAAGCAGTAATAACAATAATACAAGTATGTGGTGGGAAGTGAGCATGAAAGACTGTGTGTGTGTGTGACAGAGAGATGCATGTTGCCCCTTTAAGAATAGAAAATCATAGAATCATAGAACCATAGAGCTGGAAGAGACCTCAGAAGGTCATCAAGTCCAGCCACCTGCCCTAGACAGGACCAATCCCAACTAAATCAACCCAGCCAGGGCTTTGTCAAGCCGAGACTTAAACATCTCTAGGGATGGAGACTCCACTACTTCCCTAGGTAACCCATTCCAGTGCTTCACCACACTCCTAGTGAAATAGTTTTTCCTAATATCCAACCTGGACCTCTCCCACCATAACTTGAGACCATTGCTCCTTGTTCTACCATCTGTCACCATTGAGAACAGCCTTTCTCCAGTCTCTATGGAACCTCCCTTCAGGAAGTTGAAAGCTGCTATCAAATCCCCCCTCACTCTTCGCTTCTGCAGACTAAACAGACCCAACTTCCTCAGCCTCTCCTCGTAGGTCATATGCTCCAACCCTCTAATCATTTTGGATGCCCTCCACTGGACCCTCTCCAATACGTTCACATCCTTTTTGTAGTGGGGGCCCCAGAACTGGACACAATACTCCAGATGTGGCCTCACAAGAGCTGAATAAAGGAAAATAATCACATCTTTGGATCTGCTGGCAATGTTCCTCCTAATGCACCCTAATATGCCACTAGCCTTCTTGGCTACAAGGGCACACTGTTGACTCATATCCAGCTTCTCATCCACTGTAATCCCGAGGTCCTTTTCTGCAGAACTGCTACTTAGCCATTTGGCCCCAAGTCTGTAACAATGCTTGGGATTCTTCTGTCCCAAGTGCAGGACTCTGCACTTGTCCTTTTTAAACCTCATCAGATTTCTTGTGGCCCAATCCTCCAATTTGTTTAATTAACTCTGGACCCTATCTCTATCCTACCTCTCCCGCTAGCTTAGCATCATCTGCAAACTTGCTGAGGGTGCAATCCCTCCCCTCATCCAGGTCATTAATAAATATGTTGAACAAAACCAGTCCTAGAACCGAACCTGGGGGCACTCCACTAGAAACCGACCACCATCCTGACATTGAGCCGTTGATCACTACCCGCTGGGCCAGACCTTCTAGCCAGCTTTCTATCCATCTTACCATCCATTTATCCAATCTACATTTCCTTAACTTGCTGGCAAAAATATTGTGGGAGACCGTATCAAAAGCCTTGCTAAAGTCAAGGTATATCACATCCACTGACTTTCCCATGTCCACAGAGCCAGTTACTTCAGCATTAAAGCTAATCAGATTGGTCAGGCACAGCTTGCCCTTTGTGAATCCATGCTGACTATTCTTGATCACTTTCCCCTCTTCCAAGTGCCTCAAAATGGTTTCCTTAAGGATCCCTTCCCTGATTTTTCCAGGGACCGAGGTAAGACTGATTGGCCTATAGTTCCCTGGATCATCCTTCTTCCCTTTTTTGAAGATGGGCACTACATTTGCTTTTTTCCAATCATCTGGGATCTCTCCTGATCTCCACGACTTATCAAAGATAATGGCCAAAGACTCCTCAATGACATTTGCCAACTTCCTTAGTACCCTTGGATGCATTAAGTCCGGACCCATGGATTTGTGTATGTTTAGCTTTTCTAAATAGTTCCTAACCTGTTCTTTACCCACCAAAGGCTGTCCATCTTCATCCTATCGTGCGTCACTTAGCGCATTAGTCTGGGAGCTGACCTTGTCCGTGAAGACAGAGGCAAAGAAAGCATTGAGTACTTCAGTTTTCTCCACATTATCTGTTACTAGGTTACCTCCTTCATCCAGTAGGGGCCCCACACCCTCTCTGATCCCCTTCTTCTTGCTAACATGCCTTTAGAAACCTTTCTTGTTATCCTTCACATCCTTTGCTAGTCACAATTCCAATTGTGCTTTCGCCTTCCTGATAACCCCCTGGAATTCTTGAGCTATACATTTATACCCCTCCCTGGTCATTTGTCCAAGTTTCTACTTTTTGTAAGCTCCCTTTTTGTGCTTAAGTTCACCAAGGATTTCCCCTGTAAGCCAATCCGGTCTCCTACCATGTTTGCTTCTTGTATACTGCCCTTTTAACTGGACCTGCACTCAGCTGTCTGAAGCCTACTTGTTCAGACATAGCAGCAACTGCCAACAAGCTCCCTCCGTTCTGAACCCTGTCATCCCCTCCACCGCAGATATGGGGGAGAAAGAGGAGGCTACTTTGACATCAGCACTCCTCCCTCCTCTCCCCCTCCTTCGCATAGTAAACAGGAAGCTCCAGGGTGAGTTCCAAGACAGAGGGCAGGGGCAGCATGAGAGGGACACCTGAAGTGCACAGCAGTTGATAGCTAGCTGCTCAGCTGTGCACTTATGGGGAATTTAGGTTATAAGCAGAAGCATGTGTGATGAAGTTAAGAACTCACAGCAGCACAGAAAGAACCTGCAGCCAGTGCTTCCCCCCTCCCTGGAGGGCGGGGAGAGAGAACGGGAAACAACCTGTCTTTGGTACAGCGATGATTGGTAAAGAAGCAGGAGCTACTTTAACTGTCTCCTTACCTGTCACAGGTAAGGAGCCTCCCTAGGATCTTGATGGCTGAAACAGCTGCCAGGGAAGAAGCACTGAGTCCCTAATCAAGAGAGATCTGACAGAACTGGTTGGCTGAGCTGCTGAGATTAGGCCCCATGAAATTTACAGCTGCCCTGCCCAGAGGAACCTAAGGCTGAAGCAAGACACCACTTAAAATCCACAAGAGTTGCAGCTTGAACCTGTGAACCTGCAAACTCTGTGAACCAGGGCAGCAGACTTAGACTTTCTGCTGGGAGGTCCCTGTTTGTGGTTTGCTTGGTATGGGACCTTGGCTTTGGACCTGGGGGAGAGAAAAAACCTGGGTCCCCCGACCAGATCCCACCTCTTAAGAACCAAGGCACCTCCCCCAGTGAAGGAAGGGGCTGGAAGTCAAGCATTCCAATCACTCCTCCCCATCCTTTCCAGAGTTTGTACAACCACAACAAGAAGGTTAATTGGAGCTGGCTGAGGCAGTCCCACCCCTAATCAGTAATAGGAAGTAGATGCTGGCCTCATTAACCAGAGGTTACATAAGGCTGCTGGAGGGAAGGAAGTTCAGGGGGAAAGCAGAAAGAGGAATCAAGGGGCCCTGGGCTGTGCTTGTCTGCTCACTGTAAAAATGAGCACTCCCTGAGGGTACGTCTACACTACAGCGCTAATTCGAACTAACGGATCTAGACTAAAAAACTAGTTCGAATTAGCATGTCCACATTAAGTGGACCCTGAACCGGGGTTAAGGATGGCTGGAAGCAGTGCCGGCAGGGCATCAGAGGAGGACTTAGAGCGTGGAGATGCTGTCTCAGGCTAGCCGAGGGCTGCGCTTAAAGGGACCGACCCCACCCCGGACAGACAGTTCTCAGGGGTGCCCCACTTGCAAAGCAGTCCTGGCTTGGATTGCCCGGAGTGCCCACACTGGGCACATCACACCACTCGGCCATCAGACCGGCTGCACTTGCCGCAGGCTGCCATCTAGGGAGAGGGGGAAATTGGGGGGCTGCAGGAGAGCTTCCACCCCCAGAAGCCCACAGAGCCAGCCCAGTCCTCCCCATCGGGGGCTCGTACTCCATTCCTCCCTCACCTCCTTCCACTTACCCTTCCCTAGCCCCTTTTCTTGATGTACAAAATAAAGGACAATTGTGTTCAAAAATGGAATCTGTCTTTATTGAACAAAACTGGGGGAGACTGGGAAAAGGAGGTGGGAGAGGGGAAGAGAAAGGCTGGGAGAGGGGAGGGCAACTAAAATGATCAGGGGTTGGGAACAGGTCCCATATGAAGAGAGTCTAAAGAGACTGGGACTTCTCAGCTTAGAAAAGAGGAGACGGAGGGGGGACAGGATAGAGGTCTCTAAAAGCAGGAGTTGGGTGGAGAGGGTGCCTACAGAAAAGTTCTTCATTAGTTCCCATAAAGAAGGACTAGAGGACACCAAAGGAAAGGAATGGGTAGCAGGCTTCAAACTAGTAACAGAAAGTTGTTCTTCACAAAGCAAAGAGTCAACCTGTGGAACTCCTTGCTGCAGGAGGCTGTGAAGGCTACAACTAGAACAGAGTTTAAAGGGAAGTGAGATCAAGTCATGGAGGTTGGGTCCATGGAGTGGTATCAGCCAGGGGGTAGGAGTGGTGTCCCTACCCAAGGTTTGTGGAAGGCTGGAGATGGATGGCACGAGACAAATGGCTTGGTCACTGTCTTCGGTCCATCCCCTCCAGGATCCCTAGGGTTGGCCGCTGTTGGCAGACAGGCTACTGGGCTAGATGGACCTTTGGTCTGACCCAGGACGGCCATTGTAAGCTCAGGGTCGGGGGTCTCAGTGGACCCCCTTGATTTTCATGCACACCTGCTCCTGGGTGGCCAGGCTGGCAGCTATCCTGCCCTAGCTGGCCACTTTCCTGTGCCTAATGCGGAGATCATGGATGAGGTCCACGATGTCTGTACTAGCCCAGGCAGGTGCCCGCCTCTTGCGGTCCCGGGCAAGCTCCCGGGAGCCGCCAGCCTGGTCCCGGGAAGAGGGGGAGGGCTGGGGGGCATCGGGTGGGTGGCTCGATCCATGCCAGGTGCAGGGTCTGCTGGCTGGGTGCTGGCAGGCTTGCACCTGGCACGGGCACCGTAGCCAGCCCGTGCCCCTTTAAGAGGTCCGGGGCCAGGAGGGGGGCAGACGAGTTTCCCTGGTGTTGGCCAGAGTGGCCACCAGGGAAACCTGGGGAGGGCTAGCCTCCCACTAGTTCAAATTAAGGGTCTACACAGCCCTTAATTCGAACTAATAAGTTCGAACTAGGCTTAATCCTCGTGGAATGAGGATTACCTAGTTCGAACTAAGCGCTCCATTAGTTTGAATTAAATTCGAACTAACGGAGCGCTAGTGTAGCGCCTATGAAAGTTAGTTCGAACTAACTTTGTAGTGTAGACATACCCTGAGGTTTTAGATTTGCACATGTATATAAAGGGGCTGAAACTGGCACATTCAATAAAAAGCATGGTGATTGCAATACAGAAGAGGTCTCTAGCTGATTTGTGGGCACAGGAGTGGCAGAAGCCCATGGGGCCCACCTTGGGCTGGTTACACTTGGGGGCTGTGTCTAGACTGGCAAGTTTTTCCGCAAAAGCACCTGCTTTTGCGGAAAAACTTGCTAGCTGTCTACACTGGCCACTTGAATTTCCGCAAGAACACTGACTTCCTACTGTCTGAAATCAGTGCTTCTTGCAGAAATACTATGCTGCTCCTATTCAGGCAGAAGTCCTTTTGTGCAAAACTCAGATTTGTTTTGCGCAAAAAAGCCCCGATGGTGAAAATGGCGATCAGGGCTTTTGAACGCAAAAGTGCTTTTTTGCAAAAAAAAGTGCTTTTGCAGAAAAGCGTCCATGCCAATCTAGACGCTCTTTTCCGCAAATGCTTTTAACGGAAAACTTTTGCATTAAAAGCATTTGCTGAAAATCATGCCAGTCTAGATGTAGCCCAGCAGATGAAATTCACTGTTGCTAATGCAATGTACTGCATGTTGGAAAACATAATCCCAGCTATGCATACAAAATGATGCTGTCTAAATTATCAGTTTCCAAGATCTATGATGAGTGATGTCATTGTGAATGCCTCTGGTGCCAGATGCCAGAACAATATGACTTGATAATTGTCCTATTTTGTTCATAACTTCTGAAACATCTGGCATTGGCCAGTGTTAGAAAGAAGAATACAGTAAACTTCCAATAATCCGGCACCTTTGGGACCCAGGGGGTGCCGGATTATCAAATATGCCGGACTATCGGAAGGGGGAGCTATGAGGGGTCTGGGTGGGGGGGTGCCACCCCAGACTCCTCATAGCTCCCCCTTCCGATAGTCCGGCTCTGCCCCAAGCGTCCCTGATTCAGCCGCTGCTGAAACTGACCAGCAGCGGCTGAATCAGAGATGCCTGGGGCAGAGCAGCTGGAGTGCTGCCGGGTTGGTTGGGATAACACCGCCCCTTGGCACGGCGAGACCAACCAGGCAGAACCCCAGCTGCTCTTGGGGACGCCTGGGGCAGAGCAGCTGGGGTGCTGCTGGGTTGGTCCCGCACCGCCGCTCCTCGGCGCTACTGGATCAACCCGGCAGCATCCCAGCTTCTCTGCCCCAGGCGTCCCCAAGTCAGCCACTACTGAAATTGCCCAAGAGCTGACTCCAGGAAGCCTGAGGCAGAGCACACATATTCACTATCATTCTATTAGGTAAGAAATAAAATAGAGTTGATGCCGGGCATCCAGAACAGGTGGAAGTCTTTTTATGAATGAAAACCTTTTCTTCTGTCATGTGAAGAATGAGTCATAGTTTTGACAATATTGCCCAGGAAATGTTGCAGCTGTGGGACTGAGATAAAAAAGAGGCAGATGGATAAGAGCTGGAACCTGCTAATCAAACAGATTATTTCATTTTATGTATTTGTTTCTAGTGCACTCAGTCTCTGGGTATTAGGAAAGCTATGCAAAATTATGAGAGGCTTAATTTGTCTCTGCTCGAACAACCCTGATTTCTGTGGCGTCACAACAAGGGAAGAATTTGTCTTAATTAGGTCAATTTTATTTTTTATATAAATCTACTCCGACAGAATTGACCTCCCCCAAAAAAGCCCTTCCAAAATCATTTGTTTCCTTAGTTCCTTACCCCCCCACCCTCTGAAACATGCCAGTTAGCCATTGCACAGCTTGTCTTTGCTAAAGGCATGATGTTTTCCTATGCAGGAATAAATGACAACTCTCCATGCTTGTGTGTATAGAGATTCCACAGGAAATGTTCTGCCCATAGCAAGTTTGGCTCCCCGGACCTGAAGTGGGAACTTGAGGTGAATCCACAGAATGGTCTTTGTGAAGGCACTGTGACACTCGCACTTTACTGCTTCCTTTCAACTGTCATCATACACCTGTTTCTCTCACCTGTGTTGCTATGGTTACCCTCCACCACTACTGCTTCCTAAAAACCTCTTGACTGGGTTTGACAGCACACAGTAAGGGAATGATCATTAATTTTACTGGTTTGCCCTATTACTTTGTGGGAGGAGGATTCTGTCAAGTAGCACCAGCAACACACTGATCATCCTGTTCTCAGCCTGTCCCCCTCCACAGGCAATGTATGAATCCAGAAAAGCACTCACAAAGGGGTTTCTGCAGAGGGAGAGGTGGAGCATGCTGCAAAACTGGTACTGCTCCCTTCTGTCTCTCAGGGCCAGGCACTGACCCTCCCTTGCTAATGAAAATGAAGGAAACATTAGGCCCTATAATTGTAGTTTTCTTTTGGAGGAGATGGCTGTGAGATGAAGGACCTTTATCTGCTCTGGACAAGAATTTATTAGCGGTGTCATGTTTTATTTCAGTTGTATTAGTTGAAGAAAGCACTTGATTGGAGAAAGATCACTGGGTTCACAGTGAAGAAAAGATATAGGATGGTAATACAAGTTGAACCTTTCTAGTCTGGCACCTTTGGGACCTGACTGGCGACTTTGCTGGACCACGGGAGGTCAATATTGTCTAGCAGCATTACCAACACTTCCACTGCTTACTGGGCTGTTAGATAACGTTAGGGGTAAATTAGAGCTAAATAACAGCACAGAACACTGATAGCCTGGGCTGGTGGCTGTAAACAAACCATGGAACCACAGGAACTTGAAGACACCCATGACAGGTGGACATCTGGCTAACTAAAATCATGCCAGACCACAGATGTTGCCAGACCAGAGAGTAATAGACTAGGAAGGTTCAACCAGTACTGAGGTCTGTTCATAATAAATTATGGATAGAAATGCAAATACTTGTCTTAACTCTCTTAATTCTTTTCAATCCTTTCTTTTGAGATGGGGACATTGTCTGTTGGGTGTAGTGTTGAAATCCCATTTTATAACAATACTCATTCATTTCTAATCCTATGTATCTTATCATAGAAAATTAACACTGTGCTTTAGAGTAGTTATAAGTAGAGCTGCATGAATAATTGGGTTTTCCTGGGGGGTTGGTGGCAGGTCTTGGAAAAAAATTCCATTTATAACCTAATTTGAAATTACAGCTAGGCTAGAGGTAATAAAGGCATGGGACAGTGAGCAGCACTATCAATGCACCAACAACCCCTCCTCATTCTCTGGCAGTTTTGTGAATGGCCAAAATGCATGTAAAATTCCCAAATAGTTCAGGTTGGCTAAAACTGCATTTTTCAGTGAATAACTTTGATCTGGGTGTGGGAGGGAAAGAAGGGCTGGGCAGAGGTTGTGATGTGAGGTGGTGCTTACCTCGGGGGGAGGAGGAGGCGCTCCCTAGCAGGTCTCTGCAGCTCCTAGGAGAAGGGAAAGGTGTGGGAGGGGCTTCTTTGTGCTCTACTACGGTTACAAGTCCTGCCCCTGGAGCTCCCGTTGGCTGCAGTTCCCAGTCAATGGGAGCTGCAGAGCCAGAGCTTGTGATGGGGGCAACATGCAGAGGAGCCTCCCTCCCGCCCCCCAGTCTTGCCTCCCCCTAGAAATTGCAGGGACATACCGGACACTTCCGTGAAGCTGTGCAGAGCTGGGTAGGGAGCCTGCTAGCCTTCCCCCCAGCACTAGCAGGGGTCCTGGGCCAGATGCCACTGTTCAGCCTCCCCCACCAATCACCAGCAGGGATCTTGGGCTGCACGCTGCTGTTCCCTCTAATTTTCCCTCTAATTTTTTCCATCCATGTGCAGAATACATTCTGTTATGTGCACCAAGGCATGTGCGGACATACACCACTAGAAGAAACACATACTACCGGCTGTAGGCACTGTGTGCACTCTGCTAATTAGCTGGGCAGTATTTGAATCTCTCCTGGGTGACCACCCACACACTCAAGTTATAGGGAACACTGCAGGCCACCTCCTCAGCACCTGTGGAACTCATGGCCAAAGTTTTAGTGAAGGGTAGATAGTAGATGGACAGGCTTGTGAAATTTTGTTTAGTGCACATAACCTGTCCATGACTTTTACTAAAAATACCCATGACTGAAACATAGCCCTAGTTATAAGTGTGTGTGGGTTCCATAGCATCATCACTGCTAAGCACGGGAGCAAAGCCAAATTCAGCCTTAACTATTCAGACACAATTCTAACTTCAGATATGAGTGTGGACTGTAATAATTTAGTATTAAAAATGAGGCATTCTGGGAAGTTGCGAGGTTTCACTTTTATACCAGAAAAATGTTGTCAAGTGCACCGCTGTTTCTAGCTAAAATACACCAAGAGTAAGACAGTGCACAATATTGAAATCCTGACCTAGAAGATGTGGCAGGTTATTTTGGGGAAATCCAGATTCAGCCAAGACAGATTGTTCAGGGATGTAAGAGCAAGGAGCATCCGTTAAAATGTTAACCACTTTTATTTCTCTGGGGACATCACTACTTTTTACAGTAATTTACATGAAGAGGAAAGAGTAGGAGAAGAATTTCATTACTATGAAGTCCATCGTGAACAATCGTGCAGCTCTAATTTACCTGTTCAGTGTTTAGATAGCATTTAGGTGGTAGGAAATATCAGTATAAAAGAAATCTAAGAGAAGAGCGTGAAACTGCCAGCCAAAAGGCAAAACAAAACCAATTCCATTGTGAGACTGGAAAGAAGGGCATAATACAAGGAAAATAAAAGCTTAAAAAAAATCTCCCTTTTTATATGTAAAGATGCTTCCATGCTCTTTTAATCAGAGACAGATCAGATTCTTTGCAAAGTTTAGAAGTGTTCACATCTGTAATTTTTTATTCAGCCCATTTACAGAGAGGGGTAAATTTTGACATTAAAATCCAGATACAAACTTTGTTACCAGGGCCATCCCTAGGGAGGGAATGGGGCCCATAGCAATTCCCCTGCCATAGGCCTTACTCTTGTGCCCGAAGCCCCTTTCCCCAGGCAACGCAAGCTGAGGGATTATGGATGGGCCTAGTGCAGGGCGACAGCAGGAGTTGCCCCTCCTTCTCCTGCACTCACTATGGTGGTGGCAGCTAGAGCTATTGTTTTGGCACCTGGTTACAATGGCTTCTTTACATTTATTCTGAATGGAAGGCAATTGTCATGCCTGACGTAACAAGGTTTAGTCCAATCCATAAAATTATTACTGTAAAATAAGTAAAGTCTTCATATCTATGGACTGGTTTGAGCAAATCTCAGGCTCCCTGGCAAGCCAATCAACCGGGCCCTGCTGGCTTAAGGGCTCAAAAATCAGTATTCTCCCAGTCCTGCTGTAAACTACCATGCCAAGCTACCTGTGCTAGCAATGTATGGGTGTGTAGATTCACTCCCACACAGGGAACAGTGGTGATATGTGAAAAAAAAAAACTAGGAATAAGATAGCTAATGCTATACAAATTGCAATCATGTGGGGTCTCATGGAGTTTTGATTGACCACTATTGCTCCACAGAATCTGGTCTTGCAACAGAGTTGCACAGGCATTAAAGTGGGTAATAGAGTAAAGTAGAGGGCTACGTCTACACTGGCCCCTTTTTCGAAAGGGGCATGCTAATTTTAAACTTCGGAATAGGGAAATCCGCGGGGGATTTAAATATCCCCCGCGGGATTTAAATAAAGATGTCCGCCGCTTTTTTCCGGCTTGGGGAAAAGCCGGAAAAAAGCGTCTAGACTGGCCCGATCCTCCGGAATAAAGCCCTATTCCGGAGGAGCTCTTATTATAGGGCTTTATTCCGGAGGATCGGGCCAGTCTAGACGCTTTTTTCCGGCTTTTCCCCAAGCCGGAAAAAAGCGGCGGACATCTTTATTTAAATCCCTTGGGGGATATTTAAATCCCCCGCGGATTTCCCTATTCCGAAGTTTAAAATTAGCATGCCCCTTTCAAAAAAGGGGCCAGTGTAGACGTAGCCGGAGGTGAGAGACAGTGTATCTGGAAGTAATGTGTGCTTGTGGGCAATTTAGGGAAATGTAGGCATGTGGACTGTTGTGGTTGAGTTTTACAGTACTGGATGATGTTTCAAAAGAGATACTTCCCATATTCCCACAGAATTCAAAGGTGGCGTATTACATGTTACCCAGTAGGCATGAGTCCAAGGACTCTATGGGCAGGACTACCCTACTCTCTAAATAGATATAACTCAGGGATGTGAAAAGCCCCACCCCCACCTCCAGGAACACAACTTTTGCACTGTCCATGTAGATGCTTTTCTGCTGACATAATTTCTGCTTCTTGTTGAGGTGAAGTAATTATGCTGGTGGGGGATGGATCCTTGTGATGGAATCTACAGGCTCATTTTTATCTTTGTGTCATCAGTTTTCTACCCATTTCCACAAGATATCAATCTGAGCAAATATCAAAATTGGGCATCATTTTATTCTACACCATGCATGTGTGACAGACTGCTGGCTAAGCCAGAGCTCTGCCACTATAGTCTGCCTGAAGAGGCTGATGGCAAACAGCTGTGCAAGCCCAGGCCTGAAGGGCTATTAGAAGCAGCTGTGGGCCTCATTAGCCAGAGGAGACGTGAGAGGACTAGGAGGGAGGAGCTAGGATGTTCCCCAGGTCAAAGTAGGGGCTGCCTGAGTTTGCTGTAATCCAAAAAGCTTTGTAAATAGAAGGTGGTGGGAAGCTGACAATAAAAGGCATGGGTGATTGCACCAGAGAGGGTCTTCAGCTGATTTGTGGACCAGAGGGTGTCCCAGGGCAAGGGCCCTGAGCTAGGACCTTGCCATGCATATTATTGCCTTCGGCCTCATTGTACTCTGCAGTGCGATCCATATAAGAGCCAAGGTGAGGTCTATCTACAGAAAAGGATAGAGGAAGAATCTGGAGATTTGCTTCATCCCAGCTTATGTCATCTTAACCCCTTTGCCCCTCCTCTGATAATAAATTACTTTGAAATTGTAATTAGAAAATCTTTGTCTCTACTTTGGTCTTAATCATTGTTAGGCATCAGAGGGAAGACAGAGTACTGCCAAGCAGCTGGATCTTGAGAGGATATGCAGCATGAGGACCTGGCTATACGCAACATGCAGTGGCACCTTATTTGCTATAAAAAGTGCACCCATAATCTGAATTTGGCAAGGTTGGAGAAGAAGTATGTCAAGTATCAGGAAAGAAGATGTCAGGACAAGTAGAAGCTGTAGATGAGAGTTGTCTTATGCCAGGCAACTTGGCATGCATTTTGAGAAGAACACATGGTTGTTCTATGTTAAGCTAAAAGCCTGAAGGCATCCATTAAGTGCAGTTTCACTTACATGCCTCCAGCTTCCATCCAGGACACACTGTATGTTCCATCATCTATAGTCAAGCCCTTCGATACAACCGCATCTGCTCCAATCCCACTGACAGAGACCAAAAACTTCAAGATCTCTACCAAACATTTGTAAAACTCAATTACTCACTGGGGGAAGTACAAAAACAGATTGAAAGGCCGGATGAATATCCAGAAACCAACTACTTCTAGATAGACCCAAGAAAATCAACAATAGGACACCACTTGTTATTACCTATGTGACAGACTGGGCTGGGGCTGGGCACTGCTGAGGGCATCTGCTCAGGGTGAATTGCTCAAACTCAGGGCTCCTTACAGCCCCTGACTGAAGGCCCTTCCCAAATAGTTCACAAACCAGTCACAGCAAGTGCTTCAGCTGACAATCTGGCCAGCAGGAAGCCTCATGAGCAAAACCCCTCAGACACCTTAGCTCTCCCTGTGCCACAATCAGCCCTGGGCCTAACACACAGATGAGGGGTTATAGAATCCAATCTCACCTACCCCGAACGGGTTCTTCTGGTCCCAAGAAACCAGCCAGAGTTCCCAGTCAATTTACACTTTGGATCTTACCTACAAGAGCACTCTGGGCCAGTCCTTTAGAATCTAAAATCTAAAGGTTTATTAATAAAAGAAAGAAAAGCATGGGAGTAAGGTTGTTAAGGAGAATACATTACATGCATGGAATCACCAAGTTCTCAATGCAGGCTCTCAGCAGAGCTGTTACAAACTGCTATTTTAAAAGTCTCTGGTGTACATCCTATGTCAGGGTGGGCCAACGATTCTTCTCGGCTCGCTGTTCCTCTCAAGGCTGCATCTAGGATCAATAGCAGAATTGAAGGCAAGATGGAGTTTGCCCCATGGCACTTTATATCCTTCCCTGGTACCTTCCAAGCTGAAGCGGGTCATATGGCCAAGTGACATATCCCTGTGTCCCATGTCAGCGGCCATTAGATATTGACTAGTTTTCAGGTTCTAGAGGCATTCCTCAGGTGTGCATTGGGCACTTTGAGAGCCATTGTCATTTCACGAGGAGTAACGGTAGTTCGAACTAGGAAGCCTAGTTCGAACTACCTAGTTCGTGCCCCGTGTAGCCACGCTGCACGGGGTTCGAACCAGCGGGGTTTTAAAAATGGCGGCTCCCCGCTTATGCAAATGAAGCCCGGGAAATTCAAATCCCGGGCTTCATTTGCAAGTGCGGTATGCCTACATTACCCTCCTAGTTCGAACGAGGAGGGTAGTGTAGACATACCCCTCTAGACAACCACCTAACCTCAGGAAGATTCTTACTAACAACCACAGGGCATATCACATTAAAACTAACCCTGGAACTTTCTCTTGCAACAAACCACAATGCCAGCTTTGTCCACATATTTACTCTGGAGACACCACCACTGGACCTAACCATGTCTGTTATACGATAAAGGGCTCATATTCCTGTACATCCAGCAATGTGATATATGCCATCATGTGCCAGCAATGTCCCTCTGTGATGTATATTGGACAAACTGGTCAGTCAGTTCACCAGAGAATCAATGCTCACAAATCAGACATCTCCACACAGAGAAACCTGTTAGCCAACATTGTAATCAAACTGGACATTCCCTTAAAGACCTGACAACATGCGTCTTACTTCAAAGAGACTGTAACACCAGATTACAGAGGGAGACTTCAGAACTTTTAATTATGCTTAAATTCGACATGTTGTGAATGGGCCTTAATTTAGATGATAATAACCTTATACATTACAAAGACAGCCTCCCCACCTTTTGATATTCGTAGTTACTCCAGATTGACTCTTACAATAAGCAATTTCCTCTTTCCTTGTCTCTTCCTCATCCTCTTGCCCCCACCTTCTGTAGCTGATTCGTTACTGTATAATTTGTTTCCTTCTTCATTGTATCCCTATGTTATATAATGCTCATGCCAATTCACTTTCAGAATATGATCTGAAGAAGTGGGTCTGCCCCCACGAAAGCTCATCACTTAATAAACCATCTTGTTAGACTTTAAAGTGCTACATGACTCCTTTTTTTTGTATGAAGCAGTCACTCTTGATGAGAACATTGCATGAAATGTAAAATTAAGTGGGTGCATTGATCCAAAAGATGCTCATGCAGACAACATCACAACAAGTGCTACGCCAAAAATATATAATGATGTGCAAAAAGGTAAAAACAATAGAAACAAATACTGGTTTTACTATGGCAAACTATGCAATTCAGCTAGAGTTCATAAATTGCCTTCATAAATTGGCTCTAATGGCTGGGAAAGTGGTGGCAAAAGCCAAAAATGAAGAAGCTAAATACTGAGAAATGTGCACTTGGAATGGGATTAAAGAGGAATAACTGTTTAGCAGAAAGGCTCTTGAATAATTTATTGAAGATGAACTGAGGGATATGGAAGTAGTTTTTAGCGATTGCATCTGCAGAAATGAATCATAATACATGCTTAAAAAATGTGGCATTATCAAAAGTGGAAGAAAGCGATGAGGTCAACAGTAAAACAAAGACTGTTTGTTAGCAGCTGATTACATGTTTACATACAAGCAGCTTGCCCTGCAATATGTGGGAGATTCCGGGATCCGTAGTTGATGCCAAACCTGAATAAATAGGACTGCATGACCAGTGCTTCTCCTGGCAGAAAGGCTCTTGATCTTTTATTGAAGATGGATATGGATGTAGTTTTTAGCAATTGTATCTGCAGAAGTATATTGGCGGTTGCTGACACTTAAGCACAGAAACTTTGACACTGTGCAAGTGGAGCACACGGCTGTCATTTTATTACAAAGATTTGTTTGCTAGTGCTTGACTGAAAGGGAGGTTTCACATATACACAACAACTGTATGGCATATGTATAATCTACCACTAATGCTGGCTGTTGATTTTTAACAATTCATTCCAAAACCCATAGCAAATTCTTTGTGCAGTATCAGCTCCTCCATTACCAGAAACTTATCACCGGCCGAGATTTAGCTGAACAATTCATTATGAGGCTAGGGAGAAAATACTGGACTTATAATAGAATCATAGAACACTAGAACTGGAAGGGACCTTGAGAGGTCATCGAGTCCAGTCCCCTGCCCTTACAGCAGAACCCAGTACCATCTAGACCATCCCAGATAGATGTCTATCTAATCTAACCTGCTCTTAAATATCTCCAGAGATGGAGATTCCACAATCTCCCTAGGCAGTTTATTCTAGTGTTTAACCATCCTGACTTAGGAAGTTTTTCCTAATGACCAGCCTAAACCTCCCTTGCTGCAGGTTAAGCACATTGCTTCTTGTCCTATCCTCAGAGGCCAAGGAAAACACTTTTTCTTCCTCCTCCTTGTGACACCCTTTTAGATACCTGAAAATTGCTATCATGTCCTCTCTCTGTCTTCTCCTTTCCAAACTAAACAAGGTCAATTCTTTCAGTCTTCTTTCATAGGTCATGTTCTCTAGACTTTTAATCATTTTTGTTGCTCTTCTCTGGACCTTCTCCAATTTCTCTACATCTTTCTTGAAATGTAGTGTCCAAATCTGGACACAATACTCCAATTGAGGCCTGATTAGTGCAGAGTAAAGCAGAAGAATGTCTTCTCGTGTCTAGCTCACAACACTCCCATTTAATGCAGTAAGAACAGCAGACAAGTGACAAAGGTGGTATTCAAATCCACGTGTGTAGAGCCCACCAGATTAGCAGAACAGCACCTTAATCTCTTGGCTATATATGCAGTCCATATATGCAGAGGAATCAATTAAAGGATCAGGAAGGAGACTCCACAGTATTGCACCTGTCCAACAGACTATCCAGTCCAAACTTAGCCAATGTCACAATGAAGAAACTACTGTCTCATACCCAAAGGACAAGTTAATCACATAACTTGCAGAACAAACACTCCAGCACGCGAAAAATTGTTAAAGAAGGGCATAATGGAGCTGCTGCCTTGCACTGTTCAGTGGAGTGACTTTGTTTAGTTCTCTTGTGGAGGCTGACACTAAAGTTATCTTGAGTGCTATCAAAGCCACAGAGAGGTGCTACTAAGCTCCAAATTTTTGCACACAATTGTTGTAGTGCTTTGAGATGCTACTCAAGAGTGTCACATGATTCTGTTTTTGTGCTTGCTGCAGGGGAACAGAATATCTCTGAAAAGTGGTCCTATCATGCAGACCATAAAAAGTCATCACGTTGCTTGGCTTGTTTACCCTTTCTGCATATGACACAACTGGAACGTTGGCTGGAATTATCTTAGTGAAAGTCAAGTGATTTAGCCGACAAAGGCTGAGATAATCACTGAGGTCATAAGTGCACTGGAGGCGCTCATATGCCAAATTTACTATGTGAAAACAGGCATTAGACACTAGAACAAGTTTTCCAAGAAGCAGACAAATGGAGAAAAGTTGTCCCCCACAAGAGTGCATTTATACCCACTATCGAGCAACGGAATGGCTCCAGGAAGACCTAGTGCATCCAAAACATCTAACAGATGGATGTAGGAGGCTGGTCTGATCACACCAGTTGTGTGAAATACCATGTACTCCTGAGTTAATCCTTCAGATAATCAAATGCTTGTATGAAAAGTCCAGCTGCTCACCACCCAGAAAATGTTCATCAAGCAACGTGCCTTGTACAAAAGTGTGAATATAGCAGAAGAGGATCAGTGTGACAGAGTACCCTAAACAGAGATGACATTGACAATTATTTTGTTGAATAAATGGTTTCGGTATGTAAATGAGCATGGCCATCTCTCCACATTCACCTCTGAGGGAGGCCACACCTTGCATTTTGGTCTTCTACAGTATTTTTCAAATAAACAACAACAACAACAACAACAACGACAACAAACAAAACCAAGAAACAGGGGGAATTTAGGTGTGGTCAGTGGTCTACAGTCTTCAAGCAGGATGGTGTGCAAAGAGTCAGGGTTCTGTCCTGCTGTCAGGCAGAATGGTAGCACCAAACTGTTTATACAGCTCCAGCAGGGATGAGCACCAAACACAATCTATGGAGTTCAGCAAGGGGTGTCTGAGGAGTGGAGGGCAGGGAAGAAAGGGAGTACTGTCACCCCCAGGGTGAGGTTGCAGGGGGCATGCGAGCCCATTCATTTCTATCATGTCCCTGTCAGCCGACGGTCAGGGCAGTGAGTGGTGTATGTGTGTGTGCTATACACCCGAGACTTCAACTGCTGAGACCGGGGTCCCTTGCAGCAGGCAACCTGGAGGAGGTTGATGAGTGCCCCAATAAGTTTACAGAGAGAGCTTATTACACTTCAGATTTTAGCTGCTAGAATCTGTGATTGCTTCGCAGCGGGCAGCCTGGGGGAGGCTGAGAAGTGCCCCAATGGATCTGCCACCTGGGAGTGACACAAATCCAAACGCCCAAGCTCTCCCTATATCTGTCCCTTAAGACCGGCTGAAGTTCTTTTAAATTGTGCCTGGTTCTGTTACAGCAACTGAAGGAGTCAGGTTAAAGCTTAAACAGTTACAGGTTTATTGAGGAAGCTTATAAATCATATGGTTGCAATGGCTATTGTTCTATTTCTTAACTGCTAGCAAAATATAGATCTTAAAAATGGTTACAAAGAAGATAAAGATAGGGAAAACAGAAATAATAGTACCAAGTAACAACTTAACCTTTAAAGAGCTCTAAGTCTGTGTACACTTAAGACAGAGGACCACATCCAGGTACAATTTTTACCCCCTTCTGTGCCTCTCGACTCCAGCGTGTCAAGCCAGGGCCGGTCCCTCAATTCCTAGGAAAGACAAAAATACGAGGTGAGTGTCCCCATAGAACCTCGGGAGGTCAACCACCTAACCTGACCAGCAGGTAGAGGGTAGAATGACACTCAAAAGTGAGTGTGCTGCTGTACCCACCTTTATACTCATGGGGTCACGTATTTCTCTTTCTTATCTGTGATGCCAAATGGTGCTGGTCTGTCTTTTGTGAGACCAGTTCTTACAAGGGAGTTGTGAACTTAATTTACACTTGTAAGAGAGAGTTGAGAGGATTAAATTGGAAGTACTGGGCATTCTTTTCTCAGTGGGGGATTCCTCTCCCAGGGACTGTGTGTTTGTATCAACATGGGTGCCAGCCAGGTACTTCTCGCAGCCTCGAGGCCAGCTTATTGCCTTAATTGTTCTGTCCTCATATCTATGTTTTCAGCTTCTCAGGATCAGATGAGCCAGCATAGACTATGCTGATTTTATCGCTCCTTCTCTGTCTTGTATGCTTCAGGAACCTCAGAGAGGCAAAATAAGATGGATGAGATAGAGGGGACTGTCTGGCTACAGTCCCAGTCCCAGGTAGAGTGGTCTGCCACTTGGTCAAAGGGGAATTCACCTGGAGCATGCTTGCTGACCATGTTTCCGGCAGCACTATAGCCAGACAGTCTGGTTCTCCTGACTTGCTTCCTTTCTCCCCCTTGGGTATATCTGCGTGCAGGGCTTGTCCTCAGTCTTCCCAGGATATACGACCAGTGGAATCAGTTCCTTCATGTTGGGAGAGAGAAAGAGAGAGAGTTCTCTCGAAGCTCATGCATGTCCTCAGGTCACTGGTGGTTCTCCTTGGCATCCTACTCCAGCATCAGGGAAGAAGCATCTCTCTCCCTCAACAGCTTACAGACTTCCTCTTCCTGTGACGTCCCTCTTTTTCTAGTACGCAGGGCATGGCCCTCCTGGTTCCACCCATCAAGAGGCTTGCGATGTTCTGTGAGAGGCCATGCCTCCTTGCTACACAGTTCTACTTGTCAACGCTAGCTTCCTTAGGATTACCAAAGATCAAGGTCTTTTTTATGTTAGCAAGGCATCCCTGTGTCAAGTCTAATTTTAAATTGATTTTTAATCATTTTCTCAATTATATTATCTACATAATCGTTCTAGGTTTGTCATGTTTGGTAAGTACCTATATGTGTAGGAGGAGGAGCTTTCAAATTATACAGAGTTACCAGAAATATGTTGAGTTGGGTATTACCAAAACTTCCACTGAGCCCATGGTGACACCATTCACATTATGATTCTGCAGATTTTTACAAATCAAATGCTTCTTCCCTTATCTTTCTATCATTGTGCCCACAGAATGAGTTTTTATTATTCTCCCAGACTATGCTGGATTCCCCCTATGTTAATATAGATGGAAACAGATTAAATGTTTGTTTGTAAACCCAGGCTCTAAAGTGGACTCTGAACTTCAGTCTCAGTTTAATCTAAATACTCCCTAATGAAAACATGGGATGACATCAAAGACTTTGTATAAACTTCCATTGAGAGATGTAATTGTAGGAACTTGGCTAAACATTCTGGAAAAACAAAGGCAGAGTCCAGTCTTTTTCAACACAAGATTTGTTAAAATGAGAGATTCACAAACATGTCCATCTTTTAAAAAGTAAATAGATGTAAGGAAGTTGTATTTTAATTGTGCTCTTGAGAGCTGATACTATGGAGCAGAAGGAGGGCTGCATTTTGTAAGGTTTGGAGCCTTTGCATTGTTTTCATAGTCAGCTTCAGATATAATGAATTACAGTAATCCATTCTGGAGGTGATAAACATATAGATCACTTCACAAAAAGGGGAGTTGGGCTTTTGCCCCTCAACAGACAATGGAGAGGCAGCCATGCCAAGTTTATGTGATTGACATTGCAGTGTTCACTCCTGCACCATGACACAGGCAGGCCGGCCAAATCTGAACACTGCTGTTTATTCCTTGAACTGTGTTGTAAAGCCACTCACTGAAATTTGTGCTTCCTTCCCTCTGTCATGACAGAGGGACAACCAGGCCAAATATAAGTGGTTAGCATTGTAACTTGGCACATGATGTCACAATGAAACTCAAATTTGGGGCTGCCAGGTGGCAATTTGGGTTCTCTCTGTAGTAAAATTCTGGTTTCAAATGTGCTGTGATCAAGTGCTTTTCTAGAAGTAAAGGATGAATATTTCTAGTGAGCTGAAGGTAAAAGGAGGCATGTTAGACACTGATGCTATCTGAGCACGCAAGTTCAGAGATAGGTTAAATAGTCCCCATGATCGAAACCGCTTTTGTTAATGGCGGCTTGAGGCCTAACATAAAAGGGGAAGCCCAGGAAATTCAAATCCCGGGCTTCATTTGCAAGTGCGGTATGCCTACATTACCCCGCTAGTTCGAACTAGCGGGGTAGTGTAGACATACCCTTATAAAGTGTCTGTGTAACCCATGCACCTACTAGGGAGCTATCTCTTTAAGAGACCCCTGTGGGGGAAGTAGGAGTGAGTTGAGTGTAACTGGTGCTGGGCAGATTCAGCACTCCACCCAGAAGTTTCTGGAGTTGGGTCCAGTAGTTTGGGGTCAGACTTTATGAGCAAGCAGGCAGGGCAGATGCTTTTCTAAGGCCTGTGTGAGCTGGAAGAAGCTAAGCCAGGAGCAGAGAACTGTGATGTTGTTAGTGATGTTGTTAGCCCTCCACAAGGGATCATGGGCAATGCTACTTAGAGCAAGGAGAACCTGGGAGGGAAAATAACTTCTGTGTTAATTGTCTGCTTTAAATGCTGTTTTGATTTTAGCCAAACTGTTTTAGTTTACTTTCTCAGTCCGTGTGATCCTTCAGCTCCTCTGTAAATGTAGCCAGGGGGAAAGAGTCATTTCCCTGTTGTTGTTCTCAGTTTTTGTATTTTCTTGTAACAGGGTTTTCTTTAAGTCTGTTCACTTGTGAATTAACTGACCTGTTAATCAGTGAGCTGGCTGCTTAGCAGATCCACAGCTAGGGTTACCAGGTAGGTTTAGAAAAATACCAGAGGGTATGTCTACACTAGAAAGTTAGTTCGAACTAACGGACGTTAGTTCGAACTAACTTTCCTAGGCGCTACACTAGCGCTCCGTTAGTTCGAACTTAATTCGAACTAACGGAGCGCTTAGTTCGAACTAGGTAAACCTCATTTTAAGAGGACTAACGCCTAGTTCGAACTAGAGAGTTCGAACTAAGGGCTGTGTAGCCCTTTAGTTCGAACTAGTGGGAGGCTAAGGCTTCCCAGGTTTCCCTGGTGGCCACTCTGGCCAACACCAGGGAAACTCTATTGCCCCCTCCCGGCCCCGGAGCCCTTAAAGGGCCACGGGCTGGCTACTCACTTTGTGCCAGTTGCAAGGCTGCAAGCACCCGTGCCTGCACAGCCTGCACCTGCCACAACATGAGCCAGCCATCAGAGGGCTCCCAGCCCTCCACTGCTCCCCAGGACCAGCCTGGCGGCTCCCGGGAGCCTGCCCGGGGGCGCAAAAGGCGGGCGCCCGCCTGGTCATGTGCGGAGATCGTGGACCTCATCGAGGTTTGGGGGGAAGCCTCCAATGTCCACGATCTCCGCACTAGCCACCGGAACGCGGCCGTCTATGGATGCATGGCTGCCAGCCTGGCCGCCAGGGGCCACCAGCGCAGCCGGGAGCAGGTGCGCTGCAAGATTAAGGACTTGCGGCAGTCCTACTCCCGGGCTTGCCTGCCAGGGGCCGACCCGGAGGCCTGCCCCCACTTCCATGCCCTGGACCGCATCCTGGGGCCTCATGCCGTCCCTGCCCCCCGGGACGTGATTGACCCCGGGGCAGAGGGACTGCTCCTGGACACAGAGGAGGAGGAAGAGGGCTCTGAGAGCCAGGAGCCTGCCGCCAGCCTGCCCAGGACCCGGGACCCCCGAGACACGCCACAGACCCGCTCACCTGCATTGTCAGAGGCCGGGGAGGCGTCCACCTGTGAGTACCCTCGTGTTCCCCTTATGTGTACGGGGGGCTGGGGCGAGAGGGAGCCCCGGGACCGTGCGCCTGGGCCTTGCCCACCACAGAGCGGCAGCTGGGGATCCTGCAGGGGCCCTGGCCTTGCAGAGGGGAGCTGGGTTTCACACACCTGGGCCCCTGGGGAAATTGACCGCTGGTCTTCTTGCACCACAGCTGCAGCACCTGGGCCTGCAGGGCGCACCACACCGCCTGCAGCAGCCGCCCGCGCCCGGGCAAGCAGGACAGCCAGGAACCAGGAGGACTACCAGAGGCGGCATCTCCGGTTCCTGAACCGACAGCTCCGTCTCCAGGACCACTGGGTCCAGGAGGACCTCAGGCTGCACCGGAGGAGTCTGGAGGCCCTGGAGGAGCAGGGCCGTGCCCTGCGAGGCCACCTCCAGAGCCTGCTGGACCGCTTTCCATTTCCTCCTCCCCCTGCTCCCCATCTTGCTCCCCCTCTTGCTCCCCCTGCTCCCCCTGCTCCCCCTGCTTCCGCTCCTGCTTCCGCTCCTGCTTCCTCCACACCCCCTGTCCCCTCTGCCCCCCCCTCCACAACCATTCCCCACCGACGCCCCCGGACCCGCAGTGTGGCGAGATGGGAGAGGCAGCCGGACTCCCACCCCTGAGCTTTCCTTTCCCTTCCTCCCTTCCCTCCCCTCCCCTTCCAGCTCCCTCGTCCCAGGTTTCCCCCTCCCTTCTCCCACCTTCATTCCTCCCTCCCCCCACCCCAGTTCTGTGAAAGAAACAGACGTTTTTGTTGGAAAAACAGGTGTCTTTATTTGACAGTAGGTAGGGAGGGGAAAGGGGAAGGGGGGGGGTAGGGTGGAAGAAGGCCCCGGTGGGGCATGCAGGGAGAGGTCAGTCCTCCTCCTCCTCCACCTGGAAGCTCTCCTGCAGGGCTTCCCGGATCCGGATGGCCCCCCGCTGGGCTTCCCGGACGGCGGCGGTGCAGGGCTGACCGTAGTGTCCAGCCATGCGGTCAGCCTCAGCCATCCAAGCTGGCAGGAAAGCCTCCCCCTTCCGCTCACACAAATTGTGGAGCACACAACATGCCGCCACCACGGGAGGGATGTTGTGCTCGGCCAGGTCCAGACGGGTGAGGAGGCATCGAAAGCGGGCTTTCAGTCGCCCGAAGGCCCCCTCCACCACAATGCGGGCCCTGGTCAGCCTGGCATTGAAGGCCTGGCGGGAGGGATTGAGGTGCCCCGTGTAGGGCTTCATGAGCCACAGCTGCAGTGGGTAGGCGGCATCCCCCACCAGGCAGATGGGCATGTCCACGTCCCCGACCCTGATGCCCTGCCAGAACCGGTTTCAGCTGCCCTTAAATGCCCCCCTGCGTCCAATCAGTGTGGACGCGCTAGTTCGAACTAGCAAAACGCTAGTTCGAACTAGTTTTTAGTTCTAGATGAGTTAGTTCGAACTAGCTTAGTTCGAATTAACTAATTCGAACTAAGTTAGTTCAAACTAGCGCTGTAGTGTAGACGTACCCAGACACACTTGATGGGTGTGTGTGGGGGGGGAAACCAGTCAGGAGGGGGGCGGGGCTAGCTAGGAAGCGGGGGGCAGCATAGCTGGCCAGGGGAGATCAGGAGGAGAAGAACTGGCTGGCAGGAAGCAGGGATGGGCGGGAAGGGTCGGGGGAGGGGGCGGGACTCACCTGGGCACATGCAGATCCTGGGGCACTGTCAGTCCCACACACGGTCCGGAGAAGCTCAAGTGAGTCCAGCTGCAGCTCCACCACGCACTCAGGAGCAGGGACAGGGCTTCTCCTCCTCCCCAAGGCATCAGATGCAGCCAGGGCTTCCAGCAACAAACACGCCTCGCCTCCCAGCCACTTCCCTAGCTCCTGCTAGGCTTCTGTCTGGTGCCCAGCCAGAAATCCCGGACATTGCACATGTCCGGTATTTTCTGGATTTTTGGATTTTTCCTTATTCACTTTCTCCAAACCACTCACGATTTTATATACCTCTATCATATCCTCCTTAGTCTCCTCTTTTCCAAGCTGAAAAGTCCCAGGCTCTTTAATCAGTCCTCATATGGGACCCATTCCAAACCCCTAATCATTTTAGTTGCCCTTCTCTGAACCTTTTCTAATGCCAGTATATCTTTTTTGAGATGAGGAGACCACATCTGTACGTAGTATTCAAAATGTGGGCGTGCCATGGATTTATATAAGGACAATAAGATATTCTCCATCTTATTCTCTATCCCTTTTTTAATGATTCCTAACATCCTGTTTGCTTTTTTGACTGGCGCTGCACACTGCGTGGACGTCTTTAGAGAACTATCCATGATAATGCCAAGATCTCCTTCCTGATTAGTTGTAGCTAAATTAACCCTCATCATATTATATGTATAGTTAGGGTTATTTTTTCTAATGTACATTACTTTACATTTATCCACATTAAATTTCATTTGCCATTTTGTTGCCCAGACACTTAGTTTGGTGAGATCTTTTTGAAGTTTTTCACAGTCGGCTTTGATCTTAACTACCTTGAGCAGTTTAGCATTGTCTGCAAAATTTACTACCTCACTGTTTACCCCTTTCTCCAGATCATTTAAGAATAAGTTGAATAGGATTGGTCCTAGGACTGACCCTGAGGGAACACCACTAGTTACCCTTCTCCATTCTGAAAATTTACCATTTATTCCTACCCTTTGTTTTCTGTCCTTTAACCAATTCTCAGTCCATGAAAGGATCTTCTCTCTTATCCCATGACATCTTAATTTATGTAAGAGCATTTGGTGAGGGACCTTGTCAAAGCTTTCTAGAAATCTAAGTACACTATATCTACTAGATCCCCCTTGTCTACATGTTAGTTGACCCCTTCAAAGAACTCTAATAGATTAGGAGGACATGATGTCCCTTTACAGAAACCATGTTGACTTTTGCCCAACAAATTATGTTCTTCTATGTGTCTGACAATTTTATTCTTTACTGTTGTTTCAACTAATTTGCCCGGTACTGACTTTAGACTTACTGGTTTGTAATTGCCAGGATCGCCTCTAGAGCCCTTTTTAAATATTGGTGTTACATTAGCTATCTTCCAGTCATTGGGTATAGAAGCAGATTTAAAGGATATGTTACAAACCATAATTAATAATTCTGCAATTTCACATTTGAGTTCTTTCAGAACTCTTGAGTGAATGCCATCTGGTGCCGGTGATTTGTTACTGTTAAGATTATCACTTAATTCCAAAACCTCCTCTAATGACACTTCAATCTGTGACAAGTCCTCAGATTTGTCACCTACAAAGGATGGGTCAGGTTTGGGAATCTCTCTAACATCCTCAGCCGTGAAGACGGAAGCAAAGAATTTATTTAGTTTCTCCTCAATGACTTTATCGTCTTTAAGTGCTCATTTTGTATCTCGATTGTCAGGGGCCCCACTGGTTGTTTAGCAAGGTTCCTGCTTCTGATGTACTTAAAAAACATTTTATTATTACCTTTTGAGTTTTTGGCTAGCTGTTCTTCAAATTCCTTTTTGGCTTTTCTTATTACATTTTTACACTTAATTTGGCAGTGTTTATGCTCCTTTCTATTTACCTCACTAGGATTGGACTTCCACTTTTTAAAATATGTCTTTTTATCTCTCACTGCTTCTTTTACATGGTTGTTAAGCCACGGTGGCTCTTTTTTTAGTTCTTCTACTATGTTTTTTAATTTGGGGTATACATTTAAGTTGGGCCTTTATTATGGTGTCTTTGAAAAGTGTCCATGCAGCTTGCAGGGATTTTACTTTAGTCACTGTACTTTTAATTTCTGTTTAACTAACCTCCTCATTTTTGCATTGCTCTCCTTTTTTAAATTAAATGCCACAGTGTTGGACTGCTGAGGTGTTCTTCCCACCACAGGAATGTTAAATATTATTATATTATGGTCACTATTTCCAAGCGGTCCTGTTATATTTACCTCTTGGACCAGATCCTATGCGCCACTCAGGACTAAATCGAGAATTGCTTCTCCCCTTGTGGGTTCCTGTACCAGCTACTCCAAGAAGCAGTCGTTTAAGGTATCAAGAAATTTTGTCTCTGCATCTCGTCCTGAGGTGACATGTACCCAGTCAATATGGGGATAATTGAAATCCCCCACTATTATTGAGTTTTTTATTTTGATCGCCTCTCTAATCTCCCTTAGCATTTCATAGTCACTATTACTGTCCTGGTTAGGTGGTCAATAATAAATCCCTACTGTTATATTCTTATTAGAGCAGGGAATTAGTATCCATAGCGTTTCTATGGAACATGTTGATTCATTTAAGTTTTTTACTTCATTTGATTCTAAATTTTCTTTCACATATAGTGCCACTCCCCCACCCACACAACCTATTCTGTCCTTCCGATATGTTTTGTACCCCGGAACGATTGTGTCCCATTGATTGTCCTCACACTACCAGGTTTCTGTGATGCCTATTATTTCAGTATCCTCTTTTAACACGGGGCACTCTAGTTCACCCATCTTATTTTTTAGACTTCTAGCATTTGTGTGCAAGCACTTTGAAAACTGTTTATCTGCCCTTTTCTGATGTGTCAGATTTTTTTTTATGTGAATGTTTTTCATCTGATCTGGCCCATACTTTATCCTCTTCCATCCTCTCCTCCTGACTAAAACCTAGAGAATCTTTATCATAGACTCTCCTCTAAGAGACTTCTCTGTCCAATCCATGTGCTCCTCTGCACCAATCGGCTTTCCCCCATCTCTTAGTTTAAAAACTGTTCTGCGACCTTTTTAATGTTAAGTGCCCAGCAGTCTGGATCCACTTTGGTTTAGGTGGAGCCCAGCCTGAAAAGTTTCCAGAGTTCCTTATAATGCTGAACCCCTCCTCCCTACACCATTGTCTTATCCACGCATTGAGACTCTGAAGCTCTGTCTGCCTACCTGGCCCTGCGCGTGGAACTGGAAGCATTTCTGAGAGTGCTACCATAGAGGTCCTGGATTTCAGTCTCTTTCCTAGCAGCCTAAATTTGGCCTCCAGGACATCTCTGGTACCCTTCCCTATGTCATTGGTACCTACATGTACCACGACCACCGGCTCCTCCCCAGCACTACTCATAAGCCTATCAGATGCCTCAAGAGATCCGCAACCTTCACACCAGGCAAGCAAGTTACCATACGGTTCTCCGGTCATCGCAAACTCAGTTATCTACATTTCTAATGATCGAATTTCCCATGACTAACAACTGCCTTTTCCTACTGACTGAAGTTCCCTCCCCTGGAGAGGTAACCTTAGTGCAAGAGGATACCCCAACATCTGGAAGGAGGGTCCCAACTATGGGAAGGTTTCCTTCTACTCCCGTTGACTGCTCTCCTTCCCTGAGTCTTTCATCCTCCTTTACAGTGCAGGGGCTGTCTAACTGGAGGTGGGACAATTTTACAGTGTCCTGGAAAGCCTCATCTACATACCTCTCTGCCTCCCTCAGCTCCTCCATGTTGCAACTTGGTTCGGTGATGTGATGGGAGCCCCCAGGAGTTAAAGCCGATTACCCAATGAAAACTACTGGATGATGGTAAACAGAATGGTTCACTTATCAAAAATCAAGTGACTTTTAAATGAATTTTAAAACAAGCAATTGCCTAATGCTTTTACAGGAGGGGAAAACTGAACCAAACTGCACATAACTGATTACAAACTTTGTGATTATAATTCGATTATATTAAATTACTATCTCTAATTCGCTTAAGGCAGTGTAGCATGCAAGCAAAAAATACAAAAACAAAGCCAAAATGATGATAATAAAAACTCTGTCCACTGCCAGCCCCTCTATGGTTATTTTAGGGCAGCTGGTAGAGTTAGTCATAAATCTACCTCTACAACTTAACAACTCCTATGTTTCTATTTCTAACACTTATACTTGGCCTAAATACACCACCACTACACAACACAGGATTATATAGTTTACACAGTGTGGTTAATAGAACTCAGTTACACTCTACAGAATTACACAGTGAAATTAACATGATTCAACTATTAACTAAACCAATAACTAATATATTTAATAGTGATAGAAATGTAGCTGTGTTAGTCTGGGGTAGTTGAAGCAAAATGCAGGACAATGTAGCACTTTAAAGACTAACAAGATGGTTTATTAGATGATGAGCTTTCGTGGGCCAGACCCAGTAACGATAACAGTGTAAAGATACACTAGAACTCGGATTCACGCACCACTATCTTTGACTCGAAGGGTGGGAAGGCAGCCTCAGGGTGATCAATCCTTCAGCCAGGCAAAAAAGACATGTGCCCTCAACATTCGGAACCTCCCTGAACAAAGAGGTTGAGGGAGTTTTATAACGTAACCTGATATCCGGTACCTTATTAGGATCTGTTCCCTGGCCATGCCTGATAGGCTGGTAAAGAGGTAATGTGCAATATTGCCCTATAGGATTTTTCATGATGCCCGCATGATGGCCCCATGGACAGTGCAGGGTGCGGGCATGGTCAGTGTGCATGGCAGTTGCGTCTTATCTCCCTGTGCCTACCTCCCTACCTTCAAGGACCGGTCAAGAGAGTCTTATTTATCTCTTGCAGCTGTGCTCTATCTTTTCATGCTCACCTCCCTGTTCTTAGATGCCTACAAGGTTAAATTCCATTCATAGAAAGCTGCATTGTGCACTTACAAGTTATGCTTTCTCACAGTGTGTCAGCGACCTACATTTTCTGTGAGGGGCCTTTGTGTGGCAGAATGAGCAATGTGCGCACGAAGCCATGGTCAAAAGGACCTGCTCTGCGACACTTCAGTTCAGCCACCATGGCCTTCAAAGACTGTACGTGGTCTCTGAGGGCCAAGAGCTCCTTGCACGTAATGCACACATATGCCACTCACCCATAGGGCAGGTAATCATACATACTACACTGAATGCATAAACAGGATAGCCCCCACTCTGCTGCTGGGCTTCTGCCTGCATTCTTTCCTACAGCTACCTAGATTATTGATAGGGCTTCTAGTTAAATCAGGAAGTGTTGATTAAAACCTTTAAACTAAACTATAAAGAATGGCAAGTGTACCTTGGCTCCTTCCAACTCCCCTCCAAAATTCCCTGTTTGCTGCTCCTGTTCACAAAGCTCCCTGATTGCGGAATCACTGCCTTATAAAGCCCTGGCCTTCCTGATAGCTCCACCCCCTAACTAAGGCTCAGCCAATTAACAGAGGCTTCTAGATTTCAAACCTTTAGAAGCTCACAGCTTCCAACTGCCAGCCACAGCACACACTCCTTCAAACAAACAAAAACTCAGCACACAGCAAGTAACCCCCAAACACATACTACAGACAGCCACTTACCTCAAGGGTCCTGTATTTGCTCCTCCTTTATGTGGAGAACTCTATCTCAAAACTTCCTGTTTGCTGCGCCTGTTTGCAAAGCTTTGCATTCTCTCTTTGCTGGTGCTTCTAAAGGACATAGATGGAATAGAAGTCAGTCACTTGAGAGTAGATGGGATGCAACTTGTCAAGAGGCCTTGGAAACCTTGAAACACAAATTGACTACCACTCCAGTCTTTGGGTTTGCTAACTAAAAGCTGCCATATATTCTTCATTCTGATACCAGTACTACTGGGTTAGGTGCAGTTTTGTATCAAATACAGTCTGGGAAGGCACAAGTTATTGTTTATGCCAGTAGGGGATTGAGCAACAGTGAATCAAATTATCCAGTTCACAAGTTAGAATTTCAAGCCTTGAAGTGGGCAGTTTGTGTTAAGTTCCATGATTTCTTAAATTGAGCTCCATATAAGATAATGGCAAATAACAACCCCCTTACTTCCATCCTGAAGACTACAAAATTGGATGCAACTGGTCATAGATAGGTGGCAGCCTTGTCCTTATGTAATTTTGATATCGTGTATAAATCCGGCAAAGCTAATGTTGATGCTGATGGTCTTTCTCGGCGGCCACATGCTATTCTAGGGATAGATGAAGATGACATAGAGCAAATAGAAAGAATTATTAAAAAGTTCTCTCGAATTCAATCTTATTCAGATGAATGGGATAAAGAGATCTACAAATCTGTTATGAAAGTTCATACAGTACTCCGCACATCTCATGAGAAAGATTTGAAAGACAAAGCAAAAAGATTAGTAATTGTTGCTCCAAATTGTGTAGAAACCTTGCCTAATAATTCAGAAAGCATACAACCAGAGTTTTAACATCCAGATTCTAGGCCAGGAGGACCAAATGCGTCAGATTCAGTTCCTATTGAATGGAAAGTCTTACAGCAACGTGGCAAATATATAGCCCGTGTGATTCACTTCCTTGAGGCAGGCTATAGACCCAAGCTGGAGGAGGAAAAGAAAGAAGAATATGAGACTCTGTAATATTTATGGGAATGGCCCAAGCTTTTCCTTTCAAATGGGGTCTTGTATTGGAAAGTCCAGCAGAGAGGAGACAATTTAGACCAGCTATTAATCCCCTACACACCTTGGGATCAAGCATTAGAAGGCATCCATGATTAAATGGGTCATCTTTGGACTGAGAGAACTCTGGAATTAGCTAGAGACTGATTTTATTGGCCTAGAATGACCAAGACAGTAAAAAGGAAATGTCAAGAGTGTGAGCGCTGTATTAGAAGAAAAGCTCGAGAGGAAAAAGCTGCTGAGCTTGTGAACATTAAAGTATATGCTCCTATGGAACTGGTGTGCATAGACTTTTTAACATTAGAGCCAGATGCTTTGGGCATTAAGAATATTCTTGTGCTAACTGATCTCTTCACTAAGTATGCTCAGGCTCAGACGGCCAGCACTGTAACAAGTGTGCTGTGGGTGAATTTTATCTCTCACTATGGGTTTCCCTGATGAATCCACAGCGATCAGGGTGCCAACTTTGAATCATAGTTGATTGTTTAATTAAGTAATATCACTGGAGTAAAATCACGTACAACTCCTTATCACCCCATAAGGAATCCAGTGGAGAGGTTTAATCGTACTTTACTAAATATGTTAGGTACTCTAGAACAGTGTTTCTCAACCTTTTTTCTAATAAAGTACCCCCTTTAAAAAAAAATTATAAGTACTCCCAGTGCATACAGTTTTCAGACACACAACATTTTTTTCTACCATTGCAACACATTTGTTTAAACAACTTAATTGTAGCTGGGCGGGCAATGAAATTTTTGGGTGTAAAAAGTACAAAAATAATAAATCATTGTAAAACTTAAAACAAAAATTCAGTTTTCTCCAAATGTCAGTTGTATTGACATACCTCCCTGCCCCCGACTTCTCTCAAGTACCCCTAAAGGGTACTCGTACCACAGGTTGATAAACATTGCTTTAGAAGAGCCTAAGAAAACCAACTGGTGGAAGTATGTCAAGCCATTAGTTCATGCATCTAACTGTACCAGAAATGATACAACAGGACATGCCTCATGTTTTTATGTTTGGGAGGCAACCTATACTGTCTATTGATTAGTGTTTTGGGATTAAAGCCAGAAGACAAGTGTGATGGGGCAGACAAGCCCTGCACTCTGGCAGAAAGCTGGGAGAACCCATAGTGGCTGGAAGACACAGGTGCAGACATCCTGGGTTGCTGGGGTGCACCGCTAAGGGAAACCCGGTGGGAGGGGGAGGAGACATACGCCGCAGGAGACACACGGCGGCCATGCAGGCGGTGCGGCGTGCTCTTTAAAAAGGGCACGCCACATGCCCAGAGGAGGGAGGTGAGCCTTGGAGGAGGAGCTTCCAAGGAATAGGGGGGAGATGGCTGTGAGGATCCAGGAGCCGGACAGGACTGGCGGCACCCCAGGACAGGTTGCTGGGAAAGCACCGAAGCGGGGCAGGACCAACGACAACCCTGGAACGGCGAGCCTGAGATAGAATCAGTGGGACCCATTGGGGAGAGGGATGAGCTGACGGTGGACTTGGTGCGTGGGTAAGGGAAGGCGCCGGCAGAGTAGGAAGTGGCCTGGAGTAGGGCTTTGATGCCCGCAGGTTTACGTGTTACAGGTGGTGATCTCATCAACCAATAGGGAAGGGGTAACAGTTCAACCCCTTTCCCGGACCCAGTGGAGAGGGTGGGCCTGGGTCCGCCTACCCCCACCCCTGAAGTCTGAAGACAACAAAGGGTTTCTTTTGACTCTGTTGTACTGTGGGATCAGGATTGGACTTCACTGCATAGAGGGATTGGAGGCAAAGAGGGTTGAAGACATAAGCCCTCCCCCACAACCGGTGTGAGGGGGAGGCCATACAGGACAAAGGGGGTTGGGTGATGGGGACATAGTCAAGAGCGATCAGTATGATAAATCCTTGGAGAAAGAGGCCCTCCCCACTATGGGAAAGGCTACAGAAAGGGGGGTGCCCCTCTGCTCTCCAGGGGAGCCCTACAACAAGAAATAACTCATCAGGAATATGTAAGAGATTTGCGCCACATGCTTCTTTATCTATATGACCTAGCTGCTAAAGAAAATGAAAAAAACTAATTAGCCAACAAATTAAGATGGGATGCCAAAATAATTATGTCAACCATGGAACCAGGAGATTGGATTCTAGTACACAACCTGAGTCTTAGGGTATGTCTACACAGCAAAGTTATTTCGAAATAATAGCTGTTATTTCAAAATAACTTTACTAGTGTCTACACAACCAAACGGCTATTTCAAAATTAATTTGAAATAGCGCAGCACTTATTTCGAATTTGGTAAACCTCATTCCACGAGGAATAATGCCAAATTCAAAATAGCTATTTCGAAATAAGTGCTATGTAAACACACATATAGAAATAGGGGGCCTCCAGCTTTCCCAGGGTGCCCTGGTGACCACTCCAGCCTCAACCAAGAACACTCCTCTCCCTCTCCCCACCCCGGAGCCCTTAAAGGGGTTGACTCTGGCCACAGTGCGGCTACGTCTACACTGGCCCCTCTTCCGGAAGGGGCATGTAAATTTCAGCAGTCGTCGTAGGGAAATCCGCGGGGGATTTAAATATCCCCCGCGGCATTTAAATAAAAATGTCCGCCGCTTTTTTCCGGCTTTTAAAAAAGTATTCTTACTTCAAAGTAAGAATAAGAGCCTCCGGAAAAGGGCACTTTTTCCGGAGGATCGGGGCCAGTCTAGACGCTCTTTTCCGGCTTTTTTAAAAGCCGGAAAAAAGCAGCGGACATTTTTATTTAAATGCCGCGGGGGATATTTAAATCCCCCGCGGATTTCCCTACGACGACTGCTGAAATTTACATGCCCCTTCCGGAAGAGGGGCCAGTGTAGACGTAGCCTGCCTGTGCCAGCTCCAAGCCTGCCAGCCCAGAGCCAGCAGTCACTGCCCCTGACCCAGTGGCCCCAAAACATGAGCCAGCAAGCCACTGGCAGCCAGCCCTCCACCACTCCCAAGAGCCTGTCAGGGCCCAGAGAAGGTGGGCGCCTTCTTGATCCAGGGTGGAGATCCTGGACCTTATTCAGGTTTTGGAGGGATGCCCCCAACGTCCATGATCTCCGCAGTAGATGGAAGAAAGCGGCCATCTATGGCAGGATAGCTGCCAGCCTGGTGACCAAAGGCCACATGCAAAGCCAGGAGCAGGTTTGCATGAAAATCAAGTTGGTTCAGCAAGATCCCCTAACCCTGAGCTTCCACTCCCCCTCCTTCCCCTTGCTTCTTCCTGCCTGCTCCCTCCTCCCAGGTTTCCCTTTTCCCTCTCCCACCTTCTCTTCTCCCCTCTCCCCTCTCCTTTCCCCAGTCTAACCAGAGTTTCATTCCCCCTGCAGTTTTGTTAAAAACGAGAGTTTGTGTTCATGAAAATTCATGTATTTTATTTGACATCAGGAAGGGGGGTTAGGGAGGGGTAAGTGGAAGGACGTGAGGGAGGAATGAGGCACAAGCCCCCAGTGGGGCAGACCAGGGAGGCTCTTAGAACTCCTCAGGGTGGAAGCTCTCCCGCAGGGCTTCCTGGATACTGACAGGCCCCTGATGGACCTCCCAGATGGCAGCCTGCAGAAAGTGCAGCCAGGCTAACATCCAAGGTTACATTTGTACTACTGTCTCTCTCTCTCTCTCTCTCTCTCTCTCTTTTCAGGTATGTAGGGCTGTGTCTACATTGGCATGATCTTGCACAAAAGCAGCTGTTTTTGCGCAAAAACTTGCTACCTGTCTACACTGGCCGCAAGTTCTTGCGCAAGAGCACTGACGTTCTAATGTATGAAATCAGTGCTTCTTGTGCAAGAACTATGATGCTCCCACTCAGGAATAATCCCTCTTGCGCAACTGTTCTTGCGGAAGAGGCCAGTGTAGACAGGCAACATGAAGCCCGGCCACACCTCCTCAGACTCCCTCCCGTCCTCTCCCTCCAGCTTCCAACTGCTGAGGCTTTTAAAGGCCCTCAGTCAGCCAGCAGAGGAGTTAGCTGGCCCCAGTCAGCCTGAGCCAGCTCCCGCCCAGCTGCATCTAATTGGCCTGCAGCTCTCTGCTTCTACTTACAGGGTTTTTTACCCTTTTGGGCTGCCTTTTCCCCTCTCTGGTGCAGCTCCCTGGCCTGACCCTGCCACAAAGTGTTGATCAATACTAATTTCCTATTGGCTCGGAAAATAAAGAAAATGTAGTAAAAAAGAGGGGCATTGTGAGAAATGGGTGAATGAGTTTTATAAATGTCTACTGTTGGCAAAATCAATGTTCCATGTAAATGCCGTTTTGTGACCATGACAGTGGCATTGTGAATTTGGTTCTACCATAGAGGTCTTTGTAGGGGAAAGTATGGAAGCCATGTTTCAGTTATAATGTGTTGCCTTCAAATAGGGGATTGTGGCTGCAAAGGAGTTGGTATTTCTGATAAAAATGTTGTTATAAAAGTCAGCAAAGGAGGACAAGGGTGGAAAGGAAGCTGTCTGGTTTTGGTTTGAAGCCTTATTTTGGAGAATTGGAACATCAGGATATTATCATAGTTCAGGCTGAACCTTTGAAATACCATAAGCACAAACCACAAAACTTTGAAGTACCCACCTTGTTGCTCTAATATCCTGGCATTGACTGGGTTACAACTTCACTTCATACAATATGCAAGAAGCAGAGCTATCCAACTAGTTTGCAGTGCTTACGTATGTGCTAACTCCAGGAAATAGCTTAGACTTCCTGTTAGATCTAACAGATTCTGTGTATTAGTCATCTTCTTGATTTGATGTTGTTGCAACAATCCTAACCAGAATTGAAGGAATAAATTCCAAACCTATTCTATGAACATGAGAAGGGGAAACAGACAATATGTTCACACTCTTATGTCCATCTTGTGAAGACAAACTTCTATCTTTACATGTAGGTGACAGCAACTACTACTGTATTTATAGTGCATAGTAGTAACTCATAATAGCTTTGCTGTTGCAAGAATTGTAGAAGAAAATAACTTCTAAAATGTTTGCATTATACCTTTCTTCTACAATCAAACAGCAGAGAATGACTGCTTATTTACTTATGTTTGTCCGAGTAAAAGAAAGATATAATGCAAACATTGTCTCAGATGATAGTGTGAATGTGTAACAGTAATAATAAACCTGGTAAAAAATCTGTCTTTCAAATGTATCAAACTAATAGTGATTTCACTGTTACATAATTATTAAAAAACTATACTGTGAAAACAAAGGCAAGTTGATGTTAAGATGCTAAGTGACTCAGAATAGTTGATAGAAGAATTTTAAAAGGATGGACTAGAAAAAAAAGATGAAATTTTAATAAATACCTGTCACACTGGCATGCTTGATGGTATTAGACTGATATTTTTTATAGCTAGTTAAAAAAGTTTCAAACTGATCCTTAAAGAACAATCTTATTTAGGCTGTGATCTAAATCCCACTGAAGTTAATGGGTATATTTTCATGAACTTCAATGAAGAGAGAGTATTTCTATTTGTTTGTTTGTTTGTTTGTGTGTTTTTTAAATGAATTTTCAGTCATTTAGTGTTAAGGATCCAATCATGCTACAGAAAGTGATAAACATTGTTAGCTGCCATGCACTCCAATGGCTTTTAAGGGTAACCAGTATCCTGTGGCCAGTGTTGCAAAACAGTTGTACTTCTAAAGCTGTATTTCATTTACTTATAACTTCCTATTCATAGTTTTCCTTTTGGTTTGCATTCATTCTATATTTGGACTTTTCTAAAGAAGAATTTTTTGAAATCTTTCTGCATTCTGCTAACTTGAGTTAGTAACAGCTAACCTTTAAAACTTGTCATAGAAACTGGTTATTCTGGACCAGTTCTACACCTAAGTGTAATAAACAACTGGTTACAAAATTAAAATACGATTATCAATTGTTTATAATGCTTTTGAGCATGCTCAGGGAGCATCAACTAAGTTGTATGTATTTTTAAAGACAGCTGAAAAAGTCACTTTCTCACCTTTATGACATCATAATGCATATATTCTCTCTTCCTGGTGTAACAGGGCTGATGTGGGTGTGTTGCTTGTATATTTTAACTGAGGGAGATTCTATGACTTTGTCTACAAATGCTTTTGTACCATTATGATTATTGTGGATAAGGGTGTGATTTTTTAATGGAAATATTTATATTAATGCAACGCTAGTATGGATGCAGTTATACCTGTATAAAGGTGTCTTATAATAATAGAACTATCCCCATTCAGGAAAGGGAATAAACTATACTGGTAAAAGGCACCTTTAAACTTAGAGCCCTGTTAATCTGCAAATATACACTTTATATCTGCGGGTATCTGCATCCACAGATGTGGATGCAAATATCCACAGCTCATTTATGTGCATATGGATGCAGTAACACATTTTTTCTCTAGAACCCTGCAAATCTGTGGATATTTTCTTTATATCCACGGGTATCTACATCTGCAGATGTCAATGCAGATATCTGCAGATCATTTTTACAGGTACAGATGCAGATACAAATTTTTTATCTGTGCATGGCTCTATTTATAATTGTGTCCACACTAGGGATCTACTAATGTAACTATTTTGTTTTTTTAAAGTCAGTGTGGGAGGGATTATATCACCTTCAATAGCAAGAAAGCTTCTGAGGGGGGTATAAAGAAAGTGGAACTAGATTTACAATATAAATGTTCTAGACACATCGTGTCCAACATGCTAGCCACTAGCCACATGTAACTATTTGGCTGGTTGGCTGTGGCTAATTTACTGTAGCAGAAGCCATTACAGTAGCTATTGCTTCAGAACTGATTGCACACCATTTGGCTACGTCTAGATTGGTATGATTTTCCAGAAATGCTTTTAACGGAAAAGTTTTCCGTTAAAAGCATTTTCGGAAAAGCACATCTAGATTGGCAGGACGCTTTTCCGCAAAAGCACTTTTTGCAGAAAAGGGTCCGTGGCCAATCTAGATGCTCTTTTCCGCAAAAAAGCCCCAATCACCATTTTTGCGATCGGGGCTTTTTTGCGGAAAACAAATCTCAGTTGTCTACACTGGCCCTTTTGCGCAAAAGTTTTGCGCAAAAGGACTTTTGCCCGAACAGGAGCAGCATAGTATTTCCGCAAAAACGCTGACAATCTTACATGAGATCGTCAGTGCTTTTGCAGAAATTCAAGCAGACAGTGTAGACAGCTGGCAAGTTTTTCCAGAAAAGCAGCTGATTTTCCCGAAAAACTGGCCAGTCTAGACACAGCCCATGGTTCTAGACAGCAGAGATAGCCTCTTAACATTTATTAAAATAAAATTTGAGCAAATAATTTGTTCCCAATTTCCTTACTTTATGTATTTTACAGCAATTTTGTAGGCCAATTCCAATGTTTTAACCACTGTGTAGACCCAATCCAGTTGCCCTTCACCTTGTATAGTTATTTAGAACTTCAAGGTGGAGTTGGTAACATTTTTAACACACTTTGTACTGGTAGTATAAATAACTGCCCAAGACTGCACATGATTCTCACTTATTCCAATTGTTTCTTTCTCTGTCTTCTAGGGTGGGGTGCATAGACTCCATCCTACCACAGCCACTAAGGGGTTAACAGCCACTTCCTCAGCTGCATCTAATTTCTGGCTTAATGACAGTGGAGATAAGAAGGCTGCATGAAAGGACATCTGCTAGGAAGGCTGAGAACTGAGGGGAGTTTTCTCAGCAGCAAGTTGGAAGGAAGCTGCACAAGGAGCTGTCTTCCCCAGGATGATGAGGAGGAGGAGGTGGAGGTGGAGGTAGATCTGGAAAAGACACCGGGGGGAGGAGGGGAGAAAGCAGTCAGGAATTGTAAGAAACAGGTTTTAGCTTAAGTACAGAATCCCTGGGACTCTGCCAAAAGAGATGTCAAGCCTATGTCGTCTTACCTTCCTGAGAAAAAGATATGAAAGCCTCTCTGAGCAAAAGGGAATAAGAACTAAAAACCCAGACTGGAACTGATCACCTGATGTGGGGTGTATGGAATTTTGCCCTGTGGTATTCTTTATTACCCCATCAAGGATGAGATTAAATGGCCTGGCTGGAGCTGTTTGAAGCTGACTGTTACAGGGCCAGACTGTTGTCTGGTGGAGGAAACTGAGGTGGAGTTACTTCATCATCCTGCCTGGCCATGAGAGGATATTTTGGCAAATAAGTGATCTGGGATATGAGGTCATGAAGGATCCTACCCAACCCCCCGAGTGATTTAGACCAGATTTTGAGCAATTTCAGAGCTGCTTCAAGGTAGATAATGCTTCAGTAGAGAATACCCAGTTATGTCCTCAAATCTACCCCTTACATTTGCACAGGGGATATTCTGCAAGGGCTTCTCCTGTTCATTCTAAGGTCCACGTCTGCTGCCAGAGCACAGTAAAGGAGCTTTAATAAAAAGGAATAAAGAATTATGGTACTAAATAACAGGGAACTGGGCCAAATTTAGATTGCCAATCCTGCATTTCACAAATAAGGGATTGTTTTTTAGCATTCCTGCCCCACCCGTCTTCCTGAGTATGATTCATTAATAATAAGCAGTCTCACCCATGTTTACCAGTAATATCTCTTGCTGCTTTTTTGCAGCATTCAGCAACTCCCAAACCTGGCTCTTTGTTTTCTTATTTCTGAAGAACATCTGTTGTGATAAGGGACTGTTGGAGGCCCAGGTCACAGCACTGAGAGCTAAAAGATGCCTAATGGAGTTGAGTGCTCATTTCCCATTGAAAGTTGATGGCAATGGGACACCCAAATCCTTATGGGAGTTTTTGATAATGCCAGACTAGAACTCTAACCCAATTTAGATGACACAGTGGCTGGGGCGGATGAGAGTGCCGTGGGGCCCCAGGCAGCAAAATTTCCTGGGGCCCCCCTTTGACACGGCGCATGCGCCGTGGTGCCACAGCACATGTGCGGGGCCTCAGGAAGCGCGGGGCCTGGGGCAGCCGACCCGCTCGCCCTGCCCTAAATCCGCCGCTGCACAGTGGATGTGCCTAGACTACTGGTTTTTTTAAAAAAAAAGGTGGCCTTTTTTCAAAAAAACTATACCTGCATTTAGACTACCACTGTGTTCTGTCGACAGTAAATTGACAGAACACGGCGGTTTTGTCGACAGTGGTAAACCTCGTTTTATGAGGAAGAACTCCTTTGTTGACAGAGATCTGTTGACAAAAGGTGTGTGTGGACGCAGGGAGCCAGTTCTGTCGGAAAAAAAGGCCTCCAGTAAGAAGTCCTAGTGGACAGTCTAGCCTTTACATATAGAGCACCTCCATTCATTACCTCAGTACGGTGTACATAACAAATGTTACACATGGCTGGAAAACAAATAAAGAGAACCCCTGCTTATGAGCCAATTTGGGAAATGTTCCTCCCCTATCAGTTCTCCATCTTGAGAAGAGAAATTCTCTTCCAGCTGGGCTTTTCCAGGAAGAATTGGGGCTGGGGTAGAACGTTATGCTGTCTGGAAAGCATCCCTGCCAACTTTTTTGAGATGAGGGAGGATGCATGACAATATAGCAAATACTTTTCCTTTACAATTTTTAGAGGCTTGTCTTCCTTTTATTATTTTAAGAGTTTTCTATTTAAATCTCTCATTTTCCCCCATCTATTGTATTTGTAATGTCATCACCTAGTGCAGACTCCTAGGGAAATATGGAATACTGATTTCAGAGGTATCAGTTAAGACAAAGAAACTAATTTGCAATTTTTTTAAGTGTGATTAACTTTATTCAATTGGCACTTAAACAGACTCATCCCCTATTCCTTGAATATTTTTACAAAATTATTGCAGGTTTTTTTTAAAAAAAAGCAAAGATTATCATGGCAGAGCTTGATCAGTAATACTATGGCCACTACTAATGTTCCCTGTAAACTGTGCGCTTGTGCGGCCACCCAGTTGATAAGCAGAACCACGCAGCTAGATTTTTTGTTTCTACTGCTGGTACATATTCACACATGCCTCGGTGGTGTATGTAAAAAATTATCCCGCACATGGATGGAAAAAGTGTAGAGGGAACATTGGCCACTACCTGCTACATCATTACATGTCTCCTGGTCCAGGAATCCTGCATGGACTAGGAGTACCAAACAATGAAGTGAAAATCCATCATACTGATCTGAGAGTAGAACTGATGTCAAGGTTACCATTTAAAGATATAAATTTTAATTTCGTTTTCAGTTTTCTAATTGGAAACAAAAATAAATAAATAAACACACATACCTCAGCAACTAAAAAGTGTTCTACCACCCTCTACAGGGATTTCTTCAAAACAGCAAACTGGATGAATTAAATTACAGAATCCATGTTAGTCAGTTGACTTCTTATATACGGCAAAACTCTATGCAATATAGATTATTCATCTAGTGTTGAGTACCCCAGATTTCCTGACCATTACTGTCATGTTGTTATCATATCTCTACTATTAAATATTTTGTTATTGTTGTCTCAGAACAGATATTAATTGTTAACAAGTCATAAATTTGCTCTCTCCTTATCTCTAAACTGTAATTCATGTCAGTTTTTGTTCACAGTTTTAAAAGTGGAATGCTAAATTTTGTTCAAATTTCTCAAGGAATTTCAGTCAGGTCAAGGAACCAAACAAACTGAGTCCGAGTCAACATTCCCTCTAATTTTTCCTGTGAATGTGCAAAATTAATTATGTGCACCAATAAGTAGGCTGAGGAGTTCAGCGTGTCAGAAGGGGCTCAGGACTGGGGCAAAGGGTTGGTGTGCAGGGGGATGAGTATGAAGACTCTGGGGTAGGTCTGGGGATGGAGAGTGTGAGGTGCAGGCTATCCTAGTGCTGGAGTCTGGGGAAGGCACTTCTCCTTGCTGCGGCCCTGAGTGCCTGTGTGGTGCTGTGGGGCTGTGCAGCTTAGAGGAAACATAAACATGCTGCTAGTGACCCAGACCTAAAAGTCACGTGTGCTGATTAAAAATGCTCTGGGTTTCAACCACCCATCAAAAATAAAACATCCCAGGGCCAGATTATTTTTTTGTGGATTCTGGCACCTGGAAACAGAATTTGGCATCTTAGATAAGAAAGAGGATATGGTCCCCTCTGGGTATAAAGATGGGTCCAGCAGCACACTTACTCTGAGCGTCAAACTACCATGTATCTGCTGGTTGGGTTATGTGATTGGCCACCCAAGTTTCCATGAGGATGCCCACCTCGTATTCGTCTTTCCTATCCCTGGCCTGATATGCTGGAGTCGAGAGGCACAGAAGGGAGTAAAAA
Source organism: Pelodiscus sinensis (assembly GCF_049634645.1). Taxonomy (NCBI): domain Eukaryota; kingdom Metazoa; phylum Chordata; order Testudines; family Trionychidae; genus Pelodiscus; species Pelodiscus sinensis. Next base: position 289,131,090 of record NC_134711.1, on the reverse strand, counting down.
TTGTATCTGGATGTGGTCCTTTGTCTTAAGTGTACACATAGACTTAGGGTGTGTCTAGACTACAGAGTTTTGTCAACAAAAGTAGACTTTTGTCGACAAAACTATACCTGCGTCTACACTACCGCTGAGTTCTGTCAACATAACGTCGACAGAACTCAGCAGTTTTGTCGAGGCTGGTAAACCTCATTTTACGAGGCATAACGCCTTCTGTCGACAGAGTTCTGTCGACAGAAGGTGTTATTGCATGTAGGGTTGTGTCTAGACTACAGGGTTTTGTCGACAAAGCAGCTTGCTTTGTCGACAGAACTGAATGTAGTCTAGACGCTCTTTGTCAACAGAAGCTTTGTCGACAGTATCTGTCAACAAAACTTCTGTCGACAAAACCCTGTAGTCTAGACATACCCTTAGAGCTCTTTAAAGATTAAGCTTGGTACCATTATTTCTATTTTCTATCTTTATTTTCTTTGTAACCATTTTTAAGATCTATATTTGCTAGCAGTTAAAAAATAGAGCAATAGCCATTGTAACCATATGATTTATAAGCTTCTTTAATAAACCTGTAACAGAACCAAGCACAATTTAAAAGAACTCCAGCCAGTCATAAGGGACAGATACAGGCAGAGCTGGGCATTTGGATTGTGTCACTTCCAGAGGACAGATCCATAGGGGCATCTCTCAGACTTCCCTAGGCTGCTCACTGCGAAGGGATCATGTATCCTAGCAGTCAAAGTCTGAGATGTAATAAGCTCTCCCTGTAAACTCTGGGGCGTCTGTCAGCCTGTTGGCAGCCCGCCGCGAAGGGATCCCAATCCTAGCGGTTAAAGACATGGACGTTAAACCCCTCAGGGCACCCGTCAGCCTCCCTAGGCTGCCCGCTGTGACAGGATCTTGTGTCCCAGTAGTTGAAGACTCAGGTGTAACATACACACACACACTGCCCTGACCATCGGCTGACAACATCCCAAGGCACTACTGCTTGCATTGGACGGGTGAGAACACAAAGAGGATAACGCACCACTAAAAAATAAATAAATAAAACCACAACAACCCACAACCAAAACAAACCAACAGTCAGCATCTGTGCTAAGATTCCAACATGAAAGCTGTTTGGTACTCCCTGAAAAACAGGAGGATTTAATATAGTTCCCTTGCTTGTCCAAGAGAAAATCTGATCTTTAATTTCTTTTGGAAATACCTCAAAGGATTGAGATTGTCAATGTGAGACAAAAACATCTGCTCCTGTGATGTATTCTCATTTTACAATCTGATTTGAAAACCTATTTGATCTCAGTGCAATTTTAAACATAAGATTTTGTTTTTTCAACTTGTGCTGATAAGCAAAATTTGTCCATTTTTGCACAAAATAAAGCCATAGACCTTTTTTCTGTTCCTCCACTCAAAAAGTAATTACTTTTCAAGCAAAAATGGCATATTTTCAAGTAAGAACAAAAACAAGACAAAACAAAAGTAAAATCTTCCATAAGAGTCCATAGACTGATCCAGGAGCTAGAGCAGCCCCAAGTGTAATTTAGGGCCTACATTCCAGCAACTTCCTGGGTTGCCTTATGTACCACAGTACTATCCACCCATCCCAGTTCTATATCAAGCAAGGCCCCTTATGTTGGGAAATCTTTGCGGGGCTGGATTTAAGAACCCTGTTATGCTGCGCCAACATTTTTACCCAGGATAAAGACCCTCACTTTAAGTATCTCCATTGCATATTTTTATTTGTATGTCTAATATGAGTATCTCCTCAGTTTCTTGGGACCATTTGGATTTTAGACTCAGTTTAGAAGTCTTGTCATTCATGGTGAGATAACTGTCTTATCATGAGAATCATTTGGTTCTTTCCTCCCATTCTACGGTCATCTTATTGCTGATGTCTCAAACTGTCTGCTTAAGATGGTCAGGCACTCAAATACTGCACTACAGCTAATTTTAACAACTTACCTCCTCCAACCTAGAACCAAGGTGAGTGTTCCTGCAACACACTTTCCAATCATGAAAGTGTTGAAAGGAGTTCCTAAACAACGTAATATTTCAGGGGGAACTGAGGGTCATTTGTTACCTTCAAACATGTGTGACAAGTAGCCACCTTGAGAATTGTCAGCTGAAGAGAATAAAGCTGGTTTTATTTGACTTACATCATTCTTCATGTATGTTGCTGCACAAGGCTATACTGATAAACTTGTGAAGAGAGCTTACAACACACACTGGCACATATAAGCCTGGAGAGCGTCCAGCATGGTTGTGGGTGGTGCTAGAAGTGGAGAAGAGAGCCCTGTCATAGCTCCTCTGAAATGAGAATTTTGACCTGGAATACTTCAGAGGAGTCTGGCTGCCTTGATAGCTCTTGCATGCAAATACAATCACTGCTGTAGCTAGGGATGTTAAATATCAGTCAACTGAATAGTTGAATAACCTCATGACTTCTTATCAGTTAGTCGACTATTCTATAGTTCCTGGGGGCAGGCTGGCAGCAGTGCAGTGTGCCAAGTAGGAGCTAGTCCGCAAGAGAAGCCAGTGTAAAAACTAGCTCTTCTTGAGAACTGGCCACTTGTCACCCTGTGCTGCTGCCTTTGACAAGAGTCATCAGTGCGGGGGGGGGGGCAGAACCCCCTGTCTGGGGAGGTGGGTCTAAGCTCCAGGAATCAGCACAAACTGGAACTGAGCTGGGCTGCCTGCCTGCCCGGCTCCTAATACACTTTAAATGAAGAGTCAAGGTGGGGAGTAGATCCTGGACCCAGTGTGAGCCAGAACTGAGCTGGGCTGCTGGCCAGCCTGCTAAAAAAATTCACTGGTTGTGGGGGGGAAGGGAGGGAAATGCATGTAGTCTATAGCATCAACTGATAATCGGTTAATCAACTACACTATTACATCCCTAGCTGTAGCTAGGTCCTGTCTGTTGGGGATGATGCTCTGGGTATGTCTAAATCTTTGTCAGCTCACATGGCTTAAATGTGTGTGGGAACGACAACAAAACTTTAGAAGATGGACAAAAGGAATGTCTCTATTGCCGTGGTCACCAAACAGTAGATCGCGATCTACTGGTAGATCTCAGGGGCTCTAAGAGTCGCTCTTGAGCCCTCTGAACTGTGTGCCTGCGCAGTACATTTACATTAGATTTCCTCATTTGAGGAGCAGCTACTCACCGAGCAACAACACAGGTGAGTAGCTGCGAGGTATGGTGGGAGCTGGGAGGTCGGGAGGGCTGAAACACGCCAGCCAGCTGACTGTGGCTTTCAGCTGAAAGAGGCTGCCCCGTGCTCCAGCTGATAGGCGGCTTCTCCTCTGCGCCTGCCCACGTGGAGCTTGGTGCACCCTGGCTGAGCGCCATGGCCAGCTGGCCGGGCAGCCACTTCTCTTCCCTCCAGCCCGGCTGCCCTGCGCTCAGCCCAAGGAGGCTGCATTTAGCTCCAGCTGTGCTGGAGCAAGCTTCCCAGGCTGAGCGCAGGATCACAGATGCCCATCTGATGGACTGTATACAACTAGCAATCTCAGACTACAACCCAGACTTCAAGACACTGGCAGATACTGTTCAGTCACAGGTGTCACACTGAGACTTTGTTATTGGAAGAAAAAATATATAATGATCAGTACTTGATTTTAGATTTACAAAATAGCACAGAACAAAATGTATAATTGTACATGCTTCATTTGACATTTAAATAGCATGAATTAAAAACAGACCATTTATTTCATAACTAGAAACGTGATTTTAATTTTATATATTGCATAATTTAAAAATAAACTGTTTAACATAGTGTATAAGGGCAGGGGATAGCAAGTGATGGACAGGAGAATAGAGAGGGCGGGGCTTCAAGGAAGGGGCGGGGCGGTAGATCTTTGCCCGTTCTGAGACTTAAAAAGTGATCTTGGGTGTAAAAAGGTTGGAGACCACTGCTCTATTGCAATTAGACACCCATAACTTTCCAAGTTCCAGAGAAAGGGACCACAAGAAGAGGAACAGACAGAGGTATCAGACATGCAAAGAGCTAATCCCCAAAGCGAACAAGAAGAGGAGCCATAGGAGGTGAATGGAACCAGGACAAGGTTGCTCTAATTTGTGTTAACAAGGTGTACTCATCTTGATTATATGCCTGAGCCTAAGCCTCCAGATACTTCCTAAAATTCAATATCCAGCACAAGGAGTTGATCGAGCTAGAAAAATGCTCCAATGCCTTTCCCTATTTGTAAGCAGTCAGAGCTGGTAAAACTAAGCAGAGCCATTTGTATGTAACTTAGTTAGATATAATATTTATTAAGTCGTGGATACTGCAGCAGTATCTAGTCAGTTCTAGGCTGCATTTAAGAGATTTATCTCAAATTCCTCATATCCAGTCGACAAAAATGTGGAATGTGAACATTCGAAAACTATCCAGCAAATGGGAGCCATTTAGGCATTTCCTTGGTTCACTGCCAGCTTTACTGTCCCTCAATATAAACACAGCTAGCTGCCTGTCGCTTTGTGTTTTTTTTTCTCCCTTTAAAAAGTTATAATATCTGATACTGTTTGAAAATTAGGTCAGTTCTATACAGGGAAAAACTACTATTTTCTGTTATAACAAGTGCACCCATCCTAAAATCTACAGAAATAATATACCCTTCAACTGCCAGAGTTCAGCAGACACTCTGCCGAACAGTGTATTAACAGTTCAGTCAGTAGCCCAATCCTGCACAGTTTTAGATTATATATTCACAAAAGACTAGAACGAATGATTGTACAACAGATAAGGATTAAGTAATATTTCCTCTGAACAGCTGATCAAGTTGCTTGAAGGTGGATTTGAAGATTTAGTAGAATGGTGTTCTCAAAATATTTGGCTCTCCACAGCCAACATCTGACAAAGTCTAAAGAAGACACCCAGATAATGGGCTGGCCAAAGCAGCTGTGAATAACCTTTGGGAGTTTTTTTAAATTAATGGAAACAGAGACAGACTTTGAGTGATAGGTGTTATAAGAGCTATCAGCAATAATTGTGAAGAAAGAAGAGTATCTAACATGAGGAAAGCTCAGTCATTTTATTGTGAGAATTCAACTCTATGTTTTGCCTGAAGACAAAATGTGCAGCTTTTTGCAGCAAGGGAGGTTTAGGTTGGACATTAGGAAAAATGTCCTGTCAGGATGATTAAACACTGGAATAAATTACAGTGGGGTTGTAGAATCTCCATCACTGGAGATATTTAAGAGCAGGTTAGACAGACACCTGTCAGAGACAACCTAGGCAGTACTTGGTCCTGCCATGAGGGCAGGGGACTGGACTTGATGACCTCTTGAGGTCCCTTCCAGTTCGATGACTCTGTGATCCCCTTTTGAAGTACATCCAGATAATGTAAGTGGAAATTCCTCAACAGACAAGGATTGCAAGATGAAACTGAATTAGTATTGTTGGAACATCTAGTGGACCATAATAATGTTTGACTAACAGAAGATAGCAGCCTATTTTTTGATTGATCATGTAATCTGATTTAGTAATGAACTGTATAGTGAGAATTAAACTCAATTTAAGCATTGACTTTAAATGTTTGCTCTTCTTCTTAAATCTTCTAAGTTTTTCCTTTTCCACTGAAAATATCATAGAATGCATCACGCTATGACATCACACATACCTTAGATTTCATGTGTTATAATGTTGTACTCTGGGATATTTTGCACTGAATGTTCCTTGCAGTCTAATTAGCATAACAAGGCATTCTTCAAATAAATCTTTGTTTAATTCAATGGAGCTTTGGTTTTGCAATTCATACCAAATGGGGAGATAATATTAACAACTGTCCAAGAACATAAACTTGAACATAAACTGTTCATTAACTACTCTTGAAAAAGGCCCTGAAAAGTTTATTCTGAGGCTTAGCTAAGGCTACGTGGCTTCTGTTTGTAGACTGTAAAGTATGTGTTTTGAAGTGTCTTATCAGTAAATTCAAAGAGTATGTTAAACCAATAAAGAAAATTATTACATCCCTAAACCACAAAAATCCAAACCAGAAAAAACTCAGGAAGTCTATAGCAAAAGACAGCCAGAATTAAATTTAAGATTTAGGAATTCTGAGGGGAAAACTTGCAGTTTCAGTCATTTGTATACATTTGTAAATTACTAAATACTGATCTGATCCAGATGAGATTCCTAAAAATAGCTTTTGTGTGCTGCTATGTGAAAGGATGGTTGGGAAATTTTTGTTCAAATAAGAAAGTTACCAGAGAGAGGGAAATGTACTATACATTTGAATCAAATGTTTGGGTACTAATAAATATCAAGCAGTGAAGTTGATAACCTTTTTCCTGAAAGAATCAGAATAGGTTTTCCTAAAATTGACATAAACCAGTAAACAGGAGTAAAATCCAAATAACGGCTTTGCTGATCAAAAATAAAACCTCACTGAATCAGAATGGAGGGAAGAACCCCTTTGACTATATATACACCTCACAGTCACATTACTCAGATACTTATTTAGTTGTACTCATATACACCTCTATATGTACTATCATAATTTGTACTTTCAGTGAAATCATTAAACATGCTTATTAAGTTCACAAGATGCTCTAACTTCCTAGTTGACCATCTGCTCAGGAATAGGTTTAACTGTAACTCTGTAGTACTCCAAAGAGGTTGCACAGAGCCTTTTCATGCATGCAGTGACTGGACTGTCCGTGTCTAATTCAGGAACACAGATACTACTCCCAGAGATCATTACTAGCCACTCCAGTCTCCCATTAGGTCAGGAATACCACCTTTCTTGGCCCTTACACCAGACAACAAACCCAGCCTATTATAGAGGGGAAGTGCACTTAAAATACAATTAAAAGGGAACAAGCATTAGTCTGCCCAGATGTCCCTTAAGGAATTAGGGCCAAGAATTCCTCCTGAGACTCCTGCTGATGCGTTGTACCTCAATTCTCTTCCCACTTCCAACCACAGACTACGGGTTAAGACTCACCATCTGGCCTTATAAAGATTGATGTTTATGCACAGTTAGTGATCTATTCAGAATCAGTCATAAAGCGGCAATGTTTATTTTTCCTCAACACAGATGGTGAAATGTGCATGTGCAGTGAAAATGAACAGGCATTTAATTGAGCAGTACACTTCATTTGTTGCTTTCATTTTTAGCTGTTTTAGTTTAACGGAACTCAAAACTTCAATAGTTATTATTATTCAACAGGATGAGCAATTTGTGGTTTAAAATATAATAAAGCCTTCTGTTACCTTTAAATTCAGTTTAATTTAAATTGTGATGACCTAAATTGATCCACTATCCAAAAACATTTCTTCCAAAAGCCAACATGGAATATTTTAGCCCCTTCCTATTCCTGTATCACACTGTAGTGGTATGTGACTCACCACCACTGTGCCTCCTGGTGGCAAGTATGGGAATTAGCTTAATCCAGTTTGAGGGTACATCTACACTGCATGCTTATTTCATAATAAGCTATTCTGGAAGAAATACTCCAAAATAGCTTATTTTGAAACAGCACGGTTACACTAAAGGAAAGCCTCAAAATTAGTCCGAAGTAGGCTTCCCTAATGTGGACATGCTACCTCGATTTAGAACCCCAGGAGACACTAGGGAGTAATTATTTTGAATGGTCATGTGGAGGGGCTATTTCGAAATAGCAGCAGTGGATCATCCACACTAATGCTATTCTGAAATAGCTATTTCGGAATAGGTGTTATTCTTCATGGAATGAGGTTTATAGAAGTAGGAATAAGCTGTCTGTTAGTTCAAATTTATTTTGAAATAACAGAATTCATGTGTATTGTTATTTCATTGTTATAACATTGTTATTTCAGTATAACATCCATTATTCTGAAATAATGCTGCTGTGTAGAGGTATCCTGAGTGTGCTGTGTTTGGCTGGTCTCATCTGTTGTTCATTCACCTGTCTCCACCATCTGGTTCTGGATGTCCCTTAGACCATAGCATCCACTTCATAACACTACCCTCTGGCTATGCCCCCAACGCTGTTCTCCCCCTTTCTGGAGGAATCTGTAGTCTTCCTGGCTCTAAACCTGCCTCCGTGGCCTACTGCAGTCCCAAAGTCTACCTCTTTGCCTCACAGAGGCTCTGATTGGCTATCTGCCATCCTCACCCTGATTTGCTCCCCACAGGCCCTTTCTGACTGTCTGTGGGTTTGTAGAGTCTCCCTAAGGCTCTTCTTTTGGCCTACTGCACCACTGCAAACACCTATTGCCTTTTTCATCAAACCTGTGGGAAGTGTGTACTCAAATAATTAATGTAAGATTCTTGTGAAACTTGTGATTAAGGTTACTTTACAGTGGGTGATAAACTAACTCCAGGATGAAACACATAGGACACAAACACGGGAGTTAAACACTTTTTCATCTAAGTTAGGGCCACAGGGAACGTGACTTCTGAATTGGGAGCAAAGGAAATGGCTTAATAAGTCTAGCTCTGAATTTTGAATGTACTGATTAAGAGCAGTGTCACATGGTGTGCCACTCACCATTAGACTGGTGTCTTCTGGTCATGCTGGGAATTAGGTCATCAGGTCAACACTATGGTCGCATACCACCACTCAGTCTTTTGCTCAGGCTTGCTGCTTCTCTCTCATTCTTGGAATGATGACATCCTCTTTGTGATTCAGCCCTCCAGCTAGATCACTCAGCTTTTTCCTTTCCAAATGACTATATAAAGGGGTATATCAAAGTCTTTCCTTCATCCGTCACAAGCAGTCTTGTTGTTCGCTGCTTCTAGTGCCACTCCTTCCCTTGCAGGCAGGGAAATCCAGGCCCACCTTCTATTCTGGCTTCCAGTCCAGAGACCCTATATCCACAAGTTCTGGGCTTTCCTCTCCTCGCCCTAACTGCTCCTTCCCGACACTGCTTCCTGTCCTCCTGGTTCCTCACCTTTCTCTGGGAGTAACTGCCACAAACCCTCCTTCAGGGAGTGACTGCAGCCTACGCAGCTCAGAAGTCTCTAAACACTCCTCCCTCTTCCTGGAGGGTGATTGCCTTCCCAGAAGCAGCCCCTGTTGTCAACTCCCTGGCTTTCTAGGCCCTACCTATTCCTGCATAACTGAATCTGCTTACAGTCGTCTGCTCTTTGTTTTTTTCATATCATCTCCCTAGTTTTAGAGATATGTAAACATTGCCTTAATATAGAAATAGATAGTTCTGGATTCAATCACCTGATGTTTGTCGGGGGCAGGTGAGCAAAGCCCACAGGTAAGTGCTGAATGTGCGGGACTGGGAGATGGGTTGGAAATGGGGGGGACTACGGCCTATAATGGCAAGGAGAAAGGAGGGTCAGGGCACAACAGGGAGGCAAGATCAAATCAGTATCTTAGATGCCTATATACAAATGCGAGAAGTATGGGTAATAAGCAGGAAGAACTGGAATTGCTAACCAATAAATACAACTATGATATCATTGGTATTACAGAAACCTGGTGGGATGGGACGCATGATTGGAATATTGGTATGGAAGGGTACGGCTTGCTCAGGAAGGACAGACAGGGAAAAAAGGGAGGAGGGGTTGCCTTGTATATTAAAAATGTACACACTTGGACTGAAGTGGAGATGAACGTAGGAGATAGCTGTGTAGAGAGTCTCTGGGTTAAGCTAAAAGGGGTAAAAAACGAGGGTGATATCATGCTAGGAGTCTACTACAGGCCACCTAGCCAGGTGGAAGAGGTGGATGAGGCCTTTTTTAAACAATTAACAAAACTATCCAAAGCCCAAGATTTGGTGGTGATGGGGGACTTCAACTATCCAGACATATGTTGGGAAACTAACACAGCGAGGCACAGGCTATCCAATAAGTTTCTGGACTGCATTGGAGACAACTTTCTGTTTCAGAAGGTTGAAAAAGCTACCAGAGGAGAAGCTGTTCTGGATTTGGTTTTAACAAATAGGGAGGAACTAGTTGAGAACTTGAAAGTGGAAGACAGAATAGGGGACAGTGATCACGAAATAATAGAGTTCATGATCTTAAGGAAAGGTAGAAGGGAGACCACCACAATTGAGGTTATGGATTTCAGGAAGGCAGATTTTGATAAGCTCAGAGAACTTGTAGGTAAGGTCCCATGGGAAGCAAGACTGAAGGGAAAAACAACTGAGGAGAGTTGGAAGTATTTCAAAGGGACGTTGTTAAGGGCCCAAAAGCAAACAATTCCGCTGTGTAGGAAAGATAGAAAATATGGCAAAAGACCAGCTTGGCTTAACAAGGAGATCTTGCATGATCTCAAAATAAAAAAGGAGTCATATAAAAAATGGAAACTAGGACAACTAACAAAGGATGAATATAGGCAAGCAACACGGGAATGCAGGGGCAAGATTAGAAAGGCAAAGGCACAAAATGAGATCAAACTAGCTACAGGCATAAAGGGAAACAAGAAGACCTTTTATAAATACATTAAAAGCAAGAGGAAGACCAAGGACAGGGTAGGCCCACTGCTTAGCGAGGAGGGAGAAGCAGTAACAGGGAACTTGGAAATGGCGGAGATGCTCAATGACTTCTTTGTTTCGGTCTTCACCGAGAAGTCTGGAGGTGTGCCTAACGTAGTGAATACAAGCAGAGAGAGGGTAAGTTTAGAAGATAGGATACACAAAGAACAAGTTAAAAATCACTTAGGAAAGTTAGATGTCAGCAAGTCACCAGGTCCTGATGAAATGCATCCCAGGATACTCAAGGAGCTGATAGAGGAGGTATCTGAGCCTTTAGCTATGATCTTTGAAAAATCATGGCAGACAGGGGAGATTCCAGAAGACTGGAAAAGGGCAAATATTGTGCCCATCTATAAAAAGGGGAATAAGAACAACCCAGGAAATTATAGACCGGTCAGTTTAACGTCTGTCCCAGGGAAGATAATGGAGCAGGTAATTAAGGAAATCGTATGCAAACACTTGGAAAGTAATAAAGTGATAGGGAATAGCCAGCATGGGTTTGTGAAGAACAAGTCATGCCAAACTAATCTGATAGCTTTCTTTGAAAAGATAACGAGCCTTGTGGATAAGGGAGAAGCGGTGGATGTCATATACCTAGACTTTAGTAAGGCATTTGATACGGTCTCGCATGATATTCTTATTGATAAACTAGGCAAATATAACTTAGATAGGGCCACGATAAGGTGGGTGCATAATTGGCTGGATAACCGTAGTCAGAGAGTTGTTGTTAACGGTTCTAAATCCTGCTGGAAAGGGATAACAAGTGGAGTTCCTCAAGGGTCTGTTTTGGGACCCGTACTATTCAATATCTTCATCAATGATGTAGATATTGGGATAGAGAGTACGCTTATTAAGTTTGCAGATGATACCAAACTGGGTGGGGTTGCAACTTCTTTGGAGGATAGGGACATAATTCAAAATGACCTTAGCAAGTTAGAGAAATGGTCAGAGGTAAACAGGATGAGGTTTAATAAGGAGAAATGCAGAGTGCTCCACTTAGGAAGGAACAATCAGTTCCATACATACAAGATGGGAAGCGACTGTCTAGGAAGGAGCATGGCGGAAAGGGATCTAGGGGTCATAGTGGACCACAAGTTGAATATGAGTCAACAGTGTGATGCTGTTGCAAAAAAAGCAAATATGATTCTAGGTTGTATCAACAGGTGTGTTGTAAGCAAAACTCGTGAAGTCATTCTGCCGCTCTATTCTGCACTAGTTAGGCCTCAGCTGGAGTACTGTGTCCAGTTCTGGGCGCCACATTTCAAGAAAGATGTGGAGAAATTGGAAAGGGTACAGAGAAGAGCGACAAGAATGATTAAAGGTTTAGAGAACATGACCTATGAAGCCAGGCTTCATGAACTGGGCTTGTTTAGTTTGGAAAAAAGAAGATTAAGGGGGGACATGATAGCGGTTTTCAAATATCTAAAAGGGTGTCACAAGGAGGAAGGCGAAAATTTGTTCCTCTTGGTTTCTGAGGACAGGACAAGGAGTAATGGGCTTAAAGTGCAGCAGGGGAGGTTTAGATTGGACATTAGGAAAAAATTCCTAACTGTCAGGGTGGTCAAATATTGGAATAAATTGCCAAGGGAGGTGGTGGAATCTCCCTCTCTGGAGATATTTAAGAACAGGTTAGATAGACATCTGTCAGGGATGGTGTAGACGGAGCTTGATCCTGCCTTGAGGGCGGGGGGCTGGACTCGATGACCTCTCGAGGTCCCTTCCAGTCCTATTATTCTATGATTCTATGATTCTATGTTCTAACAAACAGTAATTTTCAGTACAGTAGGAATGGTTTGAGTAAATGAGCTGGACTTCTATGCCCCAAGTGTGTGTAGGCTCCTCATGTTTAGGCTACTACTGAATGGTTGTTTTCTAAATATCATATATAATAATAAGAGTGGGATTTTTGACTGGAGATGAGATGTTCCTATGCAGGCTGCTCTGGGGAGAGAGGACAACCCCAGACCTCTCTTGTCACAGTAGGTGAGAGCAGGTGAGAAGCACCTGTCCATGCTCAGCTGCAACAGGCACAGGTGGGGAAGGGGTGCGTGTCCCCCCAGCTGGGGGACAGACAGACACACAAACAGACAAACTCTTTGAAATATATAGTAGACAGCTTTCCCTTTTTCCACCTCTGCCCCCTGTTGCCCCAATGGAGTTATAGCTGTCCTGGTCCCCATCTCTGGCCCCTTGCTGCCCCCTGTGGTCATTCTGCAGTAAAACTCTCTCCTAGCAAACCCTTCCCTAGCACAGTTGGGGACACATTAGTGAGGCTTGGAGGGGTTTTGGAGCAGTTTTTTTTTTTTGCGCATCTCACTTGTGTGGCCCCAACTGACTTTTCTGTGGGTCAGTTACCCTTGACTCAAAACAGGTTCCCCGCCCCTCTCATTAATAAAGACAACGCTGAAACTTTTTGTGTTTGACATAATATTTTATTTAAAAATGAAGCTTGGCCAACAAGCCCCCAGTTGGGGCCAAGCCCCCATCTGGCTGCAGCATCATAACACTTCTGCACCTCCCTGACCCCAGACTCGAGCCTATCATACACTGGAACTCCTTGTCCTGAGCCTCTCACATCCCCAAACTCCTGCACCCCCACATCCCCAGTCTTCTGCCACAACACTCCTGCACCATCCACACACTGCAAATCTGTGTCCTGAGCCCATCCTACTCCCAGCCTCCCTGCCCTGAGCCCTTCATGCACCCCAGCCAAACTCCTGCATCCTCACAGCCACAAGCCTGTAGCTTGCTCAGCACCCCAACCCTCCACCTGACCCCAACACTCTCCAGCCTGGAGCCCTCTCCCTGAGCCAGCATCCTCTTCTCTACTTTCTCCTGCACCCACATTCCCTCCCAGAACTTGCACCTTTCACCCCTACCCAGTGCTTTTTTTGTGAGCCAAAATAACAGTGGAGACAGCGTGAAGACCTGGGGAAAAGTTAACCAAAAAAAAAAATAAAAAGCAACAACTTTACCCCAGCTCTTCACGCTGTCTCCACTGCTATTGTGGCTCTTTGTCTGGAATGGGTAGGCCACCCCTGCAGTAGGCTAAACACTATTATGTGGTCATCTTACTTTTCCAGTCACACACTCAAATCCCATGGCTACGTCTAGACTAGCATGATTTTCCGCAAAAGTTTTTCCGTTAAAAGCATTTGCGGAAAAGAGCATCTAGATTGGCACAGACGCTTTTCCGCAAAAGCACTTTTTGCGGAAAAGTGTCCGTGCCAATCTAGACGCGGTTTTGTGCAAGAAAGTCCCGATCGCCATTTTCGCCATCGGGGCTTTTTTGCACAAAACAATACCGCGTTGTCTACACTGGCCCTCTTGCGCAAAAAAGCCCTGATGGCGAAAATGGTGATCGGGGCTTTCTTGCGCAAAACCAGGTCTAGATTGGCACGGATGCTTTTCCGCAAAAAGTGCTTTTGCGCAAAAGCGTCCATGCCAATCTAGATGCTCTTTTTCACAAATGCTTTTAACGGAAAATTTTTTCCATTAAAAGCATTTGCGGAAAATCATGCCAGTCTAGATGCAGCCATTTAGTTTGTTTACAATGTAATAGGACTATAAGAACATAAGAATGGCCATACTGGGTCAGACCAAAGGTCCATCTAGCCCAGTATCCTGTCTGCTGACAGTGGCCAATACCAGATGTCCCAGAGGGAGAGATCACCACTGGTAATCCTTATGTGATCCCTCCCCTGTCACTCACCTCCAGAGAAACAGAGGCTAGGGACACCATTCCTACCCATCCTGGCTAATAGCCATTGAAGGACCTACCCTCCATGAATCTATCTAGCTCTTTTTTGAATTCTGTTAAAGTTCTAGACTTCACTGCATCCTCTGGTAAGGAGTTCCATATGTTGACTATGCACTGAGTGAAGAAAAATTTCCTTTATTTGTTTTAAACCCACTGTCTATTACTTTCATTTGCTGACCCACAGTTCTTATATTGTGGGAATAAGTAAATAACTTTTCCTTATTCACTTTTTCCAAACAACTCATGATTTTATAGCCCTCTATCATATCTCCCCCTTAGTCTTCTCTTTTTTAAGATGAAAAGTCCAAGTCTTTTTAATCTCTTTTCATATGTGACCCGTTCCAAAATCCTAATTATTTTTGTTGCCCTTTTCTGAACATTTTCCAGTGCCAATATATCTTTTTTGAGATGAGGCGACCACATCTATATGCAGTATTCAAGATGTGTGCGTACCATGGTTTTATATAGAGACAATAAAATATTTTCTGTCTTATTCTCTATCCCTTTAAAAATTATTCCTAACATTCTATTTTTCCAAGAACTATCCACAATGACTCCAAGACCAAGTCTTTTATAACACAAACTGAACATTTGTAATTGTATAGATACTCATTTTCACTTGAGGTGTACTATTAATGTTTTATACTAAAAATAATACTAAATTGCTAAAATAAATACTCACAGTCTTCCATGAGAAGCATATTGCTTTTCCTTGCTGAACACTTTGTTTGAGCAAGAGTTAATAGCATAATCTTACCAAACTTTTTAGACTTAATTTGCACTTGTGATACTAATTCTGCTTTTGTTAACTGTTTAGAAGCAGAAATATTAACTACTACTTTCCTTTAATATAAAATAAAAGAAAATAGAATTTAAATAAAAATTAATTTTAAAACCAGGTGTACGTAAATACTTTAAAGGTACAGCCACTCCTCGAGTTACAAATAAGTTAAGGACCAACACTTGGTCCGTAACTTGAAGTGTTCGTAACTCAGATCCCATAGAATTACATGGCAACCACGCTGTTTGTAAGCGTGGATCGCCATTCGTAACTCGGATCCACATTGTCTTAGGTGGAGGTGGTCGTAACTTGGGGAGTGGCTGTATTAAACTTTCATGATGCTTTGTTGTCTTTGGCAGTCTAACATGGAAACCTGTTGAAAAAGTTTGATTAGTGTAGTGAGTCAGCGTAACCTCCTGCTGACCTGGATGAAGAAACTCCCCCAAGGACTCCTTGGTGGGTGATACCAGAACCACCCAGCCCCGCCCACAGGAAACAGGAAGGCAGGGCTGGAGGTATAAAAAGAGGAATTCACAGCTCAGTTGGAGTTCAGCAGCTGAGCAGGCTAGAGGCTCTACTCCAGCCCCAAAGGAGACAGGCTTTGTCATGCTGCCCTCAGAGGGAGGACTGGGTTGGGCCACCTGGGCCACTGCTGGCCCCTGAGAACTGGACCAGTCTGTGGAGGCCGCTGCCCAGGCCCACAGATTCATCCAGACTCCCAGGACCCTTGCCAGGCCCAGACAAGAGGGCTGGATCACCTGGACCCTTACCCGAGCAAGACCCAGAGCCTATGGACACACTGCAGGCACCTCCATCTCCAGCTGAGCTGGAGGAGCAGCATCCGAGCCAGGTAGGTCACAAGCGGAACTGAGAAGTGGCCCAGGGAGAGCCAACCCTGAGGCAGCTGAGAAAATGGAGGTCAGCTGGGTAGCGTGTTGTGGCTCAGATCCCTGCTGACCCACCGACCTGGATGGCGCATTACGGCTTGGAGCCCCGCCGACACAGTGGCTGTGGCTCTGCCACTACTAGGACCCTGGGCTGGGAGGCAGTGAAGCAGGTGGGCCTGCGTCCCTCCACCACCCCTTCTCTTGGGTTGCAGGTTCCCCCTGTGGGGCAAAAGCTTGTTGGCTCTCCACCAGCAAGGAGACTCCTGACCTCTGGGTCAGCCTGCAGATAGGCCTGCACCTTGGAACCATTTGGACTACTTACTCGTTAGATAGTTTGGTTGTTGCCCTGTCCTGATCAAGGGCCTGGGCTCCTAAACTACTGTGCAGCTCACCAGACTACTGTTTACCAGAGACTACTTAACTGTTTATTTGCTGTCCTGCCCCAAACAAGGGTGGGCTGCTAGAACTGATATTTGGCCTGCAGTCAGGTGGGAGGCCCCGAACTTTGGTAAAGTATAATGAGTCAGCATGGCCTCCCCACTGACAAGAACGATTACAGTTAGCATTATGCATAAATGGTTATTTTAAATTATTATTGCTATGCCATTCTTATAGCTATATTTATTAGTGAAGACAAGTTTATAAAAACCCAAACAAGAAATTGACATTTTGTTAATATTTCCTTAATCTTAATGTTGAGGTTTCTCCTTACATTTTTTTAAATTAAAAAATGAAAATAAATAAAATTGTGATTAATAAAAGATAATTGTTTTTGTTTGCAATTGCATCTATGTTGAGGCAGAAATATACCTATAACTGAGATTTTTTTGAACTTTGCACAAAATGTTGTATTCATAGTGTTATATCCCAACCACATATACTTAAAAAAAGTATAAAATTTATGTTTATTGAAACAAAATAAAAATAAACAGTAGTCACATGACACACAACATACAACAAAAGACAACATATGTGACATCTTACAAAAAATGGTACCAAAATCCTATTTATGACCACACAAAATAAGGCAAACAAAAATTAAAAATATAAAAAGTGGTAAACATTTAAATGAGCAAGTTATTTTCTTATTAAAAACTTTCAATAGAAATAATAAAAAATATTAATATTTGCCAAATTTGTTGTATTAATTTAGTAACATAGGGTACGTCTACACTTGCCTCCTAGTTCGAAGTAGGGAGGCAAATGAAGGTGACCAAAGTTGCTAATGAAGCGTGGGATTTAAATATCCTGCACTTGATTAGCATAGTCGCGGCCATTCTATTGTATGAGGAGTACCAGTTAATTCAAGTTAAGGGGTTTTTCTCGGAGTACCGCGTCTATACGCGGCAAGTTAAATCGGGCTAGTCAATTTCCAAAATGGCGACTGACAACGACTATGCTAATCAAACATGGGATATTTAAATCCCGCGCTTCATTAGCAACTTCGGTTGCCTTCATTTGCCTCCCTAGTTAGAACTAGGGGGAAAGTGTAGACGTATCCTTATTGCATTCTCCACTTCTTTATATTAAACTTTATTTTTAAACTCTGCTATACAGGTGTACTGAAAGAAGAAAAGCCCATGTTTCAAATATTAGTGGTTAGAATTAGAAGTAGAGTCTGCATATCTGTAGCTTAGTGACTGTATCTTCAAGAATGTTAGAAGTAATTCTAGCTGTTGCATTGCTAAAGGGTTAAAATAATTAATTTACTAGATTTATTTAAAGTAAAGTTTTTATCTTATTTTTTGGAGTGTGGAGGAGAGGGGTAATGAAGAGCAATTTAGGAAGGTAGCAAGACTTGAGCCAAGAGAATTTAACTCCAAGTTGTCTTAAGGTACGGACAACAGCAGCAGCAAACTTAGCAAACTGTAAAAGGCTACAAAGGAAAACATACCAGTATGTAAGAATATTTGAGAAAGTATATTTTTATCTGACCGCAGTGTACTTCATGAGTCAACGCAGTTGGGAACCCACTCCCTGAGTTTTTATCCTCTCTCTAAAATTAGAGCGGGGGTAGTTACCTGCTCTTGTAAAAACTGATTTTGTTCCTCTGGTGTCTGTTGCTTTTGTCTGAATGCCAAATGGATTGCGGAAGTGCCCTTACATACTGAAGTTAACTGTTTGGAAGCAACTCCATGTGTTAATATATCAATTCTGATTAACTTGCTTAATCTTGGTTTTTCACACTGAAATTTTTTAATCACTTCCCTGCCATTAAGTCACAGCTCCTGTCTTCTACTGTGCTCTGAACTGTTCCATTTTTTCCTTCATTTCATTTACCAATTCAGTAAAAGTATTGTTTGCTACTTCTCTCTCCTGTATACTTACTTTTTCCATTCTAACAGGTACTAGTCTAGGTCTCATTTAAGTTTAACTGAAACCTATTTTTTCTCATTTGATTGTGGCTACAGTGGATCCCATCTCATCTTTTAAATTTTCCAGGGCCACCTTTTCCCATTTCTGTCTCCTGTGAGGTTGGAGAGCCAGTGATGGCTTCCTGATGCGAGGGGGGCGGGGAGAGGGAGGAGCCTCATGGGCTGGATCTGGCTTGCAGGGGAAGGAAGAGGCTCCACTCCCCCTCCGTGTAGCACTGGAAAGTCCTGCTGCTCCCATGGGCCAGAATCACAGCCAATGGGAGCAGCAGGGAGTGTTGCCTGGAAAGTGGCGTAATAGATTGTATCAGTTCCCCAAAAGGTGTTCTCCAAAAGTTGTTTTCTCACTAAGGCCACGTCTTCAATAGGTGCAAGATCGATGCCCTTTGGCACCAGTACTTCTGCTCCTCACAACGAGTAAGGGAAGCTGATGGGAGGGAGCATTTGCACTTGTCGACCTTCCACTGTGTAGATGGCACAGAAATGCAATTTAAGATACGTCAACTCCAGCTTCGTAATTAATGTAGCTGGAGTAGTGTATCTTAATTCGACCTTCCACTGTACTGTAGACCGGGCCTAAGAATATTGATACTATATACTCATTCTTGCATTCATATACCTAAACATTGGCCCATATGTTGGTGAACTCTTTTCCTAAATCAGTCAACAATGAGGGGATAGAAAGATTTGGTAATTAATCTCTGATCTGAAGATTTCAATTAAATTATTGGCTGTGCCAGATAATTCCTTTCTGATTTGAGCAGCTCACTCTGTGGCTCATTATAGCTATAAAAAATGAGGACAATACTTCAGTATCTCAGAGGTGGGTTGTGAGGATAAATCCATTAATATATGGGAATATTATTCATGTAATACCCTCTTCCTTCCCCCATCAGTATGGTATCTAAGTTACTAGATAGGAAAAAGACACAATTGAGACTCCAGTTATTGACAAACAATGGACAGGATCAAGTGTGTGCAAGTACAATGTTAAAAATAAAGGATACTGGAGGCTGGATACGTTCAAGGCACAAGGAAAAAAATCATGCTTGATATCACTAAATTGGCTTCAGTGGAATTACATCAAGAATGAATTTGGCATATTATGATTAAAATACATGTTTCAATTGTTTTGAGGAAGAAAATAAGAAGCAGTCAATAAAAGACTAAGTTAGTAATTGTTTTATAAATTACTACTTAGGGAAATTAAATCAAAGAATAATTAAAAAGGGGAGATGGCAAATGAAATGAGGATATATAATATAGAGTTAACTCAGGCTTGCAGGGAAACAATAAAAGAAGTTAAAAGAACTTTGCATAGTGCTAGTTTTTGAGGGGTGGGGAAGGCTTGACAGTCCGTTTCTCTCACAGATTTATGGTAAGGAGAGAGATCAGTTCCTTTTTTCATTTCAACTTCCAGCCTGCTGTGCAGGGACTAGAGAAAAGAAGATAGAAGGTAATGGAGCCCAGTCGTTGAACAGTCTTTGTTAGAACACAATCTCTCTTTCTCTTCCTCCTTATTGTCAGGTACTGGGAATGAGACTGTTCCACATTCAGTGGCAAACAGACCAAAGCTACCTATGGGTGTAAATGTATACTTATTTACACGATTAACTGATGAGCCTGAGTTCATTGGTTAATCATAATGGTTACATGCAGCCACCCCTGCTGCCTCTGATACAGGAGTAACGGATGAACCCAGACAGGCAGATGGGAGGCAGGGGGGACAGGTGGGAGCAGCTGTGCGCAGGGTGCCTGCTTTTAAACCTGCTCTCTGAGCGTGCCAGCTCCTATAGAGCTGCCTCCCCCTCTCCATGCTGCTGCCTCAATCAGATGCAGCAGCGTGGAAGGGAAGGTGGCACAGACAGGAGCTGGTGCTCCCTTAAGCCAACTCCCCCATGAGCATGGTTCCCGTGCAGCCTCTTCCCCTCCTCCTCACGTGCACTGCTGCCTCCCATAGAGCACCAACTCCCACCTGGCCCCCCCACATGTAAATGTGTAACTGCTATAAATTTCAGCAGTTATACATTTACAAAAATGAATATATTTTAACTACCTAAAGCTACCATTGAACTCCCTTTGCTAATAGAAGCCTAAATTCTGCGGGCTTTATAAAGACAAAACCTTCTTTGACTTCAGTCAGGGAATATTCTTGATAAAGAACAGCAGAACTGGTCTCCTAGGGGAAGAAGAGAGCTCACTAATCAATAAGGAGACTATGAAAATTTATTGGGATATACTAATAGTAGAACAGTTATTTCTTATCACGAGTCCATGGATACACCATTAGAATAGTAGTAAAAAACTGGTTCTGTTTGGAAGTGTTTCCTACATTTGGGTGTCTCCTTTTTTGTATTGCAACCCTTAGACAGTTTGGCAAAATTTTGAAACTTGAATTTCTAAAATTAGGCATCAAAATTCATAGTATGGCACTTACGTGGAGCAATTTCGAATGGTTCATACCACTCACAACATTACTTCTACATTAAAGGGTGACCCTTAGAAAATCAGGCCCCAGATACCGTAAATTAAGCAGCCAAAAACTGAGTGACCCTGCAAGTCATTCTTCACAAGAGAGGAGAAACACAGAAGATGAACTGAGTATAATTGTGAAATAGCCATTTCTGCTAATGTCTAGTAAATCCATGTGCTTTCCTTCCTCATTTTTAATATTGGGAAGGAAATACAGGGCTATAATTTAAAAATAATTGTTGTGTTAAGTTTAAATTGTTTTGAAATCTAGTATAGGGTAATGGTGGTTTCCTCAAGTCTCTGATGGTTGCTCATTTATTATTTGATATGAAACAGTAAACACTATCCCATTTCTTCTGGACATGCCCACACCAGTGTTCCTTCTAAGCGCCCAGTCAGTTAGCTCTTACTGGGCGGGGCTGATTAATCACCTGTGAAGCAGTGCAACCATGCAGCTTAGAGGGGACACTGGCCCACACCACAAGTTAGCACATAATTATTGCTCTTGTTAGCTGTCTCAGTCACAAGGACATGGAGACTGACCTGTTCTCAATAACGGTAGTCCCTCAAGGCCAATATTAAAGAACAGAAGGAGCAGCTTAGTAGAAGTCTGCATAACCATTGATCTACTTATCTATTCTCTGGATCAGTGTGACAAATTTTCTAGGGATCTCAACCCAGAACATTTCAAGGACACTAACCTTGCTTTTATGTTTAAAACAATCAAGATGGCAGTGGGGCATTGTTGGCACATGATGGCATATATTACATTAGTAGATGTGCTACAAACCTCGGTGCCAACTCTGCCCACATATATACACCAGCAACACCATCACAGGACCTAACCAGATCAGCCATACTGTCACTGGTTCATTCTCCTGCACATCTACTAATGTAATATATGCCATCATGTGCCAACAATGCCCCACTGCTATATACATCGGCCAAACTGGACAGTCCCTACGTAAAAGAATCAATGGACACAAATCAGATATTAGGAATGGCAACATACAAAAACCTGTAGGGGAACACTTCAATCTTCCTGGACACACAATTGCAGATCTAAAGGTAGCCATCCTGCAGCAAAAAAACTTCAGGACCAGACTTCAAAGAGAAACTGCTGAGCTACAGTTCATCTTCAGGTTTGACACAATCAACTCTGGATTAAACAAAGACTGGGAATGGCTTGCTAACTACAAAAGCAGCTTCTCCTCTCTTGGAATTCACACCTCCAGATCAGCTACTAGAAGTGGGCCTCATCCTCCTTGATTGGATCCACCTCGTCATCTCCAGCCTGATTCTGGCCTGCATATTTATACCTGCCTCTGGATATTTCCACTACATGCATCTGACGAAGTGGGTCTTTGCTCACGAAAGCTTATGCTCCTACACTTCAGTTAGTCTATAAGGTGCCACAGGATTCCTCGCTGCTTTTGCAGATTCAGACTAACACGGCTACCCCTGTGATACTATAATGGTAGAGTGTGTTATGAAAGAGAAAATGTAACTAAAAGGCAAAAATGAAAACTAATGAATAATCTTATGTTCTTATTGTGAAAATCATTTTTCCATATACATAGCGAAGAATTCTAGATCTATTTGATTATTAACTTTAAGGAACAATTTATATGACTCTGAATGAATTAAGATGATTGTACTAAGATATTTAGGACTTCAGCAAGATTATATTTGCTCTAGTTTTTTTTTTAATTGCCTAGCTTTAGGCTCCTAAATCCATATTAAGTTCCATAAGCCCTGGTTTTACAAAGTGCAGACTGTGTTCCTTCCAGCCACACTCACTGCTGACCATGGAGTAAGGCTGCTGATCTTGCCCTAGTCCACGGGGCCAGCCCCTTTATGCAAAGAGGAATATGACAGGAACATTCTCTTATCTTGGGTATGTCTATATTGCAGACAGACACATGTGGCCAGCTGACTCAGGCTTGTATGGCTCTAGCTAAGCAGCTGTATAACTGTGGTATACACTCTCAGGCTCTAGTGGCAGGACCCTTCTCTCCAGCATCAGCCCTCCTGTCAGGCTCACATTCCCTCTCCATGACAACTCCCTCTGCTGGGCTCCCACTTCCCAGGATAACCACCTTGCTCTCACCACTCTCGGCTCCAATATTACTTGTGGGATGGCAGGTGTCCACTATCCCAGCTCTAGCCCTGCAGCTCCCTGATGTAGCTCAACCCTGGCTCATTATCAGCATAGCTGGTCTCCAATATTGCTCTGCATCCAGCTCCAGCTCTGCATCTTCTGGCTCAGTGCTGCTGCTGCTGCTGCTGCTGCTGCTGCTTTGGCTCCAACCCATCCCTGATTTCTGGGCTACTTCTCGGGTTCCTCCAGTTCTGGATGCTGCTGCTTTGCTTCCAGATAAGCTCTGATTGCTGCTTTCTCCTTACCTGTGCTGTACTTCAGCTCATGCACAGAATGGCTCCTAGGTTCTTGACTCACTCATTGACAGGGCAGGTAGGCCAATCTGACTGACTTGAAGCCTTGTCCTCTCACCATTGGCCCTGTGAGCTGTGAGTATCAGCTGCTTGCTCTTCAGCCCTTCCCCTTTCTTCTGGTACTGGAAAAAGGCCAGCCAAAAAAATCCCATTAAATTTCAAGGTGGGGTCAACAGCCCCCATACATTGAGAAGAGATCTGGGTCCAAAACTGTCTTGAATGCATAGGGTGTTCAATTTTAACCTGGTTTTATCAGCGCTCCTACTGTATTTTGGTTCATAACTCTGATTATTCTATACTAACTGTTCAGTATTCAGTACAGAACCAAACAAATGCCATTTAACTTAGTTACAAGAATGACTAACTCTATAATCCTTTTCTCTCTCTTTTTAGGGCTCCTTTACCATAGTACTTAAATGGAAACTCATATCCACTCTAGTTTAATTGGCTCACGTCATACAATTATCACCACTTCTCCTGGAGGACTGTTTTTCCCCTAAAGAGTCATTTGAAAACTAACCATAGAGTAGGAAAAATATATCTGCATAGCATGCTCTGTAAATAGCACAATGAAGAGAGAGGATAGCAGAGGAGAAAGAAAACAAAGGGAACAAGTTGGAGACTCCCCTGTTCAAATCCTTTCTCCCCATTAGGCAAAGAGGAAAAAGCAACCCTTGGTCTTCCACATCCAAGGTGTGCTCTAACTAATGGGCTAAAAATTATGATGTAGGTAAGGTTCAGTACCGCTGGATCTGGCAAGAAATGGCTTAGGTGCCTAAGCTCCTGACTCCAAGAAAAGAGGTTCCTGGTTATGGATCACAAGCAGAGGGAGAACATCACATAAGAACATAAGAACGGCCGGCCATACTGGGTCAGACCAAAGGTCCATCTAGCCCAGTATCCTATCTACTGACAGTGGCCAGCACCAGGTGCCCCAGAGAAGGTGGACCGAAGACAATGATCAAGCGATTTGTCTCCTGCCATCCCTCTCCAGCCTCTGACAGACAGAGGCTAAGGACACCTTTTTATCCCCTGGCTAATAGCCTTTTATGGACCTAACCTCCATGAAATTATCTAGCTTCTCTTTAAACTCTGTTATAGTCCTAACCTTCACAGCCTACTCTGGCAAGGAGTTCCACAGGTTGACTACACGCTGTGTGAAGAAGAACTTTCTTTTATTAGTTTTAAACCTGCTACCCATTAATTTCATTTGGTGTCCTCTAGTTCCTCTATTTAGGGAACTAATAAATAACTTTATCGGCCCTCTCCACACCACTCATGATTTTATATACCTCTATTATATCCCCCCTCAGTCTCCTCTTTTCTAAACTGAAAAGTCCCAGTCTCTTTAGCCTCTCCTCATATGGGACCCGTTCGAAACCCCTAATCATTTTAGTTGCCCTTTTCTGAACCCTTTCCAAGGCCAAAATATCTTTTGTGAGGTGAGGAGACCACATCTGTACACAGTATTCAAGATGTGGGCGTACCATAGTTTTATACAGGGGCAGTAAGATATTCTGGGTCTTATTTTCTATCCCTTTCTTAATAATTCCTAGCATCCTATTTGCCTTTTTGACCGCCGCTTCACACTGTGTGGAAGTTTTCAGAGAACTGTCCACAATAACTCTAAGATCTCTTTCCTGATTTGTCGTAGCCAAATTAGCCCCCATCATACTGTACGTATAGTTGGGGTTATTTTTCCCGATGTGCATTACTTTACGCTTATGCACACTAAATTTCATTTGCCATTTAGTTGCCCAATCACTCAGTTTGGTGAGATCTTCTTGGAGTTCCTCACAGTCTGCTTCTGTCTTGACTATCCTAAACAGTTTTGTATCATCTGCAAACTTTACTATCTCACTGCTTACCCCTTTCTCCATATCATTTATGAATAAGTTGTAAAGGATTGGTCCCAGGACTGACCCTTGGGGTACACCACTAGTTACCCCTCTCCAATCTGAAAATTTACCATTTATTCCTACCCTTTGTTTCCTGTCTTTTCCTCATCCCACGAGGCATAACGGGGTGGTCGACAAATGCCTTTGATGTCGATCGCGGAGTGTCCAGACTAGCGTGCTGAGCCGACAAACAGCCGATCGGCTCAGCGCGGCAGCCATTTTAATTTAAATGAAGTGGTGATTATTTAAATCGCCACTTCATTTGGGTATGTCTAGTAAACTAATTTACATGGGGCGACAGAGCCATGTAGTCTAGACATTCCCTTAGAAGTTCTGCTCCTTCCAGATGTTCTTGATAAGAAAAGCACCTGGTCCCCCTCAGGTTTGTCTCTTTCAGTAAGCAGAGTTGGCTAGCTCCAGCTCTTACAGGGCAGCCCACCCTCTTACAAGATTTTGAAGTTCCACTGAAATCAATGGCAGTTAGGATCTGGGCCTAAGTGCTTTACTCAGCCTTTGTAGATCCCATTGTTGTTCCAGTGATTTTCCAGCTACCTAAATGTTTGGCATTGCAATGCCCAAGTCCTTTTGTGGAGCCTGGCCTTATTGCATGCCTATTATTTCCTTTCTGGGTATAAATGACCTGCTCTATATTTAATTCTTTGTGCTATAGTTTATCTACTTATTCATTCCTTATAGTCACATTTTTTTGCATAACTGATAAGATCCATTCCTGATATATTGTGTAATTAATTTGTTGCTTAATATGACTCTGGTTTAACTGTTTTTTTCTGCATAGTCTGTTACTAATTATGGCCGTCAGCTTCTACAAAGACTAGGGTTGCCAGGTGTCTGGTTTTGAACTGGACAGTCCAGTATTTGAGCTTTCTGTTCGGGAAACAAACTGAGAAAATATAAATGAGAAAACATAAATGTCCGGTATTTTGTAAATAAGATGTAATGTAGATTGTGATGTAATGTCAAGTATGTCTGGTATTTTTGTTGAAACCATCTGACAACCCTAAAAAGACCCCCTATATAACTGGGTGGAATTCTTCAAACTAATGGTTCCTCTATTATTTTTCAAGTGCATCTTAAATGTTCCTTTCTGCTTATTATTTTAGACTTTCACTATTATCTGTTTTGTGGTGTTATATTGTATAGCACCTTGATACACGACAGATGCATTATAAACCAATACAAATAATTTATGTTAAAGTGCTGCTTGGCCAAAACATGGCCATTTTTATTTCTTTAAAGAAGTGAAAAATTTCTCAGAGGAAGAGTAAAACAAATAGTGTTGTCACTATAGTGAGGAAGAAAGATTAGGTCTCCTCTAATTTCTGTGAATAAGAATAATATGTATTGCTTTGTTCTGTTTAATCTGTAATGCAACATTGTTTTCTAATGATAATAAAAAAATAAATAAGTCCCTTATTTCTTATAAATATGCATATTGATCTTAACATAAAAGTATTCTAAAATTTGTTGTTTGGATTTATTATTTTTTCTACATCCTACGGAAAGACCTCATAAATTGTTCAGCGAGGTAAGTGAGGCTAACTATGCAGAAAAAAAATAGACTTTTCACTAAAGCACTGTGCCAAATAAGTTCAAACTCTGTAAATACTGAGATCTCAGTGTTATCTGACATACTATTTTGTAAGTTGCCCACTTATTTTAAAACCAGAGCATCATATAATAAAAACAAACAAGTCATAGTGTAAGTTTAGCAATTGACTAATCTTGCTATAGCGTACATGTATATAACCAAGCTGAAGTTAGTGAACAATTTACAGTTGAATATATACATAGTACCAAAACTTTTATATTTGTAATACAAAATTTATCACTTCATCACCTTAATAAAGGTCAAAGGAGATGTCTCTGAGTCACCTGGTTTAGAGAACAACTGGAGATGATAATAATGACTGCAACTATAGATAGATTTGGTATTATATTGTCTACAGTTTACTGCTATTGTGATGCTGGCAAGCCAACTGCCGGCACAGGCTATGGTCCCCATGTCTTGACTGAATACAAATACATAGCTGAAATCAGTCCAGTGCACCTGTATACTATTGTTAAAATAGCTATTAAAATTATAAGAATGTGTTTAGGCTTTATTGAATGCTTGTAACTTGGTGCATGCATTAAAATTTCACTTAACATCTGTATCCCATATTATACGGTAATATTTGAACATTTGCATTGCAAACCTTTGAAACTGTATAGATCACCAGACATTAGGGAGATGATTAGTGTGAAATTCTGGTCTCTAGCAGAAGGCATTATGTCTTGCCCAACAAGAAAGGCCTTTTAGTTACCTACTTTAGGCTATTTAATGGCCGTAAAGGCCCTTAAAAGCTGCAAGGCTACTCAAGGGGCACGTCTACACTGCAACATTATTTCAAAATAACTAATGTTATTTTGAAGTAACAAGGCTTTTTATTCCGGAATAATAAACCCTCATTTCATGAGGAATAATGCTTATTTCAAAATAGTTATTTCCAAATAGCGTGTGAGTAGACAGCACAGCTGTGGTTATTTTGAAATAATTGGCCTCCAGGGTTTCTCACAGCTGTCCTGATGGCCATTCTGTCCATACCCATCAGAACTCCTTAGTTCCCTTTCCCTTGCAGCCTTTAAAGCTGCAGCCACAGGGGAAAGAGCTTGTGGCACAAAGTAGGCCCTGCCAGCCCTGTGCCACGCAGCAGCAGCCTTCACTGCTGCCATGACATACCCCTAGATTCCCACTGAGCACCCCCTGGATGCAAGCAAGCCTGTGCCTGGGGGTGGAAGAGAAGGACACCATCCTGGTCTGGTGCTGAGATCCTGGATCTCATTGAGGTCTGGGGAGAGGAGGCTAACATCTAGGCTCTCCGCACCAAATACATGAATGCAGATGTGTATGGCTGAATGGCTAACAGCCTGGCCCAGAAGGGTGCCCAGGAGCAGGTGCATATGAAATTCAAAGAACTGCGCCAGGCCTACACAAAGGACAGGGAGCGGAGCTCCAGCTCTGGAGCGGCACCCCAGTCATGCCAGTACTATGAGCAGCTCCACCGCATCCTGGGAAGGGGGTCATTCCCTCCCACCCTTGTTGTTAACTCCGGGATGGACATGCCGTCGTCAGCCTTCACAAGAGCAAGCCCATAGATGAAGAGGAGGAGGAGATTGAGGAGAAGGAAGTCAGCCCCACCCCCGAGCCCTTCCTCCCCCTTTCTCCTCCCAGGTTCTTTCACCAGTCCCTCCACTATTATATTTACCTCAATTAAAAATAACAGAGAGTTTATTGTTCTAAAAGAAAAAGTCTGATTTATTTGGTCTGCAGGGGAGGGGAAGAAGGTGGGAAGTGGAGAGTGGAGGAGGAAAGGTGCACACAGCAGCAATGCAGAGGCCCCTTGTGGGAATGCCCAGGGAGAGTGTTACAGCTGGCTTTGTCTGAAACTCTCCCTCAAGACCTCCCAGATGCGCACAGCCCCCTGATGGGCCTGCTGGATGGCAGCAGTAGATGGCTGCTCAAAGGCCCTGGCCAACTGCTCAGCCTCTGCCCCCAATCCTGGTAGGAACATCTCCCCCTTGTTCTTGCACAGGTTGTGCAGGACACAGTGGGCCGACATAACCTGGTGGATGTTCCTTTTGCTGAGGTCCAGGCAGGTGAGGAGACAGTGGAACTTCCCATTCAGATATGTGAAGGCACCCTCCACCATGACACGGGCCCTGCTCAGTTTGGCATTGAAGTGTTCTTTGTTGGGGTCCAGGTGTCCCGTGTGGGGCTTCATTAGCCAGGGGAGCAAGGAGTAGGCTGCATCACCCACAATGCACATGAGCATGTCCATGTCCCCAACCCTGATGTTGCATTTGGGGAAAAATGCGCCAATGTGCATCGTCTGGAAGAGGCTGGAGTTCCTGAATATGTGGGTATTGTGTGCATTCCCCAACCACCCAATGTTCATGTTGGTAAAGCGGCCTCTGTGGTCTACAAGGGCCTGCAGTACCATTGAAAATTACCACTTCCGGTTGATGTAATCGGAGGCCTGGTGATTGGGGGCCAAAATGGGGCTGTGGGTGCTGTCAATGCCTCTCCCTCCGCAGTTGGGGAATCTCATGGCAGCAAAGCCGGAGACTAGGGATGTAACAGTGTAATCAATTCACTGATTAACCAATAAGCAAAAGCTTATAGGTTAATGCTATAGACTACACTCATTCTCCCCTCCCCTCCTTGCCAGTACATTTTTTAGCAAGCTGGCCAGCGGCCTGGCTCAGTCCCAGCTTGTGCCGGGTCTGGGACGTACCCCTGCTGCAGCTTTGCATTTAAAGTGTATTAGGAACCAGGCAGCCCAGCTCAATTTTGGCTTGCATTGGGTCTGGGAGCTCAGACAGCCCCCTGGACAGGGGCTGCTGCCACCCCCATGCTGCTACCTCTTTATGAGAGGCAGCAGCATGGGGCAACTGGCAGCCGGTCCGCAAGGGGAACAGGTTTTTAAACTGGCTCCCCTTGCAGACCAGCTCCTGCCTAGCACCCTATGCTGTTGCCTCTGAGACAGAGGCAGCAGTGCAGAGTGGCAGGGGGCTCCTCAGGAGTGGGGCTGGAGCACACTGGCTACTGCTCCCACCCCCAGGAACTAGAATAGTCAAGTAAGAGATAAAAATTCATGAGGCTAATTGACTAGTCAATTAACCAATATTTAACATCCCTGCCGGTGATGATCCCTCATCGTCGCCAAGGATGATGACCCTGTGCAGCAGGATGATGTTGATGGCCCTCACCACCAGTAGAATGATGCAGAGAATCACAGGGTTGCCAGAGCTCCCAGGATGTCCCCGAGCCCAAGCCCCCTTCCCAAAATCAGGACCAACTCCAACTTACCCCATTCCCCATCAGAACTTTGTGAAGGTGGGACTGCAAAACCTCCAGGGAGGGACAGTCAACCCCCACCTTCCCTAGGGATCCCCATTCCAGCAGTTCACCACCCTCCTAGGACAATCGTAACACAGTCATAGCTTCATGAGCATGGCCCCGAAGGTTGAGTTCCCCATGATGAACTGGTTCCCGATGGAGCTATAGCTGTCTGGTGTGGTGAGCTTCCAAACAACAATGGCGACCCGCTTCTGGAGGGGGGTTGTGGGTCTCATGTGGGTGTCCCATTACTGGAGGGCTGGGGCAAGCCACTCACACAGCTCCAGGAAGGTGTCCTTCCGCATGTGGAAGTTCTGGAGCCATTGCTGCTTGTCCCACCACTCCATGACAATCTGGTCCCATCGGTTCAAACACTTGTCCTATCTCCAGAAGTGGCAGTGCAGTGTGCAAGGGAGGTTGGGAGGGGTTGTGCTGCATGAGCAGCATGTGGAGTGGGGTGAGGAGGTGCCCCACAGTGAGCTGCATGCAGGTCCTGGGTCTACAGAGCCATGTGGGTAGCCTGTGTTAACTGCACCAGGAGGTGCAGCAGGAGGTCTAAGAGCCGGCAAGTACTGTACTTTGCAGCAAGTCTGGCTCCATGGCAAAAGTGCTGTATGGTGTCCACAAGGGCAACCAGAGCAGGCAGTGAGAAAAGTTTGCTGTCTCTTGAGGAGCGTAGACAATGGAGAGGAGACTGAGACATGGCTGTAGAGGAGAGCTCCTTTAAGTACAAACTTCAGGCAGCAGCTACAGGAAGTGACTGCTGTCCTGATGCCGTGCACAGAGAGCTTCCCGGGGGTTTAAATGCGATTCAGCCTCCAATCAGTGTGGACGTGCTATTTCAACACAGATCTGCGCTATTTCAAAGAGCATTTTAAGTGTGGACATGCTGTTTTGAAATAGCTATTTCAGGAGTTATTATTCCAAAATAGCTTATATCAAAATAAGTGCATAGTGTAAGATATACTGAAGAACAAGGGTTTAAAAAGCCAGTTCCTAAGCATCCAGAGCAAATAGCAAACTGGAGCAGCAAATGGGAGTTTTAAAAGGTAGTATGAGAACCAGGTACACTTAACATTTGCTAAACTCAAGCCAATAGTCCCCACTCTCAACAAACAAAACATAACATAACAAAAAGCTATAAGAGTAACAATAATGCAGGCAGGAGTCCCATAGTTCCTCAGGTTCAGGTTCATTCTGGCCTCACAAACCTATACTTTGTCTATGAACCGTGAGTTGTTTGAATTGAATGTACACACATGAACCCTGCCATAAGGCAGGTAATCATATATGTTCCATTAAATTAAATTAAATAAACTGGATAGCCCCCACTCTGCTGCTGGATTCCTGCCTGCATTATTGTTACTCTTGTAGCTTTCTGTTTTGTATTGTTTGTTGGGCGTGGAAATTATAGTATAGTAACTCCTCACTTAACTTTGTCCCTATTAATTTTGTTTCATTGTTATGCTGCTTATCTTTTACAGCATATCCTCATGTAAAATTGCACAATGCTCCCTTACAACATTGCTTTATTGCCTGCTTTGTCAACTACTTACAGGATTTTCTGAAAAAGCAGCCAGTCTTAGTCGGGGATTGGAAGCAGGGTGGGCTGGCAGCCCCAAAGCAGCTCCCTTATGCTTCCAGTGTGGTAGCCAGGTGTCACTGGTATAGTGTCCTCACAGGTCTTATGCTTCTTCAGTGATAACTGTTTGGCTATGCCTCCTTATGCTTCTCTGTGTGTCGTGACTTTTGCAAATAGCCACCACTGCAGACTCCAAGGCTATGTTTAGACTGCAAGCCTCTTTCAAAAGAGGCATTTTCTAAAGATACTTTTGAAAAAGCCTCTTTCGAAAAAGAGCATCTAGACTACAACCATACTTTTGAAAAAGCAAGCCGCTTTTTCGAAAGAGAGCACCCAGGCAGTCTGGATGTTCTCTTTCGAAAAAGAACAATTTGCATTACATAGTGCCTTTTTTCAAAAGAGCACTTTCAAAAAAAGACATTCTTCCTCGCAAAACAAGGTTTTCCACGGTCGAAAAAACTGCCATGTTCTTTCGATTTACTTTCAAAAGAATGGGGCAGCAGTCTAGACACAGGGGAAGTTTTTTTAAAAAAAGGCCACTTTTTTTGAAAAAACCCTGTAGTCTAGATACACCCCAAGAGAGCTCCCAAAGACCATAAAATCAGATAAGGCTTGAAGGCACCAGGGCAGATTTATTATTAATGAAACACAGTAATAACTTCCATGGATCATATGTGTACAGGTAGGCTGAGAATTTTTGCCTTTGACAATGGACTCGACTCAGTCAGCGACATGGGATGCATCACTGCCCCCTATACTGGACAAATCTTTGAGGTACACTTTTAAACACCGGTACAAACAAGTTACACATCACTCCTGACGTTATATCAGGTTGTCACCCTCTGACGTTACCTAGACCTACCCATTACCTTATGGCTGTCTACATTGGCACCCTTTTCCGGAAAAGGGATGCTAATGAGACCAGTCGGAATTGCAAATTCCGCGGGGATTTAAATATCCCCCGCGGCATTTGCATGAACATGGCTGCTGCTTTTTTCCGGCTCGGGGCTTTGCGGGAGAAAAGCGCAAGTCTAGACGGGATCTTTCGGAAAATAAAGCCTTTTCCGGAAGATCCCTTATTCCTACTTAAAATCAGGGCACTGGGCCCAGGGCGCTGCTAGCCGAGGCGCCCCGTGATGACGTCATGGCCACTGACGGCCATGCAGGCAGGGGCGCCAATTGCGCCGCCCCGCTTAGGGCGCCAGCTGCTGCAGCCCACCTCGGGCCGCTCCTGATCCTAGTTCATCCACAAATTCAATTCACATGCTAATGGACTCAATCATGATATGGGCTGGTGGGGACTCTACCTATTTAATAACCACTGAAGGTGTTAATGGCTCCCTGAGTGGTATCCTTCCTGTTTTAGGTATCTATCTATTGACTTTTATTTTTAACTGCTTAGGTTTAAGTACCCATTCTCCAGATACTTAATGATGCTCTGTCTCCCACCTCCCTCCCTTTTTCTTTCTCTCCCCTCTCCTATTTATTTTGAGTTTTCATATCCCCAACTCATAACTCCAGTCATGTGAAGAAGTTATGGTAATGCCTGATAAGAAACACTGTGGAGTCTCCACACTTCTAGAGTTCACCAACTTCCACATCATTCCAAGGGATTTAATATTTCATTTCTCATGGCAGACAAAAGTTATGATATGAAAGAAATTAAAATTATGAAATAATATATCATGTCACAATCAGTTGTAAGTCATACTTGAACTTTTATTGGACAGGATGGCAGAGGCGTAGCAAGGGTGTTATGCGCCTGCGGGCAAAGGAAAAATCTGTGCCCCCCCGCCATGCTGAGGGATCCCGAACCTGGCACACAGCTGAGCCCAACCTAGGGAGGAGGAGAGGGGGAACTTGTACCGCGTCTTCCCCCACCCCCTCCAGTTTGGAGCCGGGCCCCCACATGCACTAACCTGCTGGTGGAGATGGAGGAGGGTCAGGCTGGGGGCAGAGAGGCAGGGAGGAGGCTCTAGCCGGCGCCGGCGGGCGGAGGAGGAGCAGGTGAGCCAAGGGATGACAGGGAGAGCAGAGGGGACTAAATTGCATTTAGTGTGGTGCCCGGGGGCAACTGCCCCCCCTCCAGCCCTGTCGCTACGCCACTCCAGGATAGGTACCCTCAGCATGGACGTATGTTAATTTCGCCAGTGAAGGCAACAAAATAACAGTAGTTCAAATGACACCCATCAACAGGAAATGTTTATCAGGCAATGATAAAATATTTACCAGGAAATGTTGGCTAGGCTATACAAAATATTTCCTGACTGTAACTTTTGTATGAAAAAAATGTCATCTTTAGGGCTAGAAATAGCATCTTGCAAAGAATTAGATAACAGGATATTTATAGAATTGTTACTTCTTAGTAAATTTCCCCTCCAGTTACATGTTTCTTGATCTTTGGTCTTTGTATATATTTTGAGGTTCAGTCATTTGTAAAAATTATCTTCGTATTACTTGAGGTTTGCTTTACAAATGTTAAAACCAGAATTTTAAGGAAGTCCTGATTTTTTTCTTCATATTAACCAATTTATTCAACCTGTAAAATCATGAATACAATTAAGTCAATAGTAAAATTCCCACCAAATTTAATGATGCAGGATCAACCTGTTAATGAAATATATATTAGTGAAGAAGTTAAAAATGGATAGTCAGAATAAAGAAAATCACGTGTGGGGAGCATGGGGCCAGCGGGGGATTGCTCGAGTCCCCTGCTGGCCCCGTGTTCCCCACGTGCTCTTGGCTTTTGAAATGTACAAGAGCCCTTTTCATGGCTCTTGTACATTTCAAAAGCAGGAAGTGCAGGGCTTCCACGTTTGAAATGCAGCAAGAGCTGGCAAACCTCTTGCTACATTTCAAAGGAGGAGGTGCCCTTATTGACTAATCAAATAGTCGATGCAAACTGCGTCAATTATTCTATTAGGTGATTGTAAGGCAGAAATGCTGAATGGAGGAATGATCTGAGTAAATTTTAAGGCCTGCCACCTGTAATGGATATAAGTGATGTAATTTATCACTATGTACTCTTGTAAATGTTGTGCAGAATTGTAAATTGCAAGAAAATGTTTGTAAGACCATTAATAAGGGAAAAGCTGTTTAAAATGTAGTTTTCCAAAATGGAGTCCAAAACTCCATTTTGTACCTGGAACTTTCCAGATTTGTCTTTTACAATTGGGTATGGCATAGAATGTGCAGGTAGAATATTTGAGTTCAAAACCTGAGCTACCTGTCAGTTAAATTTGCATAAACATGAATATGCATGAGCATTCCTATTAGCCAACCAATTCAAACCACGCTGGAAAAGCATCCTTGCCATGTCCAATCAGTTTAAAACATCTAGATAATGAATATGCATGAAACCACCCTATATAAGTTTGGACCGAACGTCAGTTCGTGCTGGTTCCCGGACGTAGCTGGGACCTGCAGCGTTGTGTGTTTCGTCGGGTTAGTAGAACATCCTAGCCTGGGCTCTTTTCAGAAAGAATACCTTAATGGTATTTTCCATATATAGAATCTTTAGTATCTTAATGGTACTAGATATCCTTGTGGTATTGAACATCTTTATGATGTTCTAGCCTACTTCTTGGGTTACATGACGGAAGGTCATTCCCACCTTTAGTTTAGTATAGTTTAGTTCTTAGAATAGGATAGATCTCCCATGTGTCAGCGACAGGTGCGTCGGTCAACGTAAGGTCGGCCGTCATCGTGTTTGTTCAGCAGGCGCGTCGGAGGAGTGTAGGGTATTATTTTAGGATTAGAATAAGTTAAGTACAGGGTCTACCATCGCCGGTTCGAGACGCTACTGAAGAACGTGAAAAGGGCTGACGAGAAAACGATCCGTGGAAGACGAATCGCCGGTCGTTGTTCCCAATTCCTGTCTTCGTGGGACTATCCTGCCTCGAATCGCCCGACGAGGGATCGCCTGGTTGTTCCTCGCCCGAGGCTCTAAAACAGCCAAAGGCTTGAGGTCACCAGCTTCTGCGGCTCCACTATCGTCGAAGACTCTGGTAATATTCAAGGATTTGAGGGGACTTCCCCTTCTTATCCTTTAGGTTATTGTGGAACGGGGACTGCCCCCGGGTTAATGTTAAATCAAGATATTGTGTTTTAAAATTTTACTTTGTCAAACAATATAGTCCTATTGTTATAAAATTTATACCTGGACTTATGTTTTTTTTATTCATTGCGGTTTTGCACTTTAAAAACGGTGAATAGATACGGATAGAGGTCCAACCTGTTTTACCATCCCTAGAGGATTGGGAAGTGCCGAGCACTTCTTTGAGGATTGCCCTCTTACACCTTTGGCATCCTTGATCTGTTGGTACTTATGAAAAGTATTCACGTAACAGAGTTTGGCGACTGTGGCAGGGCCTCTCCTAAAGTGCAATTAATTGGATTTTTCTTTTTTTATAGTTTACACAATATATCTCTAGTTAACAAAGGGTTTCCCTGGATGAATACTGTTAACGTTGTGGGTTTAGATAGATAAAGGCAGCTAGGAGGGGATAGGTATCCCTGGGCCGTGGATTGGCCACCCATAGTTTGGGGTCCCCAGGAGCCTCCAAACTGCCCAATGTCTTTCTCTTAATCCTGACCGAAGACGGTTCACCCTTATTTCGGTCCCTGCGCCTTTAAGAGGCCTAGCATTGTAAGTTAAAGCCTAGAATTAAGTAGGTTGTCTCAGTTCGAGCTGCTAAGTTCGAACAGAGATAGGTTTAGGTTAGGTTAAATAAGGTCAGTGTCTCGAGATAAGTCTCAGTTCGGACTAGGAGTAGTCCGAGGCAAGCAATTCGAGGCTGACAGTGAGACTCTGTCTAAGGCTTAGTCCTTCTGGGTGGTTCGACTCTGAGGAGTTCGAGCCAGGGATCCGGAACTCTCTGCGCATTTTCAGAGAGCCCCTCTTGGTTACCTGGTCCAAGAGCCCGTTGGTCCTTAAGCCGTAACAGAAGTAGTTCGAATTTGAGAGGTATCAAACCAAGAGGTCTGGACTAGCAAGCCAGAAACCTCATTTTAAACCCCTCATAAAGTTTTCCTTTGAGGGTTCCGAACATTCGCAGT
Source organism: Pelodiscus sinensis (assembly GCF_049634645.1). Lineage (NCBI taxonomy): Eukaryota > Metazoa > Chordata > Testudines > Trionychidae > Pelodiscus > Pelodiscus sinensis. The sequence goes on along the minus strand of NC_134711.1, from coordinate 289,094,520 downwards.
TCCGCCATTTTGGGTTGGCGTAGAACGTTCGGGGTAATTTAAATAGGTTAACGTTTGCATAAGGTGATTTGCATATTGGAACGCTGCCTAGCACGGAACGTTCATTGGCGTTGCTTGGCAACCGCCGCTTCCTGCGTGCAGCACCTTAAAGGAGCAGCGCAGTTTACTGTACAGGGTTCCAAAGAGTACCAAACCCAAACTGCACAGCTATTCTGATAGTTTGAAGGTAAATTCTGTGGGACAGTGAGGCTTGATCAACCTACTGTACCCAATAACCCCAGAATTTATCAGGTTTCATTCAGCTTTGTGAGTTGGTAAGTAGCTCACAGAGTCTAGCCCGACGTGATGGCAACCAAAGTATTCGGACTTGAAGGCTGTCGATTCCCGGAGCAGTCTAATAAATGTTGTCTTGAGTCGGATATTAATGAATATGTAAAGAATGTAAATGTTTGGGATGTTACTGAATTAACTGGTGTTAAAAGCCTAGATAATTTTAAGGTTATGTGGGAAAATTACATAACTAGTAAACCAAAACCCAACAAGAAGACAAAGAAAAGAGCTCTCATTCACAGTCTGGCTGTGATAACCAGATCCCTGAATGAGGAGGTACAAAGCTTAGGAAAACAATTTAAGGATGCTCAAGAAGTTAGGTTGTTACAGGATGCAACCATTGAAAATTTAAAATCTGAATTGGCTAAAAGAGAAAAGAAATATGAATTGATTTGTACGCAAAAGGATGCTTTAACTCGGCAAATGGAAGAAGTCATGGGTAGATGTCAGTATCTAGAGAATGAATTATCCGATAATGTAGTCAAGTTTAATGATTCAAAGGCAACTATCAGACACCTCTTAGATGACAAGAGGCAACAGGTTTCTGTATTGGCGGATCACACCAAATGTCAGGAAAAGATTGTGGAACTGGAACAAAAATTGGGTCTGGCAAGAGGATTTGTCTCTGCCATAAATGAAGGAATAGAGAAGGACATTTATGAAAACACCCTTCTGACCAAACAGTTAGTAGAAGGCATGATGGAACCTATAATTACTACCGAAGTGTTCCACCCTGGAAATCCAACTCCAATAGTGAAATATGAGAGAAGGATCTTATCACCGGAGCAAGTGAGAGCCGTAGGGCAAAATTTGGGACCTTGTAGAAGATCCAATGCGCTTAATTGGATGGCAAAGCTGGCCAGAACCAATTTGACTAGTGATGATATTCTTGTGGTCTTAAGAGAATGCTTACTACCTGAAGATTTCATTGCATTCCCTGCAGATCTTGCCACTACCATCAATCCCGACTTCAACATGATGTTTAAAGCTATTTATAATGTGTTTTACCCGAATGATGATATTCGAGGTAGATATTATGCAGATAAACAGCTTGAAGGAGAGAGGCCCGAACTATACTTTATCTGAAAGGAATTGTTACAAAGATTGGCAGGCCTAGCTACAGGAACAAATGGGGAAACAGTCCTCGACACTCTTGAATTCAGGAGATGTCTGTTTAAAGGGCTCATTCCATCCATCAAAGCATCATTGAGTGGTCTAGATATCGACAGAGTGTCGTTGGATATTATGAAGAATAGGGTCAGGGAAGTGTTTGAATGGTAAGTGCAAGCTGGATTGGTAAAAATTACCATGCCTCACAAGAAGATATCCGAGGTAAAGGATGTGAGAACTCAGGGAATGAGTAAAAGAAGACCACCTCCAGTTCTGAGGAAAGATCAGAGAAATAACACATACAAACAAAATAATGATAAAGAATTTTTACCTTTCCAGCCGACTAAGATGTTCAAAGGTAAAAGAGAAGATCTAATTACCACTAGGCAGATCCTCGCTAATAGACTAGCTAGATACCTCCTATGGCCTAAGGTACGGGAGATGGAGATTGATGAGATATTCATTGAGTTGGCAAGACTGGAGACAAATGTTTCCCCAATGATATCCCAGGGACAAAACCCACCGATATCAGCCATTGATACTTCTCAATATTGAAGAAGCCTGAATCGGTCTCAGCCCCTAGAAAATCTTACTGAAATTAGTTATGACATATTTGGAAGACCCACAATTTCAGTGGAATTAGAAGGCCGATTTGGAAAAGTAATACAAAGAATGTTGGTGGACACAGGGGCATCTACTAGCATAATCTGTACACAAGCATCTCCAACAGTAAGACAATCTAAGTTTACCTTCTTTAAGATATTGCAATCCTATAATGGAAAAAAATCAAAAGTGCCCTTTGCCAGTGATATTACTTGTAGAATAGGGAATATGGAAGCTAGACTGCCAATAGGTCTTGTAAAGCAGAATAGCAAAAGAATGTAACAACTCCAGTTTTGTAACAAATATGTAACAATCCAACTGCTAAGTATTGTAACCCAATGAATGCAGTTTTATTTGAATGTGAATACAAAGGTCTAATGTATGTCACCCTGTAAACACCTGTAAAGTGCAAAGGGACTGCACAATATTTTGTCGATGTGAATCTTATTATAAGTGTCTATATATTTAGAGATTTGCAATGTCCCAAAATGGAGTCCAAAACTCCATTTTGAATTTAGAATGTCTTGGTACCATCCATTAATGTCTAACATTCTGTTAAAACATCATTCACCTGGCGGTTGCCATTTACATAAATACATGAATATTCAGTAGCATTCTTAACACCCAATCAGTTTGTACCACGCTCAAGGTGCATCATTTGGCAGCCAATCGTTTTAAACCATTGCAGTCTATGCATATTCATGAGGCCAGGTTATAAAAGGTCTGACCGAACGACGGTTTGTTCTGGTCCTCGGGCTTATCCTGAGGTCAGGGCGTCGTTCGCGTCGGGATTAGGCTTAGGCTAGGAGTGAATGAGTATGAAAAAGGTCCTGTAAAGGTCTTGTCTTTAGAGAATTGGACGGAAGGTTCTCTTTTCTCTTTTAGGTTAGGTTAGTTAGTTTAGTAATTAGGTAGGTTAGTTCATGTCATCGTGTTTGTTCGTCAGGCTGCGTCGGGCAAAGCTTATCGGCCGTCGTCGAGTCTGTACGTTGGGCGCGTCGCGTTTTAGCTTAGGGTTTTATTTTAGGTTAAGGTTAGAATAGGTAGAGACGGAGTCTAGCTTCCATCGCCGGTTCCAGAGGCGCCGAAGAGCCTGAAGAATCGCTCTTCACGGAAGGTGAAGTCCGCAATTCTGCCCAGTTCTTCGTGGGACTCCTGGCTGTTCCTCTCTTGAGGTCCGGAAGGACTGACGGATTGAGGTCGCCAGCTTAGACCCTGAGACAGCCAGCAAGGGACGCCTGGTCGTTCCTCTCCTGAGGCTTTCAAATAGCCAAGGGATCGAAGGTCGCCAGCACCACCTCAATCGTCCTCCCATCGCCGTAGACTCTGTAAGTAGGAATAGGGGCCTGGAGGGACTTCCCCTCCTGGTCCATTTAATGTAAAAAGGGGACTGCCCCCTCATTTGTTCCTTCAAGGCACTGTTGGTTAAATTTGTTAAATAATATAGTCTTGTGGTTTTCACTGAAAATTCGGTCTTAAGTTTTCATTTTATATGCGCCTAACATCCCTGAGAAATTATATACTCTCCGGTGATTAGATACGGAGTGAGAGTCGCACCTGAGATACCATCCCTAGCGGATGAGACCAGGGTATGGTTACAAAGTATCCATCTGGAGTAGCTAGTCTACAGGACACTTCTCCATCTGTTCAAAGATTACAGTAACAGAATTTGGCGACCGCGGCAGGACTCTCTAGAGTGTATTTTTCTCAGGCTTTTATTCTAGTATAAAATACCTTGAAGGAACACTTGAGTGTGGTTTGGGGGTTGTTTTATCTAAGGGCTTAGATAGATAGAGGGTATCCAGGAGGGGAAGGATTGAACCTAGCTGTGAACTGGCCACTCATAGTTTGGGGATTCCTAAAGCTCCCGGGGCCCAAAATCTCCTTTCCTTTTTAAAACGGTCCCCTTATCACCAAATACCCCTCTAGTGTAGTGTAGTTAATTTAATAAGTGCTGTAATTAAAGAAAATCCATTAAGATTTATTCCTCTTAAGGTCCATTGACCTAAGAGAAGAACACCTTGGAGACAAGAGTAACCCTTGTCCAGGTATTTCTGATCACAGAAATTTTTTTTTCTTTGGTTCCGTAAGGTGCTTGCTGTTGTCTGCAGCAGAGCAAGCAGCCTCAGGTTTTAAACCCCTTTAGAGGTTTTTCCTCTGGGTCATAGAACGTTCGTGGCAAGGTTGCCATTCAAGGTCCGCCATTTTGAGAGGCCTCCTTAGAACGTTCGGGCGTGTCCGCCATTTTGTGGTTTGGCTGTCCGCCATTTTGTAATTGGCATTCCGCCATTTTGGCTGTCCGCCATTTTGTTATTGGGGAAGCCATCTTAGGTATAGAACGCTCCGCCATTTTAGGTTGGCTTTGGAACGTTGGGTGTGTCGCCATTTTGAGGCGTTCCGCCATCTTGGGATTTAGAACATTCATAGTTCCGCCATTTTGTAGTTGGCTTAGAACGTTCGGTGTTGCTTGGCAACCACCGCTTTTGCTGCGCAGCACCTTTGCAAGGAGCTTGCCCAGCCAGTTTAATATTAGTTTATGGTAAATTTCTGCAGGACAGAGGCCTGATCAGCCTGCTGTTCCTGAGTAACCCAGAATTTTACCAGGTTTTTCCCAAACTTGTAAGGATAAAGTAAGGTCCTTATAAGTTTTAGCATGGCAGCTAAGAAGATACCGAGGATCTTCGGGCTAGATGGCAGCAAGCCGGCTGTGCAGATTAATAAAATTATTTTGGAACAAGATATTAATGTATTCATTAAAGATGTTAATTTTTGGGATGTGAATGATTTAAAAGGAGAAAACTGTTTAGATAACTTTAAAGTTATGTATGAAAATTTTGTAACAGCTAAACCTAAGCCTAGTATAAAACACAAGAAAAGAGCTCTTATACAAGGACTGGCTATAGTAACCAGATCTTTGGATGCAGAAGTAAAAGCCATTGCTAAACAGCTAAAGGACACATTAGAGATCAAATTGGCACAGGACGTGACAATACAAAAATTAAAGAGTGATTTAACTTTGAGAGAGAGCAAGAATGATACGCTGCGCTCTCAAAGAGATATGTTATCTCATCAAGTTGATGATGTCCTCAAGAGATGCCAACAGTTAGAGGGGGATCTAACTGAGAAAGTAGCAATGTTTAATGATTCAAAGGCTACTGTTAGGCACCTCTTGAGTGAGAAAAGACAAAATACACCTGTTAATGTAGATCACTCTGGATGTCAGCATAAAATAAAAGAATTAGAGCAAAAATTAGGTCTTGCAAGGGGTTTTGTCTCTGCCATAAATGAAGGGGTAGAGAAAGATATATATAACAATACTATTCTAACTAATGAATTAGTGGAAGGAATGATGGAGCCCATCATTACAACTGAGGTGTTCCACCCTAATAATCCAAACCCAGTAGTAAAATATGAGAGAAGGGTTCTATCACCAGAGCAGGCCAGAGCTGTAGGGCAAAATCTAGGGCCTTGCAGAAAAACGAATGCCATAGACTGGATGGCTAAACTGGCAAGAACAAACCTCACCAGTGATGACATGTTGGTTGTCCTTCGAGAATGTCTACTCCCCGAAGACCTGATTGCTTTTCCAGCAGACCTTGCCAACTCAATTAATCCAGACTTCAATCAAATGTACAAGGCTTTATACAATGTTTTCTACCCAAATGATGACATCAGGGGTAGATTCTATTCTGAAAAACAAAAGGAAGGAGAGAGACCTGAACTCTATTTCATCAGGAAAGAATTTCTTCAAAGATTAGCAGGATTGAGTACAGGAATCGATGGAAATATAGTACATGATACCCCTGAATTCCGGAAGTCACTGTTTTTAGGACTACTTCCTTCCATTAAAGCCACCTTAAGCAACATGGATGTGGAGAGAATTCCACTAGAACTAATGAAGAACCGAATAAGAGAAACATTTGAGTGGCAAAGGCAAGCCGGGCTAATAAAGACAGTGGTCCCACCAAAAAGGATTGCTGAAGTCAAAGAAGCGAAGCCTCCAGTAAAAGGGAGAAGACGACCTCCTCCTCCTCCCCCAGCACAGAATAGGGCTGAAGGTGCGACCCAATCTCGTCAATTCCAATCAAGACAAAACATTCAACAAACAGAACCTTCAAGAATACCCTTTCAACCCACAAAGCTCTTCAGAGGAAAGAGGGAAGAATTGGCAGCTACCAGACAAGTCCTCGCTAATAGACTGTCCAGATACTTACCTTGGCCGAAGATTCAAGGAATGGACATAGACCAGATATTTAGTGAGTTGACCAGAATTGAACATGGTGGAGAGCACCTCCAGAACGTTCAGGTGCCACTCACTGGCAGCAGCGCCACCTACTGAAGAAGCCTAGATTGGCCTCAGCCCCTGCAAGAACTTACTAGAATAGAATATGATCAGTTCGGAAGACCTACTGTTCTAGTTGAACTGAGAGGCCAATTTGGGGCAACCAAGCAGAAAATGTTGGTGGATACAGGGGCGTCCACTAGCATCATATGCACAAAAACATCACCTATGACAAAGAAATCTAACTATGCTTTTTCCAAAACCTTGCAATCTTATAATGGAAAGACATCAACGATTCCTTTTGCTTCAGATATAACATGTAGGATTGGGACAATAGAAGCCAAGATGCCTATCGGTTTGCAAAACCTAGACGGTGTCGGCATAATCGGAATAGATGCAATGAGAGAACTCGGAATAATTATTGATCTACCTAATAGATGAGTTCTTAGGGCAGGAAAACATCATTCAGATGCTGCTGTAGTCATCTCCAGTGTACATCGCTTAGGAGCCATCAAAGCGAGTGAGGACCTGAAAATACCAACCTGGGATGATGACATTCAAGAAGCCATTAAAGATCATCTAGCAGTGTTTGCGAGACACAAGCAAAGTTGTAGGAAGACCTTAGAAGTAGTAGATGTTCCTGGTCCGGATCCGAGACCAATGAAACAGTACAGGTACCCTGTAGATGCAGAGAAAGGCATTGAAGAAACCATTACTAACCTGGTTTCTCAAGGAGTCTTAATAAAGACACAGAGTCCATGTAACTCCCCGATTTGGCCTGTAATAAAAGCTGATGGAAAAACATGGAGACTTACAGTGGACTACCGGGGTGTAAATAAAGTAACCCCGAGGATGGCTCCTGTTGTGGCCAAATTCCCTGAAATCATGGCCCAAATTGCTGAAGGCGCCAGATGGTTCTCGGTATTGGACATCAGCAACGCATTCTTTTCAATACCAATTGCCACCTCTGCTTGGCATAAGTTTGCGTTTACATTCAGAGACCAGCAGTATACATTCACTAGGCTCCCCCAAGGCTTCCATAATTCGCCGACAATTTGCCATCGCACCATACATAAAATCTTGAAAGATCTCCCATGTGCGAGACATGTAATGTCATATGTCGACAATATCCTTATTGCAACCGAAGACAAAAAGACACATCTAAAGGTGCTAAAAGAAGTTTTAGGAGCTCTGAAACAGGCTGGACTTTTAATTCATCCAGAGAAGGCACAGCTCGTTAGACAGGAGGTAGACTACCTGGGTGTACATCTTGGTCAAGATGGTAGAAGACCAGATCAATCCAGAGTGGAGCTGATCTCAAAGTTACCTGCTCCAACGGATGTACACAGCCTCCGTACGTTCCTAGGCCTGATCGGATTCTCACGAGATTTTATTGAGGAATTCGGTAAAAATGCCCGACCACTCTACAAATTATTAAATAAGAGACAAGAGTGGGAGTGGGGCCAAGAACAACAAAGAGCCTTCCAATATCTACGGACTGCCTTAATGAAAGCACCAGTTTTGGCGTATCCCAACCCTGAAAAAGAGTACTATCTTACCTTAACAACAGGAAAAGAAGCATTAGGAGCGGTTCTTTTACAACACCAGGGCACCTCTTTAAAACCGGTGGCCTATGGGTCAAAAACCCTATCTGGTGTAGAAAGACAGTACACCACTTGTGAGAAAGAGGTATTGGCTCTGACATGGGCGCTAATCCACTGGGAATACCTAATTGGAAAGGCACCCGTAGTCTTACGAACCAGTCATACCCCAGTAAGCTACATAATATCCGGCCAGGCTAATAATGGAAGAGTTAGCCATCCAAGGTTAGCAAAGTGGACACTAGCTTTGTTGAATCATAACATCAAGATCGAGCCAACGAAGACCACATCATTGGTTCCATCAGTCCTTGCAACACCAATAAGTCCCGAACAAGATCATGAATGTCCAATTCCAACTCAAGTAGAAGCAACAATTAAATCACCTTTCAATTTACTGTCCAAATATGAGGATGTCAAGAACGAAGCTATTCATAACATCTGGGTAGTAGATGGCAGTTGTTACCGCCATGAAGGCAGTATAGTTACTGGTGCTGCAGCGCTCCATGCATCTACAGGAAGAAAGATTCAAAACCCTGTAAGTTTACCATCAGCACAAGCTGCAGAGATCATTGCAGTGATCCTGGCATTGGAGAATGCTGATACCACAGAAAACTTAGCTATTTGTACCGATTCCGATTGGGTACTCCGATCTTTTATAGATTGGATGGTCGTCTGGAAACAGCAAGACATGTGCACTAACGACAGACGACCAGTGAACTACGCTCAATTGTTGAACTATGCCTGGAAGTTAGCTGAGGCAAGAAAAGGAAAAACCTATCTCTTTAAAGTACGTGCACACAGGAAAGATCAAAAAGAGATATCTTTGCTTAATAATCATGTGGATCAATTAGCTAAGCAAGCTGCCATTTTGGACAAGAAATTGACTTGGAATTTACCACCACAGCATGAGAAAATCGATGCTGTCAATGTTGCTCCACCATTAAGAGATACTGTGGACATTGTCAAGGTGCAAAATTCTGATAAGGAGATCAGCACGCTATTAAATCAGGGACAATATAAAAACTATAATATCAAGAGACATGAAAAAGGACCCATAATGGCTCAAGAAGTTGTGAATGGCCAAGATACTGGGATTCCTCTTCTGGTAATGCCAACTGCACTGAGAACAGACTTGATCGAACTAGCACACGCGCAAGGTCATTTTGGCCTAGAAAAGACCCTCTCCCGTATCAAGACAGTGGCTTGGTGGCCTCAGATGAGAGCAGACACAGAAAAATACATCAATAATTGTTTAAGGTGTGCTCAAAATAATCCAAAAGCAATGAACAATCGTATCCCTTTAAAGCATCAATCCATCGATGGGCCTTGGAAGCGTATCCAAATCGACTTCATTGGACCGCTACCAAGGACTGGCAAGGGAAACGAGTACTGTTTGGTGATCATTGATCCATTCACCAAATGGATAGAGGCTATCCCCACTAGAAACTGCACAGCCAAGACAACAGCTCGTGTGTTATTAAATGAGATCTTCTCAAGATACGGATTACCATCAGTTATTGACAGTGACCAAGGGTCACATTTTACAGCAGAAATCATCAAACAGCTTTGTGTAGCGCTTGGTGTTAGACAGCGTTTTCATATCGCAGGACACCCACAGTCGTCTGGACTAGTGGAGCGTTCAAATCGTGTCCTGAAAACAGCTTTGAGAAAAGTTGTGGAAACTTCAGGCAAGCAGTGGGATGTACATCTCCCATTGATCCTGATGGCTATAAGGTCAACCATAGGAGCACATAGCTACACGCCCTACGAAGTCCTCTTCGGCCAATTGATGAGAACACCGGAATTATGGTGGGTCGAAGGAGGGGTGCCACCAGAAGGCTTCCATCCTCGGATAAAGACCTCCGAGTACCTGAAGCAACTACTGGAAACGTTGAGTCAAATTCAACAATCAGTGGCAGTTACCTTAAAAGGAAATATTCAGAAGATGGATAAAAGATTATCTGAAGAGCTAAAATTCCACGAATGGAGTGTCGGTGATAAAGTCCTATACCGACACTTCAGTGAGAAAAGTCATCCCTTATCTCCGAGATGGTTGGGGCCTTGTTATATCATTAATAAAGCTGGCCCAACAGTGTACCAAATTGAAATACACACCAAAAAGAACCGGAAGATTGCTAAATGGTTCCATTCAAGTCAACTTAAGGAATGGAAAGGAAATTAGGACATGATAGCAGTTAGATAGTTAGGAGGGGTAGGAAGAAGTTAAACATCAAGAATGAAGATCATAACTAATACCCTATTATGTTTTGTCTTTACTTAGGAAAGTCATCAAGAAGGCCTTACTAAATACTGCTTATACATATAAGTAGAATGAAAGTTATACATCAATATATTGGGTATATAGTACTGATTGTAGCCAGTGTTTGGACAGTTACATTAAGTGATGGAGTATCTTATTTTGCAAAACTAGTAACAGGGCAAGATGAGGTATGGAGATGTCGCGCAGGGGATATTCCATTAAAATATTGGAATATTATTAGAACCACTGCGAGTGACGAGTCTACAGGACACTTCTCCATCTGTTCAAAGATTACAGTAACAGTCTTCAAGATCTAGATGGCACCGGCATATTAGGAAGTGACATAATGCGAAAACTCGGTCTCATTATTGATCTACCAAATAGACGAGTCCGACGGGCAGAATTTGGCAGAGCAGATGCTGCTGTGGTAATTCCCAGTGGACATCGCCTAGGTGCAATCAAGGCAAGTGAAGGTTTAAAAACACCTAACTGGGATGAAGACATCCAAGAAGTAATTAAAGATCAGCTGGCTGTGTTTGCCACACACAAGCAAAGTAGTGGAAAAACCGGTGAAGTTGTGGAAGTCCCTGGTCCGGATCCGAAACCGCTAAGGCAATATCGCTACCCTTCAGAAGCAGAGAGTGGAATAGAGGAGACTATCAATAATTTAGTCTCCCAGGGAGTTTTAATTAAGACACAAAGTCCCTGCAATTCGCCCATATGGCCCATGATTAAATCAGACAGAAAAACTTGGAGGTTAACAGTGGACTACCGGGGTGTTAATAAAGTGACTCTGAGGATGGCTCCTATTGTGGCCAAATTTCCGGAAATCATGGCCCAAATTGCTGAAGGTGCAAGATGGTTTTCAGTCATCGATATAAGTAACGCATTCTTCTTGATACCAATTGCCACCTCTGCTTGGCATAAGTTTGCGTTTACTTTCAAGGACCAACAGTATACTTTTACAAGACTACCACAAGGTTTTCACAACTCGCCAACGATATGTCACAGAATCATTCGGAAGGTCCTGAAAGATCTGCCAAGTGCCAAGCATATTATGTCATATGTTGATGACATATTAATTGCTATGAAAGACCGAAAGTCTCATTTGAAAGTACTAGAAGAGGTATTGGCTGCCTTACGAAAAGCAGGGTTCTTAATTAACCCAGAAAAGGCACAGCTTGTGAAGAAGGAAGTAAATTATTTAGGTGTACAGCTTGGACAAGCTGGAAGAAAACCAGACCAAGCAAGAGTGGAGCTGATCTCTAAGCTACTAGAGCTCACCAACGTACACAGCCTCCAGACCTTTTTAGGTCTAGTTGGTTTCTCTCGAGATTTCATCGAGGAGTTCGGCAAAAACGCCCGACCACTCCACAAACTGTTAAATAAAAGGCAAGAGTGGGAATGGGGCGAAGAGCAAAAGCAAGCTTTTCAATACCTCCGAACAGCTTTAATGAAAGCACCGGCACTAGCTTACCCGAATCCAGATAAGGAATATCATCTATCCCTAACTGCAGGCAAGGAGATGATTGGAGCGGTTCTGTTACAAGAACAGGGTACCTCGTTAAAGCCGGTAGCCTATGGCTCTAAAACTCTGTCCGGCTGCGAAAGACAATATTCAGCGTGTGAAAAAGAAGTATTGGCTCTAACGTGGGTGCTGATCCATTGGGCGTACCTAATTGGAAAGCACCCATCGTTTTGAAAACCAGTCATACCCCCGTACGATACATCATTTCCGGCCAGGCTAACAATGGCCGAGTGAGTCATCCAAGGCTAGCGAAATGGACGCTAACCTTGATGAACCATGACATCAAAGTTGAGCCAACAAAGAACTCGCCAATGGTTCCCGCAATCCTTGCAACTCCAATAGATCCTGGACAAGATCATCAGTGTCCACTTCCAGAATCTGGAAAATCAAAGGTCAAGTCACCTCCTAACTAAATATGAAGATGTGACCTCCTAACTAAATATGAAGATGTGAAGAACAATGCCACACAAATATATGTGGTTGATGGCAGCTGTTATCGACATGAGGGCAGTGTAGTCACTGGTGCAGCAGCTCTCCAAGCGTTTACAGGAGAAAAGATCCAAAAACCTGTGAATATTCCCTCAGCGCAAGCTGCGGAGATTATTGCTATCATTTTAGCTTTGGAGAATGCTGACACCCGAGAAAATCTGGCTATTTGCACTGACTCGGATTGGGTGCTCCGATCGTTCATCGACTGGATGATCGTTTGGAAGGACCAAAATATGTGCACAAATGATAAGCGACCAGTAAAGTATGCCCAACTATTAAATCATGCTTGGAGCCTCGCCGAAGGAAGGAGGGGTAAGACCTATCTCTTCAAGGTGCGTGCACATCGAAAAGATCAAAAAGAGATATCCATGCTTAATAATGAAGTCGATCGGTTAGCCAAACAAGCTGCCAGGTTAGGAAATGATCAGATCTGGAAATTGCCAACACCTCAAGAAGAAATCATTGCTGTAATCGATGTTCCGCCATTGAAAGATACTGTGGACATTGTACATAGTACAGTGAAAAAGATTACAGTAGAGAAAGGCGCTATTCAGAAATTGGTGCAAGGCGCTCATGGTCTTGAATGGGTGGACTTGGGTGGACATGTTTTTAAACGAACAGATGGGTCAACGATTGGTGCATATTTAAAAGGTCTGACATTCTATCAAGATGAACTATGGAGATGTCAAGCAGTAGATCGCCCTATAAAGGAATGGGACATTAAGCCTTTGGCACAACATCAATATGAAATGATGACTACAAAAAGAAATGTCTGGACTCATCGTGAATCCCGAGATATGGTTTATAATCGCCAAGTGATCGATTCTAAAACATATAAGCCTTTGAGAGGCAATACTAATCGTTGGGAGATTAGGCTTCCCATTTTTAAGAGCCAAATGGTCACGATTCGAGTAGAGCAAGGTCATCGGGTTTGCCATCTATTTGTTCGAGATGCAATAGAGGGCAATATATTATTATATTTTGTAATTAACAAAGATGAGACTAAAGCTAATGGTTTTACTGTCCCTGGTTGGTTAAATATGCTAGCAGGTATATCTCCGACTAAGAAATGCCAATGGACATTTGTTAACCCCCATCTCTGCATAAACGAAACAATGGCACATGCACTGTCAGATACATATAATAAACGATGTCTGACTAATTGCAGAATGATAGCTCCTAGATGGACTGGGTCAACTTGTGTATATCTGGACGTTTTGTATCGTCCTATAGTAAAGCCAGGACAAATCTTATGGGTGATAAAATTTTATCATGATCACTTCACTACAACTACAATAGATGCTACTATTATATCACCAGCAAGGGTAATACATGCCACAGTGCCATTAACCTGTGCAGTGAATAGATCACCAAGCAGAATTAGTCAATTTACAGCATCACTGAGCTGCGTAGTAGATCCGCAGCCAGCTAGCTATGAATGTACTGGAGTGTTCGTAGAAAACATCACAGAATCCAACACTTGGATGGTGTTAGGGCTATTCGGGGTTAAATTTCCAGTAAAGATATTGGTGGCTGAAGAGCCTCACCGTCATGAAATCGGCCCTTATGTAGTCAAAACCAATATGGCTCGGCAAGTGCTTATAGAACCCAAATACCATGTAAGATGGGTACACGTGCCGATATCTTTTTACACCACTGACATAAATGAAAGGTGTGAGCCTTTTGTGGAGCCGCTCATACAGGGCTGGTACAAATGGTTACAATCTATCACCATTTCTGAAAGACAAACCAGAGCCAAAAGAGACATTGTAGCTAAAGTCCTAGGCGGAGTAGGTGCTGGCATGGGTGTTGCTAATGCCATCGATAATGCACACCTGTCTAAAAGCTTGGCCAAACTAACCACAGTTTCCGAAAATTTAGTACACCCCCTCGAAGAGTCTTTATTAGGGTTGGACAAAGTACAGTTAAAATTAACCGACTTATTACCAGAGTGGGCTGATTCCCAGGAGAGAGATCATGTAAAAATGCTAGAAGGCATGCAAAAGATTATTAATGATACTGCCCTAGCATTAGCCTGCACCCAAGTACAGAATATGCTATTTAGCTTATCACACAGTATAATCCATGATTCATTAGCAGGTCACCTTCCTGTGGAAATTGCCACCCTAATTTAAAAATTATCAACAGCTTTTGAAAGAGAGAATTCGGACCTATGGAATGTGCTACATGCCGAATATGACCCTAAGTATGATGTACTGCATGTTGTGCTTTTAACGGTTATAAGCGCACAAAAAGAACTAATATATCCAATATCTACGCTTGGGCTGAATCTTAATGGTTCAGTAAAGATGCCTATTACAACTAGAGCCTGGGTGCGTCAAAACTCAGAAAGTGTCTTCGAAATAGTAAATATGCAAGCGTGTATGTCCCAAGATCATTTGGGATATGTATGTACATCCAACTTGTGGACTCAGGGTCATCTATGCCTAAATAGTGCAGAAGGAGAATGTAACTATGAATTACACTCTACTCTTTTAGGAAATAATAAGTCAGTGGTCGTTCAAATAGATCAGCACTGCGTGTGCATAAGAAGCCTATGTCCCTCATTTACCGTGAATAAGTTCTATACAGTAGTTATGCCGAAATTAACAAACTTATGTCTATTTAGGGATTTTTAAATAAAAGGATGTGACATTAGCGTTATCTTGATTAATGCTGAATTTGAAGATATTACGGTACGCTATGCCATAATAGATACCATAACACCGGTGTCATTAGGACCAAGCATTAGTGCTATTAAAAACATGATGGAGCACCCTGAGTTAAAACAAATTATTTCAGATATCAAAAACGCTAGCGAAAAGGTACATGTTGTGGTCCAGCATTCTGTGGATCAAATAGTCCAAATTGGCAAGAAGATCCACATAAAAGAAATGATATGGTCCAAATTATTTGGAAACATCGTTGGAGACATAGGATATATTAGCAGTACATCTATAATAACCAATCCCTTAGGCTTGATCATCATTTATATCACTATTTTGACCATTTATGTAATAGCTTTGTCCTGTTATCTTTATTGTCCACCAAGAAAATTGTCCGAGAAGGTCTTTGCATTCGAATCTGCCTAAATTAAGGTGATAAATATCTTCATTTTCCTTTCGATCTTTATCAAGGAGGGGAAATGTAAGGCAGAAATGCTGAATGGAGGAATGATCTGAGTAAATTTTAAGGCCTGCCACCTGTAATGGATATAAGTGATGTAATTTATCACTATGTACTCTTGTAAATGTTGTGCAGAATTGTAAATTGCAAGAAAATGTTTGTAAGACCATTAATAAGGGAAAAGCTGTTTAAAATGTAGTTTTCCAAAATGGAGTCCAAAACTCCATTTTGTACCTGGAACTTTCCAGATTTGTCTTTTACAATTGGGTATGGCATAGAATGTGCAGGTAGAATATTTGAGTTCAAAACCTGAGCTACCTGTCAGTTAAATTTGCATAAACATGAATATGCATGAGCATTCCTATTAGCCAACCAATTCAAACCACGCTGGAAAAGCATCCTTGCCATGTCCAATCAGTTTAAAACATCTAGATAATGAATATGCATGAAACCACCCTATATAAGTTTGGACCGAACGTCAGTTCGTGCTGGTTCCCGGACGTAGCTGGGACCTGCAGCATCATGTGTTTCGTCGGGTTAGTAGAACATCCTAGCCTGGGCTCTTTTCAGAAAGAATACCTTAATGGTATTTTCCATATATAGAATCTTTAGTATCTTAATGGTACTAGGTATCCTTGTGGTATTGAACATCTTTATGATGTTCTAGCCTACTTCTTGGGTTACATGACAGAAGGTCATTCCCACCTTTAGTATAGTTTAGTTCTTAGAATAGGATAGATCTCCCATGTGTCAGCGACAGGTGCGTCGGTCAACGTAAGGTCGGCCGTCATCGTGTTTGTTCGGCGGGCGCGTCGGAGGAGTGTAGGGTTTTATTTTAGGATTAGAATAAGTTAAGTACAGGGTCTACCATCACCAGTTCGAGACGCTACCGAAGAGCGTGAAAAGGGCTGATGAGAAAACGATCCGTGGAAGACGAATCGCCGGTCGTTGTTCCCAATTCCTGTCTTCGTGGGACTATCCTGCCTCGAATCGCCCGACGAGGGATCGCCTGGCTGTTCCTCGCCCGAGGCTCTAAAACAGCCAAAGGCTTGAGGTCACCAGCTTCTGTGGCTCCACTATTGTCGAAGACTGGTAATATTCAAGGATTTAAGGGGACTTCCCCTTCTTATCCTTTAGGTTATTGTGGAATGGGGACTGCCCCCGGGTTAATATTAAATCAAGATATTGTGTTTTAAAATTTTACTTTGTCAAACAATATAGTCCTGTTGTTATAAAATTTATACCTGGACTTATGTTTTTTTTATTCATTGCGGTTTTGCACTTTAAAAACGGTGAATAGATACGGATAGAGGTCCAAACTGTTTTACCATCCCTAGAGGATTGGGAAGTGCCGAGCACTTCTTTGAGGATTGCCCTCTTATACCTTTGGCATCCTTGATCTGTTGGTACTTATTTAAAGTACTGAGAACAGCTTCTTTGGAACTTCCCTTCAGGAAGTTGAAGGCTGATATCAAATCCCCCCTCACTCTTCTCTTCTGCAGACAAAATAAGCCCAAATCCTTCAGCCTCTCCTCATAGGTCAAGTGCTCTAGCCCCCTAATCATTTTGGTTGCCCTCTGCTGGACCCTCTCCAATGCATCTACATCCTTTCTGTAGTGGGGGCCCCAGAATTAGACGCAATACTCCACATGTGGCCTCACTCGTGCCAAATAAAGGGGAATAATCACTTCTCTAGATCTGCTGGCAGTGCTCCTCCTAATGCACACTAATATGCCATTAGCCTTCTTGGCTACAAGGGCACATTGTTGACTCATATCCAACTTCTCATCCACTGTAATCCCCAGGTCCTTTTCTGCTGAATTGCTACCTAGACAGTTGGTCCCCAGCCTGTAACAATATTGGGATTCTTCCATCCCAAGTGCAGAATTCTACACTTGTCCTTGTTGAAACTCATCAGATTTCTTTTGGCCCAATCTTCTAATCTGTCACTCTGGACCCTAACCCTGCCCTCCAATGTATCTACCTTTGCCGCTAGCTTAGTGTCATCTGCAAAGTTGCTGAAGGTGCAGTCTATCCCCTCATCCAGATCTTTAATGAAGATGTTGAATAAATCCGGCTCTAGAACCAATCCTTGGGGCATTCCATTGAAACCAACTGCCACCCAGACATTGGACCATTGATCACTACCCATTGGGCCTAACAATCTAGCGAGCTTTCTATCCACCTTACAGTCCATTTATCCAATCCATATTTCCTTAACTTGCTGGCAAGAATATTGTGAGAGACAGTATCAAAAGCTTTGCTAAAGTCAAGGTATATCACATACACTGACTTCCCCATGTCCACAGAGCCAGTTACCTCCTCATAGAAGCTAATCAGATTGGTTAGGCATGACTTGCCCTTGGTGAATCCATGTTGATTATTCCTGATCACATTCCCCTCTTCCAAGTGCTTCAAAATGGATTCCTTGAGGATCCCCTCCATGATCTTTCCAGGGACTGACGTAAGGTTGACTGGTCTCTAATTCCCTACATTGTCCTTCTTCCCTTTTTTAAAGATGGGCACTACATTTGCCTTTTTCCAATCATCCAGGATCTCTTCTGATCTCCACAAGTTTTGAAAGATAATTGCCAAAGGCTCTGCAATGACATTTGCCAACTCCCTCAGTACCCTAGGATGCATTAAATCTGGACCCATGGATTTGTGTATGTGTAGCTTTTTAAAATAGTTCTTAACCTGTTCTTTCTTCACTGAGGGCTGCCCACCTCCTTCCCATAATGCGTTGCCTAGTGCGGTAGTCTGGGAGCTGACCTTGTCTGTGAAGAAAGAGGCAAAAAAAGCATTGAGTACTTCAGCTTTTCCCACATCATCTGTCGCTAGGTTACCTCCCTCATCCAGTAAGGGCTCCATACCCTCTCTGATCACCCTCTTATTGCTAACATGCCTGTAGAAACCTTTCTTGTTATCCTTCCTATCCCTTGCTAGCTGCAATTCCAATTGCTCTTTTGCCTTCCTGATAACTCCCCAGCATTCTCAAGCAATATATTTATACTCCTCCCTAGTCATCTGTCCAAGTTTCCACTTCTTATAAGCTTCCTTTTTGTGTTTAAGCTCACCAAGGATTTCCCCAGTAAGCCAATTTGGTCACCTACCATATTTGCTTTTCTTACTGCACATTGGGATGGTTTGTTCCTTCAGTAAGGCTTGTTTAAAATACAGCCAGCTCTCCTGGACTCCTTTCCCCTTCATGTTAGCATCCCAGGGGATCCTGCCCATCATTTCTCTGAGGGAGTCAACGTCTGCTTTTCTGAAGTCCAGGGTGTGTATTTTGCTGCTCTAACTAGAGTGGGCATAGACACCAGCACCACCTCTTGTGGTGGCCTGATTTCAAATGGGACCTATCAGATGGGCAGCCTCAGAACATGCTACCAAAACTGGTAAGACAGGCCTGTCTCTTCCCAGTTTGTGGCCATGCCCCCTTTTCCATGCTGAGAATTCATATACAAGGAGGCAGCACAGGAGCAGGAGGAGCAGAAGAGGAAGGGAATACATGGTTGCTCCTGCAAGGCCTCTGTCAATAGGGCACAGGGACCTGGAACTAGGGATGTAAAATCCTCTTTAATCAGTTAACTGGTTACGTTTAATGAGTTAACTGATTAACAGGCTAAAACAATTGAGCTGGAGAGGCCTCCCCACCTGCCACAGCTGGACTGGAACAGCCTCCTTGCCCTGGGCAGAGGCTCCTCCAGCCCAGCTACTTCTGGACCCTTGTGAAGCTGGGAGCTGACAGCCCCATGTGGGAGCCCAACAGTGCTTGAGCAGTCTTCTGCCTGTGGCAGGCTGCAGGCAGGAATCTGCTCCCCGGGGACCCATTCACATATGGAACACATTGGACAATTCGGTGCCTCAGACACTGTTCAGGATGTGGAGTTGACACCTGCCGAAGTGGCTACCTGAGCTCTATCCTAGCTCAAAGGAAAGTAAGGCTTATAAATTCTTACTCTACCCTGCCTAAGGTTATAGCAGATTGCTTACTGCTTCACTCTGCTTATTACCCAGGTTGCCAGATAGCTTTGAAGCCCAGTCAGGGGGGCTGCAGACCCACAGACTACTTGCCTTACTGCCCGGGGAAGGGTAATTGCCAGATTGTTGCCTAGGTCTACTGCCTCCTCCAGCCTGGCAGCTGTGGGGACCCCTTCATAAGCTGTATTAGCAGGTGTGTCATAAGCAACACAGGAGAATTCTTCTGTTCTACTCTGCTATGATTAGGCCTCAACTGGAGTATTTTGTTCAGTTCTGGGCACCACATTTCAGGATAGGTGTGGCTAAACTGGAGAAAGTCCAAAGAAGAGCAATAAAAATCATTAAAGGTCTAAAAAGATGACCTATGACTGAAGATTAGGGGGAAAAAATCTAGGTTTAGTCTAAAGAAGAGATCGCTGAAAGGAGACATACAGCCAGTCCCCAAGTTACGAACACTTGGCCGTAACTTAAAATGTTTGTAAGTAGAACCCCATTGAGTTACATTGAAACCATACTATTCGTAAGCGCGGGTCGCGTTCGTAACTCGGGGACCGCCTTAATGACCGCTTAATGGGAGGTTTGGTCATAAATGCGAACGGCCATAAATCAACTGTTTGTAAGTCAGGGACTGGCTGTAATGGTTTTTAAATACATAAAGATTGTTGAGGAAGGAAAATTCTTCTTAACCTCTGAGGTTAGGACAAGAAGCAATGGGTGTAACTTGCAGCAAAGCTGGGTTAGGTAGGACATTAGGAAAAACTTAACTATCAGGGTGGTTAAGCACTGGAATAAATTGCCTAGGGATATTGTGGAATCTCCATCATTGGAGACTGTTAAAACTAACATGTAAAAACAAAGTTAGACAAACACCTGCTTTAGATAATTTTTAGTCTTTCAATGAATGCAGGAGAATGGACTAGCCTATGACTTCTCAAGCTCCCTTCCAGTCCTGCACTTTAGTGTTCAGATACTGAAACATAAGCACTTAGCACTTAATTATTACAGCAAAAGTTCCCTCAGTGACTCCCTGTCAGTGTGTGGTTCCTAAAGAAAAAACAATGAGGAGTCCTGTGGCACCTCCGAGACTAACAGCTTTGTTGGGGTATAAACTTTAATCTGTTAGTCTCTATAGTGTCACAGGACTCCTAGTTGGTTTTGCAGCTACAGACTAGCTGAGCTGGGGCTTCGGCACCTAAATCGGAGGGTTAGGTACCTACACATCTTGTGGCTTACCTGTGCCTGCCCTACACCCCACCCCACGGCGCTGCTCCACCCATTCCTTGTTACCAATGCTGTTTCCATGGCATCCTGCAGCATTTTGTTTGGGGAGGGGGGATACACGGCGTGTGGTCCCCGACCCCTTTTGGAGCCTCTGACAGGTGCTTCATCCGCCATTTCGACCCTGGGGGCTGGGGATGTTCTCGGAGGCGCTGAGTGCGCTCCAGAGCCCGGGGGACGCCTCTAAGACAGGGCCAGAGGGCTGCGGGAGCCGGGGCTAGGAAAGTCCTGCCCCAGGCGCGGTTGGGCCGGCGGACGAGCCCCTCGCCCCTCACGCACCTCTTGGCCGGGCTGCTGGATGCCCCGGCAGGCGGGGCGGGGGTTCAGGCGCTGCCGCCGCCGGCCTGTGGGAGGTGCCAATGCGCCCTCCCTCCCGCGGGCCGACGAGGCGCCTGAGCGGAGCGGCACCTACCCGGCTCCCAGGGACGGAGGGAGGAGCCGCCGCCGCCGCCCGGAGGAAGGTAGGAGGAAGGGGGGTTGTCGCGGGCACCTCATCCCCCTCCCCCGGCCTGGGCTGAGGCGAGAGGAACCCGCGCGCGCCGTTCTACGGGCGGGGGGCGCGGCGAGGCCGTTACGGTTCAGTCAGAGGGGAACGTTTCCCCGCCCCCTCGGCCGCTGCTGCGCCACCCGCGGCGGGGGCCGCAACGGCCGCCGTGGCGGGAGGGGAGGGGAGGGGAGGGTTGGGTTAGGGCCGGTGCTGGAGATAGATGGGGGGAGGGGGGTAGAGCCTGTTTCGCTCTGCGGCGTAGCCGCCTCTGGCCTGCGCTGCGCCGTGTCTCCGAGGGGCGGGGCGCTGCCTGACAGGAGCATTTCGCTCCTGCGAACCAACCGCTTCCCAGGTCGAAGGCGCAGCGTGGGGTGGAGGCCAGGAGGCCCCTGCCCGTGTGCGCGGCGGGCCCTGGGGTGCAAGGTGGCTGCAGGCTCAGCGTGGAGGAGCCAGTGCTGGGCCTCTGCCCATTTGAGATTTTGGAGCTAGGAACTGAGACTTCGCACTGGGGTTGGCAGCTAGGATCAGGCTTGCATGGCCCAGCTGTGATACGAGGGAGGCTTTTGCAGATGGCCCCAGTTGTGGAGCTGCGGTGCAGCCTGAAGCTCGCAAAGGGCTGGATAACAATAGCTCAGCTTAGTCCATCAGAAGAGGACAAAGCTTTCTTGACAGTCATATGGAAACACGTTTTGTGATCTTGCTGCTACCTCTGAGTCCAGGATCAGAGATGGGGGAGAAAACTAGGAGTGTAAGTGACCAGTCCACTACCTGATAAGCAGAGGCTATTGGGTAGTTGAGTCACTACTCAACTAGTCACTTCCCCCACAGCAAGGGGAGAGCAGGAGCTGGTGCTGGGGGGAGCCAACTTCAAAGCCAGTCCCCCCCCCAGCATGGTTGTGGCAGAGGAGGCAGTGGCACAGCAGGAAATGGCGTGAGCAGGGGCTGATGCAGTCCCTACTCCCACTGGTCTGACTGCTGTGCCCTGTTTGAGTCCCTGCCTGCACCTCTGCCTTTTCAATGTAGTAAGAGCCACAGGTGGGTTAGCGAGTGCCCCGCCCCTTGTTGACTAATCAAGTAATCGATGGAAATTCGTTCAGCTGCTCAGTTAGCTGATTAATCGAAATTTAACATCCCTAGAAAAAACAGGAATTACCATACTTTATCAGTGCCATGGTCCATGCAGCCCATCTGCCTCTGCATTGGTCAGTATAAGATCCTTGAGGAAAATACTAACCAAGTCCTTAAATGGGCAATTATGGAATAATTTATACTCGAAGTATTCTTGTCCCTTTGCTTAGACTGCTCTGTGCTAGGGATGTAAGCGACTAGTTGAGTACCCGATAAGCAGGAGGGGTGGAGGTGGCTCCTGTACGTTTCAAAGGGAGAGACACCACCTAGACTTATCAGGTAGTCAAATAGTCGCTTACATCCCTAATGTGATTGCCTCATCTCAAAAAAGATATATTAGCATTGGAAAAGGTTCGGAAAAGGGCAACAGTAATTATTACAGGATTGGAATGGGTGCCATATGAATTAAAAGGACTGGGACTTTTCAGCTTAGAAAAGAGGAAACTGAGGATAGAGGTCTATAAAATCCTGACAGTTATGGCAAAAGTGAATAAGAAAAAGTTATTTACTTGTTCCCCTAACATAAGAACTAGGTGTTACCAGAAGAAATTAGTTATGGTTGCCAGATGATTTCAACAAAAATACCGGACACACTTGACATTACATCACAATCTACTTTACATCTTATTTAGAAAATACCAGACATTTATTATTTTCTCATTTATATTTTCTCAGTTTGTTTCCCGAACAGAACGCTCAAATACTGGACTGTCTGGTACAAAACCGGACATCTGGCATCCCTAAAATTAGTAGGTAGCAGGTTAAAACAAAAGGAAGTTTTTCTTTAGGCAGCGCATAGTCAACCTGTGGAACTCCTTGACAAAGGATGTTGTGAAGACCAGGACTTTAACTGGGTTCAAGAAAGAACTAGATACATTCATGGAGATTAGGTCCATCAATTCTTATTAGCCAAAATGGGTAGGAATAGTGTCCCTAGCCTCTGTTTGGGTATGTCTACACTACCACCCTAGTTC
The DNA here is from genome assembly GCF_049634645.1 of Pelodiscus sinensis. Lineage (NCBI taxonomy): Eukaryota > Metazoa > Chordata > Testudines > Trionychidae > Pelodiscus > Pelodiscus sinensis. The sequence goes on along the minus strand of NC_134711.1, from coordinate 289,071,340 downwards.
GAACTAGGATGGTTAATGTAGGCAACCAGAGTTGCAAATGAAGCCCGGGATTTGAATTTCCCGGGCTTCATTTGCATATTGCCGGGTGCCGCCATTTTTAAATGTCTGCTAGTTCGGACTGCATGCCCACGGCTACACGCGGCACTAGGTAGTTCGGATTAGGCTTCCTATTCCGAACTACCGTTACTCCTCGTGGAACAAGGTGTACCGGTAGTTCGGAATAGGAAGCCTAATCCGAACTACCTAGTTTGTGCCGCGTGTAGCCGCAGGCACGGAGTCTGAACTAGCGGACATTTAAAAATGGCGGTACCCGGAAATATGCAAATGAAGCCCGGGAAATTCAAATCCCGGGCTTCATTTGCAACTCTGGTTGCCTACATTAACCACCCTAGTTCGAACTAGGGTGGTAGTGTAGACATACCCTTTGTTAGGGTCTGGAAATGGATGACAGGAGAGGATTCACTTGATTACCTGTTTCTGTTCACTCTGTCTGGGGCATCTGGCATTGGCCACTGTTGGAAGACAGGCTACTTAGCTAGATGGACCTTTGGTCTGACACAGTATGGCCATTCTTATGTTCTTAAAGCCAGGCTAGGTGGCTGTAAACAAACTTGATGTGACCACAGGAAACCTGGCCACCCCCTTGGTAAATGGCCATCTGACTTACTAAAATCATGCCAGACCATGGCTATTGCCAGTCAAGAGAGTACCAGACTAGAGAGGTCCATGAAACCACTTTGAGAAAGCTGCTAACTGGCCACTCCAGTGTGTTTACTTACCAGTACCGTGGTCATGGAACCTTGCAGCTCCCATTGGCTCTGGTTCACTGTTTGCAACCAAGGGGAGCTGCGGGAAGTGGCTTGGACCAGTGGTTGTGGGGCAGGCCAATCCTCCCCTACAGGCAATCCCCTAACCTGAAACAAGTTCTTTCCAGCAACCACACAGCATACCTCCACCATACTCATCTAGGAACCTACCCCTGCAATGAACTATGGTGCCAACTCTGTCCATACCTCTATACAAGTGACATCATCACAAGACCTAACCACATAAGCCACCACCACATCAGAGGCTCATACAACTGCACATCCACTAATGCGATCTATGCCATCAAGTGCTAACTATGCCCCTCTGCCGTGTATATTGGTCAAACTGGACAGTCTCTACGACAACGGATAAATGGATACAAATCAGATATTTGAAATGCTAACACACAGAAACCTGCTGGGGAACATTTTATCTTGCATGGGCACACATTAATGGATCTAAAAGTGACTATACTATCACAAAGCAATTTCAAAAACCAGCTAGAGAGAGAAGCTGTGGAACTTGTCTTCATTTGCAAATTTGACACCTTTAATCAGGGTTTGAACAAAGACCTGAACTGGATAGGCTGCCACATTCAGCAACCTAATAACATCAAAAGCTAAGTTCTGGGCACTTAAGGCCACTCTATTAGCCTCATTTAGTATGGACACTTTAATTGATAAGATTTTTTTCCTTCTCTTTCCTTCCCCATCCCCTCTTTTTCTGCTATTTATTTGTATCCCGGACCCCTTGCTTCATTCATCTGAAGAAGTGGGTTATGCCCACAAAGGTTCATGATATCATCTACATTTTTATCTCTAAGGCAGGGGTGGGCAATAATTTTTTGCTGGGGGCCACTTCAGAAATTTTTGAAGTGGCCCTGGCCTGCACCAGAAGGGGTGGGGCCTCAAGCTTCCCTGCTTCCCCACCTACGGACCATGATTGGTCTAACGGTGGGGGAGTACGTGAAGTCTTTGCCCTCCCCAGAGGTTCTCCCTAGGTAACTATGCCCTGAGGTAGGAGGAGACTTTGCATGCTCCCCCTTCTGCCCCCAGGCCAATCGGGTTGGGGGCGGGGGAGCGTGTGAAATCTCTTCCTGCCCTGCCAGGAGCTCATGGTACTTCTAAGCGCTGTGCACTGCTTGCAGGGCAGAGGAAACTTCAAGTGATCCCCCACTCCCAAGCCCTGAGTGGCCTGGACGTGGGGGGAGCATGCAAAGTTTCCTCTGTCCTATCCCCGCCCTGCAAGGAGCACAAGGTGCTTAGAAGCACTGCATACTCCTGGTAGGGCGGAGGAAACTTTGTGCGCTTGCCCCCTCCCCCAGAGCCTAACTGAAAAACAGATTAAAATTTTGCCACTTTCTCTTTCTAAATCACCTTTGGGCTAAAAACTAGTCAGAGAATATTCAATGCAATGTTTTAAAAAGTTATCTTAAGCCAATTTTAGGCAGTTTTGAAAAATGGCCTTTTCAGTGGAAGAGTAGCAGGCCAAAGTCCCTCTGTAATTTTACAGACCAAATGTTGAGAAGTTTGTCCATTCTTTGATTTCCTTTTCAACACACACATATTTAGTTGAACTGAAATGCAGACAGTTCTATATGATATAGTTACTAGGTATATGGTATCGTGATTGTAACCAAAATTATTTCTCTTCAGGCTGGTCTGCAGGATCAAGTCCATATGGAGGCTGAATCTCCTGTTTCCCATGGAGTCACTACCAAGGTCAGAGTTGAGCATCACAACAGTATATGAGTTTGTATTGTGCACATCATGGCACATTACTTATAGATAAAGACGTTTAGTTGGCTGCAGTATAATAGTGCTTTAATTAAGGTAATGAGAGCATTACAAGACCAAGAATTCAGATAAGCAGCATTTCTCTCATAAGTGTTAATGTTCTTACTGAGTCAAGAGAACATTAAACAGAGGAACAATATATTTTCATTAAGTAGTTTGATTTGCACCCCTGGTCTACAGAATCATTTTACATTTAGCATAAGTCTCCACGCTAATTCATTCCAGCCTAGAGGTTTGGCAACACACACCTGTAGCAACTTATTATTCTGCAATGATGTGTGACAATTTTCTTTTTGCCATTTTTTCATCCTAGAAGTGTGAAACTGAATAAAACACTTAAATTTGGAAGCATAATAGTGGGGTTTTTTTAAACTGTCCTAGGCTGTGTCTACACTGGCGCGATCATGCACAAAAGCAGCTGCTCTTGCGCAAAAACTTGCTGCCTGTCTACACTGGCCGCGTGTTCTTGCGCAAGTAAACCAACGTTCTAATGTATGAAATCAGGGCTTCTTGCGCCAGAACTCTGATGCTCCCACTCAGGAATAAGCCCTTTTGTGCAACTGTTCTTGCACAAGAGGCCAGTGTAGACAGGCAACATGAATTTCTTGCGCAAGAAAGCCCTATGGTTAAAATGGGCATCAGAGCTTTCTTGCGCAAGAGGGCGTCTACACTGGCATGCATGCTCTTGCTCAAAAGTACATCTCTTGCGCAAAAGCACATGCCAGTGTAGATGCTGTCTTCTGGAAGAGTTTTTGAAGGAGAACTCTTCCGCAAAAGAGTTTTTGGATGGGAACGCGCCAGTGTAGACATAGCCCTAGCGAGAAAACTGGGCTACTTAGTTTCTGTATGGATTGTTAAAATCAGATTGCTACTTAGGGGCAAAGGCAACTAAGAAAATAGAAAATTAAAAAAAAAGACCCCTTATATTAGGGGGGTCCCCTGTTTCAGAGGATGCAGGCCCCTTTTCCTGCATCTATCTTCGGTTGGAGTAAGCCCTCAAAGTACCCTCCCAGTGTGATGTATAAATAAAGAAGGACACTCTAAAATAAGATAACAACTGTATTAGGGAATTAAATTACAATAAGTGGGAAAATGGGGATTTCATATAAGAATTAAAATAATAACACAAATGGTAACACATCCTTACTCAACTGTGACTAAATAACAGTATATAGCAGTGTGTCACATTACCGAATTGGAGGGAAGCAGCCAGATCGCTGCTGCACCCGTAGGTGGGGGTGTTGGCCCCAGAAATTGGTATAAAAGGGAGCCATGTGGGGTATTGAAGAGAAGACAGGAAAGAACCCTAAGAAAGTAAACCCCTGTTACATTCAGAGGTGCAGGTGGTATTAGGATGGATGATGCCATACAGCCAGGGCCTGGGATGGAACATTTAGCATGCTTGTTTCTATTGTTCAAAATTTAACTTCTACCTTTAAGTTTAGTTAGTGCAGTTATTTGCTTTTTATATTTTTCATTTTGTGTGGGGTGTTTGTTTCATACTTCTTTTTTCTGAGGTGTTCTATCTCAAGATCCTCCTCATCTTTGGGGTATGCCAGTATCTCCAAGTCTAAAGCACTGCCTCACCTACTGGGAGTTTATCCCAGTCAGTGACAGGACGCCCACAAGTTATTTGCTATTTGGGGGAATATTCTTAACCCTCGAAAGTGAACTATCTGCTTAGCATTTAAAATCAGAACTAGGAAAAATCAGGATATAAGGCATGAACTCCTGATTATGGAGCATTCCCTTTTCCCAACTTGGATTCAGACCAAGAGCCCCCACACCCTGTATACCTACCTACAAGTGAACATAGCATCTGCACCTTTTTCACACAGAAGGGTTCATTGGATGATATAAGAAGACTGGAGTAATTTTTCCAAGGAGCCTACTTCAAAAAAGCCTTGGTCTCCTTGAGATAAGAATATGCTAAAGATCTTAGGTTCTTTTCTGGGTACTGGTAAGGTTTCGGTCTCAGTTGGTACTGGTTCTGCATCTAGCTCTTTTAAGGGTCATCATACCAGATATGTCTCAGTAGTGAATAGTGATGCATTAGTATTCATGTTTAAATGGTTAATGAATGAGCCCAGGCTCATCAGTTAATTTTTAAAGTTACATGCAAGCCCCCCCACCTTCCCACACTGCTGCCTCTGTATAAGAGACAGTGGGGAGGAGCAGGGAGTAGGCATGAGGCAGTGCTCCCTGCAAGTACCAACTCCCACGTTCCCCCTTGCCTCCGGCTGCTGCCTCTGATACAGAGACAGCCGTGCAGTGGGGGGAGGGAGGCAGCATATAACTGCTGAAAATGTAATCAGTTACTAGGGCTGTCAAGTGATTAAAAAAATGAATTGCGATTAATTGTGCGATTAAAAAAATTAATCGTGATTAATCGCACTGTAAAACAATAATTAGAATACTGTCTGTTTAAATATTTTGGATGTTTTCTACATCTTCTAATATATTGATTTAAGTTAGCACACAGACTAATACAAAGTGATATTGCTCACTTTATATTTATTTTTTTATTATAAAACACTTACACTATGAAAAAAACCCTTCAGTTTATCTCAGTGAAGTATTGTAGTGCTGAACTTAAATTCTTCTATATAATCAGTATATTTGTGTCCTATTCAAAAGAGTTCTTTTTTAACTAAGCCTCAGCTGTGGGCAGCACAGGGCCGAAGAGGGTAGACTCTGCGAGGGGCAGTGCAGAGTTGGGGGGGGCTCAGCCCCCAACTGCAGGTAGTATAGGGCTAAGGGGTGGGGGTCAGTCCCCAAGCTCAGGGGAGGAGTCAGCCCCTGGGCGGAGGGGGGGTCATAGACCCCCCACCATGGGCAGTGCAGAGTTTGGGAGTGGGAACTCAGCCCCAGAATCAGATGTGGGGTAGGGTCAGTCGCAACCCCAGGAGGCAAAGAGAAACGGTGATTTGGGTGAGCCCTGCTGGGGAAGGGGGGGGACAGCTTGGGCAAGTCCCCCACTCTCCAGGCTGCTGTATTTTAAAAAAATATGGTCACCTGGGAGGGGATAGGGATGGGTGTCAGGGTCTTTGCTTCTTGTTTATTTCTCTTTTAGAGTTGGGAGGGCTTCAGGGTTCTTTCCCCCTTTCTTGCTGCTTCATTTTTTCATGCGCCCTCTGGTGGCAGTTTGCATTACTGCGCCTTACCAGAGAGAGCAGCTAATGCTGGTTTTCTGCCCTCTGTGATTAATGTGCGTTAATTTTTTTAACGTGTTAATTCTGCCCGGCGTTAATCACAGGCATTAATGCCCACTAATTGACAGTCCTATCAGTTACACGTTTACAAAAAAAAGCACTTTTTAATATCCTTCGAAGTGAAAATGTCCTTGGTACTCCACAAGCATGATTATGCTGCTGAAGACTCCTACCGCTATGAAGGTGGTACTTACAGACTCCTCACCATATTTGGTACTAAACAAATCACTTATACTACCTTGGTACCAGTGAGGAAACAGATGTCTCATGCTATTTCAATGCCCCTCTCCCTCTAAGCAGTAATCTTTGGCAGCAGTGACCTCTATCATATTGGACCCACCGAAACAGATTCAGGCTAGGTCTACACTACACCTTTTTGTCGGAAAAAGGTACGCAAAATGTGCTCCACATTTTGCATACCTTTTTCCAATTTTTTTTCGGAAGAGGCTTTTCTGAAATTTGGCCCTTCTACACTGGGCCAAATTTTGGAAAATCCCCCTCTTTTGGAAGATCCCTTCTTCCTTGTAGACCGAGGAAGACAGAGCTTCTGAAAGAGCACATTTGCTCTTCCGCAAAAAAAAGCGGAAGAGCAAATGTGTATCCCGGAAAACCCCCGCAGTCTAGACTGTATTGACTGTAGAACTTTGTTCAGTGTCAGCTTAAATCCATTTGTTTCTTTCAGAAGGCACAGAGTGTTTTCTTTTAATGAGTTACTGAACCTCTTTGGGTACAGAGATTGAGACAATCAGAGAAAGTTAACTTTTTCCTAATTCAGTTTGATTCTTCGTCACCTGTTGAGTTTGGCAGGAATCCTTCTATGATGAGACGTTCTCTTTCTAGTCCCAGGACTCAGTGCAGCATTCCTCTACTTACCAAAAGGGGGACAGCCATCCTGGTATTTTTAAGGAAAGAGTAGCCATAAATGAGACAAACTTGTACCCTTTCTCATTGGTTTGACCAATGCTAGATGCCATGTCCTATGCCACATGAACCCCATCAAGTGGCCACATTGGAATTCTCAGGTTGCCTATCAAAAGCAGTTTTCAAAAATTCCTAGCATTTCTTGTGAGGATCACTGAGGGAAACAGTCTCCTACTCCATCTGTTCCTCTTCCTCTAGCTCAGCTGAGGGGATTTTTTGAAGAACAAGTTGCTAGAGAAGATGAGGCTACTCTGCAAACAAATATCTCCTCATCTTCTCCAGATGAGGCAGTCATGACTGCTCTGCCTTCCAGTTTCAAGAATTAAATGTAGTGTGGACTCCTTACAAATCCCTTAGAAGAGATCTGAGAGACACAGCACAAATTCCTACATATCCTGCAATAGACATCTTCAGCTTGAGTGGCTTTATTGATAAATGAATTTCCCTTGGATCCTGCCAAGACTATCTCGCAGTCCCATACAACAATATCACCATGCAAGTGTGCTGATTGAAAAGTATTATGTCCCTGTCAAAAATATTTTATTCACATTGTTTATCTAACTCTGTAAATGAATATGGCAGAGAGCACCACAGTAAACAAAGAACATTTGGTAAGGGCCAAAAATACCTCAACCATTTTGGCCATAAGAGCTACTCGTGTGCTATTTTTCAGTTTAGGATTGCAAAATGTTCTTGTGGCAAAATATAATTTTAAGTTAATCACGCGTATTGAGCATTTTCTGTTTGAACATCTCAAATAATTCCAGAGGCTTATTATTGAAGTTCAGCTAATGACTAGAACCTATTCAAAGCTTCCATAGACACCAAGGAGTAATGAAACACTAGGTAACTAGACATCCCAATATTAGGGGCTTTGTCTTAAGTAAGTAACTATACTTCCACCCCTTGAAAAAAGTGTGTCCTGGTTTTTCACTCTTGCTAGGCAGACAATCTAGTTCATACTGTTCTCATGGCAGCTGTTGTGCATTGGGTATCTTGTCTTTAGATCTCTGGCTTTCCCAAAGAGGTCCAAAATATGGTTGAGAAACCTCCCTTTTGATGGATTAAAACTCTTCGCTAAATCCACTGACAAGTCTGTGAACACTCCAACTGATTCCAAGGCCACCTTAAGGTCCCTTGGAATTTACACACCTGCAAATAAATGAAAATTTCATAGGTCCCAAATGGTGCAGAGATACCACCTCATTTTTTCTGGATTTCAGTTTTTCTCCTATCGAGTTTTTCTGGATATCAAAGATCTACGGGACAGCCCAGAGAGAAATCAAGATTCCAGAGAAAGAGACTGCCTACTTCCTTTATGTCTACCTCTCAATAAACCTCATTATCACAACAGCAGTTTTGATAGATTAGTTGAAGATCTGGAAGATGCACATCATGAAGCCATAAATGCACTAATTTATCCATTTCCTCCCTCCCTCTTTTTGAAGATGATTTTTCTCATTTTCAGATTGCATGGAAGCAGCTTATATCAGACAAATGGATATTGGAAGGTTTATAAAATTTGATTACATCATCCATTTCACCTCTTGCCCTTATTCTGTTTCCTCATCCCATTTCAGGGACCCATCACACCAACACTTCCTGAGACACAAAACTATTCCCTTTGTATGCTTATGATCCACAGAACCAGTTCTAGCTCAGCACAGTGGGAAATAATTTTATTTAAAATATTTGCTGGTCCCAAAAAAAGTACAGGGGTGTAAGCTGATTGTAGAGCTATATCTTGTATGCTGCTTAGTAAAAACCAAAAAAATCAGGATGTTGACTCTGGCAGCTATAATTCCATTGTTGTTTTCAGGGGATCGCTTATTGGCTTTTGACTTTCAGTAATGTTGGTGTAGCAGGATGTGATGGACATTCTCTACTAGGCATGTGCCGGTAACCAGTTAACCAGTGGCCTGACTGGGCTGGAGCAGCCACCCACCTCCATCTGCAGCACAGTGAGCCCGGCTCAGCTGGAGCAGTCCCCTGCCCACGGTGCAGTGGGCTCAACCTGGCCCGAGGAGTCCCTTCCTGCAGCAGAGTCGGCCAGACCAGAGCAGCCACCCAACCATGGGGCAATGTGGCAGGCTTGGCCTAAGCGAAGTAGCATGCTCAGCCCAGCCTGGCCAGATCAGACTCTGCTCACGGGTCTGCTCTACACCAGCCAGGTCCACCGTGCCATTCTGTGGGTGAGAAGCCACTCTAGCCTAGTTGGGCTGGAAACCCACCAGCTCGGGGGGATTCTGGTTAACTGATTAAATGGGACTTTACGTCCCTATCCTCTACCTTTCGGTTCTGTCCTCACTGCTGGTTCAAGACTTCATGAGGCTGGTGCCCACGATGGCCTTCCAGTAGAAAATGTGACTGAACTCTTGGGCCCTTTGGCACTGTACCAGGAAGCACCCTTTCTGGGGGTTGATATAGACACAATATTGTAGCCAGTACAAGGTTCTTCAGTACTGGATCCTTCCTTAGCACCAATTCATTTGATGCTGCAGATGGTTCCATGGAAGTTGTCACCACCCTCAACATCAAGGCATTACCTTGTCTTTAGCACTAGTGGTGCTGATTACAACAAGAGAGCCAAAGCTAATTCCATTTCTGGGTCATGGATGAGTTGAACTGCTTGTTGATTCCTCCAGAATTGCTCATTCTGCATCTCTGAGATCCTCGGACACCTCTGCTTCAGAGTCAGGATTCTCATCCTTCCATTCTACTTCACTGGAAGAAGTCTGAAGGCCACCCGTAGACTAATACAGCTACCAGAGATGGCATGAACTCCATAGCCAGAATGGAGGTCCTTGGTGTGGCACCTACTGGCCACACCAGTACCTTACTCATATCAGTGGCCCCTTTGGGCTCAGTGGGAAGCTCCTTGCTCCCAGAGGACTCTCTTGTTTTCCAACTCAAAAAAAGAGATCACCACTTTGTGCAGCATCACTGACTGCAGATCAGCTGTAAGTCCAGATACCCACAGTTCCCATTTCTGAGGAGTTTTCCCCATACTTTTAAAATAAGATAAAAGTTTTGTTTGTGGCTGGCAAAGAAAGGGATACTATTTTTATCTACTGTTTAATTTTTCTTTGGATTTAGCCATTTCATTGTACAAAGTTGAACATTTTATTTTTTTCTAAATAGCTGATATCACTTTTTTAATCTCAGCAGGTGATACAAGCTACTTTCTTATCAGCCCTGAAGATGCTGGATGTTGGAAAATGGCCAATTTTTGCTCTCTGCTCTCAAGAAGAACTGAAGTTAATTCGTCAAGCCTGTGTATTTGGCAGTGCTGGTAATGAAGTGTTGTATGCAACTGAAAATGATGAGGTAATTATCAGAGAACGTTTGTATTAGTGGAATAGTATTCTGTAAATATTCTGTAAATCATTACTAATTCAAGATAGATTGGCAGAAAAACCAGAATTATGATCACAGACCCTGGAGAAGAACCATACGTTAATTACTGAATAAAGAAAGTTTAGGATTGATTATTTTAATGTAAATAGTAAATGTTGCTATAGAAATAAATGACTTGTTAAATTAACAATAAGATTTTATAACAGGTGTTTGTGCTTGGCACCAACTGCAGTGGCTGTTTGGGAACTGGTGACATTCAGAACACTATTGAACCACGGAGATTAGATACTTTATGTGGCAAAAAGATAGCGTGTCTGAGCTATGGAAGTGGTCCCCATGTTGTTGTTGCTACAGCAGGTAATATGTGATAGAATAATGTTATTTTTAAAATGTGTGCCTGCTTCAGTTGGCCCAACTATTTGTGAGAAATCTGAGTTCTGAGAATGAAGCCGACAATCTTTCTTCTTAGATTGATATCATATTGGTGAAAATGTAGGGTATATATTCTGTGGGAGGATTAATAATTATTCTATAGTTATTCTATAGTTAATATCCCAATAGATAGGCATTGAAATGGAACCTCAAACATTTGTTTAACTTTCCTGATAGGATATACTATGGCTCCTAAAACACTTCCAAGTATACTTTTCAAGAATAAAAAGTAGAGATGATATACATGAATAATAATAATTAAAAAAAAATAATGAGAATATTTAGCACCATATAATGATTTTCATCTGAGGGAGTCAAAGTACTTTTCAAAGAATGGAAAATATCACTATTCCGATTTTGATGAGAAAACTAAGACACAGAGACAAATTATTTGTCCAGGGCCAGGGCCAGAAGAGGCAGAACTGGGAATAGAATTCAGGTCTCATCTGACTCCCATTCCTGTGGCCTCTCCTATAGATCATACTATCTCCTGTCATTTTCTTTTGATCTGATTCTCTGGATATTACCCTTTGAGGCATTTAATAAACATTGTGAGTAAAATAGCATTCTTATGTACATGGGACTAATAGCTTAGAGGAATATATAAATACTTAAATAGGAAGAGTGCACCATTGTTGAACTCAATGTTTTCTTTTTGTGTCCTCTTGTGATGCGTAGTAATTAGATAAGTAGATGTTTTAAAGTTGATTTTTCACGTTTTTATTATAGAAGGAGAAGTGTACACATGGGGCCATAATGCTTATAGTCAACTGGGCAATGGTACAACAAATCATGGTTTAATTCCCTGTCAAGTCTCTACTAACTTGGTAAACAAGAAAGTAATTGAAGTCGCCTGTGGCTCTCACCATTCCATGGTGTTAACATCTGATGGAGAGGTGAGAAGTTAGCATAAATCTGTATAAATTTTATTTTCCTTTCTATGGAATTTATATAGGGTTCTGGAAGCAGAAAAGCATATAGTGCCTAGTACAATGGGACCTAGCGTGGCTGTAATGTAGGTGCTGCTGTGATGTACTTATTTAATAATAATGGGAAGATCTGAGGTCTGCCAATAGTTGTTGCAGGAAGTTGCTTATGTTAGGTATCTGATCCTAATGAAGGAACAAGCACTTGGTATTGCAAAGGCTGGCTAAAAATCCCTGTGATCTCTCCTATTATGGCCTGCTGTGAAAAATTTCTTCACACCATTAAATTTGGTAATAAATAAAACCCTGTGCATATGTGGAAGTTATGTATCCAAACCCACTGAAGTATAAAATACTGCTCCGTAATACTCTGAGATAATGTTGGTGTCCAATTGTCCTATTTTTTTCTTCCAATAACTGTAGACTAAGAATCACAAGCATACCCCACAGGATACATAATCTTTGATATTACAGAAGGATTTATTGTTTTTTTAAATGGTCCGAACATTAGAAATTAGAGTTGGAAAGGGTGGCAGATTCCTGGAAGAAAATAAAAAAGAAAAATATTTCTGTGTCTTTCATAGATTCACAGAAAAGAATTGTTTCAATCCTTAGAATGTATTTCTAATATGTGCATTTTACATAAGTTCTATATCTCTTGTATCTTTGGTTAAAGAAGCATGTTACAGTTTTATTCTGTTAATAACTCTTCTATAACAGGTGTATGCATGGGGTTATAATAATTCAGGACAGGTTGGATCTGGTTCAACTGCTAATCAGCCAATTCCTCGAAGAGTTACCGGCTGCTTACAAAATAAGATAGCTGTCAGTATATCTTGTGGACAGATGTGCTCAATGGCTGTAGTAGAAAATGGGGAGGTAAGAATGTTTTTAAAGTTTTACAGTTAATTTTTCTAACTGAATTTTATTTTATTCAGTATTATTGGCTACAAATTATTAATAGCATCTACCTTTGCAAGCTTGGTCACAACTAAAACTGTTGAGAAAAGTAATATTAATCTGTAAATTTCAAATCTCCTAATCTGTACTGTTATAAGAACCTTTTTATCAGAAATTGTCCTATTTGTTCCCACTGTCCCCACTATAAACACGTCATCTGAGAGACACTTTATCCAAATTAGTTAAAATTACACCTTTCAGAACAAATCACTGCGATAAGGCTATGTCTAAACTGCATTCCTCTCTTGAAAGAGGAATGCAAATGAAGCAGATAGAAAATTCAAATGAAGTACAAATTTGCAAATCTCACACTTCATTTGCATAATCATGTGAGAGCCCTTTTTTGAAAAAAGGATTTTGGAAATAAAAACCCCATAGTTTAGATGGGGTTCTTTCGAAGAAAAAAACCCTTTTTCGAAAGAACCCGTATTCCTCATTTTTTCAGGAGTACAGGCGCTTTTGGAAAAAGTTTGGTTTTTTTTCGAAAGAACTCTGTCTAGACTTTGGGTTTTTTTTAAAAAAAAAAACCTTTTTCGAAAAACGCTCTCATGTGATTATGCAAATGAAGCACAAGATTTGCAAATCCGCGCTTCATTTGAATTTTAATCTGCTTCATTTGCATTCCTCTTTTGAGAGAGGAATGCAGTCCAGATGAGCCCTAAATGGAAAAGAATTCATTTAAAATAGTTCATTACATTCTTTAAAGAATAAATATTTGAACCCAACTTTAATTTTTTAGACTTTAATCCAATGATTCCCTAACTTTTTAAACTCGGTTGACCCAGTATAGTTTCCATCTAGACTCTGTGGGATAGAGCTTCCATATGACTCTTCTTTCCACTGTTACTCCAGTTACTAATATGCTTGAAATCTAGTCCTCCCATTCATTTTCCAGAGTGTGTGTATGGTGTCCCTTTGTCACTCATGTAACTGGTTGCCTCCCCACCTGGAGGTATTATAAGAAGCAGTTCTTTGGGACATAGGAAGAAATATATCAGGAGTGACTCTTTGTGAAGCAGCACTCAACCATCAGAAGAATCAGGCAAGGGAGATTTCTTCTTTGAGTGGTTGCTCATGTGCATTTCAGTAGATGTGTGTGTACGATTTGTACATGATCATTGGAGAATTTTTCCCCTTAGCAGTACCCCTCGGGTCAGCAGCAAAGCCTTCTGGCATGCTGCCTTCAAGATCAGTATATAAAACAGTGGTTCCCAACTCCCAGGCTACGGACCTCTGGCTACCAGGCCGTAGCAGTTCTAGGAAAAAAATTTGTTGAAGAAAAAAAGGGGGGGGGACCAAAGTTGTTCCGCAAAAAAAACCCACACACACACAAAAAAACAACAACTCCAAGAACCTGGATCACTGCTAAGTGTTACCAGGTAGTCATTAAAAAGAAAAAAAAAAACGGACACGCTTCATGGGGTGAGGGGAGGAAGGACCAAACAGGAAGGGAGCGGTGCTGGCCGGGAAGGTGGGGGGCCTGGAAACAGCTAGCTGGGGGCAGTGGGGCAATAGGGCTGACCGGGGGAGATAGGGAGGCCAATGGGAAGCAGGGCTGGTCGTGGGAGGAGGGTCGGGGGGGTTGGGTTAAAGGGGGCTGGCCGCAGGATATCGGGGGAGAGGGGACCGGCCAGGAGGGGACGGGGCTGGCCGGGAGTAAGGGTGGTGCGGGAAGCACAGCTGGGGGGAATCGGGGGCTGCGGGGCTGGCTGGGAGGAAGGGGGCTCGGGAAGCACAGCTGGTGGGGGGGGGGAGTTGCAGCAGCGCTGGCCAGGAGGAAGTGGGGGCGGGAAACAGAGCTGGCGGGGGTGGGGAGAGGTGCAGCGGCGCTGGCTGGGGGAGATAGAATCATAGGACTGGAAGGGTCCTCGAGAGTCATCGAGTCCAGCCCCCCGCCCTCAAGGCAGGACCAAGCTCTGTCTACACCATCCCTGACAGATGTCTATCTAACCTGTTCTTAAATATCTCCAGAGAGGGAGATTTCACCACCTCCCTTGGCAATTTATTCCAATATTTGACCACCCTGACAGTTAGGAATTTTTTCCTAATGTCCAATCTAAACCTCCCTTGCTGCACTTTAAGCCCATTACTCCTTGTCCTGTCCTCAGTAACCAAGAGGAACAAATTTTCTCCTTCCTCCTTGTGACACCCTTTTAGATATTTGAAAACCGCTATCATGTCCCCCCTTAATCTTCGTTTTTCCAAACTAAACAAGCCCAGTTCATGAAGCCTGGCTTCATAGGTCATGTTCTCTAGACCTTTAATCATTCTTGTCGCTCTTCTCTGTACCCTTTCCAATTTCTCCACATCTTTCTTGAAATGTGGCGCCCAGAACTGGACAGAGTACTCCAGCTGAGGCCTAACTAGTGCAGAGTAGAGCGGCAGAATGACTTCACGAGTTTTGCTTACAACACACCTGTTGATACAACCTAGAATCATATTTGCTTTTTTTGCAACAGCATCACACTGTTGACTCATATTCAACTTGTGGTCCACTATGACCCCTGGATCCCTTTCCGCCATGCTCCTTCCTAGACAGTCGCTTCCCATCTTGTATGTATGGAACTGATTGTTCCTTCCTAAGTGGAGCACTTTGCATTTCTCTTTATTAAACTTCATCCTGTTTACCTTAGACCATTTCTCTAACTTGCTAAGGTCATTTTGAATTATGTCCCTATCCTCCAAAGAAGTTGCAACCCCACCCAGTTTGGTATCATCTGCAAACTTAATAAGCGTACTCTCTATCCCAATATCTACATCATTGATGAAGATATTGAACAGTACAGGTCCCAAAACAGACCCTTGCGGAACTCCACTTGTTATCCCTTTCCAGCAGGATTTAGCACCGTTAACAACAACTCTCTGACTACGGTTATCCAGCCAATTATGCACCCACCTTATCGTGGCCCTATCTAAGTTATATTTGCCTAGATTATCAATAAGAATATCATGTGAGACCATATCAAATGCCTTACTAAAGTCTAGGTATATGACATCCACCGCTTCTCCCTTATCCACAAGGCTCGTTATCCTATCAAAGAAAGCTATCAGATTAGTTTGGCATGGCTTGTTCTTCACAAACCCATGCTGGCTATTCCCTATCACTTTATTACCTTCCAAGAGTTTGCATATGATTTCCTTAATTACCCTGCTCCATTATCTTCCCTGGGACAGACGTTAAACTAACAGGAAGAGGAACGGGCTGGTGGGAAGCAGAGCTGGGAGGGTGCAGGGGGGCTAGCCGGGGAAGATCAGGAGGGAAAGTGGGGGAGAACCAGCCGGGAAGGGGGGGGTGAGCAAATTGCCCAGCGTGGAGCAGGACTGACCTGGGCACTTGCTGTGTGTCCTGCGTAGGCTCTCGGCGGCGCATGAGCGAGGAAGAGGCTTCCCCTCCTCCTCACACTCAACTGCCTGAGGGCTCCCGGCAGCAATCGCGGCCCCTCCTCCCAGCTGGGACTCCCAGCCACTCCCCCCGCCCATGCCAGGCTTCCGTCCGGTGCACAGCTGGAAAAATCAGAAAATACCGGACATTTTCTGATTTTTTTTACCGGACAGAGCGCGCAAATACCGGACTGTCCGGTACAATACCGGACACCTGGCAACCCTAGGTACGCGAAAGCTGGCTCACGACACGCACCGGCTCTAACTGCCAGCCCTGCTCCCAGAGAGTCGGCTGTCACCCTGCACTGTAGGATCTGCAGTATAAAGCCTGTACCCAGAGAGTGGGGCCAGTAGCTGGCTCCGGGTGTGCACCACCAGCTCCTGGCTGCCAGCCCCATTCATGGGTAGCTGGCTGCACTTTATACTGCAGAACCTGTACCGTGTTACCACTAAGATTTTTAACAGTTACACCGTTACATTATTAACCATTTTTACATCTCTATTCAGAATAATATCCTTAATAGTCTACTCAAACTATATCACATATATTTAAGACCTGCTTTTTCCAGTGCAGGATATTTTGATTTGTTTTCTTTTTAGATTGATTTTTATATGAGAGATGATCTCTCTGACAAAGGAAGTTAGAAGCAGACCTTGCTTTGCATTCCAAAGAACAGAGCTATTATTGGTAGCCCACTTCTATGTGTTTGATATGTTTCTGGAAGACTAGGACTGGGCAAACAGAATATTTAGGGGTTGAATTTTAGTACACTATGTAGTTGATATTGTCAATAGAAACTGTGTATGATCCCTCCCATATAATGTTCAAGTTTATTTTTTTAAATCACTGGAAGAGGATGTGTCATTGCAGAGAACTGAACATCACAGCACTATATAATCATTTATTATGTATTTTCTCTACTTCTCTTGAAATAAATATACTTAATTCAAATCTCAATCTTCCTTTTAAGGTCTACGTCTGGGGTTACAATGGTAATGGCCAGCTCGGATTGGGCAACAGTGGTAATCAGCCAACACCCTGCAGAATAGCTGCTTTGCAAGGCATTCGTGTGCAGCGGGTATGTTTATTATTTTATATCATGTCAAACTGTTTATGAATGGAAGAAATAGCATTTGGAAATGCAAATTCTAAAGGGAATATTCTGCACGCAATGGAGGTGAGGCTTTAGTGGTTAGGTTAAAGCCATATACGAAGTAATGAGAGTATATCTCTGAAAAAATGAACCTTCCGCTCCACTAGAGAAAAAGGTGAAAATGTAGCCCAATTGATGACAATGGGAATTTTGCTGTAGACTTCAGGGGAGCGAGGATTTCCATCTGTGAAATTTTAGAGATCCTGATCATCTATGTTTAGTTCCTCTTGAAAGATAATCAGCACTCTCATCTTTCATTGACATCTACTTTAGTTTGTCAAAGCCAAAGTTTGTTGACCACCAGGCACACTGCAAGACTCACTGTTCTCCTTGGCTGTTCCTAGGAAGAAGAAAATGAATTGATAAAAGATGGTGCTGGAGATATCTGTCAGTGGAGGATGATGGGGGATTTAGGAAAGCAGTCTTTTGAACATTGGTTCCTAATTGTTGTAACTGAGTGCAAATGTACCCAGAGCACTGGATGGATTGTTTTTGTCAATTGAAATAAATACATAAACACATATAGCTTTTTATCCAAGTCGCATTCACAGGTAAGGGCCCACACAAGAGATAACTTAGCTGGGAGGGAATGCTAGTGGAGAAAGAGTTCCCTAGCATAACTAAGAAAAAGAGTATTCCCATTTTCACTATCTTTTTCTTTTTCCTTTTAAGAAAGAATTGCTTTTAATGAGTACTGATTTAGGTCCCAAATATTTACACCTAGATATAAACCTTGATTCAACAAAGGACTTAAGTACACTTAAGTATATGTTTAACTATAAGCACATAACTGTTCCTATAGAAGTCAGTGGGATTCCTCACATGCTTTAGCACTTAAGTCTCAAGCTCTTAGCTGGATAGAAGCCATAGTGTTTAATACTTTAGTTAAGTATAGCTGCAGATAGCTGCAGTGGCACAAGAGCCAAGCAAACAGAGCTGTAAACAGGGGAGTTTGAGTGGGATTTTGTTTATTGGAACTTGTTTGGAGTTTGTTTTTGCTGTGGAGAGGGTGTTTTGGTCTGTTTTTGTGTTCACTGGACTAATAGGATTTTGGTGAGAAAGTAGATAAAACACAGAGGCATTAGTGGCCATGGCCCAAATAGTAGAGAACACAAGGAGGATGATTGGATGTGGTAGCTGCGGTATGTACATGATTCTGGAGGAGGTACCTGAAAGGAGTTTTGTTTGCATAAAGTGCCGCCTGATAGAGCTGATGGAAGAAAAGATCCGAGGACTGGAGATGCAGGTGGAAACTCTGGTCGAGTTTAGAAGGGGATTTGAGCAGATGATGGGGCAAAGGCATGACGTGGCTGAAGGGGAAAGCTTAGATATGCAGATGGAAGCAGGATCAAGGGCCTCAGAGGGGGGACTGCTGGGCGAAGAAAATGGACAGTGGAAGCATGTGACTCAGAGAACCAGGCAGAGGAAAAGATGGGTCAGTGAAGGAAAAATAGAGCTCAAGAACAGGTATGTGGAGCTGGAGAATGAAGAAGGGGTACAGCAGGTAGATAATGAAGATGGAAGGGTAAGGAAGAAGAGAAGAGTGGCTAGTCCCATAGATAAAGGGGAAGACTTAATGGAGACAACACCAATAATGAGCATTAGGAGGATACAGGATGGGTTAAAGAGGATTACAAGGGAAAATAGGAATGGCAAGGACTTGCAGCCAGAGGAAGCTAGAGATAGACTAGAGAATTTCACTGTCACTAAGAAAAGGCAGGTCTATGTGATTGGGGACTCCTTATTGAGAAGAATAGATAGGCCTGTAACCAAAGCTGATCCAGAGAATAGAAGGGTGTGCTATCTGCCAGGTGCTAAGATACGAGATGTGGAACTGAGGTTGAAGAGAATTATTAAGGGAGCAGGAAGGAATCCATTGATCATCCTTCATGTAGGAACAAATGATACGGCTAGATTCTCGCTGGAACAAATTAAGGGAGACTATGCTAGGCTGGGGAGGATGCTCAAGGAAATTGAGGCTCAGGTGATCTTTAGTGGAATTCTGCCTGTTCCTAGAGAAGGGCAACAAAGATGTGACAGGATTATGATGATCAATAGATGGCTTAGGCAGTGGTGCTATAAGGAGGGCTTTGGGATGTATGGTCACTGGGAGGCATTTATGGACAGAGGACTGTTCTCTAGGGATGGACTTCACCTAAGTAGGGAGGGAAATAGACTTCTAAGATGGAGGCTGGCTCAATTGATTAAGAGAGCTTTAAACTAGGAATTTGGGGGAGACGGTTGGGAGATGCCCAGGTAATCTCTACGCCAGATTTTAACACTGAGAGGGAGGAAAACGAAGTAAGAAAGGATATAGCTGGGGGTAGGAGAATGAACATGAGGAAGGGTGGGGTGGATACTAGTCTAATAGGTCATATTGGAGATATAATGTCCATGCCAAATTGGGTAAAGAATGTGAATGAGGCAAACAGCAAAAATTAAGAAGTTTGTACACCAATGCGAGGAGCCTAGGTAACAAAAAGGAGGAACTAGAGCTATTGGTCCAGGAAGTGGAACCAGATATTATAGGAATAACAGAAACATGGTGGAATACTAGGCATGACTGGAGTACAGGTATTGAAGGGTATGTGCTGTTTAGTAAAGACAGAAATAAGGGTAAAGGTGGTGGAGTCGCATTGTATATCAAAGATGAGGTAGATTGTAAAGAAATAAAAAGTGATGGAATAGAGAAGACAGAGTCTGTTTGGGCAAAAATCACATTGGGAAAGAAAACTATCAGATCCTCCCCTGGGATAGTGCTTGGGGTGTGTTATAGACCACCAGGATCCAATTTGGATATGGATAGAGACCTCTTTAATGTTTTTAATGAAGTAAATACTCATGGAAACTGCGTAATCATGGGAGATTTCAACTTTCCAGATATAGACTGCAGAACAAGTGCTAGTAATAATAATAGGGCTCAGATTTTCCTAGATAATGATAGCTGATGAATTCCTTCATCAAGTAGTTGCTGAACCAACAAGGGGGGATGCTATTTTAGATTTGGTTTTGGTGAGTAGCGAGGACCTCATAGATGAAATGGTTGTAGGAGACAACCTTGGCTCGAGTGATCATGAGCTAATTCAGTTCAAATGAAATGGAAGGATAAACAAAAATAAATCTGAGACTAAGGTTTTTGATTTCAAAAGGGCTAACTTTAATAAATTAAGAAAATTAGTTAGGGAAGTTGCTTTGACTAAAGAAATTATGGACCTTAAAGTGGAGGAGGCCTGGAATTATTTTAAGTTAAAGTTGCAGAAGCTGTCAGAAGCCTGTATCCCTAGAAAAGGGAAAAAATTTATAGGTAGGTGCGTTAGACCAAGCTGGATGAGCAAGTATCTCAGAGAGGTGATTAAGAAAAAGCAGAAAGCATATAAGGAGTGGAAAATGGGAGGGATCAGTAAAGAAAGCTACCTTATTGAGGTTAGAGCATGTAGGGACAAAGTGAGAAAGGCTAAAAGTCAGGTAGAGTTGGACCTTGCAAAGGGAATTAAAACCAATAGTAAAAGGTTTTATAGCCATATAAATAGGAAAAAAAAACAAAAAAAGAAGAAGTAGGACCGCTAATTACTAAGGATGGAGTGGAGGTTAAGGATAATCTAGGAATGGCCCAATATTTGAACAAATACTTTCCTTCAGTCTTTAATGAGGCTAATGAAGAGCTTAGGGATAATGGTAACTTAACAAATGGGACTAAAGATATGGAGGTAGATATTACCATATCCGAGGTAAAAGCCAAACTTGAACAGCCTAATGGGAGTAAATCAGGGGGCCCAGATAATCTTCATCCAAGAATATTAAAGGAACTGGCACATGAACTTGCAAGTCCATTAGCAAACATTTTTAATAAATCTCTAAGCTCAGGGGTTGTACCATTTGACTGGAGAATTGCTAATATAGTTCCGATTTTTAAGAAAGGGAAAAAAAACGACCCGGGTAACTATAGGCCTGTTAGTTTGACATCTATAGTATATAAGATCCTGGAAAAATTTTGAAGGAGAAAGTAGTTAGAGACATTAAGGCTAATGGCAATTGGGACAAATTACAACATGGTTTTACAAAAGATAGATCGTGCCAAACCAACCTGATCTCCTTTTTTGAGAAAATAACAGATTTTTTAGATAAAGGAAATGCAGTGGATCTAATCTACCTCGACTTTAGTAAGGCATTTGATACAGTACCACATGGGGAATTAGTGGTTAAATTGGAAATGATAGGGATTAATATGAAAGTTGAGAGGTGGATAAGCAACTGGTTAAAGGGGAGACTACAGAGGGTCATACTGAAAGGTGAACTGTCAGGTTGGAGGAAGGTTACTAGCGGAGTTCCTCAGGGATCAGTTTTGGGGCCAATTTTATTTAATCTTTTTATTGCTGATCTTGGCACCAAAAGTGGAAGTGTCCTAATAAAATTTGCGGATGACACAAAGTTGGGAGCTATTGCCAATTCAGAAAAGGATCGGGATATCATACAGGAAGATCTGGATGATCTTGTAAATTGGAGTGATAGCAATAGGATGAAATTTAATAGTGAGAAGTGTAAGGTTATGCATTTAGGGATTAATAACAAGAATTTTAGTTATAAGCTGGGGACACATCAGTTGGAAGTAACGGAGGAGGAGAAGGACCTCGGAATCCTGGTTGATTATAGAATGACTATGAGCCGCCATTGTGACATGGCCGTGAAAAAGGCTAATACGATCTTGGGATGTATTAGGCGAGGTATTTCCAGTAGGGATAAGGAGGTGTTGGTGCCATTATACAAGGCATTGGTGAGACCCCATTTGGAATACTGTGTGCAGTTCTGGTCTCCCATGTTTAAGAAGGATGAATTCAAACTGGAACAGGTACAAAGAAGGACCACTAGGATGATCCGAGGAATGGAAAACCTGTCTTATGAAAGGAGACTCAAGGAGCTTGGCTTGTTTACTTTAACCAAAAGAAGGCTGAGGGGGGACATGATTGTACTTTTTAAATATATTAGAGGGATAAATACCAGGGAGGGAGAGGAATTATTTAAGCTTAATACCACTGTGGACACAAGAACAAATGGATATAAGCTGGCTAGTAGGAAGTTTAGACTTGAGATTAGACGAAGGTTTCTAACCATTAGAGGAGTGAGGTTCTGGAACGGCCTTCCAAGGGAAGTAGTGGGGGCAAAAGATCTATCTGGCTTCAAGATTAAACTAGATGGGTTTATGAAGGGGATGGTTTGATGAGATAACATGATCTTGGTAACTAATTGACAATTCATTATCAGTGGGAAATAGGTCAATGGAGGGATGATAGGAATTACTAGAGAACTTTCTGGGTGTCTGGCTGATGAGTCTTGCCCACATGCTCAAGGTTTAGCTGATCGCCATATTTGGGGTCAAGAAGGAATTTTCCTCCAGGGTAGATTGGCAGAGGCCCTGGAGGTTTTTCGCCTTCCTCTGTAGCATGGGGTACAGATCACAGCTAGAGGATTCTCTGCATCTTGGGGTCTTCAAAGTATTTGAAGGCTTCAATATCTGAGATATAGGTGAGAGGATTATTCTGGGAGGGGTGGGTGAGATTCTGTGGCCTGCACTGTGCAGGGGGTCAGACTAGATGATCATAATGGTCCCTTCTGACCTTAAAGTCTTTGAGTCTGAGTCTATGTGTGTGACTACTCCTAATAGTTAGCAAGTGCTTACATAGTCTTAGGCCCATAGTTCCAAACTTGAATTTATGCCATGATAGGAGTTTTAATGCAAACTTCGTAAAGTTCTCCTAGTTATGTCTTACTCCACCAACTTCTGAAGTTTCCTTGTCTTGTTTCAATGAGCCTATGTTATTTCTTCTTTTGTATTAACTCTTACTGTGCTCTTAAGACAGGGGTGGGCACTAATTTTTGATGGGGTCATTCCAAGATTTTGGAATGTGTTCAAGGACTGCACTCTTCCATGATATTAATGGAGGTGTGAGGTCTAGGGTGGAGATTGGGTGCAGAAGGAAGCTTGGGATAAGGGATTGGGGTGTAGGAGGACATATGGGGTCTGGGAGGTAATTTGGGTGACGGAGGCAGTTATGACCCAGGGCATGGGACCAGGGTGCAGGAGGAGGTGCAGGGGTTTGGGTTGTGACCTATGTTAGGAAGGCATTGTGACTTGGGGCAAGGGATTGGGGTGCAGGGGTTTGGGTTGTGACCACGGAGAGGAATGGGTGCGATCTGCGTCAGGGGACTGAGGTATAGGAGGGAGTACCGGGGTTTGGGTTGTGACCTAGGATGGGATTGGGTTCAGGGGGAGGTTCAGGGGTGTGTGTGGTGATCTAAGGTGCAGGAGGGGGTTGTGACCTGTGGCTGAGGATTGGGATACAGGATCTTGAAGGGGATATGGGTTCAGGAGGGGGGCAGAGGGTTTGGATTATGTGGGGTGGTAGTGGGTTGGGAAGAGGAAGAGGCTGGGATGCCAGAGGCAGGCTCTGGCCAGGAGACTTACCTGGGTGGCTCCCGGCCATCAGCCCAGCAGGTTTCTCAAGCAGCCTTCCTACCATACACACACACACCCCGAACCCCCGCACAGGCTGCAGTGACCCTGTGCATCTGTGAATAAGAACCTTAGAGAAGGAGGGCGTGGTGCTTCATGTGCTGCCTGTCCTTCAAACAGTCAGTTCCCATTGGCTAGAATCCGGCCAATGGGATTGTGCTAGGGCCCGGGACAATGCATGACATCTAACACCCTGCCACAGCTGTGAAATACAAATGGTCAATAGCCGCTTTTCTCAGCAGTGTGCAGGGGCAGGGGAAGCAGGGAGTCTGCCTGAGGCTTCCCACTGCATTCATGGGCCAGATCTGGTGGCTTGGCAGGATCCATCCTGCTGGCCCAATTTTGTCCAGGCCTGTCTTAAGAGGTTATTTGAGTTGTGAATTTTTTTTTAAATATAAGCTAGTTTTTTCACATGAATGTCTTTGTTCCAAGTCACCCATTCTCTTTCTGTTCCCCATCATAGTGTGATCTGTATTTGTTATTTTATAAGTTGTACTGGCTACATGTTTGTACTCTTGGATATAAATTAACAATATGAAGATATATTTATGTATCTGAATTAATATGCTAATATGTAAGTTTTTTTTTTATTCATTGTAGGTTGCCTGTGGCTATGCACATACATTAGTGCTAACAGATGAAGGTCGGCTGTATGCCTGGGGAGCCAATTCATATGGCCAGTTAGGCACTGGCAATAAAAGTAACCAGCCTTATCCCGTACCAATTATTGTTGATAAGGACAGGTAATATTTACACTGTAATAATAAGGCACTAATCAAAATAATCACAGAAGCGATGCATAAAATCACAGTGACTTTTACTTCTCTTTTGGTAGAAACACTTGTAGTTGCTAGCTATGATGATTTCACAGATGTAAACCTGAGGAGATTCTAACATTGGAAGTCATTTATATTAATACGTTGAAATTTGACATTGCTGAAAACATCTGCATTGCCATCATAATCAGATGCAAATGGGAGACTATAAATTCTGGAAGTGTCTGTTTCCTGCCTCTATTTATCACTTAGCTGCATCCATCTTATCATAGTATTTTATGGATTTACTTTTATGCTCGTCATTGGTCCTGTGCTGCCTCTTAATATACTGAGTAAACCAAAACCAACATTTACGTTCTTTTATTGTATTTGCTATTTGTATTGAAGTTTACCATTAATATTGATCAGATAAAAATGTGGAAAAAGTCTGAATAGTGGATATATTACAATTTTTACTGTTTGTAAGTTTTTGTAGTCCTACATTAGTACGTGGAAGGTGTGAGGGAGTAATATTATATTGCTACCTAAAAACTTAGTGTCTATAAATTCTTTAGTCTTAATCCTGATAGTCAGTAATGGAATAGTTTCTGTGGATAATGTAGTATTGTGTGTTTCTGTTGATGGAAATGTGAATGAGTTCCTTACTAGAGTATAATGGTATCTTATTAAATAAACCATTTTTGGTTTTCTACCATGAAAGACTTTAGATAAGTATAATGCCACTGATAGATGTTTCTGTCTCCACCCATTAGAAGGAAGAAAAAAATGCTATTTGATGATATTTTGTAGCATTATTTCCTCTTATTTTGTTGCTTATAAGTATTATTATTTGTTTTTTGTTTAAAACATTTTTGGTGCATGTCATATATGTTTATTTTAATAAAATGTTATATGTTACCTTCATCCTGTGTTCCTTATGACAATGAGATTGTTACCTCACTCAGGAATGCAAGTTTTTGTCCTAAAATATATATGCATACAGCAGCACCACTAACCAGACAAGTTACAATTCAGACTGCAAAACAGTGGGTTGTGTAACACTGAATTTGATGGGAGTTTTGAAAACCTAAAATCAACCTCTGGGGTTAGTGAAGCATCTTAACACTATTAAAATAGGTGGAAGGTAATGCTTTTTAATTAGTTCTTTCTTGGTTCTAGTTCCTTCATTTGGAAAATATTCTAAAAATGGCCCACAGAATAATTTAGTTACTACAAATGCATTCATGTTAGTTAGAAGTAATTCTAAGGACAGGTATATAGTGTAATGGTTGCATTTTATATGGATTTAATTAAAATGTAAAATATTCTATGATAATATGATTTTCTGTTTTCAAGGTGAAACTTGAGAGGAGCAACTAGCTGTCATATGTACAAATAGTGAACAATCTTATTTTCAATTGTCTTGCATGTTATGGAAACTTTTTGTCATTTATGGGAGGAATATATGCCCATAATATTGAAATGCGTACAAGCCTACAAAGCTAGATATATAGTAATACATTTTTTCAATGCACATTGTCCTTATGCCAGTGTTTTTGTTTGCTTGTGAATTTAGAGTTATTGAGATTGCAGCCTGCCATTCTGCTCACACTTCTGCTGCTAAAACCCAGGGTGGTCATGTGTATATGTGGGGTCAGTGCCGTGGTCAGTCTGTGATTCTTCCACATCTTACGCACTTTGCCTGCACTGATGATGTGTTTGCTTGTTTTGCTACTCCTGCTGTGACATGGCGTCTCCTATCAGTAGGTGAGCTTAATATGTGGTTTTTTTATTGTTGTATCCTAATTTTGTATTACATATATTGCATAAGAAAGGATAAATGCATTTGAAAATACACTTTAGTTAATTTTAAAATTTAAACTGGGAAATACAACCTACCACATACGTTAATTTTAACTAATGGAACTATGGTACTGTAAAGAATGCTGAGACTTTCTGCCAGATGTTTGATGCTAAATCACAGGCAGCCAGGAACATTTCTATTCCTTTTGTGAGAGAGACTAGGCAGGAGAAGGAATATTTTCAAAAGCCTCTATGTGACTTAGGAGTCTAAGGCCATGTCTACATTGCCCTGTAGTTTGGACAAAAAGGGAGCGAGAACAGGGTTGCCAGATGGTTTAACCAAAAATACTGAACACCCTGCCCCCCAAAAAAACACCGGAGGAAATAATCTGTTGAGGGGAAATTAAGAAAGTTAATAAGCAATAAATAAATAAATAAATAAAACAGCATGGCCCCTTTCAATGCATGCAGAGTCAGAATAGGGATAGGAACAGGGGAGCAGTTGAGCACTAAGACCCAGGGAAGACATTGCTTCCCCTTGGTCTTTAGGCTTTTTGCCACAACCATTTTGTTTTCTTGGTCAAGCCAGAACGCAGCTTCCCTGAGAAACCAGGTAAGCAGAGGATCCAGGGGCAGGGAGTGTCGGGGGGTGGGGAGGAGGCCAGGGGCTGGGCCCAGTTGCCGAGTGTGTCATAGGGTTGCCAGGTGTCCGGTATTTTCACCTCCTGGCAGGGAAAAAAACCAGAAAATACTGGATATTTTGGGTGTCCGGTATTTTCTGATTTTTTTTACCTGACAGGAGGTGAAAATACCAGACTGTCTAGGTCAATACCGGACACCTGGCAACCCTAAGCGTGAACAGCAATGTGTGCCAAACTGCTGGTCTGTAACTCCCTTATCTGGATGCTGTAGACACAAATTTAAAGATGTGAGTTGACCTTTAGTTCTACACAGGGAATTACAATACATCACATTGGTATACACTGGTAGTCTCACCCTGTTAATAGTTTCTTTGTACAGCTTAGTCCATCAACTTGACTTAAATGACTCAATCAGTCCTTAAACACCAGGGCTAAATCTCCCTGCAGTTTCTCAGGGCAGGCCTACACTTTAAATCAGGGATGGACAATAAAACAGTGGGGATTCACCAGGGTTAGCCCCTACTGGGCCCCTGCCACTATATTTTCTTGGACCTCCGCAGCCAATGGGAGCTGTGATCCCCTA